>NW_026693595.1:315000-1526000 GCF_021218885.2 Marmota monax | reverse complement strand
TGTTCTTCTTTTCCAGAGGACACAACAACAAGACACCATCTTGAAAGCAGAGAGTGAGGTTCTCTCACCAGCTGGTGCTATGATCTTGGACTGCACATCCCCCAGAACTGTGAGGCACAAATTTCAATTATTTATAAATTACCCAGTGTTTTGGTTTAAGTATTAGATGTCCTCCAAAAGCTCATGTGTGAGACACTGCAAGATGTTTAAAGGAGAAGTGATTGGGTTATAAGGGTCTTAATCAGCTTAACCCCTGATGGCATTAGCTGAGTGATAACTGAAGGTGGGTAGGGTGTGACTGGAGGAGATGGGTCTCTGGGGGCATGCTTTGGAGTATATATTTTGTATCTGGCAAGTAGAGATCTCTCTCTCTCTCTCTCTCTCTCTCTCTCTCTCTCTCTCTCTCTCTCTCTCTCCTGTCTGACCATCATGTGAGCTGCTTCCCTCTGCCATACTCTTCTGCCATGATATTCAGCCTCACCTTAGCCCCAAGAAATAGAGCTTGCTGTCTATGAACTGATTCTTCTGAAACTCTGAGCTCCTAAATAAACTTTTCCTCCTCTATAATTGTTCTGGTTGGGTCTTTTAATCACAGCAGCAAAAAAAGCTGATTAAAACACCCAGTCTGTGGTATTTTGTTATAGCAGCACAAATAGATGAAGACAGGGATCTTTCTCTCTAAAAAAACATCTGCCGGATGTTATAAACCTATGGGGGCAAAGAGAAGATAGAATTTTCTTGCCAAAAAGTGCTGCATACAAGTAGAATTTGTCAATAATGAGCTAATTCTCTTTCTCCTTTCCTTTGCACCTATTTCTTTTTTTTTTCCTGCCAACCAATCATTTGAGACTTTTTGATTCCCTTCTGGATTTTTTTATTAAATTATTTATTTATTCTAATTTGTTATACATGCTGGAAGAATGCAATTCATTTTATATTACACATATAGAGCACAATTTTTCAAGTCACTGATTGTACACAAATTATTTTCACACCATTCATGTCTCCATAAATGGACTTAGGGTAATGATGTCTAACTCATCCCACCATCATTCCTATCCCTTTACCCCCTCCTTTTACTTCCCTCTCTTTGGCCCTATCTAAAGTTCCTCATTCCTCCCATGTTCTCCCCCCATCACCTTTATGAGTCAGCACCCTCATATCAAAAATAAAAACATTTGGCCTTTGGTTTTTTGGGATTGGCTTGCTTCACTTAGTATTATATTCTCCAACTTCATCCATTTACCTGCAAATGCCATGATTTTATTCTCTTTTAATGCTCCGTAATGTTCCATTGTGTAAATACACCAAAGTTTCCCTATCCATTCATCTACTGAAGGGCATCTAGGTTGGTTCCATAATTTAGCTATTGTGAATTGTGCTGCTATAAACATTGATATGGCTGCATCCCTGTAGTATGTTGTTTTTAAGTTCTTTGATTCCCTCCTGTTTTTCTGGTTTCCAATAATTTATGTTAATAAATGAACAATTAATGCAATAGACACATTTATTTTATTAATCCATCATAATCTATTAGACATTGACATTGAGTTGACTCTTCATTTCTGTTTTAGAATTATTTCCACAGACACCATTATTTATACAGCAATATAAATTAACATTTTCTCTTTATATCACTTGCTTGTTAAATACAATATCACTAATGTGAATTTAGAAAGCATATAATGACCACAACAGGTTAATGCTGTCCCTCCTGTATAAGTACTATAAAATTTTGCTTTATACACATACACACACACACACACTTTGATAGAAAGTAAATCTTGAATATTGTAATGGCAAGTATGTCCAATATAAATCTATTAATGCATTAATACCACCAGAAATTTATTCTCAAAACAACCCTCATGCTATTCACTCAACATTCTCTGCTCATTGTAGATGTGTCAGGTAGCTGCCACAATGATTCTTGTCTTCATTCAACTTGATTAGATTGATGTTTTTCTTCTACAAGAGTACTCTGAAGCCATTTTTAGATGATTTTGTTGACGATCTTTGTATCATTGCTGTGTCCTTAAGAAAACCACTGACGTGCTCTTTTTATAAGAGCACCTACTCTGAAGCCCCTTGCAAAGCTCATCATTGTTATGATGCTCACATTAGAATTAACTGATTCTGTAGTGCAGCCATGCTTTAGGAAAACCATACTTGCCATATAACTGCTATATATGTAGTGTTTCAGGCACTCCCATTACAATTTACACATGCTCGAGTTATAGATAAAATGCATGAGCCAGATACCCCCTCAAGAGCTGACTATCTTATTCTTGCAGCTAACCAGGAATAATAGCTGCTAACAACACCCAGCTGAGTTCTCCTCCAAGAGCTACCCCCAGTCAAAGAGATTCACTTTACTTAAGCTTAGACTCACACTCCAGAGATATCCCACATCCATCGATTTGGTCTAGGTAGAACCACAAAGGTCTTATCCTTGGTGTAGGCTCAGGACAAGTGGAAAGGATTATTCTAGCACCATATTTTCCCATGGTTGTGTCTGAATCTACTTTCACCATCAAACTACTTTTAAACTTCTCCTTCTGGTCAATCCCCAATCCTTCGCTATTCCTAAGAGGACTCTCAAGTAAATATTCAGGTAAAATTCCCTCTGGAAACTAAGCTAAGGGGGTTGGTTCCAATGTGGTCCTAGGAAAGAAGCTCTAAAATGAGGTTTTAACACATACACACACACACACACACACACACACACTTTAATAGAAGATAGATTTGCTCAAAGGACTGGCTCATAACAAGGACCATGTCACTAGTTGCAGGTGAAGGGCTGATAGCTCTTGGCATGCTAAAGTCCAGCTTTCTTCCATCATAACATCGTACTTCTCCAAGGCCAATAGGGTTTATCTCTAGAGCATGCTAGCAGGACTGTGCATACACACACACACACACACATATAAACTAATCATGGGGGTGACATGAGTTCACCTTTGCCATATTACACTGATTAGAAGCAGGTCACAGATCCTGCTGCACTCAGGGGGAGGGAATTATGTTGGGTACAACAGGTTATAGGGCCAGCTTAGAATTCCACCCACCACAGTGTTTATTTGACACTTAATGGCTTTCAAAGTAAAGAAAGATTAAGATTTTAAACTAGGAGCAATTTTACTTTTCATGCAATGACAATTTTAAATGCAAATATGAGAATATTTAAATCATGTAAAACATCAAAAATATGTAATTTTTACTCATAGCTATTACATGCATATGCATTTGATTCTTACCAGAACAATGGAAATTTTGCATAATACTAATATAGCTGTTTGGGCAGTTTGTTGGTTGGTTTTCTTTTACTAATTAATAAGCACACATTCAACCAAGAGTCTCTACAATTAGCTTATTGATGAGTGAGAAAATACTAAAAAAGTTAATAAACTATGAGTTGTTCTAACTTCCCTTCCTTCTATATAAATTTTAAGCATAAGTAATTGGGGAAAACAGGATATCACACAAACAGGAGAGGAACGATAAGGTTTCTTAGTTATTTATGCTTCTTAGAAGGCAATTGGCTTCTTTCCTTGTTCACAGAGAACTCTGGATTTAACAGAAGGCACGGCTTCTGTGGGTTGTCAACACCCCCATTTACAAAGTCACAGTGCTTAACCTTGTATTTGCTTTGAGTTGCACTGGGCTCCCACACATGAAGCATCAGACAAAATTCCATGCTTATAGAGCATCGCAATCACTGTATGCAACAGAGCTCTGAAGAACAGTAGACACATATATCACCCATATATCAGCTTATCAGTAATTTCATCCCTATGTATATATCCAAGGCAACTGAAGACAAATGTCCACAAGGAAACTTTGTATGCAAATGTTCATGGAAACATTCTTCATGATGGCCAATGGGAAAACATCATGTATCTCCATGATTTTTTAAATTAATTTTTAAATTTAATTATTTTTTAAATTAATTTTTAAAATTAATTTAAAAAATAAAGCAACTATGGGTAACTGACAGAAATATCAATAGAGGGAAGGGAGTAGGTGGTGAATGGATGTACCAGGGTCTGAATTAGAACAATATATATTCAATGCTTATATAATTATATCAAAATGGACTACTGTCATGTATAACTAAAAAAAAACAATAAAAATTTATAAACAAAAAATACAATTGTCCATCAACTGATAGATAAATACAATGCAATGTAACAATACAATAGGATACTAGTAATAAAAAAATGAAATACTGATACATCCTACAATATAAATAAACCTTGAAAACATCATGCTAACTAGTTATATAAGACTACATATTTATGATCCCATTTATATAAAATGTATAAAAAATTTATATAACATATCCTAAATAACTACATAAGACAGAATATTAGTTAGTTGCTACCTTGACCTGAGGAAGTTGGAGGGAAATGGGGAGTGAATCGTGGTGGGGATAGCTCTCTTTTGGGGATAATAAAAATGTTATAATATTGATGTGTTGATAGTAATTCTGTGAATATACCAACAATCATTGAATTGTGGACTTTATTTGGGTGAAATGTATGGTGTATGACTTATATATCAGTAAAGCTGTTATAAAAATAATAGCCCCCAGATTGTTCTAATGCCAACAGTCTAGTTATCACAATTGACAATTGTTACTCTGGGCTTTTAAAGTTGATGCTCATTTAAAATAACAAATAACTAAAATTCTAATAATTTTTCTGCTTTATTTACCACTTAACACCTTTCTGAAGCAAAAATATTACATAAGAAAAGTAAGGAAAAACTTGAAATAAAATAGATCCTTAACTTCAGTCCAAAATGACTTTAAAACTCTCCAGCTTTCTTGGCAAAGAACAACAATAATGATAATAGCAGTAAAGATTGAAATGAACTCTAGAGAAGAGCACAGGAGTATCTGTAAGAGAAGCCTCTTCAGAGGCTATAGATAGCAGCTTTAATTTGTTCATGAAATGGCTTTCTTCCTTGTTCTTATGAAGCTCTGTCTGGGCCTGGTGACCATAAGTGGCATTCATTTTGCTTTTTCTCTGAGATTAGTTGGAGTCTTAGCTGGGACAGGATGACAATAAACAGGATGCACCTTATAATTTCAGAGAAAGCGGCCTTTCTTCTGATTCAGTGTCTGTTGATGCCTAACATCTTGCCTTTTCTCTGGAGAGCTTGCAGCCACTGTAATTATTTAATTGTTCCAGCTCTGTTTGTCCTAGTCAGTATTTAAGCTCCATAGAAGCCAAAGCTAAACCTGTGGAAAGATGAGGCAGAAGCTCCATGTTCAAAGAGCTTCCCCTTGGACATCTGTGTGATTCTACTTTTCTCCTGGAAAGAGCAAAAGTTACTGCACTTCCACCCTCTATTCCTTAACCATAAAATCTGAACTCTAAAGAAATTGTGATCCTTTAAAATTTTTAATGTTAATTTTAACCTTTAAATATAAATCAAATATTTTGTTTCTATGCCAATGTATAAAAACTCTTAACTTTGTATATATGTTTCTACATCATTTCAAATGATATTGACTACCTTATTGTTTAAAGAAGTTTCTGAAATCCCAACAAATGAAATGGCACAAAGACCAGAATGTCACACAGCTTATGAAAAATGGCCAGAATTCAATAAGGGTGGAACTTACAGAATCGCCTTGAGAGTTTTCTTTTTTCCCTTTAGCACCTCTCTCTTTGCTTCCAACTGTCATAAATCACCAATCTCCAAGCCTTGTCAAGTGTTAACTTGGGTAGCCTTGTCTCTAGCATATCCCTTCCATGGCAAATTATCCTCCAATAAGGACTTACTGCATTTCATTGAGATGTGTTCTATGAAATGCAAGGTTGGTAAGATCATTTTTGAGCAGTGACAGGAAACTGTCTTGCTAGAAGAGGGAGCGTACCCATTCCCTAAAAGCTCTGTTGGGTTCATCCTATTTAACTGAGGTTCCTTTGAGGAAAATTATTGAGTCCTCCCAGGTACCATTCCCAGAAGCCCAGTCTAGAGCTCTGGGGAGAACCTAGTGTGTGGAGAAGGGTAGGCAAGGGTAAAGCCAGAGAGGGCAGAGTATGAAAATCCCAGAAACATATTCATTCATCATGGGTTCTGTTGATTTATCCAAGAGCAGAGAGCTGTGAGTACCATAATGGCCAAGATATTGGAACCTTAATCAATCATTAACTTCCCAGTGCCCTTAAGCCTGCAGGAGACATTTTCTTCTTAGAGATATTTTATTCCTCCTAAGAAGCCTTCTTCAAACAGTTTTGTTTTAGTTGAGGAACATGCAAAGACAGTAGAGAGCAATCTATAGTCCAAGGCTAACACAGGATCTGTCATCAGCCAACTCCACATCGACTCTCTACATGGGTTTATGAGTCTTACCTTCACGCACCCTTGTCAAACAGGAAAGGATTGGAGAGTGGACAATTATCTGGGGGACCCCAAAGTTTCTAACATGAGAAAAACACCACCACTTCCCTAGAAGGATCACATGGATTGCCTTGGAATTATTTTAAAAGTAATTTTATGTCTTTTTAATCAGAAAAACACACTATACGTTTGCCACATCATTCTGGGAAAGATTCTATATAAATAAGAGGGAGGAAACCAACTGACTTTAATAGAACATGATACGGTTTGGTTTTAATAGCATATTTAAATAAGCAAAACCAGCAATAAAGCATGCTTTAAGTTGTTGTTGTTTCCATGGGAAGACCATTCCTCTGTATGTTTGTTCTTTGATTGTGCTTTGTATGGCAGGCAGCTGGCTTCCACATGATCTTATTTTTCTTCTCAGAAGCCTTTGCTTTATAGTCCTTGTTATGGTTTGGAGCTAGAATGTTCCATAAAATCTCAAATTTGAAGACTTGGTCCCCAGTGTAGCAATGGTCAGAGGTGGGACTTTTAGGAAATGATTGGATCAAGAAGGCTCTAACCATTCAATGGATTCATAATTTGAATGGACTTCTAGGAGATGGTTGGAACTGTAGGGAAGTGGGGCTGAATTGGGGGAAGTGAGTAACTGGGAGTGTGTTCTTGAGGACTATAACCTGTCCCTGACCCCTTCATATCTCTCTTCTCTCTTTCTCCCTCTCCCCCACCCCTCCCTGTTTTCAGGCTAACATAAGCTGAGAAGCTTTCCTCTGCCCCACACACTTCCACCATGATGTTTTGCCCCAACTCGGGCCCAGAGCACTGGAGTCAGATGACCAAGGACTGAAGCCTCTGAAACAATGAGCCCAAATAAACCTTTCCTCCTTCAAGTTGTTATTTTGGGGTATTTTGGTCACTGTCACAAAAGCTGACTGACACAATCCTTCTTATAAAAACTAAGATATTTTACAAGCTGATTCTGAGCAAGAGAGTGATTCTTAGGAGTCAGACTTGAGTGTCTAATACATAAATTGAGAGCTTAGAAACCAAACTGCCTTTCCTCTTGCAGTTTGATGTCTTTATCTATGTGACAAGATAAAGGAAATCTAAGGGATGTTGTGTTCCCTGTCAATACTAAGCCTGAGGATGATGATGATGGTACTATACTGATCAGTTTAACTTTCCCAGTTCACTTTTAAGTAACTTCTATTTCATTTGTTCATTGGACTATATTGTAAAGACCATGAGGTTTTAGGCCAATAAAACCTGTGTTTGAATTCTCATTTGACTTCTTCCAAGCTGTATGACCATTGATAAATTAAAGTCTCTGAGATTCAAATGGCATCTCCTGAAAAGTAGTGATACCCATAATATGGAGAAGATTGTATAAAATGAGCTATGTGTTTGCTACTGTACCTCAGTCCATTTTTAAATAAATAGTAGATATTATAACCATTTACCAAATATTGGGGAGCAAACCAGGAGTTGAGGTAGTAATGACTGATACGGTGAGTTCCCTTCTAAAGAGGGTCATAGTCTAATGCAGAAAAAAATATATTAACAACTAAAACTCAATAATGTAATTAATACTGTAAAGAATGTTCATTGTTGATTTTCTTATTTTTCTCCTTTACTGAACAGCCTATTAGTTATCAGAACATCTAACAAGTCCTAACTATTCTTTTTTTCACCTGTGCCTTTCCCACATACACCAAGGTTTATTATTATTATTATTATTATTATTATTATTATTATTATTATTATGTTTTCCTACTTGGGACTGCCTAAATTCTCATCTATTTACTTTCATTATTTAGATATCTGACTAGTAATTTTTAGGCCCATCATTAATCCAATTACTGGTTTCTTAAAGCATCATCTGCCTGGATGATTTCAATTGTTCTGAGTAGAATCTAAATCTTTCTGCATGAAATGGCTAAGAAATGGCTTCCTGGATCTTCAATTGCAACAGATATCCATGACAACATGAGCATCCATTGATAGTTTTAACTTCTACAGCACTAAATCCCAACATGTTTTCCCTCCCTATTCCTCTATTACTGTACTTCAATCCCATAATTTTACTACGCAGTGCTCTGTAATTTTCTCAGTATGATTTTAAACCCAAGGTGTTTTGAAAATGCAGGTGAGGTTTTTTTAAACATAAAATTAATTTTATCTGATATAGGTCATTTAGATTCTTGACAACTGTAGATAGCGGTGTGGGAGTATGCTGAGTGAAATTACCCACTCTCAAGCTTTTGCACACTCACATGATCACATTCACATCCAAGGATAATTGAAGGGTGTATCATAATGTTCATTAAAATTATGACTGATCTTGTCACTTAGGAGGGGTCTGTCACATATCCAGGAACAAACCTCTATTTTCAGCACTTTATGATTTTTCTATAAAAGAGTTATTGTGGAATGAGAAGCCAAGAATGTTTCTCAGCTCAGAAACATTTTTCTTATTCTCTTTCTAAACTGTATTATCAATTTTTAATAATTTTTCAATCTGGGGTGTTGGAAATCATCTTAGATTAATAGTTTTTCCAATAAGTCCCACATGAATTCTGGGGAAGATTTTTGCCCTTTGGGGGTTTTCTATATATATATATATATATATTTCATAGAATTTATACCAGATTCGGTGCAAATTATTAAATTAAAAGATCAATTATATCACTTTGGAGAGTGAGTGGATAACATTACCAACTGAAAAAGAAGTAACAATTGGCATAGGGACATGTGCACATTGCTCAAAAAATGCAAGAGATTCAACTGTTTTCTTTCCAACTGCTGCTCAAAATGAGGCATAAAAAAGCTAGAGGAGGCTGAAGAATTTAAATAGGAAGAAAGGGAGTTGTCAGAGTGAAGTCCTCTTCTGTACAACTTCTGCTTCTCATCTTGAGGAGTCCTGGTTTTTGGCCACATGGTATCAACCACATGGGACTCCAAGTGTCTGCCATATGTTTGTATCTCAGTCCCTTTGTGTTCATCAAGCTCCTCATTGTCTCACTGATAAGTTCCTCAAATCTCCTTTTACCTCTCCAGGATCAGGCCATTCATTCTCTGCTCTTCCTTGGTAGCATCATCAAATGCAAAAGCACTTAAAACAGTGTCTGGCACATAGTACATGTCTGAAAAGGTTGGCTACCATTATTCAGCTCTCTTACCTGACCTTTATATTATCCACATAATTGTGGATCTTGGTTGTTATCTACTTACTCCTACACCCAAACTCTCCAGCTGGAGGTCTGAGGATCACCCTTATTTGGCCTCATCATAATTCTCAAGATCAACTCTGAGCATCTCTGATCACATCCGGCTCACATGTGGCTTCTGCTCAGGTCTCCTCCATAGCTGGTCTGGTAACTTCCACTAAAATTTATGTAATGTGCGCTAACAGTTATGCCTTGCCTGTCTTACTCCTGATACCAACACTATGCAATAGCTATTATCACCTTTATTTTTTATGTGAAAAACTGAAGCTTATGGAGGATAAGCAATTTATTAAAATGACAGTTGGAACATGATTTAATCAGAATGTGGATTCATCTATCCAAGTCCAACACCCACTGTTTTCTTTAAACACCATCAAATGAAAAAATCCTACTTCTTCTTGTCCCCTCCTGAGGTTCCCTTACTACCAATCTCCAAAGAAAGGAAGAATTAGTCTTTCTCTAATTGTTAGTACTTTGAAACCACAGTCATACTTTCTCTGTATTGGAGGGGCTTACTGTCCCTATTGTCATCTAAATTATTTGATCACTTGTCTATAGTGGAGGTTGATGTATCTTTCACTTAGTCGTTATAGCATCTAAATTCGGTGTTTTGAGTAGAAATTGACAATATATAAATGAATGAATGTTTGGTATTGAAAGACCTTACAGCTGTATGTCTTTCTTTCTTTCCTTCCTTCTTTCTTTCTTTTTTTTTTTCCTATTTTTTCCCTAAATGCTTCAAAAGAAGCTTCCTACCAAACCTTGTGACAAAACTGGCACTGAACCAGATCTTTTTTTTCTTTTTGTAATTGGACACAATATCTTTATTTAATTTATTTATTTATATGTGGTGCTGAGGATCGAACCCAGGGCCTCGCACGGGCTAGGCAAGTGCTCTACTTCTGAGCCACAACCTCAGCCCCTGAACCAGATCTTTTTAAACATTAAAAACTTGGGTATTCTGGCAGGAATTACCCATTTTGGCTAAATATGCCACACATGACCAACTCCCTGAATTATAATGTGTGACCTAAGACATTGGAGACAAGTCTGTGGTGTTCTGACTTCATGTTCCTATGTCCCTTACAGAGAATTCCTTTTGGGAATGAAATGATCTGGCATGCAGAAGTATTGACTTCTTTGCAGATGTCAGAAAGTAATGGAACCAAGGCTCCAAGAATAACTGGACTTTGAATTTAAAATGCCACTCAGGCATTCTTTCCTTACCACCAACCATGAGTTGAGCCTCTCTAAAGTCTTACCTCTATGTAAATGTCATTCTACCTAGGATGTGCAAATATAGAGAGAGTTTGTAAGACAGGAAATTCTATATGGAGTTGGAAACTACTGTATTGTCAGAAACAGAAGGGAGTTCATAACCCACTTGAATCAAAGTGTGGAATATGATATGTCAAGAAATTTGTAATGTTTTGAACAACCAACAATAAAAAATTAAAATTAAAAAAAAAAAGAAAGAAACAGAAACCAAATTCAAACTTACAGCATGTGATTAGACGTATAGAGATGATGTTGGTGGTATGCAGTGCTGAAGAGCTCACTTTCACATCTGGCACCCTAGCAGGGCTTTTTCAATTTTAGGTTTTGGTATGTTGAATTTAATTCCCAATGTCTAGAGTAGGCGAGGAGATACTTACTTCAGTTTCTATCCTCAAGGTGTAGATGGGGTTTTCACTGGCTTTCCGAGTATGAGGCCAGGCATATCCTTTTAAAAAGAGGAGAGAGGAACCCAAGACAAAGCATTCAATAATGTTGGGTCAAGGCCCTTTAAGAGTGTGAGTACTAACTTGTGATCATTAGCTCCACAGCCTGTCAATTTAAGTGTACTCATCTGGACAGGAAACAAGGATTTGGATGGAACCCTATAAGTAGGTAAGATTTCAGGAGCTGTTTTACAAATTTTAAAGGGAACTTACATGCACCAGGTCCACAGAGCATTGTTTTGCTCTCTGGTTATATTGCATGGGTCCTACAGAAGACAAAGTGGATGCTTGGTTAAACTGCATGTGTTCTAGGCCCTGAAAATATCTTTATATCACATACTGCTATGAATGACAATAAGGAAATCCGTTTTGCTTTGTAGCTCAAATCAAGGAAAAGATTTGACTGCACACCTCACCAGGAATATATTTATTATACCTATGGCTTCTAACCAGCTGCCCCAGGTACCTACCTAATCCTCTTGTAATGCTTCCTGTTCTCAGTTTTTAATTTTTTTTTCTTTCTGTAGGCTTACATAAGATCTCTCGTGTTATTGGAATGTTTCTTTGTGTGTCTTATTCCTGAAGGATTCCTAAGTAGTGTGTGAAGAAAAATCAGAATACTAATGCTACTTATTCTATTTTTACTCACTCATAGTTTTCCTTTGGGCTGAGCCTTTGTATTTTGTTCAATTTTCCCCCTCAAATTCTGACCTAAATCTATTAATCTCTTTTGAGCATTGATAGACCCCTGGTGGGAGATTTAGCTACCAACTTGAGAGGGGCTAACGCTTTTATAGTTTCAGTACAGCCTCACAGCTACAAGTAGTCCCAGTGGACACGGCGTCATAGCCTAAGGAATTCTGTAGGTTGTAATTGTTTTTAGGACACTGATTTCAGCTACCAATACATCTGCTCATTTTAACTTGCTCCAAACTATAATATGAAGGTTTCATTGTGACAGCAGGAGGATTGTGACATGGTACATTTGTGCTCTTAATATTGGCATGCTCATGACCTTTGACATCACTCTTGTCATATCCTAATAATTATTCTCCAAAACGAGCTATTCCATTGTTTATTTTTTATTAATGGAGTACAGCAAAAGAGTTATTTTCATCAACATTCATTATTTTATCCAACCAACTTTTCCAGCAGCCATTTTTTTTCTTATGTGCTTTTGGTTTCTCTTCACTTTAACTTTGAACAATACTGAACCAAAACATAGGGGTTTCCAGTCTAAGAATGCATAACTCAGAGCTGGTTGTACACATTTCCTCATCGGGAGACAACTCTGTGAGAGATGAATGGTCTGGCAGAAGGACAATTACCATTGAACAAAAGAAGAGAGGAACAACAAAAGAGTTGCTATCATGGCAGTAGAAGACATATTAAAAGAGGCAAGCTGTCCTAGAGAAACAGATGCTCCTGAGCATTTGTCTTTGATGATTTATGACATGGTTACACTGAGTGTCCTTGTGGCCTCAGATGCAGCAGACATTACTGTAACTATTTTTTTCTTTTGAACTTCATTCCATTCCATAGCACAATCAACAAAAGCCAGAGAGTTTCCTTTCTAATGTACTATGCTCCATTTAAATAGAGATCCTTTTTGTTTGAGGAAGAAAGGGGAAGGTGGACAGGTAAATTTTATTTGATAGAACAATGATGAACAGCACTACACCATTCTCATCTTTCCTAAAATACTACGCTTTCTGCCAACCACCACCCCACATAAATTTGTGTATCACATAAATTTTCTGTATCACATAAATTTTCTTCCACGTGCTTTTTTCCAACCGCAAAAAGAAGAGTAGAGCCCTCCATTGAAGTTCTTTTGTTGTTGTTGTTATTGTTTTTGTTTATTTTTGACAGCAGGCAAGAAATTCAATGACCAGTGAAT
Organism: Marmota monax; assembly: GCF_021218885.2. Lineage (NCBI taxonomy): Eukaryota > Metazoa > Chordata > Mammalia > Rodentia > Sciuridae > Marmota > Marmota monax. The sequence goes on along the minus strand of NW_026693595.1, from coordinate 1,512,795 downwards.
GGAGAAGAGAAACTAATGTTCTCAAGGCACCTTCTGCCCTAGCAGGCCTGGAGTCTGGGTTTTTATTAAGACTGTGTTATGATGACAGGGTGTGGTATGCATGTTGCCACCCAACCCAGATTGAGGCTGTCTGAAGGTCCCCTCAGCAGGTGATAGCTCCGTGGTAATTGAAGGTGTGTGGTCATCAACATCCAGCTCTAACTTTTGCAAGCAAGTGGCATCTGTAAGCAACCAGAGCTGATTGAACAGCGAACTATCAGAATTTCAAGGTTTGGAATGATGACAAATCCCTCCACTGTTTGCTCCTCCTTCTGGAGGGCTCTTGAGAGGAAATAGTCCATCTCCTGTTGCTACCTCCTGCTGGGTGTCTGCATTGTCATATCCCCAGTTAGAAAGAGCAAAATCCTTCCCTGCTTAATCCTATGTATGTTTGAGAATCACCAAACCATATCCCCAGTTGTTCATATCCTTTAGAAATGACCATCCAAAGATTGATGGCCTCAAGCCTTTTTACTCATGAAAAAGACCAGATAGTTGAGGACATGTGGTCCAAAGATCAAGAGAAACAGAATGACCACCAAGAGACATGAGAGAGGCAGAAGTCAGGTAATGCTTGGCAGAGCTCTTTTAAGTGCATTCCAAACATCTTGAGCAGGAACAGTTGGACTCTGGTCTCAGAGCCAGGTTGCCCTTTCTAAGAGCTTATTGGCTCCTTCTTTTTATAATTCCAGTAGTGTTTATATAAAAACAGCAAGTCATGTTGGATGGCCACCACTGTGTCTAGATAATCAAAACAGATTAAGTATTACCTTTAAAAGAAACCAGATGCTCAATCTAGAATAAGAAGAATCATAAGCATTGAAATAATATTTTATTTCTTAGCTTTTCATTTGAAGCCAGATACTTTCAAATGTATCATTAGCTCATTTAAATCTCAACAGTCTTAAGAGAGAGATATAATCATTAAATCCACTACAGAAAACTTACTAGTAAATGGTAAAATCAGAATTCAAGCTAGAGCAATAAGAATTAAAACTCAAAAGCCATATACTTTCCATTACATGATGTGAAAGTCTTGCTGAGTTTCATGATATAATACAAATCATTAATAAAAAGAATTCTTCTCTTCCAATAACATATCCTGGGCACACTTTCTTTATAAACTCCAACCTAACTAGATTATATTTTTGTACTCTGGACCTTGAGTTCATTCCATTTCAAATTAAAGGATCATAATATAGCAGCAGGATAATAAAGTGCATCTTAGGACAAAAAGGACTATGTTTAACTAATGTAGAAACATTTCAAGTTCAATTACAAGCCTCTATTTGAGCCAAAGAAAAAATAGTTATTGTTTTGATGGCTTACTGTGATATTGTGAAAGAAATCATCAAATCACATGACTCACAAAGAAAATGGCATCCTTTCATCAGATGAATAGTAGCAGCACATAATTAGAATTCTGAGATCAGATTTTCCCCTTTGGAATGAAATTATAGGTCTGAGTCACATTTGTGTTTAGTTTCTTCTTCCAAGCCCAAAGATTCTAGTCAGTGGTTTAACATCTAAGGTTTTTGAGTTTCTTTTTCATTGAGTAAAAAAGAACCTTCTAATTTGTTTATTGACTCAGTACTAACCACTCCTATGAGTGTTACATTTGATGCTTTAACTGGTTTTCTCCTAGAAGTAGACCAGATGCAAGCATTTGAGAACAAATGGTTTTTTTGGAAGACAATCCCCAGAAAACACCAGTAGGAAAATTAAATTGTGAAACAGGTAAGGAATGAAGGAAATAGAATGCTTTACAAAAGATGTCCAATGAGTGTTCATCTTGATAACTTCATTTGGTTTTCATGCCTATACTTGTACCAGTTCATAAACCATTTATTACCAGTTAACACAGAAGTTGAGATTAAGCATTTATAAACATATATAGAAAGCTGAGATTGACATGATATACAAATTAAATTTTATTTTATAAAAGCATTCATTAGAGACAAACAACAACAACAAACTGTACCTCACAACTGGTGGGTTGTTAAAGGTATTAACACGGCCAAGGTGTGTGATCTGCAGGGACTGCGCACCCATGGAGGCTATTATTTTATTGATGTTACTGAGAAGCATTAATAAGTCATATCTCCCAGTCTTCTCTGCACATGAATGGAACAGATAAAGAAAGGATGATTTTGGATTTGGGAATTTGTATAGGGCATCAGCATCCTTTGCAACTTTTTTATTTTCCCTGGAAACAATTTGTAAGTCAATCCAGAAGGAATTACAAGTATAGGCATGAAAACCAAATGAAGTTATCAAGATGAACACTCATTGGACATCTTTTGTAAAGCATTCTATTTCCTTCATAATCTTGCCATTTTTAATTACTTGCATAGAGAATCACCATTATTGATATGATTGTGACATAAAAAATCTTACTCCTTTGTCTGCCACACATGTGTATTTCCTGGATTATTTAATAACATTTTGAAAGAAAATGATCTCTGCTTCTTCTACGGTGGTAAAATCTCCTAACAGAACAACAGTCCTGCAGAAGAACATCTATAAACTCAGATAAAATACTAAGAATAAATTCTACCTGAGAGCTTGGAAAATGAACAAAAGCTAGTAGACTTTGGAGAAGAATTAATACTTGGAAAAAAATATAAGTGCATTGTTTTCTGTCTTCAAAGAAATATCCTGAGGGAAGGCCACAAATGTGTGACATGGTATGGGGCACCTAAATCACTAATGGGAAAATTTGTCTTTCTTGCCTAAAGAGCCAGAACATACAGCGGAGGCATGCACAGATGCTGGGAGGTGAAAAAAAAAAACATCCCTGCACAAAGAGAAGCCAAGGAAAGAGAGTCCTAAGCAGTGTTATAAAATATCCCCAAGTGTCAGGCTGACCTATGAACCAGTCTTGCTCTGGAAAACACAAAGAAGCTTGCGGCCTAGGCTAGAAGAACTAAACTGAAATTTGAGATGCCTCTCTCACTGGTAATACTAAGTTTTTAGTTTGAGTATAATTAAATCTGATATTAAGACAAAATAATCAACATTATTTGGATAAACATTGCAAAGTCCAGAGTCTCCAAAATATCACATTCATAATGTTTAGGGTATGATCCAAAAATGTTTTAACAATAGCAAAAACAACACACAAGGCAATGTAACCCATAAAATGTAATAGGTACATGCAAACTGCAAAATACCCCAGATGTTGAATTTATCAGGAGGGACCTAAGTAAGCTATTATAATTATATCCAAAGAGGCAAAGGAAAATACCCTCATAACAGGGAAAAGAAAATAATTCTCAGCAGAGAAGGAAGGAAGGGAAATACCAATTTCAGCTCCATGTATTCTTGTAAGGAAAAGAATCCACTTCAATTCACTTTAGCATTTCTGGCCCACCTAAGAGAGGAGTCTAGATTGAGAAACACATGTGAAATTAACAGTGTAGAGGCACAGGCTCAGAAAACGGAGAACTTGTCAAAGAAGTATAGAATATTTTCCCTCCCCCCCCCACAACTTGATACCACATTATTAAATTTCTATTGAAGTGGTTCCTTTTGCTCAATACATTGTGTCTGGCTTTCTAGAAAAAATTATAAGGCATACTAAAAGGCAAAAATTTTAAAAATAAAAACCCAGAAAAAAACATAAACAAAAAACACAGTATGTAGACACAGAGCAAGGTGTAAAAATTAGCCTTAGATATGGCAAGGATGTTATAATTATCAGATATGGAATTTAAATAGATATGATTAATATGCTAAGGGCTATAAGGCATGAAATAGTATTCATGAACAGATAGGCAATAAGATCAGAAAGATGGAAATTCTATAGAATCAAAAATAAATGTTAGACATAAAAATTAGTGTAACAGAAATGAACAATGTCTTTGATTATCTTATTATTATACTAGACAGGGCTGAGGAAAGAATGCCTGAGTTTAAGTATATCTAAATACAAACTTCCAAAACCTGAAAAGCAGGGAGAAGGAAAGAATGAAAGAAAAATGCAACAGTATATCCCAAAACTATGAGAAAACTATTAACAATGTAAATACATGTAAATGGGAATAGCCAGAAAAGATGTGCTGGATGAAAGGAACTACTTCATGGGACTTCTTTAATAATGAAAGACAAAAAGAAATAGAAAAAATATTCAAAACAAGAATGACTGATAATTTCTCCTAAATTGATATCAAACACCAAAACAAAGATCCAGGAAGAGCACAGAAAACCAAGCAGGGTAAATGTAAAAGCAAAACAAAAAGTAAAAACTACCAATAGGCATATCATATCCAAATTGGAGAAAGTCAAAGATAAAGAAAATATTATTATGGAAGCCAGAAGAACAAAACACCTTACCTATAAAGGAGTAAAGATAAAAATTACATCCAACTTCTCCTCAAAAGCATGCAAGCATGAAAATAGTGGAGTGAAATATTGAACTATTGAGAGAAAATAAATTCTACGAATCTGTACTCTATGAAATCATCCTTCAAAGAAAGAGAAATAGAGATTTTTCTCAAACAAGAATGGAGGACATTTGTCACTAGTAGCTCTGCCTTACAAGAAATATTTTTAAAAGTTTTTTAAAGCAAAGGAAAAATATATAGGTCAGAAATTTGGGTATTTGTCAAGGAAGGAAGAACATCCAAAAAAGGAGAAGTAAAGGTTAAAATAAAAACTTGGGTTTTTTTTTCATTCTTAATTGATTTATCATACAACCTTATTCAAATTTTATTTTTTATTTCTTCTTCATGAAATATTTCACTGACTATGTTTTATAGAATGGACTTAGTGGGTTTTACTTCATCTTAAATTCTAAAGGATAGCTTTGCTGGATATAGTAACCTTGGTTGGCAGTCATTTTATCTCATTGGTATATATTAATATATGAATTCAACCCTACTGGCTTTTAGGGTCTGGGTTGAGAAATCAGTTGATATATGAATTGGCTTGTTTCCAAATATGAATCGCCATTTTTCCTGGCAACTTTTAAAGTTCCATAAATTCTATCCTTATTCTGTATATCGGGCATTTAATTATAATGTGTCTTGGAGAGAATTTGTTTTCCAACTTGCCTATTTTGCATTCTATTTGAATCTCACATTTGGATTTTCATCTCATTCCTAAGATTTGGAAATTTTTCTGATATGATTTAATTGAAAACATTGTGCATTCCTTTAGTTTGTATTTCAGAGTCTTTGTCTATGCCAATGTTTCTTATATTTGGTTTAAGCTATCAGTGATGTCTTCCATTGAATTTTTAACTTGATTTATTGAGTATTTCACTCCCAGAATTTCCATTTGGTTCTTTTTCAGAATCTCTTTATTGAAATGATCTTTTACTTCCTGTATTTTCTCTGAGTTCATTTCTTATATCTTCTTTTAGTTCATTGGATGTTTTAATGATGAACTTTCTAAATTCTTTCTCGAAAATTTTCTCCACTTTGGTGTCAATGGCATCAGTTGTTGAAGTTTTGTGGGCTGTTTTTGGGTGGTTTGTTCCTTTGATTTTTCATACTGCTTTTATGTCTACCATCTATTGGGATGATTATCATATCTATTTTTATGTAAGAGACTATTTAGTGACCTTTGTTATCTGAAAATTATTGGGCTGGACAAATATCCAGGTATTGATACATGTGAACTCTGCTATTACTAGTATCAGTACCATTTTGAGACAAGACTTTAAACCCCATGTACTATAACCACTTCAGAGAGAAGCCACATATTAAGCAACCTTAGGAAAAACAAAACTTGTCAATGGTGTTCTTCACAGTTTCTCAAATGTAGGTATATAATTATAGTCATGTTCTGAAAGAGGGGGAGAAATTAGTTATTAAAGATAGTAATACTTCTACTACAATATATAGGGACAGAAAAGGAAAGGAGAGAAAAATTGGGCAAAAGAAGAAAAGATAGCAAAGAATAATACACAATAAGGTAAAAATAAGAAAAAAGATGGATGGGGAGGACTTGAGGTGGTAGCAGATAGTGTAAGAGGGACAAAGGAGGCTAAGATGAGCAAGCATAAACCTGAGGTAGAAAACAAAGAATGTCTAATTAATGTTTTAAAATAGTAGAAGAAATTTAGTCAGATAGGTTGAAGGTACAATATCACATACTAGGGGAACAACTGTTGAATCAAAATGAAGAGTAATATATGTATGATCAAAATTGACATTAGAGCTACTTATAGTAATCTATGCCAAAGCAGAAAAAAAAACATTCTTATTGCATCTCTCTGGTTTGGATTTCATGAGTATTTAGATTTTTAGTATATGCTCATCACTTTTTTAGCTTTGTATCCTCTTAGAGGTGCTGGTGCACAGGAGTTACTTCCTGGTTGCTATGGATTTCTCATCAGTTGATTCTTGTCAGGTCAGGGGCTTGAGACTGCATGCTCCAATGATTCTGTGTTGCATATACAGGCTGTTTCAATTGAGAGCAGGAATACAGGATGCAGAACTCAGTGTTATTGCTCTAACTGCTGCAGGTTGCTATGCACTTGCTCCTTTCCACAGGCTCTTCTTTAAAATGGCATAGAGGTTGGTGGTTATCTATAAGCATAGATACTGTGATTTTGGGCTCTGTATGGGTGGTTTATGGTGCAGAAGCATCCCCCTTACTGATGTAAATCACTGGGGTACTGTCCCTGTGGCTAGGATATTGTCAGTTGATTCACCTGCATCTGAACTCCCACTATGGTTGTGAATAACTAGCACCCACTTCCCTCCACTGGGACTTCCTGGAGTGATGCTATCCAAGCACCTAATGGCTGCCCAGTACCACCTGGTTGTAGGCTTTCAATCAACTGTTTGAAGCAAGAAACCTCTGTCCAGGCTGATAGCCATCACTGGGTACCATCCCTATGACTGGGAAAGAGAATCAATTGGCCCACCTGCATCTGAGCTCTTAATGCCCATGATTATGAATCACAAATGCCATTCTCCATTGCTGCCTGGGACAGAGGGTTTGTTGATCCACCTGCATCTTAGCATTCACTGCCTGCAGACACAAATCAGGGGCGTCTGCTCCCCTTCATGGGCATCATAGGCATTTAATCCATCACCATAATGCGGGGAGATATCTGCTGGCCCATCTTTGCTTCATCTCCTGCAGAAGCTGTGTTGAGCATGAGTGAGGGCTAGCACTTCTCAAGAGTGCATAGATCAGTTACACCCCACTCACCTTGCACACAGTGAGGGGAAGTGGTTTCAGTAACTTTAAGTTAGAAGAAATTCCTCTACTACTTTCTTTTAGACAGTTTATTGAGACATCCCATTTCAGAGATATTCCTTCTGGTTTTATTTGTTGTTATTTGAAGGTGGAGAAAAGCTGTGTTGGTTTGATTTCTTCCAGGGAGCTTAGCTAGCTGTGGACTTTACAAAATGACTGCCATGCCCAGCATGGCCCTTAGTTCACATTTTGAGTTAAACTGCTTGATCTCCTTTACTGTCTTTGCTGTTCTTGTCATATTTGAACTTGGTATGTTTTTCTTTCCAGCTGTTGTAATGCATTTTGAGAGACCAAAAGAACCTTAACACCAAAACCTGACAAGTACAAACAAATAATAATTATGAACAATTACACACAAAATTCCTCAAAGTATTAGAAAAAATCTATACTTAAAATTTTTACAATACATAAAAGAATAATATATGATAATTTGGTATGATTTATCTTAGGAATACAAGGGAATGATGATTTAACAAGCAAAACCCCGTCAATTTAATCCACCTTACTAACAGAAGAAAAGTGAAAAAAAATATATGGTCATTTTAACAGATGCAGAAAAAGCATTTGTCAAAATACAATATTCAATCATGCTAAATAAGAAAACCAGCAACACTAGGGAATTTTCTCAATTTGATAAGATGTATTTGAAAAAAAAGGCCTATAGCTAATATCATCTTTTATGTGGAAAATATTAGTTATTTTCCCCTCAATTTGGCAACAGAGCAAGTATGATTTTTTTCATAACATCTATTTAACATTTTATTATAGTTCTTAACCATTGCAACAGAATCATAAGGCAAAAAGATCAGAGAAGTAAAATTGTCTCTATTTGGTATGATTGGTATGATATGGTATGATTGGTATGATATGGTATGATTTGGTTTGATATGGTATGATTGTTTATATAGAAAATCCAAGTGAATATAAGAAACACCATTGTAGCTGTAATTATAATTTCAAGAATGTATAAAATAATTATTAAAGTACACCCTGAAATGATATATAGATCTCATACCAACTGTATGAAACAATTACCAAGGTATTTTATAATTGTACTAACATTACAAGTGTGAGCTAATACCCTTAGGAATGGTACAAGATATAAAGTTAATATTGCAGATCAATGGTTTTTACTCTGACTGCAGGGGGAAAAAAAGGAAAATTAAACTTGAAATATCATTCACTTATGATAGTGTAGAAAAACATAGAATACCCTTCAATAAATTTAAGATGACATATGAGAACTCCATACTGAAAATTATAAAGTATTACTGAATAAAATAAAATAAAGTGAAATAAATAAAAATATATTCTATGTTCATAGATTGAAAGATTCAAAATTGTTAAATGTCAAATTGCCCTAAATTTATCTACAAATTCAACAGTATTAATTAAAACTTGCAGTGATCAATTTTATTTTATATATCAATTTGACTAGGTTAACTGATGCTCAGATAGCTGGTAAAACATTATTTCTAAGTATGTCTATGAAAGTGTTTCTAGAAGAGGTTGACATTTGAATCAGTTTAATGAGCAAAGTGAAGTTCTGTTCTTATCAATGTGGGTGAGCACCATTCAATCCACTGAGAGCCCATATAGAACAAAAGACAGAAGAAGAATAAATTATTTCTCTTTTCTTGAGCTTTTCTGCCTTAAACACTGGAGTCCCCAAATTTTAGGCCTTCAGACTTCAGGATTTACATCAGTCCATATCTCCCAGATTCTAGGCCTTCAGAGTTAGACTGAATTATAAAATGAGTTTCTTGGTTTTCCAGTTTTCAGACACAATACCAGAGTTCAGTTTAATTTTGGCAAAAAGATCAATGGAAGAGAATACAAAGTTTGGTAAAGTAAAACTTACATTTTCATGGTTGATTAGTTTTGGTAGCAAAATCAATGGAGAAAAGATAATCCTAAACAAGAGCTAATAATATGAAATATTGAGAGGAAAATAGGAGAAAATTCTTATGACTTTGGGATAGGCACATATTTCTTAGTAGAATAAGTAGAATACTAAGAGAAACACCAAAAAGTTAGTCTTTTATAGTTAAGGATTTTCACTCTTTGAAAGACACCATCAAGAAAATGATAAAGTAAGTAAAAAAAAAATGCAGGGTGGGATATAGTAGAGCACTTGTCTAGCATGTACAAGTCTCTGGGTTCAATCCCCAAAACTGCAAAAAAAAAGGAGAAAATATTTATAATATTTATATTTTATATTTGACCAAGAGCTTGTGTCCATATTATGTAAAGAACTTTTACAATTCATTAAGAATAAAAATGGCCCCCACACCTGTAATTCCAGCAGCTTGGGAGGCTGAGGCAGGAGGATAGTAAGTTCAAAGCCAGCATCAGCAACATAGGGAGTCCTAAGCAACTTAGCAAGACCTTATCTCTAAATAAAATATAAAAAGGCAGGAAATGAGGTTCAGTGGTTAAGCATCCCTGGTTCAATCTCTGGCACCAAAATAAATAAATACAGCACAATACAAATATGGGCAAAAATATAAACAGACACTTACTAACAGATACTCAGCAAAAAAAGTTATATGAGTGCCTGATAATCACATGAGATGATACTCAAAATTATTAGTCATCAGGGAAATGAAAATTCAAACCACACAAGGAATACTCACCTACTCATGGAATAAGTAGCCAAATAAAAGAGGTTGATAACAGGAAGTATGGGCAGGTTTTGAAATAATCACATGCTGCTGTTGAGAATGTAAAATGATGCAGCCACTTTGGAAAATGAGTTCATAATTTCTTTAAAAGTTAAACATGTGCTTGATGGACAACAAAACCATTCCAATCCTTTCCCCGAGAGAAAAGAAAATCTATGTCCACACAAAGATTTGGTCACAAATGTTCACAGCAGCTTTTTTCTAGTAGTCAAAACCAACCTCAGCATGTTTTTAAGATGTTGAATGCTGTGAAGCACTTCCCTTTCAATCTAACAATGAGACACAAATCATACAAATATCAGTACTCCTTGAGCCCTTCAGAGAGCTGAGGTTTCAAGGCAACCAGTAAATGGGTTTCAAAGGACAAGCAGCTCCAACCAGAGATGAATACATGACCCAAATCACTTTCAGCAGAGAATGAGAGGAAGAGGGGCCTCCATGCAGGCAGGTTTTGAAATAATCAGCTTGAATTTTGACTAATTCTTAAGAGTTCAAACTGAAGGCTAGAGGGAGAGTGTAAAATGGGCAGGGGCCTTGATTTCAATTTTTCTTTTTTATTGAAATAAATTTATTTTTGATTTTCAGAAGTAAAAAAGTTATAACACTTTATATAAACAGTTAACAAGGCAGTTGATATCAAGTTAACTTCATATACCATTAATGATTATTTTTCTTTTCTTGAAAACACTCAAATATGCTTACATCACATTCTTTAAAAGACATACTTAAGGATATTTGCATTTAACAATTTCCATGAATAACAAAACTCTAGTACATCCAAGTATTTCATGACACTTCAAATATTGTTATATGTCAATTTAACCTCTTATGAACTTTGCATTTTTCACAATGAGAAAGTAGAAAACAATATATAATTAAAAAGAGCAAAACTGAATCATGTATTCTCTTTGTCAAAAGAAAACAGATTAAGTGTGGGGATCAACATAACCATGGAAACTGCTTATTTTTTCTGTCCTTTACCTCTGGCTCAGGAGACAATAAATAATAATGCACAATTTATTGGTGAATATGAATTTGCTATCAAATTCTTCCCTATTTTATAAGGAAAGCAAATATTTAAGAGAAGAATCAGCATAAAACAGTTTTGGTATTATCACAATTCAAGAAATGTCTGCAGGACATTTAGAAAACAGGTCACTGACCATTTGCCCATTTGGAGAGATTAGAGAATCCTAAATCCACATAAAGAAAAATTTCAAAATATTTTTTTGTCCTCACACATGTTGTTTTTCCTCTGCACAAAGGTCAGATTGAATGTCTTTTGAAGATCACTTCTGCTATGATTTGGATATGGATTAAAGGTGTCCCTCAAGGGCTCAGAAATGGAACTCTTAGTCCCCAATGTTAAGAAATGGTGGTACTTTTAAAAGATGACCCTAGTGAGAGGTCACTATTTTTTTTTTAATTTTTTATTGTGGGTTGTTCAAAACATTACAAATTTCTTGACATATCATATTCCACACTTTGATTCAAGTGGGTTATGAACTCCCACCTTCACCCCATACACAGATTGCAGAATCACATCAGTTACACATCCATTGATTTACAAATTGCCATACTAGTGTCTGTTGTGCTACGCTGCCTTTCCCATCCTCCACCCTCCCCCCTCCCCACCTCTCCCCTCCCCTCCCCTCCTCTCTCTCTACCCCCTCCACTGTATAACCCTGAGGGTCTCCTTCCATTACCATGCAATTTCCCTTCTCTCTCCCTTTCCCTCCCACCTCTCATCCCTGTTAAATGTTAATCTTCTTCTCCTGCTCTTCATCCCTACTCTGTTCTTAGTTACTCTCCTTATATCAAAGAAGACATTTGGCATTTGTTTTTTAGGGATTGGCTAGCTTCACTTAGCATAATCTGCTCTAATGCCATCCATTTCCCTGTAAATTCTATGATTTTGTCATTTTTTAATGCAGAGTAATACTCCATTGTGTATAAATGCCACATTTTTTTTATCCATTCATCTATTGAAGGGCATCTAGGTTGGTTCCACAGTCTTGCTATTGTGAACTGTGCTGCTATGAACATCGATGTAGCAGTGTCCCTGTAGCATGCTCTTTTTGGGTCTTTAGGGAATAGACCAAGAAGGGGAATAGCTGGGTCAAATGGTGGCTCCATTCCCAGCTTTCCAAGAAATCTCCATACTGCTTTCCAAATTGGCTGCACCAATCTGCAGTCCCACCAGCAATGTACAAGTGTACCCTTTTCCCCACATCCTCGCCAGCACTTGTTGTTGTTTGACTTCCTAATGGCTGCCAATCTTACTGGAGTGAGATGGTATCTTAGGGTGGTTTTGATTTGCATTTCTCTGACAGCTAGAGATGTTGAGCATTTTTTCATGTACTTGTTGATTGACTGTATGTCCTCCTCTGAGAAGTGTCTGTTCAGGTCCTTGGCCCATTTGTTGATTGGGTTGTTTGTTCTCTTATTGTCTAATTTTTGGAGTTCTTTGTATACTCTGGATATTAGGGCTCTATCTGAAGTGTGAGGAGTAAAGATTTGTTCCCATGATGTAGGCTCCCTATTTACCTCTCTTATTGTTTCTTTTGCTGAGAAAAAACTTTTTAGTTTGAGTAAGTCCCATTTGTTGATTCTAGTTATTAACTTTTGTGCTATGGGTGTCCTATTGAGGAATTTGGAGCCCGACCCCACCGACTGTAGATCGTAGCCAACTTTTTCTTCTATCAGACGGCGCGTCTCTGATTTGATATCAAGCTCCTTGATCCATTTTGAATTCACTTTTGTGCATGGCGAGAGAAAGGGATTCAGTTTCATTTTGTTGCATATGGATTTCCAGTTTTCCCAGCCCCATTTGTTGAAGATGCTATCCTTCCTCCATTACATGCTTTTAGCCCCTTTATCAAATATAAGATAGTTGTAGTTTTGTGGATTGGTTTCTGTGTCCTCTATTCTGTACCATTGGTCCACCCGCCTGTTTTGGTACCAGTACCATGCTGTTTTTGTTACTATTGCTCTGTAGTATAGTTTGAAGTCTGGTATCGCTATACCGCCTGATTCACACTTCTTGCTTAGCATTGTTTTTGCTATTCTGGGTCTTTTATTTTTCCATATGAATTTCATGATTGCTTTCTCTATTTCCACAAGAAATGCTGTTGGGATTTTGATTGGCATTGCATTAAACCTATAGAGAACTTTTGGTAATATCACCATTTTGATGATGTTAGTTCTGCCTATCCATGAACAGGGTATATTTTTCCATCTTCTAAGATCTTCTTCTATTTCTCTCTTTAGGGTTCTGTAGTTTTCATTGTATAAGTCTTTCACCTCTTTTGTTAGGTTGATTCCCAAGTATTTTATTTTTTTTGAAGATATTTTGAATGGAGTGGTTGTCCTCATTTCCATTTCAGAGGATTTGTCACTGATATACAGGAATGCCTTTGATTTATGTGTGTTGATTTTATATCCTGCCACTTTGCTGAATTCATTTATTAGCTCTAATAGTTTCTTTGTAGAGCCTTTTGGGTCTGCTAGGTATAGAATCATATCATCTGCAAATAGTGATAATTTAAGTTCTTCTTTTCCTATTTTTATGCCTTTAATTTCTTTTGTCTGTCTAATTGCTCTGGCCAGTGTTTCGAGAACTATGTTGAAGAGAAGTGGAGAGAGAGGGCATCCCTGTCTTGTTCCAGATTTTAGAGGGAATGCCTTCAGTTTTTCTCCATTCAGAATGATGCTAGCCTGAGGCTTAGCATAGATTGAGAGGTCACTATTGATCCTCCCCTCTGTCTGGTATTCTATCTAACCACCTTCTCTCATGCCCTCCTGCGTAGATTGTGATGCCATCTGTTGGTAAAGATGGCGCCCAGAGCACTTCTCTTCGGGGAGCTCAGGTCCATGACACACTGAATGGCGCAGGAACCATCACCTCCAATCCCTGTCAATGGCACAAACTTTGAATGGCGCACCTCCAATCCCTGAAGTGGAGCGAACTCTTGGCCAATGAAGAAGTAACAGCCCAATCGCTTTGGTCCTCCTCATCCTGCGTTGAGCCCATAAATATCAACACCCTGTTGGTGTTTGCTCTCTTACTCTCCCTCTCTCATTCTCCCCCTCTCGCTCTTTCTCCCCCTCTCACTCTCCCCCTCTCCTCTCTCTTCTCTCTCTCTCTCTCTCTCTCTCTCTCTCCTTCCTCCCTCTCCTCTCTCTCTTCTCTTTCTCTCTCTCTCTCTCCCCCCCTCCTTCTCTTCTGTGACTGGCCCCTATGGTCCTGCTAATAAAATCTCAGACAGGTAAACGGTTGTTTTGGCTTGTTGAGTTTACGGAACCTTTCCACCATTCCTTACACCATCCACTATAAAGTAATTGGCCAGAGGCCTTGCCACAGCCAATGCTATCCTACTTGTGGACTTTCAGCTTCAAAAATCATGAACCATCCTTTTTATAAGTAACCTAGCCTCAGGTACTTTATTATAGTTCTTGAAAACAAACTAATACAAATTCTATCTATATTAGCAACTTAATGTAAATAGAAAGCAACTTTTATTTTTAAGTAAGATCATAACACTATTTTTAAACTGCAAACTCTCATGTCAGTTAAATATTGAATTCTTAAAGACAGTTATTGGCCATAATTAAGGAGTGTGATGTGAAGCTCTCAAATTATTTATTTTCAACTCAAGTAAAGACTATAAGGCTACTGCAGTCATTTCTTCATCCGAGTCATTTGATTCACCTTTTGTTTCCAATTTCCCTAAATTTTTATCTGTAGTTAAAATAGTTTTCCTCTTGCCCTTATCAAGAACTGCATCATTAGCACAAAGTTTTCTTATTTTAATGTTTGTTAATTTCTTCAGATAAGAATCCCATTCCCTGAAGGTTTTTAGATTGTTTGCATTTAAAATGGCTGTGCTCTCGAGGCCACGTCCTTCTTACTGCTACCCACTGCTCTGTTTCTGGGGAATTACTGCCTTCCCTGTCCGTCCTTGATACTGTTATGTAATTCAATCTGCTCCTGCCCCCTAACCCTATTTAAATATCTTTCAATGAATTCACAAGCATCTTTCATTGAATACCTCATTTTGGGGGGATCCAGATGATTTTTGAAACCACTACAGTTTTCCACCAATAAGATTGAGACGCAAGGCCTCTTCATTCTTCTATTTTCCTTTTTCCATTGTTCGTGGGCCTCTCTCATAATGTAGGCTGCTTTTCTACTACTTTGTCCTACTTCCCCTCCTGTACTCCTTCCCTTTGGCACTTTAGTCATGGGAACATCCAGGAGGCCATAGAAAACTCCACACTGCAGTCTGACAACTGCCCACCGCAGCTGCAACAGTGAACACAGGTACGCCTGCCCAAACACACATGGGCCCCTGTTTATTTCAAGATGAATGAATAATGAGTCCATCATATATGCACACGGTTCTGATCTTTTTGCCTAATCTTCTCGCCCTGTTAATCCTATAAGTCCTTGTTATGCCCACTTTTTCCCAGCCCTATGGAGTGGCCTCCTGAGAAGGCTAGTGCTCTCCAGCCTATTTTCAGGTTCATAAGAGAGGCTTCCTTCCTGGTTACACCCAAATTTGGACACATATTACAGAAACAGTTTTCTCCAAGATAGATCATTTTTACCAGAGACACTCCAGATCCCTAGCACTAAACCAAAATGCTCAGCTATAATCCTTAACTTCAATCCTTTGGCTTCCCTTCCTTCAACCAAAATGGATCATCTGCAATAGACTGTTTTACTCTCCAGAGTAGTTGTAGTTCTCTTCCTTCCAAATACAAAAAAGAAAAGAGAGAAAAGAAAAGGAGAAACTTGACGCAAAGGAAATTGTTTTAAACAGGCTTGTGCCACTTTTCTCAAATTTAGCTTTGTGATTACCTTCCAACCCTTCAACACTTAATTAAAAGTCTATCTACTTCAAAGACCATTTCCCAAGTAATTGGAAGAGGCTTTTCCATTCCTAAGGCAATGAACACACCAACAGGTGTTACTATTCGTATTGTCTGCTGAATTCCTAAGCTCCCTGAAGAAGGGGGGGAATTCTGATTAATTTACATATCATTTATTTAAGGAAGAGATAGAAATGATAAAGATGGTATTGGGAGGGGGAGGAGGAAGGAAGGAAGGAGAGAAGGGAAAAAGAGAAGAAAGAGTCATATGTCCCTCTGGAGATAGCCCATATGCCCCCTTGAATGTGTGTGAATTCTTTGCTTTACTCCCAAAGCTTCTTACCTAGGCACTCTCCCTTGAACATGCATTAATTTGTGTCTCTGAGACAGAGAGAGAGAGAGAGAGAGAGAGAGAGAGAGAGAGTAGGATGGAGGGTAGGAAGAAAGAGAAGAAGAGGAGAGGAGATGGAGCTGGGAAAGAGAAACAAAAGGAACTGGCTGAACAGGGTAGAAATATTTCAGGTAATCACCCGGGCAAGGTGTTTATAAATGTCCTAGGAAGAAGGAATTAGAAGGCCACAACAGAGTTACACGTTATTTCAGATTGATTTTCTAAATATTTATGTTATATCCCAAACTGCTTCCCTGAAGATCTCCTACCTTGCAATGTACCTTTGAAACATAATGAGGTTCTTCTTGCTAGTCCTGAATGAGGTTCAGTGCTTTGATCCTCTGGTGGTGATGTTAACTTTATAGAGTTGACAGTTCTTTCCAATGAAATGCTACTGCTTTAATAGTAATTGGTGATGCTAAAACTCAAAAGTGCTTGGTATCCAGGGCCTTCCCAGATGTGCTGGTGATATGGGCACCTGTGCTGTCCTTCTTGTGACTGGGGGAATTCAGCCAGAAGGGCTTCCAGAACCATGAGAGAAACATGTCTGAGCAAAGAGTTGTACTAGTCTTGGGAGTGAGATTCTGAGGGTAAAAAAGCCATTGTCTGTTCAGTTGCTGGACTGTGTGAAAGTCTACACATAGAGACACACTGGGCAGGTCAGTAGCAGAGGGCAGTCTCTGAACCTGTGATATAAAGTTTCCATGGAGAATTCCATAAGAAATTTATGGAATATTTACAGAATGCGGGGAGGGGAGGGGAGGGGAGAGGAAGGGAGATAGGAAGGGGATAGGAAAGGCAGCAGAATACAACAGACACTAGTATGGCAGTATGTATAAACGTGGCTGTATAATCAGTGTGATCCTGCAATCTGTACACGTGGGAATAATAAGAATTCGTACCCCATTTGAAACAAATGTATGATATATGATATGTCAAGATCAATGTAATGTTTTGAGCAACTAATAAATTTCTGATGTTTAAAAATAAATAAATAAATAATAAAAATTAAAAAAAAAATTACAGAATGCTCTAGATCCCTTTCTCTGGATATTGCTCTGGGAGGATGTGGAGTCACCTCTGTCTCCTGGTGTGGATTTGTGCTTTGACTCTGCCTTCCCGTGGCTGTGGAAGTCATTCAGACCAGCCTGTGGGCCCGAGTGGGAGAGCAGCACTGTGGAAGACATATGTAGTCACCATGAATTACAAGATTCTAGAAAGTTGTTTGCTTTGGTTGAAATGTGTGCTGTTCAGAATCCAGAAGGGAGGGATGAGTCAGTGGAATGTGATCTGATGAATACCACACTGTCCCCCTGAAGTCCCATGAGCAGCCAGGTTAGCCAGTTCCTTTGTCCTTTGCTGCTGTTCCGTCTTGTATAAAATGAGAGTTCCCACACAAGTTCCTCTGTCCTTCCAAGGTGCCAGGAAAAATCACCAGCTATTGTTTTGAATGGAAAATACATGTTAAAATTTTCTAAGAGAGAGAAGAAGAGAGAGAGAAAGAGAGAGAGAGAGAGAGAGAGAGAGAGAGAGAGAGAGAGAGAGAGAGGAAAGATGGAGAAAAATTAATGAAATGCCTGGGAAACCTGAGAGAATCATTTATTGATGAATAATCTTTGAGAGGTCTTCCTATAACAGGATGCATGTCATTTTGTTTTACTTTAGGTATTTGTCCAGAATCTGTATAATGTATATTTATTAAGCACAAGTTAAGTTTATTGTAAATTATTCTATAGAGCATAATTTATTCAAACACAGGGCTTACAGGTTTTCTTCTTTGTTACCTAGACATTTTCAGTACTATTCCAGGTAAGCAGAGTTGAGTAAAGCACTCATATTTTGAGCTAGTAATATTTGGAGAACAAAAAGCTTTCCTTTTTACATTTTGGATGTAAAAGGTTCTAAATATAAAGCTCAACAACACCCCTGGATGTCAGTACAAGCAAGACAAAGTGAGTATCTTTAGTAACTGAAGCCCCACAGTTGGAGTTTGAGCAGCACTCAGCCGCTGGCCTTCTGGTATACCAGAGCTTAGTGTTGGATTTTAAAATTGATATTAGATGTAAAATTAAAACCATGAACTTTACTATGTTTTTATATAGTAAAAGCATAAGGAAGAACTCTTTTACAATGAAAGCTAGCTAAAGGTGGAGATTACTCTGATTTACCAGCTGCCAAGGGTGTGAGAGAAGGTGGAAGGATTTTAGACCTCAGTGACCCTGGGGGCTCTTTTGACTTCTAAAATTAGATGACTGTTAAACTCCTGGCTTCTTTGACTCAAACATGAATGTTTCACTATTACACTCCCCATGTTTGCTTCCCCACTTCCTGCAATGTTCTCCAACCCTGTACACATGTGCTCTTCATGTCTGCTTGTTCTTGTCCGTGAGGACTTTGATTATCTGTCCCTTGCTCTCCCCTTCATGTATTGAACTTTTATGCTCCTGCTCTCGCCCCAGGGTGGACAAACAAACCCAGAAATGACTAACAGAAGCAACCGGAAGTAAGGGACAGAGAAGGTTGGCAGTAAATAGCCTCTCTTAACTTCAAAGAATATTGGGCTAAGGAAAATAGTGGGAAGAATGCTCTAATGGGACACTAGGACCTTGTAGCTACACGTATGTTATTCATGTGTCTCTTTGTGGAAGTAGTTTTTCTTCCTTTGGATTTTCTTTCCACCTTTCTACAGGTATTTACTGTTCTCATGCTGTTTGTTGGTTGCCCAGCTTCCTCTATTCACAGACAAAACTTTATAATCCTTATCTCTGATGCTTGTGACCTCTACAACTAATCCTAGAAAGGACTGTTTATGGTTAATATGGTCTATTTTTTTCAGATGGTGAATTTGCATTCCAGGAATCACTCTCTTCCCTGGTGAGAAACCCCTGGAGGAAGACATTTGGAAGCCCTTAAATGACCTGCTGTGGGTCAGGTAGGTACCCATCCTGCTTACTCTTAGGATTGTACCCTTCCTGTGTCCATTGCCTCTTTGCTGTCTTCCAAAAGACACTACTATCCAATGTGGCTACTGGAAGGGTAAGAGAAAGACATAACTTTCCAAGGATGACCACTTTTGAGTGGTGTTAACAATGGATGCAGCCACAGAGGTAAACCATAAACCTCTTCTGGGTCCCAAAGTACAGTAACTTTAGGCATACACCGTAATTAGTGAATGACAGAGTGAGTGATAGGGGCTGGACTCTACATTAAATTTGTATATTCCAAACCTGACAGTCGTAGCACATCTAGCTTCCCATATTGTTGATTTACATTTTCTACAACAAATGGAGCTAAAAGCTTTCTTGAAAAAATGGAAAAGTAGCCTAGAAAAACAAACAAGGACCCCTTGAACACTGAGATTTTCAACAGACCAATAATCACTGTTCTTTTAGACAAAAAAAAAAAAAAATCTTGGCCACCAAATTTCATGCAAATTTCATGTTGGTTAGGAAGGTTGATTTCCAGCTGGACCAAACAGAAGTAAGATAGCTTCCAGTCCTTATCAGTACAAAGCTGTGAGCAGTTGAAGACCTCCTCCATCTCACCTAAGTGTGTGGAAGTTGCCAATCGCCACCAATACAGGATGGCTGGTCTCAGGGATTTGCAAGCACAGCCTCTCTGGTGAAAACAGGTTGGATTTTGCCCACTTTATGATGACTTCCTCCAGTTGTTCCCATAATGGGATAAGTATAATGATTAGTGTTTCCTGTGCTTAGATCAAAATGATCTGAATTTAGATTTTTCAAGTTCAATATGGTGGCCCCCTACTGAGAACTCTACTCCACAGTCTCTCTTTCCCTCTTGTCTGCCTTCTTCATACTTCAATTGAAGAAATGTATGGAACCATTACTAATGGTCTTACAGATAGCACTAAGACCCAAATGAGAGTATTTACTGAAGCTCTGTGACCATACAGGAGTGGGAAAGACTGGTCACTGGGAAGGGTAGCAGGCCTTGCTGTCCTTTTCCTATATACAGTTAGTACCCTTTCTCTCAGGGGGCTGAGCAGGAAGCCAATGGCTACCTGGGTTTTCTTGTATGGATTCTTCCCATATTAAGTTGATTGATGCTGATCATAATCTTGACACAATTCTGGATGCCAAAATCCAAAATGTTGAAATCCCAAAAGACCAAAATCTCTTTGAAGTCTATAATCCCCAAAATCATAATCCCAAAGAATTAAAGTCCAGAATGCTGAAATTCTGAGAATTAAAATCCTCCAAACCTATAAATCTCATGGAAAAAAAAAAAAAAGACTGTGTAAGAGGGTGAGAAATTAGTTCCTAGATGGTAGAGGATAGGAAAGGTAGCAGAATACAACAGTTACTAATAGGGCATTATGTAAAAATGTGGATGTGTAACCGATGTGATTCTGCAATCTGTATTTGGGGTAAAATTGGGAGTTCATAACCAACTTGAATCTAATGTATGAAATATGATATGCCAAGAGCTTTATAATGTTTTGAACAACCAATAAAAAAAATTAAAAAAAAAGAAGTAAATTACAGACATAATAATATCCCATCCCTAAATATTTCAGTATGCAGCTCAAATAAATAAATAAATAAATAAGAAAAAAAAAAAGAAATTAGTTCCTAGAAACTGGAAATCCATATGCAGCAAAATGAAACTAAAACCCTATCTCTCACCATGCACAAAACTCAAAGTGGGTCAAGGACCTAGGAATTAGACCAGAGACCTTTTACCTAATAGAGGAAAAAGCGGCCCAAATCTTTATCAAATCAAATTAGGCCCCATCTTCCTTAATAAGACTCCTAAAGCACAAGAAATAAAATCAAGAATTAATAAATGGGATAGATTCAAACTAAAAAGCTTCTTCTCAGCAAAACAAACAATCCATGTGGTGAAGAAAGAGCCTACATTTTGGGAGAAAATTTTTGCCACATGCACATCAGATAGAGCACTAATCTCCAGGACACACAAAGAACTCAAAAAATTTAACACCAAAAAAAAAAAAAAAAAACCCCACAAATAACCCAATCAAATTAAATGGACTAAGGAGCTGAACAGACACTTCTCAGAAGAAGATATACAATCAATCAACAAATATGAAAAAATGCTCAACATCTCTAGTAATTAGAGAAATGCAAATCAAAACTACTCTAAGATTTCATCTCATGCTAACCAGAATGACAGTTATCAAGAATACAAACAACAGGAAGTGTTGGCAAAGATGTGGGGGAAAAGACACACACATACATTGCTAGTGAGACTGCAAATTGGTACAACCAATCAGGAAAGCACTATGGAGATTCCTTGGGAAACTTGAAATGGACCACCATTTGACCCAGCTATCCCACTCCTCAGTCTATACACAAAGGACTTAAAATCAGCATATTATAGTAATACAACCACATCAATGTTTATAGCAGCTCAATTGATAATAGCTAAACTGTGGAACCAACCTAGATAACCTTCAATAGATGGTAAAGAAACTGTGGTATATGTACACAATGGAATATTACTCAGCATTAAAAGAGAACAAAATTGTGTCATTTGAAGGTAAATGGATGGAGTTGGAGAATATCATGCTAAGTAAAGTAAGCCAATCCCCCAAAACCAAAGACTGAATGTTCTCTAATAAGTAGATACTGCTCCATAATTGGGGGGGGGGGCATGGGAAAAATGGAGGAACTTTGATTGGGCCAAGAAGAGGGAGGGGAAGGCAGGGGAGGGATTATGAGGGCAGGAAAGATGGTGAAATGAGATGGACATCATTACTCTAGGTACACATATGACTTCACATACGGTGAGATGCTACATCATGTACAACCAGAGAAATGAAAACTTGTGCTGCAGTTGTGTACAATGAATCAAAATGCATTCTGCTGTCATATTACCTAATTTGAATAAGTAAATAATTTTTTAAAAAAATAAATCAGTTCCAAGTAAGGGATTGGCCATGTGATACAGCAACAAAAATTTAGGGTCTACAAAGAAACTATTGGAGCTAATAAATGAATTCAGCAAAGTGGCAGGATATAAAATCAACACACATAAATCAAAGGCATTCCTGTATATCAGCGACAAATCCTCTGAAATGGAAATGAGGACAACCACTCCATTCAAAATATCTTCAAAAAAAATAAAATACTTGGGAATCAACCTAACAAAAGAGGTGAAAGACTTATACAATGAAAACTACAGAACCCTAAAGAGAGAAATAGAAGAAGATCTTAGAAGATGGAAAAATATACCCTGTTCATGGGTAGGCAGAACTAACATCATCAAAATGGCGATATTACCAAAAGTTCTCTATAGGTTTAATGCAATGCCAATCAAAATCCCAACGGCATTTGTTCTAGAAATAGAGAAAGCAATCATGAAATTCATATGGAAAAATAAAAGACCCAGAATAGCAAAAACAATGCTAAGCAGGAAGTGTGAATCAGGCGGTATAGCGATACCAGACTTCAAACTATACTACAGAGCAATAGTAACAAAAACAGCATGGTACTGGTACCAAAACAGGCGGGTGGACCAATGGTACAGAATAGAGGACACAGAAACCAATCCACAAAACTACAACTATCTTATATTTGATAAAGGGGCTAAAAGCATGCAATGGAGGAAGGATAGCATCTTCAACAAATGGTACTGGGAAAACTGGAAATCCATATGCAACAAAATGAAACTGAATCCCTTTCTCTCACCATGCACAAAAGTTAACTCAAAATGGATCAAGGAGCTTGATATCAAGTCAGAGACACGCCGTCTGATAGAAGAAAAAGTTGGCTACGATCTACATACTGTGGGGTCGGGCTCCAAATTCCTCAATAGGACACCCATAGCACAAAAGTTAATAACTAGAATCAACAAATGGGACTTACTCAAGCTAAAAAGTTTTTTCTCAGCAAAAGAAACAATAAGAGAGGTAAATAGGGAGCCTACATCCTGGGAACAAATCTTTACTCCTCACACTTCAGATAGAGCCCTAATTTCCAGAGTATACAAAGAACTCAAAAAATTAGACAATAAGATAACAAACAACCCAATCAACAAATGGGCCAAGGACCTGAACAGACACTTCTCAGAGGAGGACATACAATCAATCAACAAGTACATGAAAAAATGCTCACCATCTCTAGCAGTCAGAGAAATGCAAATCAAAACCACCCTAAGATACCATCTCACTCCAGTAAGATTGGCAGCCATTATGAAGTCAAACAACAACAAGTGCTGGCGAGGATGTGGGGAAAAGGGTACACTTGTACATTGCTGGTGGGACTGCAAATTGGTGTAGCCAATTTGGAAAGCAGTATGGAGATTTCTTGGAAAGCTGGGAATGGAGCCACCATTTGACCCAGCTATTCCCCTTCTTGGTCTATTCCCTAAAGACCTAAAAAGAGCATGCTACAGGGACACTGCTACATCAATGTTCATAGCAGCACAATTCACAATAGCAAGACTGTGGAACCAACCTAGATGCCCTTCAATAGACGAATGGATAAAAAAAAATGTGGCATTTATACACAATGGAGTATTACTCTGCATTAAAAAATGACAAAATCATGCAATTTGCAGGGAAATGGATGGCATTAGAGCAGATTATGCTAAGTGAAGCTAGCCAATCCCTAAAAAAACAAATGCCAAATGTCTTCTTTGATATAAGGAGAGTAACTAAGAACAGAGTAGGGACGAAGAGCATGAGAAGAAGATTAACATTAAACAGGGATGAGAGGTGGGAGGGAAAGGGAGAGAGAAGGGAAATTGCATGGAAATGGAAGGAGACCCTCAGGGTTATACAAAAGTACAAACAAGAGGAAGTGAGGGGAAAGGGAAAAATAATACAAGGGGGAGAAATGAATGACAGTAGAGGGGGTAGAGAGAGAAGAGGGGAGGGGAGGGGAGCGGGGATAGTAGAGGATAGGAAAGGCAGCAGAACACAACAGACACTAGTATGGCAATATGTAAATCAATGGATGTGTAACTGATGTGATTCTGCAATCTGTATATGGGGTAAAAATGGGAGTTCATAACCCACTTGAATCAAAGTGTGAAATATGATATATCAATAACTATGTAATGTTTTGAACAACCAACAATAAAAAATTTTAAAAAAATGTCTCATTTGTCTGCATTGGCCTTCCTTTCAGTTGAAGAAATTACAGGTGCCTTTAACAAATTAAAGTTACATTTGCCTGAAGAAGAGAGAAAATTTACTGACTGGTTGGAAAATAATTATGTACACAGTAGGATAAGAAGACACGTATAGGCAATGGTGTTACTGTTCAATCAGTAGTATTGTTCTCACCAAATCTGTGGCCTGTACATGAATGCATGAAGAATGAATTTCCAAATACCCAAACAACCTAGATGCATGACACAGAAAATGGGAAAATCTACAGGAAATGCTTATGTTGGTGTATGTATATAGCCAATCATAGAATTTCAGAAAGATCAACACCACATAGAGAAATGAATGTGAATGTTTTCTCCAAGAAGAATATGCCCTGAAAGAAAAAAGCAGGCATTCATGACAATGCAAGTCTTCAAACACAATTAACGATGTGAAAGTCAGCCAACTCTTATGTTCCAGCTCCCTACAATTGCCCACAGCCTATCCCTGTAATACAATTTTTCACACATTGAATTTTTAGTGTTTTTCCTTTCTTTTTTAAACATTTTTTATTATTTAAAAAACTTAGCATTATTTATTTATAGTTATCTAAACTTTGTATCTCATTTTTGCATAATTTCCAATACTGGAGGTATATATCCTACAAGAACTTTTAGAGAGTTCTAATTTATCTTATGCAATTTTTGCAACTCTGACTCCATAACAGTACATTGTCACAATGTTGTCTTTATGTGTAACCATTGCCTGTGTACATAAAAGTGTGGACATTTCCTTAATAAATGTGGATTTGCATTTGTGAATAAAATTTCTTGGCTCTTTAAACAGCTGCTTATGGGTGGTAACCCATCATGGTTTTTGATCTATTTCATGAAAAGTCTTAGCTTGTCTATCATAGTATTTCAGATGACCACAGTTATAAAGGCAGGTGCACAAAATTGCCAACTACAGTGACATGCATTTACACATTTCTCTTTTTGATCTATTTCCTTTTTATTTTATAATACTTGCTATTGAATCCAGAGGTACTCTACCAGTGAGCTACACCCAGGGCCCTTTTTGTTTTTATTTTGAGACAGGGTCTCTGTAAATTGCCTAGGCTGACCTCAAAATCGTGATCTTCCTGCCTCCATCTCACAAGTCACTGTGATTACAGGCATGTGTCACTATACTTGACATGATCTATTTTTTATGAACAAAAGTTATGTGTTCCTGACACAACCACATTAATGTTTATTGCAGCTTAATTCATAATAACTAAGCTATGGAACTAACCTAGGTGCCCTTCAACAGATGAATGGATATATACACAGTGGAATATTACTCAGCCAGAAAGAAGAATGACTTTATGACATTTGCCAGCAAATGGATGGATAGAGGGACTTTCATGCTAAGTGAAATAAGCCAGTCTCAAAGAAACAAAAGTGGAATGTTTTCTGTGATATATGGAAGCTAACCCATAAAAAGGAGTGGAAGAATAGAGGTACAGTAGATTAGAAAATAGGGAATGGAGGGAAAATGTGTCAGATTCATTCTGTTGTCTTTCCTTTTCATAGGAAAGACAACAGAATGAATCTGATATATTTTTCCATGTACATATATGAAAACAACACAGTGAATACCACCATCATGTATATCCATAAGAATGGGATTCTAACTAGCATAGGATATATTCCATGCATGTATAATTATATCAAAATGAATTCCACAGTCATATATAACTAAAAAGAACCAATAAGTTTTTTAAAAGTAAGTAGTGTTTATCTGTTCATAGCTATTTTACCCATGAGACTATCTTAGCATAGCTATGTTCATACTTGCAAAATATATATTATTACTGCTCATTGCATAGAGTGGCCTATATAGTCTTCTACTTTGTTTAATGTTTTTTAAATAATTTTTCATTAATACGCAAATAAATGTCTTTTAAATATTTTTTTCAATTATTTATTTTCCAGAATTAGATTTTTGAGATTTTGATCTTTGGGAATATTAGATGTTAGGGATCTTTGCTCTTTGGCTATTTTTATTTATCTATATTGGGTGCTGGAGTCAAGCCTAGGCCCGCACAAATGCTAAGCACATGCTCAACCCCTGTTCCTAGACATTAGGGATCTTGACCTTTCCGCGTTGCTTCACTTATGCTCTTTGAGATTGTGTTTTGGAGGGTTATGGCCAACCCCAGGTAAATACATCCTTTCTTCAGGAGTTGCTAAGACATCAAAAACCCTTGGTATCCTTCTCTCACAAGACATTGCTGGCAAAGCCAGCTTGTAAGATTTGCTCAATTTATGCATCACTCAGAATCCAATTTCTACTTAGTTTTCCACCTTCTCTCCTAGTCCACTGCCAACGCTGTGCCCCATTAGTCTGCTCAGAAGACTTAGTCCTACTCCCAAGCACTCACTCACACCATCACCCTTTTAATACTGCCTGAATTGCCTCATTCTTATCGTTTGTGGTGTGTGTGTGTGTGTGTGTGTGTGTGTGTGTGAGAGAGAGAGAGAGAGAGAGAGAGAGAGAGAAAGAGAGAGAGAGAGTTTGTCTATCTGTCTATGTTCTGCTTCTCTATATTCTATTCATTCTTTAGGGTTTAGTACAGTCTCTTCTTTTTCTCTGAAGTCTTTCCCTTTCTTTCCCTCACCCTCTTTAACCTCACTGCCCAAAATATGAGATCCAAAAGCAGTATGCAGATTCCTTGGAAAACTTGGAATGGAACTAGCATTTGACTCAGCTATCCAACTCCTTAGTCTATACCCAAAGGACTTAAACTCAGCACACTACAGGGACACAGCCACAGCAATGTTTATAGCAGCTCAATTCACAATAGCTAAACCAACATAGATGCCCTTCAATAGATGAATGGATATAAACACAATGGAATATTACTCAGCAGTAAAAGAGAATAAAATTATGGCATTTGAGGGTAAATGGATGGAGTTGGAGAATATCATGCTAAATGAAGTTACCCAATCCTTTAAAACCAAAAGCTGAATGTTCTCTCTGATAAGTGGATGCTGATCCATAATGGGGCGGGTATGGGAAAAATGGTGGAACTTTGGGCAAAGGAGAGGAAGGGGAGGGAAGGGGATTGGATATGGGGACAGGAAAGATGGTAAAATGAGATGGACATCATTACCCTAGGTACATGTATGACTGCACATATGGTGAGATGCTAATCATGTACAACCAAAGAAATGAAAAGTTGTGGTGCAATGAATCAAAACACATTCTGATGTCTTATATACCTAACTAAAATAAACTAATTAATTTTAAAAATATGAGATCCATGTTTTTTAAGCAACAGCAGCTTAGGTAAGTTTAAGAAAAGCAAACTACCTAGCTCCACCCTGGATACACTGAATCAGATTTTATAATTTAACAAGATCCCCAGATGAGCCTTGTTAGCATTAATTTGGATTTGGGGAAGCACTGTTGTAAAACACATCCTGCATAACTCATTTGCCAGTTAGCAGCTGTTTCTCCAAACAGATTTATGCTCCTGAGAGAGTAACCCTGAGTTTTTGTTCTATCCTAGTGCCATGCTCACAGTACCTACTGGCTGACTGTCCTAAAGTCATTCAATAACTATCTAGCAAGACACTGCTAGTCTCCAAGGACACCAATACAATTGGACTATATTCTCTTAAATGTTTCCAGATATTTCTTTCTACCTAAATTCTATTGCCCTCACCAGGCATGGTGATACATGCCTATAATCCCAGTGCTCAGGAGACTGAAGCAGAGGATCATGAGTTCAAAGACAGCCTCAGCAATTTAGCAAGGCCCTAAGCAACTTAGAGAGACCCTGTCTCTAAATAAAAAATATAAAGAAGGCTAGGGACGTGGCTCAGTGGTTAAGTGCTCCTGGGTTCAATCCCTGAAGCCAAATATATAAATAAATTAATTTAAAAAAATTCTATTACCCTAGGTCTATACACCAGCTGAAATATTGGGATTTAGATGCTTCTGAAAAACAGTTGTTTCTCTTTTTTTTAATATTTTTTTTTTTTTTTTTTAGTTTTCAGCGGACACAACATTTTTGTATGTGGTGCTGAGGATTGAACCCGGGCCACACACATGCCAGGCCAGCGCATTACCGCTTGAACCACATCCCCAGCCCACAGTTGTTTCTCTTTCAGCTAAAAAATTAAAATGTTTTCTGTGTCCACCACAGGATGACTAACTAGATGTTCTAAATTCCTTCATGTTCTCACTAGCACACAGGACCTGGCTGGCTTAACTACAGTGCTCTATTAGAAGAAAAAATTCCAGCTACAATGTAAGGAAAGGGACATGTCAGTCCCTTCCATCTTCAATCAGTTGTGGGAATGAGAAATCAGAGGTGGGGAATAGGTTACGAGACATGTTTGCTTTCCCCATTCCTGGCTACTTCCCTGGATCAGGAACACGCAAAGAAGCTTTTATGTAACTTCTGATTGAATTCCTGTGAATGTGGAAGAAGAGAAACCAAAATACCACTTGACCTTGCTTGATTAGGGACTAAACGCAAGTTCCCCCTTTACCTCGGGAGACCTGCTACTCCAAACCTAAAAAGCAACCCATTGAGCAAACAGGAATGCCAGAGAGGAAGAAAACAGACCTTGAGGTAAGTGCACGAACAGTGAGCACTAAGAGGACATTGTAAGGCAGAAACAAAATGTTTATAAAGAAATTGGAGATGGCTACTGTATTACCCATTGCTTTTTTCCATATGATTCAAGATGGCTACTGCAATCATTACATCTGCCTTCTCAACAGTGGAAAGCAGAATGTGGAGGGGAGACAAGCCTAAGCACCCACACCCTCCTAATGAACAATGTGAGGTGATAAATGGTATGCTCAGGTGAGGTACATGAGCAGAGTTTAATAAAAGAACATTGAGGAGAGTGAGCTGAGAGAAAAGTAATAAAGGATAGTCCAGATATCAGAGATTATCAATGGGAGAGCCCTTGCCACCATTAGGTGTGAATGGACGAGGAGATGGAAGGACAGCTGCCTTATCTACAGAGAGATCAGGAGGTGTGGCCAATGATAAAACGTACCAGGCCAACTTATAGCCTAGTACAACAGAGAAGAAATTTCTTTCAAGTGACTTCAGAGCAAATTATTTTGAATATAAATCCCTAGTGATGAATATCTGGTTAAAAAAAAAAAAAGAACTGCAAATAAATCACAATACCCTCAATTATCTTATAGTTTGTAGGAGTCCAAAACCTCTACTTTCTCAAGGTCTCCTCTTCTTTGATAATGAGCAACCTGGTGTTGGCCAAACAGAAATGGAAGTCAAAGGTCAAGAGAGTTCATTGATGTGTTCCATATGATTTCATTTTGAAGGGTGGAAAAAAGACGGGAAAGGCATAGAGCTGGTTTTGAGGAACAACCAGAACACACCCAGGTTATCTCTTCTTATCTCCATATAACACTTAGGCTTCTATTTCATTGGCCAGAAATAAGTTGCATGGCCACACACAAATGTGTGGCTCTATGGCTGGTAAACACCAGGTTGCTCATTATCAAAGAAGAAGGTCTGAGTGAATTCAGAGAGGCAATAATCAATTTCTGTAATGTAGGCTGTTCCCTGGCATAAAATTATCGTGACACATTTTTCTACCTACTGTCTTTAATGAAATGGATACATTTTAATAGTAACTGTTTATTAATGTCCTATTGTTGAAACTACGCATGCTATTAGGTATTGGTTACTAAAATCTTCTGCCTTTGAATCTAACCTATTTTTAAAGGAGGGCAAAAGTCATTAGTTACCATTCCCAGCTGAGTGGATAATACTCTTTGGTATACCTGAAAAAGGCCTCCCCGAATGTAGCTTCCTGGTCAGCAGAACTGCTTTTCTCAATGAGCAATTGAGTACGATATTCCTGCAGCCATTTATCTTTAGCCATTCAGGGTTTGCATATGATGCAGCATACAGAACAGAGAATTCCTCCCAAGTCTCCTGAATTTTCTGCCCTCTGTGCCAGAGGGCACATTTAATGCCCCAGTTCTCCTTCTTGGACTACTTAAAGGCAGTAGGACTCACATCTTTTTCCCATTTCTTTTGATATTCTTTATGATATTAATGTTTGTGAACTGAAAAATCAGATTTAACTTTCACTAAAAGTAGAAAGATTCAGCAAGAGAGTTATAGAAACAACATGGTTTTTAGGTGGAGGTTTTTATTTCTGAACTTAATCACCTATGAGGAAAAGGGACTCGGGTTCCTGAAGTTCTCAACATGGGGTCACTGGTCTCAGTGCCTGACAATCACACATGCTATTGCAATGGAAATCCAGTGCTAACACAGCCCTCCAATAACCTGCCTGGGAGATTTATCCCTTCCATGCCTCTAACAAAATCTTAAGATGCATGAGGAACATATTTAGCCATTTAACATAATATTTCTGTCCTTTTAAAGGTACAGACATTTGGGCTGAACAATTAATATCCTGTTAATTTAAGACTTGTCACAAACCAGTATATAAATCTTATCTTGAAAATGTATATGCATGCAAATAGAAGAAAAGGAAATGAGAATTAGATATGGAATAGGGAAGAATGGCATATTTAATATGCATACCAAAAGTCTGATTTTATGATAAAAAGTCAGATATCTGAAATTTGTGTACAGATTGGTTTGCTTTGCAAGTGGCACAGAAAACTTAAGAGTGATACATCATCTTTAGCTTCTCTAGTGTTTGGGGGGAACAAAACAAACAGAAAATGCTCACTGGTTTATGTCTGATGAGAATCAAGTTACATTTCACATAATGGCAGATCTGCACAACTGAAATTAAACTGTTGTATCACAATGTCAAAAGTCTACAAGGCAAAAATAAATTGTGGTTCTTATTTTCTTCTTGGAGATTCTGTAATAAACCATTTTTCCCCTCCACCCATCTTCCCAATTTCTATCCTCTTATTTTCATAAATGAACAGATAAAAATATCAGTCTCTCAACCAATTTGGGCTTGTGATGGAAACTGCACAGAGGATTAAATGGTCAACTAACAGAAGAGTGATTTAAAAGCCATCCCACCCTCTTTTTGTATTCCTCGATGAATGCTTTGACAAGATGCCACTGAAGTGTCTCAGTATTGATGTGGACACAAAGGCAAGAAGCTCAGTGATTAACATGAGACAAAATATGACAGCTTTTCACATAGTGAATATACTCATTTCTAATGATTCCTAATTTGGTGTGCCATGCTGATATGAGGTTTATAAATGGGAAAGGAGAATTTTACTGTTCTCCTTCTAATATTACACACACAACCAATTATATGCAAACCCTGGATGGCTAAAGAAATGCATATGAGCAACACTTCTGTTTTGGTCAAGAATAGCAAAGGAGAAATAAAAAAAAAATAATTGGGGATAAAGCACAATGAAATAGCCAATAATAAAATGTCCTGAAATTGTGGAGGAAGGCAAATGGGAATGAAGCAGCCTGTCTCCTAAGACCATCAAAAGATGGTATGAAAAATGGAGAAAAACCTGTGTCCAATATCAGGATGGACTTAGGGGAAAAAGAAAGAAAACATAAAATAATACCAGTTAAAAAATTAAAGAGCAGGGTCCTGACCCATTATATTACAGGTCATATTAAATTTCAAAGAAAGTACCTGGTTCTAGCAGGTGTGGTTGGGGTGGGGAGTTGGGTGTTCAGTTGTGGCCAATAGACCCCAAGTGGCAATATTTAAACCTGGTGGTTTAAACACTCTCACGTTTATAGTCTCAGAAAATCCAACTCATTAATGCTTCCACTATGATTGAACTTATAGATGCTGAGTCACACAAATAAAACTCTCAAGAGCCTGTGAGGTATAAACCATAGCAACAATTTAATAATTTACAGTGAAGACCACAGCTCTCAGGAGGAGAGCCTATTTTCTTCCTATTAAAAAGCCACACAAAAAGGCAAATAAAATTCAGAAGTTGTCGCATGAGCACGGAAGTTTACTATGGATTGCAAATATGTAATTTCATGGAGACAACAGTGCAAACATATTCACAACAGGGGTTAACTGCAGAGCCCGGTGTCTTCTTGCCATGAGAATGTTCCTTAGGGACGTGACCTTTGGGACTTTTTTTTCTTTGCTGACTCTCTTTTGTCTTTATTTCACTTGTATCCACTTCTTTCTGGGATATCTTCTTTCTGTAACATCACCTAGGTATTATTAATGTTGTTGTTATTACTTTTATTTTAATCTGTCCTTTAGATCATTTCATTTCCTTAAAACACGCCTGGCCTGCATCTGCCAGCTGGATGTACCATATATCGAAAATATTTTTGTTCAGTGGTAGAACACTCACTTAGCATGTGTGAGGCACAGGGTTCAATTCTCAGCACCACATAAATGAGTAAAATAAAGATCGGTTGACAACTCAAAAAATATTTTTAAAAAAATTGTGTCTGTACTGAATATGTACATACTGTTGTTGTCATCTTTCCTTAAAAATGTAGTATAAAGTCTATTTGCATAGCATTTACATTGTAATACGTATTATAAGTAATGTAGAGGTGATTTAAAGTATTTGGAGAATGTACATAGATTATGCACAAATCCTTCACCATTTGACATCAGACACTTGAGCATCTGCAGATTTGGTACCCACCGGCAGTTTCTACAACCAATGTCCCACGGATACCAAGGAATGATTATACTCTAAAGCACCTTACTACTCAAAGTACAGTCTGGGGACCAGCAGCATGAGTGACACCTGGAATCATGTTGGAAATGCAAAACCTCAGGCCCCACCCCAGACATACTGAATCAGATTGTGCATTTTAATAAGACTGTTAGGGATTCAGGTGCACATTAATATTTAGGATGCATTTTCCTGTCGCCTTCCTTCTATCTCTACCTCTCCTTCCATCACTCTCACCATGACCTTTGCCTTTATAACTGGGTCAACTCTAACTCAATATTGAGGGTAATCTCAGGTATAATCTCTTCTCCACACTAACCCATTATGTTTTGAATTTATATCTTAGGTGTCAAATAAACATATTCATTTTTTGAAGGCTACATTACTGTTGTATCCAGGAATATAAGCTCTCTGAGGACTGGACCTAAAACTGAGTTCTGAAGCACAGGGTTGTACCCGAGATAGACATACGTGAGGCTTACCTAAGACATAGCTCTATAATCAAATGAATAAACATGAATTCCAACTGAGGTCTCCTGCCTTTGGATTAGTTTGGATTCCACCAATTGGAAGTTACATAAAAGCAATTAAAACAGTTTAGGCCAAAAGGAGAATTACTGGCTCTCAAAACTTACAGGGAACGGAGTCCACATCATTGATGACACAAGACTCCAGGACTCCTGTCACCATCCTCTGCTCACCATGCTGTGCTCAGCTTTATACTCCCTGCTGGCAGCAGGTGTTCCCTGGGAGAAGGATGTCTGCATGTAGCTTTTCAGCCCCTGGTTGATTGCAATCTGATTTGCAATGTCTTGTAATTTACAAAACAATACTGCTCCTACTACTTGGGGATTGGGGTTCTGATGTATTCAGAATCAAATTAACTAATTTATTTCATTACTGCTAAATCCAATCATGGAAAGCTGATAAAAATAATTACTAAGGGGATTATTAAGGAGAAGAAACATCGGGGAAAGAGGTAGACTTGATCTTGTACTCACCTCCAAGAACCAGAGGACTCACCCAGGACTTTGCTAATGATTAGTGGTCACCAAGATAGACTCTCTCTCTTTTTCAATTAAGTATTATCACCATTTTTACTACTTTAGTTTATAATCCATTTATTATTGAGATTTCTTTTTCCAGCAAGAGTCAAAATGCATATAGCTAATCTGGTCCCCCCAAATTGTTTTCAATATATTTAGGATTGAAAGCAAGTAGTTTTTCATGACATTATTCTAATCATCACATCATGCAACTTGCTGTATTGAGGTTTGTGTGCAACTCCCACAATATAATTTTTACGTATGTATGAAAACAAGAACAAACCACTTTGGGGGGAAAGCTTGTCAAGTTTAATCTTATTTCCTATTTGTAGTGATTTCTCACTCAGGGAATATGAACTTACTTAGCAGTGCTGTTTCTCCATAAAGAAAGCTTCACAAGGAATCACATAATAACAGCCCAACTTTATGAATAAAATTAAAGTCAATCATCCTTGGAAGGCATGACTTGAACTGTTTACTAATCAGAATGAGTATGGAAAATGAACTCTGCTGTGCATGTTAATTTTTCCCTCTTCTTTTCTTCCCTCCAATCAAATGTGGCATGCTTTAAAAAGCACGGGTCCAAGGTTCAGACAGGAGTTTGCACTTTTGCTGAGGAAAAGACATTGATTTGGAGATCTGGAAAATGAGGCTATGTTCAGTTAACTTCTTGTTTATCTTCCCTATAAAACATACAGATGCTTGGTACATCTTAGAAGCAAAGCAAATATATTTTCCTTCATGTAGGTCAAAAGCAAATGCGCATGTCCCTTGACCAAGGTGGTGACTAAATTCAACCATTTGAATAGAACTGTTTAAAAATGGCTGAAACACTTCACTGTTAAAAAAAAAAACAAAAAAAACATGGTTCAAACTAGGCACTTATAGATGGTCCTGGGGCCAGCTGTCCTTCTGAAAGATTACTTAGGAAAAGATTAAAGAAAGATTACTTACTGAGCACTTAAAATATATTATCTATCAGAATAGCAGAGGAAAACAGATGGCACACTACAGTTGGATAATTTAAGCAGGATTTATTAAGTGGATTTATTTATTTTCTGTCACTTGCTCCTGCACGCTAACCCATTGGATGTCATTGTCCCTGAAGATGCTAGTTTCCCTGTGACTTTGGTTCTATTACATCTCCAGATGCAGTCTTGCGGACAGAGTAGGAACACTAATGGAGGAAGTTTGTCAATCATCCTAGAATGCCATCACAGCAAAATGAGGCTGTGCTGGTTCATTAGGACCACTCCAAAATTCAGAGGCAGGCAGTAGGGACATGGCCTTATCCCAGTGGCTACAACCCCCCAGGCCACGTCGTCCAGAAGCAGAGCTAAGAACACTCACCAGCATCTTACTATTTTGTTGTCTCCTTCTGACTTCCCCATCCCATCCTAACAAGCCCAGAAAATCTATTATCATCTCAGAGATTAAACACATGAGTATAGCATGCATTTGAATTTCCACTCTTTATTACTGGTAAAGACCAAAAACCTTATCTTTCATAATGGTGTATCTTTCACAACTTATGTTTACAGTTGTAGCTTGGTTTCCCCAGGGTTGATTCCAGTACCCCTATGCATATCCAAATTTGCAGATGCTCAAATCCCTGAAATAAAATGGCATAGTATTGGCACACAGCCTATGCACACCTTATACTTTAATTATGTCTAGATTTCTTATAATACCTAAGACAATGTAAATACTATATAACTGGTAGTTATACTGTTTTGTTTAAGGAGTCACTACAAGAAAAAAAGGCTGTACATTTTTCAGCTCATATATAATTTTTTAAAGTATTTTTGATCTACATTGGTTAAATCCACAGATGTATAACTCTCAGATATTGAGGGACAATTATATTTTGAAATTTAAATGCTGAGTGTTAACTCTTTATTTCTTTTAGTGATTCTGTTGTGATGAATCTACCCTCAACTAGGATTAGAAGAAAAAGGATTGAAGTATCAAGACATACCAGCAAAAGAAGCATGGTTAGTGTTTCAAAATATAACTGGCCCCCCATATGTATTGGGGTATAAAATTTACTCATTTCCAGAGGTCCTGGATCTTGTCTTGAACCTCTGCTTAGTGAACAGGACAATAGGTTTTATTGCTTAATCTGTTCCTTTGCCTGCAATCCCTCTACCTCTAACCACCCCAAGGAAGACCCTGGTTTGCCAGATGGACCCTTTAGGCTGCTGTTGTGAAGAATTTGGAGGGGAATAAAAGGAAAGAGGAGCCTGAAGAGTGGCATATAGAAGGAAGACTTGGAAGAGTGTGAGGGATGGAGCTGAGGAAGGCAACTGTGCATGTCATGTGATGGCAGTGTTGAGAGCAAGAAAACACGGAGACTTAGCCAGCACTGCTGGAAGTGGTGGGTCTTCTCTCAGCACTCAAGAAATGCATCTGACGGAATTGGGTTGCTCCTAAGTTGCTTTTAATTACTCAGATCATGGTTTTTTGTTTTTATTTCTGTTTCTGCAGCTTCACTCTGGACCACTGAACCACTTGCATCATGTCATTCTAGTGTTCCACCCCTCTCTCTGTCTCTCCCTCCTCTGACTGCTCTCTTTCTCACCCTGCTTTCAAGATACTGCTTTTTAAATGAGTACTTATAAATTTATAGACTACCAGGACAGAATATGATTCTACTTGCAAATTTAGACCACAGTGCTCAAAGGAAAGGCATGATCCCATATACTTGGTCTTAAAATTTTAGCTGTTGAATACTGTGTATCACATATTATCAGCAACTATTACAATCCTCATAAATGTTGCTAAGTCTTTTTTTTTAAATCCCATCTCAATTCCTATGCCATGAACCCAAACACTCTAAAGTATGTCCTAAACTTGCTTCCAGCCCAAGTCCAGCACTGAGCAGCATCACTACCCTTTTCCTTCAGTTATATGCCTACATTACAATTTATATGCAACTCTTGGGATTGCCATAACAGACCACCTAAAACTGGGTGGCTTAAGATAACAGAATTTATCCTTCCACAGTTGAGGAGGCTAGAAATCTGAAATCTAGCCCTAACAGGGCCATTCTTCCTTGAGTGATTTAGAAATGCATTCCTTCTTCCTTCCATTTTCCTAGCTTCTGATGGTGCCTGGGATCTTTGGTGTTCCTTGGCAAGTAGCTATCTTGTGCCAATTTTTGCAGCTGTCTTTGCATGAACTTCCTCCTTCTCTGTGTGTTTCCTCTGCATCTCTCTTCCTATAAAGACACAAGTAATTGGATCTATAATCCTCTATAATCCAGTGTGACCTCATCTCAACTTAAATAATTATATCTGCAAAGACACTATTTTCAAATTTAGGTCACATTCCAAGGTTCTGGGTAGACGTGGATTTGAAGGGCATCATTGAACCCAGCACACAATTCAATGTCATGCCACAAGCACTTCCTTCCCCCTTCACCCACACACACTAACTAGCTTAGGGCTTCCAACTCCATTGAATCTGTGGTTAGGAGTAGACACAAGAGTTAGGCTAGCATACTGAGCCTCTGGGTCTTGCTATTAAAATGCAATATTTGGCATTTACCTTGCTCTGACACTTTAGCTGTACCTTTCCAGAAACGCATTTGCCCTGTGGACTGGGGGAGCGTAATATATTTTGGCATGATGCTGCTGCATCTTGATTTATTACTGAAGTGGAATTAAAACCCCACTGAGTGGCCAGCTAGCCAGCACATCATCTCTAAGACATAATCCACTTTATCCATTTATAAAACACTTCAGAGAACACAGACCTGTTGGACAATGGTTTTGACATTTCTGTAGCACCAATAAAGGAAGAGGCTAAGTTCTTGGGAGTCAATTTGACTTACTGGTACCTTTCTGTTTATGTCTTGCCTTGTAATGCAGATTTATGGAACTAGATTGAACTCCAAGGCAAAGCCAGAGAGAAAATGCTGGTAAAGAGCAAAAGAAATGATCTCTTGCTATATGGACTCCCGAATTGAAAAGTGCAAATAAATTAAAGCTTTTTAAAAATCATTTTACACAAATCAAAACAGAAAAGCAATACCCTTACCATTTATTTATGGATATTGATCTTCCTCTGAGTGTGGCTGGAGAAGTCTTGCTGTGCCTAAAGATTCTTTGACCACTGAGTGTTAATACAGTCTGGCTAGGTGGCTTTAGGCTGGCATTTTTTATTGATGGTTACCTTGCCAATTCACTGGGAAGATCAGGATGACCAAAATAATCTCAGCTGGATAGCCACCAAAACCAATCATTAAGGAATAGTCTCACAAACTTTAGGTAGGGATAACAAATACAATGTTTCCTGTGGACCACGCAGGAACATAAATAAAAGAAATGCCTGCATGAAAATTGGAGCCCCTACTACTTAGAGAAGGTGCTATTTACTTTATGGCCCCATCAGAATGGGTCAGCATGAATAGGGTCAGTATTAAAGTTCTTTGATGAA
The DNA here is from genome assembly GCF_021218885.2 of Marmota monax. Classification (NCBI taxonomy): domain Eukaryota; kingdom Metazoa; phylum Chordata; class Mammalia; order Rodentia; family Sciuridae; genus Marmota; species Marmota monax. The sequence continues at coordinate 1,474,359 of NW_026693595.1, read as the reverse complement.
AAAAAAATTCCAAATTTTATATAAAATGTCTTCATTTTAAAACGTAGATGAATGATTGAAATGCTTCAAAAACACAGTTCAGGTAAAATAATGATAATAATAATCCATAAAACCTGGCTTCTGTTAGCATCTACTGATGTAAAAGTTGTGCTTCATGCTGAAAGAGGGAATATTCTTTGCTTATGGGGTAAAAGAGCTTTCCAATTTGAGCTGTATTGTTAACAATAGGTCTGCTTTTCTAGACAGAGAGACTTGGACTGAACTCATGGCTCCGACACTAATGAACACAACTCCTTTGAGCAAGTTATTTTCACTATTAGGACCTCAGTTGCTCTGTTGAAGCAAATGGTCTCTAAGTGTTTCTGTTTGCTCTAATTTATCCTGTGATTCTCTGGTCAAGTTCCTTGAAGGCAGCTATTATGTCTCTTTTCCACAGTGCCTGACAGTCAGCACTCAGCAAGTATTTTCTAGTATAGGATGAATTAGTAAGTGAAGGAATCCATATTATCCCTAGTTTCAAATCAGTAAACTGAGTCCAAAAGAGGCTAAGTAACATGCTAAGCTCTCACCATTAGTAAGGGCAAAGCTATGATAGAAACCTGGGTCTTTCTGCTCATGAAGGAATAAATTAAAAGGAAAAGCACTGAACCTTGAACCTGAAGGAAGATGGACCAAGGGGAAGCTCCTCTTCAGTTAGTTGGCCAGCAGTTCAGCCTAGTTCTGCTTCTTACTCCTGGTCACTTTATTTTAAAATTTTAGAATAATTATTCTTGTTATAATTCACTTACAGAAAAATCTACCCATTTTTAATGCTCAATTCTATAATTTTGAAAACACCATCATGTAATCACAATGGCAATCAAGGTAGAGAACAATCCCATTAAAAGTATGCAGATATTAATTACTCTTATTTGTCCCCACAACTAATATTCATTATTTTCCAGAGATTTTCCTATTGGCATTTCATTTTGGATAGTTTCTATTGATGTCTTTAAATTCATTGATATTTTCTGCAATGTCTAGTATCCTTTTAATCCCATCCTGTGCATTTTTCGCTTCAAATATTGTGTTTTTCACACCTAGAAGCTGAATTAGGATCCTTTTCATATATTCTGTATCTCTCTTAACTTGCTCCTGCCTCTCTCTGACGTCTTAAACATAGAGCATTCTGTTATAATAACTGCTTTGAAATACTTGTTACTAATTCTATCATCTTTGTTATTTCTGGGTCCATTTCAGTAAGTCAATTTTTCTGATCATCTTAGGTCATACTTCCCTGTTCTTTTACACATCTGATAATGTTTTATTGTAGGTTAAATGCTTTGAATTTTACTTTGATGGATGTTCTATATTCTTTTATTTTTAAAAATACCCATGGACTTTGTTCTAGGATCCAGAGAAGTTACATTAAAATTCTTGGATCTTTTTGAGGTTTGCTTTTAAGCTTTGTAAGATGGAATCAGAGAAGCCTTTATCCTGGGGCTATTTTGCCACACTATTAGGGCGGAAGCCTCCTGAGTACGCCACTGCAAGCCCTGTGGATGATGAGGTTTATCTACTCCAACTGATGGAATAGGAACTGTCTGTGCCCTGTGTGAGCTCCTGTCCTGTGTTGCTTCACCTGCTTCTTCTGGGAAGTTCTTTCGCTTGACTTACGTGTTTCTTCCTCTGCAAAAACTGGTTAGTAAGGGCATCTCCAGAGTACTCTCTCTCCCTCTCTTTCTTTTTGTAGCTCTCTCCTCTCTGCTATTCTGTGCTCTCTATGGCTTGGCTTAAAAAACTCCTACTGCCATTCATTAACTCAGCAAGAACTTTGAGCTTTGCTGAAGTTTCTCCTCCTGCATTAGTCTGGAAGATCTCTCCAAGAAGTAAGCTGGAGCAATGGCAGGCTTTTTGCATGTTTGTTATCTAATGTCTGAAGAAAATTCATATATTTTTCTAGTTATTTCTTTATGAATTGGAGGTGGGATGGGTGGAGCGAGAATATAAATCAAGTCCCTTTATTCCATCTTGGCAGAAAGCAGGACATCGATTGTTTTTTGATCTTACCATACTTTCATTCAGCTACCCTGAGTATTTTCTTTCAATATTTTCCCCTTTTGTCCCTTAACAATGCCTAATTCAGATCTCCTTCCTTGTCACATTGTCTCCAGTTCTTAAATAAATTGGAAATGGAAATAACTTTATTATTTTATTTCTAGTCAATAACCACAGCTAATTCACTTTTCCAATTGATCTATGTTGCTTTCACATTGCCACATCAGGTCTACTTCAGTGTAGTATTGATTCCTGCTGCAAATGCACAGCTCCCGAGAGCTGCTGCCTGGTCTCGGCATACAGCTGCATCCCTGGTGTTGGAATTCACTTCTAACACTACCCCTAGCATCTCCACCACCACTTCATTCATAAGTTCTTTATATTGTTCACCTTCATTTGTATTCATTCAAAAACTCTTGTGGAACATCCATTTGTCTGGTTCCTCCATCAGGTCCGGGAGTGATGATGAAAAAAAGCAATCGCTCCCATCCTCATGAACTGGACCATATTGCAAAGACAAGAGACAATAACCAACTCTTCATTTATATATTTGTAAGAGTGCCACTTCAAATACTTTTATTTCTTGCAATATTATAGACTACCTGTGCTAAAAATATTCTTATGCTTCTAAAGACTTGAAAATGCTGGATAAAGTTGTTTTTCAAATAGTTATTTAAAAGCATAGTTCAGCTGCTGATAACGTAGGAGCAAAGAATTTATAAATCAGGTACAATAAAAAGTGTAATTGCTTTGAAATAAGGTAGAACATGCACCAAAGTCTGCATCTCTGGGGTACTAAAGGCTAGTTTTAAACAGGTGCCCATGTGAAAGGGGGAAAGGACCAAACCTGGAGCCCAAGAAGAAGACATCAGGTTAGAAACCTCCACATGGATCTGGGCCCCCAGAAAGTGATGCTATCTGGGGGAGAAATATCCATAGCTCCATCTCACAGACAGGTTGTTTCAGTCTCCTTCTCAGCTCTAGGTGGAGCAGAAAAAAGTCTCTTCTGAGAATTCATTACTATGGCCTTCAATCATCTGATATTGGGGCTTGGATTAAGACATGAAGACCAAAGATCCCCAGGCCAGAAATGTAATTTAAAGTACTGCTGACAGTTCACAGGGAAAAATAAATAAATTCAAATGACTCTAGCATATGGCAAGATGATAAACTTCAGTAATAATAAAGGTACACTGAGGTAATTGTTTGCAGTGACTGAATCAACAGAACTACTATAGTCTCTTTACCCATTGCTGGTGAGCTTATGGAGAAACAGGCCTCCTCATATATTGCTTGGGCATTACAAAATGCTTCAACCCTGTAGAGGAGAATAGCTACTGAAATTATATATGCATTTACCATTTTATGCATCAAACCCATTTCTAGAAATCTATTCCAAAGATACACCAGGAAAAAAATTACAAGTTGCTATCCATTACATGGCTAAAAATGCAGCTTTATTTGTAATAGAAAAAGCCGAGGTTTGGGGATATAGCTCAGTGACAGAACACTTGCCTAGAATACGTGAGCTCTGGATCCAGTCCCAGTGCCAAAAATTAAAATAGCAAAAGACAATATAAATAAAAATATGCTATATACTATTGCATAAGAAATATATTAGAAATAGAATGAGTGGAAATAAATGTAAAGAATGTAAAATGAGTGGAAATAAAAAGAGGAAAAGATATATGATGCAAATACTGACTATAGAAGGGGGAAAGATAAATACATGAATTTTGGAAAAATAGAATTTCATCAAAAAAGTATTATGAGTTAAAGAAGATTACAGTATATTGATAAGTTGTTAACTTTTCCAGGAAGATATAACAAATAGATGTAACATTTCTGACTTTGAGTGCACCTAATAATGTAGCATAGAAATACATAAAATAAAACTTAGGGAGAAATTGAGAAGACCATAGCATAGTAGATTTCTAACCACATGCTTGGTCATTGTTAGGTCAGGTAAAGAAAAATCACAAGAATTATAGCAGAGTTGGCTATCCCCCCTCCAATGTCTGGAGTTAGTTTCCTTGCTTTCAATGGGTACTAGGGTTCCTGAAATGGACATTTCCCAACTTCCCTGATACCCAACTGTGGTCATGTGACCAAGTTCTTGCTACATTAAAAAGTATGGAAGTGGTAAGTACACCTTCTGGATGATGTATATTTGAGAGGAAAGGTGGGATCCTGGTCTCTCTGGTCTTCCCTCCAGTTGGCTGGAATGGAAATATGAAAGGAAAATGTGGTGACGGACTATGAGATGGAGACATGTGCCAAAGGGAAGAGCATCATGTGGTCCTGAACATCACAAATGTTGGATTACTTGTGTGGTAACTGTTAAGTGACACTGAAATAAGCTACAGTCTAGTGTAAGCCACTATTATTTGTAGTATTTAGTCAAAGACATCTATATCATAATGAGTGCAGATTTAGACCCTGGAAGTGGAATTGCAGGAACAGAATCTCAGTGGTCTCCTCTTGGGAAGTGCACTGTGGACTCTAAAGACTTAGCACAACAGGCTGGAGTCTGGGACCTGTGGCCAATCTCCAGTAGGTCTATCTCCTGAGATACTTTGCAGGTTTTCCAAACTGACACAGTCCTCTTTCTCAATCCCTTTATTTCAAATGACTTTAAGGTGATTTCCAAAAGTTGGAGGAAGGTAGAAAACACAGTGATCATTACTAGAACTCCACAACAGGAAATTTCTGCTTAGATTATTGTTTTCTAAGGTATCCACAGCACATTCTCATAATATGCTATCATCTTTGTGCAACCATGGGGTTATGTAAACGAGGTTACTCATGGTCAGTGATGACCAGCTTCCATGTTCTGTTCCTTTACACAGGCACTAAGGAGAACAACATCTTGGATGTACTTGTAACCTCTTTTGGTTAAAAAGACATCTAATGCACTGCTTGATTAGCTCACTTTTACATAAGATCTTTGGCTCTGGTCACTCCAACATGGAACTGACACAGAAGCAAGCAGTCTAAGAATCCTATGGGAATCATGACAAAGAACCCACATGCCTAACCTGTTAAAAAAAAAAATAGGGAAACAAAAGAGTGTCCTTGGGAAGTAAATTCTATTTATTTGAAATTTTGATGATCTAGTCATGACTCATTAGTGGAAGAAGAGTTTAAAAATCATAAAATAATTCTTCACTCCAGTATGGATATGAAGCTGGATGATCCAATAAATTTTCTTATAGTTAACTGGTGCATGCGGAAACACCAGCCCTCCATAGTGAAAGTTGGTAGAAAAAGTGTTTGTTTGTTTGTTTTTTTCTACTTTGGGTAATATGGGCATTTTTATTTTAAAATATTTGACAAACATTATAAATATATAAGGTGCACAATGTGATTTGATACATGTACACATACTATGATGAATATCACATTCACTCTAACATATCTGTAATCATCTATGCTATATATGAGATCTGGAATTTACTCATCATAGTATGGATACTTGACACTACTAATTATTTCAAACCATGTACATAGGATATTATTCCATTTACTTTTGTTTTCTGCAACCTATTTCATCAGTTTTGTTTTTTTAATTAGTTATGTATAACAGCAGGATGTGTTTTGATTCATTGTACACAATTGCAGCACAACTTTACATATCTATGGTTGTACATGATGTAGCATCACACAATATGTGCAGTCATACATGTACCTAGGATAATGATGTCCATCTCATTCCACCATCTTTCCTACCCCAATACCCACTCTCCTCCTCTTCCTCCCCTTTGCCCCATCAAAATTCCTCCATTTTTCCCATGCCCCCCCCCCTTTATGGATCAACATCCACTTCTCAAAGAGAACATTCAGCCTTTGGTTTGGGGGGATTGGTTTACTTCATTTAGCATAATATTCTCCAACTCCATCCATTTACCTGCAAATGCCATAATTTTATTCTCTTTTAATGCTGAGTAATATTCCATTGTGTATATATGCCACAGTTTCTTAATCCATTCATCTATTGAAGGGCATCTGGGTTGCTTGTTTGTAACTGTGAAGAAACATAATCCTGGCCAATCTATTTTTTAAAATTTTGAAGAGCCAGGCATAATGTGCACACATGTAATCTTAGCTACTCCAGGGTTTAAGACAGGAGATTCGCAAGTTCAAAGCCAGCCTGGGCAACTTACTGAGACTACATCTCTAAATAAAATAACATGGCCGGGCCTGTAGCTCAGTGGTAGAACACTTGCCTAGCATGCATGAGAGTCAGGTTCATCTCTAGTATGGCAAAAAAAAAAAGACAAAAATTAAAGAGGGGGACAAGGGAGGAAGAAAAGAAAGGAAACAAATCAATTATTTTGCTTTATGTGGTCACTTGAAATAAAAACATGGGGGTGATTGAAAAATAACTGAAACAGCAAAATAAGATTATCTATCATTTATTAAGTGCCTACTATGTGCCCAGGAAATACCTGCACATTATCTGCTATTTTAACAAATGCTGTGTGATATTGTTTTACCATGCCCACTTGACAGAGTCAGGGAACATTACTGGCTGGAAGCAAAGGTATAGGGAGAGCAACCAGCTCCCCATCTGGGGTAGGGTGGGAAACACTAAAGTGTGATGCGATTTTTACTAACCTCAGTTGGAAAGGAAACTCCTGTCTTGCTCGTGAGTAACTTGTCCAACATCTTCAATGTTGGATTTCTCTTGTTCTTCCCTGCTCCTTGCTTGATAGTCAAAATATTGTCTTTCCTTTCTTTCTGAACTTGGTACCCTCTGTTGGGTCATTTTCTCTTTTGCATTCCATCCTGAGGACATCCCCTTGCTTGGGTTTCCATTTTTTGTTACGTTGGACAGTCCTATGCGTTCCAGATGAGGCTTTTGTGTACAATGCCAAATGATGGCTCTAATACTGGGGTCTTTCTCCTTCCTGTCATTTTATTCTACAATAAGCAAGAGAGAAGCCCTAAAGATGAATTTCAATGTGAAGACAGAGCCTACAGAATGGTTCAACCACTCTGGAAAGCAGTATGGAGATTCCTCAGAAAACTGGAATGGAATCACCATTTGACCCAGCTATCCCACTCCTCAGTTTATACCAAAGGACTTAAAATCATCATACTATAGTGACACTGCAACACATCAATGTTTACAACAACTCAATCCATAATAGCTGTTATAGAACCAATCTAGGTATCTTCAATAGATGAATGGATAAAGAAAATGTGGTGCATATACACAATGGACTATTACTCATCCATAAAGAAGAATGAAATTACGGCATTTGCCAGTAAATAAATGGAACTGGAGTCTATAATGCTAAGTGAAATAAGCCAATCCCCCCCCCAAAAAAAAACAAAGGTTGAATGTCCCGATATGCAGATGCTGACTCACAATAGACGCAGGTGTGTGTGTGTGGTGGGGTGGTTCATCAGATTTGACAGGGGGAAGTTGGGGAAAGGGAGGAGGGATGAGAATGGGAAAGACAGTAGAATGAATTGGACATAACTTTCCTATGTTCATATATAACCAGTGTAACTCCATATCATGTATAACCACATACATGGGAAGTTATACTCCATGTATGTATAATATGTCAGAGTACATTCTATTGTCATGTACAACTAAAAAGAATAAATTAAAAAAGAAGGATGAAGTTCAAGCTTCTTAAGATGGCTAACATAACAAGAGAGCTCACTCAGATATACTTCATTATCTTATGTTAAATATACTGCAAAGAATGAATAGCTAAACATTCCTTCTGTTCATCTTCTGGCAGGACAACTAAGCATCTCTCCTCTGAATTCTTTGCCCTAGTAATAATGGAGATTAATAATCCCATTGTGTCTCCGGAATGTCACAAGATACCCTGAATGCCTTTGTTTGGAGGCAAGGGTCTGTGTGAGAGGATAGAAATTGATATTTTGAGAAGAGTAGTGTGACTCAATTCCAGAGAGAGAACAATTCTTAGTTCCTGTGATGCTGGGGCAACAAATGAGTTGAAGTGGCAGGAAGTAGAGAGGTAAGGACCTCAGATGCACACGTGTTCTGGAAGGCTAAGCCCTGGACGCTGCAGTGTTCCTCAAGAATGGAGCAATGCTACTGCCAGACAGCTCCAGAGCAGCAAGTACAAAACACCAAACATCAGAAGTGCCTCGTAAACTTTTCTCGAATGTAGATACCACAGAATTCATGTACAAGTAAGAAAAAATTATCAGAAAAATGTGACTGAGTATATTTTCTTCAATTGTTAGCAGATCAGTGTTAAGCCATTTTTATTTTAAGAATTTGGAAATATAAAGAATTAACATTTTGTGTGTGTGTTTCCAGAATTCTGGTGCAAATCTACAGTTCCCCAGTTTCTGACTATCCACTGACTAACTTGGATTTTCCCTTACTTTAATTTGGTAAAATTTAACATTTTTTCAAGCACACCATAGTTGCTTGACTCTTGAACCTGTATGTGTCATGACATAGATTTAAATACTTTTATCTTCTATTTCCCACCCACAAAACTAACACTCTCTCTCTCTCTCTCTCTCTCTCTCTCTCTCTCTCTCTCTCTCTCTCTCTCTCTCTCTCTCCTTCTCTCCCTGACTCACTGTGCTGTCATCCTTAGGTGGACAGAAGTCCCCACAGGACCATGTGGTCTAAAGGGGGTGCCTAATTTGGCCATTACTAAATATAGCATAGAAAACACATACAAAAAATTGTAAAATTTGTGTGAAGCTTTCATTTGAAAAGGAACAAAAATTTTAGCAGTATTAAGAGAATCTTATGCAGAAATGTGGTTCTATCAAAGCTGAGAAATACTATGAACTAAAAGACTGTCACTTGTCTTTTATTATAAATCTGATGCACTAGTAAAGGCCTCAAATTGTTCAGCTCTGGTTACAGATCCATAAAATAGTCCTCTCTAAGGAGCTATTTCAACCTGTTTTATATAACCCTCATTATAAATTAATTCTCCCTGACAACTAACAGGGGAAATATTTTAATCTAGGTAGACAAAATCATATTCTTCTAAGAAGCTGCTTTAAGTTCTATATTCTGTTATTAGAAATGATTTCATTAAGGTTCAGCTGTGATTTGCAAACTAATGTTGTTTTGATGGTTTTAATGCCCAGCATAGGTGCCTGGTTTATGTATCAAATTAGTCCCTCTTGGTAAACATTATGTTGGGAGCAATCTTGGGAAATGGTGGTGAAATTGAACCTTGTTTCATGTTTTGATTACCTGTATTATTATTACTTTTCCCCCCTGAAAGGCTTTTAAAAATTAAATTTTTCTGGGGAATAGAATGAGAGCAAATATTACTCTTCTATGCTGATATACAAGTGTAAAAATAACACAAATGTCTCGAAGAAACCAAAGACATCTCTGTCCATGGGAAGTTTGTCTTCCTGTCAGAAGCCTATAGATTAGGTTTGCTACATTAAAATCCAATGATATGTATTTCAGTTGAGGGGATATTGGAAGGAGAATTATATTTCTGTGTTCCAGGCATAAAACCTCAACAAATAATTCAGTGGTTACTGAACAGTGGTTTCCTTTGGTAGGGATTCTGGCAGTGTGTTTTGTTGCTGAGCAATTCTCTTGAGCAGAGTGGTACAGGTAACGAATGTCTATTTTGAATCAACTCCTGTTACAATGAAGTGCCAGCTGATTCAAGCTCTTTCAGTCACAACCATTCAAATGTATCTCATGCTTTTTATAAAAATCTGGGTAATATCTGTTTGAAATGCTACAACTGACAAGAAGTACACTTCCCTGGAGATAGAAGATAGATGGGGATCATTGAATTGATTTCTGAAATGTCATTGTCAGGATTGCCCTGGACAGTTTGCAATCACTCAATTGCAGAGTGGCTCCCTAGCCTGTCCTCCTCACTCTCCACACCAGCTCCACCCAAGTCAGAGTCGCTGGAACTTACAAAAATCTATGTGTTTTCCTTATTTGTATCTTTCTGAATCTGTGAAATAACTTCAACCATTAAAATTTGAATGTAAATACCACACTTTTCTGACTATATGTTCGATTATAAAAAATGTTTGAGACTGAAAAAGGATCTGAAAGGTCATCTTTACCCTAAGAAACTGAGTATAGAAGGTGACATATTTGTCAGTTGGTTGGTAGAAAAAGCTGACTTGGAACTTAGTATACTAAGTATACTTGTATCTCAGTCAGTTTGTGTTGCTATGACAAAATTACCATACACTGGGTAGCATAAACAACATATATTCATTTATTACAGTTCTAGAAGTAGGAAGACCAAGCCCAAGCTCCAGTGTCAGGTGAGGGCCTGCTTCCTGATGTGTACATGTCCATCTTCTTGCTATGTCTTCACACAAAGGAAAGCAGAGAGAAGAAAAGCAAGGTTTCTCCTGTCTCTTAAAAGGGCACTGATCCCATCATGAGTGTTCTACTCTCATGACTTAATTAACTGCCCTTCTCCAAACACCATCACACTGAAGATTAGGGTTTCCATATGTGAGTTGGGAGGACACTAATATTCAGTCCATAGCTACATGGTACCACATAGGTGTTTGGTCAGTTTAACATGAATTTAATCAAATGGAAATATAGTCTTAGTTCTTAGCTCAGAATACAACAAAGGTGCTTTAGAGATATTTAAAGTGGCTTGGAAAGCTGTCTCTGATCAGAGAAGAGAAACTAACATTTCTTAAATTCATACTATGTGCCAAGCATTATGCAAAATGCTTTATATACATATTTTATACAATTCAATGAGGCTTCTATTTTGACTTTTTTTTCCTCTTCTTTATTCCTTAATTTTTTTTTCTTTCATGAAAAAATCAAGGATCATGAAATTTAAGTAACCTGGCCAAAATTATCCAACTATTAAATGAAAGAACTGGAATTCCAGCTTGGACTATCTACTTCCAAAGGTTGTTTTTTTTTAACCACTATCTTGTGACCAATATTTTTACTGGCCAAGTTAAAGAGTTGAAGTGTCCACAGAATGGTTTTAAGAAATGCCTGTCATGAAACAGAGATTTATTGATACTGAAAGGGTTGAACTGAAAAATGCAAACACAGTAGTTTAATTTTACTTCCAATTCTGGCAACTTGGCAAACTAAGCTAATTCAGAAACTCTCGTGGAACAACTACTTGGAGGGCTGGATGGGTTTATTTTTAGTGTGATATGCCTGGGGGGAATGAACAGAAAATCATACACACACACAAGAGACATAGCTACAAGCAAAGATGAGGGGTTTCTATATGGAAAACAAGCCTTGTGGGAAATTAATTTTCAGTTAAAAATTAGGAAACACACACATTCATGTTGAAAACACTAGAGAAATTAGTGATAGAAGGAACTTACTCAACACTGTAAAGGTTATATACAACAAATGCAAGGCCAACATCATACTGGACAGAGAAAAACTGAAAGTATTTGCTCTAAAATCAGGAACAAGACACTTTCACTACTCCTATTCAACATAGTCCTTGAAACTCTAGCCAAGTCAATCAGAGAAGAGAAAAACATTAAAGGGATACGAATAAGAAAATAAGGGAACTATCTCTGTTTACTGATAACATGATCCTATATCTACAAGACCCCTCAAAAAATACACCCGAAGACTTCTAGAGCTGATAAACAAAATTAGCAAAGTAGCAGAATACAAGATCAACATACATAAATAAATTGCTTCCCTATACTCGAATAATGAATCTACTGAGAAAGAAATTAGAAACCTCAACAACAACAATAAAATACTTGGGAATATAACCAAGGAGGTAAAAGACCTCTACAATGAAATCTACAGAGTACTGAATAAAGAAATTGCAGAAAACCTTAGAAGATGGAAAACTTCCCATGTTTTTGGATGGGTATAATTAATATTATCAAAATGACCATACTACCAAAAGTGTTATTCAAGTTCAATGTAATTCTCAGCAAAACATCAATGACATTCTTCACAGAACTAGAAAAAATAGTTTGTTAGGTAGCAGTGGTATGTAAACCAATAATGTAGCAGGGTCCTCTTTAAATTTGTTTTAAGGCTAATGAACAATTGAGTAACTTATGAAAAAAAAAAAAGCAGGAGTACTAACCCTGAGAATAAACACATGGAAACAAAGGGAGCTAATTAAGAAATATGTCAAGAAGGAAAGATCAAAAGAGTTAACTCCTAAAAAGTTTAACTGAGATCATTGTACAGCCAGGTGTTATAGCCATAGGTTTCTCAAAGTATATCAGAAGGGAAATCTTTTTAGTAGTGCAGATGCACTAAGATGAAGTTTGTCAGGTCATTGACTCCAGCACCCACATTAATAGAGAATTGTCTTGTAGATGAAGCCCCCCTGAATGGGATGGTCATCTTGACAGATGCAGAAAGACCAAGTAGGGTCAAAACTCCCCAACCAATGTGAAGGAGGAATCAAATATTTGATTGGTGAAGACTGAAGAAGGTGGAACCTAGTTCTCAAGACAGAGTAAAACAGCAATAAATTTGGAAGTAGCATTATTTCTTTCATCTTTCTCTGCTCAGAGATGACCCATTTTTTCTCAAGAATGTTCTTTGCTTAAACCTTACTATAATTTCACTCATACTAAAATTCTCTTCCTTGACTCTTTGTGTCTGGCTTTAAATTTTCTTTGGTTGAGATTCAAAAACTAAGATTTGGAGTTTAAGCTGCCTACTCTCCAGTGACAGTGCTAACATTTATTTGCAATAATAAGAGACCCAGAATGACCAAAGCAATTCTAAGCATGAAGAATGATGCTAGAGGTATCCCAATTCCAGACTTCAAATAATAATACAGAGCTATAGTAACAAAAGCGGTGTGGTATTAACACCAAAACAGACATGAAGACTATTAGAATAGAAGACATAGCAACAGATCCCACAAAGATACAGCCATTTGATATTCAACAAAGGTGCCACAAACATTCATTGAAGAAAAGATTGTCTTTTAAGGGGTAAAATTGGATATCCATGTGTAGAAGAATGAATCTAGATCTCTATTGCTCAACCTCACTAAAGTCAACTCAAAATGGATAAAATACCTTGGAATTAAACCAGAAACACTGCCACTGCTAGAAGAAAACCTAAGTTCAACATCCCAAGATCTTGGCACAGGTATCAATTTCCTTAACAAGACTCTAAAAGTACAAGAAATCAAGTCAAGAATCAATAAGTGGGATGGTATCAAATTAAAATGCTTCTGCATAGGCAAGGAAACAGTAAAGAACATGAAGAGAGAGCACACTGAATGGAAGAATATCTTTGATACCTGTTTCTCAGACACAAGATTAATATCCAGAATATATAAAGAATTCAGAAACTTAACGCCAAGGCAAAAAAAAAAAAAAAAAAACCAATAAATGGGCAAAGAGTTAAATAGACACTTCTCAAAAGAAGAAATACAATGGCCAACAAATATATGAAAAAAAAATGCAGATCAAAACTATAGTGAGATTTCATCTCATTCCAATCAGAATTATCAAGAATACAATTATCAAGAATACATATAATAATAATAAAATGTTAGCAAGGTGGTGGGGGAAAAGGTGCACATGTTGTTGCGGGGACTGCAAGTTATTGCAACCACTTTGGAAAACAGTATGGAAATTCCTCAAAAAACTGGTAATTGAAATACCATAAGCAGCAGCAATCCCACTTTTCAGTATATATCCAAAAGAACTAAAATCACATACTGTAGTGATACAGCCACATCAGTGTTTATAGCAGCACAGTTTACAACAATCAGGTTATGGAACCAGCCCAGATTCTCATTAGCAGAAAAAGGATAAAGAAAATGTGATACACACACACACACACAACTGAGTCTAACTCAGCCATAAAAAAGAACAAAATCATGTCATTTGAAGGAAAATGAATAGAACTAAAGAACACCACGCTAAGCAAAATAAGCCAGACTCAGAAAATCAAGGAGATTGAATGCTTTTTCTCATATTTAGAAGCTTGACCAAAATAAGTGGGAAAGGTGTATTAGGGGAATCCCATGAAAACAGATCAGTGGAGTAGAAAAGGGGATTGAAAGGAAGGGAAGATGGGAAAAAGGAAGACTGGTGGAATGAAATTGACCAAACTAGCCTATGTACATATATGAATATACCACAGTTAATTTCACCTTAATGTTTAGCTATAAAACATTAATTTTTTTAAAAAATATTTATTTTAGTTTTAGGTTGACACAATATCATCTGTATTTTATATTTATGTGGTGCTAGATCAAATCCAGTGCCTCATGCATAGAGGTGAGTACTCTACCATTGAACCACAGCCCCAGCCCCTAAAGCACTAATTGAAAAAAAAAAAAAGTAAATAAATAGAAGGAAGACCATTGGAGTAGAGGAAAGGGAACAGGAGAAGGGAGGAAAGGAGATAAAGGCGAAGCACTGGGAACTGAATTGGAGCAAATTATAATCCACACTTATATATTATATCCAGAATGCACCCCAATATTATGTATAACTATAATTTGATGACAAAACATTTAATTACAAAACACACGTGAAATAGTCACCATAAGTCTCACATCAGGCATAACAAACAACAGGATTAAACCCCTAAGAACTTGAACTACTTCAATAGTAATATTATACACACACACACACACACACATACACACACACACCTAAATTGATGATAAAGATGGAAACCATTGGGAAATAACAAGATTCTGAAAAAAGATGACAAGAAGAAAAGAAGAAAAATCAAAGTACAATTTTTAGAAATGAGAAATGCGGAGGTTTAAATTAAAAACTCAATAGCTCATTAGCAGGTTAGAACTGGCTGAGACAGTTGTAAATTGAAGAGGGTTCCAAGCAATTTTCCAGAAAGGAGCTCAGAGTCTGAAGAGATGAAAAAGAAAGAAAGAAATTCTAAGCACCATGAGGATGTGGTGAGAGGTTCCAGCATTTATCTAAGAGGAGGTAAGCAAGAGAGGACAGAGAGAAAGGACATGGGCAATATGCAATATGTTATTCAATGTTCGGTGACTGAATAAACTTCCAGAAAAGACGGAGGCATGTATTTTCAGGTGGAAAACATACAGGCCCAAGGAGTTTAATTAAACACAAATCTATTCTGTTTCAAGGAAACACTTTGGCCAAACTGTAGGCAGACCCTTCTATGCCAGCATCAAATCAGTTAAAAATATTTTATAAGGTAATAAATGAAGAACTCAGAACTCAATTGTGGTAAAGAGGAATGAAGAAAGTACATTATTTTTTTAATGAAGTCCCCCAAGTTTAAACCCCTTAAAAAGGAAAAAAGTGGAATGCCTGCAATTGGCAGTCATCAACGTTTTGTATGGGACTTCTTGAGGCAGCTCCACCTAGCACTATGTCCCATTAACTTCTAATTAGCATTCAGAAAGGGACACATCTAGAAAACAAAAGATTAAAAGGAATGTGTGTGCATGCCTGCCTGTGTAAGTATGCATCTCGGAGTGTTTGTGTTGGGCTCTCTGTTTGTTTGCGTATGTGTAGAAAAGTAAAGGAAAAGCACGGTTGTGGATGTGTCCATGTGGCGTTGCATCCTGGAAACTGCACAGCAGTGCACCTGTTCTGCTCCCAGAACAGCACTATCCTGGTGACGGAGGGAGGAAGGGTCCTTCTAGCAGTGCATGCTGGGATTGCTGCACTCATAAACCCCAGTTCTCACATCAGGTATAGGAGACAGAAAGGAAGACAGACAGAAAGCAGTGAATGCAGACAGAAATTTCTGCTGTGGCATCTTCATTATAACTTTAATAATTGGAGACACTGCACTCACAACAAGATATGGATAGATTTGGGTTCAAAAATTCCAGTAAATGAATAAAAAACAATCACAGCTGAGCATCTGGGAAGACAATTGACTCCTAGGAGTAAATGATTATGGCTGTAACCTCCTTACTGAAAGTCCAATAGCACGAGTGTTTTATTACCTTAATTGAGCTTTAATCTGAAAATGACACAGCAAGACTTTCGGTTTCAAAGGAAACAGAAAAAATAAAACATGTGTTTTCCAGATATCTTTAGAAAGCTATTATATAGAATGAAACAGAATGATTGCTACCAATTCTTTTATTAGGATCCCATAAGTACTGTCCGATGGGTCTAATCCTCAGTAATACTATAGAATAGTAGGTAAGAGCTCAGATCCTAGAGCTAAACACCAAAGTCCTACTCCTGCACTCACAATTCATTACTGATGCTTTCCTAACAAGTGACATTATCTTTGTGCTTAAATCCCTCTACTTATAAAAATGAGAGAGTGGGAATAAAAATAGTCTCTACCTCATGGAGTTGTTCTAAGGGTTGGATGAGTTAAAGTGTGTTATGTGCTTTGTTAAAGCCTGCTTGGTAGTATTATAGAACTGTTAAATCCACTTTCCAAAATTTCCACAAGAATCTGTATAACCTCAAAGTGCTTGCTAATAGCAAACGGAGTCAATAAGAGAAAATGCTAACTGGTTTTCTTATTGCTGCTTCCCCACCTCCAGGAAAGAGTCTTGATATTTTGTTTCCCTAAAGTGTCCCTGAGAATAGTTGTATTATTGTTTCCACTTTTTTATGGCTTTCTCAGTGAGTAGCAGACCCCCCCAATCATCAGCATCAAGTTTGGCCATGTGACGTGTTTTTGACAAGAAACTGTGAGCAGAAGTGATATGAGAAATTTACAAAGAGAAACTTTAAGAGTATTTCATGGTTGTACTCTTTGCCATTACGCCAGATAGGAGCAGTTCCAACAACACATATCCACTGGGAAGAAGATAGAAATTCCAACCATATCCAATCTGCATGAAACATGGCTAAGAAACACACCATTGGGAGACAAGCTCACAGAGAGTTTGGAGATACTTGTTAGTAACATATAACTTGCCTAAGCTGACTGATACAAGGGAAGATGGGGAAAAGTGCTAGTTGTAATAGGGGCAGAAATTGTGTATCAGGGACAGAGAGAAATCATCCAAGACTGAAGGAGGGTTCCCTCACCACCACCTCCAGGGACCAAAACCTATTCCATCATATTCCTTCCATCTCTCTGCCTAGGATAGAAAACTAACATGAGGAAAACAAGCAGCTTGATGCATTTAATTATGAAGAAAGGCTAAAGACATAGGCTTCTAGTTTCTGCAGACATGCTCTTTGTTACCCATCTTCAAAGGACCAATTATGTTGACTTTCCCACACAGGCATATCATGATGGCTACCATATTTTACAAGTCAAAGCATCTCCCTGAAATATCTGGACTGTGTAAGCTGTACCATAGGACATTAGCTATACCATTAGGACATTTCTGACAAAACTGCTATACCCAGTAATGAATGAGATTTCATTTCTCACTCACCCTAGCAAGATTGGGACTCTGATTGCCAAGAGTGAACTAATCTGAAATATCTAGTATAAATTTATGGCTGCTGTTTACTTGATTCTAGAGACCTCACTTCCATTTTAAGAACTCCTTTAAAAAAATGCAAGCAATTATATTACCTGGTGTTGATGCAATAACTGGATTAGGGACCTTATAGTATTATAGTTCCTGTGGTGATGAAGTTCTGACATGCAATTTATTACTCATGAGTAACATACAATTAATGTTTCATTGGCTGATATCTTCATCTTCTCCACTTCCTTTAGAACTCTTTGGATTGTTGACTACATCCACCTACTTTCCCATCCCAGGGTGCTGATTTTAGTTTCTTATCTTGTATATTAACATCCATCAGCTTCTCTTACTATCAAAATAATCTCAAATTCATTTATTCCATGAAAATAATTAAATTATTTGCTACATAGATAAATATATTCCTGGTAAAATAGTATGTTAATGGCAGAGGAGCCCAACAGAATAATAAACCTGGCAAGAGCCAGTTCCCACCAGAATAGAAACACACTATTATTTTTTCCATCTCTCATTTCTCTGGATCGTATTTGGGAATATTTTCTTGATTTTGTTTTTACTCAAAGCCATCATACAATTTCTCTAACTTTCCTTTACACAAAAGCTGCTTGAAATTTTTGTTAATTCTTAGTATTTCCCATTTTCTCACTTCTTTCTTTTTCCCACTGCCCCACTCAACCTCCTGTTACCAAATGTCCCTGATGGGATCCATATTGTGTAACCCACTAATGAACATTTGGCCCTCATCTTTTGTGACTGTTAGCAACATATGTGAGAAACATGGGATCTCTCTTCCAGGAAACTCTTCTTACATGGCTTCCTGTGGGCACCTTCCCTGGTTTTCTTTGTACCTACCTGGCAGTCGCTTCTCTACTCTTTTGCTGGTTCTTCATCTTGACCTTGTCTTGACCCTGGAATGCTCCAGTACTCAGTCTTCAGATCTCTTCACTTCTCTGCATTTTCCTTTCTCACCCCTTTCAAGATGTCATTCATTTTCATGTTTCAGATAACCTCTTCATGCTGATGATTCCAAAATATACAACTTGGGAGGCTGAAACACGAGGATGGAAAGTTTGAGGCCAGTGTATGCAATTTAGCAAGACCTTGTCTCAAAATAAAGACTTGGGATGTAGCTCAATGGTAGTCTCCCCATGGGTTCAATCTCCTGTAATGTAAAACAAACAAAATATTTATCTTCAGCATCAACATCTCCTCTGATTCACATATGCAAACACTTTCTCAAGATCTTCCAATTAGATATCTTTCACAAATCTCAAATTTATCCAAAATCAGAATGCAGGTCTTCACCTGGTCCAACCTACCATCATTTTTGGCATAGTATATCACTGTAGTTTCCAAGTGTCTTCCTTCCTTCACTTTTACGCCTTCCTATGCAGTCCATTATCAACAAAGCAGTCAGACAGTTCCTGCTGAAGAACAGATGATCTCACTCCTCTTCTTGCTGACCCCCCCCCCCCCCGATTCCCAATAATCTAGATGTCTCTGTGAAAAGTCATAAAACTCTTTCTGGCACTCTTTTTTTCTTTATTCCTTTTTTTCCCCTTTAACATAGCCAGAGTACTTATCACTTTCTCATATATTTTATCAGGTCTTATTTATTATGATTTCTTTTATTGTTTGTTGAATGTGAGGGCCAGAAATTTTACTTTTGTTTGTTGAACATCTAGAAGAGTAAAGTGTACATCAGATGCTCAATAAATAACTCATTGAGTAAATGAATGAATAAATGAATGAGTAAAGTGTTGGCAGTCCCAGGCCGCTACTCTCAGGTTTGGCTGATGTGCACTGCAGCAGGTGGGCCTAGGCAGGAGCCTCATCCCTCCCCAGGACTAGATCAAACACTGCATGACCTTAAGGTCCTTAAATTTTGTGTCATGGGTGCCTTACTTACCTCACCTAGTCCCAGACCTGGCCAAGTGTGAAAAAGTCTGTTCCTTAATTAAACATATTTTTTTAAAAAGATGATAATAGAGAAACAAAAAAGTGATTCAGTGTATTTTTAATTGCATCCCCCATAGATCTGGGCACATACATTTTTTTTTTGTTTTCATGGAATACTCTACTGATCAGAACAGAAATAGGGGGAAAGATTCATTGCTTTTGGGGAATGCAGGTGCCTCCAGGAAGGGAAACATTGTGATTACCATATTTTTTTAAAAGGTTATTTGAATCTACAGCAAAAAAGTTGTGAAATTGTACATTAATTATTGGAAAACATTAGAATGTAATTATTTACTCTGCTTGCTGCTAGATTTAATATTCAGTGCAGCTCAGTTCAGCTCAATTATTAACACTTTGCTTCTCAACTGTGCAAAGGTCATTTAGTTGTCGGGGAAACTCTTCCTAGGCTTCCTGAGTTAACATTCAAAGGACTTTCTGAGAAGCAGGAAGCCATAGGCATGCCGTTCACACATTCAGAAACTGCACTGGACCTCTAGCTGGCAAAAACTCTTTTGTATTCAGATTGTAATAGGGCTGTCTGCTTAGGTTTTAATATTGAATTCACCAGAAAAAAAGCCCCCCATAAGGATCCATTGTGTGACCTAGTACCTCAACTATATCTAAAATGCTACTCTCTACTTCTTGGTATAAAGGTTTCCAAGGAGAAAAGGGAACACCTTGGGTTTTTGTTTATGTTCATTTGCTTGTTTGTTACCTGCTGGCCTAGCAATTGCAGCAGAGATTTGGAACTTCAACAGAGAAAGCTTAAGCCTTCATCAAATTAAAAACCCTTCTGATTGCTCTGATGTGTATAGTTTTGTTGTTTTCTTTCATTTAAGTTGAAAAATAAAATTGGTATTTGAAGTGCCCGTAGCATTATAATGAACATTAGTTATAATGGCAATGATCCAAGACCAGGAAGTAATGTGGAAGTACATACGATGGTTCCTCTTCTGCACGCTTTCATTAAAAGCAACCTATCTGTCCTACCTTGTGGCCACAAGTCTGTTAAATTTATCATTCAGTAAAGGTGGGTACTGTTGATATGCAGAGCCCCAAACTCACTTCTGAGTCTGAGTCCCTCATTTGAATGTATCCTGGGCAGCGAAAGACAAAGGCTGCCTCTTTCTCTGGACACCAACTTCAACCTGCATGGAATATTTCTGTCCTTTGTAATTGATAAATCAGAGAATCAGGCTCAGAAAGAAAAAAAACAACAACAACATCCCACAGTCTCTAAGTGTCATTGTGGAGAGGGCATCATAAAGAAACATCTAGCAGAAGCATATGTTTGCAGATACTTTTTATATCCCAAAGCAGAAAAAAGGAGGATGGCACTGTAGGATTGCAATTTACATTTGGATTGTTTATTTATATGTTAAACACAAAGTCCCTAGGAGAAGTGTTGCTTCCAGCACACACAGCAGGCCTGAACAGCCAACTGGTGCCAGCAGTACACCTTCCTCCTCTGCAGACCTGGCAACTCAGTTCCCCACCTGTCATGCAAATGGCTTTGCCTTCTAGATATCCCAGGCTCCAGCCAAACTCCTTGAGTTTCTTAGGCAGCTGCTAATCTCACCTTGTGCCTAAAACACAGATCTGCAGTAAACTTGATGCACGTCAATCTACTCTGCCACTTGCTGATTTTGTGACATGACTTGAGGACTCTAAATCTCAGTGTTTTCTTTTGTTACATTGGAGTCATGATAGCTCTACTCTCTTTTAGTTTTTTCCAAGGTCCATGTGAAGAGTTTGACTCAGTGCATGGCACAGAGTAAGTACAGTTGTGGGGGTTGGTTCCAGGACCCTCGGATACCAAAATCTACAAATGCTCAAGTCCTTTATAGAAAAGGACATACTAAATGGAACAAATAAAAAATTTTAACAAAAGGGCATAGTATTTTCATATAACTACTCACATCCTCCCATACATTTTAAATCATCTCTAGATTACTTGCATTGCCTAATGCAATGTAAATGCCATGTATTTAGTTTTTATACTGTATTGTTTAGGGAATTATGACAAGGGAAAAAGTCTGTACATGTTCAATAGAAAAGCAATTTATTTTTTTTCTGGTATTTTCCACTTGGTTGAATCCATAGATGCAGAACTCAGATACAGAAGACTGACTTTACTGAATAAATACTTTCTATTATTATTATTTCTTACTGGCACTATAGAACATTTGCTTCCAAGTTATTTGCCATAAAGAAAACCCTACAATTCCAGTAATATACTAAGGATTTCTCGGCCTCTAACCAGTTCCGGGTTCAACTAAAAGTAGAGCCCAAAGCAAAGGTTCAATTGATTGATTTGGGAGTTGATGTCAGGGATGTTGAGAAAGTGGGGAAGTGAGGATAGGGAGGAGCAAAGCCAGTTAAGGTGTGTTAATGGCACTGTCATGTGCAGAAGCCAGGTCATAACCATTCAACTTTTTGAGAATTTTGGAAGCCATTTGTTAAACACAGTCATTGTTAAAAAATAAATAAATTATAATCACATATCTTTTGATGATGGATAACTCCTGAGAAATGCAATACACAAGGTTATTTCATCATTGTGTGACCATCAGAGTGTACTTACACAAACCTAGATGGTACTGCCTACTACACATCTATGATTTCATATAACTGTTTCCAGGCTGGTAGGAAGATCCATCCATGTGCAAGATTTGCTTTGTGAGTTGTTTTCACTCATTATCAGCTTATCTAGAGTTTCCAAAAATTATTTTACTGCTTTCACATCAGTACCCACAGACTTACCATCCTTTTCACACTACATAATGAACAGTCATCCTTGAATCATTTGAACTACCCAGAGCTAACAGTAAATTTAACATTTTAGTTGTAACCAGTCTTCCTCCCTCCCCAACATTGCAAACAAACTTTTTGCTTGGGCTATGATTGTCATGGTGATAATGAACTGACCTCCAATCTAGGTTATTAGAAGTACAGGTCCTTCTTGAATTTTTGATAGTCTCAATGCCTCATTGGATCCTTTAATAGCTTCTGTCGCTTTGTTCTTGTTCCTCAACATCATCACTCTGGTAAAAGGGGACATGCCTGGCTGGCAAGCAATAACCATCTCTTGATTTCCCACCTTCCTTCTCCTTAATCACTTTTAATTTTGTTTCTAGTTCAATCATTTGACATGGCCTCTAATTGACAACTTTGCAGTGGATTTTGTAGACTTTGGGGCCAGTATGAACAGAACAACATGACGGTAAGTCAAGCATTAAGGAAAATGATGCAGTCAGGAGACACAGTGAACATGAGCTAAATGAGGCAACAGAACACTGCAAACTGTGTTATAGTAAACTTTTGTGTATATATATATATATATATATATATGTGTGTGTGTGTGTGTAAACAGAGAACACTCTAAAATAATTATTAATAGTAAATATTAAATCAGTAATAGTCATTTATTATCATTACCAAGAATAATGTCCTATATATAATTGTATGTGCAGCACAGTAAGTTTGTTACTTACTGCACCAACATCACCAGAGACATGTGATTACTGCATGGTGCTACGATATTACAGTGACCATGCACCACTAGGTCACAGGGATCTTTTAACCTCCTTGTAATTTTATGGAATCACCTTTGCATAAGCAGTCCTTTACTGACTGAAATGCCTTTATGTAGTGCATGATGACATATAAACTTTCAATTATGTTAAAAAACAAAGATACTAATGAAATAATTAGAAGTGATGATGAGTACCTATTCTCTTGAGGCCACTTATTGCCATTGTAGCTATAGGTCAGAAATAGAATGAGGTGGTATTTCTGCACTTTTCTTCCTAACTCCATGTTCAGTGGTATAACACTGGTGGCTTCAAAGCAGCCTTGGTGGAGATTGGCAAATACTATTGGGCCTTTTTTTTTTTTTTTTTTGGTGTCGATTGTTAAACATTTACAAGTACCCCAGTTGTTCATGTGAGGTTACTGCTGTGACAACCGAGTTTTGATCCAGTTGGGAACCCTCTGAGAAACTGCACAGACCATGACAGATCAGTGTTCCACTGAGGGCTAAGGAACTCTGGGAAAGTCATCCCTCAACAAATGAAGCTTGTGGCAGAGCTAATGACCTACCTGTCCTTCCCATGGCTAGAAAGCAGTCACAGACAGGCAAAGCTCAGAATGCTAGAATGTACCATAGTGTGAGCTATATGCAGAAAAGGGTACAAAATGATTTTTTCTAATTTTAAAAAAAGTTTCATCTTTAATAGCTTTGAGACTTACAGAGAACATTTACGCATCCCTCATAACATTTCCTTAATGTTAACATCTTGCATAGACATGATGCAATTATCAAACTATGAAAATTAACACTGGTACAAGCTACTGGTTAAATTATATATGACAAACTGACTTCACCATTTTTTTCACTGAAGTTTATTTTCCACTCGAGGATCCTATGCGTTAACACACACTGCAATTAATTATTATTTCTCCTGAGTTTTCTCTGATTTGTAAAAATTCCTTATTCTTTTCTTGTCTTCCACGGTCTTGACACTTGTGATTGAAGCATATGGATAGTATCATAGTGAGAGTAATGTCAGTGAAAAACCACCAGGTGATTCCACTTGAGACAATTAATATTATATGCCAAATTGACTGGAACTCAGGATGCCCGGATATTCAGTCAAACACTATTCTGAATGCTTAAGACTGCCTGGATGAGATTAACATTTGAATTGATAGACAGAATAAAGCAGATTGCTGTCCTAAATGTGTGTGGATGGGCCTTGTCCCCGTTGAAGGACTAACTAGAACAAAAAAGCCACTCAGAGGGACTGCTTCTGCCTCACTTTCTTCAAACTGAGACATAGGTTTTGACCTGCTTTTGGAATCAGATGAAAACATTGAATTTGACATTGCCAACTTCCAGGAGAGTACTGGCTCTCTCAGTCTTTGGACTTAGAATTGAAACTAAGTCTTTGCACTTTTGGGTCTCTAGCTTGCCAAATGCAGAACTTGGAACGTGTCAGTCTCCATAATTGTGATCCAATTCCTTATTTTCTTCCTTCTTTTTCCTGTACTCTCTCCCTAATTAGTTCTATTTCTCTGGAGAACCCTGACTTACACATACACTAATCAAATGATCAAGACTAATATTACTAGTTGTTTTAGTCAGCTTTTTTGCTGCTTTGACTTAAAGACCAAGGAGCACAACTGCAGAAGAGGAAACGTTTTTTTGAGGGCTCACAGTTTCAGAGATCTTAGTCCATAGAAGGCTGGCTTCATTCCTTGGGGCTCAAGGTGAGGTTGAACATCATGGCAGGAGAGGATGGCAGAGAGAAACAGTGAACTGGAAGCAGAGAGAGCTCTACTCTCCAGATACAAAATATATACCCCATAGCCACGCCCCCAATTAACCACTTCCTCCAGCCATACTCCACCTGCCTCCAGTTGCCACCCAGTTAATCCCATCAGGGATTAATTCACTGATTGGGTTAAGAATCTCACAACCCAATCATTTCTCCTCTGAACCGTCTTGCATTGTCTCCACATGTGAGCTTTTGGGAGACACCTCACATCCAACCATAACACGACTAATAAGACATACTGACATCATGAAACTCCACATGATGTACTAGGAAGTTCATAACATTGCTTTTGTGGTATTCATTCTAAAAATGCATAGCCTCATTTCAATCATAGGAAGACATCAGACGAACTCAAATTGAGTTTGTTGGAATGTTCAAATTCTGTTTGTGAGCCAGAAAACCAAAGTTTCTTCCTGGGATTCTTCATCTCCTGGCACCTCAACAACATTCAGGATTTCTTATTCTGGCCCAGGTGTCAAGTCTTCTCTGTCCTATCGACAAAGTGTGCAGGTCCCGATGAACCCTTTAACGCACGGCTCTCTAACTGCTGGCTAAAGAAAGCCTCATGGGCTAATCCCTCTTATTCTTTCAAGTGTTACACTCAATCTCAGGATACTTAGCCCAAAGTATCTCTGGGCTTCTCATTCTGGAGATACTGGTGACCAACCATTCTAGTTCAGGTTCCTATGAAGCTTTTTCCCTAGAATTCCAGGGTAAATAATGTGACCAGAAGAGATCCAAGCCCTGTATTCAGGACCCCGTACTTTCAACATCCATGTGGACCCCACTATGAATTCCAGCTCATCAAACCAAACTTGTTCCTTCTGGATGATGAGATTAACCTGGGAGTGGGACTCTGGTTCCTCTCTAACACCTGATCTCAGTCAGGATCATTCTATCAGCTGTCTCCTAATATCCTAGTAGCTTTGACTTTTCAAAGAGATGTATCCTGATGTACTCTCCTTCCTTACCTCCCCTCATCAAAAGAAAGCAAGAAGGAAAAAAGGAAGAGAGGCTGGAAAGAGGAAAGGAGAGAGAGAGAGAGAGAGAGAGAGAGAGAGAGAGAGAGAGAGAGAGAGAGAAATCCTATGAACACAAATAGATTGGGGAGGGAGATGTCTACCTACTCATCAATGGAGATATGCACCAGGCTCCTGCCCAGTCAAAAACTCCTGTAAAATGCTAGGAACTTCCAAATTGAACTTTAGATGAAGAGAAACAAATGTATTAGTGACCTTATGGAGAAGATAGATTTACCATTTTACTCCTGGATCACTGAATTGTGTTTTCTCTGCAAACTAATTGTGTTAGGTATGTTGCCATAACCCTACATTGAGAGGGTGCCCTGGCTTTCTGTTTAAAATGTTCTTAAAAATAATGTTTTACCACATCACACCACGGTACCCACAGGATGAATTTCCTTTTGATTTTAATGCAAATAGCTTTGGAGCATTTGTGTTTTGTTTTGCTTTGCTTTTGTCTGTCTCATGGATACATGAGATATCAATTGTTAGCTGGTAGTGTTTGCTTTCCTTTTTTGCTATAATGCCTACAATAAAATGTTTTCCCAGCTCAGCAAACATACAGGATTTCAGGATTTATATTTTGCAGGTTAAACTTTAGCCCAATTTTATCATGTTTTTCTTACTCATATTTCCCCTTTGCTCTAAGTTCCTTAAATATTTTTATCTACTATATCACACGTACTTTTGGAAATAATTGAAATGGCTTAAAATAAAAAGATTCACAAATATATGAATCACATGATCTGATCACCTTGGCACTGCCCAATCTTTTCCTAGTACCCATTTTAGAAATGGTTTGATCTGAGATGATTTCCCAGGGCAATAATAGTATTCTTTTTTCTTTCTTTTTCTTTACTGGTTTTCAGAATAACAGGTGGATTTCCTGGCATGCTCCAGAAGTTGAACAATTAATGTTTTTAGTATCATGAACTCAAGGTTTAAACATACTGATATGTTTCCATCTCACTTCAGTTAGGTTTATGGCGCTCAAGTGGTGCTCTAGCCATAAGAGCCTTTTCTAGTTGGCTCCTGAATCCCTTTGTCATGACTTGGGTAGACTTTGGTAGATTCCTTGCTCTGTGGCATGATAACATGCTCCAGGCTCATTTTGTTGATTTCCTGCATCAGACTTGGAATCAGCCCTTTTTGAAAGAAAGACCACATCTGGACTTCAGTAATGCTTGTGGCTATGGGATTAGTCATTGCTTCTAATCATTTTCAGTTAGAAATAGGATTATTTCTGAAGTTTATACTAATATTTCCAATTCAAATTTAAGACTGCAGGAATTTTACTTAACATCCTTTGTTTTATATTTGCATGTCCTTTATTTTACACTAAGAATTTGGATTCTAACAGTCACAGAATAATAGAATGTGAATATAACAAAAAGATTAATTTGCTTTATTTACACAGAGTAGTTATGACAAAAGGATAGCAATACTATCCTCAAAATATAATTACTAGCAAGGTAAAAAATACATAAAATATATTTGCATGTGATCTAATTTCTATTTGCTTTATGCATATGTGTGTGTGTGCGCATATGTATACATACATACATATATATGCTTCACACATATACTACACACATACACACACACACATTGTTGCACTGGAATCTTGATCTGTTTTAGTATCCTCCTGGAGTTCTTTCATTCTTTATGGTGATGTTCTTCCATTCCTTGATTATCTCTTGTTATAAAATAATATTATAGGGATTTGACCTTGAAACACCCCCTTGATCACTTTTACATGAAATAAGTTTTCCTGAACTTTTAAATGTGCTTTAAGAAAACTTCCCTAACTTCACATTCTAGAGTTTTTCCATCTGTCGTTTTGTGTCATTTTCAAAAATATGGAGACTTTCCTTTCTGAAATCTCCTGGCTCTCTTTCCCATTCCATTTTTATCTAGATCTTCTTTGTCCGTACTGAGCATGGGCTTCTCAGTGTGAATTTCATCCCCAGCACTTGCCCCTCAGGTGGAGCTTCATTTTTGAGGGAGCACTGGGCAGTGAGCTTTGAACATCTGTGGTCTTTGGCTCCCCCAGCCCCTCCAAACCTTCCAGCAGACTCTTTGCATTCCTGTGATATCATAGTGTTAGACCTTTACCATCACCCTGGACTGCGGCCGTAACTTCAGTTATCTGTAGCAGATATTAGATTATATATCCTGGAGGGAAGTGCCTGTTTGTCTTCATCATCATTGTAAATTCTGCTTTTACCTTCCAGTCCCTAGAGCTTTTAATTGAATCCCTATTTCAGATGTCCTGCAGCTTCCCTTTGCTTCTGCTTACGGCTGTCCATTTCATGTAGTTCTTTATCCCTGCCAGTGTTTTTTCTCTACCAGGTAATATTTTCAGATTCACAGAAATACTCCGTCCCCTAGTTTTATTGTAGATGTTGATCATGGACTCTTTATCCCAGTCTTTGTTTCCACGGGGGGACACAGGGAGATTTAAAACTATGCTGTTCCTGTAGCATCTTCCAATTGATCAACAGGGTTTAGGAAGGTGAATCTTGTCTCTTTAGTTGCAGCATAGAACTCCAGTGGTGCCCCTTCAATGTATGGTTCCAGCCCAGAGATTCAGACACACACATAAAACTCCCTACAAAACACTCTGCTCCGTTGCCACAAGCTCTCAAAAACACCATCAGCCTTCCAAATCAAACTTTCTTCTGTGTCCCCTACTCAAGTAATTGGAAATGAAACCATCATTGACTCAATTGTTCAAGATGGAAACTTCAAGATTATCCATGAAGCCTCCTTCTCTAATTCCAACATAATATCACTACATTAACCCTGATGCTTCTTCTAAATATGTCCATTTGTCTCAATCCTCACTGCTAGTAAGTCCACCCCATTCATACCTGTGCTAGTAAAATGCTTCCTCATGAAAATTCCTGCCTCTCCACACTCCTTCCTTGAGCTCACTCTTCAGAGTAGCCTGTGTTTGTGTCTCCAACACAAAACTGGTCATCTCTCGCTAAGCTTTACAATCCAGAATCCTAATGATCTGGCAGGGCTTATCTCTTGAGCTTCACTTCATTCCACTCTCCCCTTACAACCTGCCATTCAACTCTGCAAAAAAAAAAAAAAAAATTCCATTCCTTGTGTGATTCAGGCTCTATGTCACCTACAGGATATTGCAAAAATATCCCCTCTACTTGGAGCACTGTGCCCTCACTCAGTACCTAACCAAATCCTTTTTATTCATATTTCACTCCGAAAATTAATGAGCCTGAGTTTCCAAAGATTTGAATGTACAATATATTGCTCTCAGCGGAGATGTTCAACAAATAGAATTATCTCAAAATTGCTGATCAAAAGTCCCCTGGCACTTTTTAGGAAATCAACCTCAGGTCACACCCCTCTCTGGGGTTTTAGAGTCCTCCCCCAAAAAGGATATGAGATCTGTAGTGACTTCACTTATTCCCTTCTAAGATGCTAGAACAGGAGTAAAACACTAGACTAGGAATCATGGAGACAAAAAGTCTAGCTCTCACCAACTATTCCCTAACTCTGAGCAAAGGAATATTGCTTGTCTCCGGGTGTCAAGTTTTTATAACATCAAATGCTGATTCCATTTCCTACCCTCTCTACACTATAGGAATGTTAAACAAATCCAATGCAAAAATAAATATATCTAAGTGCTTTGAAATTTACACAGCTCTGCACCTACATAAGGCATGGTTAGGATCAGATAAAGAACACAAATCTATTATTTCTATGTGTACAGTTTAATCAATAGCATTGCACTCTTATTCCTTTTTCAGTTACAAAGATAAAGCAAATCTAAATGCTTTTGAGTAAAATTTTAAATCAAACGGCAATTCACAATGAGAGCATAGCTTCTACTTAGATAAAATTCCAGCTTTCTCTGCCTTAAGAAAATGAAATTTTGACAACTCATTACATTCTGGAGGAAGACTGACACTTTCAAGGTCAGAGAGTTGGAAGATGGTCTGAGGCAGGCCTGCATGCAGTGAGAAAGCTACTCCTCAGCCTTCATCCGGTGTTTTCCCAGTTCTATTCAACAGCTTCTTCCATGTTTTGAAAGATTTACCATCTTTTACTGGAGATTGAACCCAGGGGCACTTTACCACTAAGCTACATCTCTAGGCCTTTTTACTTTTTATTTTGAGACAGGGTCCCTCTAAGCTTCTGAGGGTCTCATTTATTTGCTAAGGGACTTGTTAAGCTGTCCAGGCTGGCTTCCAACTTGCAATCCTTCTGCTTCAGCCCCTCAAGTTGCTGGGATTACAAGCATTCACCACTGTGCCCAGCTTCAAATATAATAAGTTTTTAAAACAAGAAACAGGAAAAAAGCACAAAAAAAAAACAAGAAAGAGGATACCTTCTCTTGTGTCTCTTCCCCCATCACTAGGCAGGTACTAAGGACTCTAAGACCTCATACCCAACATCAGAACTACAAGAGGGAAGGAACCTGAGTTCTTCCATCACTGTTGCACAAGAGCAGACCTTCCCTTCTTTGGATTTTGCATGAACAATAACAAACTATTATTTCAAGCAACACACACAAAAAGAAAGATTAATCATTTTAACTTTAAGACCATGGTTAAAAGTACTACAAATCTGTCATGGTTTGAGTATTTTAAAAATATATATTTTTAGTTATAGATGGACACAATGCCTTTATTTTATTTATTTTTATGTGATGCTGAGGATCAAACCCAGTGCCCCACACATGAGAGGCAAAGGATCTACCACTGAGCCCCAGCCCCAGCTCCATCATAGTTTGAGTATTTTGAGTAGTACTTACAATTTTTTCCATACTTCTCATTTAGTAAACCAATACATTATGGTAAATAGTGCCAGTAATTTACCTGTTTTACTCATTACTCTTTCTCAAGTACTTACATATGAAAACTTGTAATGAGGTCACAAAGCTTAGCTAACTCAAAACCCATTCGTGGTTTCAGAAAGCAATACTTTAAGTATTAAATATTCATATAATATTATATATACATTATATGTATAATTTATATGTGTATACTTATATACATATATGCATATATACTTGTATGTTATATAGATATATATAAATACTCACATGTACTATTACAGCTGAATGGCTGTTAATTTGCATGAAGCCAATATATCATAATGGAAAAAATATAAGATTCGGAGTCAGATGGACAGTGTTTGGAAACTTTAATCTGCTATTACCAACTGCCATGATTTCTGCAAAGAATTTTGTGTTCGGGAGTATAACTTTTCTCAGGTGTAAAATAGTAATCCTAGCGCTATGTTGGCTGAGTTAGGAAAGACAGTGGAAATGAAGAGGCTCACTTGGGCTTTGGGATCCCCTGAGAACCCTGCAGTTTAAGGGTGTCAAGCTCAGAGCTTGATGTGGGACTGAAAAAAATTGCTTACTTGGACTCATTTCATTAAAACCTCTTGATCTTTGGAGTTTAAGTTATTTTTAAAGAACTACTGTTGTAATTAGATAAATGCAACCTGCTCTAGATAGTTTTTCTTTTGCAAGTTGATTTGTAGGATTAGGAATTACACTTTAGTAGGGAGAAACTGAGTCACCCTGTGCTGGACACTTCCCTTAAATTCAAAGATTGAGGGAGTCAGGAGACCATGGCTCTAGCTAGAAGGAATGTCACTTCTGTTCAGGTCATGTCCCTGGGGCTTGCTATGGAAGGTGGAGGCTGATCTATTTGCATACGTTTCAGGATTAGGGGAACTTCTTTCTTCCAGAAATCGCTAAAGAGAACCACACAGGTTCATTCCATAAGCCCCTGCTTATCACTCACACATTAAGAGCTCTCCTCTAATATTACAGCTTTTTATGTCAAACCAGAACAAAAACAGTTGTCTGCTGTCCCTGCAGGAAGCAGCTGTAAAATAACACAGAATGTCCGGGTCAAGATGGGCCCCAGGAGAAGCGGTTGGTTCCTTGTGGGTAAGCAATCAGTCATACCATATGGATTTCAGCTCCTCTGAGATGTATAATTCCCTCCTTTTATAAATTTTTGAGGAGGTTTTTCTAAAGGTTTATCCTGGTTTGGGCAGCAGAGTGTGAAATTAACTGTGTTCATGCTTAACACATTGGTAGAGAAGAAAACAGTTTTCCCTCTGCACCATTCCCACATCTTCTCCACATCATTTCAGAGGCCATTTTGTGGCTGTTGTTCAAGGAAGAATTGAAGTCTTGGAAATCCATGACCAGCAGCAAAATAAGAAGTGATTCATGGCAGAGACAGCAATAATCCGGAGCTAGTCAGAAACAAGGGCACCACTTCTTTCCTCAACAGCAAGAAATCCTTACCTAAATGGTTAAGAGAGAGATTTGTTCTGCTCAATTCTGCCATCCAATTATATTTTCTTAGGTGCTATTTTATCTGGCTAACAATAAACTCTCTCTTGTTGCTTTATGATTAACCAGACAACAGTAATAATCTCTTTTGTATATGTCTTGAATATATTCAGTCCTCAAAATTTTTTAGTAGATTGATTACTGTTTTTGATTCATTGCAGTGGGATGATGTAGCAGATGAAAAAGATTATCTTTCTTGTTTTGGAAAATGACTAAAACCCACAGATGATAACAAAAGACACTAAGTGTCTCATGATAATTTCAAAGTCCCTCAAGCTTTAGGAATGAGACAGCACCCCACATGACTTACTGTATGACTTTGTTTTGGCAGAGTGGACCCTCCACCACAATTGTGACTAACAAACTAGTCAACATGAGAAAGGGCTAAGATCATCAAAGAATTTCTGAAAAAAAAAAAATACAATGTCTCCTTTCCTCTTCCCAGCAGATATGGGAGAATTATCAAAACTGCCCCCACTCCATTCCAAACTTTGAAGATAAGGGAGAGGTCCTCTAGGAAAACTTCATTTAACATTTGATAATTACTTCAAGAGGGGTATTGGCTCTTACTCCATGGTGGTGTGTCTTCCTAAACACTCAACCTTGTGATTTCTCACAGAGCAGCAGAAAGACCATTGGCAGTGTGAGAGATGGTTCCGTGGAAAGCTGAGGCAGCAAGGACACCCCTCCCGAAGCTATGTTCTCAAGAAGCATAAAAGATGACTCCATCTTTCCTTCATGCCCTCCATAATTGGGGCATTAACAAGATTCAAGGCTGCAGGTGGCTGGGAAACTTCACAGTATGAACAACAGAGGGGCAACCTCAGCAGGAAGTGGTATCCTCCACATGGACAGCAGAGTTCTCAGGGGACCATTCATCTCTAAGCAAACTCTTCTCACATTAGCCCTTAGGGCTTACTGAAGAAATTACCAATCCTTACAGAGACTTTGGACCTGTACTAGACCAACAGTGAGAATTTCAGGAAAGGAAATAGTACCCTTGCCTGAACAGGCATGTAAGAATTTATTTTTTATCCTTATCCTCCTTCCTCTCCAGTCATCAAGGGGTAAATATCTCCAGTAGTAAACAGTAGGGCCAGAATTATGTAACCTTAAGCATAAATATATATCCAGATGAATGAAACCCTTCACCGATAGCACAAAAAAGTATGTAAAACCCCAAATGTAAAGTATGAGTATAAACTTTTAAGGCAGGTGCCATAAATGACGTGGAAATCAGAATCATGACTATAGAGCACAGATTGGCAAACTACAGCCTGCAGGACAAATCTAGGCCATCGTCTGTTCTAGTATGGCCTGTGAGCTGAGAATAGTTTTTACATTTTTAAATGTAAAGTTTAAAAAAATGCTATTAAGGGGCTCCATGTCTGGACTGATGGTATGAGGATCCCAATAGACCTAGTCCCCAGAAAAACAACTATAATTAGTAAAAAGTATATTAAAAGAAAAAAAAAACCTTTAAAACTATTGGAAATTGTCTTAACGAGATATACCAATTAAAAAAACTTTTATTCATGAAAAATTACTAAATATTATTTAAGAGAGAGAGAGAGAGAGAGAGAGGCATGGTGGCACACTTCTATAATCCCAGTGGCACAGGAAGGATTGCAAATTCAAAGCCAGCCTCAGCAACTTGGCAAGGCCCTAAGCAACTCAGTGACATCCTGTCTCTAAATAAAATACAAAGAAGGGCTGGGAATGTGGCTCCATGGTTAAGTGCCCCTGAGTTCAATCCCTAATACAAAAAAAAAAAAAAAGCAAGAGTTTGTGCCACTTGAATCACTTTCATTCCCCCAGTCAAAGTTGATGGAAATTTTACTCTGGATAGCTATAGACAAGAAGACAGGGTTGTCTCTGCCTCCCTCAATCAAGGGGTACAATATCTCATGGAGAAGGGGCAGGCAACAAGCACTTCTCATTTTCTCTAGCTCCAAGTTACAGGGGCTAGATTTCTGGCAGACATGGTAAAGAGGTCAAGTTTCTCCTTTTCCACTCTTAAGGTGGCATGATAGGCCTTTTCACCTATAGGGAAGTTCCTATGCCCCAGAGAAAAGCTAAAATACCAGAGGCTACCATCACTACTCAGAGCCCTCTTGTAAAACAAGAGTATTATTCCTACTCCTGAGTCTGGACCTACAGCTCTGAGCTTTGTGCAAAGGAAGAAGCAACACCTGAGAAGAGAGATCTCTGAAGGTCTCCACCAAAGAAATTGCAGTTAGTTTGAAAAAGAGTATGGGGAGGTTTAAGCCTAAAGACCCCCTTAAAAACAATGGACATTTTGGTTCCGGGCAATTAAAAATAAACTGCTAGCTCTGTGGAAGCAAAAATAAGTGAAATCACAGAATTGCTACTTTACCACAGCATACCAAAAAGAAAGACAGATAGGAAAAGTCCTCCTCTCAGACTGGCCTCAAAATTGGTCCTTGGAAAAGGTCTTAGATTAAATTGAATCCAACTGTGGAATAATTGTGGAGGTTGGTAATAAAACAAGACTCAGTAAATTTGAAAGCATTGAAATCATATGAAATATGTTTTACAATCCCAATAGAGTGAAATTAGAAATCAGTAAGAGGAATAAATTTGGAAGTTCACCAATCTGTAGAAATTAACATACACATTATCTCCCATGTTTATTATTTTTGTGGTAAGAACACAAAATCTCTCAGCAATTTTTGAGTATAAAATATGTTGTTATTAACAGTAATCACCATGATGTATAATACATC
Organism: Marmota monax; assembly: GCF_021218885.2. Lineage (NCBI taxonomy): Eukaryota > Metazoa > Chordata > Mammalia > Rodentia > Sciuridae > Marmota > Marmota monax. The sequence goes on along the minus strand of NW_026693595.1, from coordinate 1,439,532 downwards.
TCTTGAAGTTATTTCTTCAAGAAACTGGGTGTTGGGCTGGGGCTGTAGCTCAGCGATAGAACGCTCTCCTAGCACGCTCCAGGCCCTGGGTTCAATCCTCAGCACCACATGAAAATAAACAAATAAAATAAAGATATTAAAAAAAGAAACTGTGTGTTATTTAAACAATACTTCCATAGCTTCCCAGTTCCCTGTCCTAGGTAACTACCATTTTACTCTCTGCTTTTATGAGCATGATTTTTTTTTCCGCACTCCACATACAAGTGAGATCATGTGGTATTTTTTTTTCCTGTGCCTAGCTTATTTCACTTAACATAGTGTCCTTCAAGTTCATATATGTTAAAGCAAATGACAAAATTTCTTTCTTTTTTAAGGCTGACTAGTACGTATATATGTATGTGTGTGTATATATATATATATCTCCAATTGATTTTGACAGGGATGCCAAAGTAAATCCTTGGGGAAAGTTTGATCTTTTCAACAAATGATCCTAGGACAATCTGATGTTCACATGCAAAAGAACAAAGTTGGATGCTTCACAACATATATAAAAAATTAGTTTAATAGAGAAAAATGGAAGCATTATCTTTTTGATTTGGATTAGGCAATAATTTCTTAGCTATTATACCTAAACATGAACAATAAAAGGAAAAAGTAGATTAATTGGACTTCATTGAAATTAAAACTTGAATTAAAGGGCATATAAAAATATAATGCATATCATATATCTGATAAGTGGTTTACATTAAAAATATATAAGTAGCTCTAATAACTCAGTAGTAAAAGGACAAATAACTTGACTTAAAACATCAAAGAATCTGGGTGGACATTTCTCCAAAGAAGATACATAAGTGGCCAATAAGCACATAAAAAGATGCTTAATATAATTAGTTATTAATGATACATTAATAAAAACCATAATTAGCTACCACTTCAAAACTACTAGGATGGCTATAATAAAAAAAGACAGATAACAAGTGTTAGCAAGGATGTAGAAAAATTAGAACTTTCATACACTGCTAATAGGAATTTAAAATAGTACAGTTGCTTTGGAAAATAGTCTGGACTTTCATCCAAGTTTATAGACAGTGACTGTAAAACCCAGCAATTTACTCCTAGGTGCCTAAAAGAATACCCAAGAAAATTGAAAACATATGTACACATAAAAAAACTTTGACAAAAATGTTAATGGAGGTATTATTTATAATAACCAAAAATGGAAACAATCCAAATGTCATCAGCAGATGTATGAATAAATAAAATGCAGTATATCTGTACAATGGAATATCACTTAGCAATAAAAGACATCAAAAATCAATCAATTATGGATACATGCTCCAGTGCAGAATAAGCTTTTATATGTTAAGTGAAAGAAGCCAACAACAAAAAGAAACACATATTGTATGATTTCATTTATATGAAATGTCCAGAAAAGATAAGTATATAGAAATATAAAGTACATTAAGGGTTGACTTCAGCAAGGGAAGTGGGTGAAAACTTAACGGTGGGTGCTAATAGGTCCAGTTTATTTCAGTGTGATGGAAATATTTTCAAATTTATTTGAACATTGCTATCCCTTTTCTCCATGACTTTTTGGTACTATTACATGAAAGTGCTGCTTATTCTTCCCTAAAGAGGATAAAGTAAGTGTTTTATTTTTGCATATCTCTAGCTGTCAATTAAAGGCCTCCTCTTGCAACAGAAGGGTGACTGAGACCACCTGAACCTGCTATCTACTGATAGTTCCATAACAGTTCCACATCTGGGTTTAGTGTTGGAGTTAAAGATAAGGAGAAGGAAAGTGGTCCACTGAGGCTCTCTCTTGTGAGTCTGAATTTGGAAGATTCCCGTGGCCAGCATCAAATGCCAGATCATGAGGGAGTGGGCCATGTTATTTGGATCAGTCTGAAAATCTCAAATTCTTAAAACTCATAATGCCTAATAAAAAAGAAATATGAAGACATAGTAATAATTATGTTTTCAAAGTCATGCTGCCAGCCAAATGAAGAATTGGAAATGGATTTCAAACATCTGCCCAGCTCAACTGATTATAATGTCTCTTTTATTTACCTCAAAAAAAAAAATCCTACTGTGATGAATGGAGAGGGTGATGGAAACATGGAAAGACACATCAGAAGTTTAAAAAGGAACATACAAGATCAAAACCCTTCCAAAGGCAGCTGTGACAAAAGACATCTCTGCAAGTCAGTCTATAAAGTGACTGTGATAATTCAGAGAAATTATTTAGCACTCAGGAAAACAGTGCCGCAGAATGATGGAAGGGTCTGGCAGGAGAAATTTTCAAAAGACTGGCATCAATCACAGTTAAGTGTGGCGTCTCTACTGATTACGTGTACCCTGCAGTGAGCCTGCCAAAACATATCTCTGATACCACAATGACAGACTGATAGGTGGCTGCAAGCATGATTGATGAAGTGGTCCATTCGCATCTGGGACTAGAAGGCAGGAGCTGTCATTACTGCAGGTTTGTATGCAGAGTAGTTCTTTGTGATCCAGGCACTAATTCCTTAAAGCTAAGAGTACACAAGGTGAAAAGGGAGATGTCCTGTGGCTGTATGTGTCTGAGCTTATTTTCTAGGGAAACCAAATGTTTGGAATGGCATAAGACAACCGTACAGTATCCCAAGAATGTACAAAAGAAGAACCTTTACAATTTTTCTGATAAAGGCCTACAAAATGTTTATTGTGTTTTCTGTAGACTTTTTTTGGGGGGGTACTAAGGATTGAACCCAGGGGCACTTAACCACTGGGACATATCCCCAACCCTTTTTTGTATTTTATTTATGTAGACTTTTCAATGAATGAACTCAAGAATGAAAATAACTACCAAGTTTGGACAGTCATTTACATGCTATATGCTATATGCATTATTTTAAACTTAACGCCTACCCTACTAGGTATAGATTAATAAGCCTATTATACAGCTGTGAAAATGAGATTCAGAGAAATGATGTCCCTGAAGTATACCCAGCCTGCAAGTACAGAGCTTCTGCTGCAATTAGGGAATATTTGATTTCAATGACTATTCTCTGCCTACTTTATTTCACTATCTTCTCCCAAAAAGATGCTTATAATAATCTGTACCCTGGATTTATTTGTTAAGAGCTTATATAACCACAATTTCACACTGATACCTTAGTTTTGAACACACAGGCTTGAACTATTAGGTTTCCCATGGATTTAAAAGTCTGAATTGACATTTCTCTTGTTCACTTACCAACTTCAGTCTCTCTAGTCTTTCCATTTCAGAGCTAAACCAAATCAGGTCCTCGTCCAAGTCCTACATTAGCCAGAAGAGGAAGAAACAATAACTCACATACCTAACAACTGTCTATCACATATACCAAGGTCTAGATCAATGTTGCCTGACAGAAAAAAAAAAGCAAATCACAGATGCTAGACATATAAAATCTTTTTAATTGTTCTAGTGGTCACCTTTATGTAATTTGCTTTAATTTTATACATATATTATTTTATATAATACATATATATCTTATCTAATATGTCAAAATTGTCATTTCAACATGAAATCAATATAAAAAGATATTATTCTTTTTTTATGTCTTTGGAATCTGATTACAGATATCTCGTATTGGACTGCCCACATTTCAAGTAACCAATAACCACAGATGGCAATTGGCATCATATGGGACAGCATAATCCTTAATAGTTCTTGACTTAACCCACCCAACTTCCTGCCTGCACACCCCACATCTGCTTTATCTCGCGGTCCATCTATCCCAACTGGTTCATTTATTCTGTGTTTTTGTGAAGAATTTGAGAAGATCTGCTACTTCTTTAAATATTATCTGCTTCATCCATCTGTTCTTAGGCTCTGGTACTCTCTAACTCCTGAAGCCCTGATTTTGACCCAAAGTCTGGCTGACATCTTCCTCCTCTGGCTCCAGACGGTTGGTCACTGTCCTTGAAAATTCTGCTTGATCCTGAGTGACCTGTTAGTTTTCTTTTCCACCCAATTATTCGGTTTTTTTGTAATATACATAAATGAGAGATTCTGTAAATTTTCACCAAGTGAAATTACCTGAGGAACCAGTATCCAGGCCAAAGAAATCTTACCAGCACCTCCAAACCCTTCTGACCCTTCTTCTGGCCAGTGCCCTCTGAGGAAACCATGATTCCGACTTTTGACACCACAGGTTCTTTTTGCCAGCTTTTATTATTATACAAGTAGACTCTTAAAGGGATCACTCTTCTGAATCTGTCTTCTTTCAGTCTCATTACATGTGTGAGATTCATCCATGTTGCTGTGTGCAGTCTGAGTACTTTCATTCTCATTGCTGTAAAGTATCACATTGTATAACCACATCAGAGCTTATTCATCCACTCTACTGTTGATGGATTTGGGGATGTTCTAGTTTCTGACTGCTATAGTTCATGCTTCAATTAACTCTTATTTGCATGACTTTGGGTGTGAACAAAAGAAGTGTGTGAGTGTGGGTGTGTATTTGTGTGTGTGCAATTGCTGGCTCATTGTAGATGGTGCCTGAGGTCAGCAGAATAAGCATCCCTCAAGGATATGAAGTTCTAATGCCTAGAACCTTTACTTTTACTTATACTGGGAAAGGACTTTGAGGTATAGTAAAGGATCTTGAGATGAGGAGATTTATCATTCAGATACTAAATGCAATCACAGGTGTTTTTTTAAGGGGGAAGCAGAGGAAAATTTTACTTATACAGAATAGGAGATGGGAAGATGAGATTGACAAGTGGCCACAAGGCAGAGAATGTGGGCAATCACCAGGCACTGGAAGAGGCCAGGAACTCATTCCCCACCCCCCACTCGACCCCACACTCCCATCCTCCAGAGGGTGCAGAGCCCTAATAATACCTTGATTTTGGCCAAGGGATACTGATTCCAGTCTTCTGATCTCCAGACTGTGGGAGAATAGATTTCTGTTGTTTTAAACCACCTAGTTTGTGGTAATTTGTTACAGGGCACTATTACAGAGCTATGTAGTTTCCCAAATTGAAAATTATATGCTTAAAATTAAACAGTCTTAGTTCTCTAATTGCCAACAATATTAAAATGAAAAGTATAAGCTCTAAAGAGAAAGATTTACAAGAAAACTGTCTCTAATGTTGTTTCCTTGGCCACACATTCAACTTTCTAGTAAATATTTAAATTATTATAAAGATACAAGATAAAGAATGAAGACAAACATCATCAACAACACTGTATTCTAAGACTGAAGAAACACTCGACACCAGAACTTGAGCTGAATTTGCACAGCTGGTGGGGCTCCCACTCGCCAGTCACCCCAGCTTCCCTCCCCTTCCTCTGGTTCTAAATCACCAAGACCACTAAGCCAATATTCATTGCCCCCCTCCAGGTCCCAATTCCTATCATCACACAGCTAAGGAGATATTGAAAATCCCAGAAAACAAAGGATCAGAGTATGGACATGAGTGATAATACAGATCTCCTCAGTATGGTAGCCCCTCCGGAGAAAAATGAAGAAAAAGCAAAGAGAAGAAGAAAAGAAGAGAACCAGGAATAAAATATGACAGGGAATTCATCCTGTGAATGTGAATCTATTTGGAAACAAGGTTGTTGCAGATGTGATTAGTTCATTTGAAATGGGGCCATGCTAGAGGAGGGTGGGCCCTTAATCTGACTGACATCTTTCTAAGAAGAGAGAAACTGGAACACAAACACAGCAGAATTCCACATGAAGACAGAAACCGAGGAAGATGGAGCAGAAACTGGGAGTCACCCATGTAACCACCAGCCAAGGAGTATCTGCGCTATCAGAATCAGCAGGAGAGAAGGAAGGGTCATCCTTAGAAGCCTCACATCTTGATTTTGGAGTTCCACCCATGAGAACCATGAGAGAATATATTTCTGCTCTGTTAGCCACTCCATTGGCTCTGCTTTGTTGGGGCAAAGTTAGGACACTAACACTAGTCTTATTAAAAACTGCTGCCCACATAAGAGGAAAAATCACCATCCCGAGGGCTCAAAAGAAAAACACTTGAAAAAAGATTACTTGAGGGACATGCATGAAAATTTGAGCAAACTGTCTAGTATCTTCTATAAAATATGAGCAGCTGGACTCTATTACAGTCCAAAGAAAACTAGGTAAAAATGATACAGATTAGATTCAAACAATCAAAAAAGAATCCAAATTACAGCATGTTAACTAAAATAGCAAGGACTATATGGGAACTCCCTGTACTATCTCCACAATTTTTTCTGTAATTCTCAAACCATTATAAAATAAAAGGGTTCTTTTAAAAGAATCAGAGGGATTAGAAACACAAAGTCCAAGGTCATGCTAATTCTGGTAAGAAGTACCTTCCACAGCTCTTAGGGGGAGGTTTCATTATGAGCATTCATTTTATCAAGCTCAGCCATGCATATAATTATTAAAGGTGTTATTTACACAATCAAAACTTTAAAAGTGTCAGAGTAAAAAACACACTATTGATTGAGTAAAGATCAGCTCTGATCCTGTAGGAGCAAAACTTGAGAACTTTTCTGTGAAGAACTGAAAATGAAGAAAATAGTTGAAAGAACTTATAGAAAATGAAAGGCTAGAGTCGTGAATGAATGCAATTTCAGGAAAAAAAAATTTTCCTGTGTTGAGGGAAGAGCTTTGTATCGAGTAAGGTCACTACAGGCAAAACTAATTAAGGGACTTATTTCTGGATACTGACTGGAAAAAATTTTTGAAGTCAGGATAGAAACAAAATACCTTAGTGGTATTCAAGCTGAATAAAAAATGACATTTCTAACAAAGAAATAAAAATCAATTTGCTCCAAACTCTTTTCTATAATATTAAATTCCAAGAAATAATGAAACAACACCTGGAGTTCTGGGAGAAATGGTATGGCCCAGTAATTTTATAATAGAAAAATACTATTTTTATATAAGGGCAACACAAAGACATTCTCAGATATAAAAGAGCCCAGAAAATTGACTACTTACATACTTAGCTCAGAAAAAACTCAAGATGCATTCCATCCAACTAACAACACCAATGTGACAAATATTGGAAAGTCAGAATGTAAAAGGGCTGGACAGTATTCGCATTTTAAAATGTCTTAATAGTATTTTAAATATGTTTTAAAATCCAAATGCAAAAATAAAATAATTATTTTCAAGAGAAGATATAATGTATAAAAATAATTTCACTATCATTTTCTATATCTTAAAACCAAAATGCAAGATGTGGATCTTAAATAAAGATAGAGATTAAAAGACAGATACATGCTACATTTTTTTTTATCCACTCATCCACTGAAGGGTATATAGGTTGGCTCCACAGTTTAGCTATTGTGAATTGTGCTGCTATAAACATTGATGTGGCTGTGTCCCTGTAGTATGCTGTTTTTAAGTCCTTTAGGTATAGACGGAGGAGAGGGATAGCTGGGTCAAATTGTGGTTCTATTTCAAGTTTTCTAAGGAACCTCCATACTGCTTTCCATATTGGCTGCACCAATTTGCAGTCCCACCAGCCATGTATGAGTGTGCCTTTTCCCCCACATCCTCACCAAAATGTGGTGTATATACACAATGGAATTTTACTCAGCAATAAAAGAGAATAAAATCATGGCATTTGCAGGTAAATGGATGGCGTTGGAGAAGATAATGCTAAGTAAAGTTAGCCAGTCCCCAAAAAACAAATGCCTAATGTTTTCTCTGATATAAGGAGGCTGACTAATAGTTGGGTAGGGAGGGGGAGCATGGGAGTATTAGATGAATTCTAGATAGGGAAGAGGTGTGAGAAAGAAAGAGAGAGGGCAGGGGATTAGCAAGGATGGTGGAATGTGATGGACATCATTATCCAAATACAGAGATATGAAAAACTGTGGTATATACATGTAATAAGAATTATAATGTGGAAAAAAAAAACCCAAAGTACACATATAAAGGTATGAATTGGCGTGAACATACTTTATATACAAAGATATGAAAAATTGTGCTCCCTATGTGTAATAAGAATTGTAATGCATTCCTCTCTGTCTTGTATTAAAAAAATAAACTCAATAAAAAGAAAAAAATTAAAAAAGAAGACATACAAAAATTATCTATATAATACTATGTATAAATATTATTGATATAAAATATCTATATAGATATTAGATATAGCTCTTATCTTTATAATTAATAGTAGTAAGAGGAACTAATAAAGGTCTTTTTTTCCCCTATTCTACTCTCATGAATAATCAACACAGAATACTTCTGTGAATCTGATCACCAAAATACATGTGGGGGTTTCTCCCCACCAGCAACCAATCAATTCCTTTTTGCAGCAAACAACAGCTGGGTGTCCTCCAATTCAGTTCAATTCTGCTATTATCTATCTGGAGATAGCATCAGATCCCATTAAAGAATCAGTCCCACAGGCTGCCCCCCACTTCTGACGCCAATCATACATCCCAGGTTGTCTTCCAGGGCTTCTGACCAATAACTATAAATCAGAATTCCCATGACCCACCACCTCATATTCAAATAATTTGCTATAGCAGCAGATAATAGAAGTCAGGAAAGCAGTTTACTTCCATTTACCAGTTTTTTTATAAAGTACATTACAGATAATATAGAGGCATAGGGCAAGGAGCACGTGGGAAGGAGCATGAGGCTTGCAGGGACCTCCCTCCAAGAGCTTCCACATAGACAGTCAACTGGAAGCTCTCTGGCCCCAGTACTTATGGGGTTTTATGGAGGTTTCATTACACAGGATTTCAAAATCCAACTCTGGCAATGTTTTGTTAAGTATATTGTAAAATATTTTATTCTCTTTGACAGTATTGTAAATGGAATTGTTTTCTTAACTTCATTTTCAGATTGTTCATTGCTTCTGTATATAAATACAATTTATTTTTGTTTATTACTTCAGTATTCTGGAATCATATTTAGCATGATTATTTGTTCTAATTGTTACTCATGTATTCCACAGTATCTTTTAAATGGAAAATAACCATGTCTTCTGCAAATAAAGAGTTTTACTTTTTCCCTCTGATCTAAAGATTTCTTTCTTTTACTTGTCTGTTTTGCTACAGAGTGTAATAAAATATTAAATAAAAATGGCAAGAAAGAAAATCCTTGTCTTGTTTCTAATCTTAGGGAGAAAAAAAATTCCATTTTTACCATTAAATATGACACTAGTTCTGCATTTTTCACATATGATCTTCATGATTCTTATCACGTTGAGAAGTTCCTTTATACACTTAGTTTAGAATGTTTTCAAACGCTTTTTCTGCATCTGTGGTTCTTATCTTTTACTCTAACGTTATATTACATTAATTGATTTTTTGTGTGTGTGTTGAATCAACATTACATTCCTGTATTTTAGTCAGCTTTTTTGCTATTGTGACTAAAAGATCTGATCAGAACAACTGCAGAAGAGGAAAAGTTTATTTGAGGGCTCATAGTTTTAGAGGTCTCAGTCCATAGAGAATCGGTTCCATTCCTCAGGGCTCAAGCTGAGGCAGAATATCATGGTAGAAGAGTATGGCAGAGGGAAGTGGCTCAAATGATATCAGAGAGCAGAGAGAGAGACTCCACTTGCCAGAATCAAAATATATACCCAAACCACGCCCCCAATGCCCCACCTCCTCCAACACACCCACCCACTCCTAGTTACCACTCAGTTAATCCAATATGGGGATTAATTCACTGATTGGGTTAAGGCTCTGGCAGCCCATCATCTCCCCTCTGAACCCTCCCTCAATTGTCTCAGACATGAGCTTTTGGAAGACACCTCACGTCCAAACCAGAACATCCTGGAATAAATCTCATTTTGTAATGGTTTATGCTCTTTTTTGTACATTACTATATTCTTACTGAACGAAATGACATTGATATTTTTTAGATGAACATTTCCTTGTTTTCTATAGGTACAAAGATAATTTTCATGGACTTCAAATTTTCATATTTTATAATTTTCACTGGTTAAATTGTTATCTTACTGAGGAGAGGGCCAACCAAGGTCTTTATCTATCATTCTCAAAGATCCCATTTCGTTCTTTCTAATATATGGTGTTCCATTGTAGGCTGTACTAAACTTTATATGTTCGATTTTAATGAATATTCAGTTTCTATCCAGTTATGTTGTTTATTATGAATGCTCTGTTAAAAATACTAAAATGAAAAAAAGAATTCTAAAATGAAAATGCAAGAGCTATTAAAGGTATAAATAACCACATTTACTAGTTATAGGGCATGTGAATCTTCCATTTCACTATGTAATATCATATTACCCAAATGGTGTTTATATAATTGTTCATCTTTCTTTCCAATCCTGGGTATTGCCAGACTTGGGTCTTACCAATATAGTGGGTGTGAAATAGTATCATATTATAATCTTAAGTTTTACACATTTGAATACTAGTAATACTTTGTAAATTTATTTGCATTGATGCTTTGGCTTCTGCTTATGTATCTACACACAACACACAAACTTTATTTTTCCATTGGATTGTTTGAATTTATTAATTTTAACTGTAGCCTTACATTTTATGGAAACAAATTTTATTTGGTATGTGTATAGAAATATGTTATCCTCATTGATGATCTTTTTTTTCTTTATGGTATTTTTTAATCAAAAATAGATCTTAATCTAAATGTAATTTAATTTATCAATATTTTAACTTGTGGATTCCATTTTGGAAATGTACAAGAAATTCTTCTCTACATCAAGGTCACAAAATGTTTATATGTTTGCTTCTCTGATAATATGCTTTAAATTTTTGATTTTCACATTAAAATCCTCTACCCATCTAGAATTAATATTTAGATATGTGGTGAATTAAAGATTAAATTTCTTTTTGTTCATTCTGTATTTCTCATTAGTGATGACCAATTTTCTCAGTATAGTTTATTGAATAATTATTTTAACCCATTATTTTACAACACCAGCTTTATCGTATTGTAAGCTTTATCATATTGTATATGAAATTCTAAATCTGTTTCTACTAGTGTATTCTTGAACCAATATGACATTGTGTTAACTACCATAAGTTTGTAACAAAAATCTTTATAATGTGGTAGGACTACCTCTGCTTCTTCAAAATTGTCTTGCCAATTCTTTACTGCATATGATTTCATAAACCACAAAATCATGCTGCCTGTTCCAAGAAAACTTTTAAATTTGATTGTAGTTACATTGAATCTTTATATTAAGGTTGAGATAATTGAGTCATACTATGATAAATATGATATTTCTCTCAATTTAAAAACTTTAAAACATAATTTAATAAAGTTTAAATTTATCTTTCAGTTATTAGAAATATTTTAATTAGATTTATTCCTAAGTATCTTGCAATTTTGTTCATTTTCTAAGTCCATAATCTCTTTGTGAAAGATACACAGCAAAGTCGTTGGTTTCACACATAGATCTTTTGATGAAGCTTAACAAACTCCTTTGTTGATTCAACCAATTAGTCTGTTTGGCTTTTCTAGTAAACAATTGTACCATCTTGACTTAATTACAGTTTTATTGTTTTGTTTCAGTTTTTTTTCCTTTTGAAATCTTATGAATTTCTTTCCTTCCTTCCATCCTTCCGTCCTTCCCTCCCTCCCTCCCTCTCTTCTTCCTTCCTTCCTTCCTTCCTTCTTTCCTACCTTTCTTTCTTTTTCCCTCTTTGTTGTGCTCAAATTGACTAGAGGCAACAATAGGGGCCATCTTCCCTGCGTTTCTAGCTTTACAGTGTATTATTATAACTGTTTGTCATCCAGCACTATCTTTGATGTGAGTTAATCATACTTCCTCATTTTCAACTTAGGAAGTTCCCCTTTGCTCCTAGTTTTCTAGATGAATTTTAGCAAATGGTACAATTAAGATGCTCCGATGGTTTTTCTCCTTTAATCTGCGAATGTGGTGAATCACATAATTTTTCTAATGTTGAGTCAACCATTCATTCCTGATGTGAAGCCACCTGAGTTATGCATTTTTTTCACTTCTTAGTATTTCTGGGTTTTGTATGTTAGTATTTTGATTTCATTTACATTCATGAGTGTGATTGGTCTGTAATTTTATTTTTTGTATTATCCTTGTAGCTGGACATCACAACAAGATTATGGCAACCTCAAAAAGAGGGAATTCCCCCCTTTTTCTTTCTCTGGAAGCATCTATGTATGTTTAGAATTATTTGACCCAACAATGGTTATTAGAACTTGTCAGAATAACTCTCTCAGAAGACTTTAATTGGTTATTCTGTTCTTTAAATTATTAAATCAACATTTGTTTATATGATCTTGTATTTCTTTTTGATCCTTTTTGGAAGCTGGGTTTTCCAATAGTTTATTCATTAGGCCAAATTTTAAAACTAAATTTCCATAAAACTGTTTAAAATATTATGTCCTAATTTTACAAAGCTCTGTTCCCCCATGTACTTGTGACCCTTTTCGGCACTTTTATCATTTTTATTTTGCACTCCCCTTTTGTTCTTGGCTACACTCACTAGTCCATCTTACTACACTTTTTCAAAATCTATTAACTTTGCCAAAGCTCTTTCTGCCATCTGTCTTCTCTACTTCATTAATTTGTGATCTTCCACTTACTATCTTCTTTATTCCTCTTTTCGGTGTTGGTTTTGTTGTTCTTTTCACTTCCTAAGTCAAATGCTTGGCTCATTAATCTTCAGACTTTCTTGTTTTTAATATAATCACTGAAGAGTATAAATTTCTTTCTAATTTCCACTTTACTATCATCCCTCAAATTGTTTATAAGCAATATTTTCAGTGTCATTTAGTTTTAATAATTATCTAAGTTCTAGTTCTATCCTGGGTTGTTTTTTGTTGTTGTTTTAAGTTTTGACAAGAAGATTTTTTTCCCAGTTATTTTGATTTGTTCTGGAATTCTCTGGGATTGAGGAAAAGCCATCTTTCTAATGACTCACTGAAGATAACCTTGTAGGTAATCCATTTTTTTCTGCACTTCAAGAGCCACCCTGGTGTATGCTTCCCGAGATTTCTCCTGTCACAGACTGGATAGAAATCTGTCTCTGTTTTCTGGTTTCTCTCCTTTCTCTAATCCCCATCTTCCTCTTGAGGGCATCTGGAACCAAGTGTCTTGAGGTCTTCCCAGGTATGTATCTTTTTCACACTTTTTCAGCTTTTCTTTACCACTCAGTGTCTCCATCACAGTCAAAGGCTATGCCAGAATCCTATACCAAAAACCCTGGACTTAATCCTGACCTTCCTTTCCCTGCCTTACGCAGTAGCTCATTCTTGAAAGTGTTTGATGTTTTGAAATACTTTTTTTTTTCAATTCAGTTAGTTGTGTTTTTGTTCATTCCTCTATCATGACTGCTATCTGATTAACTCAAATTCTCTAACTTCTACCATGCTAGTTGTATGTGTAGTTGGAAATGCTCCCTCCCACACACAGCACACACCACACACACACACACACACACACACACACAATCACACACACACACACATGCACACACATACATGATTTTCAGGCAGCCTTTTGTCCATCACTACTCACTGACCACAAGCTTTCTGTGTTTCTATCCTTAACCTTGGTCCTTGGTTTCTGTACTTGGTTCTCTACAATTCAACAGGCCCACATCCCTTCATTCCTCATTTTTTCCCTTTATTCATTTTTTAAATTGTGTGTAGAAGCTGAATGCTATAATCTTAATCATTCTTAATTCTAGTTCTTACTATTAGTATGTGCCAGGCACTACTTTTGGCACTTCACAAATATTAACTTGGTTAGGACTCATTACCTCTCAGGGCTAAAATCTATTACTATCATCTCCCCCTTTATAACTGAGGCAAGGGAGGGTGAATAAATTATCCAAGGAGAGAAAGCCACTTGAGTAGTGCCACTGGGATTTGAATCCAACTGATCAGATTCTAATATAACCCTCCCCTTAAATGCTACTCCATGGTGACCTTATGAAGCCCTTCCTGCCACTCCTCAGAACTGCTTTCTTCCCCTCTCTGAGCTCCCAGCTCCCTCCTCTAAAAACTCATGTTTTTCTTGTCCTGCTATTCGGGCACTTACGGGAGACTGCCCTTCTTATAAATTAGTTCAGTGCGGATCTCCTCCACAGCCAGAAACTCCTCAAGGGCAGTGATGGCTCTTAGGTTTTCCATTCCAACTGTCAGGTTGTGCACAGTGTAACCACTGAAGAAGCATTTATAAATGCCTGCATTAGTAACAATTGTGTACCATGTACCATTAAAGTATATGATATAATGTGTAATATAAAAGACTATAATGTAAATGAGCCTCAGGAAGTACACTGTGACTTAGCTAGGATTACCATGACAACCATAACTTTTGCATTTCCTAATTTTTTTCAGTTTGAAATTTGCAACTTAAATGTCACATTATCATAGGTTTCAGCTTTCTTTTTTCTACGTAGTTCAGAAAGAAAAGTCACAAACCAATGCTCCTGTTAAATCCTCATTTAATTAAGTGTACCTCTTGAGAAAGTCATACTTGTTTGGGGATCAAATGTCTGGTTGGTTACCCTTGCAGTTAGGAATAAAGTGGGGCAGGGAGAAAGAGGAAAAAAAAGATTACAGTGGAGTCTTAGAACAGGGTTTACAAAAAAAATTATGACAAATCAAATTCTCTTATTATAGATGTCTTTCATGGTGTTTGGAGTATACTCAAAGACATATAAAATGATCTTATTTGATTTCATCAGTATTCACATCAAAGTCATCCAAGTTGCAAACAAAATATTTAAAAATATACAGAATGTTGGATTCTGTAATCCCAGTTGACCTTTTTGTAGTCTCTACATTCTATCATCATATACTACACATAGCATGCCAGGTATCTTAAGGCCCCTTCCAGGGTACAAATTCTATGATTCTTCCAAGTTATAGGCTTCTTTTTTTAAAAAAAATACCCCATCACTTCTCCAATCATTGTTCCATTGTTTCCCTGATAAAGACTTTTGAAATCTCATTTACTTTTGTAAGACAAGACAAAATTGAAACATTCCTCAGGCAACAAATAATAGCATACATATGATTTTTTTCCCCTCCTCTAAAAACTCGTGTTTTTCTTGGGGCAAAACTTGATAGGAAAGCCAAGATTTTTATGAATAACTTGAAGGCAAATTATTATAACTCACACCTTTATAGCTTCAAAGCATCTCAGCCAAGAGAGTATATAACCCTAAATATACAATCTTTGAAATGTTATATCAAACAAGTTTCTAGAGTATATAACCCTAAATATACAATCTTTGAAATGTTATATCAAACAAGTTTAAGTGAGAGAAAAGGTTTCTCAATTTCTTTACTACCTTTAAGCATCATTTCTACTAAACATCCCTTCTTCTAAAGGGAAGTAGCAGGACCAAGTGCTTTCAGCTTAAACCAAAGCCAGCCAGCCTGTGGTTGACTTTGGCATATGATCATTTGCATGGCATATCTCATATATGGTAGTCCTGCATTAATGTGTCTCTCTCCCATGGAGAACTCAGAATCTTATCCTATTCCATAATTTTTGCACATCATTGTGTTCTAGCCACTTTGCAAAGTGACAACACAGGAAACATACGGTTCATGTAGAAGAAGTAAATTAATAGATTGTGATTTCCTAAGCCTCCATCTCCCCCCACATGAATGCTCTTACCACATTCATATTAGGCGCTCAATAAACTCTTGGTAAAGAAAAAGGGAAAGGAAAAGGAAAGAAAGCCTCTAGCAGCCCTCCAAGCTGAGCTCAGAGGAACGAGGTTCTTCACAGGAAACCACAGACATTGGTGTTGGCTATTTTAAGAATCTAATATAGAATGGAAGAAAATCTTTGCTAATTATTCTTCTGACAGAGGATTAATATCCAGAATGCAGAAAGAACTCAAAAAAATCAACATCAAAAGAACAAGTAATCCAATGAAAACATGGGAAAATGATCTGAACAGACACGTCTCAAAAGAAGCACAAATGGCCAATAAATATAAAGAAAAAAATACCCAACTTCTTTAGCCATCAGGGAGATGCAAATCGAAACTACATTGAGATTTCATTTCATTCCAGTCAGAAGACTATTATTGAAAAACAAACCAAAAAAAAAAAATAACAAATGCTGAAGAAGGTATGTAGATAAAGGAACATGTGTACACAGTTGGTGAGAATGTAAATGAGTACAGCCATTGTGAAAATCGACATTCCTAAAATTAAAAATAGAACTACCACTTGATCCAATTATCCCACTCCTGGATATATACCAGAACTAAACAAAGTCAGAATACAAAAGAAACATACCCATGCCCATATTTCTTGTGGCACTATTCAAAATAGCCAAGTTATAGAACCGGCCCAGGTATCCATTGACAGATAACTGGATAAAGAAAATATGGTTTACACAATGGAATATTATTAAACCATGAATAAAAATGAAATCATATCATTTGCAGGAAAATGAATGGAACTGGGGGTCATCATGGTAAGCAAAATAAGGCAGACTCAGAAAACAAACATCACATTTTCTCTCATACGTGGAAACTGGAAGAGAAGATCTGAAAAGTGACTCCTAGGGCAAGGAAAGGGATCTGAGGGAGGGGTGAAAGAGGAAAGGATAAGAGAGGGTAGTAAGGAGTGTGGATATCATTAAAACCCAGTATAACCCAAGGATTCCATCTTCCTGGTCTGGGTTCTCAAAACTGTTCTCGGTAGCAGAATCACTGATGGCCTCTGAACACTTCTGAGTAAGTTTTGTTTGGCTTGGAGAGATGGGGAGTCAGTCAATTGGATGGATTTTCTTCTGACCCCACACTCTTTCCTCCAGGCCATTCATGTCTTAAAAGTGCCCTAGTAGAGGGGAGGTCTACACTGGAGATTCTGCTCTACTACTAAAGTTAAGAACAGCCCTTTACCCTTTCTTGGATCCAATATCCCACCTGTACAATGAAGATAGACTACATAAACACTAAGAGTCCAGACAACTGTGAGATAGTGAACGAAAGCTTTGAAAAGTGTAAACCACTTCTCAAACACATATCACTATTGGTCAACTCTCACGGGTCAGAAATTTTAGCACTATATCTTTCTCCTCAACTTCATCCTTAATATCCGGTGTTTAGGTCCTGCCTATTCCACTTAGAAATATTCTCCGGGACTCACATCCTTCTTCTGTATTCCTATTGCCAACCTCCCATCCCCTTCAGCAGGTTCTCCTACTACCAGTTGTAGTCCTCTAGGAAATCACCCTGTTTCTACAAGAGACATCTCCACAAAATTCCACTTTTACTGCATCACTGCTCATCTATGCACCAAGGTAGAACTTATAGAGTTCAAACTTCTGGCTTTGCTCTGCCAGACCAACAATTCCAAGACTGTTTATCACAGTGACCTGGGGTGCCACGTTCTGTTTACCTGCTGTCTTCAGAACACATCCACCCCTCCTTTGCTTATAAAGTTGATTCAACTCACAAACACCAGAAAAAAATCCTGCCTCTTCCAAATAAGTTTTCCTAGGATTTTAAGACAATTTTCTCCTTTCTGATCTATTGTGGTTAGCAACCAACATAAGATCTTCGATATTCTCTAATTATCTAATTTATACTCCCAATAGATTATAAAATAAGAGAATAAATTTCCTCAGATCAGAAAACATATTTGTATCACAATGCTGGTTAAGCTGAAAAATGCAGCAAGTGCTTGTTGACTGCCTGATGGCTAGAGAAAGTAAGATCTTGCTTTTCTCTCCCGCCTTTGACAATACTGGGAGTGCAAGAGGGAGGAGGGAAGAGGTAGAATCAATACCCTCTCAACCTCAAAGTACTATCTCATCTTTTCCTCACTGCTTTCACCCACTCTAGTTAGGGTGGAAATGGACACCTTCACAGGCTCATATCAACCTCTACAGATGAGTCTGAGCACATCAAGAAGCGAGCAGACTTCAGCACCACTTTTTTTTTTTTTTTTTTGCAATGCAGGGGATCAAACACAGGGCCTTGTGCATGTGTGCTAGGCAAGTGTTCTACCACTGAGCTAAATCTCAGCACTTTAGCTCCATTCTTAATGTTCTAACCAGTCTGTGTGATAGCAATGGCTGCTTACAATGCCTGATGGTGATGGGAAGATAAAGGGGGGGGGGACAGTATATGCATGCAGGGAAATGTCACAGTGAAACCCATTAATGTGCACAATTAATATAAGTTAATATTCATAATTTTAACAATGTAGTGTATTCGGCCTGAGATGCTAGCATTATATCCAAATATGATTCATGGAAAGGGATAAATAAAATGTTTGCTTGTGCATTGCTTTGTAAGTTTCAGCTTACATTTTGCAGCCAAACCTGCTTCAATGCTGAGACATGCCACCTTGATGTGTGCAGGTGTTTGGGCCATTTTTGTGTTCATCTGTTCTATGCTTTCTCCTAGTGACACATTTCCACACATTGAAAGAACATGCCAGGCAGAAAAAAATAATGAGTTGTTATTGTCCAAAAGAGCCTTGGATCAACAGCCCTTATTTCATAAAATGGGGAGTCTCCAATTATTTGAAAGTTAGGGGACAATAAAATATGAAGAAGGCAATTGTCATGGCCTTGGTGGGGATGAGTGAGTCAAAGTAGAGATAGGTAGAAAGTTTATTTTTCTTCCTTTCCAAGGCATTTACATATTGTAGGTTTGTATATACTCATACTAATACTCATTAGATACATCTTATATTCTACCACATCTCTTAATTCTTTAATTTGACGGATGCACATTATTACAAATGTGTCAGATACTGCTCTTTGCTTAGGATCCATTTCTCCCTTTTCTTTCATATAAATAAGTCTCTTATTTTATTCTGAGGTGACAATACAACCAGCTAAATTAGCAAAATTCCCAGCCTCCCTCATGTGGTCATGTAACACAATTCTGTTCAATGACAGACATTTTGGGAAGAATTGGCAACACCAAATAATAAGGCAGAGCATTCCAAGAAGAGGATATTCATGCCTTATCTCTTTCCTTTTCCTTCTCATTAGCCTAGAACCAGAATATCTGTAAGTACAGAAATCTTGAGACCATGAGAATAAAAGACACATGTTTGTTCCACCACTGAAGGATGATAACAAAAAATTGTAGAAAAACTCTCGTATATTAATGATCTCTTGGGGTACTGCTTAATTTCCAATTGCCTACTCTTGACTTCCTGTTGCCCAAGAAAAATAAATATTTATTCACACAAGTCACTGAACTCAAACTTATCATATAGCTGACCCCAAATCATCCTCACTAGCAGACTTAGGGCTTTGAACACAGGAAATGGAGTGGCTTGGCCAAGATCTATCAGAGAGGATGTAGAAGGACTAGACTATGGGTCCAAGCCAGTGGCTCCTGGACCCTTTTTCCCTGCTCCTTGCATCTTGGCCTATGTTCGTTCTCTCTCTCTCTCTCTCTCTCTCTTTCTCTCTCCCCCCCCCCGTCCACCTCTGTCTTTTTCTCCCTCCCTTCCTCTCTCCTTGGCTCCTCCAGATCCTCAGGGATTGGAGCCATATTTTCAAACCCTGCTCCAGCCATCCCAATTCCCTGATTCTAACCCAGGGAAAGACCACAGAGTCAATGTCCACAACAGATGTTACAGTATTCGAAGTCTTAAGATAGAGAAAACCATTCCAGAAAGAAATTATCTGTGATCTTTCTTTTGAAAGAAGACATGAAAACTTTTAACAATGTGCCAACTAATAGGCTGCAGATCGGTCTTGTAATGCACTTGGGAGGAATAAGCAGCAAATGAGTGAAAACAACTTTCATTTCCAAAGGATAAAAATCCCTGTTTATATTTACGATGGTGTAGTTTTGTGGTGATGCCTGGAGAGTTGTGGCTTAGTTATCAATCTTCAGCTGTCACACTTTCAATCTTTTCTTCCCTAGCAGTTTTAAGTGGAGATGCACATGCTCTACCTCTTGATAGGAATTGCTTTAATTGCTTATTAAGGTCGTGAATGTCCAACTGCAAAAAGCAACAAGACTTTTGCAAATTTTCTTCCCTTTCCCTGGTATTGAGGACTGAACCCAGGGGTGTTCTGCCACTGTATGACATCTTCAGCCTCCTCTCCCCCCTTTGTTTCTAAATTTTGAGACAGGGTTCCACTAAGTTGCTGAGGAGGGACTTGAACTTATGATTTTCCTGCCTCAGCCTCCCAAGTAGCAAGGATTAAAGACATGTGCCACTGCACCTGGCAGAATTTTGCAAATCTTCTGTTAGCATTCTTTCTTCTCGGAAATCCACTAGCAAGGATAGCACCCACCGAAGTTTAACTATCAAATATAACAAAGGAAGGGGGAGAGACAGTATACATAAAACATCTAGAAATATGATTCATCCACCTGTGATTTGAAAAACAATGCGGAGTGGTGGTCACTTGTCTATTAAAATGACAGTCTTTACAATATAAATAACTCTCCTATTGAAATAGAAAACTTCTGAGCACTAGAATTAAATTCTGGATCATTTTTTCAGAAACATCTAAGAGCAGCATTTCCAAAGGGCCCAATTATCAAATGTAGAAAATATTAGCTTTTGAAAAAAACATGATAATGTACCTTAGCATACTAAAGGCTTATCATATTGAAGGTTTGTGAAATACAGGAAAAGGATGGGTATGACTTAATACATTTGCATATATTTGGGGGAGTTACTAGACCACATGGAAATTAGGAACTTCTTTACCTCATATTTGAATATATGTTTCCCATAGGCCCATGTGATAAAGGCATGGCCACCAGCCTACAGTGCTATTGTGAGATGTTGGAACCCATAGAAGGAAGGCAAAGAAGTTAGGTCTTTGGGGGTGTTTCCTTGAAGGGATATTGGGATACTCCTCCCTTCCCATTTGTCTTCTTTGCTTCCCCGCCACCATGAGGGGAACAGACCTCCTTCATCACAGGTTCCACAGTGCAGCCACAGGCCCAAAGCAACAGGGCCAAGCCACCATGAGTTGAAATCTCTGAACCTGTAAGCCAAAATAAACCTTTCCTCCTTTTGAGTTCATTATCTGAGGTATTTTGTCACAGCAATGAAAAGCTGACTAACACAACTCACAAAGCCGTTAGCTATGAAGGAGTGTTAAATCAATTAGAGGCAGGACCAATTATTTGAAGATACCATATTTGCAAATTCTCCTACTCACTAAAATTTATTTGTAATCCCAAGTCAGTATTCAGGGTGTTTTCATAGTCATTCACAGACATGTACAGAGAGTTGAAAATTTTATTATCTAGTGCACACCTGCACAGCTGAGGTTGAATATGGGGATGCTCTGCTTTCTTATTTCACCTCTCATACTGTAAACACATATTTTTCCTAGTATATTTAGTTCCACACTTTTTGCATTTTTTTTGTGTGCTTTATATTGGTGATTTCACTATTTAAAATGGCTTCCAAGCATAGTGCCAGTTTCCTAGAGGCAAGAATGTTGTCATATGCTTTCTAGAGAAAATATGCATGAAAACGTGCATATACAATACATATGTGATACATATATGATACATTGCAATACATATATAATACATATGTATTATATGAATATATATGCCAATGGCACTATAACTCATGCCTGAATGAAGCTTATATTATAAATGCATAATACAAACTTTCTAATCAATAATATATTAAAAGTGTTTTTAAACAGAAATACACATAAAACAAGGCTAGTATGGATTAGTTGACAAATGTTGTGACCATGTGTTTCCCCTAGGAGCAATGGTTCAGTATTGGCTAACTTGATGTCCATCACAACTTTATAGAACACAACTACTACAAATAATGAGAATTGACTACACTATTATCAGGCTCCTTTTTTCTACCACCCCAATCCCCAAAGCAATGAGTTTTGCAAAAGAGAAAGAAAGAATTTTATTCACAAGTTAGCTAAATGTGAGAATGAGCCCCTGAACTCAAATCTGAACCCCTCCTCTAACAAGAGAGTTTTGTCATATTATGGAATAAAGAAACAGAGTATATTGAGGTGTGGGGAAAGGTGATTGGAGATAAGACAAGTGAGAACATCAGTGGCCTCTACCCAGGTAGTCAAACTGCGTGGCTCTTCATAAGACGCATGTTCAGAAAATGATGGCATTAGCATGATCTGAGGTTTGAGTTTTTTCAGCCCTCTAATGTCAAAAGTTCACCCACTGGACACCTGTGTAGGCCCAGATGAAATATAAGTGGTTTCAACAGGTTTAAGATGGACAACAGCAGCCTCCAAGCTCCTACCAAACCACTTAAACAATTGTTACCCTAGTGACCATACCTGAGAGTTGTCGCCCACAGCAGAGCTGATGGGTGTGTACTCTTTAATTACAAGACCACTAAAATAGGTGATAAAAGCAAATAACTGAAAGAAAGCTAGGGGGTTTGCTCAGGTTTTACCTTAGTTTCAGTCTCATGTTGACAGTCAAGTTTTTAAATTTCTTCAACGCATAAGAACAGGAACCAATCGGAAAATTTTCTATGTGATGTTCCTTGTAGTTAGAAATTTTAAATTACAGAATAGCAGTGATGGACACAACATTATAATAACCCTTACTTAGTACTTGCTGCATGTCAGATGCCATTTTAATTTCTTCACATGTATTATCTCATCAACACCTTAGAATTATGAAGTAGAACATTGTGTCATTCGTATTTTGCCTGAGAGAGAGAGAAGCTTTGCAACTTGCTCATACTCTCCAGTGGTCTTTTAAAAATGTTTAGGAACATCCTATGAGCATTCGTGTTAAATCAGATGTATTGTAGAAAATTGTAAAATGCTCCCCGTTTTCTAACCCACAAATATCTACTGAGCACCAAGCACCGTTTCTATAGACCCTTCCACTCTGGCCTCCCTGATGTTCTCACCTGTATTACACCTCCAGTTAATTAGTTCAGTCATTAACTACTCAACACTCCTGAGTTCCCAAGACCTACAGGATGAAGTCCAAGCTCTTAAAACTTAATCTGAGCCCATTAAGTTAAACTCAACCATCCACACTATGTACCCACCCGACTCCCTCCAGAGAAATCTCATCAGCACTCTTTGCAGAATGTTTTCCACCCAGCTCCCAACATTTCAACTTTTCACTCTTTCTCCAAACCCAGGTCCTTTCTAAGCATTTTCCCTCAATACCCCAATTAAAAACTCTTCAATGAATTTCTAATACTATCTGGCCCAGTTATTCCCAACTGGGAATGATTTTGTCCTTGAGAACATTTGTCACATCTTAGTGGAAGGGAGAGATGTGTTCCTAGTATGGAGAGAGTAGAGACCAGGGATACTGTTTAACATTTCTGCACATGTCAGCCTCCAAAGAAACAATTAGCTGACCCCAAATACCCACAGAACTGGGATTGAAAAGACCTTGGTCTAGATCATTCATTGACTCCTTTATCATTTATTATGTTACCATTTAAAAACCAAACATTTTGTTGAATATCACTTGTCCTCTAAACCCTACAGACATATGTTAACATAAAAGTTGATTTTAGGGAAGTTGTAGTCAAAGGCTATGAGGAAAAAAGAAAGAATATGCTAAAGTATGAGATACAGTCACAATACTCGAAATGTTTATGATAGCAACTAGAGAAATGGCATATACATGCTAAAAGTCAGCTAGCAATGAGGCTAGCTAAAATATATTTCATTAAAATAGAAGCTCTGTAAGATCACAAGTACTTAGCTGATATACCTTTAGCAAAACGTAAATTCTCAATGAATATTTGTTATTTGTATAAAATGTTCAATATGTATGGATATGGGCAGGAATCTATGGGAACTCAAAAACCTTTATCCTAAATTGAAAAGGTCAGGGAAAGCATCCTGGAGAAGATTTTTCAGACAATGGGGCAAGATGGGCTGTTGAAGGGCAGTTGTCATGAGGACAAAGAGAGGTTCAGAGAAAGCAACTTGGCCTTCACAAGAGGGACAATAGGCAACCCCATTGCTAGCTGAGTTTTGGCATGTATATGCCATCTCTCTAGTTCCTATTGTGAGCAGTTTCAGTATTGGGACTGTGTATTATCTTTTAGCATAGTCTCTCCCTTTTTCTCATTTCTATTTTTTTCTTTCTTTCTTTATTTATTTAAAATGGCAGCGGAATAAATTATAATTCTTAATACACATATATAGCACACTTCTTTCATATCTCTGATTGTATATAAAGTGCGATGACACCAATTAGTATCTTCATACATGTACTTTGGATAATTATGTCTATCTCATTGAACCATCCCTGCTAACCCCCTGCTCCCTTCCAAGCAATGTCTTACACACACAAGGAATCTAATAAATGATTGTTTCTTAACCAAAAGAAATCATTGTAGGAAGAAGCAAATAAACAACACCACATCTGAAAATATTATGGTACAGGTATATTTACAATATAGCTTATTCTATGAGATAGATGAGGACCAGGAGGAAAAAGTATATGGGCATTGGATTTTAAAAAATTTTAAACTCCAGTAAACAGAATAAAGGAATGATCATAATTATATAGTAAGTTACAATATTTTTATGATGGTAAAATTTACTCCCTTGGCCCAGATCTTCTTTTTCTATGTTTAATTTTTTCCCCAAGAGATGAAGTCTATGTTGCTCAAGCTTGCCTAGAACTCTGGGTTTAAGTGATCCTCCTGCCTCAGCCTCCCAAGTAGCTGGGACTACAGGCATATGTGACCACATCTCATCTACACTTGTTTTAGGTCTAACCAGAACTCTATGCTTTCAGACTGAAAAGAACCTCTGTGGCCTGTGGGATAGTATCAAGCAGTTTACTACATACCTATATTCTGAGTCCCTAAAAAGAAAGCAAGAAAGGTTATTTGAGGAAACAATAGTTGGTAATTTCCCAAGTTGGATGAAAACTAAACCCACAGATCCAAGAATCTCAATGAGTCCCAGGCAGGACAAGCACAAAGAAAAACATACTAAAGATTATTAAAATCAAATTGCTAAAAGTTGGTTATAAAGAGTCTTGAATATTCCACTTTGGTTTTATTTTATCTATAAAATGGGTAAATTACCACCTTGTTGGGTTAAAAAAAAACTATTAGAGGCAAGGTATGTAAAACATCAGATATTTAGGAGGACCCTATAGTATAGTAATCTTTTTTACTGGGTGGGAAAGGTTTGAGGGGACTAGTGACAGAACCCAGGGGTGCTATACCACTGAGTCACATCCCCAGCCCTTTTTATTTTTGACTTTGAGATAGAATCTGGCTAAGTAGCTCAGGTAAATTTCCAACTTGCAATCCTCCTGCCTCAGCCTCCTGGCTTGCTAGGATCACAGGTGTAGGACAGAGCACCTGGGCCCAGCACATAGTGATTCTTAACAAAGACTTAGGACTCCAACAGCCTGGGTCCAAAGCTCAGCTCAGCCACTGAGGGATCTTCAGCAGGTTACATGAACTCTCTGTGCCTCAGTTTTCCCACTGGTAACATGGGATTTAACAATCCTACTGATGGTGAGAGTTAAATGAGATGATGGTCTAAGATATAAAGGTGCTTGAAAATAGCTAGTGTTCAATAAATGCCGGCCCACTATCATTCAACTAGAAACAAATAATGGTGTTCTAATGCTAGTGTGATGTCCATACCCTCACACAGTGCTCACTTCATTGCAGTGCACTGATCTGGGTGCAGGCTCCTCTGTCAAAAAAGTGCTTTGCTTTGGCGGAGAAAAGAATCAAGCCTTTCCTTGGGGAGTGAACTTGCAAAACCAGGCAAAATCTAGTTTCCCTCTGGATCTCCTGAGAGATAATCTATTGCTGCAATCAGCTAATTTTAATAGAATACTGTTTTAATAAAAAGCTCTCTTTCCCCCAAAGAAGAAATCTAAAAATGATAAAGTAATATGAATTCTGAAAGAAAAGAGAAAACACAGGACCCTCGAACTTATAGCAATCAATTTTGTCCCTGTCAGCTCTTATGAGCTTCAGAATCATGATGATAATATTCATCCAGTGGGATGAAATGCCCCCCTATAAAAATACAGATAAAAAAGAATCCATATCTCTCTTTGCACTAGAAAAAAAATAACTAATTCACAGGAAGGAAGATCTGTCCATAATTCTGTCACCAAGATCCATCTTACTTTGTTGGACACAGCACCTTAATAAAAATAGGGTCTAATTCAGTAAGACCCTGCATGGAGTGTCATTTTTAATTTATATCATTTCATATCACCATCAGGCAAAGAGGTTTGGATCAACATCTTATTTCCCATTGACTTTCCTGACAACACTGAGAATCCAATCTCAGAGGAGTGGAGGTAAGTGCATTTATTGACAACACCTAAATGAGAGAAGATTAGTGGTTTTGCTAGAAAAATAAAAACAACTTGACTTTCAAAAAAGCCTATCTGAAACTGACTGTTCATGATTGTATACAATTGACAGTTGAAGACATTCCACATCCCCCTAAAGTACAGGCAAACTGTCTTAGTCGAGGTTCTTTTGGTTGCAAGTAATTGATAGCAACTCAAGTTTAATTGGGGGGAAAATATGGTTTATTGGAAAGTTACTGAGTTCTTGTGCAGAATCCTGGAGAGACTAGACATAGCAAATTACTGCAACCAGCACTGGAAATCCCACAGGAATCCAGGCTGTTTCTCTCTCTCTGTTTCTCATCACTTCTTCAGTGCATCTCAGTGTATCTTTTTTGTTCTCCCTTTACTGACCAGTTTTCTCTCTCCTTGCACAGGGCAGGTGTCTAGCTCCCTGAGATACATTCACTGGGTCATGTCCATAGGCAAAAATTAATGGGTTATCTTTGAATCCTAACTCCAAGTCACAAGGAGTGAAACTTCCCAGCTAAGCTTGGGGCAGGTGTCTTTGGTGATCGAATAAACATGGTCAACATAGTTTTAGGGACAGATCATGCCACATCAGCAGTGATATCTGAGCTGCACTTCCATGGTGAGTTAGGGGGACAGTTGTCAGAGAAGAGAAATATTCAACAGATATTTCCACAAGTATTAAAAATACACTCTTCACATATTAATAATTGCTTCGAAAGAAGATGATGTCTATTCTCTGCAAAGAATTCAATTCTTGTTCTTCCCCTAAATCATTGCACATGGGGAAGAAGTTCCCAGAGTGAGCACTGGCCCAGTCTGAGAGACCTTTGTGTACAGGCCAGAGACTTGAAAGAGGCCAGATCTGTGATCTTTAGGAAAACATAGCTTGAGTCTGTGAGTCTACCACCTCTCATTTTCAATAGCCAGACAACAACATTTTTATGAGATTCTTTCTGCTGTTACGTGTGAACTTCAACCCAAACCTAAATATTAGCAAAGATAAAATTTTATCTAGAACTTTGTACTGTTTATTTTTTAAAGCATTAAAATTCATAGCTAAGCTGAACTAGACTTTAAATGTAACAAAACATGCTATTCCTTTGAGGTAATACCTTGGGAATATGTAAAGAAGTTGATAAAATCTGAAGGCATTTTCCAACTTGATATGTTGACTTGTTGGCAAGTTTAAACCATTACCACACTATTATTCAGAATGCTATTGTGTGTTTCTTAATTGTTTACAATTTGTATTATTAATATTATTAATTCTCTAATTTTTATCCTGAACTTATTTAGAATGGACTCATTCTTTGCTTTATTCTATGACACTTAAATGGATTCAATCTCTCAATAAAGTAATTTCTTTTTTTTTTTTTGTGGGGATGGTAAGTACCGGGGATTGAACCCAGGTATGCTTAACCACTAAGCCAAATCCCTAGCCCTTTTTTTAATATTTTATCTAGAGACAGGGTCTCACTGAGTTGCTCAGTACCTCACTAAGTTGCTGAGGCTGGCTTTGATCTCACAATTCTCGTGCCTCAGCTTCCCCAGCTGCTAAGATTAGAGGCATATGCCACTGCACTCAGTTCAATAAAGTGACTTTTAAAAATCTTTTTTTTTTAAAAAAAAAAAAAACACATATTTTACAAGTGTAGATTGAGGTGTATGGGCATAAAATTCCACAATGTCTGAACATTGACTTAGATACTTGAGCAAAGAAAAAGAAAAAAGCATTTAAGAAGCTCATGTGGTAAGCTCTAAATAACAAGTATGTAAAGATGTATGGCACTATTCTTTCTATTTTTATGGATATTTAAAATATTTAATAATAAAATAGTTCAATGTTTTATTTATAAAAGATATGAACACCCACCCAGCTAATCTTCAGACATTGGAATCCCTCTCGGACATCATGGCCTTGTGTCATTGAGCTGCATTTTTTTTTATTGTTGGCTGTTCAAAACATTACATAGTTCTTGATATATCATATTTCACACTTTGATTCAAGTGGGTTATGAGCTCCCATTTTTACCCCATATACAGATTGCAGAATCACATCAGTTACACATCCATTGATTTACATATTGCCATACTAGTGTCTGTTGTGTTCTGCTGCCTTTCCTATCCTCTACTATCCCCCCTCCCCTCCCCTCCCCTCCCCTCTTCTCTCTCTGCCCCCTCTACTGACATTCATTTGTCCCCCTTGTATTATTTTCCCCTTCCCCTCACTTCCTCTTGTATGTACTTTTGTATAACTCTGAGGGTCTCCTTCCATTTCCATGCAATTTCCCTTCTCTCTCCCTTTCCCTCCCACCTCTCATCCCTGTTTAATGTTAATCTTCTTCTCATGCTCTTCAACCCTACTCTGTTCTTAGTTACTCTCCTTATATCAAAGAAGACATTTGGCATTTGTTTTTTAGGGATTGGCTAGCTTCACTTAGCATAATCTGCTCTAATGCCATCCATTTCCCTGTAAATTCTATGATTTTGTCATTTTTTAATGCAGAGTAATACTCCATTGTGTATAAATGCCACATTTTTTTATCCATTCATCTATTGAAGGGCATCTAGGTTGGTTCCACAGTCTTGCTATTGTGAATTGTGCTGATTGAGCTGCATTTTTGCATATCATTAGTTCATGGAATATACTACCTTCTAAGACAGTCCATTCCATGTTGGAACAACTGCAACTGTTTCATATTGTGTTAAAATTTGTTTATCGGAAGTGTTTATTCTTCTACCTGAAAGTCACTCAAACGTTTATTGAAAGCAATGGTATGATAATCATTGCTAATCTTAAAAGAAGCAGTGACCTGATTTTTATATACATTGTTTTAATGCCTTCATTTAGAAAAACATTTTTAATATTCTTCTCACTTAGAAAATTTAGACGTGAAAAGAGGTGATTTCTGGGATTTGCTTTAAAGTAATTCAGAAACAGAAAAATAGTTGGGGGAAGATTTTGAATTGTTATTAATTGTTGAGATGGGATAAAAGTAAACGGGGGTTCATTAGTGTTCTCATAACTTTGTATGTTTTAAAATTTCTCTGATAAAATTTATTTTTAAAAGGCTGTTATAGATATTGCATATTTTTCTGAATTTTAAATGAACCCTATTATATGTATGGCCAAAAATACGTTTTGTACATTTTTGTTTTATGTTTATTTTAAATGAACATTTGATAATATTTTCCTCTATTCAAGTTCACACTCCTGGTCACCGTGTATTGTTTTTATTTATTTCCCATGGTCCCTGAAGGTGCCTCAGTCACTGGCCACTTTTGAGAGATGGCATTTCTATTCTGTCCCAATTTTGATCCCTTCCTGTACCAGATAGTAACTGCACTTCAATGTTACAATTACATCCTAAATCAAGTCCCAGACAAAAGCTGTCAAACAGAAAATACTGAAGTACCATCAGTGCAATGTTGAAGTAAGGTTCTCTTAAAATCTTATCCTCCATAAAAGCAAAGGGAGCACTAATTAAAAAGTTGTCAAAATAAACTTTTCAGAACTGAAAATCAAAGGCAGATCAATAGAGGAATAAACAGGGAATAGGAGGAGGGAAGGGAAGGGAAGGTGCTGGGGAGTGATATTGACCAAATTATACTGTTATGTTGTGTGCATGTACAAATATGTAACAACAAATTCCATCATCATGTACAACTGTAATGCACCAATAAAAAATATGGGGGGAAAAAAAGCACTGTGGGGGATCTGGAATATTCCCCAAAGTTCACTTGTTGGAAGCATGGTCTCCAGATGATGGTGCTGTTGGAAAGTGGTCAAAACTTTAGGAGGACTAGTGAACATGGATTAACCTCTGAAATAATGAGCCAAAAAAATCTTTCCTCCTTCAGGTTTATTTTCTCAGGTATTTTGTCACAGCAATGGAAACTCACTATGCATTAACCAAAGAGCCATAAAAGTCTAGGGGAATTTAAGAAAAACAGCCAAATACCAGTAAAAACAACTGCTTTTTGTGGCATTTCAACTTTTGCCCTATTTTCATTCCTCTTTTTACATTTCACAGTAGCCTTGTAAACAGTCCCACAATCATGGTAGAAATTAGTGGCCTAGCGCCATTGGAGGTAACAGAAAAGAGTAGATTCTCCTACAAAACCCTATTTTTAGAGAATTGTCATTACCTACCTGTCTGGTAGTTTCTTTGAAAGCCTTACTTGTATGGCTTGTCTACATTTGACTCCATACAGAGCTCTGTCATTAATAACAGAACAGCCTTTTGCCCAGGTGTGTTTGTCAAAAATAATATGTGGCAATTATTTAATGTCACATTAATTTGAAGCAGTGACTATTGGGGAAAAAAAACACAGCAAACTAACTAAAAAAGTTAAAATCAAAAGCTAAAGAATGAGCTGGCCATAAAGAGCCATATAAAGCTCTAGTGCATTTCTGAGAATCTAGTATTACACACACACACACACACGTGCAGGACTGTGCACATGGCCCACAGAGAAACACGTGCTTAAAGAAGATCTTAGAAAGCCCTGGGCACTCATCCAAGCTGAACTTGAGGCTCTTTTCAGACAGCAAGTGAAGGATAAGACAGAGCCATAAATTGCTTGTGTGTTGGAGATGTGGCCCAACACACAGAGGAGCCTTTGGCAATGTCTAGGAGACTCACTGGTTGTGGATATTTAAGGATATCCCTGTCCAAACATTAGCTGATTCCTGAAGCAACCAAGCAGAGATTTCCAAGATCACAGAAAATAAAACTAGAGACTTTACGGAATTATTCTTGTAAAGTCACTAAACAAAAAGCAACAGCAGTAACAATAATGACAGAATGTGCCTGGAGAGGTAAGAAGAATCTGGTTTCCAGATCGCCACCCTATATTACTTAAAATGTCCAGTTTTCAATAGCAAAATTTGAGACATGCAAGTGAAAAAGAAAATATGTTTATACAAGGGGGAAAAAGAATACAATAAAAACTATCTCTGAGAGGATCCAAAATTGAACCCACTAGACAAATACATTGAGTATGTTCAAACATTAAAGAAAAACATGACTAGAAAACTAAAGTATGAAAATGATATCTCAAAAAAACAGAAAATATCAACGAAGACAGAAATTATTTTAAAAGAATAAAAAAGAAGTTCTTGAAGTTTAAAAGTGTAATCACTAAAGTAAATAAGGTCCCTATGGGCTGGGGATGTGGCTCAAGCTGTAGCGCTCTCGCCTGGCATGCATGCGGCCCGGGTTCGATCCTCAGCGCCACATACAAACAAAGATGTTGTGTCCACCAAATACTAAAAAATGAATATTAAAATTCTCTCTCTCTCTCTCACTCTCTCTTTAAAAAATAAATAAATAAGGTCCTAATGAGGCTCGGCAGCAGAACTGAACAGAAAAGGGAAAGAATCAGCAGCTTGAAGATAAATTAATGGAGTTACCCAGTCTCAGAAACAGAAAGAATAAACAATGAAGAAAAAATCAATATGGCCTCAGAAACTGGTGGGACACCATCAAACAGAACAACACACACATATTGGGAGTCTCAGGAGCAAAGAAGAGAGAGAGGAGGGCAGAAAGTATTTAAAGAATAATGACCAAAAAGCATTCCAAATTTGATGAAAAGCATTCACCTGCACACCTAGAAGCATAGTTCTTTAAGAAAAACTGAAAGTAATTCACATCTCAAATTTGACTACTTATCAATAATCAAACTGTTAAAGTCCAAAGACAAAAAGAATCTTGAAAGCAGCAAGAAAGAAACATCTCACTATTGACAAAGGATCCTCAATAAAAGTTACAGCTGATTTCTCATTCAACCCTGAGGCCTAGAAAACATGGGATGATGTATTCAAACTGATGAATGAAAAAAGGTATTGATCAGGAACTCTACATCCAACAAAACCACCCTGTAAAATGAAGAACTTAAGATATTCCCAGATAAACAAAACCCCAAAGAATCCATCATTAGTAGATGTGCCCTACAAGATCCACTGAAAGGATTAATTCAAGGCTGATATGAAAGGACATTAGAGAGGAACTAAAATACACATGAAAAATAGAGAACTGATGAACATAGCCAAAATAAGCAAATCGAAAATAAGGTAAATATATTTTGTTTGCATCTCTTTTTTTAAAACTGCCCGATTTAAAAGATAAAGACCTAAAGGGGAAAAAAAAACCCAGTGTTGCTGTTTATACACATGCAATATACATAACAATGTTATTTTATGACAATAAAGCACAAAGAAAGAAAAAGAAAATGGAACACAGCTTTTATATAGTACTGATGGTCCATTGATATTAACCTGAATTTGACTGATTTTTCAAGATGCTAATTATAATTCTAAGCATAACCACTAAGTAAATGACTCAAAAAAGCAATTTTATAATGGCAGGGAAATTGAAGGGATAAATAGGAAATATTTATTTAACAACAACTAAAGAATTTTTAAAAGATAGAAATCAAGGAGAACAACAAGGGAGGGGAAAATTAGAAGTTCATTGGACTAGACAAATGGGAATGAAGGGAAGTGGGATAGGAACAGAAAAGACAGTAGAATGAATTGGAAATATTTTTCCAATCCTGTCCTATCCTATCCTACATAGCCACAACATGGGATCCTAACTGGAACAAGTTGTACTTATTCTATGTATGTATAATAAGTAAAAATACACTCTGCTGTCATGTATATCTAGATAGAACAAAGTTTATTAAAAGAAGAAACCAAGGAAAAGAGGAACAACAACAAAAAAAACTCATGTAGAAAGCAAATATATCCACCCTTACTCACAGTTTCACTTTCTGAAGTTCTAGTTACCCATGATCAACTGTGCTCCAAAAATATTAAATGGAAAATTCCAGAAATAAGTGATTTATAAATTTTAAATTATGTGCTATTCTGAGTAAGTAATGAAATCTCACTTTGTCCTGCTTGTCCCCACTCAGGACAAGAATCCATATGTATCCAAGTCCTATGCATCTATGTTGTATATGCTATCTATCCATTAGTCACTTAGTAACTATATCAGTTATTAGATCAACTGTCATGGTGCTATAGTCAACTCACAATAACTAAACTATGGAACCAAACTAGGTGTCCTTCAACAGATAAATGGATTTAAAAAATGTGGTATATATACATGATGGAATATTACTCAGCCTTAAAGAAAAATGAAATTATGGCATTTACAGGAATAGGATGGAGCTGGAGAGTATCATGCAAAGCAAAATAAGGTAATCCCCAAAAAACAGATTCTAGGTATTTTCTCTGATATGTGGAGGCTAATTCACAATAAGTTGGGGGGGTGATGCTAGGGAAGAATAGAATTACTTTGGATTAGGTAGAGGGGAGCCAAGGGAGGGGAGGGATATGGGGGTAGGAAGGATAGTAGAATGAATCTGGCATTATTAGCCAATGTGCATATATGATTATGCAACTAGTGGGATTCTACATCATGTACAACCAGAAGAATGAGAAGTTATACTCCATTTATGTATGATGTGTCAAAATGTATCCTACTGTCATGTATAACTAATTAGAACTAATAAAAATGAAACTTTAAAAAAGTGTGAGGAAGAGACAAAGACAGAGAGTGCAAGCTCTGAGAAGACAACATAAAGCAGAATTAAGGTGATCATAAAAAAATTGAGATTTGAAAAGTAAGCTGGAAATGTAATGCAAAAACTGTAAATAAAAAAAAACATTTCACAAATGTGTGCTAAATTAGAAAAATGCATAAGAAAATAAAATAACAGATCATTACTTAAGAGAAATACAAGTTGGAAAAGGAATAAAATGTTTTAAATAGAGAATAAATTAAGAAATTAAAATAAGGACTAAAGAAAGCAATAGATAGAGAAAATAGGCAAAGAAGATCCAACTGTAAGCAACTTCTGCAAGATAATTGAGGAAATAGTGCCAGGCCTGGTGGCCATGCCTGTTAATACCAGTGGCTCCGGGGGCTAAGTCAGGAGGATCACAAGTTCAAAGCCAGCCTTAGCTGATTAGGGAGGCACCCAGACCCGGTCTCTAAATAAAATGTAAAACAGGACTGGGCATGTGGCTCAGTGGTTAAGCACCCCTGGGTTCAATCCCTGGTACCAAAGAAAGAAAAAAAGAAACCTCACATCCCTCCCTTATTCTCTCTTCATTTCAATAAATTTATAAATTTCAATATAAAAGTTTTAAAAAAACATAATGGAGCTGTCATAGTAATCATATGCAGGCACCTATATACTACTTTACATTCTGCAATAATAACTAAAATAATCCTGAAATAAATTTAAATTACAACATGTCATTGAAAAAAGATCACTGTGATTTTTTTTTCTATTCAATAAATTTTTAAAAAATCTCTCTCTACTTGGCATCTCATCCTTCTGGCCAATAAACAACTTTACAATTTAGGCTTCATACTTTACTATTTGAAACTTTGAGAGCTGCAAGCCTGAATATGCCCTTAAATGAAAAGTCCACATGAGGTAGAGAAAAAAATCCACTTGGAATATATATATGAAAAGATTAAGATATTTCACCCATCTTGCAAAGCCTGAGGAAACCACTACAGAACTAACTTCAAGAGGGATGTGTCACAGCTCAGGGGGCCCCGTGTGCTGCTGATACAGGTAAGCATCATTCTTATTACTTGAGAATTCTCATTTTCATATACAGCAAGCCAGGGAAATAAACAGAACTTTGATTGATTGTTCCAGGAAAAGAATGTGCTATATGGTATAAACATTTTTTTTTCTGAGTAGAATGGTTCTGAGAAAGCTACAATGAGCTGGAGAGAATTCTGGGATTTGCTTTTTAAGGTCCCCTTGGGGAGCCTCAGAGCTCATTAGAATGGAAGGTGTCCTTGCAGACGCCTACCTGTGCTCTTGGAGATCTAAGCCATTTCTTTCAGTCTCTGCAATAATCACTTTTCCAACTAAAAATTTAACAGATAAGCCTTCTCCAGTGAATTGCCATGTAGCTCACTGAGATCAGAATTGAAAAACTATGAAAACAGTATTACATCTTGAACTTAATAGGACCAAAGCAGAATTATTGATTTCTAACCTCTCCACACTTGTTCTTCCCCTAGTTTTCTCCATCTCAGTAAAAGGCACCACACACCATCTAATAGCTTAAGGGAAAACCCACACGACATTCTCATTCCTGCCTTTTTTCTCACTCACAACATCCAACCCATCAAGCCTCACTGGCTTTTACTCCAAAACAATTCTTTAATTCATCCACTTCTCACTATGCCCACCACTACTAAGACGAGGTCATCACTGTCACACGTGGCCTTCTCTGGTAGCATCCTAACAAGTCTCTGTGATTCTGCTCCTGCCCCACTGCTGCACACACTCTGTCCTGAACAACTAGATGGGTCTCAGTGGGCCTCATTCCTTTCCCAACACAAACCCATCTTCCCCAAAGCATCTCATCACACATAAATTCAAACCACGAATGGATCCCCATTCTATCAGGCGCCTTCATCCCCCTCTGCCTCCTTCCTTCACTTCCCCTCACTCACTAGACAGCCATCTTCTTTCTATTTCTCTCATGTGCCACGATTATTCCCATGTTAGGTCGTTGCATATCTGACACATTCTGGTCATTTCAAGTCTCAGCCTAAAACGGACCTCCTAACTATCTTTCAGGATTGACTGCCCACTCTTCTATTTCTCCCATTATTTTCTGTTTTAATCACATTACTTTTTTTATGGGGGTGGGGCAGGTTACTGGGGATTGAACCCAGGGACAATTAACCACTGAGTCACATCCTCAGCCTTTACTTTTTATTTTGAGACAAGGTCTTGCTAAGTTGCTTAGGGCCTCACTAAGTTGCTGTGACTGGCTTTGAACTTAACTTATGATCCTTCTGCCTCAGCCTCCAAAGTCACTGGGATTACAGGCATGTGCCATGGCGCGTGGCTCAGTACTTATCTTTATTTAAAATTATATTATTTATAATGTAATCATTCATGAAATATAATCTCTTTAGAAGGCAGCTTTATTTTATTTCTCACTTTTTCCCTAGATCCTAGAAGAGAGCCTGGCTCCTAGTGGGAATTCAATAAATACATGCTTAATGATTATATATATTTCACGACTACATTTACTGAGTGGTCCGTAAGTCCCTTAAAAGCGAATCAGTTCTCTTCCACAAAAAATTTCTTCAGTGCTTTAGTAAGTGTTAGAAATGGTGCCAAGAACTAGAGGCATAAAGCTTAAAATCTTAACTTTGATACTTTGTGCTCAGTGCTGGCTAAGGGGGACTCTCAATGGATTATCAATTTATAACATCCAAACAAGATTACTAAAGAGGATATTTAACATCTCAACAGCTTCCTGCACCATTATGATGACAGAAATATTAATATATTTAAATCACAGATTTTCAATTAATAGAGGATGTTGGGTCAGTAATAATAGGATATTATTATAGTTGACATATAATTATTTAAGAAACAGATTTGGCATAGGACATCCCTAAACCAATGGTCCCATGGTAAGCCTACTGCAACAGGAAAGCAGCTGACAGATGAAAGCCCCAACCACTAGGATGTTGCCCTTCAGTGGCATTAATGCAAATGCAGAGGTTGACTCCAGGATGAGCAACCTCTCACCCTGACCCTGCATGGTAAAGTACCCACTGGAATGGACTATGTCAGGCAGGTGTCTACCTAGCTGCAGAGCATGATATGGAATCAAAGCAATTCATCAAGTATTTACTGGGTGCCTACTCTGCTATAGGTGTTCTGCTGGGCATCAAGATGCAGAGATAAGTAAGTCGTAAGTGCAAAGAAGCTAAATTATAGTGTATTATTGAACCCCAAGGTTTAACCCTCTTAGTTTTCCTTCCTTAAAGACTATTTCAGGTCACATTAAAATAATAATTAGTAAAAACTATACAAATACTGGCTCATTTAATCTTCATAAAAGCTCTGTGAAGTGGCACAGTTCTCATCCTCATTTTAGAAAGTCAGGAAGCTATGATACAAACCAGAAAGGTGGCACATCTGGTAAGTGGAGAGCCTTGCTCAATAGGAAATGAAGGCCACTCAGCAATCACTGGCAAGTATTTTGAATCTGCACAAATAAGCTGCAATGTAAATGCAAGACTATTATCTTTTCCAATAACTTAATTTGCCACAGGGACACTGACTGCTCCCAGAACAATGGAGATGAGAGATCGACACTCGAAAATATGAGCCACCTGGGGGGGAATTATAATTGCCATTTCCAATTTTTTTAGCACTCTTCTGTTTCTACCCTATCACCCTCCAGTTTTTTAAGTGAAGCGTTTCTGGGTATGTGTGGGTATATGCATGTGTTTTCTTTTTACATTTGAAGGAAATGACTTTGCACGATCGTACTTGTTATACACATAGGAAAGTCAGTTGGCCAGTGATTAAAAGCTCCACAATGAGTCATAAATATTAAATTTCTCTCAAAGCACTTGGCACTCTGCAAGCTGTTTTCTAGATAATGTGTGTATAACTCCAGGTCTTATTGGCTTATGAACCACAGGTTAAGAGTACAGTGCCGGATTATCCCTAGGTCCTCCTGGAATAAGAGGGCTTCTCAAGGGACAAGCACTCAGACAAGCCCCTCATGCCCTTTATCATGTTTAGCTCAGACTCCCAAAAGAGGGCAGGGAGAGTTCGAATGTAATTTTCCCTCCTGCTTGTACTTCTGCTGTCCTTATGTTCCAGCCCAGCTCCTACCATCCCTCTCATTTGTTTTCTAATCATCTGGCTTAGAGAGTTTCCTGGGACTCTCCTGGGGCTACTTACAAGGAAGCACCGACCTAACCTTTACTTCCAGTGCCCTTCAAATGTCTGCTCTCACTGCTGTTGCCACCTGGAACTCTGTGACTGCCTGGCTGTGAATCTCCATCACCAAATGTCACCTGCGATAGTTCTGTAAGCTGCCAAGACTCTGTCAGACTGCCCATGTGCTCTCTCTGATCTGCTTTTGACCTCTGATGCTCACATCTCCAGCTGACAGGGAAAAATATTTACTGGCTTGTGTTCTCCTGTTTGTAAAGGAAGAGGGAGATCTTTCAATACCATTATTTGAGCAGCCTAGTTGTTAAGTTCTATTTGCTTTGTTTTATATCTTTTTCCTGCCCTAGACACTTAGGCAACTTCAAGTATCGGATCAGGGTCATTTCAATACATCATTCCACACACTGAACCTAGGTGGACACCCTATTGCTGTCTGTTACAACCTGTAATCTGGCAAGCATCCACTGCTCCATAGCATCCCACATTCCAGTCTGTCTGGACTGTAACTGCAAAGAGTATTCAAGTATTCTCTGTGCCTCAAAGAGGTGACACAGCATTTAGCAACATGTAACTTCCATTTGCCAACTTTTCAATGGGTAAATTGTGAATAAGAAGAACAAGAAATGGATCTGATAGCAGGAAGAAGGGAGGCTGGATATAGAGTGGGGTAATCAGTGCTGAAAGTTAGGCAGGACTCATAAGGAACTCAGTGCTTACTCTACCAGGCCAATACAAATATTCAAAGAAAGGCCTAGACTGGAAATTAAAGCAAATATAAAACAGAAGTGTCGGCCGCAGCAAGTCAAAACCTGGGAAAGCCAAAAGGAAATATGATTCAAGGGCAGAGCAAAGTGGAGGTCCGAAGCCTACTCATCTGATTGGTTGGCATAGAGGATAGAAAATCCATGCAAAGCAAGAGAAGTCAGAGGAAAAGCAAAGTAACAACACATTTGGCAGAGGGGTCCCAAAAATCAAGGCAGCCAGCTCTTTCACACTAAATTGCTTCTGTTCTCCCCTTGCTTACAGGAAAACTAATGTAAACCTGGCCTGAAGGTCTTTTTGCAGCAAGCATCTGAAATATGAGCTATACCAAAATAAATTGGAAAGTCAAATACATGCACACATAGAAAAATAAGCTTTCGAGATTCTGAGAGCAGGGGTGAGAATAAAAAGGTGAAGAAACATCAGACAGGGAGATCCAACATGGCAGCGGGCGTGGAGAGATCAAGTCTCTGACCTCTTCAGCTGCGCGGGCATAGGGAGTCGGGAGTCGTGAACCATCTAAATGCTGTTTGCTCAGGATCACTAGGCAATGCTGAGCTGATGTGGATCTGGGGCAAACAGTCTGGGCCTCTCAGAACACACACCGAGCCCAGATCGGCTGAATTCAAGCTCCCGTTCGCCTGCGTCTCGCAGACAAACCGCTGTGACTCAGCACTAAATGATCCCGCTGAAACAACTGGTCGGCCCTTCTGAACCTGCAGAGATTAATACCAACCGAGCTTTCATAGGCAGTGGCCACAGGATTGAGAAGAGGCTTGGGAGAGCCAGTCAGGACCCACCCGTTGCATTGGTCACCCGGCAAAGGGAACTAACTGTCGCCATTTGCATGGGATACCACCATGGCAGAGAACTGACGTCACCAGAATGCGGCGGAGGAGTTAACTTCATTGAAACCGGCGGTGACAGGTGTGTAACCCCCTAGCCCTTCCTCTCCACACAACGGGGAAACCTTAAGGGCCCCTCCCAGCTCTCCCGTAAGGTCCCCTCCCAGCTCTTCCGTGAGCACGATAGTCAGACCGAGGGAATCAGGAGTGGCACGCGGTGCGGAACCCCCAGCTACCGCTCCCACCAGTGCTGACAACTGAGGTCTCTTGCACCAGCTACTGGGGGAGTGGCTACCGGAGGGCAAGAAAAATTCGCTGAGGGTTCTCAGCCCCAAGCTCCACAAACTTAGGGTCTGAGGGAATGCCAAACAGGGAGAGGGTGCCCAGTCGTTCAAGAAAATAGGGCTCCTAGGAGCAGCAGACCTGGCGTGTAGCCAGTATTGTGGTGAGCATCACCGGTGAGCGGGGCCTGGCTTGAGGAAAAGTGGGGAAGTGACTAGACACAAGAAAAGGCCCTAGGCACTCAGGACAGGAGACCCGCCCAGTCTGGGAGGAGGAGCTGCTGCACAGTGATTGGTTCCCGCGTATTGAGAGGAGAAGCTTGGCCCGGTGGGCACAGCTCCACCTACTGGAAGAGAAGTTAATCAAACTCTAAGACTGCATTTATTAATTTTTTTTAATTTGGGTTTTTTTTTTCATTTTCATTTTTTAAATTTTTTAAATTTTTTTTTATTTTTTTAATTTTAATTTTTTTTTATTATTTTTAAATTTTTTTCTTTTTTTATTCTCTATTTTTTTCTTTTGTCTTTTCATTTCTTTTCAATTTCCTTATTCCCCCTTCCTTGAATTCTGCCTGCTTACTCTCATTCTCTTTAGTGACTTCTTCCCTTCCCTTCTAATACCTTTCCTCCCAAGCATCAAATAAATTTATAGGAGTAAACAGTAACTCAGCAGTCAAACAGAACAAGAAGTAACATGAGCAACATGAAAAAGCAAGGAAGAAAAGGAGTACAAACAATGCAGGACAGCCTAAATATTCAGGAGGACCTAGAGGCACCAGAAAAATGGCCAAATAAAGAACTCAAGGAATACCTTAGACAGATGGAATGGAATCTTAAAGAGGATATGAGACAGCAAATTCAAACAATGAAAGAACACATTGAAAATGAATTACATAAACAGATAAAAGAAGCAAATAAGCATCTTTATCAGGAGATAGAGATTATAAAAAAATCAAACAATAATTCTAGAAATGAAGGAAACTATAAACCAAATTAAAACCTCAAATGAGAGTATTACTAACAGAGTGGAGCAAGTAGAAGCCAGAACATCAGATAATGAAGACAAAATATATCATCTTGAAAAGAGGCTAGCCAACTCAGAAAGGCTGGTAAAAAATCACGAGAAAAACATCCAAGAGATATGGGAAAACATAAAAAAACCAAACTTAAGGGTCACCAGGATAGAGGAAGGTACAGAAGTTCAAACCAAGGGAATGAGCAACCTGCTGAATGAAATAATTATAGAAAACTTTCCAGAAATAAAAAAGGAAACGGATATACAAATTGTGGATGCATACAGGAGACCGAGCATACAAAATCACAGTAGACCAACGCCAAGACACATTGTTATGAAGATATCCAATATACAGAAAAAGAGAAAATATTAAAGCTACAAGAGAAAGGAGGCAGATTACATTCAGGGGTAAACCAATAAGGTTAACAACGGATTTTTCATCACAGATGCTGAAAGCGAGAAGATCCTGGAACAACGTATTTCAAACACTGAAAGACAATGGATGCCAACCAAGAATTTTGTATCCAGAAAAATTAAGCTTCAGGTACGACAACGAAATAAAAATCTTTCATGATAAACAAAAGTTAAAAGAATTTGCAACCAGAAAACCAACACTGCAAAGCATCTTGAGCAAAACACTACACGAGGAAGAAATGAAAAACAATAACCAAAACCAACAGTGGGAAGAACCTCAGTAAAGACAGAGGGCAGGGGGAAAGCTAATGATGGAGAAACAAACTAAATTTTAAAAAAAAGATAAATAATCAAACATGGCTGGAAGTACAAACCATATATCAATAATAACTCTAAACGTTAATGGCTTAAACTCTCCAATAAAGCGACATAGGCTGGTAACATGGATTAAAAAAACAAATCCAACAATATGCTGCCTCCAGGAGACACATCTGATTGGAAAAGACATACACAGGCTGAAGGGGAAAGGTTGGGAAAAAAAATAT
Organism: Marmota monax; assembly: GCF_021218885.2. NCBI lineage: Eukaryota > Metazoa > Chordata > Mammalia > Rodentia > Sciuridae > Marmota > Marmota monax. Next base: position 1,397,662 of record NW_026693595.1, on the reverse strand, counting down.
ACCACGCACACAGTCCTCATAAGCAAGCAGGGGTGGCCATCCTCATATCGAATAAAATTGACTTCAAGACTAAGTTAATCAAAAGGGATAAGGAAGGACATTATATACTGTTAAAAGGAACCATTCACCAACAAGACATAACAATTATCAATATTTATGTACCAAATAATGGTGCTGCGATGTTCATAAAACAAATTCTCCTCAAGTTCAAGAATCAAATAGACCACAACACAATGATTATGGGTGACTTCAACACACCTCTCTCACCATTGGACAGATCCTCCAAACAAAGTTGAATAAAGAAACTATAGAACTCAATATCACAATCAATAACCTAGACTTAACTGAAATATATAGAATATATCAACCATCATCAAGTGGATATACTTTTTTCTCAGTAGCACATTGATCCTTCTCAAAAATAGACCATATATTATGCCATAGGGCAACCCTCAGTAAATATAAAGGGGTGGAGATAATACCATGCATTTTATCTGATCATAATGGAATGAAACTGGAAATCAATGATAAAAGAAGGAAGGAAAAATCCTACATCACATGGAAAATGAACAATATGTTACTGAATGATCAATGGGTAACAGAAGACATAAAGGATGAAATCAAAAAATTCTTAGAGATAAATGAAAATACAGACACAACATATCGGAATCGATGGGACACAATGAAAGCAGTTTTAAGAGAGAAATTCATCACCTGGAGGTCATTCCTCAAAAAAAGAAAAAACTAACAAATAAATGAGCTCACACTTCATCTCAAAGCCCTAGAAAAGGAAGAGCAAAACAACAGCAAATGTAGCAGAAGGCAAGAAATATTTAAAATCAGAGCGGAAATCAACAAAATTGAAACAAAAGAAACTATTGAAAAAATTGACAAAACTAAAAGTTGGTTCTTCGAAAAAATAAATATGATCGACAGACCCTTAGCCATGCTAACGAAAAGAAGAAGAGAGAGAATTCAAATTACTAACATACGGGATGAAAAAGGCAATATCACAACAGATGCTACAGAAATACAGAAGACAATTAGAAATCATTTTGAAAACCTTATTGGAATCAATAAAATAGAAGATAGTAAAGACATCGATAAATTTCTTAAGTCATATGATTTGCCCAGACTGAGTCAGGAGGATACACACAATTTGAACAGAACAATATCAATGGATAAAATAGAAGAAGCAATCAAAAGACTACCAACCAAGAAAAGCCCAGGACTGGATGGGTATACAGCGGAGTTTTACAAAACCTTTAAAGAAGAATTAATACCAACACTTTTCAAGTTATTTCAGGAAATAGAAATAGAGGGAGCTCTTCCAAATTCATTCTATGAGGCCAACATCACCCTGATTCCGAAACCAGACAAAGACACCTCAAAGAAAGAAAACTACAGACCAATATCTCTAATGAACCTAGATGCAAAAATCCGCAATAAAATTCTGGCGAATCGGATACAAAAACACATCAAAAAAATTGTGCACCATGATCAAGTAGGATTCATCCCTGGGATGCAAGGATGGTTCAATATACAGAAATCAATAAATGTTATTCACCACATCAATAGACTCAAAGATAAGAACCATATGATCATCTCAATAGACGCAGAAAAAGCATTCGACAAAGTGCAGCATCCCTTTATGTTCAAAACATTAGAAAAACTAGGGATAACAGGAACTTACCTCAACATTGTAAAAGCTATCTATGCTAAGCCTCAGGCTAGCATCATTCTGAATGGAGAAAAATTGAAGGCACTCCCTCTAAAATCTGGAACAAGACAGGGATGCCCTCTATCACCACTTCTATTCAATATAGTTCTCGAAACACTGGCCAGAGCAATTAGACAGACGAAAGAAATTAAAGGCATAAAAATAGGAAAAGAAGAACTTAAATTATCACTATTTGCGGGAGACTTGATTCTATACCTAGAAGACCCAAAAGGGTCTACAAAGAAACTACTAGAACTAATAAATGAATTCAGCAAAGTGGCAGGATATAAAATCAACACGCATAAATCAAAGGCATTTCTGTATATCAGCGACAAAACTTCTGAAACGGAAATGAGGAAAAACACCCCATTCACAATACCCTCAAAAAAATAAAATACTTCGGAATCAACCTAACAAAAGAGGTGAAAGATTTATACAATGAAAACTACAGAACCCTAAAGAGAGAAATACAAGAAGATCTTAGAAGATGGAAAAATAAACCCTGTTCATGGATAGGCAGAACTAACATCATCAAAATGGCGATATTACCAAAAGTTCTCTATAGGTTTAATGCAATGCCAATCAAAATCCCAACGGCATTTCTTGTAGAAATAGATAAAGCAATCATGAAATTCATATGGAAAAATAAAAGACCCAGAAAAGCAAAAGCAACTCTAAGCAGGAAGTGTGAATCAGGCGGCATAAAGATACCAGATTTCAAATTATACTACAGAGCAATAGTAACAAAAACAGCATGGTACTGGTAACAAAACAGGTGGGTGGACCAATGGTACAGAATAGAGGACACAGAGACTAATCCACAAAGTTACAACTATCTTATATTTGATAAAGGGGCTAAAAGCATGCAATGGAGGAAGGATAGCATCTTCAACAAATGGTGCTGGGAAAACTGGAAATCCATATGCAACAAATGAAACTGAATCCCCTTCTCTTGCCATGCACAAAAGTTAACTCAAAATGGATCAAGGAGCTTGATATCAAATCAGAGACTCTGCGTCTGATAGAAGAAAAAGTTGGCTCCGATCTACATATTGTGGGGCCGGGCTCCAAATTCCTTAATAGGACACCCATTGCACAAGAGTTAATAACAAGAATCAACAAATAGGACTTACTTAAACTAAAAAGTTTTTTTCTCAGCAAGAGAAACAATAAGAGAGGTAAATAGGGAGCCTACATCATGGGAACAAATCTTTACTCCTCACGCTTCAGATAGAGCCCTAATATCCAGAGTATACAAAGAACTCAAAAAATTAGAAAATAAGGTAACAAATAACCCAATCAACAAATGGGCCAAGGACCTGAACAGACACTTCTCAGAGGAGGACATACAATCAATCAACAAGTACATGAAAAAATGCTCACCATCTCTAGCAGTCAGAGAAATGTAAATCAAAACCACCCTAAGATACCATCTCACTCCAGTAAGATTGGCAGCCATTAGGAAGTCAAACAACAACAAGTGCTGGCGAGGATGTGGGGAAAAGGGTACACTTGTACATTGCTGGTGGGACTGCAAATTGGTGCAGCCAATTTGGAAAGCAGTATGGAGATTCCTGGGAAAGCTGGGAATGGAACCACCATTTGACCCAGCTATCGCCAGTCTCGGACTATTCCCTGAAGACCTTAAAAGAGCATACTGCAGGGATACTGCCACATCGATGTTCATAGCAGCACAATTCACAATAGCTAGACTGTGGAACCAACCCAGATGCCCTTCAATAGATGAATGGATAAAAAAAAATGTGGCATTTATACACAATAGAGTATTACTCTGCACTAAAAAAATGACAAAATCATGGAATTTGCAGGGAAATGGATGGCATTAGAGCAGATTATGCTAAGTGAAGCTAGCCAATCCCTAAAAAACAAATGCCAAATGTCTTCTTTGATATAATGAGAGCAACTAAGAACAGAGCAGGGAGGAAGAGCAGGAGGAAAAGATTAACATTAAATAGAGACATGAGGTGGGAGGAAAAGGGAGAGAAAAGGGAAATTGCATGGAAATGGAAGGAGACCCTCATTGTTATACAAAATTACATATAAGAGATTGTGAGGGGAATGGGAAAAAAACAAGTAGATGGGGTAGAGAGAGAAGATGGGAGGGGAGGGGAGGGGGGATAGTTGAGGATAGGAAAGGTAGCAGAATACAACAGTCACTAATATGGCATTATGTAAAAATGTGGATGTGTAATTGATGTGATTCTGCAATCTGTATTTGGGGTAAAAATGGGAGTTCATAACCCACTTGAATCTAATGTATGAAATATGATATGTCAAGAGCTTTGTAATGTTTTGAACAACCAATAAAAAAAAAAAAGAAACATCAGACACTAACAGGACCCAGAAGTGGAGCGAACCCTGCTCAGATTGAAAGAAGCAGGTGATAAAGTCCCAAGAAAGCCACCTCCATGTGAAACAAACAGAATACTTATCTTAAGGAAGGATTTTGAACAACTGGTGGCGAGCTTGGGATAAATTAATGAGACATGATTTTAAAATTAGCACAAAACGGAAAAGGATGGCTGCTCCTCTGGAATTTGCCCCTCCCTCCACCCCAAAATGAAATAGAAAGTAAGACATAAATAAGAGTGGTTAGGAGATAACGTTTATTGTAATTGAATACCAGATACCTATAAGTTTATTATATTCTGTGTATATTTGGACTTCTTATTCTTAATACTAAGTACACAGAAAATAAAGTGTGTTCAGAAATGGAAAGGAATCACAGTATACTACATGACTCATCTGTAAATCATTTACTAGGCATAATCATGTTAGTGTTCTCTATTGCTATGACCATAATTATGATGCACCTACACTGGGTAGAGCAGCTTATTGGAGTGGAGTATCAAACAAGTTTCTTCCTAGTCTTTCATAATGGGAGGTTTGGCTTTGGCCAGATGTTGTCAAACTTTTTAGTTTTTGTAACAACATTTACCTATTGCCTTTTGATTATTAAATGCTCCCCCCTGCAAAGTTTATTTCTCAAGCTCCTTTGTCATCTGGCTTTAGGCTACAATCATTTAATGAAAGATGGGGGGAAGAAAAGAGAATCTAGGGCATCCACTCCATCCCTGTTTTCTCTGCTTCTGACGATGGCTGCTCTTGTCCATGGTTCCTGCTCCTCATAGATCAGCACCCTATTCCTGGCCCTAGCTCCCTCTGATGGATTCTAAATCAGAAATGATTCAATACAAAACCATCCTTTAAAAAAATACATGCAAATAAGACATACTCCATGTCTGTATAAATATATCAAAGTAAACTCTACTGTAAAATAGAATAAAATAAATGAAAAAATGCATGTACAAGTTTTATTTTAACAGTTGGAATTTTTCATTATTCTTTCATATTCTCTTAGGGTTTTTCAAATTTTCATTCTACTTCCCTCACATAATTTCATATAAACTCAATATTGAAAAATATTTCATTAGTCATCAAGCAGTTGTGCAGCAAAATATGTACATAACTCTTTTAATGTGATCACAAGTCTTAATGTGATCAAATTTCTTCTGGAATGAATGGTCACTAAAATTATTATTGGTAAACACTTGATCTAAATGGCATTTATACAAAACAAATTTTGGTAAGTAACTGAAAAATAAGGAGTCAAATTTTAGTGCAGTGTTGTCCAATGAAATAAATTTGTTGATTTTTTCCCCTGTATTAGTTGATACATCTATGGATGAAATGGTTTGTTGCTGAACAACAACAATAAAAAGGGTCAGCGCTTATTCTATTTCTCATTTCTTGCTTCTACAAATGTTATCACTAAGAAACTGTGTTCATGTGAATAAGTAAATGAATGGACATTTTTTTTCTTTTAAAAAGCAATTCTTTGAACTCTTCTTCTGGTTACAAATCAGTTCTGTCATTGTGTTTTTGTTTTGTTTTTTAATAATAATATATCACCTAACAATTTCATTGGATCCTTTGGTTTTTCTGGAATGTAAAATATTGGAAATCACCTGAATTGCAAATATATATATATATATATATATATATATATATATATATATATATATAGAGAGAGAGAGAGAGAGAGAGAGAGAGAGAGAGAGAGAGATTTCCCAAGACTTTTGAGTCATTTGCTTTCTATACACTATATTTCAGGAAAGGTAGTCTTTACATGAACTTAGGAAATTATCATTAATTATACTTACTACCTTTCAATTTAAAGGAATCTTGTTCAACTTTAGAAGGAATTGAGGAAACTCAAAATATTGTTCAAATTACATTTTTACCTATGCAATATTTTTATAAAGTACTTTTATTTAATCACAAACTTTCTATCTTCATTGAAACCGTGGACCCATAGATTTACCTAATAAAAATTATGGGAATTCTCTGTCATTTAACTTGGTTAGGAAGGTCAAGTCTTTTCCACCAGCCATACAAACCTACTCTTTGCCAAAAACTGTCTGATTCTATTTTCAATTGCAATAAGCATTTTATTATGTACTTCAGATAATGTTTTTAAAATAACATTACTATAATTATTCAGGATTAAATTATTGTATATGTAGTGAATTTAATACATGTATTTCATAATACGCTTTTAAGATAACAAATCAATATCTTATTACTTATTTTCTACCTAATGAGAGCACACTATGTTGCTAAATTGTGTTATTTATGAAGCAAGAAGTATAATTAAAAGCCACAGAATTCAGCAAATATATTCTGATGCCTGGCTTTTTGGAGTAATTAAAAAAGAATCAAATTTTTAAAATCAGAAATGAATCCACTTTAGACATTATCACCAAACTTTACTTACATACTTTATGTAAGAGCTCACACTGCTAAAAACTAATCAGATGATTGGTTAGCTAGAATTTTGTTGTTGTTAGTAGGAAGTGGAAATACTAAGTATTTTATGGGATAAAACAAAAAGCACTTTATTGGGTTTCAAATAAATGTTTCAAAACATACTTTGATAAAATAGCTACTACTATTAAGTAACACATTCCAAATCTCAAAGAAACCATGTAAAAGTTTTATCCATAGATTTTACCCACAGCATTTTGAAAATTTTGTTAGTACTGGGAAACAGTCCAGTTATATATAAAAGAATCAATAACAGCAATCTATACTGCTTTGGCTAGTAGAAGATGCTTTTTGTTCTCAGCTAATTATGTGTCATAAGGATAATTGTAGAAAATAGCTGAAATGAACTTGCATTTTGATATTTTTAAAGTTGTTTCAGTGTTCAATATTTCTACTGCTTTGTTTTGCTCCTGAGGGACCTTGCCTCAGAACTGTGCAGTCTTAATAGTTGGAGGATTGAAGAAATTGATCTTTACTACCACTGCCCTACTTTATCATCTACCCAAATTCTAAATATGCCAACAAGAACAAAAATACCAATTTTCCAAAAACAAACTTCACCTTTAATAGCAATATGTTAGAAAGTCTTGCCAGGTTATGGTGTTGTGATTGACCTTTAACAGAGTCTCCTCTTTTATTTGGCACTTTTGAAGTTCAATTTCACCAGGAAAGATTTTTGGATGAATGAGAATAAATACCTTGTTTCTTCAACTGAGAGAAGAGCAATTGTGAGATCAAATTTCATCTCAGCTACTATAATTTTAGGAAAGAATCACATAGAATTTGAAAGCCTAAAATTGAATATCTAAATCTCTGCCTATGCAACCCTTGAAAAATCACTGTGTGCTCCAATCTGAGAGCCACTGGTCTTGTTCATTTTACATTTGCAGTGTTTGGATTTAATTAAGGGTCTCCATTTATCTTTTGTTATTTGTATGGCATGTAACATACAGGGGTCTTCCTCACTTATTCATTTACTCAAATGTTTCTCTAAGAAGTCTCAATTCCAGAGGATCTCTTAAAGATTTGACCCCTAAAATGACAACAGTTACAGCTTTCAGACTTGATCTGATCTTAGTCTTCAACAACCAGTTCCATTCTCTGCTGTGGTACAGTGAAGTCCTTTGGTCATAGTCACTTCCTGATTTAGGCGTGAACTGAAAACTTACCCATTGTGAAGTGCCAGGTCACTTCCTATGCAACACAATTAGCAACCTTCCGAAGGGGTCATTGCCATGTCACTACATCACACTCCTCCTCTGTGGGTTTCATTTACACCTTCAGAAACACATTGTTTTTAAAATGTTGAAATAAATGATTTTAATGATTTTGTGATCTTATAATTTTTAACCAATCATAACTTTGTTAATGAATATGAAACATTCCATTTTTTAAAAATTTTAGAAAGGACATTTAACATCTTTTCCATTTATTCACTCACTTAGCAAAGATTTATTAAATACTTATGTGCCAGGCTCTCATGGCAAGAGATGTGAATACAAACATGGAAAAAACAAAACAGGATTGCCAACAATAGACATGGAGAAGAGATTAGTGATTCCAGGGGACAGGAATGGGGCAGGGAGGAGAGTGCCACTATAAAGAACAGCACAAGGGAATTCCTTTGTGGTTATAAAACAGTTTTGAGTTCAAAGGTAGGTAGGTACAAAGCAGAGATTGACAAACTTTTTCTGTAAAGGAACAGATCGTAAATATTTTAAGAAAGTTATGTTCGGCAAACCAATATTAGCAAAAGTAGTTGGTCTTGCACGTAGTTCACTCTGAAAAATCTGAAGGACTTTTACAGCTTTAGACAGAACTTCTAAATTTGAATACCCCCCATCCCCCCACTCCCCACCCCCCCTCCACCCCACACCCCACACCCCCCCCCCCTCACCCAGGATGAAGTTGCAGGCCTCAGTAACAGAACAAAGAAATGCAAAAAAAATCTGTGGAGGATGTGGAGGATGTGAGGAGGGGAGGTGGCCAGAAAGAGGATAGCTCACAAATCTTCTAATGACAAAATAGGAAAAGCAATGGTTTATATTGAGGTTGCAAAGCACAGCCCATGGGGAAGATCTGGCCTACTGCTTGTTTTTGTAAATACAGTTTTATTGGAACACAGCTACATCCATTCGTCTATGTATTATCAATGGCTATATTAACACCACCATAGCAGAGGTAAGTAGCTGTAACTGTGAACCATGTGGTTCACAAACCTTAAAATATGTACTATCTAGCCTTTTATGAAAAGGTTTGCTGACTCCTATTTTGCATCCCTCAGCAGAACCAGCTGCACACGGTGAAGAAACAACCCTCTATGAAGCTTGGTGACGTATAGTGCTTCTACTGATATTAGCTTGGCTCTCATACATTTGAGGAAGAATGAGGAATTTGTCTTTTAGTTATTTTCAAATAAGAAAACTGAATTCAGAAAATTAAGTGTTTTGCCTGAGGTTATGTAAGTAGAAAAGATATTCTGATTTCTTGGCCAATTAATTTTCTTTCACTTCCAATATGTTTCTTTACATATAGTATAATATTAAATTTCAGCCAGTCTCTCAATGATGAGAAATTCTAAATGATTGCTATATATAAACATAACTGTTTAGATTTCTAAAGCTCACAGTTTACCAATCTAAAAGTTGTCTGGAGAGTAGCTTGTGTCCTCATCTCCACACCAATTCACCCAGAAAACTCTTATTGATCCAGAAGATTCAATCCAAATGCCATCTTATCATGGAAGTCTTTGCCATGTTCTTTTTTATGTGCTCCATGTTTCCTTTAATAATTGTTATATTTTATTATATGGGTCTGTGTATGCTTTCTGTGTTTAGTATGTAATCATATTTACTGGACTATCAACCTTATCCATAACCATGTCTGTTTTGCCGAGTCTAATGAGAACACAGTGCCAGCCACGCAACTGTTACTTAAATGAATAAAGGAACAGTTTGTTCATAATGGAGCTGAACTTCACAGGCCATGACTTTCTGATCCATGACCATTCCGTCTCCAGATGAATAGTATTACCAGGGCAGGACATTCCACTTTGGAACAGCTCTAATAACTAGTGTTTTTAAAGCACTGAAATCTATCTTTTCAATTTTTACCAAGTAGTTGTAGTTCTTCCCAGCAGGATAGAAGTAAACAAGCGTGTTCTCTACTATATCACTCTCTCTCTGAGAAAATCTTTGCTGTGAATTATTTTTATAGATTAGAGATCCTTGTTATTTTTCAGTTATTCCTTTCTTGAATTGATTCTTTGACCTGCCATTCCTCTGACTGGTCTCCTCTCTGTAGTGGTTAAGAGAATAGACTACACAGTCAAAATTCATGTTTGGATCTTAGCGTTACATTCATTAACTTGAGAAACCTTGGCAAATTTCAAAATCTCTCTTTGCTTTCATTTCATCTGTAAAACAGAAATAGTAATAGTATTGACCTTAACAAATGAAGAATAAATGAGTTATTATACAAAAACACCTTAGAAAGGTGCCTGGTGAAAAGCAAGCACTCTTCAGAAGCAGAGCAAAAATAGCATTTAAACACTATATGATGTCTATTATGATTATTCTTCTATAAGTGGCTCAGTCACAGTTCAATGTGAGAAGCAGATATGAATTATAGAATATTAATACAGATGATCCCTGACAATGAATTGACTTAATGATTTTTCATCTTTATAAGGGTGTGAAAGTGATATGCATTCAGTAGAAACCATACTTCTAATTCTGAATTTTGATCTTTTCCTGGCCCGTGATACTGGTACATTACTCATGGGATGTTGGGCTGCAAACTCCAAGTCAGCCGCCCAATCACAAGAATTAACAACTGACACTCTGAAGCATGCTGTGCTTCTAAGGGAGGATGTTTGCTTAGGATAGGTATAATAAATACATTTTTGACTAATGATGTTTTCAAACTTTCTATGGGTTTATCAGGATGTTAGTTGAAGTGCATCTGTGTAAGAACTGCACCCGGCTTGTAGCCTCTCTCTTAAAACTGCTGTCAACAATAGAACCCAAGCAGAACAGAACAGCAACACAGTGGGGCTCCTGCAGCCCATGCTCCGCAAGTAGGACTCCGATCCCAGTGAAGCTTCTCCAGAGCTCGCATGCTTTCGTTGATCATAGCAGCTTTTTCTCGGTGACCTTTCTGACATTGAAAATCTCATCCCCCTTTTCGTGTGTCCCACTGTTGAGCTTCTTTTGGCCACCTAACTTGGGAGCATGCAGTAAAGGGGACTCAGGAAAAGCAGTTCCATCTTAACCAAGTGGACAATAAATGGTTAATAAAAATTAAAACTAGTATATTTTATTTTTTATAATTTATTCTCCTTAAAATTTCAAATATAAATTAGCAGTTATGGTTCTCCCTGTTCCAATGGAAGTCATTTTGTAACTTGATTCTCAGATGCTAGTATTAGCTAGCCTTCATATATCCAAACTAATACATGTGTTTTGGGATGTCTGGGGAGAGACCCTGAATAGGATAAATCTATAGTATTTCTCAAACTGGCATTCCATGGAACATAAATTCACAATATGCTCAGAAAATGCTGTATGTCTGTATGTAATATTGCCCTCTTCATATTACACTAAGTAACTTTGAAAAACAGTGAGTTCAACAAAATCTACAGATTGCTTTTCTGATGAATATTCCAGATTCTATTTAGAGAAAAATGTATGTTCCCACCCACTTTCCCCTTTTATAGAAAACTGAGACTTCAAGCACCAAAGCAAGGTTATTGTGACTTTGACATTTGCATTAACAACTGTACACAGTATCGAAACATATCTCTCTCACCCTAACCAAACTCACAGACATTTAACTCTTGTTCACTTCACTAGTCAAAGGGTCGTGGTTTGCATCCAATTAGTCTACCCTGATTAACTTCCATAATTCCAAATCTCAAAGAGAAAATATAAGAAGTAGATAGCTAGTATTTATACTTTTCCCCTCAAAGGAACCTTGAATTTCTTATGTACCAGCTCTTCCTAGTATTAGTTGTACATCCTGAGAACCTAGAGGAGTGGCAGCATTGGTCAAGTCAAAACCAGATTCCTAGGGGCTGGGGAGGCAGCTCAGTGATAGAGTTTTTACCTAGCATGTGCACTGGCGTTGATCTCTTGCATTGAAAAAAAGAAAAAATTTTCTTCCTATTACCATTTGTAAAATCAAATGGTCACATAAGTGTCTCTATTCTGAATTAAAAGGACTGCTCCTGTGACCTACTGTCTACAACCTTAGATTAAGAACAGAAGTCTGCAGACCCACCAGCAATGTATGAGTGTACCTTTCCCCCCACATTCTCGCCTTATTGTTGTTTGTATTCATTATAGCTGCCATTCTGACTGGAGTGAGATGAAATCTTCAAGTAGTTTTAATTTGCATTTCTCTAATTGTAGAGATGGTGCAGCCAATATGGAAATCAGTTTGGAGATTCCTTGGAAAACTGGGAATGGAACCACCATTTGACCCAGCTATCCCTCTCCTAGGTCTATATCCAAAGGACTTAAAAACAGCATACTATGGGGACACAGCCACATTAATGTTTATAGCAGCACTATTTACAATAGCTAAACTGTGGGACCAACCTAGATGCCCTTTAGTAGATGAATGGATTAAAAAAATGTGGCATATATACACAATGAAATATTACTCAGCAATAAAAGAGAAGAAAATCATGGCATTTGCAGGTAAATGGATGGAGTTGGATAAGATAATGATAAGTGAAGTTAGCCAATCCCAAAAAACCATTGCCAAATGTTCTCTCTGATATAAAAGAGGCTGATTTATAGTGGGGTAGGAAGGGGGAACAAGGGAAGAATAGACGGACTCTAGATAGAGCAGAGAGGTAGGAGGGTAAGGGAGGTGGCATGGGGTTAGAAATGATGGTGGAATGAGATGGACATCGTTATCCAAAGAACATGTAGGAAGACACGAATTGGTGTGAATATACTTTGCATACAACCAGAGATATGAAAAATTGCACTCTATATGTGTGATAAGAATTGTAATGCACTCTGCTGTCATATATAAGTTTTTTAAAAAAAGAAAAAATATCTTCAGAGCAAAAAAATAAAACAAAATAAAAAAAAGAAAAACAATTTTTAAAAAAGGTCTGGGATTCTCATCATCATGCAAATCCCATTTAATCTCTGTCTTGACAAGTAACCAGTTATTTTCCTCTAGGATTTGAAGAAGCCTTAAATACTTTATATAAAGTGTTTAGCACAGTTTGGGGGATGGAATGCATGCTCCACAAAGGGGACCTATTAACATGACTGATTATTTTAATCTCCCTAATTATCTGAAGGACCATAGGACAAGGATCAAGTTTTATATATATAGCTTTCTGGCAGTAAGCACATAATTGGCTTAATAAATACTTTATTGAAGAAATGAAGTACCTTATTTTCCATTTTTCTTTTTCTTACACCCTAAGTTTCTTGGACTCAATTTGTCTAAAGTAATCATTTCTATTCAAAGCAAACATTTACTATTCTCTATCTAAATTCCTCTAAAACCACAACCCAACATATTCAAGAAAGCAGAGTTTCAAAATCTTTGCAGTTATGTCAATAATTTTGGAAGATCGATTCCAAGACTCAATCAGACAGCTGGTTAAAGAACAATCTCTTGGTCCACATGAACATGAAGTTAATGCCGTGATGGTATTTCAACAAATCTTAAAAATATGGGGTTCAGCCTCAGCCTCCTCCAAACAGAGTTGGTGCTATTGCAGGATTCCTCTGCCCACTCCTGGGTGATGTTAGCAATGAGAGCTTCAATCAAAATGTTACTTGATAGGCTGGGCATGGTGGCACATGCCAGTAATCCCAGCAGCTCAGGAGGCTGAGACAGGAGGGTCGCAAGTTCAAAGCCAGCCTCAGCAACAGAGATGTGCTAAGCAACTCAGTGAGACCCTGTCTCTAAGTAAAACACAAAATAGGGCTGGGTGGGCTGGGGATGTGGCTCGAGCGGTAGCGCGCTCGCCCGGCATGCGTGCGGCCCGGGTTCGATCCTCAGCACCACATACCAACAAAGATGTTGTGTCCGCCGAGAATTGAAAAATAAATATTAAAAAAATTCTTTAAAAAAAAAAAAATAGGGCTGGGTATGTGGCTCAGTAGTCAAGTACTCCTGAGTTCAATCTCTGGTAACAACAACAACAACAACAAAATTACTTGATAGCCAGGAATATCACAGTCCGACTTTGCGTATGGCACTGGAGTTTAGTTCTCATTCAAAAAGTGTACAAATGAAGCCATCAATGAGTTCAGGCCTTCAGATATACAGACTCTATACTCATACATACATAGAAAGAAAGGATAAAACACCATTCTATAAATCTGTCATACTGATACCTTTTTGCTTTCCACCTGCTTTCTTCTATACTGACCCTAGGTTAGTTGAAAAGAGGAAGTGTAAGTGAAGGCTCTTCTGAAAGGATACCTTTCAATATGATCTGAAGGAAGGGAACCGGCTCCTCAACTGGAAGTTCTCTGATAATAGAATAAGAGGTAGTTAATGCCCTATAATCAGATGTAGTATCCACTAATTTCTGGATAAAAAGACATGACCCTTTGAAAACTGCATGCCACCATGTTACATGAGGGGGTGTTATGGGCTGAAAGTCTGTGTCTCTCCCAAATCAATTCATTGATTTTCTAACCCACATTGTAATGGTATTTGGTAATAGAGTCTTTGAGAGGTCATTATGGTTAAATACGGTCATGCGAGTAGGAATCTCATGACAGGATTAGTACCCTTATAAGAAAAAACATCAGAGATCTCTCTGTCCACCCCACTTATGAACACAAAAGGTCCTGTGAGCATGCAACAAGATGGCAACTGCCTACAAGCTAGGAAGAGCACACTCTCCAGGACCTGCACTAGCCAGAACTTTGCATTGTTCATGCCATTAGTTCCAAATTTTGTTAAATCATCATCTTTTCAGTAGCATACAGAGAAATAGATCAACAATTATAACATAGCCTCCAAGCTGTAAAAAAAAAAATGGGAATTTTTATTGTTTAAGCCACCCAGTCTATGGTATGTAGTTATGGCAGCCTAAGCTGACTAATATACCTTCACTTCCCCATCTCTCTGCTTTCTTGTTTCTTCCACATGTATCAGAAATAGATTTCTGTTACAAAGCTGATCAAACAAAGGAATTTCAAGAATATTCAATCAAATGGTTGTTTAGGGTCCTAACGACACTTATCATCCTTCTTCTACAATTATACTATAGGTGATAAAGTCCTAAAAAATAATGTGGTTTATAATTTCTGCTGCAACAAACTACCACAAAATTGTAGCTTAAAACAACACGAATTTATTTTCTTACAAGTGATAAATTTCAGCAATTCAATAAATTTTATTGAATTAAAATCAGAGTTAGTTCCTCCTAAGGCCCCAGGAGAGACTTTGCTGTCTGATGCTTCTGGCTTCCTGAGGCTGCCAGAATTTCTTAGCTTTATTTGTTATTCCTGGGCTTCCTGCACACCTGGGTCACCCAGGATGATCTCCCCGTAGAAAAACCCTTAACTTAATCACATCTGCAAAATCTCTTTTGCCATATAAGATAATTTTCAAAGATTCTAGAGATTAGGACCTGGATATTTCTGGGGTTCAGTGTCAGGAGCTGCTACATCTGAGCTGAGCACCCTTAGCCTTGAGCAATGGAGGTGTGAGACTGGTTTCCGCTACATTTGGAAGTAGGTGGATCTCACCTCCGCTTGACAGGGGAATGAAGCTCTGAGAGTGGGTGTCACCCAATGTGACTGAGCTACACCCCTCTGAAACTCAATCCCTTGCCTCATTTGGGTAGAACTTTCTCGAGCGTCTTTTTTCTCAATAAAAAGGGTCTCAGGCATGCTCTCTCTCTTTTTCCAACAGATCCCTAAGGTCGAGAGCTGTCCCGGATTTTGAAAGGTATTTCTGTGTGCTTGCGTGCTTTCTTTTTTCTCAGTTATTGATGTAGCCAAATTTTGTGAACCTGGCATAGGTCACCAGCCCAGCTAGTTGGCGATAGTCCAGTATTTAGTCTGTCACAAACACACACCACCCCAAAAATGTCACATATGTGATTGATCTTTTGCAAAATTCCTAACTTCCCATTTGGTGTTACAATTGTTGGTCTATTTTTCTATATGCTACTGAGAAGATGGTGATTTGACAAAACTTGGAACTAATAGCATGGACAGTTTTCAGAGCAAATGACATTTTCTGGAAGTAATCTAATTTTCTCATGTAATATGAGATTTAATTCTTCAACGGCATGGGAAGGTGACAAGAGCTGTCTTTCCTTCTCTTGTGAAATGCATCCCATTATCTCACTTGTGGGTGAAATGATATTCTGTTAATAAAAAGGCAAAAACATTTTAATAAATCAGATAATTTTGCACATTGAAAAATGCCATGGCATTTGAGATGTTTCAGATATTCATATGAGAAAAAATAGCATTGACTCAAGGCAGATGTAAACAGGTGAGTAGGAAAGAAGCCTGTGATTGAATGCATATGAAATACGCACATAGGTTTAAATGTAACAGGTGAGCAATAAATATCTGTTTCATATAAAATTGGAATGAGGATAATTTGAAGTTTTCTAATGAGTCTCACCTTCTCATTTTATTGATGGAGAAACTAAGACCCAGAAAGTGATCTAAGATCACAGAGCTATAAAAACACCCTAGGTATTTTTTAAATATTTTTTTAATTTTTTATTTTTTTTATTAGTTGTTCAAAACATTACAAAGCTCTGAATCAAATGTAAGAAATATGATATGTCAAGAGGTATTTTTTTAATTTTTAAGGAGGCAAAACATCATGGAAACCAGGTGTGATGACAAGCACCTGTAGTCTGAGCTACTCAGGAGGTAAAAGCAGAGCTCATTTGAACCCAGGAGTTTGAGGTCAACCTGGGCAACACAGCAAGACCCACCTCAAAAAGGTGGGAAAAGAAAAGAAGAAGAAAGAGAGTAGAGGATGGAACATCAGAAGTGTGCAAATTGTTTTGCTGTTTACGTTGGACTCTCTTCCTTTAATGCCCACTCTGGCCTCAGGGGCCTCATGCACGTGCTCCCACACATTCACTGCAGAGTCTCCTACACTGGTCTCCTTCAGGTGAACCCAGAGCCCTAACAGCAGAGAGGCTGGCTGCAGACATACTAAGGGGAATAGAAGGAAGAGAAGCCTGTCAAGTCCAGGCCATCACACTCAGTCAAATGGGCTATCACTCATGAGCATCCCACTTTAAAGATCAGAGAAACCCCTGCGTGCGATTGGCCCCAGTAGCACTGGCAGTAGTGCCATTGAGAGCAGGATCACAGGCTGCTTCCCATGGCAATGCCCTGAAGAGGTTGCACCCATTTCTTGAGGCACATGCTTTACTAATTCATGAAGCACTCCAAAAGCAGAAAAGGAGAAGACATTGTGGGACATTCTACAGGTTGATTTTAAAGTAATGGCTTAATGTTCTACGAAGTAAAGAGATTGTTCTAATCTTGAGATAATTATGGGATCTATGAGATATATATCATGTATACATACAGGTTGAGTAATCCTTAGCTGAAGGTCTTGGGATCAGAAGTGATTTGGGATTTTTGGATTAGGGATGTTCAACATGTATATAGTCCTGTGGTTGGTAAATGGGAGCCTTGACACTGGAGTTCAGGACTTCCAAACCCTCTCACAGCTATGTTCTCAGGACATTGTTATGTTTAAATCTTTTCATTTATTTGTTTGAGAGACAGGATTTAGCAGAGGGTAGGAAAGCACTTACTCATATTGATTTTTGTGTATAATGGTGTATGCTTTATGTGTGGTTTTAATTCTAGATCATTCTCCTGAATGACTTCTCCCTAGGAACTCTTCAGCTCCCATTTACCAGCCATAGGGCTAGGATAAGTCATTCTATGTGTGTGATTTACTGGCGAATGGGAATATTGCAATCCATGTATAAGACATACTAATTTTCCTTGTAAAATCATTGGAGTCGATTCAGATTGGACAATTTCCAGATCACAAACATCCTAATCTAAAGTAAAAAGCAAGGGATAATGGGGTCAGAAAATCTAGGAGAGTGAGATGAAGGTGGGGTTGGGAATAGATAGGTTCAGTTAGCTCTGTGAATTCAGGTAGAATTATGTCACCTCCCCTGAGTTCGCCACCACCTGTTAAAGGAAAACAAATAGGATCAAGTTGGTAAGGCATACTGTAAATTCTGAAGTATGTTGTAAGTATGTAAAATACTAAGGGCTGGGGATGTGGGCCGGTGGTTGAGCACTTACTGGGCATGTGTGAAGCCCTGGGTTCTATCCCTAGCTCTCCCCTCCCAAAAAAAAAAAAAAATTCTTCTTCCACTTGCTATACTTATTATATTTTTTAAAATTTTGTTATTCTCTATAGAAGTTTGTAACCTATTGAAATTTTCTTTTTTTAAACAAGGTAAGGTAAAATCAAAAACCTTTGAAGACAATATCTTTATCCCCCAATCCTGTCACCAACCACGATAAGCTGTTGTACAGTGTGGTAGGAAAAGACTACAGCCAGGTGTGGTGGCTCACACCTACAATCCCAGGTACTCAGGAGACTAAGTGAGGAGGAATACAAGCTCAAGTTCAGCTAGGGCAACTTAGAAAGGCCCTGTCTAGAAAAATTTTAAAAGCTGGGACTGTAGTTCAATGGTAGAGCACCCCAGGTTTAATCCCCAGCATTAGGAGAGGAAAGAAGGAAGGAAGGAAGGAAGGAAGGAAGGAAGGAAGGAAGGAAGGAAGGAAGGAAGGAAGGGAGGAAGGAAGGAAGGAAGGACAGCAGAGAAAAAGTACAATTTTGGAACCAAAATTCCTGAGTACAAACCCTAGTTTTGTCAGCTTAGGTAGCTCTATGCCAATGAATTTGAATCAAGAGACCATGATAGAATGATTCTATAAAGATTACAGAAGTATAAAAATGCAAAAAATGGGGGGCAGCAAAATGAATTCCTCCCAGCTTAAAAATGTAATCTTGGACTGGGGCTGTAGCTTATTAGTAGAGCACTTAACTAGCCTGGTTTCAATCCCCAGCGCCATATAGACACACACAAAATGATCTCACAAAAAGAATCATAAATGACTTGGCTTCGTAAACAATCTCAGACAAACAAAGCATGTGTCCTGGCAGTGGCTCTCGACAGCACCAGCTTTGCATTCCCCAGCAGCATGCGAAATCCCGAGACCATGGCTGGAAAATGATGAAGAACAGGAGCTATTATGAAGCACAGCATTTGCAGCTTCCACAGAAGCCTTTCTTCGCTTTTGGATGGAGCACTCTATCTTCTTGAGTTTAATTATGCACAACTGTGAGTCTCCTCCAAAATACAATGAACAAATATTGGCTTCATTCTTTTAGAAGAATAAAGCAATGCATCTCCAATGCGGGAACAGAAAAATTTAAAAACAAGTAGGAGAAATTAAAATATTTTTGTAAAAAGGAATGGGGAGCTTGTCCCTCTTCTTACCCCAAACCATAATTAGACAAGGTTTGGGACTGAAGAGTGAATGAGCCCAGCAGGTGTCACTAGCCAGAGATATATGGCATGATCTCCCAAATCTTTTAACATCTTGCAGAAAGCACAAATGGTTCTAGGAGGACTAGAAAGTGTGAAAAAGTCCAGAAAACAGGTCAGGAGACCTGGCTCTGAGCATTTACATGTTCTATGACCCCTGCCAGCGTTTTCTCATCCATCAATGGTAATTATGAGTAAGTTCATAGATTCAGGGTATGCAAGTCCTGTTTTTATTACCCACTTTAAAAAATGTTCTTCTTAGGTAGTCCCTCTCATATCTTTCATTGATTGTACACAAGGCAGTCTTGGACTGTGGTTTATGCTTTGGATCTGAAAGGATCCACCATCCAAGAGGTTTTGGAGATTTCTTTGGTCTTTCTCCAAAAGAAACAGCCAAACAAAGAAGTAACTCAAGTTTTACATGGTTCCAGATTACTTATTTTTATTTTAGGGGTGGAAGATAGGAGAGAGAGAGAGAAAATTGACATAGTCTCCCTAATCATTTACCAAAGACTCTGGACTCAGTAGAGACAGGTGGGTTCTAAGATCTATTTGGCCCCAAAATGTCTACCTTTAGAAGAGGGTCTAACTGAGCATTCTCCAGGTCCACCAGCATACTAGAGAAGTATCCTTTGAGAAGTCTTTCCTATGGAATGACTGTCAAGTCCTACACTCAATTGAGTCCTTATTTTTATTCTTCATATTTGGTTTGGTGGCTTGATCAATCCAAGTAGGTATCGAGCCCCTGAGGTAGGAAAACCGTGTCTCTCTCTAGTGTGAAAACACAGCACAGTCAGAAAAAACAAGTGCTCAAAACTTACGTATTTTCATTAGCACTTATTTTCCAAAATGATGCCCTTTCTAAGACCAATTCACATATTCTCCTCAGTGGGGCCTCAGCCATTCTTTAAACTATAACCACCACAAGGGAAGTGATATGATACTCCATTTATGTAAGATGTGTCAAAATGCTTTCTACTGTCATGTATAACTAATTAGAACAAAATTTAAAAAGAAATATCTCTACTTTTTCTCTCATTTGTTTCTAGACTCCCAAGTACTGCAGAGACTTGTCAGAAGGATATGAATTAAAGCTAATACTCTAGGTCAGGAGTAGATAAACCTTAAGGTCAAATTGTGCCTGCTGCCAGTTTTTGTAAGTAAAGTTTTGCAGAAACACAGTCATGCCTATTTGTTTATAAAGGGTCGATAGCTGCTTTCCAGCCGCAATAACAGAGCTGAATAGTTGCAATCAGATGGCTTACAAAGCCAAAAATATTTACTATCTGGCACTTTACAGAAAAACTTGCTGACCTCTGCTGTAGTTTAGACTGCAAAACCACAGCACCTCTTAGTCTTGAAAAGAAAAGGGAAAGAAGCTCTGAAAATTCCCTGGTCCAGGAAATAATACTTAATGATAATTCTTATAATACCAGGAATCTTTCTTGGTATCTTTTACATGTACAAATATGGAAACACATATTTACAAAATTCTTGTACATTTGATTCTATCAAATCTTGATGAGGCAGGCAGGACAATTATAGCTCCATTTCACAGAAGAAGGAAAAAAGAAATTAAGTAATATATTCTGAGTGATTATATACTTTTTGAAAAAGTTGAATAGTTGGGATCAAATTTGGGTCTTTATATTACACCCAGTGATCAAATAAATTAAAAACTTTGCCTTATATCCATCTTCTTTACCACTAAGCTGTTTTTTTAAGCCCTTCAAAGCTGGTATTTGAAGACTACTGCTTCATAAAATTCCAGGAGTAACACTATGGTTCTGTTACATAGGTACAGTTTACATAATTTAAACTTTGTGGGCCCATTGTCTAGGATGATACTACCACTGCTCCAAAATATATTTTCAGAATAGCAAAATTGTGAAGGCCCAGATTTCCCTTAGTAGTATCTCAAACTCAAGATCCCTCTGTTCTGGAGTAGCTATTGGTATATTCTTTCATGTGCTTCTGTAAATTTACCCCAGTTCAATATTTTATTATAAAAGGTTTATGACATTTTATTGTTCCATTGGTTTCATTGGTTATACAAAAGGCCCCATGTGTCCATCTCGGTGTGTGGAAACAGGACTTGAGCTAGAACAAATGAATAACAAATCTCATCCCAACCTCCTCCTTGGCAAATTCTAAAAGTTTGTATTATCTCATTCCAGGCACTGTTATCCTCCCTAACTAATAATGGTTCCTTATGGTGCCATAACCAGCAAATTGGTTTATCAGGTTATCTATGTGTGCATGTGCGAGTGTGTGTGCGCACACACGCGCACACACACACACACAATACTTATATTCAATACAAAATTAAGTCAGCAAATAGAAGCCAAGCCTTCTAACCAGATCTGCCATAAACTGTTCAAGAAGATGAGAAAGTGGGGAGATGACATCAGAAAGAAAACAATTGAGAGCAAGTCCTGCAAATATAGTCATCAGAGACCTACGAGACTTATGACTTCCAAGGACAAAGGAGTCAGAAAATCGCCACGTAGTGCTTTTCAAACTTTGTCAAAATATGAATCACTTAGAGGGTCCATAATCAAAAGGTCACTGGACCCCAACAGAGCCTTTAATTCAGTTGGTGGGTCTGCATTTCTAACAAGTTCCCAGGTGACCATGCTGTGAAAACCAAGTTGTAGTCTAGACTGAAGACTCTACATCTGAGCTTCTCCAACTTTAATAGGCCAATAACACCTCCTTGGACTCTTTTAAAATGCAGATTCTGATTTAGCAATTCTAGAGGAAAGATGGCTGAAACTCCATATTTTTAATGAGGTCCCAGGAGGTGATGACTTGGATTGTCTGGTCAAAATAGATTCTGTGTTGCTATAGAAAGGGGCTCCAGACTGTTCCCTAGAAGATGGCATCTATTATGCAAGTGGAACTAAGCTTCTGAAGTTTCTGTGAAGATATAGCATGCTTCAAAATGGTGAGCTTACATCAAGGATTGATTTTCCTTTCTTTTTTTATTTTCTCCCTGTTGTTCTTTTCCTTTTTCAAATTTACTCTCTCATCTTCTTCCATTTGCTGTGAATATGTTACCAAATTGAGAAGAACTTGGTATTGTGGATGCAGGTCTGACAGGCTGCTGGGACTCTGGTTTGGCTGGAGTTCTAAAAATCTGTGCGATATTGAGCAGGTCATGGAATCTTCATGGCCTGTTTTCTTCAAAGAGATGTGATTTTCCTAGATGGTCTTTATGATCCCTTGAGGCTCTCAAAGACTCTACTATGTTAAATGCAATCATCAGCACAACAAAAAGCAATAGTACATGTGCTGCCACCTTTGGGTAGAAAACTTAACTTTAGCTGCATCAGACCCAATTTTGAAACAAGGCATTTTACTGAAACTCTCATAGCCTGCAGCCCCAATACCAATTTAATATTTATTCTATCTGATTAGAATTCATACAGTTCTCCCTTTAACATGGAAGTTCAGACACCAACCAATATAAATTTGATTTTGATGTCATTTGCTTTTACATATATTAAAATTTTACAGCTTGATCAAGTGTTCTGTGAATTTTTTTTTTCCATTTCAACAAATTTCCATGGTTTCAGAAAGTTTGAAGAATACTTATTTATAATGCCTTTTGATTCACTTATAAAAGTCTGAAGAATACTGATTTACAATGCATTTCAATTCACCTATTGATTAGTGAGTAACTGACCAACCCCAAGAACACATGATAGAGAAATGGAACAAAAACATTGGCTTTGGAATAAGATTAACCATATTTTGGGCCACTCTACTTTCTAACTGTGCTTTGTGGCAAATCAATTTAAATTCTCTGTGTCACATATTTTTATTTGTGAAACATATGTAAAGTATCTGTCTTTGTTGTTGCACAGTCTAAAAAACAATATTGCAAAGTCCTTAACAAGGTCAGTAACGCTATGTAGGAGAGATTCCAGTGGCCACTTCAAGGCAGCCTGTGATACTTAAAACAAAATGGGCTTCAAATCCAGAAAGCTGGTTTCAGTCTTGGCTCTTTCACTTATGACTTTGCACAGCTCCTTGAACTTCTCCGAACCAGTTTCCACATTTCTATAATGGGGATCAAAACCTTTTACAGTTAGTTGAGGTGAGGATTAAATTTAATTGCTATGGTCTAAATCATGCAACCCCAAAACTCATGAGTTGAAGCCCTAATTGTGAATATGACATGTGGTTGTATTTGGAGATAAGGTTTTTAGGAGATTTTTAAGGTAAAATAAGATCATGAGGGTTAGGCCCTGATCCAGTAGGACAGGTGTCCTCACAAGGACAGAAATTAAACAGCTGGTATGTGTTCATTATTACACTGTCCCCAACTCCCACGGAAAGCACACAAAAGCACTAAGAAGGTAGCTGTCTATAGCTCAAGGAGAGAGCCCTCAATCAGAATCCCACTGATACCTCTATCTTGGACTACCAGGCTCCAGGACTAATACAGGTATTATAACTAAATATGCATAAAACCTAACTAGAATTTTGAAAATATTCCCTTCCTCCTTTCATTTTGTCCCTTAATCTGATAAAAAGAATGTTAAAATTAGTACTAATAGGAGTTTAACTCAGTTTGGGGGTAACATAGAATTAACTTGAAGTAATTTATTTGCAAGTAGAAATACTTTTTGTCTGAATAGTTTCTTCCAAGTGCCAGAATGACAAGTAAGTAGACCATTGTTCTCCTGACTGATTTCAGATTTGGGAATAATCATGGAGAAACAAAAGATGTATGCAAGGAAAATAGGGCTGGACATCTTCACTGCTACCATCTGCAAATGGCATTCTGGCAATAGAAAATTGGTAGTGCTAGAACATTTGGCACCCATACCCAGGCATAAAAGCAAGCAAACTTGGATTTATAATCCACAAAGACTCACTTTAATTTTTCACCGTCTCCCTCTCATCCAGTAAAAGTGACCATCATTAGATTACTGACTCTTACAACAAGGGGAAGATAGTCTCAAATCCTATGAAGCAGTCTCCTGTCTCAAAAGGAGGAAACAAGCTTTTCCTAAAGAGTATCTTTGGAAGTATCTTTTTTTTTTAAATGTAATACTGTTTATTTAACTTCAAAAACATTTCAGCATTCTAAACATACAAAATATAACATAACGTCGCAAATTGCATTTAAGTACAGAAGGTTCTTGAACTTTCATTGATGCAGTAGCTCTTTGCTTTGCTGACAATGAAGAGTTCTACAGTTTGTTTGAAAACAAAGTTTAAAATCTACCGTACTTAACTAAAAAAAAAATTCAAACACTTCTCATGCCAGCTGACCCCCCTTTTTCCACAACTAAGAAAGGCAGCAGAATGCTATATCACTATATACAAAAACAAGACAACCTGAAGCTAAATGGATGCCCACCGCAGTGTCAACAGGTCCAGCCTCACAGTGCACGCCCTGAGCTACGGCCCCTCCAAAAGGCATCTTCCCCCCACAACCTCAACGCCAAGCAAGGAGCATCAAGAGTTTGTCTCGGTTGTTTTGTTCTTTTTACAGACTATAGATATGTACAGTTGATAACTGAGGATTTCTAGCCAATAACCATATAGTTAACACCACCTTACAAATTAAAAAAAAATGCCAGAAACATCTTCAAATGTCTTGTCACACCAACAGCAAAGTGCACAGAGTGAGGAGAACACGAGAGTGCCTTTTCATTTTAAAAATGTTTGGAAATATGTACAACTTTGATACAGTTTTAGGGTGCTCTGGACACCCAGGGCCACTTCATGTAAACCACTGACAATTTCTAGAGCATTTTGAGAGACTACAATATGATCGTGATCAAATTCTGAAATTAAACCTAATGAGAGTAACAGACACATCTCAAATAAGATGTGTCAATCATGGCGCTCCCCTACTCTAAGGTATTCACAAGAAGACGGATAAACAGTTTTTTTATTCATCCTCCTCCTCCTCCTCCTCCTCTTCTTCTTCCTCCTCTTCTTCGTCTTCCTCTTCCACTTTTTTCTGGGCAACTTTAGCAGGACCCTTTGTGCCATCAAACTTTCCTTTAGACTTATAGTCAGCAACATCCTTCTCGTATTTCTCCTTCAGCTTTGCAGCCTTAGTGATGTATGGCTGCTTTTCACTGTCACTTAAGTTATTCCACATCTCACCCAGCTTTTTTGCCACATCTCCAATGGAGATACCAGGATTTGTGGACTTGATCTTGGGGCGGAATTCTGAACAGAACAAGAAGAATCCAGACGGTGGTCTTTTGGGGGCATTAGGGTCCTTTTTCTTCTTGCCTCCCTTAGCTGGTCCATAGTCCTTCATTTCCCAATCATAGGGTACTTTATCTGCCTTTGCCATTTCATCAAATTTAGATTTCTCTTTCCCAGACATTGTCTTCCACCTCTCAGAGCACTTCTTGGAAAATTCTGCAAAATTGACAGGGACTTCTGGATTTTTCTTCTTATGTTCTTCTCTGCAAGTCTGCACAAAGAAGGCATAAGCAGACATCTTGCCCTTTGGTTTCTTGGGGTCACCTTTAGCCATCCTGACTGTATTGTTCGCTAGTCTGGGCAGCGCCTGGAAGTATCTTTGGAAGGAATTCCTGTTCCATGAACTGGAACTTGGATGTCCCAATAAAAGAATGAATCCTTTGGCATTATTTAGCAGTAAGATGAGTCCAAAAAGAGAAAGTGTTTTTAAACTTTTTTAAAGTTGCTTAAATGCTTCTTTGTCTGGCTTCAATTGTTTTCCAGTTGCATTTCGAACTACTTCTTTCTTCAAGACATGCTTCTGCCTACTACTTGCCATATGTACCCCACATTTTTCTCCTTCTGCTCTTTGCGTAGTTGTTTATTCTTCCAGGAATTGTTTTTTCCCCTAACCTGTTATTGGGAAACAATTCTTTGCAATTTTTTTCCATGTTTCTGCATGTTTTGTAACCATGGGCACTTAACCACTCTTTGTTCTGGACTATCTTCTCAAAGATATTTGAAGAACAAGCAGTCTTTGATGATTAGAAATGTCCTCCTCAAAAACAAACCCACTTACTACCCATTATAAAAGCTTCAAGTCCCCTAAACCCAATGTTTCTCTTCTCTAACGCAATCCACTGCAAATGCAGATATCATCTGGACTTCTTTATATTACTCTGTGGAAATTAGGACTCATGGAATCAACATTTTCAAATGTTTTTAGTGCATTAAAAACTATTCTTTGTCTCTGAACCTGGAGTCTCATGTTTTCTCCTGCATCCATGAAGCTAGAGCAAGCTAACTTGTTAGCTTTCAAGTTGGTAAGATTCTCAGACCCTTCATAGTTCCTCACGCATATTTCATCTCTAAACACTCAGATCCTACTTATATTTTAAAATTTACTGCAAATGCTTCTCTTTCACAAAGACAGGCTGGTTTGTTTTGTTTTGTTTCTTATCTATAAAATAGGGATAATAACATTATCTATCTATTTGGTTTCTTGTGAAAGTTAAATCAGTTGATATGTATAAACTATAAGTGCTATAAGCATTAGCTGTTAATACTGTTATTATTCCTTTGCTTCGGAGAAATTCATAAAAGGTGGCATAGTATCTTTAGAAAATGACTGATATAATCTTGTTTCTTCCAATCTAGCTTTTGAGTTTAGGGCAAGTACATGGCCTCGATTTACCTGCTATTATTATTATTAACTAGAGATTGAACCAGGGGTGCTTTATCACAGAGCTACATCTTTTCACTTATTACTTTTTAGTTTGAGACAGAGTCTTACTTGTTAAGACTGGACTTGAACTTGAGATCAACCTGCCTCAGTCTCCTGATTTGCAGAGATTATAGGCATGCACCACTGCACCTGGTTATGAAAATGAGGATAATAATTCCTACCATTTTGGAGAGGTTCTAGTGATAAATAAACTACATATAGAGCACAAAATACATAATAAATGTTCCAATCAGCATGAAGCCAAGTTGTTATGGCCCTTACTTTCTACTTTGTATAATTGTAATTTATGCAGGTATAGTATATTTCTTCTGTCAACCTGTAGCTTCATTGGTAATGAAAATTCTAGGGGATTCATCTTGATTGCCTTCAAATGCCTAGCACAAAGAAGGAGTTGGCTTTCAGTAATTAATTCATTCAAAAACAGTGTTGATAACTCACTACATGCCAAAAACTGTTTATGCCCTGGAGCTGCATTAGAAATCATAAGTACCAAGCAGAAGGAGGAGGAGGAAGAGAAAGAAGAAGAAAATGAAAAGAATCTTCTAGGTATATAAATAGCAGGATTTAGAGAATAGAAGTGGTAGAAGCATCTGTTTATATAATCTGAGCCAAAATTAAAAACTGCTGTATCAGGTAAACTAATGCTTATTGCACTTAATCCTTAATGTCTTTAAATACTGCTACTTTCTCCATTGCTGAGCATTAGCTTAACCCAACAACAAAAGTGTCATAGAACAATTTTTGTTTTGTTTTGTTTTTGTGGTACTGATAACTGAGCCCAGAGCCTCACACATATAAGGCAGGTGCTCTGCCACTGAGCTATGTTCCCAGTACTTTTTAAACTTTATTCTGAGATAAGGTTTTGATAAATTTCCCGGCCTGGCCTCAGTCTTTCAGTTCTCTTGCCTCAGCCTCCTGACTAACTAACTGGAATTACATAGGTGCACCAACACACCTTGCAAAAGTCATAGAACTTTTGAAGTTTTGCTCCACTGGCACAAAATCAGGTGGTTTAGGTGACTACTTACATTCTCATTAATTCAAAAATTGTTTGATTCTGCAGTTTTTCTTATGCAAGTCAATCTTCCACACGTAGTCTTCAGCTCCCTGTACCTGGGAATCACTTCTTTCAAGACAAGCCTCTTGGTTCAAGTGTGGTTGGTGAACTCCACCCCTCGCCTGGTTTTGGCAGCTGACATTGGTATAAAAGGTCTCAGCATTGTAAGTATAGGAAGGGTGGAGTTATTCCAATGACCTCACTCTTTCATGTAATGAATAGGTCTTTCCCAGATAACAACCATTCTAAAACATACCCGTCGGAAGGGAAGGGCCAATTTTAGAAAAATCAACAGTTCCATTACCCATTCATGCAATCATGGGTCTCAGTGCCCTGAGAAAATCATTTTGCTAAATCATGGCATCAGCTGCTCTAACATTATGAAAAATACATTGTCATCTCCCTGAGAGGTGTCTGGGAGAACAGAAACATAACCATAATTATAACCATATTTGCAACTAAAAATGAACATAAATATGTGTCAAAGGAGTTCTTTTTTCCCTTGACACTGCTCTGTATTAAAGAAAAAACAGCAGCCTCAGATATTGCCCATACTTCTTCTTGCAGGGATCCTATTGACAATTTAATTTCCTCTCTGTGTTTATTTTTTATTAGCTCAATCAGCACAAAGCATAAGCAACAGTAGACATAAACTGCATTTTATAAGTGCAAGGTAGTGATAACAGCTATCCAGGGAGCCACTCTTCAACACCACATGATCCAAAGAAATGTAAAGGTGGTCTAAGTATCAGGACCTTCATTTGTTCACCATCCAGCAAATAGATTTCCCAGATTACATTTCCAAACAAAGCCAATATTTCCAGCAAGCCTAGCAAGTAAGAGGACCCAAAAAGTATTATCTGAATCAAATTGAAATGTATTTGTTGAATTTTAAGGACATATAGTATACCTACCAGTGTCATAGCACATCTGCTTCTGGATCTTAAACATATCTTGGGGTCAGAAGTTGTCACCTTTAATCTCTTTTGCTATTTTCTCTAACATTAAATCAACTGAGTGAAAAAGACTTGCCAGACTCTAATGTCAGCATATAAAAGGAATTGCATTAATGAACAGTGGGCACATATAATTAGTCAGTAGCTAGAAGATTCTTGCAGTCACCAAATTCTAGTTGTCTCCCCAAACTTAAAAAAAAAAAAAGTGTCTATTAACAAAGTGGATGTACTGTAGAGAAACTCCTTTTTTATTGGCAAATGTCTTGCAAATGAATACAGAAATAATACAGGCAGTACAGGAATATATTCTAATGTAAAATTATTTTTATTTTTATTTTTTATTTATATATGACAGCAGAATGCATTATAATTCTTATTACATATATAGAGCACAATTTTTCATATCTCTGGTTGCATACACAGTATATTCATACCAATTCGTGTCTTCATACATAATGTACTTTGGATAATTATGTCTATCACATTCCATCATCATTTCAAACCCAATACTCCCTCCCTTTCTTTCCCACCCCTCTGCCCTATCTAAAGTTTGTCAGTTCCTTCTACGCTCTCCCTCCCTACCCCACTATGAATCAGCCTCCTTATATCAGAGAAAACATTCAGCTGAGCATTATCTTCTCTAACTTCATCCATTTACCTGCAAATGCCATGATGTTATTCTCTTTTATTGCTAAGTAATATTCCATTGTGTATATATACCACATTTTTTTAATCTATTCATCTATTGAAGGGCATCTAGTTGGTTCCACAGTTTAGCTATTGTGAATTGTGCTGCTATAAAAGTTCATGTGGCTGTGTCCCAGTAGTATGCTGTTTTTAAGTCCTTTGGGAATAGACAGAGGAGAGGGATAGCTGGGTGAAATGGTGTTTCCATTCCCAATTTTCCAAGAAACCTCCATACTGCTTTCCATATTGGCTGCACCAATTTGTAAGTCCCATCAGCAATGTATGAGTGTGCCTTTTTCCCCACATTCTCGCCAACACTTATTGTTATTTGTATTCATAATAGCTACCATTCTGACTGGAGTAAGATGAAATCTTAGTTTTAATTTGCATTTCTCTAATTGCTAGCGATGATGAACATTTTTTCATATATTTGTTGATTGATTATATATCATCTTCTGAGAAGTATCTGAGGTGAATAGAGAGCCTACATCTTGGGAGCAAATTTTTAGCCCTCACACATCAGATAGAGCAATAATCTCTAGGGTATATAAAGAACTCAAAAAGCTAAGCACCAAAAAAACAAATAACCCAATCAGTAAAATTATTTTTATACTATTAAAATATGTTCACTTGCCTAAACTGGTCATTGAATATTAATTGATTACTTACTTTTCCAAGTACTAGGAAGTAGGAGCTGAAGAAAATGCTATTGAAGGAAAACAGGTTCTTCCAAACCTGGAAGTTCCAAGGACCCGTGCAGTAGCTCTCTCAAGGAGTCTCTAAGGGTGATGAGGTAGCTTGGGGACCTAGAGTGAGAAGATCATTGCTGGGTCTCTTTGGGTCCTACTGCACCCAGCAGAGTTTACCTGCAGATGTCCCTCAAGGCTCACAAGAGGAGATCAAGTTTGCATTCAACATTCAATATCTCCCCTCCAAAGAATCCTCTCCTTACCTGTTGTTGCTCATTCCTGCAATTCCTTTCATTGTGGAGTTTAGCTTCTTATCAATTTGAGATAAGTGGAAAAGGGCAAATATCGCTTGATTTGTCTGGGTTTCACTTTAAATACAACCAACCTGTCAATTCACAGGTGATAATGATTTCTTAATCTCTTTATCAGATCTTTCTTGGGTACTAGTGTATCTGACTCCAAGCCTTGTGTTTAACTACCAAATTGCCTGTCTGCATATTACATCCTGAACTTGACTTCTCTGAGATTCACTGTGGCGTGATTCAAAGATAAAGATAATGTTCTCCCATTCCTCACAGCTAATCAAAATAACAATGGCAATTACTAATTGCATTTAGTTCCAGACTCTACCCCATAGTGCTTAGCACTCTCTGACAAGGTGTTTATTATCCTCCAACTCCTTAGCTCCTCATAACTAAGCTCCAGAAAAATCAAGTGTTTTATGTTGCAGCTGAATTATCAAGCACTCAGTGAGTATTTGTTTAATAAATTAAAAAGGAATAATTAATGTTTTATATATGTTGCCTAAACTTTTCCCCCTCTTTATTAGTTAACAGCATAAGAAGCTTCATTTTCCAAAATCTTTATCAAAATTCAGCTGAAAAACTTTCTAGTACAGAGGTTTTATATAAAATCTCCTAAACTTTACAAGGCTGGAATTAATGCACAAAGATGAATTTTGAATTCCCACTCCCAGGGATGTGATGTTTCTTGTCTCTGGTGTGGTAATCTGTGGCATCCATAGTCTGGCACTTGTAGCATTTTTGGAGATGATCTTATCTTCCCTCTCTTGCTGGAAAGGTTGGGGGCCTGAGTCTCCCCTGTTTTTCTGATTTCTGTATGAAAAAAAAACCTCTCTGTTGCGTCAATTAAGTGGATGTTGTGCCACATTATCTCAAGTGGCTTCTGTCAAAGCTCCAAGAATAGTGAGGAATAGAAAATAAACAGGTATGGGACTCATATAGATGGAGAGTCAACTAGCGAAGAGATGAAAGTAGGAAGAGTTTTCAGTGGGCTTATGGCACTAGTCATATTCATTTAGGAAATAATAGACACCTACTGTGTTCATAACTCTGGTGGAGGGGATCAGAGGTTGCCACCAGGTTGTGGTCTGTGTGCAAAGATACTATTTTTGAGGGGACAGAATGAATTGAAAGCTGGAAATTTACTTCCATTTGATTATCTTACCTTAAACCACTGTAGTTCTCACCACCCATTTAAATACATAAACTGTGATAAATTAGCAATATTTTGTTACTAATGATAATATTAGATGTATAATTACTAACTGGATACTACTATCAAAAAAACTGAATGAATCAGATGCAATAGCATATGCCAGTAATTTCACCAGTTCAGGAGGCTGAGACAGGAGGATCACAAGTTCAAGGCCAGCCTCAGCAACTTAGGGAGGTCCTTAGCAACTTAATGAATCCTGTGTCAAAATAAAACATTTTTAAAAGGACTGGGGATGTAGCTCAATAGCTCAGTGACAAAGCACCCCTGAGTTTGATCCTGAGTTAAAAAATTAAATTAAATTAAAAAACTCAATAAAAGGAAAGACAAGAATTTACTTTAGTTTAATTATCTCACCACAAATCCGTTTTCAGTTCTCACCAGGTACTTAAGGGTAAAAACTATAATAAATTAGTAACATATTATTACGAAATTATTCAGTTTTCTGTTACTATAACAAAATATCTGAGATAATCAACTTTAAAAAAAAGGGAAAGGCTTATTTTTGGCTCACGGTTTTGGAGGTTTCAGTTCAAGGTCTGCTGACCTGTTGTTTGTGGGCCTGTCATGAGAGAGTACATCCAGGCAGGAACACATACATGATAGAGGAAGTTGCTCACCTCATGGCCAGAAAGCAAAAGCAAAAGAGAGACAGGAGAGGCTAGGGTCCTAATATTTACTTTAAGGGCACATTCTAATGACTTAACTTCCTTCCACTAGATCTAGACCCCACATCCTCAAGGTTCTGCCACTTCCCAATTGCACCATGGATTGGGGACCAAGCCTTCAACATATGTGCTTCAGGGAGACATTCAATGTCCAAACTATAGCAAGCAGTAGTATCAGTGTTATAAATAATTGCCAGCTGGATATCTCCATCTCATTTTTAATGTATCTAAACTTAATTGACTTCCCAGTCTATTTTTTTTAATTTTTTGTTTTTTTCTTTTCATTTTTTGTCTCCATTAATGTCACCCATTTTTCAGATCTAGAGACCTAAAAGTTATCCCAGGCTTTTGTTTTCACCCAGCCCTCACCCCCAATATACAATCAGTCACGGGGTTCTGTTGATTCCGCCTCCTCTCTTTCCCCTTGCTCCTAATCCCAGCTTTCCCCTCTCTTCTTTCTCTCCCTTAGGACTGAAAGGGGCTTTCTGACTCTCATTTCCTTGGACTTCTTTCTTAATGCATTCTCCACAATGTTGTGAAAGTAATTGTTCAAAAATACAAGTACATTTCGCTTCGTTTCTTCTCAAAGCCCATCAATAGCTCTTCCTGAATCTTAGGTTAACTTTCAAAAGTAGTAGCTTAACAAACAGAACCTTTCATGATCTGCCACTGGCTATGTGTGATTGTTAATTTTTTGTGTCAACTTTCCTGGGATAACGGATGCCCAGATAGCTGGATAAGCTTTTTTTTCCTGGGTATGTCTGTGAGGATATTTCTGGAATAGATTGACACAGGAACCAATGGGGAGAGTAAAGAAGATCCACCATCACTCAGTGTGGGTGGGCACCAAGCAATCCATTGAGAGCCGCGATGGAACAAAAAATGCAAAGAAAGACAGATTTGCTGTCTCTAAAGTTTGAACACACATCTTCTCCTGCTTTGTTTATTTATTTATTTAGGTAGTTGTAGATGAACAGAATGACTTTATTTTATTTGTTTATTTTATATGGTGCTGAGGATCAAACCCAGTGCCTCATGCATGCTAAGCAAGTGTTCTGCCATGTTCTGTTCACCCAGCCATTCTCCTGCTTTTAAACAATGATTTTTTATGTTCTCTGGTCTTCACACTCCAAGGCTTGCACCAACAGCCCCTTAGTTTCCTGGTCTTTCAACCTCAGGTTAAGCTACATCATCTGATCACCTGGTTCCCAGGCCTTTGAACTTGGACTGAGCTACACACTGGTTTCCTTGGTTCTCCAGCTTACAGGTAGCTCATCTTAGGACTTCTAGGCTTCCATAGTCACATGAGCCAATTCCCCAAGGAAATATATATTTTGTTTGTTTGTTTGTTTCTCCAGAGAATCCTGACTAATGCACTGCCTTTCTAAACTTATCTTTATTATTATTATTATTATTATTATTATTATTATTATTAGTTGTTCAAAACATTACAAAGCTCTTGACATATCATATTTCATACATTTGATTCAAGTGGATTATGAATCTAAACTTATCTTCTACCCCTTCCTTCCTTTCTTTACCTCCATTTTCTCAAAGCACAAATATGTTCTTTGACCTAACCAAAATGATTTAGTTTCATTCTTTTTTTTTCTCTTCTTCTTTTAATATTTTCTTTTTTTTTTTTTTTTTAGTTTTCGGCGGACACAACATCTTTGTATGTGGTGCTGAGGATCGTACGCATGCCAGGCAAGCGCGCTACCGCTTGAGCCACATCCCCAGCCCAATTTAGTTTCATTCTGGGAATGAATCCTGCTGTTTTAAAGTGCTGGGTTTTAGCACATACAGTTACTCAGCCTGAAATATTTTCTGTTCCTTTGAGGAGTTAAAGATAACTTATTCCTTATAATTCTAGATTTATTTTTACTTGATTTTATTTGTTTATTTTGGGCACTGGGAATTGAACTTGGAGGTGATTTAACACTGAGCTACATCCCCAGTCTTTTTTATTTTTAATTTTGAGACAGGGTCACACAAAATAGCTCAAGTTCTCACTAAATTGCTCAGGTTGGCCTTGAATTTGCCATTCTCCTACCTCAGTTAATATATTTTAAAAAGAACTGATGGGAGCTAGGAAGGTAGCTCATTGGTAGAGTACATTCTTAGCATGTGCAAGACCTGGTGTTCAATTTCCATTTTTTAAAAAATGCACAATAAATAAAACTTAAATTTTAGAAAGTCAACCTATTGAAATCTCAGGAAAACTGATAGTAAGGTAACGTGGTTGACTAATCATTATAATTGGGAGAAGCTGGGTGAAGTGTATACCGACCTCTCCCTTTGTGCTAATTTTGCGGTTTCCTATAATAAGTCTTAAATAATTTTAATATGAAAAGTATTTAAAGATAAATATATATAAATATCTGGGCATGGTGATGCATGCCAATAGTTCCGGTGACTCTGGAGGCCAAGGCAGGAGGATCACAACTTTGAGGCTTCTCTGGGAAACTTAAGAGAGACCCTGTCTCAAAATTTAAAAAAAAAAAAAAAAAAAGATGAAGCATTGGAGATGTAGCTTGATGGGAGAATACTCCTGGATTCAATCCCCAGTATTAATAAAAAGTACACACACACACACTCACACACACACATGCATGCACACACATATTTAAAGAAAATAGCAACTTCATGTTATGTTTAATTTCCTATAAACTATTAAAAACCAAGCATGCTTTCACAAAATTAAAATCAATTCTTTTGTTTTCTCTTAGAGGAGAATGGGTAGCACATTCTGAAAGTCTCTTAGGAAAACTTAGAAGGTATTTTGGCCATTATCATCCACCCTTCCCCTCTCTTTGTTAGCCTGAGACATTTGTAAAATTTTTGTCTAAAGAGAGCCTACAATAAAATAATTTAAAAAATTAAGCCTTCTTTCTTAACATCTCAGGACAAGAACCACAATTTTAAAATATGTGCATTCTAAAAACTGAACATTGCTGTGTACTGTACAAGTCATTGACAGACACATTCACTTCCATGCTACCTAGATGGGTGGGTCAAGTGCAAGTTTTCCATTTATCACCCAGAACTTCAGCCCACCGGAGGGCTACCCCAAGGTCCCTGGCCAAACTTCACTCTGTTTACAAATGGTTTATTGGAATGACAGAGGAGACACTATCATTTTCTTAGCCCGGAAGTGGCAGGTCAGATTACATTCATGCACAGTTATGGACTCAGGTCAACTACCTGTTCTTTCTTTGATAATGACACATGAAGACTGTAGAGAGAGAAACAGAGCACAGAAAAGGAGAAGTCATTCCTGAGAATGGGAAGGTGATGAAACCCATTCAAGGGAAGCATATTCTTTACTCTTCATGGAAGACTTTATTAATGTTGAGGTTATTAACTTCTCAGATGCTCTTCCTGGCTTCTCCACCCTTACTGCTTCTCTACCCTTACCCTCACTCGACTACTGTCCTTCTTAAGTGCCCCATCAGCAACATGAACTTTCTTTTATGGAATCTCTGGAACTTAGGAACTGTAGTTACTGACTCACCTGTCCGTCTTCCCCTTTGGGCTATGATTATATGCTTTCAGGGTAGGATACATACAATATATTCCCAATGCTCTCAACTGTGTAAGTATCTGTTAGGAAAACATGAGGCTGGGGTTGTGGCTCAGTGGTAGAGCACTTGCATAGCATGGGTGAGGCACTGAGTTCGATCCTCAGCACCACATATAAATAAACAAAAAATAAAGGTACATCAATAACTAAAAAATACGTATTTATATATATATATATATATATATATATATATATATATATATATATATATTAGGAAAATAAAGTGTAGAGGGGTGCAGTGGTGTACACCTGTAATTTCAGCAATTCAGAAGACTGAGGCAGGAGGATCACAAGTTTGAGGCCAACTTAGGCAACTATGAAGACCCTGTCTTAAAAATTTAAAAAGGGCTAGGGATATAGCTCAGTGGTAAAGCACCACTGAGTTCAATCCCCAGTTTAAAAAAATTTAAAAAAGAGGGGCTGGGGTTGTGGCTCAGTGGTAGGGCGCTTACCTAGTATGCATGAGGCACTGGGTTTGATCCTCAGCACCACATAAAAATGAAATTATGATTTTTTTTTTTAAAAAAGAAAGAAAGTGTTGTGACTAGAGATAAGACTAAAGGGCTCAAGGGACCAGTCTCTTCTAAACCAACAATTCTGTGATCCTGAAAATTTCTAGTTGATATATTTTCCAGTGAACTAAAGTGAACTGATTTTGTTGCCAATAGAAAAATCCAAACTGTGCATTAAACTAATTACATGTTGAATTAAAACAAAACAAAATTAAAAATCATAATAATCTGAGGAGGCTTTAAAAACTCTGTAGTTTCCTAAGAAGAAAACTTGCCTGTTGGCAATTTATAATGAGTTGCCAATCTACTTTCCTGATGACCTTGGACAATGATTAGACATTTTTACATCTAGAATGGTTTCACTGTTGAAGACAGAGGGCATAACCTCGTATGGAATCCACAATTTCCCAAGTGGAGCATAACTTCCGTTATTTGGTATATTCTTTTTCTCCCACTTTAAGATGAAAACTGCTTCCGTGATGTGCACCCACACGGAACAGATGTTCCAGTTGGCTTTACATAAACAAGCAGTTCCCCCAAATCAAGACTTGTTACCATCAGTGCGGTTAATTAATATGTCAGTTAATCAACAAATGTTTATTGAGGACAGGCACTGTGCCAAGCTTTGAAGACACAACAGTGAACAAAACGAGACCCCTGCCTTCAAGGAGCTCACAGAATTTAAAGGGTATGATTGTCTTGATGGATGACAAACAAAGTTAAAAAATATCTGAGGTAACCGAAAAAAAGGATTTCCTGCTGAAAGGAAATAACAGACCTTTACTTTATTGAGTGACTGGCCCAAGGCCAGAGAAAGCACTCGTTGTAAGGATTATTATTGGAAAGAATTTGTTGTAATTAGGTAAACCAAGTACTATTAACACTGAGCTATAGGGATATGGAAATAGAGAACCTTCTTTGAAATGGCATTGGCAGCTATGGGATTTTGCCTGTGGGCTGCAATGGGATTTGACATAGAACTGTAATATTTGGCACAAAAGGAATTTCCCCCCATCCCCTATTTGTCTCTAAGGAGCAATATGAGTTATTTAATATATGTAATGAAGTCAAAACCTGACTAGTTGAAAGGAAATTAGGGCACATTTGTTCTTCTGTGTCAACCTGAGAAAAGTAGCTCATTAGTGGTTGATCCCATCCTAGAACCAGATACACAACGTGCGTAAGAATGCACATGGAGCTCTGTGTTGGCTGTCACGTGGCCCCACCTGCTGGGACCACCTGCACAATTTTTGACCTATCCATACATCACCTGTAATATTAGTTTACACAACATTTTTCCTTAAGTCAATTGACATTTTTTTCTTAAAAAGCAAATTAAATGTCACTATGGATAGAAAAACCAATAGCATTCTCATAAATAGCACATGGCCATAAAAGTCATTACAATGAATGAAGCAATACTATAACATTCTACCTAGATAGCGTTGCATACAATTGCCTGGTAGAAGCTCTGGTTTGTTAAAAACTGGTTTTTCTTTGTTAAAAAAGGAATTGGCAATTCTTAGAGAGGTATCAGAGACTTTCTAAGGTAAAAATGAGGCATCTTGGAAGAGATTAGAAAGCACTAGAAAGAACATTTTTCTCCTCTGTGACTTAATGTTGTTTCTGTGCCCCTAAAAAATGCTGAAATAATCTCCTCCCTCCCCCTTTATTTTCTATTGGTGCATTATAGATGTACATATTGATGAACTTTGTTGTGACATATTCATACAAGCACACAATATAACAATATAGTTTGGCCAATATCATTCCCCAGCATTCCCTTCCCACCCCACGCCCCACTCCGCTCCAAATAATCTCCTTTTTATGACTGGAAGACTACACTTTAGGAAACTTTGAACCTGCTGACCTTGAGGGTGCTGATACTTCTGGTCCAGCACGGGTGGAGGAGAGATGCCTTTTGAAGTCCACTGCTAGGATGCCTCCCCATGGTCAGCCAGCACTTCCTCTTCAAGCCTTAGTTCAGATTTCACATCCCAAGTTCGGTCATCTCCCCATGAGAGACAGCATCTCTGCCTTCAGCCTGAAAACTCTCTTTAACACACAGAAAGCTATTAGTTGATGTTTTAGTCAGCCTTTTCACTGCTATGACTAAAGGACGCAACCAGAACAATTGTAGAGGAGGAAGAGTTTATTTGAGGGCTCATGGTTTCAGAGGTCTCAGTCCATAAGAGGCTGGCTCCATTCCTCAGGGCTCAAGATGAGGC
The DNA here is from genome assembly GCF_021218885.2 of Marmota monax. Classification (NCBI taxonomy): domain Eukaryota; kingdom Metazoa; phylum Chordata; class Mammalia; order Rodentia; family Sciuridae; genus Marmota; species Marmota monax. The sequence continues at coordinate 1,358,956 of NW_026693595.1, read as the reverse complement.
TGAAACTTCATGGAGGAATAGTGAGGCAGAGGGAGCTCACATGATGAACAGAAAGCAGAGAGGGAGACTCCAAGCTCCAGATACAAAATATATACCCCAAAGCCACGCCCCCAATGAATCACTTCCTCCAGCCACACCTCATCTACATCCAGCCACCACCCAGTTAATCCCATCAGAGATCAATTAACTGATTAGGTTAAGGTTATAACCCAATCATTTCTCTTCCAAACCTTCTTGCATTGTCTCACACGTGAACTTTTGGGGGATACCACATCTAAACCATAACAGTTGACTAGTTGAAAAGAGATCAGGGCACATAAGAAAGAGCAGAGTGTGATAGCAAACAGCTGTAATTCCAGCTACTTGGGAGGCTGAGACTGGAGGATCGCAAGTTTAAGGCCACCCTCAGCAATTTAGGGAGACTCTGCCTCAAAATAGACTTTAAAAACGTTCTCAGGATGTAGCTCAGTGGTAGAGCATTTACCTAGCACTTGTGAGGATCCAAGTTCAATTCCTAGTACCTCCAAAGGAGAAGAAAAGAAAAAGATGAGATTTGTTACATTTCTAGGAACCTAATTGATCCAGGCCAAATGGAGGAAAATCTTATAGCTCCTCAACTCTCTGTGGCACCTAACATTAAAGCATTTGAAAATATCCTTCGTGGAGGCAATATGTTGAATATTGATGGGATGTTTCACTTTTCCCATGCAGATATTTGGAATGCTATAAATAGTGCCTTTCATTAAACCATGTAATCTTTGGCAGAATTAGTTGTCATTTAGACACACCTTGAGCGCCACAGTTAGACACATAAAACAAGACCAAAAAGCTAGGACATTCTCGGGATTCATCAGTTTATGAAGGGGAGAAGAGCTGAACAGTTGCCAAGGGTTTTTTTGTACTTTTTATTTTATTTATTTAGTTAGTTAGTTTTGGTACTGAGGAATGAACCCAGACTTTTATATTTTTTATTTTGAGATAGGCTGTCACTAAGCCACTTAGGGTCTCTCTAAATTGCTGAGGCTAGCCTTGAACCTGTGAACCTCCTGCCTCAGCCTCCCGAGTCACTGAGATTACAGGAGTGGGCTACTATGCCTGTAAGCATCAAGATCTTGATAAGTGAGCTGAAAAAGAAAGTTAGGAGCCTCCTTCTTCATTGTCTTTATAAACTCTCACTTCGTGTTTTGTCATCAGCTGTCTTTCTCAGTAGTCTCATTTTGTTTTCTTCTAGCAAGGAATTAGTTATAACTTAATGTATGTTTTAAAATAATGAGCCTTTTAATTCATTTCAATTGTTTATAAAAGACCATTTAGTTCTGTATACTCACATGTTATTGTTTGCCTAAATCTTTTCATTAAGTCTATGTATAGAATTTCTATGATTTCAGAAACAGAACTCCCTCTTGTGGCAAGAGCGGTTTTTGCAGCCAATTCTAAGGCATCTGAGTTCCTAGATGTTTCAGAGCCAGGTAAGATCTTAGAAACTCCCTCTGTTTACAGAGGAGGTAAATGAAACCCAGAAAGGAATTCATGGTGTCCGTGTTTGTGCCTGACTGGCTACTGATCCCTCAGACCCAATGCCCTGGTCTCCTGTGTCCCAATCAAGGGCTTTTTCTTCATGATAGAAGTTTGAGTAGTGCTCTAACTGGTGTGATTTCTTCTCTCAAACCACTTTCTGCTGCCTTGGAGCAGAGCTGGTGGAGATGCCATTCTTTGGGAAACACGGTCCTCCAAGTGAAAGATTCTGCTACCTGGGAAGTTTTCTGTATGGGGTAATTACCCAGTTTTCTGAACTGGGTTCTAAGCTACATTCCTTACATCCGACACAGTTCCACTCTTAAGAAAAAGATTCTCTTCATCATTTTGGAAACAGCCATCACACATCATTGCTAGAATACTGTTCATCATCCAATTCTCTTTTATTTGTCCCACTGTGACAATGTGTAGGGCCTTAAACACAGTACTAGGGATGCAGAAGCACAGAGTCACCTGACTTCCTATAAGGGTAAGCATTGCAACTGCTGAAAATATGATAGAACTCTCTAGCAACTTGCTACTCAAATTGTGTTCTGTGGACCAGCACCATCTGTACCACCTGAGGGACTCCTAGAAGTACAGAATCATTTTGTTGAAAACTGCCCTCTGATTTAGGAAATCTGGGTTAGGAAATTTCACAGAAGCTCTCCAGTGATGTCAATGCTGCCAGGTCATACATCACACATTAACTAGATAGAGTCTAGAATAAAGTAGTTTACCACCACAAACAGTAAACACGAGTAACAGTTCTGTGTAGGGCATGATGTAACATGTGGGGCATGATGCATCAGAAAGGAGGAAACCTAACTTGCTACCGGCTTCCCGGTCCTGGGGCCACATGTGGCTAAGATAGCGCCTGGTGATTAGCCAGAAGGCATTGCCGTGGGTTGTGATGAAAAATCAGACGACCTCTAGGATAGGCTCAGAACCCTTCCGCCCTCATGGACAGCTCGTGTCTCCCATTACTGCTTGTAGGAAGGGTGTACACATGAACTCTCCCCACCCTGCTGACCTTTATCTTGATTAGCTCCTGTACATTATATTAGCTATGTGTGTTTTTTCATTAAATGAGATCCTGCTTTGACTGGTCTGCCTAAGTGTCTGATTGTCCTCCAGAGGGTGAGGACTGGGTGCGGGGGTTTCTTGGTTCCTTCTGGTGGGGCATGCTCTCCCAATCTCTCCCACAGGTCAGGAGGGAAGGGGGGGGGGGTAAAAACCCCGACAGTTCTATTGTTTCTGTAACTGTAACAACTTGAAAGTTATTCATCAAAACAAAGAAAACAATAAGCTCTTAGATTCCATGAACATGGAAATAGAGAGAAAACCCCTAACCTAGACTAAGTCAATTGTGCTCTGCTCTATTGTAGATTTTGGTCACCAGTGAGTGAGGCAAAAATGCTAATTCTTAGATTCCCAAATAAACCTCTCTTCCAGTCCATGAATCTTACCTCTAAGTCTATCATATAGTCTCTAACCCAGGAGAGAGAACTTTCTACCTAGCATAAGGTCAAAGTCTGGCAGATTTTCACATCCACCCTCTACTATTCTGTGGACATGCCATTAAGTTGCCATGAATCTAAAGACCTATTGCCATCAAGCCTTCCAGTAGAAGCCTCCATCAGTCTTTGCCTGCATCAAACATGAGGCAATGAAAATTCAGGAAATGATAAAGTTTGGGGAAAAGAAAAAAAAAAACCCAAGCACAACAACATCATAGAGCCTTGAGGAATACCCACTAGATGAAGAGAAAGTCCAAACAATGCCCAGATATTACACAAGGATTCTGGACAACTGAGAAAATGTGTAATTATTCATGATTACTTTAATTGATTTGTAGTATATAGATAAAATTTTTCATACTTATGTTTTGGATGCATTCATGAAGAGTCATAACCTCAAGTTCTGCATCTATTATAACTAGTAAAAATGATGAGAGTTTTTAGAAAAGCAGCTCTAGTCTAGTTCAGAGTTGACTGTGTAAACAATAGGTCTTAACAAAACAAGTACTGGGGTGTCTTGCTCTCACTTGAGAAACGTGAGGAATAACTAAAGCTGAGCAGCATCCCAGCAAAGCCTTTTCAATTATCTTAGATCAGATGCCCTGGGAATCCACCTTTGACATGGAGATTTCTGGGCAGCAGGTATGCTGGGGAGCCAGCTATGGCTATGTTGAGAACTACAACTAAAAGCACAGTGAGAAAGTTTGGGAAGCAGAGGCTTTTCCAGGAAGGATTGAACACAGGGAAAATTGACCTGTGGTGCAGTTGCAATACAAATTCAACTGATCCCAAGGAGAATGGTGGAAAAGAAATGGCCCTTCAGGGATGTCCCAGACTGCAGGAACAGGGCTTTAGCTGTGCAGTCCTGGATGCAGACCACTCCTGCAGGAGTGGTGCAATGTTGAATGAGGCAGCTTGCTTGGGCTGAGACAATTCCCCAGAAGGATTTAGCTAGGAAGGGAACCTACAGTAAGTCTTGGAAAGCATTATGTAGGGAATGAGTTCCTTGGTCCTGAAAGGATGGAAAGGTAATATCTAAGCAGCACTCACTACAGAGAACCATGGCAAAACGTCTTCTTCCCCTATCCCAATATTAATGATATCTCTTCATGGCTGGGGCTGCTGTCTTACAACATTTGCAGTATTTTTCTATCAAGATGGTGTCATATGCAAGGGAGGGGTGTGATTTAGAAATGCCTATGCCTAGTTTCTGCTCTCTGATTGAATCTATTTTAATGTGCAGAGTTGAGACCTCTGGGCCTAGTCAACAGTTATTCTTAAATCCGAAGGGCATTGATGTCCCTTGACATGTAGGTGAAGTGTCTCAGGATTATATTTGGCTGGCATGGGACAAGACTGTGGCAAGTTGTGAATTCCAGCCACCACTGCTCCAAAGGGATTAATTAGAGATGTCTAAGGTGTGTTGAGGAGAGAAACAGCCAACATAAACATACCCACTCCCACCTCTGTCAGGCTGCCATGGCCCAGGACTTTGCAGATGAGTTTTATTGGCTGGATTTGAAACATTTGAAGCTTATAGTTTGTTTCTTTTTCTTTCTGAAGCCCATAGTTTGTTTCTCTTTCTTCTTATTTTTGGTTCAATGTCTGCCTTTGGGTGCTTATATAAAAGAGACTTTTATTCACCTAGCTCTTGTAATCCCACCAGTTTTGGCTGAAGTACACTAGTGGTGAGTCTTTCATAGCAGAACAAACTATGCAAGAGTTTTATTCAAATCATATCCCTCCAAACCTAACAGTCATGTGCTACAAAAATTAAAATTCCATCAATGTGCACCCTTCTTTAAGATGCTAGCATTATAATGTCAATGTTCTAAGAATGTGCTTTTTGGTTTTGTGTTGTGCAATTATGTGTATGTGTATATATATTTACATTGTATGATTAAAAAATTCCAATCTGTAGAAATAAAGAATAGTGTATTTATCTTCATTTTATTCATCATAATAGAACATTTTATTCCTCCTTATTCATTACCTAGCTTCAATAATTATTAACATGTGGCCAATTTTTTTTCCCATTGATATCCATTATTTCTACCACCCCCATCCCCTTGCCAAACCTGGTTTATTTTGAGGCAAAAATCCCAGATGCGGGGATGTGGCTCAAGCAGTAGCGTGCTCGCCTGGCATGCGTGTGGCCCGGGTTCAATCCCCAGTACCACATACAAACAAAGATGTTGTGTCCAACAAAAACTAAAAAATAAAATATTGGGGCTGGGGATGTGGCTCAAGCAGTAGCACTCTCGCCTGGCATGTGTGCCGCCTGGGTTCGATCCTCAGCACCATGTACAAAGATGTTGTGTCCGCTAAAAACTAACTAACTGAATAAATATTTTTTTTTAAAAATCCCAGATGCATTATTTCATTCATAAAAATTCTGAATGCTTTGTGGGTGTTGCTACTTTATCAGCACATCTTATGAAATTCGAAGTCATATGAACTATCTTTCTGTACCAGAAATTATAGACAGAATTATTCATTCAACAGGCTGGTATTTAGCACGTAGAACATGCTTGTCTCTTATGACAGAAAATAGAACTGGACACAATATTTGTCTCTCTCTCTCTCTCTCTCTCTCTCTCTCTCTCTCTGTGTGTGTGTGTGTGTGTGTGAGAGAGAGAGTATGTATAATTTGTCTAAGAGAGAGAGAGAGAGAGAAAATTAAAAAAAAATCCAGATGGTAATTAGAGGTTGGATTAGAGATTGGATGTGTTTGAAATTTATAAAATACTGCTATTTGGGGCTGGGATTATGGCTCAGCGGTAGAGCACTCGCTTAGCACTGGCGGGACCAGGGTTCAATTCTCAGCACCCCATAAAAATAAAGGCATTGTGTTGTGTCCATCTACAAAAAAAAAAATTCTCTCTCTCTCTCTCTCTCTCTCTCTCTCTCTCTCTCTCTCTCTTTCTCTCTCTCTCCCTCCCTCCCCCCCTCCTTAAAAAAAATCTTGGTATTTATATTACTATTTTCTATGATAAATTTATACTTATTCAATAAGAAAAGGACTTTTATTTTTAAGTACACTTATCTCTATCTTTAAGAAAATTAAATTTGGGGTAAAGAATGTGTCTCAAATGTATGCACTATTACAGATTGTGCTTATACTACAGTGGTGGACAGAATGCTATGGCAAGACATCTCTAGGGGAGTCAGCAATCACCAAAATAACTCCAAAACCACACTAAAGGAGGACATTGGAGAAAACAAGAGATGCTAAGGAAATCCATCTTGCAAGAAGACACTGAAGACTGGTCTTCTGTTGATCTAAGATGATTATCTTGTAAAAGGCTTTCAAGTATACAAGACACAACTGTGTCCAGCTATGTGTAACCACCAATTAGTTTTCTTTGTTTTTACTTTGTCTTTTGCCTTCTATGATATGAGTCAACGTGGCTTTGTGTTTATATGAATTTTATTTGTGTCATTTCATGCTAAACCTCAAATAAATGTTTCCTTTGACTGTTAAAACAAAAACAAATTGTGCTTGTGTTCCAATGGGACTGCTATTAGGCTGGGAGGAAGATCGAAAGAAAATTTTGTATCTAAATGCTGTGACAATCATTTCTAGTCTTTTCTTTATTTTGATTTATTCATAAATACTTTCAACAGCAAATGATATGCCCTCACATATGTTGTCAGTCTTCAAGTTCCTGAAGGTCTTTGACTTCATTGATATTTATCCGACATATTTAAACAAAATGGTAATTTAGTTCAAATTTGCAAAAGGATACATAAAGGTAAAAGACATTTAGAGATTGCAAAATATTCTGTAGTACATTCTATGCTGCAGTGCATAGTGTTACACAGATTTCTTCAATTTTGCATAGAGCCGGACTTTCTTCATGCATACTGAAGTTTCAAAACTCTCTTTTCTTTAAATAATGCAGTGAAGAAATTAAATAATTAAAGTTACAGGCAAGAAGTATTAAAGACTTTTAGCAGAAAATGGGAGAAGAGTGAAAGAAAGGAAAAGAACATTTTTAGAGAAATTAACATGAACCCTTTAAATGCATCTACTATTTAAAGAGAAAACTTTCAGGAATGAGACCTGAGGGGTAGGGGAAATGGAGATCCTTTGTTAGAAAGGAAATTGGTGATCATTGTTGATTGCTCTATTTGAGGAGGGCCTCTAGTGCTATGGATTAGATTGCAGTGTTTCAAGTAGCTTTTAAATTACTTTATAAAACCATGGTTCAGGATGCTTGAACTTATTGGAAACTTGCTCCTGTTCTCCACTTACCCTGTAGGCCTAACGTTGCATTAGGAGAATCTATTGGCAAACTAGGCCTCAGGCAAAAATCTTTTCAGGAGAGGTTCACAGTATTCTATTTTCTTGCTGAAGCCTAATGTGCTCCATTTATTGAAGACCGGGATATAATTTTGAATGGATTTTAAATGCCTCGGGTAGCAGAGCATTTCCCAGTTCCCTTTGGGTTTCCCCCCAATCTCAGGAAGAGCCCACACATCACACTTTACTCAGAGTGGACTTTGAAAGGAAGATGCAAAGTCTTAAAGATTCTCATTGGTTGAAGAATGACCACTTCTAATTTTTAGGCTAGAGAATTTAAAAACTTTGTTTAAAGGAATAAAACAAAACAAACAGAAAAAAAAAAAAAAAAAAAAAAAAAAAACACCTCCTAAAACTGAAGATCCCTAATGAAAGCCACTGCGAAGTGTATCCAATGTGAGAATAGCAGGGCGGGGTGGCACATGCCTATAATTCCAGAGGCTCCAGAGGCTGAGGCAGGAAGTTTTTGAGTTCAAAGCCAGAGTCAGCGACTTATCAAGACCCTGTGGGAGGACTTCAGCAACTCAGCAAGACCCTGTCTCTAAAGAAAAATATAAAAAAGGACTGGAGGTGTGGCTCAGGACCCTTAGGTTTAATCTCTGGCACCAAATTATATGTGTGTATGTATGTGTGTGTGTGTGTGTGTGTGTTAGAAGCATGTGATGTTTTCACTCAAACCCAAGCCCCAGTCCAGCTTTTAAAACTTAAGTCTATTTTTTCCTTGACATTGCCCCACCACTCTAGTAGCAGATTCTTTGCTTCCTCACTTTCTTTCTCTTAATGTTAGAACTTGGCATTAACAATTAGACAAGTTAAATAATAGTATAGCAATTTAAGTTTCACCAAATGTTTAAAAGTTTTGTGAAACTCTATATTGGTCATTGTTCATAGCTCCAAGACCAGTACTGGCTGACTGAAGGGGAAATGGATGAATGGAGTGAGCCAGATTAGTAGTCAGGGCAGTAGATTTGGGGAATGCTGTCAGGGCTGAGATAAGAGCTGATTCACTTCACCATGTTTATTGGACCACTTCACCTAAGTAATCTGCCTCGTCCCTAAGAGTTTTTAGGCTACATACTATTCTTTAATTTTTGGAGCATGAGACACTAGAAGGTTGTAAATTTATCCTAAGGAAAAAATCTAGAACAACATAGCCTACATTCATGAGAAGATATATTCTCTGCAGTATTATTATAACAATTAACAATTGGAAACAATTGAAATGCCTTACAAGAGAGTTTAATAAGTTATGATACCCAAAGGAGAATGGTCATTAAAATGATAATTACAGAGACCATGGAGACATATTTATAAAATGAATATATTATGTGAAAAATACAGGGTATAAAATTGTATATGTGGTAGGTTTATAACTTTATAAATATATAGTTGCTTTTATACCAATTCTAGAAAAGAGTACATAAATATGAAAATAGTTGTGTTTCAGCAGTAGAAATATCACCACATCTCTCCTCTTTTCAAAGTCTTCTAAATCTTTTTCTACTATTTATTCCTAGAAAGAACAGAGTCGTAAACGACAATATGTGATGAATAGACAGATGGGTAGAAATTTGGAGCAAGGGAAATTTGAAAGAAAAATGGGCATAGTTTGAGTGAAGAAATTAAATTTATCATAAAGGGAGGAAGGGGATACAGTTAAAGCTGCCTCACCCTGATGAATTTTACGTGTGACATCTGTCACCTGAATCTATCCATTTTCTCTTACACAAATCTTTTCCTGTCATTATCAAAGTTCTGCAGATAGTTAATGTGCTGGGGGTGTGAAAGCCTGTGTATGGTGAGGAGGAGCCAATGTTTAAAATGCACCTTTGGCCATTAGATAAGAACAACTCTGATAATAGGAACCACTTATAAAATAAACATGTCAGTGGAGATCTTAAGAAGAACCTTTATAAGAGTATCCATTGTAATGCATTCCAACACACTTCACAATTGTTTCTTATGAAACTAGTGAAATTTCATCACAATGACTACATTGAAATCAATCATACCCTCATCTTGCAGATCATGGGTAATTAGCAAATGAAAAGAAAACTTCTCAATTCCATCCAGACAGGAGAAACACATTTTAGACTCAATGAATCACACATCCACTTGCAGCCTAGGAACTTTAGTGTTGATTTGGATATTCATCTGGGGACAGAGCTGAGAAATTATTGGACTCTGAGGCAAAGAGAGAGGAGGGAGGAGGTGAGAAGTAAATGCTACTTGATGATGACAGAGCCCAGAGGCCAGAAAGGAAGGCACTTTGTTTTGAATTTTCCTGTCCCTTCTTTTCAACTGACAACAGAAGACCTTTCCACAGAGTAACTGCTAAATGCACAAGGACAGGACAGACAGATCTATTTCCAGGGGCTTGTCTTCGCAGAGATGTTTCTGTAATTCTGGACTGATGACATTTAGTGCACAAGCAGGTTTCAGAAAGTGTGAGTTCCCGTCCAAGACCCATCGCTCACCAGCAACGAGCAGCTGGACGAATCATTTCACTACCTACTTTTCATATCTGCAAACTAACACTGATAGCTATGACAGCATTAAAATAATGGCCATGTCTCCACCTACTTGTTGTGTCATTTTGAGGACTAAATAGGATAATAACCTGAAAATACTTTGTAAAATCTATATAAAAGCTATCTGAGTGGTCTATTGGGTATTAACCATCAAGATGACCAGGTGGGTTTTCTTTCACCCTGAATATACAGATTCATCAATTTCCTCTTTTCTTTTGATGCAGATGTTTTCGGGGAATTTTACTTTGAGTTTGTAGAAAGGATAAGGCCTTTTCCTGCCTGGACTCCATTTGGCAGAGAGTTTATCATTAAACATACAAAGGGGATGACTAACATAGGAGAAATTGCAGCATTCTAGGCCCAATGTAAGTAAAAGGGCTGCAGGATAATAGAATATTGATTAGATAATTTGCTTCAGAGTCATTAGTTTCCACACATAACTGAGCCACTTCTGGAACCTCACATCTCTCAAATCGTGAGAATCAATCTGCTAAAGCCAGAGCTCCGCCATCATACACACTTGGCAGAAAAAGTGTTTTCTAAGGTGACCAGGGTATAAATGCAAAATCAATTCCACGGAGATCCAGCTCTTTCATCCAGCCAATGAATGTGGAGGATTCCACAAACCTTTAGGTGATTGCCTTCTAACTGTAAGTTTAATTTCTCTTGTTCATTCAGCATCTAACATCTAGCTCTTTTGAGCCTAGAAGTCTTAACTTCCACCATCCTCTAAGATTTTTTCCTGATAATACTTAGCCCAGTTTTATAGAATGCCACTAAGTTTTGAATTGCTGACATTTTCTGCAAAATTCTTTTCATTTTTCATTTTGCTGCCAAAATGTCAACATACAAATATCCTATGAACTTGCCAACTTGTATCTGTGTGGACGTGCGTGTGTATACACACACACACACACACACACAAATGTATGACAAAGACAAAATAAGAAATGATAAATGAACCTGAATATATTGCCTCTTCTTTCCACATAGGATTCAATCTTTGCTCACCTCCTCACCTTTCACAGTTCAGTATGCTGCCAGATCTCAAAACAATGCTCTCATTATTTTAAAATAATAAACAGCAGTACTAGAAAAAGCTTATCCAGGATGCAGAGTGTATTGGTAAAAGTTGGTCTCATCTTCACTCACAGAAGACAATATTTGGCATTTATACAGACAATTTATATCACAGTCTTATGTAGTGTATCTATGAAGTAGGCTTCCACTGTACATACTTGGAGACAATTGAATAAGGAGCCTGTCTTAGGGTCTCCATTTCATTATATTCTTAGTTCATGCATTTCTGACAAGTCAGTTAAGTCGTAGGTATTAAAAGGGTGGCATTTGCGAGAATTCAAATTGGGGTCTATGTTTTTTTTCCCCCTTATCCAGTATCTATTTTTGAATAGTCAGTCACAAAGAACTTGTTAACACTGAACCAGGGAAACATAAGCTTTTAAACATTTGAAAGCTCTGAGAAGTTTCTGCTGAATATATATCCCCTTATCTTTAGAAAAATAAATTTTTATCAATGAATTATTCTAAAGTACAGGATAGCCCTTTTAAAAACAGAACTTTGTTGCCATTCTTGATACATTAACTCATTCAACATGGTTTAAAGTAAACCCCTTCTTTTCCAGGCAAACAAGTTTGCAGTGAATTTGGCTCCATGGATCTAAGGGTAAGGGAAAAATCGGTGTCCATTTTTTCTTCATATATTACTAAAATCTGAGACCTGGGCTGGGAACTTGGTAGAGAGATGCATATACAATAGCTGAATACCCCATGGGAGGAATGCACACTACTGGAAATGAGAGAGTGTAATACAGTCCTGTGCCACATAATGACATTTCAGCCAACAATGGACCACATATACAGTAGTGATCCCATGAGAGTACAAAGAAGCTGAGCTGAAAAATCCCTATCAGTGATGTCATCGCCATTGTAACCTTGTAGCACAAGCATTACTCATGTTTGTGTTGATGCTGTTTGTAAACAAACCCACTGTGCTGCTAGTTAAGTATAGCATATACAATTATGCGCAGTGTCTAATGCTTGATAATAACTAAATTACTGTTCTACGTTTTTATATATGCCATGTTTTTTATTGTTAGAGTGCATACTCCTATTTCTATGCTGGCAACAGCATCATACATCTTGTGTTTACTATTTCATCAAGAGTTCATATCCAGTTGGGCAGGGTGGTGAATGCCTATAATCCCAGTGACTCAGACTGGGGAAGCTGAAACAGGAGGATCAAAAATTCAAGGCCAGACTTGGTGACTAAGTGAGATCTTGTCTCAAAATAGAAAAATAAAAGGGCTAAGGATATAGCTCAATGGTAAAGCATCCTTGAGTTCAATCTCAAAAAAAAGTCTATGTCCAGTGGTTGACATATACCATGTAGGCTTGAATAAGTGGGCATGATGATGATCAAGCAATGGTGAAATCACCCAAAGATACATTCCTCTGAATTTGCCCCCATAATTAAGTAAGGCTCAATTGCAAATGAGAGAGACATACTCACATAGGTATTTATAAAAGAATTTTGTCATAATTTATCTTGTTTTATATTAACAAGTAAAAGTCCTACTGTTTTGTTTTAGAATATCTCATTTAGCATTAATGAATTAGAGCTACTCCCTGGACCCCCAAAAATGTTTTAATTTCTAGGGCCGTTTTAACTTTGTCTTCCTAAATCCGATCAAGTTGTTGAGTCAGTTGTTATTAACCCTTATTCTCTGAGGGAATCTTAAAAATAAAAGAGAAAATAAAAGATTAAATAAAAGATTTTGGAAGACAGCATCCAGAGGCAATTTGACTCTTGGTGGAGGGCTGTTATCACTGATTTAGGGTCCAATCTTGTTGGTGGATGAAGCTCTAAGACCCAAATATGCTTCTTTTGATTTTCTCCCATTCTTTCCCTATCTATTTTCCCCCTGAATGAGAGTCTGAGATAGGTTGGGGAGATATCACAGTCACCCATTACATCCATTATGAAGGGGACACTGCTCTGGTATCAGAGTTAGAAGCTAGAAGGTGATAGCTGGTCTTACTGCCTACACATCTGAAAGAAATCAACAAACTTCATACTTTGGTTTCAGCTGGAAGGCTTTCTGGGAATCAATGTGTCACTGTATGATTTAAATGTCCACAGAAGAGGATCAACCATGCCAATGTAAGTCAACTTCAAACATGTCAAAGAAGGAGCTAAAGCTTCTTAAAATCTGCAGGATGTCAGTCACCTGTTAGCCTCCCAGTATATAACTGTTATGCAACAAATGTAATAGCAAGCCCTGAATTAATTTTCCTCTTTGGTTCATATGTGTCCTGGATCTTACTTTCAAGTGGGGGTGGCTCAATACCTAAGATATCTGAAAGGTTAGTCAAGGTTCCATTCTCCCATTAACCCAGGTATGCAAATTAGACTAATGTTAATCCTTGGCTCACAGCAAAAACTATTGTCCCTGTGGCTTTTCTTTTCGTTTTTTTTTTATTATTATTTATATCATTCTTCCTTTTGTTAACCTAAATTTTCTGATAGTTACTGTCCTCCAAATTGATTTTCTATTGACCTTAGTATATTTATCTATTAAATAAGTTTAGAATATGTGATATCTATGGTCTCCTTCTCTATGATGATCTATGAATGAGATTAAGACTTGAAATGTGTTTGGCCCAGTGCCTGGCATATAACAAGTGCTTAATAAATGGTGGTTATTACCATAATTTATAATTATTACTAAATTTGATGAACTTTCACTATCAATTTGATATACTGGAAAGATCCTATAGATAGAGACTTCAACTAGGCAGTTAAGTGTCCAATAGCCTTTTATCCTTGATTAGCTTCAAACTACCCATTATTCATTTATCATTGATTCACAGAAACTTGGGCTAAAGGTAATTTTTTGTTTGTTTGTTTGATACCTGGGATTAAACTCAGGCATACTTAACCACTGAATCACATCCCCAGCCTTTTTTTTTTTTTTACAGTTTATTTAGAGAGAGGGTCTTACTGGTTTTGAACTCATAATCCTCCTGCTTCAGCCTCCCTAGCTGCTGGGATGATTAGGCTAGGCATGCCACTGTGCCTTGGCCTAAAAGTGTTTTGTTTTTTTTTTTTTTGTACCGGGGATTGAACTCAGGGGTACTTGTCCACTGAGCCACATCCCCAGCCGTATTTTATATTTTATTTAGAGTCAGGGTCTGAGTTGCTTACTTAGCACCTTGCTGTTGCTGCGGCTGACTTTGAACTTGAGGTTCTTCTGCCTCAGCCTTTCAAGCCACTGGGATTACAGGTGTGTGCCACTATGCCCGGCTCTAGAACTGTTCTTAAAGACAAATTTCCAGCAGAGGATGTAGCAGAGGAAGAAATATGGTATCTTATAGGACAATCTCTTCCCAGAATAATTCTGGTTTGCATAGTTTCAGGATATACCTATATGGAGATCTTGTTCACTTCTCTCTCTGTTAAGCTACTTAGATTTCTCTTAATTGCATTTCACCGAAATTTTCTTTTAGAGTTGTCAGGGACTTTGGCAGATAGGCCAAACACTAGTGGGCCCTCATTATCAGGTAATATGTTGCTGAGTAGAAAGCAGAAAAAAAAACTTAAAACTTCCCGATTTCCTGCCATATGGCATGCTAGAGAGGGAAAGTCCAGGGTCAAAGTTGGCAGTGTCATCCTTTGTATACTAAAAGGAAGCATTAGTGCAAGACTTGTATTACAAATTTTTCTCTAATATTAGTGACATTTTGCACTAACCACTACTAGTCTATCAGTTCCGTCTCCCTTTGGCAGCCGAAATACTGGCAATAGGAATTTCCTAACCTACAGAGCATAGGGTCGTGAAGTAAGACAGCCCTTTGCAACTCTTGATCCTTATCTGGAAGCTTGGCCAAAGGGGTTCTATCCAAGGAAGTTCACGATTCATTAAGGTACATCCCAAAACAGAAAGAAGACTGTGCCTACTCATCAGTGGAGAAGGACTTTGTTATCATTTAGGTTTAGGAATCACACGTTTTGAGAATGCATTTATAATGGAACTGGAATATATTTGCTAAAGGGAAATATTTCATTTTATTTCTTGTGATACTGGGGATCAAACACATGGTCACTTTATCATGGAGCTACATCCTCAGTCCTTTTTATTTTGTATTTTGAGATAGGGTCTCCCTAAGTTGCCCTGGCTGGCCTTGATCTTGTGATTCCTCTAACTCAGTCTCCTGAGTCACTGAGATTATAAGAGTGTGCCGTCATACATGGCTGTATGCTTTACAGATGAACAAAGTCTCCAAATCTTAAAAAAACAAACAAACAACAATAGCAAAATAGAGCTAGGTTTTTCCCTTCTAAATACATATGCATCCTAAAGGAAGAATATGTTCTTTGAGTAAACTAAACCTAGGCCTAAGGATTAGCTTACTACATAGAAAACTTGTTTTCCCACTTCATACCTCATTTTCCAATTTTCTCTCATGTTCAATGTAGTGAGTGTTATGCTTGTGTGTGCCAAGCAGGGCATGTAAAGTGTTAGTGGAAAGAAAAAACAAAAAGGCAGCACAGAGGGAAAATATTAGCAAGCAATTTGGCTAGCCCTAGGAAACAACCTCTAGGCCTCAGGAGACACAGTGCAGTAGTGATTCCTCTTCATTTCATTCAGAAGTTGAAGGCCAGAGACAACACAGCTTTCAAGGAGAGCACTTTGTGTTGCCTTTGTAGTCCTAAACAATAACACCCCAGAGTCTCAGAGAGAAATCCACAGACCTTGCTGCAAAATTCGCTCATAAAATGCCCATGGAGTGGCCCCCTCCTCTAGATTGTGGTCAGACAGACTTTCCCTCCCACCTGAGAGCAAAAGGCCAGGATACCTAAAGAAAGACTAGCTATCCCTCCTATGTGCATTAAGACTCAGATCTTGATCGAACCTTCCTAATTCCACCTGAAACCGACAGCTTCTAGTGAAATAAATCCACATCCCTATGCACAGATACAGATATCTGGTCACTCTGACAATTAATAGTGATCTAATAGATTATGAACTTTTTAGACTCCATAGTTAGGGATTCAGTAATGCAGTACCATAACATTCTGTAATGGCCCATAACATGCTATAACTTGCCATAACATATCATGCCTGAAGATACCATGACATATGATAATATAAAATAACATGTGACACCACACAATAACATGCCACAGTGCACCATGAGGTAACATACTGTAACATATCATAATACACAATAGCACAGTATATGTCCAAAGGGACTGGCTAGTAGCCAGACCATATCAAAACTCTAAAGCCCAAGGGCAGTGTATATGCTTTTCCACATAATAATAATAATAATAATAATAATTATTATTATTTTTATTATTATAAGCCACATTTATTCTAGAAGATTCAGAGTATGAATTCCAATAATCTTTTCAGCCTCCCTGCTCCTTTCTCCAGCTTCCAGCATAATATGATGTGGTACATGCTAGATACTTAAAAACAAAAAAAAATGTGATCAATTCATCAAATACATGAATAAAAGACGTACTCTTCTGCAAATAACTTAGTTCTTCCGATTCTTTACTTCTTCATCAAACAATGTGGGGATGATATTACTTTGTGGTTTTACTTGCAAGATTCAATAAAGCAGCATACTTTATGCAATGCATAAAACGTCACAAAATGTTACACGTTCCAAGGTGCTAGTGGAACTGAAGTATGTTTCTGATAACAAAATCATTGTATAACGGGTTAATCTCAAACACATTCAACTAATGCTTAGAAAGAAGGATAACAGGAATGAAAGGAGAAGAGGGGAAAAGGAGGTGGGAGTCAGGGATCTAGTGTCTAATTTTAAGGCCAGTTGAATTATTTAATAAGGGTTAATTTTTCCTTTTATAATAAGTCAACTTGCCCCCCTTAACTCCAATGGAAAAAGAGGTTGTAAAAGCGAAGCAAGAGGGTTAAATCCCAGTTCCCTCCTGCCTTCTGCAGTCCCAGTGCCGTGATGCAGTAATGAAGGCGGTTCTGCCACATATTTCATCCCAACTTCCTCGGTGGTCCTTTTTTTATCAAAGACTATCCGGTTCCAGGGTTGTGCTTGGAAAAGTTGGAAAACTTCTCCCTTGGTGGAGAAAAAGAAGCACTCAGATGCAATCCAACAAACGAATGAAGTTATTCCTTTGGTCCAACATGTCCATCGACTTGCATTCCAAATATTCATTGAAATATCTTTCCTGAATTCATGGCTGAAATTTCACTCTCCTGTGGCGCTGCCTTGTATCAGATGCGCAGATTTCGAAAGTCGGCAGGCAACTGACTTGGCTTTGGAGCCTCGGTGGTTGGCTTTTGTAGGAGAGGATGCGACTTACTGTCCCGGGTGGTAGCTTCTCCTGGGAGCAGAATTTGTTAAATACACAGTTGCTGAAAAGCATGAAGAATTAGCGAAGTGAAAATCTCGGGTTATTGGTTCAGCAACTGACATACAAGTGACCTTCTTAAATGCTTAGTTGTTTAAGGACGTTTAGTGAGAGGATGAATGAATCTTCGGGGCACTTAACGGGTACCAGCGTGTAAATGTCGTTAGTCTTTCGGGAAGTAGTGCTAAATTAATACAAATCCAGCCAGGAGGAGAGAAAAGGAAGTAAAACCGCGATCCTGGAGTTTTCCTCCCAGCCCTTTGGAAAGACTCGCCTTTTGCTGCCCGGGACCCTGGAGGATTACGGCTGGGATAAGACGGAGGCACTAGGACCTGGTTGGTGCCTGGCTGCGGCCGCGTTGGGGAGGGCGGAGGAGCGAGAGGAGGAGAGCGCGGTGGGAAAGGAGGGGTGATAGGGGGCGGGGGAGTCATTTATGCAGAGCAGGCGCTGCTGCCATTGCCACTCACAGTCCCCGCGCGCAGCTCGGAGCCGGAGAGAGCGCAGGAAGCAGGGAAGCGCTCGGAGCCTGGGCCAGCAAAGGGGGCGCCCGGTCGCTGCCTGCACCGCCCTGGCTGGTCGTCTCAGCCGCTCTCTGGGGCCCAGAGAGGAGCTAAAGCTAGTCTGGGAGTCTAGGAGCCGAGCCGGCGAGACACAACTGCTGAGGGCGCCAGCTCCACTTCGCCGCCTTTTGCTCCGGAGCCGGGGATCTCTCGCTGACCGCCCCGCCGGTCGGAGAGCGGGGAGCACTGGTCCTTGCAGCCCCAGGGATGGTCTAGGAGCCGGCGCGAGGCTAACTGCTCTGCCTCTGCTGGGGCTTGCCGCCTCCTGCCGATCTCCGGAGGTTGCGCGCCTGGGCGGCCCAGGCCGGAGAAGTTAGTTGTGCGCGCCGCTTAGTGCGCAGAGCCAGCGATCTTGCGAGCGAGCGAGCCAGTAAAGGGAGCCGCGAGGCGAAGGGACCATGGGCTGGGGGGGCCGCTGCTGCTGCCCGGGACGGCTGGACCTGCTGTGCGTGCTGGCGCTGCTCGGGGGCTGCCTACTCCCCGTGTGCCGGACGCGCGTCTACACCAACCACTGGGCAGTCAAAATCGCCGGCGGCTTTCCGGAGGCCAACCGCATAGCCAGCAAATACGGATTCATCAACATAGGACAGGTAACTAACGTCGGGGGGCCGGACCCTCCGCCTGGAAGCTCTTGGGGGCTACTCGTCCCCTCCGCTTCCAATCCCCCTCCCCCTCTTCCAGATGTGCTCTTGCCGCTTGCCCTAACTCTTGCGCTACGCTGTCTGGCTCTCGCGCGCGCTCTCTCCCCCTCACACAAGATACCCACGTACACCAAAGTTGCCGGAAATTTTGTTTTGTTTACTTGGGTTTTGAAATCTACGCGGGACTGGTAGGGTCTCCGGAAAGATCTATAGTGTCCCCGTGGTGACTCTACCAGACCTTTTGACCTGGGAGGTCTAGGAGCACTAGTAGCTGGAGGAAAGGTCTCAGCGGGTGGCCGTAAGGAGGGGCGAATGAGCTCTTCTGGGGGGTAAGGGGTGAACGCATCCTTGGTGCTGGCGGAGAAGAAAAACCCTTTCCTGTTCTGACCTGAATTTAGCTCAGAAAGAAGTTTCCTCTCCTTGGGCAAGAGAACCTCTGGGCGCTGGAGAAGCTGGAGCGCGGGGACCGGAGCCTGGAGTAGAGGAGAGAAGAAGGGGGAGGGAATGGGGGGCGGGACCCGATGTAAGTGCAGCTTTGGGGGAGATCCTGTGGCTTCCTAGCCTTGATCGGGATCTGGGGATTGGAGCGGGAGACGGGAAACTTCTGAAGATCGCTGACCGGGTTCTGCCGAGGGAAAATGGGGTATCTTTTCCAGGGTGGAACGTGTCATGCCCGGTGGCGGCTCAGTGGGGTCAGAGTTGGGTGCCCTGCAGGAGCGCACGTTTTTTATGGGGTCTGCTCACGGGCTTTTGGCGGAGTTGCCATGCGAGGACATGTCAATAAATTGGATGTTATGGGATGTTGACAGCGTAACAGATTTGGAGGTATTCCGGGGCAAAAATGGTTTTGGCTTTCTCGTTCCCTTCCCCCATGTCCGGAGAGAAATAGTGATTTAGAGGGCTCTGTGAGTGGCCCCTTATGGTTTCCTTCTCTCCCAAAAGCTTCTCTGTAGCTGACCGGAGGAGGGGGCCCTAGCTGGGCTTAGAGGAACCTCCGTCGGCCTGGGAAGTGAGTAAATGTGTGTGTGGTGGGGGCGCGCTTCCGGCAGGCGCGCTTTTGGGACTGCTTGGGGTGTACACAACCTGACACGCTCTGCTAGGGTGAAGGGAGAGGAAAGTGCCATTTGGTGTAGCTGGAGCAAGACAGCCTTAGGTGGTGTCTGATGTTATAGCTCTCCAAGTCCAGAGCAGCAGGACACCTTTGTCCCCACCCGCCCTAATCCCCTGCTGCCTGGCCTCTTGAGTTTGTGATTAGAAAGCGATGCTTTCAGTCAGAGGAGCAGGAGCTCAAGGTCTTGCTCTTTGCCCTCTTAGTGGGAGGACATATTTCAGAGAAGTCAGTTCTGCCCAGGACTAAGACCTGGGCAAGCAGCACGGTTTGGGTTCTCCTCACCTCTTCCTTATCCCAAGGAAGTAAGGGAAGCTAGTCAGGTTTTATTGCCTGGGTTCCTGTCATCTGCAGAAGAGTTGTTTTCTAATGACTTGTTAGGATTCTACTGGCATCATTTTCTATGGAAGAAAATACAGAGTCTGTTCAAGTCTTTTTACCAAAGCTTAAAGTTGAGCACTGCATATACCCAGGATGGCCACAGAGAGGACCAACACTAAAGGGCAGAAGGCCTGTTAATCTTTTAAGAGATGTCTCCTGTTCAGCCAACCATGAGCATCTCCCATATACCAACCATATTTAGTAGGATAAGTTCTTGAACACACAGTTTCTTCTTTTTTAAAATTTTAAATTGTTTTGAATATTACTTTTTATACAGCAGATGAGGAAACCAAGACTCATGGGAAGTTGATGCCACAGGATCACCCAGCTAGAGAGTGGCAAAACCTAGAATTCTGGCTCAGGACCATCTCTCATGGATCCTGCCTTTTAGGATCTTCCAGATAGGGAGAGAAAAGTAATATTTCAATTTCCCTGTATTCTAATTTAGTGGCTCAATAAACTGGAAGCAAATACCCAGTCATAATTCACAGATATTGAGTTCAAATAAACCTGGATTTGTTGATGCTAAGAAGGCTCATAACTTACAATGGCAGAGACATTGGTATCTTTCTGAATTCACAGAGCAGAACTTAGATGTTGTAGAATCAATGGGGAGGGGGGCAGAAATTGCTACCCAAACCACTTTTGAACAAGCAAACATTGCAGTGTCCCCCAACCTTACTTGGCTTTTTCTTTTAAAAAGTAATACTAAGAAAGTTTACATATAAATAACACCAAGTACTATTTAATGTGTTTTTTACAACCTCATTGAGGAAATTTATAGCTTACAGAGGTTACACAGGACCACTTGAATTGATGCCATAACCAGTGTAAAAAGATCAGCTATTCTACAGTATAAACCCTTTCCTCTGTAGATCAAAGGAGCATATGCCTATGCTAAGTCTTCGGGGTGGTAAATTGAGTTCACACATGCAATATCATTGCATTGTAAGGGCCAACTGTATTTCTTATTCATCCTTTACTGCACTGACCTTTTAACACTTTACACATCCTTTTGTTATTCTTTCTTTTCATCAAGAAACCAGCTGTAGTTCAGCTGAGGGCAGTAACCAATTTACAAATGTCTCTGAAATGTTCTATTTTTACCCAGTTGGGCTTGGGGGGTCTCTTCTCCTGTGTTGCAGATTGAAACTAGAACCTGTTACTATTTCTGAAATCATCTACTGTACTGGTAGTATTTTTGATATCTTCAGTAAGATAGGGAGGTGAGTAAGGTGAGTAATTTTCACCATAGTAAAGGTACACTCAGAATATCAATGTAATGGTTTCTGTAACATCTTAGCATTTAAAAGTAATAAGAGGTAAAATTTCTGGCCTGGAGATGTCTACAGAAAAGAATAGCTATGCCTCTTCTGTTTAGAAAAGATAGGATGTGCAGAGTGATACTAGAAGCAATCAAACAAACAAGCTAAAAGGACACGCTTGTCTTCTAGAATGGAACAATAATGAGGGTTTTCCTGCCTCCGGTTATGGAGATAGCATTATGTTTTGGTAGGTTTTACAAAAATGTTTATATTTTGTTAATGGTTATACCTTGAAATTCTGAAGTGATACCCAGCCATAATCATTTTTAATTGCTGCTATTATGTCAGCATATATCATGTTTGCTTGATATTAACATCAGCTATAGAATGCTTTGCCTTTCTTCCCTAGGAGCACCATCTCTGACTACAAGTCCCTTTAGTATCTAGTACCACCAGGGTGGCTGAGGGTAGGAGGTGTGCATGCTTCTTGGCCTGTTGGGGGAGGAGGAAGAGGCCTTTGTCCTTTTCACTAATTTGTGTGCTCTGACCCTTTGAACTAACAGTCTACTTGTTACAGAGTTTAAATGACATAAAGGAATACGACTGGACATATTGTTAATTGTAGACCTTGTTTGGACTAAATCTACAAAGAGGCATTAATTTCTGGTTATTGGAGTCTGGGAAGAAGATCCCTTTTGAACAGATGGTTTGCAATGTGCAATAGCTGTGTTTATCCTTCTATGAGTTGCCTATAATCCTTGATTCCAAGCCTGAGATTACGAGGGGCAAAAACCCCCTCCCCAAACCATATAATTTATCTTGAACAAGATTCCAGAGGGATAAAATTAGATGCATGCCATACTGAGGAAATATTTTACCTGGAGTCCCCATGGACAGCCTGTGGACTTCGAAATTGCAAAGGCCACTTCTCAGGCTGCAAAAGCGGGAAAGTCACTGAACTTAATGGAGCCCCTGTTCCTTCATCTGTAAAATGATAAATCTCTAGATAATAGAGTGAGTTAACTATGCATTGCTCAGCACATAGTTAGGCTTGCAGTAAAAGGTTTGTTGAATCTGAATCAGAGGAGAAAGGTTGAACTAAGTGAGATCCAAACTTTATTGAGATGCTGAGAAAGGAAGACATTTTAAAAATGGAATATGCAAAATGTAAAGATTAGGGAAACACATTTTTGATGGCCTAGTTAGACGGGCTTTGTAGACATGGAAAATGATTTTCTAATTCAACTAACAGTTTTAAATAGCTAAATAGTTGTATGTTTGATTCTAAACAATTATGGATGATTTCCCATGGCAGTGCCACCCTTCTCTCACTGATTCTTGTTGTAGCTTTATTAGGTATTATAACATAAACTTACTGGAGATGGGAGAAAGGGAAAGAAAATATCTGAAGAATGATTATTTTATAGAGTATCTTGCCTAAGCTTATTATGTTAAATCATATTTGAATTTATATTCTTTTAAATTCTTAGACTACAGCTTGTACAAGTAAAATCAGAAGAATAGTTTTCCAACTAAGTAGGAAGAGATACTATAACAGGAAGAAGCTGGTTCATTGATGTCCTGAAGGCCTCCCACTCTGCAGATTAATTTTGACCTTTGAGTAATGGGATGCTTGAAATGCAGATATATGGTAGGGATTGAGTTCTGGGTGCTTATGGATGGCATTGGAAATAGAGGACATGGCTAGTCTGTTGGGCTGTATGGGAATGGGCTGTGATCCCCCAGGTCCTCCAGTTCTTAGGCATTTTATAACAGAAGAGTAAATTGATGTTGTAGTCCCAGGTTGATCCCTGTGTGAAACGTTTGGCTTTGTACACAGCAGCTCTTCACACCCAAGAGCCTCAGCCCTGACCTCTGCCAGCCACTCTCACGTGCTTATTTCTCATGCTTATTTCTTGTGATAAGGTAAACAGGAGAACAGGGGAATATGGACTGGAAAAAGCAATTTGGAGTGCACAGCCTGATGTTGATGGGTCTGCGTCTGCAGCATTAACTTCATAGATAAGAAATGCGGATTTTCAGTGTATATTTGAAATGAAAAACTATTTATTTATTTATTTTTTTTTGGTGAGTCCCAAAGCAGCTGAATTTGCCTTCTTACTATCTTTCATGGGCTTATATCCAGAAGTCTTAACCTGAAAGGTCAGCCAGAGAAGCAGGGTAGTATGCTGGGAAAATATCCAGTGCTCTCTGACTCTTTGGCTGAGAGAGGGAGTCCTGACCCAGAAATGTCCCCTGGGCAGGGAGGAGTATTTGTGGTGTTGGTTCAAGTTATGTGAAGCAGTGTCTGGGTTTTCCCCAAGGCTGAGGGATCTCCAGGCATTGCTATGACTTGAGACTGTATTTCCAGATTCTTGTGATTGGCCCTGGGGATTTATTGAGGCTGAAAGGGAGAGGAGTCTGTGTTGAGACTGATTTCTCCCATAACAGGATGGTGGTGGCTTCAGTTAATTCAGATTGGATTAGTGACAAAGAAGCCACCTTTGACTTCCTAAATGGTAAACATGCTTATAGACATTTATGCATGCTAGAAAATAATACATACATATGCAATTATACATGTATATAGATATATATGTCCATCAGTTTTTTATTTTATTTATGTATTTTTTAATGTGGTGTTGAGTCAAACCCAATGCCTTACCTGTGCTAGGCAAGTGCTCTACCACTGAGCCACAACCCCAGTCATCAGTTTTTATTTTTATAAAAATAAAATTCATACATACTTTAGAGTGAAATTACTTATGTGATATTCTCTCTACTTTCTACAAGTCAAATCTCCACCTCTAAGCGCACCAACAATTAATGCCAATAAACTCTTCAGTGTGAGTTAATTCTGGGAGGAAAATGAGACCAGAAGGAGGCAGGGGAGTGAGTATAAGGGTGGGGGTAGATTTGATCAAGATATATTATATGCATGTATGAATATGATACAATGAAACCCATTATTTGGTATATTAATATGTACTAATTAAAAAAGAAGAAGAAACAAGAAAGAAAAGAAGAGCAGAAGTTGGGTTTGAGTGAAACTCCGGAGTATTTCCTTTGATTAACCAACCTGACCCTTGGTTGATTCTTCCCTTCTTTCTTTCTTTCTTTCTTTCTATATTTATTTTTTAGTTGTACACAATACCTTTATTTTGTTTATGTATTTTTTTATATGTGCTAAGGACCGAACCCAGGGCCGTGCTAGGCAAGCGCTCTACCGCTGAGCCACAACTCCAGCCCAGTTCTTTATTTTTTTGAATAAGGGAACTTTACGCCTATTCCTTTCAACTTATGGGGTTGCTATAAATATTGTGTCCAAACAATATTATCCAAAGGAAGGCATAGAGACCATTATATAATCTAAAAAGGACACCAAGAAGATGCAAAAACTGCCCTAAGGAAAATAAGAGCATGCTGTGGTTAATGGGGATTTCTAGATTTGAGCAGTTTGTGATTTTCCAGATTCTTGTGATTGGCCCTGGAGATTTAATGAGGCTGAAAGGGAGAGGAGTCAGTGTTGAGACTGATTTCTCCCATAACAGGATGGTGGTGACTTCATTTTCTGCCCAAGAGACATGGAGACATGTAGGGCTGGAGCAGCTGACCAGAAAGTCAACAGCTAAGGCTTCTTATGTCCTGGTTGGACAGGCCTGGTGTTTATGAAGCCTGTATGACGTAGAGGTTGCAAGATTTGAATTTGAGTCCACTGTGTATAGAAGAGTAGTGGGAAATAAAACTGGAATGCGGATAGGCCCATGAGGGATATAATGAGACACTTAGGTGGAAACACCGAGAACCCAACTCATATTGCTTAAACAAAACTAAAAAGCAGATGCAGACACAGGGAATTTGTGTGCAGTTCTGAAAGCAGAAGGTGAACCAGACCTTAACCTGATCTGCACATTCCTCATGGCAAAGCCTCTTCTGCCCTAAACTGACGTTAATTATGGTATTATTTTGTTTTGCTGCAGAAATATTAAGGAGTATCACTACAGGGATGTTGGCCTTAATCCAGGTAAAGGCGTACATAACGTACTCCAGGATGCTCTCTGTTGTACTTATCTCATCTGAAGAATTCTCAATTCTGAAACATCTAGATATATGATTTGTAAAAGAGTAATTGGGTGCCTTTCTAGCTGAAAAGCTATAGAGAGCGCTTATGTCCACTATTTCTCTGTTTTCCCGTGTTAGCTTTATTCTCAGACAGGTGCTCCCCACGAAGCAGCAACGCTCATGTGCTTTTTGGTACCTCTTATATCCAGTGTTGAAATTAACCCCCAACCAAGACTCTGATTGGTTCTGACCACTGAATGAGGTCATGTTCCCACACTTGGACCAGTCTCTTTGTCCAGAGGGGTAGCAGTACTTGGGTGGGTCAGCTCGGGTCACATGTCCAGCCTTGAAGTGAGAGAGATGTTGACCTTTCGTAGGCAGTCCAACATTTGGGGAGGGACAGTTCCCTAAAGGAAAATGAAATGCTGTTATTAGAATAAGGGAAACCAGATGTGAGTCAAAAAATGACCCCACTACAGATCAGATTATATAAGCCTATAAATGGATCTGCAGGGAGTTTCAACATTACCAGAGAGGATAAGAAGTTACATTGAAGACTCACGAGGAGGATTGGCAACAACCTGTTGATTCAGTACACCTGAGAGTCCAGTAGGTAGCGTACTATACCGTGAGACATTCTCTGCTCTCAAGGGGGTAGGACATTTTTACCCATGACCATCCTCAGTAAGACAAACATTATGGAGCTCTGAGCATCATGTTCATTTATGTCTGGAGGCCATGTCCACTGGTGGCATTTATACATAATGAACTCATGGAGGCAGAGAGGCTATTGTGTGTTTCAAGGTTATTGGTAAGAAAAACAGAAACTCACAGCAGAAGGATTTGGGCATTCTGGTAGAGGTGGATTCAGTGGGGCTTGATAACCCAGGAGAAGTGGAGGATGAGGAGGAGGGAGAATGTGAAGATAACGGCAAAGTTTTGGCCTTGAGACCAGTAGAATAGTGGACTCATTTGTAAAATTAGGACAGCTCACCATTTTTTAAAAATTTATTTTTTAGTTGTAGTTGGACACAGTACCTTTATTCATTTTTTTGTGTGTGTGGTGCTGAGGATTGAACCCAGGGTCTTGCACATGTGAGGTGAGCGCTTTACCACTGAGCCACAACCCCAGCCCCAGTTTACCATTTTTAAGAGAATATAAATTACTGCCTGTTGCACTCCTGCTGTATACTGGGTCTCAAGAAGTATTCACCCTACATGATTGCATTCACTTACTTTCTCCATTTTTTCTTAAATGGACTCATTTGTAAAATTAAGGTAGGACCAGTTTTAGGCAAAAAAATACAGGTTCAGCATTGTTTATTTTAAAAATTATTTTTCTTTTTTTCCCTTTTTTAAAAATTTTAAAAAAATTTGTTCTAATTAGTTATACATGACAATAGAATGCATTTTGACACATACATAAATGGAGTATAACTTCTCATTCTTCTGATTGTATATTATGTAGTTACACTAGTCATGTAATTGTATGTGCACATAGGGTAATAATGTTCAAATCATTCTACTATCATTCCTATCCCCATACCCTCCCTTCTCCCTTCACTTCCCTCTGTCTAATCCAAAGTGCCTCTCTTCTTCCCTAGCCACCCCCTCAATGTGAATTAACATCCACATATCAGAAAAAAATATTTGGCCTTTGGTTCTTTGGGATTGGCTTCTTTCGCTAGCATGATAATCTCCAGTTCCATCCATTTACCTGCAGATGGTATAATTTCATTCTTCTTTAAGGCGGAGTATTATTCCATTGTGTGTATATACCACAACTTCTTTATCCATTCATCTGTTGAAGGGTACCTAGGTTGCTTCCATATGCTGGTTCCTACACAGGGCCTCAATAAATTGCTAAGGCTGGCTTTGAACTTGTGATCCTCCTGCCTCAGCTTCTACAGCTGCTGGGATTACAGGCATGCTCCACTGCATCCAGCTCCATTCTGTTTCTATATAGCTGACTTTCCCCCTTCAGATTCTATATATAAAGGATGTCATCAGCCTTGGTTTTATTTGAGATAGAAAGAAGTGCTGAGAGAAATGTATGGTAGATGGGAGAGAATTTAGATGGGGAAAGAAGTAAAAATTCTCGGCAGATGAATTCCACCACTCATCCACCTCAATATAAGTGAAACTGTAGAAGTTTCTTCATGTATGAAATGAGATAATATGAGTACTTTCCGTACAGGATTGTTGGAAGGATTAGTTATAAGCAATTTGAATGGGCTGGGGTTATAGCCCAGTGGTAAAGTGCTTGCATAGCATGTGTGAGGCACTGGGTTCCATTCCCAGCACTGCATAAAAATAAATAAAAAAAGGTATTGCCTCCATTTACAAGTTAAATAAATAAATAAATAATTTTTTTAAACAAATTTGAGAGCCAGATGCAGTGGTATATACCTATAATCTCAGGTACTCAGGGAGCTGAGGCAGGGATTGTAAATTCAAGGCTAATCTGGGCAGTTTAGTGATAGTAGTCTCAAAAAAAAAAAAAAAAAAGGTCTGGGGATGTAGCTCACTGGTAGATCACTACTGGGTTCAAGTACTAGGCTCAATCCCCAGTAAAACACACACATACATACACAGTAGTTTGGGAATAGTACCTGAAATATGTTACATCTTTAGCAAACATCAGTTATATCTTGCTTTAAAAATTTTTTTAAACCTGCACTAAATCATTTCACCCCCCTTAGTTATTTTTTATGTTCCCTTTCACTTTTAAACAAGTCCAAGAGAAATTAGAAATTATGATCTCCCTAATTGTACGTGTGTGTGTGTGTGTGTGTGTGTGTGTGTGTGAGAGAGAGAGAGAGAGAGAGAGAGAGAGAGAGAGAGAGAGAGAGAGTGTGTAATCACACACCTACCCTTTCAGGAGCCAGAGAGCTCCTTCAGCTCAGGACAGTGCCTCATTGCTGATTGTGTCCCCAGCACCTACAGCAGTGTAGGGTGTGGTCATGTGGGACAGGAGGCTTGACAGGTGAGGCAAAGAGGAGTGAAGGGTAAGTGGAGAATCTGAGAGGTTCATGTTGAGGTGGAAAGGAAGTGAGCTGGTGTGTAGGATGTTCCCGATCTCATTAGTCACCGAAAAGGTGGAGGTCACCTGCAAAGAAGCAGGGGCTGGGTGAAACTAATACCTGGATGCTCCACCTATCATTGTTTTGGGACATTTTTAGGAAATTCTTATAAAAATCAAAGAAAAATCACAATAAATGATCGCCAAATTGCAGTGAAGTTATTTCCCTCTTGTACTTAGCTATTGCTCAGGAACTGAGTAAATGAATGAGTGAAAAAAATGAACCATCAGTTTAGTGATCTTGCTTTATTCTGATGTTTTCTTGCTAATGCTCATGAGCCTGAGATTAGAAAAGGACACATCAGGAGTTAGAATTTACCAGGGTTAGAGAAAGAGAGTCTGGGAAACTAGGGTTGACAGTTTCTGTCTACAGAGCACCGGATTTGAAATGATTGACGAGTGTGTAAGTGATGAGGAAGGTGGTGGAGCCAAAGTTGGATCTACCAACCCAGTGAATAGGGTGGGGTTGGGGCTCGAAATTAAAACAGAGGGCCAGTTTGATAAGAGTCGCAGAAGTGGAAAGATCAGAGCCTTCCCAGGGAGCTTTTGTGAACTACTAGATACAGCTGTCCTGCTTGATGATGCAGATGTCCTATGTGTCCAAGATGTGGACATGCAGGTGGCCTGGCCAGATAGAGAAGACGCGAGGGCTAGTGGGTTGGAAGGAGTCAAGAAACTGAGACTGGGATATTGGAAGTGTTATCAGGGTGTATAAGATGAGGATTCCAAAATAATTCATGCTGTTATACTCACCGGGCAGATAAACATGAAGTTTGCCTCATATTTCAATTCTCTTTGGGTAAGTGTAAGTATTATCTCTGCCTCACATAACTGTGTGCTCTTATTTGTACTGCAGGTCCTGTACTAACTTAAGGGATAAAAACAGACACATGGGTGATTACTTTCAACTCCCAAATGTATCTTCCCTTATTTGACTTAAAAACTGAGGATTGCATTGAGCCCTGAAGAAACAGCATAAGCAGAGAATGTAAAACCAAAACTAATATTTAAGGATGATTTTTAAATGGTTTATGCCATGTCATACTTTACGTTTACTTCTAGAGTAGGTTGTCACATAGCCTATTTTCCATCTCTATATTATAATGGATGTTTGTGACTATAATTTATTCACATGTCACATATTTTGCCTTTTATACACATATTTTATATAGCAAAAATGAAACTATGTTCTGAAAATGTCCTTTATGTATTCATTTCCTAAACTTTACTGCTTTATAGGAGTATAGCAATATTTTAAAATGTAGGTTTTAAATTATTTATAGATTGTTCTGTTTATAATATATAATATTTTAACATTGTCCTGTAAAACATTATATTCATCTTGTTTGCATTTGTATGTTAATCTTTATGTTAATTTAGGATTAGCATCACAAAAGAAGTATTAAGTTACTATTATAATCTGTGCATTATTTAAGAAGCTAATTCTCTCCTGGGAAAATTGCATTTTGGATACCATGCCAGTATTGAAACCAAAATTTATTACAAGTCAGTCTTTCCTTGATGCCTTTCCCAGTATCCCCATATGACAAACTGTGTATTCATGTGTGTGTATGTGTGTGTATACTGAAGGGCTGATATTTTTGTAATAAGTACTGGAAGTTTGGAATTTTCCTATACTGAGAGGCTCCTACAGCTGTAAAAATATACCATCCTCTCCATATCAGTGTTCCCAGGCTTGTGCCTTGTTTTCTCTAGTTGAAACTTCTCAACCAAAATAAAGCTGGGTAGTGTTCACTAGTCTGAATACAGTGCAGGGAGTAGAAATAATCCCAGGGCCTTTTAACTTTCTAAGCAAATATTCATAAGTATGAGGTTAGAAGACTACTAGTTACTCATCCAGGGTCGATTCTGTTAGCATTTAATTTAAGTGTTTGTATGTGTGTTGGGTTGGGGTGGAGAGATAGAGAGGGGAGAATCATCAATTTTAAAGTTTCCCAAGAAAAAACTAAATTGTAGGTCACTTAGGACTTATCACTGGCTAGCTTCCAGCAAAAGTTTTTTTTTTTCTTTATTTCTGTAAACTATGGGGCATCTTTCTTTTGGGTTAGTCCTTGTGGACTAATTTACCAAATGCTGTGTTCTTTGGCTTATCACAGGATGATGTCATTGCTTCTGGGCTGGGTGGATGATCCTGGGACTAGTGAAGGAGAATCAAGGCTGAAAATAAGTGACTTGAGTCACCCCTCTAGGTCCCACCCCATCACTAATATATCATATACTTTTGAACAGGTCACAGGTTTTCTTTATGATAAAAGATTTGTTCTACTCATTTACTTAAAAAATAGTTGTTGAAAGCATCAAGAAAGTGGAAAGGCAACCCAGAGAGTGGGAACAAATATTTATAAATCACGTCTGCTGGATGACTTGTATAAAATATACAAAGAGCTCTTATACTTAATGATGAAAAGAGCAGTTGCTCAATTAAAAATGAGTGCGAATTGATATGATTTAACATTTCTGCAAAAAAGATATACAAATGGCCAATAAGCGCACAAAAAGATGTTCGACATCATCATTCATCAAGAAAATTTAAGTTTCAATGAGATGCTAGTTTACACTTACTAGGAAGGCAATAATAATAATACAGATGATCATAAGTGTTTGAAAGGATGTAGAGAAATCAGAACCCTCATACACTGCTGGTGAGAATGTAAAATGGGCACATTGGAAAAGAGTTTGGCAGTTTTTTGAAAGGTTAATCACAAGGCTGCCCTATGACCCAACAATTCTGTTCATATATGTGTGTGTATATATATATTCATTCTCTGAAAATGTTTCTCAACAGAAAAATTTGTTTATGTTAGCATTATTCAAAATAGTCAAAAAGTAGAAATAAATATCAACTGGAGAATGGATAAATAAATTATGGTATAGCCATATAATGGAATATTATTCTACAATACAAATAAAGTTCTGATACATGCTACAGTATTGATGAATCTGAAAATGCTGTGCTAAGTGAAAGAGTCAGTCACCAAAAGCCATATATTAAGTCATTGTATTTTTATGTAATGTCCAGAATTGGCAAATCTGTAGACATAGAGGTTAGTTAGTGGTTGTCTAGGTTTGGAAGGGTAATGGGGCATAGTGGTGATGACTATAGGTATGAAATTTGGGGAGAGGGGATTGATGGGAATGTTCTAACATTGTGGTGATCTTTGCACAACTCTAAATATATGAGAAACTATTGAACAGGATACTTAAAATGAGAGAACTGTATGATGAATTACATCTTTATAAAATTGTTAAGAACAGTTATTGAGTACCCAATATTTATCAGCCATTTAAATAAGCAAAATCCTACTGCATTTGTCTGTTCACATGAAACATACTTTGGAATGGGAAGGGACAAGCTATAAGCTGATAATTAAATTAATAAAATAATTTCATATTATAAGTGTTTGTTGGAAAGCAAAATATGTAGACTAAAAAGCAAGTAAGAGCTAGGGAACTCTTTTGGGTAGATTGGTCAGGAAAACACATTGAGGAGGAAGTACTGAGTAGATAACAGAATGTTAGCAAAGCCCCAAGCACAAGGTGGTCTGGGGTGGGATGAGATCCACACAGAGGGGACTGGGAATGCAAGAGTCCCAGGGAAGGGGCTGGTCTAGGTAGAGTCTAGTTAACGAGCAAGAAATGGTCAAGCTTGAAGTTGGAGAGGACGGTCTTAAAGCTTAATTTCGGTGACATCACTTTTTCATTTAGAAGTCACCAGGAGCATTGCCTAGTGCATTAAAACAAGCCTTCCCCGGGCTTTTAGAGTCCTGTACCTTCTTGTTCTGAAATGCTTTCCCCATCATCTTTCCTACTCTGTCTCTTAAAGCCAAACTGAACTTCCTCTCATCCTCCAGATATTAGGCTCAATGCTACCCTGGTTTTGTGCCAGTTTCTCTCTCTCTCTCTCTCTCTCTCTTTCTTTCTTTCCTTCCTTCCTTCCTTTCTTTTTTCTTTTTTTTATAATAACTTTAATCAATTTATTTATTTTTATGTGGTGCTAAGGATTGAACCCAGTGCCTCACATGTGCTAGGCAAATGCTCTTATCACTGAGCTATAGCCCCAGCCTCTTGTGCCAATTTTTCTACCTGGAGTATTCACCTGACCCATAGCTCTTCTAGAAATTTTATATCTTCTCAAATATTACCCCTTTACCCATATCTTGCTCTGGAAGTATAAGTACATAAAGGTATAGGTAAAATTACTTTGATTTTTCAATTCATTGACTCCCATAATAGTTTTCCAAAATTTTTCTTAGGGAATTTAGAATAGTTAAGTTTTCCTTCTTTTGTTTTTCTCTTATGGGGACTTACTCTGTACTCTGCAGCGTGTAGCATGATGTCTTGCTCATTGAAAGGAATCATTAGCTGGGAGTGGCAGCACATGCCTGTAATCCTAATGACTCTGGAGGCTGAGGCAGGAGGATCATAGGTTCAAGGCCAGTATCAGCAATTTAGTGAGGCCCTCAGCAGTTTTGTGAGACCCTGTCTCAAAATTTTAAAAAACAAGGGGTTGTGGTGGTGAGATGTAGCACAGTGGTAAAGCACTCCTGGTTTCAATCCCCAGTACCAAATTATTAAATATTGTTTGAATCTTAAACTATTTTACAGATATATATCGTACATGCAAAGTAACCCTGAACACTGGAGAAAATTTTCAAAAAGTTTTACAATCCAGTCAATAAGGAAAGCTAATTAATGCTTACTATATTTCATAAAGGGGTGTGGTAAAAAGCAGTGCTCTCAGATTGAAGAGTCATTCATGTGTGGACTCTGAAGCTCAGGCTTCCTGGGAAATAGACTAACACTTATCTTTTAGTGTTTTTAGGACCTTGGCATCATCAGCAGGTCATTTTTTTCTGATTTTGACTTTCATGAACATTCTTTGTGTGAGAATCAGAGTTCTCAATGTGACCGCATTCACGCCAAGATCCAAGCCCCAGCTCATCCTAGGACTGGGGTCACTTCTCTGTGGGTCCCAGTGAACCCCATGGATGCTGCTGGCTGTGATTCTCTCTGGGGGCGGCAGAGAAGATTCGTGGGAAGAACAACAGAGAGCACCCCCGATCCCCCAAACACTGTGAAAGAACAATGTTTTGTAAACAATGTTTTCAGATCACAAGCAGATTTTATTTTTGGTGTGGAAACAGTAGGAGTAGCAACAATAAGCAGATTCAGTGCACCTTAAGGGTCCTAAAGGAAATAAGCAGTAAAATCTTGTGGTTTGAGGCTCATGGCAGGGCCTACCTGGATTGGCTCTTTCAAAGGGCCCAAACTGAGGTTATATCTGCATGAGAGGAGGGATTGCAGACTCCAGCACAGACATAAATTAAGCCTGCAGCTTAGTCCTTAAGGAGTGGCTTCAGAAATATCCTTGGAGACAGGAAACAAACTGAGGACAAATAGAACAAATATTCATTGGGAGTTAACTCCCTTTAATCATAGAAGGAAAGTTCTCTTGGTTGGGTGACATGGCCAGAAGCCAGTTTCTCAATTGAGATGGGTCTCCCTATCGGAGGACCTGTTTAGTTTTATCATATCCAAGCCTCAAATGACCAGGCCTTCAGACTTCTGCAGGTAGGAGGAAAGATGGGTTCTATTTTCTGGGTCAGATGAAAGAGAGATGGGAGAGCCAAGTTCTGTCATGGGATACATGGCTTGAGAACAGAACGGTTTCCTCCTTTCAGTTGTGCTGGGTTTCCACAGCTAAGGCCTTTGTCACTTTTTGTTTGGGCTATTGCATAAGTCTTAGCTTGTCCACCATAGTCTGCTCCTTTTCCTCTAGTCAAAGAGACTTTATTTTTTCCCCCTTCCTCTTATTTGTTTTCTTCTTCTACTCTTCCTTCTTCAATTTTCTGAGCATCACTCATTGTAACCATTTTGCCATTCTTTGCACATTTTCTGCCACATTCTGCGTTTCTGCCTCCCCTCATGTCATTCTCACTGTATGGACATCCTCATGTCAATATTGCTCGATCTACAAAGCCCTTCTCAGCTTCCTCAAAGAAACTCTGTGGCTAAAACTTCCACTGTTTAAACTGTCACCGAACCTTGTATGCTTCTTTTTATTGGAATTTGACATTTTCACTGTGCATTCTTTCTTTCTTTCTTTCTATCTATCTATCTATCTATCTATCTATCTATCTATCTCTATCATCTATCTCTTCCATCATCTTTCTGCCTACTCATGCATCATCTGTTTTATCTTCTCTGTCAGAGAGCCATTCCCTTAAAGACAGGACTTCTGTCTGCTTCATCTTTGTTCCAGATGGCACCCAGAACTGAGTGCTCTGCAGTTAAAATGCCCTTAAAAACATATTCTGAAACATATGCATAGCTCTGAGGAGAAGAGGCAGAGAGACCACAGTAGTTGTTAGTACTATCCACATCGAATATTTCTATTTCTCCTGGCCATGGGATAAATCCAGGTTTCCCTATCTTTGGTGTTAAACATGGCAACGTGACTTCAGTTGGCCAGTGGAAAGTGAGCAGTGGGGACACAGGTCACTTTCTTAATGGTCAATAAAGGACTCATGATGATCAACATCTGCTGGGATGATTGACAGAACTCCAGGTGGTAGATGTTCCAATTGTCTGGGTCCTTGAGGGATCTGATGTGCAGCATGTCCAGCCAATGCTTAGTGGATGCATAAGATGAACCAGAACTTTCTCATTTTAAGTTGATGAGTTTCATGGGGTCATTTGTTACTGCAGTGAAACCGTGTCCATCCTAATACAGAAGTTTAATCTCACTAGTTTTCTCTTTTGCTTCTAAATGATAAAATAGGCAGATCTCAGTGATCTCCAGTTTACATTTTTCTCATTTTTCAATTGGTTATTGTATGTGCCAACACCCCAAAATCAAACAAATGAAAACCAGAAGCCAGATAGCAGGTCTTTACAAATATATATATAGGTGTGATTCTGTTACTTAAAGGAGATTTGCATTTCCTGAAGGAAACCCTGAAGGTCTTAGGGCTTAATTATCCTCTGAGTTGCTTCCCTATCCTCATGTTGCATATCGATCTTGCCAATTCTGTGGATGAGATTTATTCTGTGAGTTCAGATTGGTGACTAGTGAGCCTGTTTAGAAAATTCAAAAATTTTTTTCTTTTCCAAGAAGACAGAAACTTATTGTAGTTTGCCTTTTTATGTTTTCCCCACCAAATGAAAATAATTGATAAATATTGCATTTCAGAGGATTGTTCCTGTAGTCCCAGCTACTTGGGACATTGAGACAAGAGTATTGCTAGAGTCTAGAAATTCGAGGTCAGCCTGGGAAACATAGTGAGATCTTGTCTTAAAAAAAAAAAAGTTTTTTAATGGAGAATTGTCTTTCTGCTTGCCAAAAGTACTTGCTTTTGCTTTTTCTGAGGGCCACATTGTTCTTTCAGAAATATGACACCCACTGCTGCAGAATCTGCTTAAATTTGCCGCCTCTTTCCAGGGGACATTGTGCTTCAGCTGTTAGAGAACTGGCCTTTCAACATGTGGATATCTTGCACTCACTGATTTATGTGATGTGGACACAGTAGGGAACATCTGAGATGTAAAATATGATGGCCTGATTCTCCAGCTGTTGAAATTAATCCAAAGTAGCAGATATTTCTTCTTTGGCAACACAGAATCAAAGCACCATGCAGTGATTTGGTTCCCCGATTTGTGATCTGCTAAAAACTGGAAGAACTTAAAATGGAGGGAGTAAGTGCTTCATAATGTGAAAAATATTCCAATATTGTGCAGTCTTGGGCAAATTAAGCACCATGAAAGTAGGACTATTTTGAAAAAAAAATTGATATACTGCATGTGGATGTGAGGATTTTTTTTTTCTAAAATACCCTTTTATCAAAGTTGTCAAAATCTTATTTTGTTCAACCTAATTCTGAAAAAGGCAAAGATTATAGTGGCGCTCGGCCACTTTCTAGACTCCCAGCTGTGAAGATCATCTCTGGCATTTGTTCATTTTTTTCACTTGTAAATCTCCTTTGCAATCTGTCTGTCCTTCAATATTTCTTGAAAATATTTAGGATACTCCTACCATACTGGGCACTTGACTAAGCAGTGCACAGTACTCCCTACATTCCAGGAATTTGTATACTCACAGAAGGAGTTTATCAGCTTGCTTCAGAGTACATCATCCAGAACTCATTGGTTTGTTACCACAGTCATTATTGCTAACGAGGCTTTGAGTTAACTGGAAGGTTCTCCATCAACTGATGGGTCCAATCAGGGCCTGGATGGTATAGCAGGGCTTCACTCACATGCCTGGTGGTTGGTATTGTCTGCTAACTTGGGGGTGTTGGGTTACTTGGCCACATGTCTCATCCAGCAGGCTAGCTGAGGCTTCTTCCCATACTGAAGAAGGTATCCTTGGAGCCAGACAGAAGCAGCCTCCATGTGAAAGTCCTTTTCAGATTCTGCTTGTGTTTTATTTGCAAACATCTTATAGGTCAAAATGAGTCACAGGACTAAGCCAACCTTTAAGAAGTCGAGAGATAGATTTCATCTCTAGATAAAAGGAGATACAAATAATTGGCCATATTTTGTGTTCTAGCATAGGGAGACTGCTACTAACCAAATGTAGAGAAAACAAAAGTGTGTCAGATGGTGGTAAGTGCTGTGCATAGGAAATAGGAAAGAAGAAAATAAAACAAAAAAGCAGGAGAGAGGAAATATCTAGGAAAAAAAATTCAGTTGTAAACAGGATGGCTAAAGAAGTCTTCATAGGGAAGGTGGTGTGAGCAAAGATCTAAAGAAGGTGGGGAAAGAAAGGAACCTCATAGACAGCTGGAGGAAGCACAGTCTAGCAGAGGGAACGAAGGCACTGGACAGGAGAGACATTGGTATGTTCGAGAATGGCAAAACACCAGTAGTGCTGAGGGAGCAAGGGTGTGGTAGAGGTGGTCCACAGAGGTAGTGCAGGTGAGTTGGAGAAGTAGATCCCATCCTACGGGTCAGTGTTTTCCAACATTTTAATGTGCATTTAAGTCACATGGATCTCCTTAAAACATAGAGTCTGCTTTAGTAGAGCAGAGATGGAGCTGAAAATTTGCATTTTGAACAGGTTTTAGGTGGTAACACTGCTGCTGCTTGTCTGGGACAGCATTTTGAGGGACCAACCAGGAGGTGTTTGCAGGTCAGGCACAATAAGGACTTTGGATTTTCTCTGAATGAGGAGGGAGGCCCTTAGAAAGCTTTGAACAGAGCTGTGACCTGTTCTCGCTCTCTCTCTCTCTTTTTTTTTAAGAGAGAGGGAGAGAGAAGGAGAGAGAGAGAGAGAATTTTTTAATATTTATTTTTTAGTATTTGGCGGACACAACGTCTTTGTTTGTATGTGGTGCTGAGGATCGAACCCCGGGCCGCACGCATGCCAGGCGAGCGTGCTACCGCTTGAGCCACATCCCCAGCCCTGTGACCTGTTCTCTACCATATGATCAAAGAGGGCCTTGGTTAAAAATGTTTAAGTACATGCCTACAGGGTAAAGGAATGGAGGTACCCTTCAGTCTAATGTGGAAAATATTGTCTGAACTTAGCTTGCCAGAACCTCAATCTTTGGAAAGTTCTTTCTTCTATAAAGAGCTTTTCCTGTCTATTCTCAATGAGCAAAAAGTGAACCTAGACTTGGATTTCTCCTCACCCTAGTTCCACACCACATCTGTTCTAGAATGCACCTGCTCTGTCTCTAGGCATTCACCTAAATTCTCATTACTAGAGCTCTTCTGCCTTAGCTTTTTCTTTCCCTGATCCCTACCTCCCTGCCTCATGTGGCTCTCAGTCCTGGCTTCACAATCCAAGCATCTGTAGCCTTTGTTGACACCTCAAAGAGTAATTGATCTGGGTTAGGGAGGGTCTTACCCTCTTCACTGTGGTCTTGTTTTCTAACAACAAAGTCTACCTTGGTCTGAAAATATGATATGGAAAATTTTAGAAATAACAATTTCTAAATTTTAAATATCTTTTTTTATAGTATATTATTTTCATTACTCTATTTTATTATTAATTTTTGTTAATCTCTTCATGTACCTGATATATGAATTAAACTTTATCCTAAATATGTATTTATAGGAAAAAAACATAGTATGTATAAAGTTAGGTGCTATCTATGGTTTGGACCTCTGCTGGGTAGTCCTGGAAAGAGATTCCTGTGGGCGAGGGAGGACTACTCTATGCACACAGGCTGAGAACCACTGACAACCACTGTGCTCTTCCTCAGCACCTGATATGTTGGAGGTTGCCACAGAGGTCAGAGCTTCTCTTTCTTTGAAATGTCCACTCTCTTTTCATCTACTGTGGTCTCTTTCATTAGCAAAACACATGAATATTAACTCATGTTCAACCCTACTCTGTTTTGATGTCTGGGTGGCCAGCTTTTGCCTAATTATAATCCATTTGCATTTGAGGTAGGGGATGATTTTTGAGTAGCTACAAATACATGAGTATCTAAGTGTTTGTAATGTTTAGTGTCACATATTTTTGCTTTTTTTGTGTCATTGCTATTGTGTGACTCTGTCCACGTAACAAATCTGTAGGTAAACTTCAGTGTCTTACCCAGGGGAGAGGATACTGGGAATATGAGCTGGAAGATCAGTCATCTCTGGGTTGCATGTTTATAATCTCTTCTAATGAGCTTGAAATACAATGCCCATTTGAATTTTTTATCTCATTGTTCATCTCAATTGTTTATAATATTCTAGGAAATAACATACACTGTGCATTCCAAAACTATAGCATAGTTATATTTTGGTGTTGTTCGGAAACGTTTAATTAAGCTACAGACTTTGGTATTTTTAAATTTTTGCAGTACATGAGGAGCCTCAAAATATAGAGGTGGCTTGGGTCTGTCAACCTTTGAGAGGTCTTCCCCAAAGCCTATGTGATTCCAAGGAGAAGGCTTCCCTTCCCTTTTAATTTAGCTTATATATGTAGGTCTTTTTTGAGGGTTCTGTTTATTCTTAAATGACTTTTTGTTACTTTATCAGAGTAGGAAATAAAGAAGAGTGTAATATAGTGCAAAATATTATCTGTGATTTGTGTCACAAATTTGCTGTATCATCATGTACTAGGAATTACTTGTCTGTGCCTCATTAACTTGTAACAGATTTAAACTAATTATTAACTCAACCAGATAGATTGACTTGAGTGTTATCATAAAGGGCTCTGAGATGGAGAGCATGACCAAGTTCCATAAAATTTATTGCTTAAACCTTGCTGCATCCAGCATTCTATTAAGGAGTTGCCTTTTGACCCCAAATTACTACACTGGAGCTTGGTATTATTTACTGTTGGGAAGAAATCGTGTGTGTATTTCAATTAACAGTAATTTTTTTTTGTCTTGAAAGAAATGTCCTTTCCAATAGTCCATGGCTGTGGAAAATCCCTAATATTAGTCTCCTAAAATATAAATGCCCTTTAGGTAATTAGAGTTTGGAGCAATCATGTCGCCTAGCCCCCTCATTATAGAGATGAAGAGATGGAGGCCCCTAGAGCAGTATGGGTAGAGTATTGACCTGCTATTAGCAGATCTGAGTTCCAGTAACTTCACGCACTGATTATGAAAACAGCTCCTGAAACTTGACTGGTTAATAAAAATATAGAGAACATTTTCTAGTCATCTTGATTTTTGTAGGGTGTGTGTGTGTGTGTGGGGGGGTGTTTTAGTCATTCTTGCTAATCATTTTGTGTTTATCACCATTTGTGTTTCTTCAGGAGGCCTGTGGTGGGGAACTGGTCAAGGGAATTTGCATGTGTAGCTAGCTATGTGGCAACTGGGCATCAAGTTATCTAACTTGATTTTGGAGGCAATATTTTTATCCGTAGGTCTGTGGAAATCTGACCTTTGTGCTCCTTTCACTAAAATGCCTTGATAAAAATGATAGATACTTCTCCTTAAATTTGGTTCAGCAAAAAGTTTGAGGAATATTTCACAGTTCTATCATGGTGATTTTGGCAATAAGATAAATGATTGAAGAAATGACTGACCCATAGCCATTTTAGTCAGTCCCTGGGAACCAGACACCTCTTTCTTGGGGAGAGTCAGAAGGTTCATTCTGGGGAAGGCTGGCATGGTCATTATTTTCGTAAGTAGGAATATCACTGTATTATGATGGGGTACTTTTACCCATGACTGCAGTGCTGTGGGCCGGGAAGCTAAACTTAGCTGTGCTTAACCAATCCCGACTGTCTTATATGCTCTGTGGATAGTGCACAATGAGGGGTAAGTTGCTGTATTCATCATGGTGAGCAGCATAAGTTCTGTTTATAGGTCTTTGGAAGTTATGTAGTAACTAAGATAATAGAAGAGACATATCAGCATATCTAATAGAGTCACTGTAGGAATTCAAGTTAACATGATACATTTGAAATGGGAGTAAGTGCGTGTGGTTGCCCAAACCATTCTCCACCCTAAGTCTTTATCACTTTGGTTTATTGAGGTTTTAAACCTATTTCACAACTTAGCTACAGAATGTTGGCATGTTAGAACTAAGAGGGAGGGAAACATGGGCAGTGCTGTTCTTTCACGAAATTGCTTGCATCTATTTGAACAATGCAAATGTAGCAATCAGGTGATAGGCAGTGTTTGCATATTAAAATAATTCATGGACTAATTCTCAGTCCTGTGGAAGCTTCAGATAGAAGCTTAATATCTATTAAATGCACTTGCTTTTTCTTCATTTATCTAGATATGAGATATTTGTCCAGCTAAGTATGTCTTGGGTTACTGCAAAAATCTGTAAACATTGCAGTGATTCTTTTGGTATAACACTCTATTGGGTTTATCTTTTATGTCAACAGTAAGTACTTAGGAATGATAGAAGAGAGATACTTAAAACTCGATCTACTACGCCAAGTCCATTTTCTTAAACATCACTTCTAACTTTCTATTTTATAGATACAAACATTTACTTGGTAGGCATAATGATTATTTAAACTCCCTGTTTTGTATTTATTTGATAGATATTGAAGCCCAAGCCAGCTGCTCAGATAAAGGTCAATGGACTTTTTATGTTGTATAAATAAATAAATAATAAAAAAGGTTTAGCCGGGCTCAAGAACTGAGATAAAGTTATTCTAGAATTATCAGGTTAGAGTTGAAACTTCAGTAAAAATTCAAAGAATGATTCTTAAGGACAAGTTATGATATTTCTTAGGTTTAGTTTAGGATAGTGAGAACAGCACTGAGGGTGGTGTTGGAAAGATCTTATTTCTGTCGTTTGCTGCTAGTGTAGACTTGGGTAAATCACTGAATTTAGTGAGGACTCACTTTGGTTATTTGGAGAATGGAGAAGAGGTTGTAAAATTTTTAAAAATATGTTTTGGGAGCAGTATTCGTTCACTCACTTATTCTTTCCAAAAAGATGTACCAGACAAATACTAGGCACCAGGCACTGTAATAGGTACTGGCCATGTGGCAATATTTTAAAAGTTAGTAAGGAAATAAACAGCAGAGAAAGTAGTCGGGGAAGGCCACTCAGGAGGTCAGAAAGACTTTGACTTCTGAGGAGATGATATTTGATCCAAGATGTAAATTATGAGAAGGAAATAGGAAATGGGAGCAGAAATAAAGGGAATGCCAGGCGGCTGAGACCCCAAGTGCAAAGGCCCAGAGCCTGGAAAGGAGGCCGGTGGGGTTGGAGTGAGGAGCCAGAGGCTTTAGGAGACGGTAGTGGAAAGGTAAGTGGGAGCCAGATTTGGGGGCCTTCTCATGAGGCAAGTGAAAGCGTTTTTGATGCTATTATAAACATAACAGGAAGTAATTGACAAAATTTTATAAAGAGGTCTGACATTATCTCATATAAAACCATATGGGAATGCCCTTAAAATGGGAAAAGGTGTGAATGTAAGCATTTAATATTGCCGTCAAATAGGATAACCTAGTTAGATGAGTTAGATGATGATATTTATCCTGTTGACAAAGGTTTTTTTTTTTTTTTGTACTATTGATTGAACCCAGGTGCTTTGCTAGCCTCCCATGTCATTGGGATTACAGGCTTTCATCGCCACTCTGGGCTAAGGTTGTAAAATTTTTAAAAATACGTTTTGGGAGCAAGTGAATGTAGAGGTGATTGGCAACCTACCTTGGTGATATTAATTCTCTCTAACCTGATGTTCAGATTTTGTGTTTTTGAGCATGTATCCACTAAAGACCCAGGTACCACCTGGGAACTAGCTAGCCTCAAGTAAAATACCCATCTCTAGGTAATTCAAAGAGTAGAGCATTAACTTGTGCAGAATTAGGAATTTATGGTGCTTGGATATCATGGGCAGATGTAGTGTCAATAAACCAGATTTCAAGGGGAGACTGATTATTACAAATAATGCCTTGTGCTTCAAGAATTCTTGTTGAGTCTAATAAATATAGAATTTTTCTCCTAAGATACTTGTTGAGATACCAAAACATTTTACTTGAAAAAGGAAAGTATGTGCTGATCTTTATGGTTTGAGGGATTTATTGGCAATTTAGAAATCATTATTGATCTCTCTATATGAGAAGTCGAAGCTATGAAGATATGGTCAACGAGAAGCAGAATATGGCAGCACCTAATAGTTATGGGAAGACAAACTTTTAACTTTTCATGTTTATAATAAGTGATAATCCTTATCACTTGTGAATTTTTAGCTTCAAAACTTTACTCATGTGCCTAAGAGTGAACTGAGTTTTCATCAAGATGGTCTGTTATAGATAACTACACTCAGTACTGAAAAAACTTTTAATGTTTTTAATTATCTCCTAAAGTTGAGCTTGGATAAAAATCTTCTTGAAATCTCATTTCATTTTGAACATATATTGGGCTTCTAGCATCATAAAACAGAAATGAATACAGATCGAATGGGCAGAAGCAGGGTACATTTGATTACGCAGGTAAGGAGAGACAGTGATG
The DNA here is from genome assembly GCF_021218885.2 of Marmota monax. Lineage (NCBI taxonomy): Eukaryota > Metazoa > Chordata > Mammalia > Rodentia > Sciuridae > Marmota > Marmota monax. The sequence continues at coordinate 1,315,670 of NW_026693595.1, read as the reverse complement.
AGCTTGCAACCTTTTTGAATGTTGTTCCACCTGTCACTTGTGGTGGCCACTTAGTCGTCTCTTGAACTGAGTTGACTGAGCAGGGAGAAGACCAGATGCTGATCAGGTGTGGTAGGCTGATAACTGGGCGCTTCTGCCAAACTCGTAGGTAATGCCAATGTGTATGGTGCTGTGCTTCCCGTCCTAGGGACACTCTTAGAGAATCACTGATTTATAGACCTTTACTTGTTTTTAAAGACAATTACATTAGATGGATGTTTTACACCTCCTAGCTCTGAGCCATTTATGCCTTCTCATCTTTGTTTCAAAATTGCCAGCCATTTCTTTCAGAGCTTATAGTAGTTCCAAATGACTCCATCATGTAGCATAAACAGTTGTATTTTGTGGTGACTAAGATGGTCATGTTAGTGGAAAGCAGTGCTTTACTAAGAAATGCTGAAATTCTTTATTCATTTCATAAAAGGAAAGCTTCACATATTGTGGATGATTCTCAAGGTAGTATTTGCACTGGGTAGTTCCAAGTGCTGAAGTGGCTGCTATGGCTTTAGGGAAGCTCTTTAATTGAATAAAACCAATCTGATAAAATATTGAAACTAAACAAACAACTTCTTAATTTTTTGCTGCCTCATTTGCATCACCTTTGTAAAAATCTCCCTTGATGACTGGGATTTTTTCCTAAGGACTTTTTCTTCTTTAAATCGGGTTTATTGAAGTATCATTTGCATATAGTACAATTTACTGCATAATTTGATAAGTTTCAACAAATGCCTATAGCCTTGTAACCACCAGTATGATGAAGATATGTAAAAGTTCTGTAGCCTTCAAAAATTCCCTAGTGCTGTTTTTTAATCGGCCTCTTGCCTCACCCCCTTCCTCTGGCAACTACTAATCTGCCTTTTGGTCTATCTTGCCTCTTCTTGAATGTCTTTTTGATGAGAGATATATATTATTTTCACCCACAGTTTCTGACTCATAATTCCCTCTCCAGCACAGACTGTAGAAATTAGAATTTCTTTTCTTCAAGCAGATCATAGAAACTCTAATATTTCTCCACTTTTCTGTCTCGGAACTGGCCATCAAGAAATTCTCTGACCTATTCTGTCTGATAGTAGATCATAAGACTCCCATTTCGAAAGAGGTCTTGCCCTATACCTGGGGGGAAGGAATGTTTGCACAGAGAGGCCAAGAAGAATCTGAACATCTGGGTCACATATCACTTCTAGGATTTCTGGTTTTCCCCACTCAGTCTATTAGCATTAGATCATATGCTTTTCATACAATCACATATCTGTCCCATGGCACAATAATTCTCACACAATGAAATTTCCATAAAACCCCCAAAGGACAGAGAGTTTTCAGAGGGCTGAATATGTGAAGGGTAGTGTTCCCAGAGAGGGCATAGACCCTCCAAGGGGCTTTCCTATATCTTGACCTATACATCTTTCATTCTTATCCTTTAAAATAACACTAATAAACAGAAGTAAATATTCCCTGAGTTCTGTGAGTTGCTGTAGCAAATTAATCAAACTTAAGGAGGGGCTTGTGGGAACCCTGATTCATAGCTGGCAAATCCTGGTCAGAAGCACTGGTAAATCAATCTGGGGCTTGCGATTGGCCTATGAAGCGGGAGGAGGAACAGTCTTGGGGACTGAACCTTTAACCTGTGGGATCATACACTATCTCTAGGTATTGGTGTCAGAATTGAACTGAATTAGGGGGGCACCCAGCTGGTGTCTGCTACAGAACTGGTCGCTTACTTACTGGTGGGGAGAAATCCCCACACATTTTGTGGTCACAGAGGTCTTCGGTGTAGATTGTTGTGAGAGCAGAGGAAAATGATTCTTTTTTAATCAGTCATAGAAACAGAATAATATGTCATGTAGCCTTATGAGTCTGATTTCTTTCCCTTGTTATAATGCATTTGAGATTTATCCCAGATTAACCAGTCACTAGTGAGCTCCTCTTTATTGATGAGTACCATCCTGTTGTATGGGTGTACAGTTAGCTTATTTATTCAGCCTTGGTAGGGCACTGAAGTAGTTGTTTCCCATTTTTGGTAACTATGACTGAAGCCACTATAACATTCATGTGTAGTTTTTTGCGTGAATATATGTTTTCATTTTTCTCTGGGAAAATAAGGAGTTGGATTTCTGGGTCTTATAATAATAAATTAATATTTAATTTTGTAAGAAACTGCCAAATGGTTTTCTGGGTGTTCCCAACAACAGTGTGTGTGTTCCACTCACCACACAGCCTTATCATCATTTGGTATTGCCTCTTATTTTGACTATTCTAATAGGTGTATATTTCTGACATCTTGAACTAATACAATGGCTACGGTGGCTGAGCCCCAGGCAAGAGGATCCCAAGTTCAAGGCCAGCCTCAGCAACTCAGTGAGGCCCTCAGCAACTTAGTGAGAGCCTTTCTCAAAATAAAAAGGACTGGGTATGTGACTCAGCAGTGAAAGGTAAAAGCCCCTCTGTGTTCAATCTCCAATGCCAAAATTTTTTTTTAAAGAAGACATTAGTTTAATTAGTTTTAAAATCAAATTAGGACTAGGGATGTACTTAGTAGTTGGATGCTTGCTAGCATACAGAAGATCCTGGGTTCAATCCCCAGAACAACATAATAAAATGAAAAAAATAAATAAATATGTAAAAAAAGAAAATTAATTAGTGATTTTTTATTAAACTTATTAATTAAGTAGATAGGAATATTTGAATGGATATCACAGAATTCAGAGTAAATTGTATTTGTTCAGCAGGAGATGGCTGAATTAGAACGGTGGTTCTCTACTTCACCTGCATAGAATCACTTAGAAAGCTTTTTGAAAGAAAACACAGATGCCCTGGCTTTAACTCAGACCCTTAAGCCAGAATCTCTGGGTAGGTATGTAGAATGGGATAACGGGGAGTCCTGGCATTAGTATTTTAAAAAAAATCCCCATATAATTATAGTGCATAGCCAGGGTTGAGAATAAGTAGACCTAAAGAGAAAATGTAGGGCTTTAGGAGCTAGTTCTAGCAATATTTCCATCTATCAAAATATGACTATTTTCTGTTGGTTTCCATAGATGATGTGGAAATGCTTCAAGTTCCTAGGATGATCATTAATGAAAAAAGTGCAGAGCCACATGTAGGCCAGGTGTAGGCCAGGTGTAGGCCAAGTTCTCTAGGTCTGTACGGGCTCTGCCCCCCCCCCCGCCCCCACCCGTTTGCATGCATGCACACATGCACCTTACAAGCAGGGGAAATAACTTAAATCCTAAGCAATAATTTCTTTTAGTTTCTCCAGAAATTACTTACAGATGGGTTTTTTAGAAACTTAAGAATAGCTGACTACAAATAGCAGTGATAAATGTTTTTATCTGAGGAATTTGGTACAAGGCTTATTTTATTTTTAAGGACACACGTATTCATCTTGGATGAAACTGGAATGAAGAAAATAAAAAAGCTGACATCATTTCAAGGTCATTCTTAGATAACTATTACAAACATATTGTAAGGTGAATGTTAAAGCAAGTCCTTCCATGTAGTGTACAAATGTGAACATTTCTTAGAGAACACTTGGGGGAAGTATTCTGATTTGGTAGAGAAGGCATGAATTTCAAACTTGTAGTTGATACAGTGGGGTTGATAGGACCAAGTCAGAGTATTATCTCTACATTAGCAGGGACTGTTTTGTTCTCTTGAACTGCAGTGTCTTTGGAATGGTGCTTGGCACATAATACACACCCGGTAAATAAACGAGTGTCTAGACAGGCTATAAAAGCATAGAGTAGAATATAGAAAATGAAATTCAACATTTAACAGAAATGTAAATTTCTGTCATTTACATTTAAGGATTAAAAATACAGATTGGAGGGGAACCAAATTTTCAAGGGTTTCTGATGATTCTTTAGTTCATTCTGCTAAAAATATTTCAATTTTAAGCCATTTTATCAGACCTGCATTGCCAAGGGAGACCATGGTTTCATGGACTCTGTCCTGACTCTGTGATACCGGGGTTGAGATGTGTTATATTCTAGGCTTTGAGGTTTCTGGGGAGATATATATATATATATATATATATATATATATATATATATATATATATATATATATATAGATGGTTGGCTTCTTTAGGGGAGGCAACCTGCAAAAGATTTGTTGCATGAGGATAGATGGAGAAGTTTGGGTGTTCAGCCAGGAACAGGGAAGAGCCAGTAGGGAAACCTTGGCTGCCTGGCATGTTGCAGAGGGATGGTGCAATCCTGCAGGCTTCAACTAGGAGCAGTGAGTGGATTTAGGCTAATTATTGGAAAGAACCTTCTAACAAATGGGCTGCCGCAGAAAATGCAGTGCTCCGTGACAATGAGGAATGGATCTGGCTTCCAGTTGGGAAAAGTCACTAAGGTCTTTTTCTACGCTGAAATTCTGGGATTTTCTTTGAGGCAGATCACATGGCCCTTGTGAAAGGTGGGGCTGACAGTAGGTTTCTCACTTGAACCTGGGAAAATTTGGTGCTGACCCTTTTGCTGTGTCTTAAATTTCCTTGGTGAAATTGTGTTTCTCCTTTGCTCAGGATTAGTAGCCAAGACATTTTTATTGTCTACTTTTAATAGGAACTTTTAGAACTTAGGTTCTCCTACACTTTTTTTTTGGTCAGGTGGCTTTAGAGTAAAAGGATGAAGGCTTACATTGGTGAGGGCAGGGAGGAGGGATGGAATGGGGTGGGGATAACCCTGAGAGTGTGCGTGGGTGGAAACACATGTAACTCTACACAGCCATTTGAATACATTTTAAATAAAATCAAAATGTTGTGACTAGAAAATGGTTAGACTTTTAAAGTTGGACTGACCTGATTTCAAATCCTGGCTTGGATCTTTCCTTTTTTTAAAAAATTAATTAATTTATTTTAATTAGGTGTATATGATAGCAGAATGCATTTTGATTCATTGTACACAGTTGCAGCACAACTTTTCATTTCTATGGTTGTACATGATGTAGCATCCCACCATATGTGCAGACATACATGTACCTGGGGTAATAATGTCCATCTCATTCCACCATCTTTCCTGCCCCCATACTCCTGCCCCTCCACTCCCTCTGGATCTTTCCTTTCTTGATGTACTGTCTCTTCATTTTCAGCTCAGTTATCTTGTCTACAAAATTAGAATAATTCTCTTCCTCTGCAAGGTTTTTGGAAGATTAGACATAATGTGGGGAAAGCATGCTGTAAGTTTTTATTAGTAGTAGTATTAATTATACATTAGGTTTGAATGAACAAATCGCTTAGTAGCTACCTTTTTTTTTTTTTTTTGAGAAAATTTGCTTCATTTTGGACTTTGGATTGTTTTGAGGATTAAACAAGATCATACTAACAAAATTCTTAGCAGAGTACCTGGCCAATATTAAACACTATATTATATTGATGTAGCTATTTGGAAAATGATACTGAACACTCGAGTGCTGAAAATTTATGAGGAATAAAAAGGACCAAATACAAATAGTCTCTCCAGTTTCATTCCCTTTGCTTCTTATAGGTGTCTAGAGAGGTACTAGTTTCTACCTCGTTTTAGGTTCTTATGGTTGCTAATGAATTACCACAAATTTAGTGACTAAAAATATAATGTAAATTTATATAAATATATAAACTTCTTAACATGCAGTTCTGGAGACTAGAAGTCCCGATCTAAAATTGAGGTGTCAGCAGGGGTATGTTCCTTCTGGAGACTCCAGAGGAGACTTCGTTTCCTGTTGTTGCTTCCCAAGGCCTTCTTCATTCCTTGGTTTATGGTCCCTTCCAACATCTTCAAAGCAGTAGCATAATTTTCTCATATCTCTCTCTTTCTTCTTTGTATCTGCCTCTTTCTCTCTGATCTCCACTTCTGTCATCGCATCTCCTTCTCTAACTGCTGCTTTCTCTTTCCTTTGTAAGGACCCTTAAGTTCCCCCTCAATAGTCCAGTATAATCTCCATCTCAAGATTCTCAATCACTCTGCTTCACTTAAGCCATATAAGGCAACGTATCCACAGGTTGTAGGGATAAGGATGTAGATGTTTTTGGGGAGCCATCATTTAGCCCATCATCTACCTGCACATTATAGAGATTATACAGCTGAAACCATTGAGATTCATCTTTCCTTGAGCGTTTCTGGTTTTTAAAAAAGACTTGCTGGAATTATTTTACTCTGAATTGAAGCACTCAAGTGCTATTCTCTGAAGAGCTCCAATATTGAAACTAAACCTGAAGGAATTTAGGACAAAAAAAAAAAATCACAAGAATTTTCTAAATCATTGATTTGAAACTGATGTCTAAAAAGATATTGTGTCATTGCATGGCATTCCATGGGTCTGTACAAGTGCGCCTGTGAACCTTGGTGCCAGGATATTGTGCTTGTTTAACTTAGAACACCCCTTGAACCTTGAAGATACCTTCTTTCCAACACTGACACTAATGCCAGTTTCCTGGGGACCATGGTAGAGCTGGGCATGGAAGCCAGGTTTCTTGTCCCCACAGACTACAGGGAGGAGTTCTCCCTTGCTCTTGGAGGTACTTGGCAACACTTTCTTTTCCCATCTGCTGAAAGGAGATAGAACTATCACTAGAAAACATCCCCCTTTTATGGAACTTTTAGAAACATGCTTTTTAAAGATAATAACTAACATATCAGGATAGATGTGGTTTTCAGTCTTCCTTAGACATTTTTTAAATTTTCAGCATATTTTAGGGTAGTTTAAGAGGTTGTGCTCTGGAATTAGAGGGCCAGCGTCAGATGTGGCTTCCCCTTGTAACTGGCCCTAGAAAAGTTCTTAAACCTCATAAGCTTCTGCTTTTTTGTGGGTAAAGTGGGGATGGTGACACCTGCTGCATACTGCCATGAGGCTGCAGGGCCGTGGTGCCTGCCGCTTGCTGTGTACTCCAGAAACATTAGCCATTCACCAGCTTTCTGCATTTTCTCGCCTCCTGATAGAATATTTTAAAATTAATCCTACAGCCTTGTTATCAATATCACTTTTGTTCAGTGATTAACTATGTCAAAAAAAAAAAAACAAAACAAAACAAGGAGACTAAAAAACATAAAGGCAGAGTTTAGCAATTATGTAGTCGTTAGTGATAGAGTCTTAATTTTCCACATGTCTACATGTGGTGTTTCATTTATTCACTTGCCACTTATTTAGCATAAAGCATATGTTATGTGTCAGTGGTCTATGCAAAATGAGCTATGAAAGCATGAAAAATAAACCTTCCCTCAGGTGTAGAGACATGACCACTGTTGCTTTTTGAGTTCTTCCAGGTCAGGGGTCGTGTTATGGTTTGGATATGAGGTGTTTCCCCAAAAGCTCTCGTGTTAACACAGGGATATTCAGAGGTAAAATGATTAGATTATGAGAGCTAATCAGCCATCCTGGTTTGAGCGGACTGACTGGGTAGTGACTGTGGGCGGGAGGGGCATGGCTGGAGGAGGTGGGTCACGGGGGTTCATCTTCCTGGCCCCTTTCCCCTCTCTCTGCTTCTTGGCTGCCATGAGATGAGCAGCTTTCCTCCACCAGGCCCTCCCTCTATCGTGTTCTGCCTCATCTGGGACCCAGAACAATGGAACTGGCCCACCATGGACTAAATCTCTGGAATAATGGGCCCAAATGAACTTTTCCTCCTCTAAGTTGTCTTTGTCAGGTATTTTGGTCACAGCAACCAAAAGCTGACTAACATAGGCCACTTGTTCACTTTTGAATTTGGTAGTTATTGGGTGTGGCTGGCACTGTTAGTAAGAGCGAAGGATAATGCAGCAGTGAATAAAACAAAAACCCTCCCCTTATGGAGGGAACATTCCAGTGCAGGAAGAAAAACAATAAAGGAGACCAAAAGAATGTGTGATGTGGTAGGTGATGATCCATGTTATGGAGCTAAATAAATGAGGGCGTTGGGTGTGCCGGAAGGTTTATCATTTTTAACTGGATGGTCAGGGAAGACTTCCTAAGAAGGTAGCATTTGAGCAAACACCTGAAAGCAGTGAGGAAGGGAGTCATAGAGGTTTCTGGAGGAGAATTCCATGCAAAGCAAAGCAGATGCAAAGGCCCTGAGGTTGGGAGTTTTCTTGATGATCTACTTCTCCCTGATTCTTCTTTGAGAGTTATGGAGTCTGGAGCACAGAAGGAAAATCATTACAATTATTTTTTAACATTCTCACATTTGATTCTTCCTCTTCTCAGAGAAGATGGGAAGAAGATGGGAAGAAACGAAAGCTGGATGACAGCTTCCAGTTCCGGGCAACTGACTTCTTCCATTTTTCAGTTTCCAAGTCATTCTCTGGGATAGAGGAGATAGCCAGAAATCAGAAGAGGGCAATTTATAATTTTTTAAAATATTATTAAAGTGTAATTTACATTTCCCAAATGCAGCCATTTCTGTATAAGTTGGACAAATGTTGACAAATATATATGTCCAGTGATGACCTAATAAATATGTAACTTACTCTTCAGGGAAAAGAAAGCCCCAGTGTGTAGCCTTTGCCAGTGTTTTTTTGTGAAGTAAATTCTTCCATCATTGTTGATGTCAAGTCATCAATCTGATGTCACTGAGATGGTTTTGGGAAAAGCTGTGGGTGGATCAGTTGGCTTGTGCAGAGTGTAAGAAGCTGGTCCCAATGCACCTCTGCCCTTACCATGATGAAAATATTATCATAGTCAAGATAAAAGGCATGTACAGCACATTTCTCCAGGTCTCTCCCAGTCAGTCCTCCTCCTAGGCTTTTGCTGGTCTGTTTCCTATTACTGCAAATGAGGTTTATCTATTCTAAAATTTCGTATGAATAGAATCATACAGAATGTACTCTTTTGTGTCAGCATTATATTCTGAAATGCATTCGTGTTATTGCATATATCAGTAGTTTGTTGCTTTTTTGAATTTCTTTTTTGCAATGTTGGGGATTAAACCCAGGGCCTTAGGCATGCTATTCAAGTGCTGTACCACTGAGTTCTCAGCTCCTGATTCTTTTGATTGCTTTTTATTGTTGGGTAGCATTCTTCTATATGGATATGCCAAATTTATCCATTTACTCACTGGTAGATATTTGCATTGTTTCTAGTTTGAGTCTAGTTTCTTTCATATTTTTATTGGTGTATTGTAATTATACATAATGTTGGGGTTCATTGTTACATATTCATTGTTACATATTTGTACTGGCACACTATTTAAGAAAGGTGTTGTGAACAAAAAACAAGATTCCTTGTTTTGTTAGTAAATATATTTTCATTTCTGTGTTGCAGATACCTAGAAATGGAATGTGTAGGTCATGAGCAGGATATGTTTTACAAGAAATTGCCAAATGGTTTTCCACGGACCTTGAACTATTTTACACTCTCCCTAGCAACGTGTGTGAATTCTGATGCTCCACGATTTCATGAAAACTTGGCATTGTCACTCTTTTTAATTTAGCATTCTAGTGTGTGCGCAGTGTTGCTATGATTTTTATTTCTAATTGAGCATCTTTTCATATACTTCTTGGCCATGTGCATATCTTATTTTGTGAAATGTCTGCTCAAATTTTTACCCCCTCCCCCCTTTTTTTGGGTGGTTGTTCATTTGTTTGTACAATGGAGGGCAAATAACTTTTCATGTGCAGAATTTGGAGATATCTATAAATTGGAGAGGGCAGGAGAAAAAACAAGGCAGACAAGCAGCCTGGGAGAACTGAGAAGTTTACCAAACAGTGTGACTTCAGCTTTGTAAATGGGTGACTGGCTATCTTGTTTTGCTGTGGACTGTCCCAGTTTCAACACTGGAAAGTCCTGTATTCCAGGAAACCTGTCAGGCCTGTGCAAACCCTCTGTAGGGTGAGGTTTGGTCATTCTACAGAACTATGTAGAAGGAAGATGCAAACTATATGCAGGAAGACATTCATTATACTGGTGAAATTGGTGATGAATGACCACTGGAAAGCCTTACAGCTCTTCATGAGGACAAAGCCAGGGTGAGAGGTGGGTCCCAGGTCTCTCTGCTCTAGAGTCAGTAGCTCCCTGGTGATATGAGAATTTAGGGAGATTGGGAATATTGTCTTTTGCTGCTGGGGAAAAAAATACACAAAAAACTCCAATGACTTTTTTTTTTTTTTTTAACTAGAAGCACTATAGACACATCCATTTGGCTTAATTTATAATTTGCTGATCAAATGCAGTTTCCTTGAGAGGGCTAAGACATTGAGCCTTCAGTCATTTACACCTTAATTTAATTTAGTTTATGTAAGTCTTTCCCAGGAATATACTTTGGTTTGAAAGAGGGTACTACTAGGAAAATTCTGGATTCAAAGGTGAGGAGCTACCTATTTAGGAAGAAAAATCACCCAAACTTGACAGAATTAGGAATGAAATGTGAAATTCATCGACTCATGCTGTGTGTAGAGTTGTGTTGCCAGGCAGAATAGAGTGTCTGTGTGTGATTGTACAGAAGAGGAGCTTAAGAGGCTGAGAGAGGGGAAATTGTTCTCTTTTTTCTTTATGTAGTGTTAAGGAAAAGGTTGGGCTTTGATCTATCTGCTATTGATTTTTTTTTCTTCATATACTCACATTGTTCCTGATTTATTTATAAAATGTCCCTGTGTTAGTTATATATTGTTCCTTGTTTTAGCCCTTGTTGCTATTGCATAACATAAACACAGTCATCTTTTGTTTTACATTACCCCAGAGGAACTAGATGGAATGCCTGCTTATAGATAGTATTGCTGCTCTGTTTTCATACACTGTCTTTCTTTTTAATAACTCCCAACATGTTATGACATTTTTCTTTTTAATGTTTATTAAATGCCCTCAGCATGCTCAGTGCTATTGAAAGAATAAAAAAGACAATTCTTGCCAATAATAGATGAGAGATATAAGTATGCTTTTAAAAGTGTGTGTATATGTATGTAGACATATATATATAGATATATATGAATATAAGTAATTTTTTTTTGCCTGAAAGATGATTGATTACTTTGTTTGGATGAGGCAAAATAATTGGACTAATGCATATTATTTCTTTGATGTTGTTTTGCAAGCAAAACAGAAAAAGCATAGTGATGTTTCAGCCCACAGCTTTCAGAACCATAGCTCTGGCAGAGTGGCACTTCAGTTAAGATAAAATTGAACCATTTTTGCTAAATTAGCCTTAATTTGGTAGTTCTAGAGATTTCGAACCACATATGGCTCAACTATATGTGATGTTAGTAATTCCAGGATTCTGATTTTTAGATCCTTCATTCGTCAGTCTTTTCTGAGATCCCATTGTGTGTCGAGTCACGTACTGGGAGCTGGGGATAAAATGTTGAGCACAGCAGATGTGTCCCAGGTTCAGTGGAGTGTGCAGGCAGGTGGGGTGAAGAGAGGAGCAGTGCTGTACTGATCAGGGTGTGTGCACCTGTGACTCCATGACATGATCTAGTGAATGAAGCTGACTCCTCTGGGGAGTTTTGGGAGACTTCCCACTAGGGGTGAGACATAAAGGAAGGGGAAGAGGACAGAGGCAGAGGGGTAAGTAAGCATGACACAGTCAGGGAACTAAAGATAGACCAGCAGGCCTGGATCCAGAGAATGCGAAGAATCCAAATTTGAGGTGAGGCTGCAGAGAGAGGCCTGGCCATATCCTACAGGCTCTGTAGTCAGAGTAGGATATTGGTCTTTGTTTAATGAATTAAGTAAAACATATTGAGTACTTTCTGGCATAGTGTACATTTTTAGTATGATATCATTATTCTGATTTACTTTTTGAAACTACATTATGGAATAGTATTAAATGTTAACTAATAATTTTGTTATTGTCCTGGGGATTGAACCCAGGGCCTCATGCATGCTAGGCAAGCATTTACTGCTGAGCTGTACCCTCCCCCTTAACTAATACTATTTAAGAGCAAAGGGAAGCACAGAAGGATTTTAGGAAGAGGTATGACATATAACCCTATAGCTAGATTTGCATTTTGTAAACATCATTCTAGCTACTATATAGAAAACAGATTTGAGAGAGGAGAGTGGTGCAAGTACTTATGAGAAGATCAAAGGAAACTCTTGTCATTTAACAGGACATCAGAGTTGACAGGGTGAGTCATTCATCAGCCTTTGGCTCATTTGTGCCTTCAGCCCATGGATCAGAGGTACATAACTGAGATCTCTTTGTTATGCAAGATTATGTAAAATGTATAGCTACTTTTTAAGTTCCAGCCTACCCAGTTTTGGATCGTCAGGGAAAACTACTATAGAGAACTGCATTTGCTAGTTGGGCTAATTTGAAAGACATTAGACTAATAGCTTGTAGAATTAATCATGAAGGTGAAGCTTCCAGAAATGTTCTTCAGAGCCATCCTGGACCTTCATGAGAATGGCCATTTCTGCCTTAGTCAGAAAGCTGAGGAATGAGGAAGCTACTTTATGTTGCCACTGTAGCTCTTTAATAGTTACTTAGCAGCTTATCAAAAAATATGTTATGCTAAAGGATGCCCAGATGGCTAGACTTCAGCCACCACTACCTCTAAACACATAAATGCCCCTAAGGGAATGTCTTGTGGTGCTCAACTTCTTTGAGTGTCTGACTGACACAGCCTGAGCTGTGTCCAGGCCTGAGCTGCAGGAAATTTAACATTTCATCTGTGCAGTGCAGGAAGAGTCTCCAGAAGGGCATTGAACTGTGTCATTTGAGTCCATCCACAGGATCCATCACAAAACTAAGTTCACCCTGATGCTAGTGGACATTCTCCAAAGATTCATATTTTACCACCTCACAATCAAGCCTGGCTGTATATTTAGGTACTCCCAGAGACTTGGTAGCCTTCTTCATCAGATTAGAGCTAATGCTATTTTATCTTCCAGGGATTTGGGGGATTAAGGTAAATGGAGCATGTAGATGAGCAAAAAGATGCCTGACACAGATAGGCATTTATAAAATGAGATGTGACCCAATAAATGAAACTGTTTCACAACTTTATAAAGGAAACAGAATCCCTAAGAGATGGGGATAAAGTAGAGCTTACTATTACAGAGATTGGATGAACTGAGTACATGGGGTCCTTGTGTGTGTGCTATTTTATTTTTTTCACTTTTAGTTAGATTTTATAATTAAAAAAAAGACTCTAATATATGCACATAAGGTACCTATCCTTACAACTATAAACATACATAACATAGATTTTTTTCCTTTTTCTCTCTTCAACAATTTGGTCATATTGTACACATGTTTTGCACTTTTGTAATTTATCTTTTTACTCATGATGAACTTAAAAGTCAGTCTATTTTCTATATTTCATATAGAATTAATGACCTATCTTATCCATGGCAGCTGATTGTCTGCCTTCTTTTGCTTTCCAAAGTCTGTTGTGACATCCATCCCTGAATGTCAGTGACTGTCTTTGCAGAATACAACTTGGGAAGTGGAAAGATTGAGTCAAAGGTCAGATACAATTTGTAATTTTACTGATATCATCAAATGTCTCTTCAGATGGCCCATGTTACGCTTTTTACTAATCCTGAATAAATTACATTTGTTGCCTACATGTTCTACCACCGTGTTTTATCAACCCTTTTGATTTTTGCTAATGAGATTGGAAGGTGAGACTTATATGGGCCAAGAGGAAATGTCCCCAAGGGTTAGAGGTTAAGGATTAATTAGAAGGAAGATAAGAGGTTAGTGAAAGTAGGATTTAGATATAAATTTAGAAGGGAAATAAATAATCTCCCAACAGTTACTAAGAGCTAGGTGCTGACTTGCCCTGGCAGTTCACACGTTGCTTTCAGTCCTCATGAACCACATTAACCCAAACATTATTCCCCATTTTACTCTAATGCTCAGTCTCTGTCTACTTTGCCTCCTGTGTTCTTCCCAGTTTACCACTGAGGACAGCAACACCTAGAGAGGAAATGATTTGTCCAAAGGCCCAGATGAACTTGAGTCAGGACAAAATTTCCATTTTCCAACCCCTGAATTACTTTGGAACTGTTCTGCACCACTGAGAGCTCAAAGGATCTTTAGATTCCTTCAGGATGTGTGTGTTTCACCCACAGCATTGAGTTTAATAATTGAGTTGAGTTCAACCATTTCCTATAATCAATGGGGTTCTATTACAGTTGAGTAGCCATGATCTTAAGCGCATGGGCATTTTTGACCTTGGTGATGGTTAGTTCTAAGCTTCTTCTTCTGTGTTCTTTTCTACCAGAACTACTCTATTTACCTAAGGAATGCTTGACAAAAGCTACATGAGTTGAAAACTCTTAAGCTTTGGGGGGTTCTAAGGTTTTCTTGTAAAAGATCTGTAGCCACTCCTGAGTTTTACCCTTTGTCCTCTGGAATCTCAAAGCTGGCCAGTAAAATTATCCTCAAACACTCCTGGAGGCTAGGCTGGCCTCTGTGCCCTCCTTCCTCCTCATTTTCTGCTGCTGCCTCAGAGTCCAGGATCACAGAGGTTAGAGGATTCAGCTGGGGTTGCTCCGCCCTCGCCTCCCTCTTGTTTTCAGAGTCCAGAATTCCTTCTTATAGATCAGGCTATTTCCACTTGAGTCAGAAATGTGAGGATTCCGATTTTCTTTCAGATTTTACTGGTGACACAACATTCACTTACAGCACCAAGTTCCAGTGATGGTTCCTAAATGGTACAAAAATTGGGTGGGATGATGGTTGAGAATGTGACAAAAAGAAGGGAATTAGAAATAAATCTTGTATCTGCAAAGAATTAACCAGGGCCAATGACTTTTTTGGGGAGGTGGGGGTGGGGGGGGGTACCAGGGATTAATCAGGGGGACTTGACCACTGAGCCACATCCCCAGCCCTATTTTGTATTTTATTTAGAGACAGGGTCTCACTGAGTTACTTCGCACCTCACTTTTGCTGAGGCTGGCTTTAAACTTGAGATCCTCCTGTCTCAGCCTCCTGAGCCGAGGGGATTATAGGCATGTGCCACTGGGCCAGGTGGGCCAATAACTTTTTTGTGTCAACTGAAGAAGCCCAATGTTGTATTGTATCAATTGGAATTTATCCTGATGATGGTAATTTTTCTAGGGTGGAGCCACGAGTGTTCTGGGTAATTAGACATTTACTGTATTTACTGTGTTTTCCCAACACAAGTACAATGTCAATATCACAGAATAGAATAGAGCACTACAGAGGTCTTAGAAATCAACTAGCCCCATGTATAATGTTATAGAAAAGGAAACAGGCTTAGTAAAGCATATGCTATTTAGCTCTAGAGACTTGAGCTTAAGCTTGAAGCAAACTCTCCTTCCTTTATGATGTGATTCAATATTCATTCTGTGATCCACATTTTCTATAATCTTCTGAGAGAATATGGTTGTTTGAGATTTTGTTCATTTGTTTTTTTTCAAAGTGGACTGAGACTTATTTTCAAAACTATCCTAAAGAGACCTGTTTTTAACTTAACCAAAGGGGCACATAAACAAGACAACGGAAGTGTTCATGAATAAGTTAAAGTGGATTTGACTGTTTAACAGAGAAAACTGAACTGATAGGTAGGATATGTGATTTTTATTTCATTTTAGAAATTGCCATTCCACTTTTAGTTTTGCAATAAATGAATAAGGGCTATGCATTTATACTGTCTACTGAAGTCGGGGAAACTAAGTAGTGTTATCTTTGTGAATGATCAACTGCTTACAGCATGTTTCAAATTAACTATATAAATAATCTAACAAGGTCCTTCATTGTGCATTTCTTAGAGCAAACAAAATGCAATGTGTTTTTATAACCAGATAGCTATTTGATTTTTTTCCTCCCGTCTTTCCCACATTTGGATATAGATTGATATAGAATTACTTAAAATGCTGCATATAAATTAAACATTAAGAAGGAGCTATGGAGAGGCTAAGCTGCCCATTATAGTCTTTAGTTCCACAGTCACTGCCTCAAGGACACTCCATTTCATATCACATGTCCTCCTTTTGAAAAGTGATCACCAAGGTTCAAGTAACATTTAAGCACAGTGGGCACCTGCATAATTTATAGACCTCTTTTTGTTTTGTGTTCTTATTTTAATGAAAAACAGGGAAGCAGAAGACTGTTTTAAACTTTTAACATCTTTCTTTTGTGCTTTCCCTCCCACCTTGCCTTTGCAGATTGGGGCCCTGAAGGACTACTACCACTTCTACCATAGCAGGACGATTAAAAGGTCAGTTCTCTCGAGCAGAGGAACCCACAGTTTCATTTCAATGGAACCAAAGGTAAGAAGAACCAGAGGGTGGGGACCAAGAAGCTAAGCTTATGCATTTTTCATTGGTGATAACATACTGGTAGCTGATGACTAGTATGAGGCTCAGATTTCTAAAACTGTCACACTATCCTTTGGTCCAGTGTCCCTACTTCCTCTTCTGATGAAAATAGGCAATGTCTTGATTTTTGACTGATGAACCAGTATCATCCCAGTGCAGAGCAGCCCGGGGGTAGCCACAGGCATGCATCTGTCATGGAGAAATGAGAGTGGGCAGGGAGTTGGGAAGATGAATTGACTGAGAATGATGGAAGTAAGAATACCATGCTATCAACTAATTACATATAGTTCAGAGGTTCTGTGGGCTCCACTGAAGGAAGGATTTCTTCTAGAACTCTTAAATCAGACCTTGGGATTCACCATGAGTCCTTTTGACTTTATCTGGTTTATAGCCCAGGATAAGACTCTGTCTGGGACAGGAGAGACGCTTGAACCCAAGAGAGGTAGAGGATGACTCTTGGCTTTTGTGGGTTCACCTGGTAACTTTTAGGTTGGGCAGACAATATCCATTCCTGGGAGGAGCCTAGAGGGAAGTATGACCTGCGTACATTTTCCCATGAGCAAGTTGGGGCAGCTTTGTCAGGAGAAATGGGAAGCTGGGAGGTATAAGGGAGAAACTGATTGCAGAAGCTAACTCCAGGGTTGAGCTAAATATCTGTCCTTATTAATTAAATTGGATGAAGAACTGAGTTATACTGGAAAACAAATTGACCTCTCAGTCATGTCAAGTAAAGAAGAAGAGGGAGAAGCTGTGCAACTGTTCCCAGTTCCTCTAAGGGCTCCTGGCACATTATTTACTGATTAGGGTATTTTGCCTCCCTCTCTACCCCCTGCCCCATTATGCTTTGGATTTGCCCTAAGTGCATCTTTTTATATAAATTGGTGAACAGGTCTCTACCAACAAGCATAGCAGTCTCAGCTAAAGAGACTTTGAAAATTGTATTCCTTATTAAAGCAAAGAGGCTCCTATTTGAATTAATATGCAAATCAGGTTTGAAATGTGGAGTCCTGCCCTTTGTTATGTGCCATGGTTTACTTTAATTTTTCTCTGGAATATTATGGCACAGTGTTCATGATTATGAAATTGTATCTTGGTGGTGAGTAAAAGCACATTTGTTTAAGTTCACAATTTTCTGTGAGTTATAGGAACATTTCCTAAAACTTACACTTAAGTGACCTATAGATTGTATTTTTTTTTCCTTCATCTCTATTCTGAAGTTAATTTCTCTGGAAAGTTAATCTGTTTGAACAATCTTGAATTAGCTACATTTTTGAAGCAATGCAATATTTTTTTCATCTTTCAAACAGACTGTCTTGAACTTGATAATTAAAATGATTTCAATTTCAGATCCCATGTGCAGAGTCAATGTGAATTTGAAAAAACTAAGTACTAGTTGGTTTGGGAAGTAAGAACAGAATGTAATGAGACATTGTTTTCATGATGAAAGATTTACCGAATAAGGAGATATTTCAATTCTTACTGTTATCTTGGGCATCTTGGTTTTCATTTCTTCTTATCTGAGTACATGAAATAGTTTATGCATGATCCAACAGAGACCTTGCATTCTGGGACACATAGTACCTGGAACATTACACCCTTTGTCCCTCAGTCCAGAGGAACTGGGCCATTTTAGGCCAACACAATGGTACGTGCTCCATTCCCTTTTCCCCTAAGTGAAATGAATACTGGAGAGTAGGGCTATATCTCACTCTCCCTTCAGATGTCTTCTACCTGTCCTTACACCTAGCCATTTAACACAGGAGGGCCACAATTCCACCTGCTTTGCAGATGCAGTGCCACCAGTGGGGGCTTGTCCATGTTTTCTTTCCATTTTTTTCCAGTTACTTCTTGCAGTCCATTGAGCCCCTAGTCTGCCCAGTCATTCCTATGGTCAGCATCTGCCAGGCCCTGTGCTAGGCTCTGGGGGTTTGGAGGCATCATCAGTGTCTCCCATAATATCCTTTAGGGAAACTCAAGAATTTGCAGTGCTTCATAGTGTTGGGCATGGATGGAACAGAGAAGATGGGGGTGTCTACATTTCTCCTTCTTCTCGAGCTTCTTCCTTCAAAAGTTTAGGCCTACCTGGCTTGTTCTTTTTTTTTTTCTTTTCTCTTTGAATACTACCTTCTTATTTATAATGATGTTGCCAAAAATTGTTAGGAAGAATTCCTATATACTCTTCTCAGATTACTTGATCAGTTTTTCTTTCTTTACTCTATTTACACACATGTATAAATGTGTATGTATACTTTCTGAAAATTTGGAAACCAATGATAGATATGATGTTCCTTCAACTCTAAATATTTTATTGTGTATACATTAAAAACAAGGACATTTTGTTCTATAATGGTATATACAATAATTAAAATCTGGATATTAACATTGGTTCAGTATTATTCTTTAATCTGTGGTTTTGGTTCACCTTTTCAACAATTTTTCTTGGATTACATTTATTTGTTCTGTTTCCCAAGTCCTTTTTACTCTATCATACTTCCTTCAGTCAGCCAACCTGCCTGCCTTCTTTCCCCCTTTAACCACCTAGAAATTTTTTGAAAACTATAAGTCAGGTTTTTTTATAGAATATATTTCAAATTGGGCTCATCTGTTTCCTCATGATTAGACTCAAGTTTGGTAAGAACATTTTTTTACAAGAATACCGAAGAAGCATGTGTTTTTCTCAGTACTTTAGATCGGAAGGCACAAGATATTGATTTGTTTCATTATTGAAGGCGATAACATTAATCACATGGTTGGATGGTGTCTGCAGGCTTCTCTACATTAAAATCACTATTTTCCCCTTCATAATTAAAAAATGTTTTGTGGGGAGATACTTTGAAACTCTGTGCGTTGGTCTGCCTTCTTTTGCTATAATGATGTACCTGAGGCTGGGTATTAGTAAAGAAAAGAGATTTATTTAACTGGCACTTTTTCAGGCAGAAAGTCTGCACAGTGTGGTACCAGCTCTGGTGAAGGTCCTTCTAAGCTATGTCACTTCTTGGCCAATGGGATCATGGTAGGAGTGTGTGTGTGAAGGAGATATCACATGCCAAGACAGGAAGCCAGACACCAGGGCAGTCTTCCTGTTTTATAACAATCTCTTTTGTGGGAACTCACAGTGGTGTCCAGTTTAAAAAAAAAAAAATCTACCTTGGGGAGGGTGGGTGTGTAGCCCTGTGGTAGAGTGTTTGCCTCATGTGCGTGAGGCACTGGGTTCAATCCTCAGCACCACATAAAAATAAATAAATAAAATAAAGATATTGTGTCCATCTACAACTAAAAAAAAAAAAAATTAAAAAAACCTACCTTAATCCCTTCAGAAGATAGCACCTGCAATGACACAATGATCTTCCAGTAGCCCCACCTCTTAAAGGTCCCCTTTATTCTTGACATTGCTACACTGAGGACCAAGCTTATAATACCTGAACTCCCGGGGACAAACCATTTTTAATCCATAGAACTACATAAATTTCCATGAACCTATTTTACATTCCTCATTCCAAATTAACCTCACTGAGAGTAGATAGCAAGTGTTGCTGTGGCTGCTTTCTTGGGCAGATCTCCTTTTCTTTAATCTTGGGTATTGGTATGGTGGGTGATTTGTGTGCCAGAAAGGAGGCACATTAGTAGGTTTGGACCATGTGAAATGACATCATGGAAAACACTAGTGATGTGAATTTGAAGTTACTTCTACCTTCTCAAGACAGGGGAAGCAGATGAGTGAACTGCAGGGTATATGTCCTACTAAAAAGATCCATAGCTTCTTTTTTTTTTTTTTGCTTCCGTGAATTGCATGGCTAGTTTTCCCCTTTGCTTTTGTTTTTAGAGAGTTCCAAACAAGGAAATACAAAAGTTAGCTGTGTTGTCAGAACAACACTCCTGATGCTAGAGAAAATGCTGTGGTGAGTTGGGGCATAAGAGCCCAGAGAACAAGAATAGCCGTATGCCCAAATGTCAGTATTATGTTATGATTAACGTTTTGAATGACAGAGATTCACAGATTTCAAAGATAGCAGCAATAGGGCAATAATAACATGATTTTGCAGAAAGTATCGGTACATTGTCAGCAGCCAAACCAGTAAGTTTTCCATCCTTCTTCATCATCTTTCTTTTGGATTGATCAACCTTTTCCCAAGAGGCCAACACTAAGTTTCAGAAACAATAGTCTGAGTTCACTTTCTCAAATCCTCTTATTAGTCTTTTCCTAAATCTTTGCCAGCTATAGATATTTTGGTCAAGGAGGGGATTAACTGCAGGACAATGTTTTGTAGAAGCTCTTTATATGCTTTTCAGATGCTCAGGCAAACATTGGGTCAGAGGGTATGCAAGGGAGGTGATTTTTCCTTTCACTTTATTCTCCTTACAAGAAGCAGAAAACTAAAATTCTACATTCTTTATTAGAGTAGGGCATATGCAGCTTTGTGAAAAGAAATACAAACTGCCATTAAGTTGGGCACCCATGTCCTATTTCTCTGTGGTTAATAATGTAAACTAAGCTTCTCCAGCTAGGGATAGGCTCCTTTTCCAGCTTCCTTCTTCCTGGGCCAGCTTGCCTCATCAAATGAGCATGCATAGCTGTGTGTATTACTTGTGAAAAAGCTGCTCCTGTAACATAGACTCCTTAGATGGTCTCATCTGTCCCCTAGCCACTGCTGGCTTAGCCTCCATCATTTTTCTGAAAGGAATTTTTTCAGATCTTTTTGAGAAAAAAAAAACAAAAAAACTTTTCAAATCTGTTGTGAACATGTCCAATGACAGGGAGTTCACTACCAGACGGTGTCTTCATTACAACTTTTACACCAGCTATAAAATGCTAACAAATCCATGAGTTGGCATTTACGAGTCTATGAAAATCCACCAGAATGCTTATTCTTCAGGAAGAAGCATTTCACCTATAGGTTGGAAAGCTGTGATGCACTTAGGGTGACAAGATGGCCAGCAGAGTAGTAGAGATGTGAAAAACTTTGTGGGTGCAGAGTTCAGTATGTTCTCCACCTCCTTTCTTTTCTATCTTTTTTTCCAGCTTTCCCAGATGTCTAGGACAAGTAGAAAGCAGAGGGTCTTTGGACCCTCAAATATGTTTCTGTATTTGAAGAAATTTAACTTGCTAATTATAATCTGCTTGCCTATAACTTCTACCCATTGGATCTATTTTTGCCTTCCAGAATTACATAAAATGGTAAATCAACTTCTGTACAATCTCTCTCTCCTTTTTTTTTTTTTTTTGCACCGGGGATTGAACCCAGGGATACTTAATGACTGAGCCACATCCCCAGCCCTTTTAATTTTTTACTTTGAGAGAGAATCTTGTCAATTTGCTGAGGGCCTTGCTAAGTTGCTGAGGCTGGCTTTGGAACTGGTGATCCTCCTGCCTCCGCCTGTAGAGCTTTTGGGAACACAGTTATGTGCCGCCATGCCTGGCCACAGTAACTCTTTAAATATTTGAAGCCCTCTGCTTTTTCTCGTGGAGAAGAAATTGTCCCTTGGTAAGTGTGGCTCAGAATTAAGTTCAAGGTTTTATCTTGCAGACATGCTGCCCCTTTGCAACATTTGTATGTAAGTCATTTCCTCTGAAGAAAACTGAGCATTCAAGCATGACCAAGGGTCTGGGAAAAGGACAGGAAGGAGAAATGAAGTGATTCAAGGTCATTAGCAAGAGCAGATGAAAGAGACATGAAAGAAGAAAGGTAAATTGAAGTTCCTTACTAATCCAAGTTGGTGCCTATCATGCCAGGCTTCGACTTTCACTTGCCTGGAGTTTCTCTTTTTTGTCTTAAAAGTGAAGTAGATGTGATGGAATCAGTGGAGGAGCAACTCCCTGTGAATCACAGAAAAGTTATACAAATCCAGTTCTTACCAGTCAAGTGCCATTTCCCCATGGATTCCCTTTATAATCTAGAATTAGACCCATGGAATCCACCAGCACATTAGTTATCTCTTTTCTTAGACACAAACTCCTGGTGAATATAGAGTATGTAAATGTGCTGTTCACATAGATTAATCTACTAGAGTAAATTGGGAAGAAGAAGATTAACATTAAACAGGGATGAGAGGTGGGAGGGAAAGGGAGAGAGAAGGGAAATTGCATGGAAATGGAAGGAGACCCTCAGGGTTATACAAAAGTACATACAAGAGGAAGTGAGGGGAAAGGGAAAAATAATACAAGGGGGAGAAATGAATGACAGTAGAGGGGGTAGAGAGAGAAGAGGGGAGGGGAGGGGAGGGGGGATAGTAGAGGATAGGAAAGGCAGCAGAACACAACAGACACTAGTATGGCAATATGTAAATCAATGGATGTGTAACTGATGTGATTCTGCAATCTGTATATGTGGTAAAAATGGGAGTTCATAACCCACTTGAATCAAAGTGTGAAAAATTATATATCAAGAAATTTGTAATGTTTTGAACAACCAACAATAAAAATTTTTTTTTTCACATGAAAATATCAATACATTAAAAGAGATTATTTTATTTTATTTTATTTTTTAATTTTTTTTTATTGGTTGTTCAAAACATTATAAAGCTCTTGACATATCATATTTCATACATTAGATTCAAGTTGGTTATGAACTCCCAATTTTACCCCAAATACAGATTGCAGAATCACATCAGTTACACATCCACATTTTTACATAATGCCCTATTAGTAACTGTTGTATTCTGCTACCTTTCCTATCCTCTACCATCCCCCCTCCCTCCCCTCCCATCTTCTCTCTCTACCCCATCCACTGTAATTCATATCTCTCCTTGTTTATTTTCCCATTCCCCTCACAACCTCTTATATGTAATTTTTTTATTTTTTATTTATTTATTTTTTTCCCAACAATAAAAATTAAAAAAAAAAAAGAAACCTTATTTAGGTAGAAGTATGTAGTTAGAAGCACCTGAGGGCAGCCTTTCCTGGCTCACATGCATAAATTGCAGCCACGCCTCTTTGTAAATAATATTCCATTTGTTTTGGTGCAGCTTTAACGTTAGTTTCATCCCAAGTTCAAGTGCATCCAGTGCAGGCCACTGCTGTGTTTCTTCTCCCCTAGTCCCACTCCGTCCACCTGTGCCGCAGTCCGGCTGCAGCAGAATAACCGGGGGGTGACGAACAACTTGTGCACGTTGATACAGCAGGAGAGGGAGCCGTTTATTGCAGGACAGGAGCAGTATTTATACATTCCACAGAGCTTATCTAATTAGCATAAACTAGATACATCAGTCAACCAATCAGGAATCTCCACACTTAATGGCTTGCTTTTGTTACTTCTCAAACCACTCCCTCTGGCATTTTGCCAGGCACCATCCAGACTTGTTTAGGAACTCCAACATTCCCCTGGCAAAATGCCAGGTGTTATTTTGACTTGTTTACAGACTCTAACACACCTGGAACTGCTGTGTGTTTTCTTTGGCTGGTTAATGTCCTGCTCTTTGGTTTTAAATGTGACAATGACTTAATGGTTTGACTTTTTTTGTGTGTGTGAAGTTAAGTTTTATAAGTGTAATGTAACATTCCTGGATTTGTGCTCATCCAGCTGTGTGAGGTAATCTGGGATGTGTTGAAGTCCATTGCTTTGCCCTTGTGCTTCCACACAATGAGGGGTGGCTGTGCTCTCTGGGACAGGTACCCCAGGCTTCCTGTTGTTGTTTAAGATACATCATAACTAGGATCATTTCATATTTTCCTTGTCCTTGCACCAGTGAATGAAAGTAATTAGCAAATATCTTGAGTATGTTTTTGTAATTGGTGTAGCCTTGGTTCTGATGTTGAGCTGAGCCCACCATGGATGTGATGGTCAGGAAGCATTTTGAGGTCCTCTCTTGTTCCAAGCTATCTTTTATACTGCTTTAAAAAAAAAAAGATCAACTGTGAAATACTACAATTCTAATAAATCCAGTCTTTTTTTTTCTTTCTTCCAGTACCAGGATTAAACCCAAAGGTTCTCTACCACTGAGCTATAACCTCAGCCCTTTTTATTTTTTTATTTTGGGACAAGATCTCATTAAGTTGTTGAAGTTGGCTTCAAATTTGTGATCCTTATGCCTCAGCCTCCCAAGTCACTGCGATTACAGAAGTATGCCACACCTGGTCTGTCTTTGATTTTTTTCATAGCATTTATGAATCTTTGAAAATCCTACCAGAATGCTCATTCTTCAGGAAGAAGCATTTCAGCTATGGATTTGCAAGCTGTGATGCATTTAGAGTGCCAACATGGCCGGTAGAGTAGGAGAGATGGAGGAGAGTTCATTGTGCAGGGTTCATTGTGTTCTCCAGCTCCCTTCCTTTCTGTCTTGTTTCTAGCTTTCCCAGATGTCTGGGACGGTCAGACACTAGAGGGTCAGATTGTACACTGCTGGGGTAGCTGATGGGAAAGTTTAGATCACAGCCCAAGCCCAAATTTCTGGTAGACAAGAATGAATTTTAAAAAAGAAAATTCTCATTTACTCTGGCAAAGCTGCTAAATCTTTATTAGAGGCAATTTGGCAATGCTTCATTTGAAAGGTCATAAACCCACATGCTTACAGGGAGAGTGCAGGTGACAAGAATGAGGGAGAAGGTCGTGGAACACAGTGAAGGGCTGCTCTTGCTGCACGTAAGGAGAAGCTGCTGCTCAGCTGCAGCCCAGTGTCCTCAGGTTGGACAACTGGCTCAGTGCTGCCGGTTCAAAAGAACCTGCAAGTCTCAATTTTTATATAACATTCCCCATGTTAAATGTTGGAAGCAAATTCAAAAGTTTTAAAAATATTCATGTGTACCAAAGAAAAACATTGGAGGATATCCGACTTTGTGATCCCCTGGGTGGCTGTGTTGGAAGAAAAAAGAGGAATGTATGAAAGAGGGGTCTTAGCACTCTTTATTGTGCCTTGATCTGACATCTCTTAAAGCAGTTCAAAACCTCAGGTATCTGTCCGAGGTATCTGAACACAAGGTTTTAGTTCTGTCAACTGTGCTTCACCGGTGGGGCCCAAACGTGATTTCTCTTCTGTGTCTTCATCTCCAGATTGAAGTCTGAGTTTCTTTTAGGCATGAACATAACAGGCTCAGGTCTTTCAAGGCTACTTGGGGTGAAGAGCTCATTCTTGTTTCTCTTGAGATTTACTTAGTTTCCTACTGACACCTACTATTGCCCCAGAGAAAGTTTTAATAGACTTGTTGAAGAAAAATAGATAAGTCAAAGAAGAAAACAAGTGGAAAATAAAAGTTGTGGTCATACAAATAGGGTGAAGGGTAGAAGGAGGGAGGTAGATTATGGATTTTACATAACCATGTTAGCTACTTGTTGAAAGGTACGAACTGCAAAAATCTTTGTTAATTGCTTAGGTGTTAGAGTCTAAAATCATAGGTGTTGAATCTAGAAAATGTATAATAATGAGAGTCTAATACCTAGGTTGGTGTTAAAAAGAGAATTTTGAGCCTATCTGTTCTGTTGAAATCTTGGGTAAAGTAGGATAAAATAAGTAAGCAAACTTAGGGAATAAATGGAAACAGCAAACAAACAAAAACTCAGCAACAACAATAAAAAAAACAAACAAGATCTTGGGCTGTAGCTCAGTGGCAAAGTGCTTGCCTAGCATGCATAAGGCACTAGATTCAATCCTCAGCACCACATAACAATTAACAAATAAAATAAAGGCATTTTGTCCTTCTACAACTACAAAAAAAAAAAAAGCCATTTTAATCCTCTGATTCTGAAGAGAAATCATTCCCACTCATATATTTATATTAATGAATGCAAAAGTAGATAAGAAATCCAATTAAAACATCACCTTTGAAAAGACCCAATTCTTTAATAAGTATTTATGAATTTTGTTTCTGGGTACAGTTCTTCCAAATGTCAAACAATTCTCTTACAATACAAAAAGAGACAGTATGATGTGGCAGAAAAAAACTTTGTATCCATCCTCTCCACTCCCATCATTTCTCTGTTCATCAAATCTCCCATTTGAAGACTCAGCATTGTTCAGGCGTATACTTGAAGAAGTATATGGTATAATAGAATAAAATGAGTTCTGCATGTAAGAAAAGGAAAAAGTAAAAGTTAAATTCTTGTAACAAAACCAGTTGCCATTAAAATAATGATATAAATCTATATGTATGAAAAATAAAAGAGCTCAAAAAGAATATGTAAATTTATCTTAAAAAAAGCATTTACTCAGCGACAAATCCTCTGAAATGGAAATGAGGACAACCACTCCATTCACAATATCTTCAAAAAAAATAAAATACTTGGGAATCAACCTAACAAAAGAGGTGAAAGACTTATACAATGAAAATTACAGAACCCTAAAGAGAGAAATAGAAGAAGATCTTAGAAGATGGAAAAATATACCCTGTTCATGGATAGGCAGAACTAACATCACCAAAATGGCGATATTACCAAAAGTTCTCTATAGGTTTAATGCAATGCCAATCAAAATCCCAACGGCATTTCTTGTAGAAATAGAGAAAGCAATCATGAAATTCATATGGAAAAATAAAAGACCCAGAATAGCAAAAACAATGCTAAGCAGGAAGTGTGAATCAGGCGGTATAGCGATACCAGACTTCAAACTATACTACAGAGCAATAGTAACAAAAACAGCATGGTACTGGTACCAAAACAGGCGGGTGGACCAATGGTACAGAATAGAGGACACAGAAACCAATCCACAAAACTACAACTACCTTATATTTGATAAAGGGGCTAAAAGCATGCAATGGAGGAAGGATAGCATCTTCAACAAATGGTGCTGGGAAAACTGGAAATCCATATGCAACAAAATGAAACTGAATCCCTTTCTCTCGCCATGCACAAAAGTTAAGTCAAAATGGATCAAGGAGCTTGATATCAAATCAGAGACACGCCGTGTGATAGAAGAAAAAGTTGGCTACGATCTACATACTGTGGGGTCGGGCTCCAAATTCCTCAATAGGACACCCATAGCACAAAAGTTAATAACTAGAATCAACAAATGGGACTTACTCAAACTAAAAAGTTTTTTTCTCAGCAAAAGAAACAATAAGAGAGGTAAACAGAGAGCCTACATCCTGGGAACAAATCTTTACTCCTCACACTTCAGATAGAGCCCTAATATCCAGAGTATACAAAGAACTCAAAAAATTAGACAATAAGAGAACAAACAACCCAATCAACAAATGGGCCAAGGACCTGAACAGACACTTCTCAGAGGAGGACATACAATCAATCAACAAGTACATGAAAAAATGCTCACCATCTCTAGCAGTCAGAGAAATGCAAATCAAAACCACCCTAAGATACCATCTCACTCCAGTTAGATTGGCAGCCATTATGAAGTCAAACAACAACAAGTGCTGGCGAGGATGTGGGGAAAAGGGTACACTTGTACATTGCTGGTGGGACTGCAGATTGGTGCAGCCAATTTGGAAAGCAGTATGGAGATTTCTTGGAAAGCTGGGAATGGAGCCACCATTTGACCCAGCTATTCCCCTTCTCGGTCTATTCCCTAAAGACCTAAAAAGAGCATGTTACAGGGACACTGCTACATCGATGTTCATAGGAGCACAATTCACAATAGCAAGACTGTGGAACCAACCTAGATGCCCTTCAATAGATGAATGGATAAAAATAATGTGGCATTTATACACAATGGAGTATTACTCTGCATTAAAAAATGACAAAATCATAGAATTTACAGGGAAATGGATGGCATTAGAGCAGATTATGCTAAGTGAAGCTAGCCAATCCCTAAAAAACAAATGCCAAATGTCTTCTTTGATATAAGGAGAGTAACTAAGAACAGAGTAGGGTCGAAGAGCATGAGAAGAAGATTAACATTAAACAGGGATGAGAGGTGGGAGGGAAAGGGAGAGAGAAGGGAAATTGCATGGAAATGGAAGGAGACCTCAGAGTTATACAAAAGTACATACAAGAGGAAGTGAGGGGAAGGGGAAAAATAATACAAGGGGGACAAATGAATGTCAGTAGAGGGGGCAGAGAGAGAAGAGGGGAGGGGAGGGGAGGGGGGATAGTAGAGGATAGGAAAGGCAGCAGAACACAACAGACACGAGTATGGCAATATGTAAATCAATGGATGTGTAACTGATGTGATTCTGCAATCTGTATATGGGGTAAAAATGGGAGCTCATAACCCACTTGAATCAAAGTGTGAAATATGATATATCAAGAACTATGTAATGTTTTGAACAGCCAACAATAAAATATTTAAAAAAAAAGCATTTACATACAGCATGTAACATGTGTTTTGTGTTTAAACATATATTTTGTGTTTAAACATAAATGACCTATGTATATTGACTTTAGTTTATGCATGATAGGATTGGAAGGATACATAAGCACATAAAATAACTTAACCTTTCTATACTATATAATTTTTAAAAAATGATTTATAGTGAAATTGCTTTTATTAACACCACTAATGCTCTGATATTTCGAAGCTAATAAATACATTTCAGTATTCATCTGACTTTACCTTTTAGCTGACATCATAGTTGATCCTTCGCTCATTCTTGAAAAACTTGACTCAGTTTATTGTGACCACATTTCCTGTATTTTATTTCTGCTTCTCATCCTGTACCTACAAGATCTGCATAGTTTGATGTGGGGAGTGAAAGAGAAGGAGACAATCAGCAATGATTGCTCGGTTTTTGTGTTGAGTAACTAGAGTAATCATGATGGCATTTACTAGAAAGGAAAAGGTCTGGGGGCTGTGATGATGGATAGAAATTTGTTGATGGGTGTCTTTGTTGATGGAACTTCCTCTACTTCATATGTAAAGTTTGGGCTTAGTCATCCTATGAATGAGAATTTTATTCATTGTTTTTATGCTGATGTCCTTGTTTCAGATTTGTCGGTCTTTCTTTTACCTTCCTGATATACTAAACTAAATATTTAATAAGCACCTAAAACATAAGGTGGCATATGGGAACTTGTAATTCCTATCCATCACCAGAGCCCCACACTTTTTCCTTTCTAATAACTGGTACCATGACTAATCTAATTTCTTGAAACAAAAAATGAGCAATTGTTCCTGATCCTCTTCTCTTTGAACCATTCAGAGACACTATTGCTCTGCCACTAAAATTTATTTTGAAACTGTGTATTTGTGGAGTTTCCTCTCCTGCACTGCCACCATCCTGCTTAATGCCACCATCATCCTTGACCTGGACCTTAGCTGTTGTCTTCACTCCTATTCTTTTTTTTTTTTTTTTAAGAGAGAGAGAGAGAGAGAGGGAGAGAATTTTTAATATTTATTTTTTAGTTTTCGGTGGACACATCTTTGTTTGTATGTGGTGCCGAGGATCGAACCCGGGCCGCACGCACGCCAGGCGAGCGCGCTACCGCTTGAGCCACATCCCCAGCCCCCTTCACTCCTATTCTTGTTCTTATAGTCATTTTCCACAAGAAAGCAAGCTTCCAGAGATATAAAAAGATCAGGTCTTTCAATGACTTTCCATTGACCTTGGAATAACATCTAGCTTTTTCTTCATGATCTTCAATGCCATCTTAGTCAGGTTTCTTCCTTCCTTCCTGAGCTGGTTTTTGAAACACTTCCTTTTTTGCTCATCACAGTCAGCCACTTCTTTGTCTCTCTCCAATACACTAAGCTCTTTCTCTTGTTCTCTTTGCCTGGAATATGCTCCCTTTGGTCTTTGCTGGATGGACGTCTTCTCATTCTTCATGTATCAAAGCCTGTGTTACATCGCCTGGGTGACCTTCCTCAATAACCCTTGCCCATTTTTACTGTCTGGTTTCAACATATTTTAGAACCTACCTGAATCCAAAAACATATAGTTACTTTGTTTGCTTGTTGATGGTTTTGTCTTTCCAATGTGACACTCCATGGGGGGTCAGGAGCCTCAGGTATTTTATTAACTGTGGTATTCCCATGCCCTGGAATAATGTGTAGCACATGGAAGAGCTTCAGTAGAAGAATGAATGAATGAGTGATTCTTAAAATCAATTTTTAAAAGAAGATAAGTGATGTAGGCAATAAATAAAGCTAGGAGCCATAATTTTGTCTTAATTCCCCTAAAACTTAAATCATATTATAATGACATACACAGGACTGTCTCATTTGAAGTGTGGAATCAGAGCAGTCACTTGGGGAGACATTGTGTTATAAAGTGAAGTCGGCATTGGCTAGATTTAGGACATTTAGATTTTGGTGTCTGCTTTACTACCAGCTCAGACTTGCCATTAGTGTGTCATTCCTCATTGGGCTTACTTCGCTTGTAACATCATGGAGCAGTTGAGCTATTTTCTAATGTTCATTCTGATCCATTAATTACCATCTTGAATCACTGAGTGTCACTTGTGATTTTTATTATCGGTCCACATTGCCATTAAATGTGAATTTTTCCATACTCTCTATTCTAATTACTTTCCAAATATCCTCTGTCTACTTTGGTCCTGAATATTCAGAATATTTGTTATCGCATACTGCTCCCCCTTGTCAAAGGGGGACTGTTTTACATAAAAGAGCTGATTTTGCAGTTAGACTTGAGATGAACCTGGTTTATCTTGAGCCAGTGTTACCTATGCACATACTTAATGAGGAACAAGTTACATTCATTGCTGTTGCAGTACGTGTTTCTCATTGATTCCAGAGTATGATAATGAGAACAGTAATTGAGTGTTATTGATGATATTCCTGAATTTCCAGAAGAAAGCAGTTCTGAATTGTAAAACATTGTACTTAATAGAGGTCTTTCTAAGGCATTAAGTACTTTGTGTGTTTTTTGGAGAAATTGAATACTTCATTAAACACAGAACAAATTTTAGGAAGATTGGCCATGGAAATTAAAAATTAGAAATATGTTAGGAGGAGAGTGGTGGTGGAATCAGGACAGGAAAAAGAAGAGGCAAAAAGTAAAATCACATAGAAATGAGGGTGGATTTAGTAATAAAAATTATTGATTGGTACGAAGGTTCTTCTTTTAATCTATTGGAAATCTAAGTAAGCATCTTCATACGTGGGTGGTGAAGCTCAAGCTGCCAGTCCAGAGGGGAAGGAAAAAGAAGTGAGGAAGACCCTGAAGCACAAGCAGATGAGAAACAGGACTGTGTCTTTAGGACAAGCTTGCTGGGCCCGGCTCAAAAGCAGCTCTTGGAATGTGCCAATAATGTCCCTTAGGATGCGGACATGCTCCTCGGATGTACTCCTTGGATCAGTGGGATTATTTTCTTTAACCTGTCTGTGCACAAAGAGAAAAGGATATAGATGGAGACTTATTAGAAGGTCAGGAAAAATGGGCTCATTCCTTTACACAGAGAAAGCTGAAGTCTCCCAGGAGTGAGGCAGCAGGAGAAGCAGATCCAGAGTTCAACCAGCCATTCATTCATTCATTGGCTTTCTCCACGAGAGCTTGTTATGTAAAAGTCATAACAGACATCAGCAGACCCAGTCAGAGCCCACATAGACCCTACCATCCAGTCAAACCTAAAGTCAAGGACTGAAACCAAGCAAACAAACAACAAACAAACAAATGCTAGTTTTCAGCGTTATTTTCTGTATCAATATGCAGTGCTACCAACACTGTTGAGACTCGATTCCAGCAATTAATTAAAGAAAACTAACCCATCTCTCAACTTTTATGTACCAGAGAAAATAACAACTTTTTAGTATATCTTAAAAATGGCATGGGACAAAGGCTGGGGTTGTGGCTCAGTGGTAGAGCACTTTCCTAGCATGTGTGAGGCACTGGGTTCAATCCTCAGCACCACGTATAAAATAAATAATAAAAATAAATAAATAATAAAGGTACATCAACAACTAAAAATATTTTTAAAAAATGACATGGGACATAATTATAATCAAATATTTGTCTTTAATCTTAAATTCAAGTTTAACTCAGTGTGTTAGTCATCTTTTTGTCACTGTGACCAAACTACCCAATAAGACCAACTTAGAGGAGGAAGAGTTTATTTTGGGCTCACAGTTTCAGAAGTTCAATCAATGGTCTGCCAACTCCATTACTTTGGGTCCAAAGTGAGGTAGAGCATCATGGTAGAAGGGCATGGCAACAGAGCACTGCTCTGCCCATGACAGACAGGATGCAGAGAGAGGAAAGGGAATAGCCTCAGAAAGAACATGCCCTTCCAGGGCATGCCCCCAGTGACCCACCCCCTCCACACCCCACCTGCTTACCATTCAGTTAGTCCATTCAAGCTAGAATTCACTGATTAGGTCACAGGTCTCGTAATCTAACCATATCACCTCTAATCATTTAGCTTCTGAATATCCCTGCATTGACAGGAGCTTTTGGGAGACACCTCATATTGAAACGTTACCACTCAGCATCCTGTCTTATTATTTGGTAAATCTGGCAACCCCAGTTTACATCTAAATAATTTTGACACTATAATTAGGAAAAGTATATCAATATTGAAACCACAGAACAAGCAGTGAAACACAGCTAAAGGGTAAGGACTGGCCAAATTTCTGTATCCCATGACAACAATAGCTTAGTAGATTTTCCCTGTTCTCAGCGTCCCAAAATATATCTTGAAAGCGTTATCACTGTAAAGGAACATGCATGAAGTAACCATCATTTATTTTGCCGTGGATTTATGTTGGGGTTTCTGATTTATAAAAGCATTCATAATATAGCAATTAAAGTCCCTATCCATGATGATTATTTCTTTGTTGATTAGTAGAAAGACAGACTCATTTGGCACCTTGTTAGGACATTTAAAAACTGTACTTGTATATACCTGATTCTTAAAACTCTTTAGTAGAGCGATGTGTGCGTGTGTGTGTGTGTGTGTGTGTGTGTGTGTGTGGTGGGGGGATGGAGGGAGGATTGCTACAACTAACCTTTTGGGAGTTGCCACAGCAAAGGCATTTTAGGTAAATGCATCTACTTATTAGCCTTCTGATCAGCTGTCATCTTTCAGACCGTATGATCCTAGGTGAATCAACTATTTGAAGGCTTGTAGACTTTGGAAATTTTTAAGGCCGTAGAGTTGTAGCACTGTTGTTCCTTCAGAGGAGAAAGTTCAAACTCCCGAGGCACAAGTCCTAACCAGTTGTTAGTATTAACTGATAGGATCTGGGTCAGGAGTCCAGCCTTGCACCAAACCCAAGATTGCTGAATTACCCTGAGAGGGCAAAGGCTCTGCATGTACACCTGGGTGAAGATAACAAGATGAATCACTAGTACATAAAGCCGGCTGTTTCCAATTTCAAAACTCAATAACTCTGACTTTGGGAGACATTGGGATTACATCATTGGAAATAAACTTAGCAATAGTTGCCCCCAATGGACTAGGTTCAGTACCTGTATGGTGAGTTAATATAGCAACAGAAACTCTTAAGAGCATTTGAAAGAGTTGATTTTCTCATGTGGTCAGTGGATAAGGAGAATCCATGTTCATTCTCATACATCTAATTCAAGTTTGTAGTTGAAAAAAACCTGTGAAAAGATCCAGACAATTCTGTACTCATGCTGAAATTCCTGAGCTGCAAAGCTGAATGTAACATGACTACAAAGGGATAGTCATCTGACAAATACCACACAGCTTTTTAAGAGTTAATGGGCGCTCTGCTTCCTGATCATTATATGAGCAGGTTCCCTCTGCCACACTCTCCTGCCATGATGTCCTGCCTCACCTTCAGCCCAGGAAATGGAGCCTGCTATCTATGGATTGAGACCTCTGAAACCCACGAGGATGGGATGGAAGACAACAGCAGCATGTGGAACCGGTTTAGACATGCTGACACTGGTTTGGAGAATATACCCAGCT
Organism: Marmota monax; assembly: GCF_021218885.2. Lineage (NCBI taxonomy): Eukaryota > Metazoa > Chordata > Mammalia > Rodentia > Sciuridae > Marmota > Marmota monax. The sequence continues at coordinate 1,281,738 of NW_026693595.1, read as the reverse complement.
TTTCTTTGGATGATATGGTAAACCTCATACAAGTCCCCACGATAGAGGGACTCTGGGAATCCATGCAGTGTCTTTCAGTGCTCTAGGTGGCGGAACCCTGGGGTTATTAGTAAAACGATTGGAGAAAGGTGGTAAAGGTGAACAAGAAAACCTTTTTCATGAGAATGATTGCATTGTCAGGATTAATGACAGCGACTTTCAGAATAGAAGATCTGAACAAGAACGACAGACATGTTTCGCCAAGCCATGATTACACCTGTCGTTTGGTTCCATGTGGTTCCTGCAGCAAATAAAGAGCAGTATGAACAACTATCCCAAAGTGAAAACAATTACTATTCAAGTCACTACAGCCCCGACAGCCAGTATATTGATAAAAGGAGTGTAAACAGTGCTGGGCTCTGTTTACTGAGCCACCCAAAATGAGCCACCCACCCGAGCAGACAGAAGCTTCCCTAGGACCACCTCATAGTGCACACACTCCTCTGCAATACCACTGTCAGCTCCAGCTCTGCCTCCACAGAATGGTTTAAAATGCAAGTAGTAGTTAGGCAAGAGGTTCAATATCCTGCTGAAGAAAGGTACAGAGGGTTTGGGATTCAACATCATTTCACAAGATGTAACAATAGGTGACTCAGCTCCAATTTATGTGAAAGACATCCTCCCCAGAGGATGGTAGACTGAAGGCAGGAGATAGACTCATAGAGGTAAATGGAGTAGACTCAGTAGGTGAATCCCAAGAGGAAGTTGTTTCCCTGTTAAGAAGCACCCAGATGAAGGGACCATGGGCCTTCTGGTCTTTTGCCAGGAAGACGCCTTTCACCCAAGGGAACTGGTGTATAAATTTAGAGCAGAAGAAAGATTCCTGATGTATTCGAGCCAGGGATCTGGGTTAGCTACCTGATGGCAAATGTTTATGGAGATAGTGTCTAAGGAATTTCTTTATTTTTACTTTTTCTACCCTAACTCAACATAAGCATTATTTTCTTCACTACTCTGACCTGGAAATGGATATCTACAATAATGAACATTGGGATATTTTAAAACAGATTTTACAGGTATATTCTAGGACATCAAATATTTATCATTATTCACTTTCAGATGAACCAGTTGAATAAAAACATCAGGGATCTCACCCTAAATTGTCACCCTAAAGGCTGTCATCAAATGCTTGCCATCTTCTTCTCTGCACATGACAAAATTTCATATTTCAGATTTTTTTAGTAGATGTAGCTTAGCCAAATGTAGATGGTTGCATACTGTTATATGAAAAGGAGTTTCTTGAAAAAATATTGAAAATAAGAAGACCTAAGTGGCAATAAGTCCCATGGCTATTAATGACCAATAAAGATCACATTGTTTGGAATGACATAAATTAAATGAAGTCATTTGTTTGGAACATATCTAGTTTACTTTTTTTGCTTACATCAATAAGTTCAACTATTAGGAACATTTACATGATGTTGGTGTGAATTAAATTCATACATTAAATTTAGGTAGTTCTGAATGTTTTTTCTGCAACAAGTGCTATGTTTCAATTATATATAAAAATGACATAATTGGAGAAATCACCTTTTTGTATGGTGAGAAAATTGCTTTATTTCAAACACAAGTGATATTTTAAATGTTTCAAAACAGTTTGTACCTGAGTTATGATAGACTATTTGACATCTTTTTCAGCTAGCTTGTTATTTTACCTAAATAACAATTAGTCTGTATAAATTTGAATGGCAAGGTTTTAAGGTACAGTTCCAAATTGATCAGATAGACCTAATTCTCTTAAATTATTATATTGATAAAAGGGCCATACTTCAAGTATGGATGTATCATGTTTGATAAAATTTTTCTTTGCTTATCAATAAATATTTTTGTTTTCCATATAAAAAGAGTCAATCATGTGTTTTTATTAAATCCTTTATGTTATGTGTGTATTTTACTTCTTTAGAACTCACTTTTTCCTCAACATTTTAATGTCACAATTTTTGAACATCTAGCAAAGTTTTGAGTTTAAAGCTAATACCAATGTATTTAATTGCCTAGGTTTCTTTATTGCATTGCTATGCATCTATGCATTTGTATCCACCCATGAATCCATTTAATTTCTTGATGCATTTCAAAATACATTGAAAATATCAGTCCATTTTCCGATCAGGCATGATCATTAACTACTGTTCAATTTTTATTTATAGTTTTTCTCCTTTTTATGTAATGTTTACATGCTTTGAGACTCCCACTCTTAAAAAGTATCTTTTTGAGTTTTGACAAAAGTGTGTTTCCTTTTTTAATATATATATATATATATATATTGTCTTTTTGTCTACCATCTGGTAATAGATTCAGGAATGGTATATTTAAAAAAATTAAAGTAGGTTCAATTTATGGACAATAAAACTTATTCTGATATAATTCCATTGAATTTTGACACATGTATACAGTTGTGTGAACGCTACCACAATGAAGATGAAGAAAAATTCCCTCACCCCCTAAAATTTGTCTTGGCTTCCTTCTTCACCCCCAGCCTTTAGCAATGTCTGATCTGCTTTTTGTTCCTTTAGTTGTTACTTTTCTAGAGTGGCATATGAATGGAATCATATGTCTATAGTCTGAGAGTCTGGATTCTTTAATTTGTCATAATGGATTTGAGATTTCGACCATAAGGTTGTTTGTGGAAAGGTTTTATTTTTTATTTATTTATTTTTTCTGAGTAGTGTTCTATTATATGGATATACCACAGTTTATCTGTTCAGAGACATTTGGGTTATTTTCCAGTTTTTGGTGATTATGAATACAGCCAGTATGAACTGAATGACATTTGTTTTTTAATCTTCCATAAGATGGATTTGCACATCCACCTTTTGCTGATTACTTGTAGGTTTTCAGATCTATTACCCAACACAAGATAAATGTATGATATGATGGTGGGGGCGTGGAGGTGTGTGACTAGTGGCATGAATTCTGTGATAGAGAAAATCATTCAGCTGTTTCATTCCATGAAATCTGCAGTTTGTAAAACCAGGTTGACAGTATGTATTACATTACATATTGTATTTAGACTTTGGGAACCTGGAAAAATATCATTAACTGCTAGAATTTCATAGTTTAAAATGTTCATCTCATGGGTGATTGATGTTTTTCAAGTGGGCTTGGAATATTTTTCTGTCCTGGGAAGGACAGATATTTTAACTTTCCAGTCTCACCTCCAAAACAAGTATGCATAATAATGTATCTTTGTGGTTTATATACCAAGGGCAGAGATTTGATGATAAGGAAGCAAAAAAAGTGAATGCAGGAGAGGGCTCTTCTGGGGAGAGGGCTCTAGGGTAAAGTAGCCACCACCAATAAATATTTCATTGTGTTGCTATGTGGCACTGGTTACACCAGGTCGGGTTACTTCACAGTAAGTCAGGTTGATGCAGTTCCGTTAAACAAGGGAGTGAATTTCATCATCAGATTGTGGTTTTGTTTTGGCCACCGATCCAACGCCAAATGTGAAAAGCTGTTGCCAGTTGCCTACTGGAAAGAACCTTGCCTGTCTCTTCTTGCTTCTTGCATTTTCTGTGAAAGCAGAAACAGTTTGATAGTTTTTATTACTTTGTGTGTGTGCTCATGCATGCATGTGTGTGTGTGCATTTATCATGGTATTGGAGATAAGTTATTTGCTGTATTTATTTTCTCAATTGTTCAACAGAAATGTATTAAGCATCTATCAGATCCCCACACTTTTGAAGCCTTAAGTAAGAATAATCAGAACTTAGCAAAAGAAAAAGGGTTGATATGTGGTTTTGTCACTACTCTAAGCATTAAGAGTAGAGATGAAATTTTTAGCTCTGGGTATCAGTGAGGTCATTGCTACAGGTCAGCATCCCTCCCCTCTTATTCCTTAGAACAGTAATTTGTACTTTGAACTAAGTGAGGGTGAAAAAGGTGTTACAGAAACCTTTGTATTTAGCGTTCATACTGGAAGGTGTTAAACTGATCAACTCCAAGTAGGAATAAAAGGTCATGGTAGGCCATCTGAATAGGATAATAAACGGTAATTGTGTGGCAAAATAGTACATGGGAACATAAAAAACCAAATGGTTTTGCAAACTTGCCAGGCATTTCATTGGCAGAACAGGCCTCTTTTTTCCCCCATGTAGAGCTGGCACAGGGCTCCTGAGATTATCATCAGGGAAGCATTTTTCTTTCTAGGACTACTGTTCAGATTAAGTGCATCAGTCACTTTCGTGCTCAAATAACATCAATAATCTGCCTCGGTGTTTGTAAACCTTAATGCTGCTCATGAATTTATAAGCATCCGCATTGGTTAATGACCATCCTGGGAACGAGAGCAAGTGCATCCTTGACTCTCTCCCTCTCCCACTCCTGGTATTACAGTAAATGGATGGAGCACCCAGGAAAACACTGAGGTTCTTTATCCTTATTATACTGATAGCTTGTTACGAAATTATTAAGTTACAGTATTTTGGCTTCTTTCAAGATCAAATTTACTCATAATTGGAGCTGTTACAATGGCAATTTGTTAGACTGGAAATGCGTGGCTCTCCAGAACATCACCATTAACAAGAGTGAAGTGGGAGTTTGGCTGCACTGATCAAACGAATTTAGACCTCAGAAAAATGGAAGGGAAATACTGGCATATCCCACGGAAGCTTCCAGCAGACAAACTGAGCCAGTGCACTGAGAATGTGGTCTGAAGACCTGTCTTTTTTCATTTGCTCTAGGACTTTTCCAGAGGAGACCAGGTCTGTGCAGAGCAGGCTAGGGAAAAAGGGACATTATGAGAAAGTACAGTAAAATTTAAGTTTGTAATGATTGCTTCCACATCCCTCTGAAATACTGTTTGCCCATTCATTCTATCTGAACCATGAAACATACTTCTTTTTCTATTTAAAATAGACACATCCCTTTAAAAATGATTTGGAAATGTTGTACATTCTACATTGAAGATTGACTGCATCCTAACAAAAATTACTATGGTTCCTAGAAATTCAAAACTACATAGCTTGGAGGGAAATCATGTATTGATCAAGCATCTAGAATATGCTAAACCACCTTGCTGTTCTTCAAAAACATTCGGTTATTGAATGCTCTTGACAAAGTTTTGAGAAAAGCGTGCTTTTTGACAGGAGACTGAGAGAGAAGCTAAGAACAACCAGCACCCTTGCTGTGTTCAATACAGAGTACTATCTGCTACATTTGTTTTTCTTCTTTCTGACAAAGAAAGAAGACCTGATTGGGTCAGGCCCTGTCATAAGGGCTTATACATACCAACTCTGTGTATCTCTGTCTTATTTTTTCTTCATTATTGTTCCCCCAAGGAGAAAAATTTAATTTAATTTAAATGAACTAAGTGAACTTGAATTTGAATTAAATTGTATCTATCCATAATGAGAGAAACTAAGTACCAAGGAATAAGTTTCCATCAGGCTTGGGTGAGCTTTAAGCCTCCTCAATCATTCTGTTGTGCAAGATTTTCTCACCCTCCCAAGGTGCCATCACCCCTGTTTGGAACATATTCACTAGTTCCTATCATTTGATACTCTTGACAACCCTAAGAGTTAGGTACCAGTAAGAGCCTCCCATTACGAAGATGAAAAACAAAGGTCCTGAGAGGTTCAGTACCTTTCTCAAGGTGTAGTTGGTAAGTAGTGAAAGCTGCCTGGCCCTGCCCCCTTAACCACTACCCTACACTGCCTCTCATTCTTCAGTTATTGATACTGGCAGATCCTATTGCAAACACATTTTATATTCAGAATGGTCATCTTTGATAGCAATATGGTGGAGTCTGACCAAGTTGCCCTGTCTGTTACTTCCTGGTTAACCAATGTTTGGATTTTGGCTGGGACATACTTTGTAATTCTCAGCTCTAGCATGTACTCTGACTCAGCCCCATACTGTTATTGAGAATATTAACTAACGTAATCCTCTTGATAACCTATGAAGAGAGTTAGCATTATTACCCTCATTTCATAGATAAATCAGGGCAATGCTGGGAAGGTAGAAACCTACCCCAGGCCATAGAACAAGAAAGCTGCTGGATTAGGCAAGCAATTCTGATTGGTTATATTTCAAAGCTCACGCAAGCCCTTGGTCACTTCCCAGATAATCTCCCTTGGCAACCTCTGGGTGGATTTCAAACATCTCATCCCACATTAAAGATATATTAATATCATGCAAAATTTTTTTTGAAATAATTCTAGGTTCAAGGGCAAAATAAGGTGATATAAACTTACTTTCTTGGAAACCTAGCAGATTTTTATAGAAAGAATTGTGCATAATTTAAAGATATAAACCACATAGAGATATTGGAATGCTGGCTAGAGAATACTTTTTCCTGAAAAATGATGAATAAGGAAGATAGGTGTCTGGTGGTGCATATAGCTCAGTGGTAGAGTCATTGCCTAGGATGTGCAAGACCCTGGGTTCAATATGCAGCACTGCCAAAAAAAAAAGAAAGAAAAAAGGAACACAAAATAGCTTAGTTTACAAATAGGTTGTTTTTTCTTCTCTGCCTCTTGCTGAAGTTGTCTCCTTTCCTCTGTTTTTACCTCTTGGTTCTTATTATTCTCCTATTCTCTATCTCAGCACTTTTCAGACTGGTGCTCAAAGGCTTAATTTACAAGTTATGAAAGACCAGTAATAGCTTAAAGTATAATTTTTCCCCTGAGTATTTGCAATTTGGCAGAAAACAAAACTTAGGAGATAAAATATCAAGGATGACATTTTAGGCCTGAGGTGGGGAAATTCATGGGAGAACCCTGTGAGTGTGTGTGTGTGTGTGTGTGTGTGTGTGTGTGTTGGGAGGGAGATTTAGCCTCTGCAGGCCTCTTGTTTAGGTTATAAGTAAAATTAGTCAATGATGGTGTCATGGATTTGCTATATGTGAAGGGAAAGTGAGAAAGTGAGGGATAAAGACCAGGCAGAGATCCACACAAAGGTTTTTGGGTTTTTTTTTGGCAAAGCTGACAAATAAAGTCCATCCCCCTATAGAGAGGAGAGAGGCCCCAGATGTTTGGTTGCTCAGATTTTGTGGGATAGGGGTTTAGAGTTGTCCTTGTGGTTTTATGGGATAGGCTGGGGATGCTTGCGTCAGAACTAGGTGGTTGGGGAATAGCATGGGATTGGCTTAGGTCGATGGTACCATAGAGCTTTCCAGAGCAAAGGGGTCGTGTTCTTCTGGGATTGGCTTAGGATTATGATATCACTACCATGGGGTAGGTCACTAATAGGGGTGGGGGGAGTTTGGGTAAGAGGAAGTACATCTTACCTCATAAGATGGAGGTTCACATTTAAGATGGCTGCTCGAATATTAAATCAATACCCTATAATATGCCCACCTGTTTCAAGAGATGAGCTCTTGTGCCAAGGGAAGCCCACCTTCTTGTTATTGTGTCCTGTTGTTACACTGAATCTTGACTCCGGAACTGGCAGAAGGATGAGGGCCAACTAATCAGTAAGATGGCGTCTCCTCTTGGCTCCCAGGGTGACTGTGTGGGTGGTCTCGCGTGCCTTAGTTTCTCCATCTGTTTTAGTGGAAAGGATCTTAACATTCTTGGAGATCACAGAATGGAATGTGCTATATAAACAGTAGTCAGTGTTGTTACAATAAATAGCAAATTAGTGACTCTAGCTTAAAATTTCCTTCACTTGATGACTTGTCATTGTACCAAAGAATCAGATTGTCCCTAGGAAACAACTCTTTTCTGAGAAAAAAACTGAATTTTAGGATTTTGGCTAGCATCTGCTGAGAAGCATAATCCCTCTCTGTGGAAGGCTAAAACAGTGGTGACTGTAGCGTCTGGCATTCTCCTAATTATAGTTGGCTAGTTGATATCTGCCTCAAGCATTCTAACCAGTGTGTCTAGCTTTTTTGTTTTCTAATTCTAATTCTTATAATCTCATTTTTTTTTAATTTAAAATATTCCATTGGAATTCACTGCAGTATTAGTATTAACATTGCCTGTTAGGCAAGAAGAGAAAATGAGAATGTCTCAGTTTTATTAGTGTGGCTTCCTAGTGGGAATAATCAGACAGGTATAGAGAGCAACTGCTTTCCAGTGTTTGTATGGTATGACTGTTTTCTTTTAGGCAATTCTGTATTGAGCTATTCTGTTCTCATTTAATGTTGTATTCAGGAGTGGGCAAATGGATCTTCCTCTCATCTAAGAGTGATAGTAAAGAACAGTAACTTTGAACTCTGAATCTCCGATCTCAGATATGTCCTGTGCTACGTGCAGTTTATTTACCAGGAACAATAATATCTACCTTGTTTATCTAACTGAGCTGCTGTCAAGCTCAAATGAGATTAAAACTGCTTTGTAAACATGAAGGATAACACAGACAGTAACACATTAGCAGTAGTAAGATTTAAGGTCTCAACTGGGGCACACTGACTTAATTTCAAAAGCAATGCCTGCACCAGAGGGAGAACAACTCTTGAAACAGGCCTGGAAGAAACTTTGACCCAAAACAGGCTGTGCAGTGCTCGGGGTCTGACCTCTCAAAGCTCCTGTCCTAGTTGGAATAGAGTTCAGGAGTGCGAAATGAAGCAAGATCATTGGCATATTTTACTCTGTGTACTTGGCAGCAGTTTACCTAGCCTGACTATAAACAACAGGCAGAAAAAAAATTCAATTTTCTGAGTACCCATGAGTATCCACTGACTGTGCATCTTGGAGACAGCTTGGTTCAAAGGAAGGACATGAGCTTTAGAGGCCTAATCCTGTGTTTAGTACTTAGGCATCTGTGTAGGTAAGATTTATGAGCTTGAGATGCCCTGTGCCTCAGTTTCTTCTAAATCTTGCAGCATTTTTTTTGAGATTATGTAAAATAATGCATATGGATTTTTTTTTCCACAGAAGACCCTTGATCTGGAGTCAGAAGAGCTAATAATTCTATCTCTCTAGTCTTATTCATAGTAAACATTTGAGCAAATGATTTCAGCTTGGTGATCTAATATTTCTTTCTGTATAAAGTGAACATGATAATAATAGAACTTAGAGTGAAGGTTATTGAGGTTAATTTATGCAAAAGACACATTGCAAACTTGAAGGCAGTATACAGCCATTCATTCAACTCTGTACACCTGCTTTTCATTATTTTTGTGTATGTGTGGTGTTGGGGATTGAACCCAGAGTCTCACAAATGCTCTATCACTGAGCTACACCCTTGGCCTCTCTGCTTTGTATTTAACAGGGAGTTGGTAATGTAGAGGGCACATAGATGTAGAAGCTGACAGTTAAGGGGAACTATGGTTAGACGTGAAGGAAGTATGCCCATGACATGGAAGGGACATTGAGGAGAGACTATAATTGGTGGACAATCCAGAAAATCTTTCCAGAAGAGGGAAGACCTTTGAGCTGACCCTTAAGAAATAGAGGTTTCTCAGTAGACTAGAAAGTTGAAATGGCCTAAGGACATTCAAATAAAGAATATAATGAAGCTTTGGAAACGTGACAGAGAATCACACTAGGCCACATTTCATTTTGGAACTTAGATGAGATGGGTCAAGAGGGGTAGGGAGGGACAGGCTGATGAGTTAGATGCTCTAGAAAGCATGTCATAAGGTGCCATTTATTCCATGATCACAAATTTGGATTTCATCTTGGATGTGTTGAGGTGTCATATATATGAGATTATAGAATATTGTGATCATATTAAAAAGAAGATGTATTGAGCCACTGTGAACTGCACATGCACTGTGATGTGTCCTTCACGGATTGAATGATTTGCACTAACCTAGTTAACTTCTCTCCCAGTACCCCATGCTTTGCAGTTGTATACCTCTAAGTATGGCTGGATGTAGGGCTGACCCTGTGGCTATGACCTAAATAGATATTTGCCATGTAAAACTTAAGAATCCTTATGGAATCAACTCCATTGGTCTCATGTGTAGCAATAAACTTTCAACTTAAGATACCATATACTGGGTGCTCACCCTGTGCTGGGCACAGCTCTGTGCTGAGTGCAAGGGAGAAGTAAGGATGAGTAAAGAATGGTTAGGGACACATAGTCATAAAAACAGCTGCCTGTTGAGTGCTCGTTGTGTCTTGGTGGTGGTTCTAAGTGCTTTACTTTTATTGATTCATTTAAATGTTCCAAAGTCCTCTGGAGTAGGTATTCTGATCCCTATGCCATGCAGATTAGAAAATGCAGTTTTCGTTTTTTAGGCAAACCTGGGATTGAGACTGGTGGCCCAACACAAACCCTTGCTGGTGATCCACCTCTTGGGCTGTGATGGAGATGTGTAGACAATTTGCTGTGTGACTTGGAGAGTAAGACGAATGAGCCAATAACATTTTCAGTTTTAAAATAAAACAGAAGTATTTCTTCCTTTGCCTACATTTCTTAAATCACAGGTCAGAAGAATCAGTCAGAGCCATCGTCACATTCTAATAAGCTGGAGACTTGAAGGGAAATGAAAGCCTGTGAAGGAATAGGATTAGTTGGCAACACCCAGAGGTCAGGGCAGCTCAATAGTGTGGACTTCTGAAGGAGTGAGAAAGCCAAAGCTCTGTGGGCAGTTAATCCCTGAAAGGAAATGGGGGGAGGGAGCAAGGCCATTGAGAGAAACTAGCAGAGAGAAAACTAATTTTAATATTCAGGGAAACAGAGAGACTAAGATCAGGAGTAAAAAGGCATAAATAAGGAAAAACAAGGGAAAAGCAGAAGGGAATTTAAAATGGCCAACGATTGGAAATTAAATATTGTTGTTGCTAGGCAAGTCAGTTTACACTTTTTATATATCACAGGGTTATTTTTATTTATTATTCCTTAAAACTGTATTTATGGAAGAGAAGGCCCTCCATGAGCAACAGCCATCCTTGGGGCTCCTGCCATCCTCTGCTCATTAACATTCAGAGCTGCTTCCTGTGTGCCTGCCAGGAGCTCAGTTGCCTGAGAGGTTCTACCATAAATTATAATCTTCCAGAATTTTGAGAATGAAAAGGAGTACAGATGACACTGGTTCAACAGGCTTGAACTGTATTCATGCCGAGTCCAAAGGGGACATCTGGTCACCCTGATCAGTGACGAATGAGGCTCTTTCCAGGAACCAGGTTGTTGATTGTCTTATAAAGGAAACTGGAATAAATATGCAATCAGTTAAAATGAGAAGTGGAAAATGGTGAAAGGCCAAAGGACTGGCATCAGACAACATCTGCCTAAAAGTAAGAAGAGCTTCTTGCTAATCAAACAACAGAGCTACATGGCTTAGAATGCCCTTGACTCCACCAGTTGCTTTGGCTGCTGAACTGAACTGAGACCTTGTGGCTGGGCTGAGCCTGCAATCCAGGCCTCTCAACCTTACCCAGTGCCTCTTATATACCTTATCCTTGTCCTCCTATGTGGAAATGATTCAAGAGTCCACTGACTGGCAACAAAGTGACTCAAGGTCCAGAGAAAATCCAAGAATCTAAGGCCTTTCAATCAATTGAGGTCACCAGCATTGTCTTTACTGCTAACTGATCAAGTAATCAATATTTTCATCTCATTCTAAATTCATTGTCTCTTTTAATTGTTCAAATCAGACTATCAAGTATTGGAGCTTCTAACCACAGTGTGGCCATTGTGCTTATGGCATGTAGCTAGCATATCTGAAGAACTGTATTTTAAATTTTACTTAATTAATTTTATTAATTAATTTTTTTTTTTGGTACTGAGGATTGAATCCAGGGGTGCTTTACCACCAAGCTTCATCCTCAGCCCTTTTTAGTTTGCATTTGGGACAGGGTCTCACGAAGTTGCTGAGGGTCAGAGTTGCTGGGGCTGGCCTTGAACTTGGGATACTCCTGCTCAGCCTCATGAGTTGCTGGGGATTATAGGCGTGTGCTGCTACAGTCAGCAACTTTAAATTTTAAACCTGACACAACAGAATTATTAGAAAATCTTTAAGAACACTTGATACCACTTGGGTACATGAATCTCCTATTTGAACTGTCAGTTTTATAAAATCTAACTGCAAGCCGGGTGCAGTAGTGCACACCTATAATCCCAGCAGTTCTGGAGAATGAGGCAGGAGGATCGTGAGTTCAAAGCCAGCCTCAGCAAAAGCAAAGTGCCAAGCAACTCAGTGAGACCCTTGATATGATAATATTTTATATATACTGGGTTAAATGAAGTATATTACTGTAAATCATCTCACCTGGGTTTATTTTTCTTCTTTAATGTGGTCACTAGCAAAGTTAAAATGACACATGTGGCTCTCATTCTCTTTTTGCTGGACAGTGTTGATTCACATATTGATTATCTGCAGTGTCTCTAGTGCTGTGCTCCCCGTGGGCAGTAGCTGTGGAGTTTGCAATGTTACTGCCTGTGTGTGGGGTCTGGCCGGATGGACTTTTTGTGATGGGATGGCAAATAAACAGATACACATAAACAGCATGAATTCAGGTTGTGATAAGGTAGGAAGCGGTTATGCGGGGTGATACTTGAGTAATTGGGGTCAAGAGGCCATGCGTACAGAGGGTGTCAAAAAAAATCTCCCTGAATAAAGTTTAAACTGACACCCAAAGGATGAGGCGGGTGCTGGGAAGCATTGTAGAAGTTTTCTGTAAAGAGAAGACCTTTGTTTGAAGGTCCCGAAGAATGGGTTTGTTTTGCTTCCTTTAACTCCAGTTCAGAAAGACATCTTCAGCTACTGGGTCAAAAGTAGGATGTGGAGAAAGCTCTTGGCATGAGATCAGGCCTGGCAACTCAGAAGTGCAGATCATCTGGGCCAGGGGCCAGGCAGTCAGTGAGCACATGGGGCGAGAGTCTGTTGGCAGATTCTTCATCCTGGAGCCAGCTGGATGTTGAGGGCTGGAAATGTGACAGGTGACTCTTCTTTTAGAATCAGAACACTTTCATTTTGACAACTGGTTATGCACAACAGAAAGTATAGTAGGTTTTTAATTGTGCCTCAGGTGGGCCTTCCTCCACTGTGCTGCCAACCTTGAGAAGTGTCCCAATATGCCCGGGAAGATGCTATTCATCTACTCCTGCAGGTCTCAGCAGAGACTTACAAGGGGACCGAGAACTACATTTGTGGTGAGCACACGTGATTTGGTTCATCTGTAGTGAGTGGCCATGTCAGTGGGTGTAGGGAACTGGTAAGATACTACACCTGACTGGCTAATGTAAATTGAAATGAGACCAACAAAGATGATGAGTGGCAGCAGATCCTGAAAGGGCCTCTCTGCTTTTCCAGAGCTGGTCCTGTCTTGCTTCGTAAGGGAAGAGTGTGTAATGATTAATCCCAGGGGTTCTGGTGGCAGGTCCTGTCTGTATTCTTGTTTTGCTAATAACTTACAGTGGGAACATGGGCAAAGAATGCAACCTTTCTGAATCCAGTTTCCTCTTCTATAATGATGTCATTTGCGTAAGGATTCTCATGAGGATTAAATTGCCCCATAAGTTTTAGCTATTATTATTATTATTGACATGGTGTTCATTCCTCTTTTTCTTCTTTGTTTTTTTATTAATTATTTTATTTATATATGACAGCAGAATGCATTACAATTCATATTATACATATAGAGCACAAACTTTTCATATCTCTGGCTGTATACAAAGTATATTCACACCAATTCGTGTCTTCATACATGTACTTTGGATAATGATGTCCATCACATTCCACCATCATTTCTAACCCCCTCTTCTTCTTTTTAATAACTGTATAAAATCAAAGTTAGATATGATCACATTGGGCCATGGCTCACAGGTTAGCACTTGGGGGTCTTTATCTGACACAATCGAGTGAGATGGCTCTACTAAAGCACCACTCGGGGGGAAAATAATGTAATCTTGGCTCTTTCAGGCGGCAGACTTTGGCAGACTCACGGAAATCACAACTTTCCTCTAAAATTATGCTCACATTTCCAATTCTGACAATTTACAGTGAAAAGTCTAAGAAGATTTATGTTTAGTTCTTCTTCTTCCAAGTTGCTTATTTTAAAGAGAGGTGTCTTCACCTGAATCATTTTGTTGACAGCGTCTGCCACATAGAACATCTTAACATTTAGTTTCTTGGTGGTTTTTAGTCAACTAACTTAAGGATTTGTAGACATTGTGCCAGGTGAGGACTGGGGGTGGTTAGTAAGAGCATTTGTTTGAGTTCATTTTTACTTTTGGTTGAAGAACCAGTCGATTATTGTGTATGTTATAGTGAGGAAAGCATGTATTTCATCAAGAATGAGTTTACAGCCCATCTCTGCACATTCTTATGAGTAGCCTTGGACATTTTGTTTATTAGCTTTTGGAAATTTCAGTTTCTTTTTCTGGAAAATGCCGATAACATCCAACCTTTTGAGAGGATTAAAGACTATTGAGGTAGAATGTCTGGGACCTGTTGTGATTCTTTGTGTTAATCCAGTGACATTGGTTACAAAATTTTCACATCTCAAGATAGCATGTTTAATTGCACTCATGGATTTAGGATGGCACTGGCCAGGATAACAGGAAACTAAAAATTCAGTACTACGGTAGGTCAGATCATAACTGGTTTAAAGTCATTTAACCAGAACACAAACAAGTCAGGGTCCTAATTATTCCTTATGTTACAGTGTTTTTGTTTTTCCTGATTTCTTTTTCCTACTCAAGACAGTGAATATCTAAATCATTTGGTGAATGTGTTTGAGAACTCCTGAGTGTTCTCAGAACTCTCTTCCTGACATTATCTCATTTTCCTCAAATATTTTAAACACACCTTGAGATAAAAGCAATGATTTAAAACTTAGGTTTAGAACACAGTTGAAAAACACATGCCAACATTGTGGTGATTTATTGGATAGCTATCACAACCCCACCAAAGGCTGCCTGTCCTCACAAAACTCGGAATCTCTGCTCTGCACCTGGGATATTTGTCCAGGATATGTGGTGGTTACTAGGTGTGTACGTGTTTATGTGTGGCTGAAGGAATAAAGCCTACAAATGCCAATCCATGACTAATAGCAGTAGAATGTCAGTTTGATGAGGGCCATTATTAATTTATGGTTCATTTCCATTTCACATATTAATTAAGTGCTCATTGCACATCTACCATATAAGTATAATAACTATTTCCTTGTGGGCCTATATGACAAATTAACAGTTCATTGTCACATTTAGAAAGCCAAATGTCTGTTTTTCTGTTTTAAATAGCATTTTTTTTCCTCTCTTGCCCAGGCATGTGGGGGTTATTAATCTATATTGTTTCAATTGCTTATAAAAGCCAAACATCAAGTAAGTGTTAGGCTAAAATGGTGGGGGAACAGTGGTCAAAGGCAGGCCTGAGAGGGATAGACCTTTCATATCACAAACACATTGTAAGCCTGCTTGGATTCAAGTTTCTCATTTGTAAGATGAAAGAGTTGATCTAGAGAATCTTTAAGATTTCTTTCTCCAAAGCAAAGAATCTATGGCAGAAAAGAGCCTGCCAATAGAGGTAGACCACAGGCCATTGTTAGTTGTTGATAACAGGTAGCCATGGTTGTCCAGAGAAACAGGACCAATGGGAGATAGATATCTCCTATTGGCACCCTGTGTGTGTGTGTGTGTGTGTGTGTGTGTGTGTGTGTGTGTGTGTAATCAGAGGAAGCTGGGAGAAAGACAGAGAGATTGCAAGGAAATGGCTCTCTGTTGTGGAAGCCAGGAAGTCCTATGATCTGCCTTCTACAAGTTGGAGACTCGGGAAAGTTGATGGTGTAATTCCATTCCAAGACCATAGGTCTGAGAACCAGGGAAGCCACTGGTATGAGTTCCAGTGTGAGGGTAGAAGCCCAACATTCCAGCTCAGACAGGCAGGGAAAGGAGGAAATCTTCCTTCTGCTTTTTGCCTTTTTCAGGTCATCAGTAAATTGAATGGTACCAACTCACATTGGAAAGGAAAATCCTCTTTCCTGAGCGCATGAGTTTGGATGCTAATCTTATCCAGAAACACCCTCACAATTTAACCCAGAGGTCATGTTTAATCTGGACACTGTGTAGTCTAGTCAAGTTGACACATAAAATTAACTATCATGCATGCTTATTAGTGACTTTTTTAAAAGTAAGGTTATTTCCTCTTAGGTTTATGGAGTGAAGACTAATGAATAAAGAAAGCCAATTGTTTGTTTTTTTAGTTGTCAATTCCAGAATAAAAGAGAAGGCATAACTTGCCTATGAACATGTATGAAAATACCACCAGTGAAACCCCACATCATGTACAACCACAAGAATAGCATCCCAATTAGAATGTTATACTCCATATATGTAAAATATGTTAAAATACACTCTACTGACATGTATATATATAAAGAACAAGTGAGAGAGAGAGAGAGAGAGAGAGAGAGAGAGAGAGAGAGAGAGAGAGAGAGAGAGAGAGAAAATGCTTGGAAAGAATGATATCCCAAACTCTGTAGCTGCTACCTGAGGACCACCGGTCACTAGCAGTTACGTAGTTTGGAATCAGAAGTGGACTCCAGCGTATGAGCTATTGAGGGTACAATAGAGACAGGTGGAAGAGATTGAAGGAAAGATCCTGTAAGATGTACAAATATAGAATTAAGGATCCTGCCATCAGGGTGTTTACCCTGCGCTGCTGCTGTGTTGGCCTCTCTTGGCCTTAAGCCCTTGTGTCTCCCTGTAGGTATGTCACAGAAAGGAGCCATCTCTCCAGAAGCCCTTCCAATAGGCAATCTTCATAGATTGTATCAGAGATTTCTTACAATGGCAATTGGGTGACAAAAATTCTCACGAATTAATTATATTCTGAAGAGTGTACTGTAGCTCAAAAGTGCAAAATGACTTCATCGTTGTCACCTACAATGTTTCCCAATAA
The DNA here is from genome assembly GCF_021218885.2 of Marmota monax. Classification (NCBI taxonomy): domain Eukaryota; kingdom Metazoa; phylum Chordata; class Mammalia; order Rodentia; family Sciuridae; genus Marmota; species Marmota monax. Next base: position 1,264,964 of record NW_026693595.1, on the reverse strand, counting down.
TGATTTTTAAAGACTTACTTACAAATGGATTATTTATTGGGTACATTGCCTAGGAGAGGTCAACTCATCATTCTAACCTCATGGGAATGTGCTCTTGAAAAATATCTTTCTTCTTACTATAGAAGTGAACATACTTTTAGTGGTTTTACAGATTTTAGTAAATTTAATTAATTGCAGGTGAGCTTACCCTTGTTTTAACTCCAAGTGTGTGTCCCTTGCCCTGTCAATCAACATATCAATGGTACCTGACTTACAATGGTTCCTCTTATAAGGTTTTTGAATTTACAATGGTGCAATAGTGATACACATTCAGTAGGAATCATACTTATAATTTTAAATTTTGATCTCTTCCGGATCTAGCAATATGCAGTATTGTTCTTTCTCTGTGCTGGGCATCAGTGAGCCACAGCTCCCAGTCACCTACATAATCACCAGGGGAAGCTACAGATACCCCATACTGTGATGTTGAGCTAGACTCTTCAGGAGGTTGTGCGGGTATTAGCCTTTTCTCTGCTATGACTCAAGGATCAGAACAACTGTTAAGGGGAGAAAAGTTTATTTTAGGGCTCACAGTTTCAGAGGTCTTAGTCCATGGAAGGCTGGCTCCATTCCTTGGGGCTTGAGGTGAGACTGAACATCATGGTGGAGTGTGTGGCAGAGGGAAACAGCTTACATGAGATCAGGAAGCAGAAAGAGAAACTCCACTTTCCAGATAAATATAAACCCCAAGCCATACCCCAATTCCCCCCCCCACCAGCCACACCCTACCACTTCACTTAATCCCATTAGGGATTAACTCACTAATTAGGCTAAGGTTATAACCCAATCATTTCTCCTCTAAACTTTCTTGCATTGTCTTACATGTGAGCTTTCCAGAGACACCTCACATCCAGACCAAAACAGTGCATATTAAATGCATTTTCTTTTATGATATTTCAATTTAAGATAGGTTTATTGGGACGTAATCCCATTGTAAATCAAGGAGCATCCAAATGTGACAATTTTGTGGCAAGAATGGTGGTGACACTGGAAAAGAGCTGTTTTCTACCAAACACCTATTATGTGCCCTGCACTTTTGCTCACAATGAAATAAGGAATCAAGTAATCAGGTAAGTCCAGTCACTTTGGCAGGGTCACATAGTATGTGTTGCTTCCTAGAATTAAATCTAAAACCATCTAGTTCTGTGCAACCGATTTCTACCACGACCTGTATTATGAAAACCATTCATCACTGCAAGTTAAATCTTCAACACAAAGGAACATTAGTTCTGCCTCTGCATGGCTTTTGATCCTTTTAGCTTGGGTCACATGTAGCCTTAGTAAATAAAGTCTCCAAGGGTAAAGAGCTAATCCATTTTCTTCTGCTTCTTACTGCAAATACAGGATGATTTTTTTTTTTTCCCTTTGAGAGCCTGCATCAACAGCTGTTGATGCACTTTGGATGTACAGCTTTCCTGAACAGAACTTTAGATAAGGGTTGGGTTCTAATTTTCTGTATTGTTAACCAACTTTGGACAATTCATTGTAGTGATAAGAGCATGCTGAAACTTTTAAAAGGTTGCCTCATAAAACATTATAGAGCAAGAAAGAATGAAGGGCAGTCCTCTGTTTCTAAGATATGCCCTTTAATATATTATTGTAACTCCCTTACTGAGCCATTAGCACCTCCAGGGAAGGACTAGCCTTTTAGTTAATGCCAACAATTAACTAAATTGTTTTCCTTGACCCAAGAAGTCAGAAGTATGTTGGTAGATTCACTGTCACAACACCAGTGACTACCAGTGTCTGGCACCTAATAGGTGCTAAATAAATGTGTATTGAATCAAATTGATTTGAAAGCTTAGTAAGAAACAACTGTATCAAACAAGTGTTGTGAAAGACCAGTCCCAGGAGCTAGGCCAGCTGATGCAAGGCTTTGAATGCCAGTCTTAGATTTCAGAGGGTCCTGTTCCATTCTTCATATATAAACAGGTAAATTGATTGACTCAGCAAACACATATTGGACATCTGTTGTCAGCTAGACAATTTACCAAATGCCAAGGACACAGACACCTCTTCCTTCTAGGGGCATATGCTTCATGAAGAAGCCTGACAAGTCAATAGTTAAAATGCTTTTAATAATGGTTGTAGCAGAGAAAAGCTGAGGGTGGTCTGAAAGCGCCTTAGAAGGACACTAAGCGTGTGCTAGGATCAAAGAATTTATATATGGGGGCCCTCTGGCAGAAGCTTGGAAGATGAAATAAATGAGGTTCAAACTTTACAGAAGTCAGAGGATTATTAGGGGTTTCATTTGTCAAGATACAAAAAAAGAAAAAAATGAAGGTCTAAGTAAGGGTGATGGCTGTGGAAATGTTTAAAAGGGTCAGATCTGATCCATCTCACAGACTACCAGTACTTATTTACTTTATTGTAGACATCAGTATGCGTGTAGCCTACTTGTTTTTCTAATCATGACTCTAAACTCCAGGGTGTTTGTGTTTACTGGATTTGCTCTGCAGAAAACCTAGAAATCCAGTTCAGTGGGGGAGCATCACGGCCTGCCCTCAGGAGTTCTGCATCAGCACAGCTTTCCTTGGTTCTGGTCTTCATCCTAGGGCCACTGCTAGTTACTCCATAAGAAAAAAATAGTTGAAAAGTTTATTTTCCAAAAACAAACAATGAGCCGGGTGTGATGGCACACGCCTGTGATCCCAGTGGCGCGGGAGGCTGAGGCAGGAGGATTCTGAGTTCAAAGCCAGCCTCAGCAATTTAGCGAGGCCCTGAGCAACTCAGTAAGACCCTGTCTCTAAGTAGAATATTAAAAAAGGCTAGTAATGTGGCTCAGTGGTTAAGTTCCCCTGGGTTCCATCCCCAGAATCAAAAGAAAAAAGAAAAAGAAAAAAAGAAAAACATAATATAACTATAATTTTTATTTTTTGTGATCTGGAGGCCCATTCTCAGAGGTTAATTCAGATTGTCCTTGTGCTAGACAAAAAGCAGGCCTAAAAAACAGAATTTTTCTAACCACATTGGATCTCAGAAGCTTTGAGGCTGTCTTCTCTTGTTTGAAGCAGGACATTTCCTTCAAAAGATGGCCTACCAAGGAGGGTGGAAAGAAGGTGGTTCAGAAGAGGCTTGCTGCTTGACCCCAATCCTCTGCCTTAGAGGACCCTTTTCTGGGGTCAAATCACTAACCTGGCTCTGTTGCTAAGCTCCTACCTAAGAAAATTGAAAGCCAAGAAGGACCAGCATAGACCTCCTGAATTTCAGTATCTTTATAAAATTTCTACCTTCATTGTCACACTTTGGTCAATTGAGTCTGAACTCAGATCTGTAGCTCTTGGCCTAGTAAAAGAAGTAAACTTCTTCATGGGCATACATTGGCACACCAACTCATCATGTGGTGGCAAAGTAGGTACTGCTGTGCCCGGAACTGTGCTAAGGATTGGTGTGAACCCGCTCATTCAGTCTTCAGATTCTGTTATCGTGCCCATTTTACAAACAGAGGTTAAGCACCAGGCACGCGGTCACCCCGCTGTGGATGAACAAGAATTCTCAACAACAGGTTCCTTGGACTCTAGAATCCAACCCTTATTCAGCAACCATCAGGTCTATCTTTGCCTCATCTTGTCAATTCAGTCTAGTTCAGAGCAGCTGGGAAACCAAAGGTTTTAGTTACTAGTTTTTTGTTTTATTTTGGTTTTTAATTTGGAAAATTTTCAGGCCTTGAACTTTAAGAGTGCTCTTAAATTACAACTCAGAAGGTGCCCTTGAGGAAAAAAGGATTTCTGTCATTGCTGCCAAGACTGTGCCTAACAATTCTTTTGCCTGTTTCAAGTTTTTATTCTCCACTCATCAGACAACTCTTCTGTCATTTGCAGACTAAATGAGTCTTATGAGCCATTTAAAAATGCTTCCAGTGAGCAACTGAGGATCCCCCAAAGTTGCAAGCATGGATATAAAAGCCCCACTGTATGTCCTTTTGTGCCCCATTTTCTTCTTCCTTCTCTCATCTTTTGCCCATAGAGTTTCCAGTGGAATGTTTGATCAGCTCTAACTAATCTCCAGACACAGAAATATTACAATGACTAAAGGGAGAGAAAGATGTTCCCCTCACCCACGCTATCAGTGGAAAGATATTTCAGAAAGGAGCCAGTCTGGGCTGTAGAAAATAACCTGGGCATGGGTTGACTCTTTCAGACTTCTTGTTTCAGATTCCTTCCCTTGTGTGATCTGATCAAGCTCCTTAATTCCGCTGTGCCTCAGTTTCCCCATTGGTAACAGGATGATTCTTTTGTCTGAGAGTTTGATGGTGTTAAGGAAGGAATAGGTAGAAGTATAATTTTCTCCCTTTTCCAGAGTCTGGGGAAATCTTGTACTTTTTTGTGTGTCTTTTTTTTTTTTAAAAAAACCCTTTGCCTTACATGTATAGGGGCTGAAAAATGACTGGATTACCAATTATTCTTTTTCTAAAAGAGTAGTTAATGACACCACAAATTCTCTAAAACTTTATGAGTTCCCTGCTCTGGGCAAGCCACACCATGGCTGCCTTTGCCAGGAGGTGGGGGGCAGGGGGGGCTGGTGAAACTCACAGAAGCGACCCTGACTTCCTGGATGGCCGCGAGATCTGGGCATAATCCTCAGATGCCCTCTATCCTGTAGTCTAAGTTTTCATCCTCTGATTTCCTTCAGTCTCATTCTGAACTACTAAATATAATACCAAAGAAAGTGTCTGTGGAACGTGCCCAGCAGGTGCTAGAATTTCCGTGGTCCTTTCTCGGGTCGCCAAGGCTCAGTAGGGTTGCTGGGAACTATGGTCAAGGCCAGCTCTCAGTCTAGTGCTGAGGCTCAGAATGTGCCAGGGTGGAACACTCTGGGCGTGGGGTGGGGATGGAGAGAATTGGTGACACCCTCGCTTCCCCAGGGGTATAGTAAACACACCGCATTTTTATGAACATTGACACAACAGACTCCAGGGTAAGCCATCCAAAACACACAGCATGAAGGAAAGAGGCTTGATGGTGGAAATGTTGCAGCTTCTGGGTCTTCAGACTGAGAAAGTGTCAGGTTTGATGACAGTGATGAAAATGTGTTTTCTCTCTCTTTCCTGGAGCCACAGCCCCCCGGGCTCCTGTAATTGACTGTGGTGGGTATGGATTACACATTCAGGGAGCGGCAGGCCCAGTGAAGTGACTTGGCACTTTGCAACACACAAGGAGACCTCCAGGAAGCTGGGAGCTGGGGCACTGCTGGCCCTCCCGCGGGGCTGGCGGGAGCTGGAGCAGGCGCACTCATTGATCAAGCCCATGTGTGCAGTTTCATGCTCTCTGCCCTGCAAGTTTTGTCAAGCACCACCTCAACCGTGGTTTCTGAGGTGAAGGAGTAGCACTCCAATTGAGAAAACATTGGGTTTGCCTCAGGCAACTGGATTTAGGGGAAAAATATGCCAACCCTTTTCCCGTTTGCCCAAGATTTTGGACAGTACTTTTCCCTGAAACTGAAAGGCATGCTTCTCCCCCACCCTTGACCAAAGTAGCTGTTTGCTAAATATTTCAAAGAGTGATGATAGTGTTTAAGAGCTGCCGCAATCCCAGTATTTTTGGTTACAAAACAGCCCTGCTCTCCCTGCCAATAGAAGGTTAGAGTTCACGAAGAAAAGTACAGGGGACACTGGCATCAGACACCTTCCCCAAGGCTGGCCTGTCTCTTTCTTTTTGCTAATTGGGGCCCCATCAGTTTTCCTTTCCATCTGTTCCTTTTCAATGACTTAAGACTACTTGTTTGTTTATGGATTTTGAGCACATTTTAAGGTTTAAAAATGAGGATTGGCTTCATGGGAACCTGGAGCACTTGAGCTGGTTTTATACATCCCCCTAAAAGTTGCATATTTATCTTATTGCAGCAGGAAAAAAAAAATTGGCTTTAATGCAGCCCCATTGGATTCATTGAGCAAGAGCTTGCCAATATAACAATGGGTAGTTTCTTGATTTCCAAGATTTTCAATCCTGACAACGACAAGGTTTAACGATACTAGAAAGATTTAAAAAACCGAAGCTACCAAGTGTATTTAGAATGTCTCTCATTCTGAAAGAGAGAAAAGAAATAGTGGACAAAATTAAAAAGTGAAGTTATGCTGTTCTGAAAGGACATGCTCAAACCATCCCTCTTCAATTTTTCTACTGTGATCAAAATTATAGCAGTAAGTTCCATAGAATTTAGAAACAAAAGCTATTGCCAATTGTGTTTAAATAGCTAGGAAAATAAGACAATAAGTGCAGTGGAGCTGAATTATTCACAGGTGAAGAGTGTTTCTCTCATGAATGTAACTCTCATGATCATCGTTTATGTCTACGGAATTAGGAGGTATGTTGTTGCGAAATGCTGACATACTTTTCGATATTTAACAGATCACCCTGTTCTCTGCTTGGAGAAATAATGAGAATAACTGCTCTTTCCTGTGCCAACATTTTGCCTCTTTTTATATTAATCTCAGCTGAATGGAACAGTTTCTCCACTCTGTACCAAATAATGCTCCTCTTTGTATTCTCTTGATATACAACTTGAGGGCATCCAATTTTTACAAATACAGATCTGGGAATATCTTGAATGATTTATGCACAGAGTTGCAGGATTGGTCAAAGAGAACCAAAAAAACCAATGCTTTGTGTTAGGGTAAAATTGTTGTTCTTGCATTTTTCTACAACTTCTGACATGGTAAGGGCAGAATAAGATGTAACTTATATTTACTTCAAGTGTTGAATGGATTTTATTAGTTACTTTGCCTTACCTTTCAAATTGCTTAGAGGATGATTATTTCAAAAGACATAAATATATGTAGAATGAAGTCATGCCACTGTGTCTAATGCAGTGATAATCTTCATTCCAGAGTGGAGCTGAAGGAGTTATGTGCTGCCTCCACTCAGTCCCTGCGTTAAGAGATTGCATTTAATCAAACCTGTGAACTTAACCCCAGGTGGCACTCAGACAGTAGAATTAGTTTTAGGTACTTTAGAATTCCATCTCCTTTAAATACTGTGCAATCAAAATTGTTTTCAAATTTGTTCTCATTTCTTAAATTAATTGTCCTGAGGTTTAAAATTTAAAAAACCCTGAAATGCAAGATAGAAAATGGAAGAATCTCTGGATATAATCTTGCCATTCCACAAGTATTTAATGAGTTTACATCACTAGCTTTTTCTGTTAATACCCCAGACTTGCTTCAGGTTCTGGCATGCGCTCACATCTTTTCCTTCTTTCATTCCTCCTCTTTTCTCTCCTCCTCCTCTTCCTCCTTCTCCTTCTTCTCCCCCCACCTCCAGCTTCTCCTCCTCGCCCCCTCTCTCTTAACCCACTGAAAAGCATCTTGTCATGAGTAGGAATAAAGGAGGTATTTTTTTCTCCAAAGGACAAATTAAACTGTCTCCAAAGACAAACATACTTGAGACAAACATAAAATAAATGACCTGCTTTCAGTAGATTTTTAAGGAAGTTTAGGAAGTGACAAGATTAATAAGAAAATTAACTGGAATTCTTTTGAAATTATCTTTCCTAGAAAGATTTAAAAAAAAAATCTTCCTTGCAAATTGGGAGAAAACTGCTTATGGGTATTGTTACTAGTGGCCAGCAGAGACAAAGTCTGAAATGTTTTAAAATATTTAATATTTTATTAAAAATTTATATTGTTATATTATAATATTAATATATTTTTATTAAATATTAATATTTAATATTACAATATTAAAATTCAAGGCTTAAAATATTTAATATTCAAGTGTTAATGAAATATGTCCAAATTTTTTCTTCTCAGCCTGACACCTCTTTCCGTTTAGCTTTAAAAGTTGATTTCCCGTCATTTCCTTGCTCTTTGGTAATTGATTTTAAATTAATATTTCTTCTGCTGTGTGCTTTGATTGTAGACAGCCATTGACTACTCCAGTGCTGGCCATGTCTTCCATTAGTCTTGAGGGAAGCATCACTAGATTGACATTATTCAGCCCTTTGCCCCTTTACTTTATGACATGACTGTCAGTGTCTACAGGAATATTCCTCGTTCTTGGCCCATATCAACCCCCACTTTACTTTTGTCTGTTTTTATTCATTTTAATTGTAGACACTCTTTTTCATTACTTCTGAAATTTAGGCTGGTAAGGTTGAGGAAATGACTGTAACTTAAACAACAAAAATCTGCCTAGGCGTTGGTTTCAAGCAGGGGTTGAACATGGGTAAGGGGTCGATGATATATTAAAAACATGGAATCATAGGTGGAAAGAACATATCTTTTATTAATAATTCTACATGTTGTTAATTGCTAGTAATATAAACATTCTTGTGCTACTCTCTGTTGTGGAAATACAAAATATCCTATTATAATTTAACACTGAGCCTAGACTTCTGACTCCTATTTTATGTACCCCTTCCTAATTAAAATGTCCTGTTATGTTTATTTTAAAAACTAAACAGACATTGATACCAAGCAAATGGATTAATATAATGTAAAAACATACATTCATCTATACCTACTTATTGAGGGCCTATTGCCAACCATTGCTTCTGGTACTATGGACACTAAAATCTGGTTTCTTTCCCATAAAGGAAGTAGAGAAGTAATCAAATAAAATACTGAGTACTAAATACTATATGAGCCTTTGTATAGCACATTTGTATAGCACATTTGACCTCACCCCCTTAATGATAATGCCATTTTACAAGTGTAGATATAGACTACCAAGAGTTTTATGGGACTTTCTGAAAGTGGCCAAGCTAGCTAGTGGTTGGGGTGCTCTCCCAAGACTTTGGGCTGTGCACTGCCCATCTGTGGTGTAGACTAGCCCAACTAGACTCCTCTGGATACAAAGAGCATCGTGCTGTTATGGCATATATAAAGAACAAACACTGGATATTTTAGATATAGTGCCAGAAAAAAACTACTTTGCTTTTAAAAGCCTATACTGTTTTGTAAGATTCATCTAATGATGGATACAAAACCTAGTTTAATGTTTATGGTTTTGTAAGATTAGTTCATTGAGGGTATTGTTTCCCTTTTTCATAGCGTTTCGGAGGTGCTGAGGTCCAAGATCAAAGGATACAGGAACTATGTCTTCTACACTTGCTGATAGACTGAATTGCATTTTATGCCTTATGTTGGAATGTCTCATGCTTGGGACCCTCTCTATCCTAGTGATCATTTTATTTCTCTGCTTTTTAGATGACATTCATGGCACCTATGATTTTTATTACATAATTGAAAGGATGTGATGTGTACCAAAGCCTGCCCCTCTAAACCCGCTTATCCTGATTCATATCACACGGGTACCACCCCTACCATTGGTCAAGGGGGTCTCTTGGGCCTTATGTTTTAGAAGGTCTTGCTTCATTCCTCTTTCATCTGAATTTGTCTCTGTCATTTGAGGAGTTGGAACAATTGTGGGGACATATTCATTCTGAATGTGTGGCCCTTTCTAGATTATATTCCAGGTACTCAGGAGTCCAGAGCTGGTTGATGAGATGGCTGGAAGTGGGCTTCCATGACATCTGTGTGGACTTTTTCTTTATCCACTAGAGGGCGAAGTATAATGTCAGTACACCTGGGGGATTGCTATAGGGGTCTCTGGCTCACAGATCAGCTACAGACAAAAATACACAGATACACAATCATTTTAGATCTTTTGCATTAGCTAGCCACAGTGCTTTTGACATTTTCTTTGAGATCTTTATTTAACAAGTTCCTTACTATAAAAGGTTTTGCCTGGCTTACCTAAGAGTCCTTGATCACTCTCTACCTATTCACATTACTTACTTTTGGGATTATTTATCACTCTGAAAGTCTATTATATAATATTTCATTTATTTACATGTTTATGCTCTGATTTCCTTTAGAATGGAAACTGTGTTACTTAGGGCAGGAAATTGTTTGTTTTTCCACTGGCATTCTTTAGCAGCCTGAACAATACCTGCCACATAGTAGCCAGCTAATAAATATTTTTGGAGTAAACAAAAAGGGGATGGGGAAAACATTTTCCTGCATTAATTCTATTTAACTATTTTTCCATTTTGCACATCATTTTAGAAGTGGAAAAACAAAACAACAAACAACCAGGCAAAAACTGAAGAATAAACTTTCAGAAGTGTATAAATAATAGTTAAGTTGTTTAAGGGGAGAAGTGTGATCTTAATTCTCTGAAGTTGACTATAATGTAATAACAGTAATGTTTTGAGTTTTTCCATTTACATATAGCAAGACTAAATTGATAACACATTTTTAAACTTTGGCTCTCAGAGAAGGCCTACTAAATATAAAACTTTATGGTAGAGTTGAGTTTTTCAGTTTGGCCTATATTGTCATCCATAACAATGTTCCAAGGGTACATGCAGTATTTATTTCACAACTTCCTTCTAAATGATCTTTCAAAAAGTATATGATTCCCTGTATTCTTGACCAGATGTGTTCTATAATATCAACCCATGGTGTTTGCAGTTATTAAATAGGTTCAAAATGTCTGTTCCAAGCAAATCAAGTCTCCCATCAAATAAAACATAATGTGTTATTTTGTTCATAAGTAGCTATTTTTTTCTTTAAAAAGACTGACAACATAATGTCAATATTTAGTAACTTATTAGTTACAAGTTACTAGTTGGAGAAAAATTGAATGTTTAAACATATACTTTCCCTAGAAAATTAAAAAAAAATTTTTTTCACTGGTTAATTCTGACGGTTTACCAGAGTTTTAGAGAACGTCTGGGATATGTTGCCTTCTGATTTTAGGGCTTAGGAGCTGCATGTCAATAATAAAATGTCTTCATCAGTCCTTTTCCATGGCACAAAAATTCCCACTGTGCACTGAACTCATACATTTCTTTTCTTCTAATCGAGACAGCTCTATTTTGTTTTCAGAATCAGAGAAGGAAACAGAGAAGAAATATTTTCATGTTCATTTTCCTAATGTCAAAGATGATAAAAAAGATAGAAAATGCAGAAACTATTTTGTTTCCTGGCAACTGCTTCATTCAGATCACTAAGTGGTAATATAATTCACTTGTCTCCTTTCTAAACACTAAATCTTACATCTTCACAGAATGATTTCAGGTCATGTATCAGCTGGAGCATCAACCTCATCTCTCTATGGCTTTGAATAAACTTTTTGTTCCCAGTCAAACCAGAGAATAGGACTATGTAGGCAAAATTTCAAAGCTAGCAAAAAGAAACTGGAGGGTATATTTAGTCCATCTCCTCTTGTTTTACAGAAAAAAGAGGCTCACAGATATCATATAGGATCACATAGGATGTGAAATCTAAGGGAACAGAGTTCCCCAAATTCCGACTCCATTATTAATACATAATGGACTATTTTATGTGTCATTGTTTGTTTAATTAATTTCTGTCTCTATATATTTAGGTTATTTTCAGTTTTTAGTTTCGAACTAGCAGTGCTTCCATAAATGACTTTGTATAGTGCAAATACATATGCAGGATAAACTCATAAAACTCGAAATTAGCTCCTTTGTTGTTTTCATAGGTATTATCCAGTTATTTTCCACAGAGTTGTACAGATTTATAGTCTCCTCACCATTATGTGAGCATGACAGTTTTTCAGTGCTATCACTAGTAGTATGTTATCAACCTTTAGTTTGTTTCTACCTGAAAGGCGAAAAGTGGCATCTTGGTTTGGTAGTTTGCTTTTGTTTTAATACATATATTAGTCAGCTTTTTGTCACTATAACAAAATATCTGGCACAGACTATTTACAAAGGAAGGGAGGTTTATTTAGTACACAGCTTTAGAGGTTTGAAGTCCAAGATCTTTGGGCCTTATTGGTTTGCCCTCTGGTGCGAGTGGCAGATGGTGGCATATAAGGGCACATGTAGGAGAAAGTGGAAAATTCACACAGGAATTGCAGAGAGAGAATAGGGTCCTGTGGTCTGTTTCCAGATAATACCCTCAATGGACTTCCCACTAGGTCCAACTCTTAAAGATCTACTACCTCCCCAAACTATCACCTTTGGAGGGGAACATAGACCATTTAGACTATAGAAACATGTAAGATATTGGGCACATTTTTAACTTGATTTACCTTTCCTGAAATTTTTGTACTTCTAAACTTTTTCTATTTTCTTGTTGATTTGTTCTCTTATTGATTATAGATTTTTTTTCTTTTTGGTATATTAAGTGGATGGACTTTTGTTCATGGTAGGAGTTATAAACTTTTCTGTATGTCTTTTAACATACTTTTGAGTTTTGGCCATGCAAATACATTCTTTTCTATGTCAACTTGTCAATTTTTCTTAAAAACCTTTTAAATTTATATTATGCTTACATAAACAAACCTATTCCAGTTTTAACATTATTTTAGAAAACCTCCCCTAATTCTTATGGTATTTTTATGTTTTTATATGTTAGCTTTTTATATTTACATCTTTGATCCCTATGTAATGGGTCTTGATTGAGATGTGAGATTTGCTTCAACTTTATTTTTCCCCCATTGGTTGTTCTAACACCACACTTTATTTAGTGATTTGTTTTTCCTCATTGTTTTAGGGTATCACCATTATTACATACTATCTTCATATATGTTTTAAGTCCATTTTTATTCCATATACATACACACACACACACACTTGCTGCCAGTAAATTTTAATCATTAACCTCAATATATCTTAATATTTAAAGAATTGATTTCCTCCTCCTCAGTATATGATGTTTTTTTTATGTTGATGCCATAATTTGTTTCCCATTTATATTGGGAAAACATATATTCATATGATAACATCTTGTTTTTCTCTTGTTGCTCATAGATTACCTGCCCCATGTATAATATTACCAAGTTGGTAAATTCTAAAATAATGTAACACGAGTTCAGCTCAGATTGAGGGGGCAGGCTTACCACAATTATGAATGAATGTGTTTTGCTTGTCAAATTGGAGAGGCCATCCTTAGAGAAAGAATCCTGAGCAGTATATCCTCAGTGTCCACTTGGACCTGGGAGGTGGGGGGAGTGCTGCGGGAATAACATAGGCATGTCTTTAAAACCTCGTAGCATGCGCATGTTGAAATTAATGGAGGAGAGATGTGATTTCAGAAGTCCTATGTTTTCACAGTCTGGGTAGACTGTGGTTTCTTAATGTGCGAGAAATGGAACTTCTGGAAGTTAAACCAGTGAAGGAAAGTGCATGATTGTTCCTTCTCCTGGGCTGACCATAGTTGTATGGAAATGAATTTTAAAGGTCTTTTCTTTGCAATGAAGTTCTTGGCAAGAAATAAAATCTGTATAATGCATTACCTCTGAGTTTTGCTTAAAGAGCTCAAGGATAGACATATGGATAATAGTTTAAAATATAAATATGGTCTTTCCAGTCATAGAAACCTTCTGATCCAAGAGGTACTTTTCCCATTCTCCAAAAAATATACAGCTGTAGACATACCCATAAAGCACCAAGACAAAAATACATGGTATTTGACTCTTAAAAAAAAAAAAAAAGGAAAAAGAAAAAGAAAAAAAGCCACTGTACTTTTTTTGGAGTACTGCAGCCCTGTGATCAGACAGAGTGACTTGAAGTCAAATCCAGATGCCAAGTTGCTGTGTCACCTTCTAGCCACTAAACCCTGTAACTAAGCATTTTTGTTTGGTAAAATTACAGAAGAGATGCCCTTTGGTAAGATATTTTGTTCTATTTTAGTACCTATAGTTTGTCTAGGAAAATGGCTGTCACTGGGTTTTCTCATACTTATCCCATTTGTCTGTTTGTGTATGAGCTGGGGGAGAAGTGCATACTTACAGTGTCAGTCTAGAAGCAATTATCTACCCCCACCCCAATATACACTGTCATGATTTCTAAGTGTTCCTTTACTGAGTCCACACTAGGGGAGGTTTGATACTTTCTGGTTTGTGGACACATATAGGTTGGCAGTGTGGAATTTATGAAGGCTCCATTGGAAAAGGTCATTGCTAATATAACATTAGTTTTGAAAATAGTTATATCCAGACAGATCTGCAGACATCTTTTACCCAAATGCAACTGTGAATTGGCTCAATCTTATCAGGAGGAGACTTACAGACCATAATATAAGGGTTGCAAACATAAGTTGAACAGTTGAGCTTGTCATAAATGGTTTAAGTAGTGCAGTGATAGGGTCTATGTCAGATGTCATTTATGGAAATAATTATGGTTTTATGAAATGGAAAAGGTGAAATACTTGCTAAATTTCCCTGGTCAAATTGCGAGTCCTTCAAAGGAAAAGGCAATTCATACTCATTTCTATATTCCCAGTACTGTGCCTGGCAAGTAATGCTTATTAAATGAATGAATTATTATAGAAAGATTGTTTGAAATGAAGAGGTTAAAAATGTTTCCTGGAAATAGATTATGTATATGAATTCTCCTACTTGCTGCTCTGCTTTAAGGATACCTTAAATGGGGATGGGACCCAGGGGCGCTTAACCACTGAGGCACATCCCCAGTCCTTTTTATATTTTATTTTGAGACAGAGTCTTGCTAAATTGCATAAAGCCTAACTTGCTGAGGCTGGCTTTGAACTTTCAACCCTCCTGTCTCAGCCTCCCTAGCTGCTATGATTGAAGGCATGCACCACTGCCCCTGGCACATCAGTATTTCTTCAGAACTCCTAGGTGTCATTGTTGAGAGTCAATGAATTATAAGAGACTCTTTCACAGAGAAATCTAAAGATCAAAACTGTTTAAGAGATGTAGCTCACTAGTAGAGTGCTTGCCCAGCATGTACAAGGCCCTGGGTTCAACTGCCAGCACCACCATCACCTCAAAAAAAAAAAAAAAAAAAAAAAAAGAAGATGTTTTTTAATTGTTCATGAGACAGGGAAAAAGTGTCCCAACAATCAGGTTCAGAAGTAAGCTGCTTTCCTTATTAATTTATGAGTAATTTTTACATATTATGAACATACGCCTTTTATGGTACAAATATTTTCTTCACTTTTTTGGCTTTTGCACAGGATGTTTCTTTCACATACACATTTTTTTTTTTTAACTTTTATGCAGTGAAATCTTTCAATCTATTAATCTAGTTTTGTCTTCTTGTAGTTTCTCTTATTTATTTTTGCCTTAAAGGCTGACAGCAACTACCCGCCCCCCCATAAAAAGGACTTTCTGACATGTTGTTAACTAAACTAGTGAATAAAAATAAAACACTTAAACACACACACACACACACACACACACACACACAAGAAGGACACCTTAGTAATTCTTCTTCTCTAGCATATTAGTCAGCTTTGTGTTGCTATGACCAAAACATCTGACAAAAACAACTTAAAGCAGGAAGGATTTATTTTTTATCATCATTTCAGAGAATTCAGTCCATAGGCAGCTGGCTCCAAGGCAGCCATTATGGTGGAAGGGAACTGCAGAGGAAGGCTGCTCCACTCAAGGGAGTGGGGAAGGAGAGGGAGAGGGGGAGGGCAGCATGTCCCTAGTGACCTACTTCCTCCAGCCACACCCTACCTACCTAGAATTACCACCCTCTAGAGTAATCCTTTCAAATGATGAGTCCATCAAATGGATTAATCCCCTAATTAGGTTCCAAGTCTCATAATCTAATCATTTAATCTCTGAACTTTCTTACATTGTTTCACACATGACCTTTTGGGGGATACGTTATATTGAAACCATAACATTGAGCAATCCTTCCAATCAAGAGATGTTTTGAAATCTTTCCTGGATGGGTGAATGTGGAATTACAGCTGTTGATTACAAAGCCTCCTCTCCCTCAATTTTGAATTCCTTGTGGAGAGGAAGGATAAATGGATGAATAGAATATTTTAGAGCACTGTGACTAAGTCAGCTATCAGTAGAAGAGATAATACAAAGGAACATTTAATAACAAATTGAGGAATTCCACCAGGGCTTATACTGCATCTGAGGTGTTCCTTTGAATCTATGTGGTGCTTACTCTTGTATTGTCATAATGAGGACTTGTTTTTAAATATACTCCCAAATATATACCACTACAAATAGATTATATATCCTGTATTAAACACATTCCCCTGTTAATTTACTTAAACAAAAGTTATGGCTAAATATTAAGACTTTTCTCAAATGTAGCAGGTTTGAATTTTAGAACTGGCTAGGAGCTTATCATTCAGGAAATCGTGTTTCTGCTAGAGTTAAGACTAGGGTTTGTTTTTCTAATTCCCCAAATAGTGATTTTCCACCACACTGTGTTACTGAAGGCTGTTTTTTTGTTTTTTAAATGTGTGATCTTGGGGCATTTGGTTCCAGGACTTTTTTTTTTTTCTCAAGAGCATCGTATTTGGGTTCATTTTGAGAAAAGCATGTATGAATGGAATTTGATTCCAGTCTCCCATTCCCCCACTTTGTCTGTCCTCTCCTTCCTCCTCATACTCTCTTTCCTCTACTTTACTGATCTTCATTTCGCTCATTTATTTATTTATTTCTGATTGATTCTTTATAAATACACAAAGGTCATATATTTCATATATACATGAAATTCCCTTTGGTACATTTATTTATGCACATCCCATGATTTTGTTAAGTTCATTCCACATTTTCTACCCATTCCTGCCCAGGATATTTAAAATTTTATGTATGATCTCAAATTTAAAAATTTGATATCAGTATAGGTCAGAGACATGTGACCTATACTTATATAGGAGAAGTTCAACTTGGTTTTGTATGTAAAATTTTACTGGAACACAGTCCAATTCCTTTGTGTCTTATCTACAGTACTACAGTGGCATTAGAGACCATATGACCTGCAAAGCGTAGAATATTTAGTATTTGAACCTTTATAGAAAAAGTTTGCCAACTCAGTATAAAGTTAATAATGGAAAAATACCTTCAAAAAGTTAAACAGGCACATGCCTATAATCTCAGGAACTCAGGAGGCTGAGGCAGGAGGATTTTGAGTTGAAAGCCAGCTTCAGCAATGGCGAGGCAGTAAGCAACTCAGTGAGATCCTGCCTATAAATAAAATAAAAAAATGGGGCTGGGGATGGGGCTCAGTGGTTAAGTGCCCCTGAATTCAATCCCCAGTACCCCTTCCCCCCAAAAAAAAGTTAACACTGTCATTTCATTGTGAGTAATGTGCTTTCTGAAAAAGTTAGACGTCTGGCTTCTTTTTGAGATTTTTAAATGATCTGTCTATAAAAGACTAAAATGCCTGCTTGCATTAAAAATGAATAAGAGCTGGGTTTGTGGGGAATTGTTGTGCTCTTGGACGCAGGAATCTAGTTGCCATGATGAAGCCTGTGACCTTGACATCATTGACTGTAGACAGGAAATGCCTCAGCCTGTCACTTCTGTTTTGCTAACTGCAAGGTTACCTGAACTCACCAAATGCCCTTCTTCTTGGCAGGTGGAGTGGATTCAACAACAAGTCGTGAAAAAACGAACAAAGAGGGACTATGACCTCAGCCGTGCCCAGTCTACCTATTTCAATGATCCCAAATGGCCAAGCATGTGGTATATGGTAAGCCCTAAGGAAGTCTGGCCTGGGGCCATGTCATCCAGTTTTGTGTTGTATGGGGAAAATCTCTTGGCATTGGGCAAACAAAGAAATAGTGATCAGGGGCTTATTCCTGTTTTAAGACTCACCATATGAGATTGGTTAATGGCATAGGATGTTTTCTGAATCTTTTTTTGAACTTAACCCTTGCTTTAAGGAGAAATAGAAGAGATTTCCAATTCATAGAAATTGTGTTTGAAAGTACCATTTATGTAGTGAGTTTCTGTTTGGACCTGAGGACAGAAAAATTCTAAGGTACCTTAGTACCTATCTATAATTGTGTTCATTTCTTAAACAGATTTAGTCCTCCTTGAAACCAGTGTGGTTAATGGCTACTGGTGCTTGGAAATCACTGAAATGACTCTGCTATCAAGAATCCTTGCTTAATATCATTTAATGTGTGTTCTATCCCTATAGGTACTAGTATTTAAAACTCGACCTTGAGAAAAGATAGTTGGAAAGAGTTTTTTGGTTTTTTTTTAATTTTTTTGCTTCTTTTTAGTTGTATATGACAGTAGAATCCATTATGATATAATGATAGAAGCATGGAATATATCTTATTCTAATTAGAACCCCAGTCTTGTTGATGGACACAATGGTAAGATTCGCTATGGCATATTCATATATGTACATTTAAAAGTTATATCATATTCTTTCCACTGTCTTTCCTATTCTTATCCCCTCTCCTTTCCCTTCATTCCCCATGTCTAATCCACTGAACTTCTGTTCCTGCTCCCTTTATTGTGAGGGTTAGTATCCACATATCAGAGAAAAGATTCAGCCTTTGGAAAGTGTTTGACTTGTAACTAGTTCAGTGGTTTAAGTAAAAAAAGTTTCCCTGAGGGAAACTTGCTTAACATGCTTCACATTGCTGCCTTTGAATAGTATATACTTATCTAGTCTTAAGAGTTTTTAGCTTCATAATTATTAAGAAATGGGTTTAAATGCATTTCATTATTATTATTATTATTATTATTAGCACTCGGGATTGAACCCAGGGGGACTTTACCACTGAGCTACATCCCCAGCCCTTTTTATTTTTTACTTTGAGATAATGTCTCATTAAATTGCTGAGGCTGAATTCAAACTCGAGATCCTCTTGTCTCAGCCTCCTGAGACATTGGGATTATAGGCATGCGCTGCCATGCCCAGCCTATTACTTAATCATCAAATTCAAATGTCATCAAGTTGTTCCGTAATCTATAAAAAGCCCTCTACTTTTTACTTTTCTCTTGAAAATATATATATTGCTAAACATTGCAGAGTATTTTCCACTTTTTTTTTTTTTTTAATAAACCCTATCCCTCATTCTGTACAAAATGTCTCCAAATTGATGAATGGACCTGAAATAGCATTTTCCTTTCCTACCTCATGCTTTCCTGGATTCTGGCCTTCCATTCCTTCTTCCCCATGGTGCTCTCCCTGCCCTTCCCCACCTCCTTGGGTCAGGATCCTCCCACCTTTTCGAGACCACACCCAAGACCAACTCCTTCCCCAGATCTCCCTATGTCCTCATCTGTCATCATTTTCCCTTCCTTGGGGTAATGGGCCATCCATTCCCGCTCCTCTGGGAATTCGTCACTTGGCACTTTGTATTCTGCTTACTACTACTGGTTTTCAATCGCTTCTGCTAGATCACAGGGGTCCTTTGAGGTCAGGCTCTACGTTTTGATCCTTCTTTATATGCCCCCCGAAAACCTAACAACCCTTGCAATGCTGGGTGTTTGTGCTTATTTTGAGGTGGGGGAATGTGACTGGTATTTTTCTCAAATACCCTTTTCCTGGTCTTAGAAGAAAGTGGAAAGTTGTGGAACTATTTTAGACTCCAAACAGTTTTATACAGAAAGCTCTATCATGTCTAAGGGGGGAAGAGAAAGGAGTCATAAAGGTAAGTTCAAAGGGAGGTGGGAATTGAGACATCATTTGATAGGAGTCACCTGAGGAGATGATAAAACACATGACAGCTTATTTGCTCTAACCAAAGAGAAGTGAACCACACGGGAAGGCTTAGAGCAAGTGTTGTCAGGAGCTAAGGAGCTTTGTCTGCACTGACAAAATAATAAGAATGCAGTGGTATTAGGAAATAAGTTGGAGGCTGAGGTTCCTCTGCACCTGTTTATATGACCAGGATGAGGGAGACCTTCCTTACTTCGGTTGCTGTCTGCATGTGCCCCCTGGATGGTGGGATTGCTGGTACCTATTCTAGATCCCCTTCATTATGTTAGCAGGGCAGGCTGAACTCTAGGAGCAGCCCTGGCCAAGACGTAGTGCCTTGGTTAGCCTGGTGACTAAAAGGTTCCAGTGTCTGCCTCCCAGAGTTTCATTGGAACATCTCTTTTGACATGTGGAAAGGATGAGAGAAGAGCTTTCACTGAGTTGTTTAAAATATTGGATGTTTTTCAATGCCTATTTGAATATAATAATTCAAATAGATAACAAATACTGGACACTTATTATGTTCTAGGCAATGTACTAAGCACCTTATGTGCTTATGTGCTTAGTACATTGCCTAGAAATGCAATTAATTAATGCAAGCAAATTCGTGCATTAATATTGGCCCTGTTACAAGAATGGGAAATCTAAGGCTCATGAGGTTTATGTAACTTACCTAATATCTCCTGATCTGGAAGTGGTAGAGCTGAGATGCCAGAGCAGGGACATTGATGCCAAAGTCTGCTGGATGACACAGCATCCTATGCCTTTTCTACTGTGTACTAGCCCTGTGACGCAGACATTAGTCCTGCCCATCAGGAACTTCTACTCTATCCACAATGAAGTTACTAAAATATAAGGCAGAATCGTAGGCACCATAAAAGATGAATACAGTGTCTTGAGGACAATCAAAGGACCTTTAAGATTTCCATTAAATGATTAATTTTCCCTTAACAAAAAGGAATGGGGCTAGATATGGTGGTGTATGTCTCTGATTCCAGTTACTTGAGATGCTGAGGCAGGAGAATCATGAGCTCAAGGCCAGCACAGGCACCTTAGTGAGTCTCTGTCCCAAAATTTAAAAAAAGAAAAAATAATGGCCAGGGGTATAGCTTAGTGTGAAAGGGGACTACACAAGGGTATGTATACAAGGAAGGAAGAAGCCCTCTTAGATGCTGGCTACCACAGCAAAATGAAAATTTACA
Organism: Marmota monax; assembly: GCF_021218885.2. Classification (NCBI taxonomy): domain Eukaryota; kingdom Metazoa; phylum Chordata; class Mammalia; order Rodentia; family Sciuridae; genus Marmota; species Marmota monax. Next base: position 1,244,358 of record NW_026693595.1, on the reverse strand, counting down.
TGAGAAACCTTTAGCACATTGCCTGACGCTAGGATACCCTCAATAAATCATAATTGCGGTTATTGTTATCTTTCGATGTCTTCACTGAAATACATGCTGGGTTTTTGTCAGGGGGGTACTAGAGATGGAACCCAGGGCTTTGCTTATGCTAGACAAGTGCTCTGTTACTGAGCTACACCCCTAGACTTTTTAAAAAATTTTATTTTGAGACAGGATCTGAGTAAATTGCCCAAATTGACTTTAAACTTGCAATCCTCCTGCTTCAGCCTTGTGAGTAGCTGGGTTTACAGGTATGCACCATCACACCAGCCCATCTGTTATGTTTTTATTTGTTCTTTTAATTGCTACTAGTCAAAGATGTGTGAGAGCCCATGACCAGTGGTCATCTTTGGAGCATTCTTTGGTGACACATTAGTGACATAGCTGAGCCATAGTTTTCCTTTCCTCCTTCTTCCTTTCTCTGAGCCCTGGGACCTGCTGCAATTTCTGAGGGCTACTTGGCGAGCGTCCATAGGGTCCTGCCTCCAACTCATGAGCCTGGGCCTGTTCCTGTCTTTCTGTATTTATCACAGGGGAATGGAGATTAAGGAATGGCATGAAGAGTACTTGAGTGTCTCTTTTAATTAATTTAAAAGCTTTGCCCGTATAACACCTGCCCTTGGAAACCGGTGTGCAAAACCATTATGTGCAGCCTTGAGGTTTGGGTAATATATTCAGGGAAATGTACATTATGAGAGTTTGTTATAGACATGATGGCTGTGTAATTGTTCCTCTGCCCTGGCATATGGTGCTCCAGGAGTTAGAGGGCCCTGTCCTAGAAGTACAACTCATTTATTCTTGTGCCTATAAGCTACTTCCTCATCTGTCCTTTGTCAGGCAAGACACCAGCACTGGGGGTTTCAAAAGACAAGTGATTCATGCCTCCTGAGATCCGTAAAGCAGAGAAGGAGTAGGTAAAGCCTCAGAGAAAGCTTGATAGTCAAGCAGCTTTTCCCCCAAATCTTTTCCCAGAATCATGTGCCTACTTCCAGCTACTGGTGTTTGGGCATTGGCTGTAGTTTTTGTTTGCAGGTTGGTTCTTTCTGTTTTGGTATAGAATTTCATCAGAACTGTGTGGGTGATTTTAATGTCAGTATATGGCAAATATTCAATAAATGCTAATTTCATAAATGGATGAGCAAATCTGTGATCACCTCCATAGTAGAAAAAAATAAGTGCTCACATTTAATGAGTGCTCAGTATGTGTGAGGTGTGTTGCCAGACTCCATCATGTTGTGTCTTACTACCAGTGTCCAGTGAGTCAGGAATTACTGTCTTCATTTTATAGATGAGGACATTAAAGCATATTAAAGTTAAGTTACCTGCCCAAGATCACACCAAGGGCATACCCTGGTGTTCAAACTCGTTCACTCTGTATTTAGAGACCTTGGATTCTAACTTCTACATCTGTGGTTTTTGAACTCCAGGCATCAGAATCACCTGGAGAGCTTCTTAAAATAGATTACTATCCACCCTCATCTTACCCCCAGCACTGAGTCTATACTCTGCATTTCTAACAAGTTCCCCTTGAGCCAATGCTGGGGTCCAGGAACCCCTTTGAAAATCCACTGCTGTGCCACATTTTAAACACAAGGTTATGTGAGCACAGTATGCTCCTATCTCCCAATTATCAATTGGGAGAAGAAGAGCTTTTAAACTTATGGAACATTTGGTCAATTTAACTTTTTCTTGGTCTTATATCTTTTTCTTGCTCATAACATTTTCTATTTGGGAAGCTGGCAGCTTTAATATGAGGAGATGTTTTCACTTTTCTTGCACTGATTGAAAATACCCTTGGCTTATGTATTCTTTCAAGCCGCTCCAGAGACAAGAGATATTTGACAGGAAATGTCAGAAGGATTTGGCCCAGTCTTTGGGAATGCATTGTAGTAGAACTAGTTGGTTTTAATGGAACCTAGATGATGCAATGGACCACTTTTTAAAGAAAATTCAGTTTGACTCTAGAGATGTCAAGGTTAAGGAAGACTCTTCCTCATAGAACTAGGAATGTCAAGTGAGCAAGGTCAGGGAGTATGATATTTAAAAATTATAATAAAGTATTTAAGACATACAAAGTTTAAAGAACACCACACATGCCATTCAGGTCAGGAATGGAGCATTATCCATATAATTAGAATCCCCTGGGATCCCTATTCTAATAGTGTCCCTTTTCCCTCTCCTGAGTCATCACACATGATGAATTTTTTCACATTGTAGGAGAGTTCTTGTTGGAGGGATGCTTCTCTTTGTAGGATGGGTTAACCAATTGAAAATAGTGTTACATTTTTTAAATTATCACAAAAGACATTCTTATACAGAATCCATTAGTTGGGCTATTGATGAACAGTCCTAAGAAGACAACTTGGAAAAGAAACTGGAATGAAAATGTAAGTTTAAAAAAAAAAAAAAAAGAAAATGTAAGTTTAATAGAAAAGCTCTTTTATTTCTTTAGTCATAAAAATATTTCATTGCTCAAAGAAACTGGTGTAGCATTATACAATATTTCTTATCTAATAGTTTAGAACTAATAATGATTTTGGAGAAGCCCATAGTAAATAACTCTTTTTTTTTTTCTATTTCATGGAAGGCAAATTCAACTCAAAAGAAAAAAAAAATGGGGAAGAAGGGAAAGAGAAAGGTTGATCAGTGAGTACTAAGTTATAGTTAGGCAGGAAAAAGAATTTTTGGTGTTCTGTTGCACAGTAGAGTGGCTGTAGCTAAGGATAATGTACTCTATATTTCCAAAAAGCTAGAAGAAAGGATCTGGAATGTTTTCATCACAAAGAAATGATAGATGTGTGAGGATGAATCAAAACAGAACATGGTACTCTATAAATATGTAGTTTCACATGTATCTTAAAAAATAAAATTTGAAGAGGGGGGGGCAAAGAAATACTTTGAAATATTGTCATTTGACTCTCTGATAGTTAAGTGGTACTCTTCACTCTCCCTCCTAGCATTCGAATTTCTGTGATGAATATTGGGTGGCCTATTTAATATGCATAGTTTCAAAGCAGACCGTAACAAATGGACTCATTTTTTTGATGCACTACCTCAGATTTTATGAAAGCTCTCTGGGTGGTTTTACTGAGGGGGAAAAAAATCTTATTTGTCGATCAGCAGAGTGAAAGTTAGCTGAGTTCATTTATGTATGTGGAGCATATCTGCCAAAAACGATGAACTAGCTAGGATAGTAATTGCAAAAAATGATTTTAAAACCCTATGGTTCTTTCTCAGCCAACTGGATGGTGTTCAGTACTCCAAGAGTTTGAGGCATTGCTGTTTCTGGGGTTGGCACACATTTTCCTAATGATTTATAATGTCATTTGACTCTAATAAAATCTGGTGGAGTTTGTGGCATTATTGTCCTGGCAGCTTGGAAATCATTTTTTTAAGACACCTCATTTAGCTGTTTTAATTGAAAATGCAACATGGTGGAAATCTGCAACCATGTGCCACATTCTGGTGCAAGCAAGAGGCCTGTGAGAACAGACAGACTCCAGCTAGTTTGCAAAGTGATGTACTGGTAGGAACTTAGTGGTTTTGGTGTAGTATTATTTGCTACCAAGGAGTTTTGCAACCTCCAGAAAGGTATTTGACTTCTCTCATCTGTGGGTTATTTAACAAAATGAGGAATGTGGATCGATGATTTCTGGAAGGTCATTTCTACTTGAACCTCTAGTTCCACATGGCCAGTTGTAATAGATATTGAGTCTAAGAAGAGCACATACCATCAATGGATCCATGTCTTGTTCTGACTACTTTGTTGAGCATTCAATACAATACTGCTTCAAACTCGGTATGTCTCTGTGTTGGAGGTCCCCAAGACCACCCGCATATTTGGTGAATCACTAAGAGGGCTCTCATGACTCATCATGTAGTCATATTTATGGCTATGATTTATGTCAGTGAAAGGATACAAAGCAAAATCAGCAGAAAAAAAAAAAAATAGGGAACATGGGGCAAAGCCCAGAAGAAACCAGGCTCAAACTTCCAAAAGACTTCTTTCAAAGAAGTCACACAGAAAGCACTTAAATCCCCTGGCACTGAAGTGTGACAACACATGTGAAATCTTGTCTACTAGTGAAGCTCACTAGAGACTTAGTGCTTCAGGTTGTTGTGGGGAGGATGATCAGATAGGCATGCTTTGCTTCCTGTGTACCAAAACCCCACACTTGGTGGAGGAAAGCACCAAGCGGTGTTACACCAGGAGCCATATTATTTGCCTAAATAGTTTAGGTGCAGTGAATCCTTTTTATTAGAGAATGATGGGAACCCTCTCAAAATCCAACTTCCCAGATGCCAGCCAAAGGCAAACCCTACAAGCAGGCTTTTCAGAGGATACTGGGCTCAGGCCTATAACTCTTTTCTCCACTTCCCCAAACCAAATGCATAATCCTGGATTTGTCCATTTTCACTCTACTTGAATAGACAGAAACTTGGCTATCATCCCTGATTCTTCCTTTAAAGCAAGTCTACCCAACCAAAGCCATTCTACCTATTCAGTTGGTTGCCATCTGTCCCTCCGGACCACCACTGCCTTAGTCTATACCACACCTGTCGTTCAGACTGTTGCAACAGCTGCTTACCTGTCTCCCGATATCTACATTTGAATTCTTCCAGTCTATTCTCTATACAGTGATTAGACTGATCATTAAAACCACATACCAACCAACCAAAGATAAACCTCCCCTGTTAGTCACTTCCCTTTGCTTAACACTTCTGGACGACTTACTGTCGTTTTGACAATCCAGACCTCTTCTTCAAGTCTTCACATGGTTTGCACCCTGCCCTCCTCTCCTGCCCACATTTCATGGAACTTTCTGCCTCACTCTCTGACTTCAGCCTGCAAGCTTCATTTTTCTTCCTGGAACACGCACGTCAAGTTCATTTTCCCCAGATTCTTTGCACCGCCTGGATGGTCCTCCTGTACCCCCTCCCCCGGTTCATTCTATCACTCCCTTGAGATTGCCACAATCACTTTCCCAGATCCTCCACTACATTTGTCAAATCACCACCCTCATCCTTTTCTCCCCTTACTTAATACAATACAGTTAAGAATCTTTTCATCTTTTTGTGATTGTGTGATAACTGCGCTTCTATCAGATAAATCCTATGCAGGAAGGAATCAAGGAGGAAAATTATCATGCAATCCTCAGTGCCTTAGGCTACTCCTGGTATATAATAGGCCTCTATAAATATTTATTAAATGAATGACTAAATGGATCAATGAGATAAGGATAAGTAAAAGGTTATTTGTACTGGTGTTTATACCATACTGTATTTTCCGTTTATATTAACTTTAGTAAATCCCCAGTAAAAGCAGAAATGGGTATTTTACAAGTTGTTTTTGAAGAAATCATGTATTTGTAATTTTCTTGAAAGCACTTTTTCTGATATCTTGAATTTGCTGTTGTGTTCCTCAAGTGTCATTATTATTTCCCCCTGCCTCGGGGATTTACTACTGCCATGCTCTCCTCTCCTCACAGAGACTATTTCTGTGATCAGGATGGAAGTCCAATCTGTTAATAGACGGGGAATGTTGAAACCGCTTCCAACAAGATTCGTGTTCTCCTAACAATGTGGATGACCCCCAGAGGTAGAGGAAGTCAAATGCTTTAGTAATAACTTCCTTACATTGACTTTCTGCCCACCATATAGTTCATCAGAGGTAGTAATCATGGTGTTTTATGGAACATACTAGGAACCACGTCTAGTATGGCATTTGAAAAGCTATCACTTTCTTGAAGAGTTTAAACCTGTGAGACTCTCAAACACTGACTCAAGGGTATTTAGGTGGCCTTTGAGGCCTCACCTGGCCTTAAGATGAAAGTCTGAGCAGAGATGATAGCACCTTTAAAAAAAAAAAAAAGCTTTCAGTTCACATAATCATAAAATAACACAAAATATGAAAAAAGAAAAAGACGTACTTGTATTTCCAAGAAAAAGTAAATCTTGTATTTCAGGTAGGGTCCATATGTGTTCTCAAGTCTGGGAAGTTCCAGTTCCCCAACTGAGTCAGAGCACCTATGAGGCTGTTTGTTCATGCATTCATGCATTTATTCATATTTGGCAAAGGTTTTTTTTTTTTTTAATTCCTAACAGCTACAATGTTCCTGATACTGAGGATAAAAGAGTAAATGAGATGGCCATGTTTATTGTCCTTGATAAGGAAACTTAAGGGGAAAATTATATGGAAAGGAGTTTGGACAACTTTAATCAATTTGCCTAATCAGTTGATGCTGGTCCATTGAGGTTACACTGCAGAACCTTAAGTTTCTGATTAACTTATGATAATTATGGTAATTGGGATTTCATTGTCCCACATGATGGGAGTAATGGAAGTGAGTATGTTAGGAATGTTAAGTGAGTCTATAAATAGCTAGTCAAGTGCTTCCAGAAAACACCAATAATTAATGACTCACTTGGAAGAAATCATTTTTGATAATATTCCTTCCTTCCAGTGTAACCTTTTATGAATATTCTTTTTTTTATTATTGGTTGTTCAAAACATTACAAAGCTCTTGACATATCATATTTCATATATTTGATTCAAGTGGGTTATGAACTCCCATTTTTATCCCGTATACAGATTGCAGAATCACATCGGTTACACATCCACATTTTTACATAGTGCCATACTAGTGACTGTTGTATTCTGCTGCCTTTCCTATCCTCTACTATCTCCCCTCCCCTCCCCTCCCATCTTCTCTCTCTACCCCATCTACTGTAATTCATTTCTCCCCCTTGTTTTTTTTCCCTTTCCTCTCACTTCCTCTTATATGTAATTTTGTATAACAATGAGGGTCTCCTTCCATTTCCATGCAATTTCCCTTCTCTCTCCCTTTCTCTCCCACCTCTCATCCCTGTTTAATGTTAATCTTTTTCTCATGCTCTTCCTCCCTGCTTTGTTCTTAGTTGCTCTCCTTATGTCAAAGAAGACATTTGTTTTTTAGGGATTGGCTAGCTTCACTTAGCATAATCTGCTCTAATGCCATCCATTTCCCTGCAAATGCCATGATTTTGTCATTTTTTAGTGCTGAGTAATACTCCATTGTGTATAAATGCCACATTCTTGAGCCAGCTATAGTTTATTCCATATTGGTAATTTATCTTATATTTGCTTTCAAAGTGGAAAAAGTATGTGGGTATTTTGGCTCTTGGTGTCCCACTATATACTATGATGAGTGGGTTTGTTAACAGAAATGAAATTGTTTTATCAAGATTTTAGCTGAGACTAATTAGTAACTCATTTTCTTTTGGATAGCATAGAGGATTGACCCTTGAGCTTACTTAATCTGTGGTTGTCTTTTGAATATGTATTCAGGTTCTGTTATCAAGCAACTTCTTTGAATTCCTCATTTCTCAATTTACTTTTCACCCAGTATTGGGGTTAGTTCTGGTGACCAAGACACCCCCCCCCCCACTTTGGCTTATTGTAACTTACCTCTCTGCTAATAAGCAGTGTTCTTTTAGTAAGCGCTCAATTTCTGTTGATCTAAAGTGAGGAGAGAGTCATTTAGATTTCATCATATTCCAAATTCAGAGAACTGATTTTGGCTGTTCCTAGAAGGTAAGGGAGGCTTCAAATGTTCTGTGTTGAAAATTCAGATTCTAAAAGTACATGAAATGGAGCATCTGAAATGCTTATTTTCTTTCATTTTGATTGGCAGAGAACTTGACCAGGAAATTAATGGGGGAATAGGAATGATTCTTAGCAATCCAGTTATGAGAAGAATCAAAAAGAAGAAAATGCCTAAGGAAGATAAAGTAATAATCATCTTTACACAGACCACACCTGTACCTCAGTGTGACCTTTCTAGTTTCTTTAAGATAAATGCTAGGTAGGCTGCCTGAGCCTCACATAGGACTTTATGTTAGTCATGGAGAATCCGTTGTGCTCATGGTACAGGCTGGGAGGGCTCCTGAACACCAGATGAAGTGAAATTACAGTGAGACAAGTAGCAGAAAACTACCCACTTCCAGAACAAGATTTGATTACTTAATTGCTTAGGTTCAAATCAAAACTGGGTTCAAAAATATGGTGTTAACTTTTAATGATAAATGATGTAGACAAAGTAGAGGAATGCTTTGGCTGATTATTCTTTTTTATTTTTTTTTAATTAGAAGAGAAGAACCTGGTAAAAACCCCAATTTCTTTCTTTTTTGCTAAAGAAAATAAAAGGGTGTCAGTTAGTCTGGATAGTGTCTATTCAAATATTGGTACAAGATTTACAGAATCATCTTAAAAGATGACTTGGAAGAAACGTAGCTTTTTTTCCTCCCATTGTTTTCTTTTTCAGTTTCCTAGTGAGTTGAATTTGACCCTTGTAAAGTGACTACTGATATAGAACTTCTGATCTAGACGTACTAAATTAGCATGTCTGAAGCAAAGCAAAGAAAATAATGCCTGGGTAGCATAGAGCTGTGCTTTCCTAATGATCTCTTTGCATGGTTTCCTGAAACTTAGTTAAATTAGTGTCTTGAAAACTTGGTGTTTGGGTTTGTTACTAGTGATAGAGAAATTATTCTTATCTTTCGGTGAACTAGAAGAAACTCAGCAGGACTCTCAAAGTAGGAAGTTGAGCATAGGTGGTCTACATAAAATTGTTTTTAGCTCATTTCTATTCTGTTGAAATCTTTTAGGAGCCCATTCTCATTTCCTTCTGTGCCTGTGCTTTGTATCCCAGGCCGTTCTGCTTCACACACAAGCACACAGTAAAAAACAGTGCATGTTCTTGCTGTCTCTCCTTATTTTGAACCAGGTCGACTTTAATAAGATAGACTACCACATTAGAATAAGCCTGAAACCTAACTCATCTAATCATTGTGTGCTCAGTATCCACCTTATATGTTTTCAGTAACCAGAAGTCCACTCAGAGGACTCTTTCTATAATAAGGGATCCCATTCAAACACTTTCTTGTCCTTTAACAGAAACATGTCACTTGGTCTAAATTCTAGGTTGCAGATCATATCTGATTCTTATTTCTTGTGCTTGTACTTCAAACATTATAGAACATTTTTGGAAAATTTAAAACAAAACATAATGAACATCTATGTCCTCATTACCATCTTTAATAATTATCAAGTCAAGGCCAGTACTCTTTATTTATTGTACCCTTTTAGTCTGATTATCTTAAAGCCAATAAGATAATGCATATTCATCAAAGCATGTTCTAATATACATTACTATAAGATAAGAAACGCTCTTTTTTAATAATAAAACCATAGTATCATTATCACATGTAAAATTTTAATAATAATTTACTTATATTTTCAAATGTCCAGTGTTGAAATTTTTCCTACTGCTACATATTTTTTTCTGTATAATTTATTTGAGTCAGATTCAGATAAGTCTCATACATTGTGACTAATGGATGTATCTCTTAAATCTCCTGTGTTGCATGTATTCCTCACCATATTTTTTTCCTTTGAAATTTTTGGTGAAAGAATCTAGGTTATTTCAAGTTTTTGATCTGGATTTTGCCAGCTACATTTTTGTGCTATCATTTAGGAAGTCCAGTCACTGCCATTATCAATAAATTGATATGTAGGAGAAGAGAAGGTTGAAGTTCAAGGTCAGTGTTATTTCTTAGAGGATTAGGGAAGACCATCCCTAGTTGTTATGTGTATTTCTATCTGGAAAGTCAACAGGTTTGCTTGTCTGTCTTTGTCATTTTGGCAACTATCATTGCTTAAATTCTTTACTTTTTTATTAAAGTTTACCATGTAGGGATATTCTCTTTCCTTATTTACTGGCTAGAATAACTTGATAAAGAGGAGCTTCTCACCAATGATTTGGAACAAACCTGACATCACAACTATAGGAAAAGGAAGATTAATGCTCGGTTCTTTCATCATATTCATTAGGGGTTTATTTCCATAGTATTCACCGAAGGCCACCAGTGACTTTTTCCCCCTAATTCCTTTACAAATTCATGGGGTAGGAATATTTAATTCATTTTATTTCATTGAAGTGATAAATTTTATTCTTGCTTAAATTGTCACATGTCTGGCTAGTTAAAGCCCATTCAAATTGACTTCCAGGTGCTTTTGATGCAACTCAGTATTTTTTTCTTCTGATAAGAAAATTTGCTTCGTACTTCTGTATTTCCTATTCCAGGTCTGAAATCAAATGTTTCTTTGAAGATCCCTTGTTTCTAATTTTTTGAAATTGGGACAATAGTATGAATGCTGAGATTCTCAATGCTATTCGGTTAGTCATTATCACTTTATAGTGGGCAGAGTTGGGCCTATGCATTTTTCATATATAAAGTATGAAATGAGTCTATACAGACATTTCCAGTTTAAAATCAATTATACAATGTTTTAAAAAGTATCCTCATCAATTTTACATCTGCATCTTTTTTTTTCTATGCTGAAAATCCAGTTCTTAGTGACACCAGTATCTTCACTCTGTGGTTTTATCTCACCTTGTATGTATAACACTATCTCAGAATAACAATATTATCACAAGTACTGTGATGACTGCAAATAATTTCAATATTATATAAGTTCTTTCTGTCTTTAAATATATATTCCATACATATGACAGGGTCAAATTGATTTTTCAGATTATTTGGAATATTTCACTCTCTGTAGACTTTTTTGTGTCTTTGTGGTGCTGAGGATCAAACCTAGGACCTCACATATGCTAGGAAAATGCTTTACCACTGATATATACTCCCAGATCCCTCTGCAAATATTTATAAATGGCTCTCATGCAGCCCTAGTATCTTTTCAAGATCAGTCTTTTTATTATTGTTCTTAAAAAAAAATCCTTTTAGGGCTGGGGGTGTAGCTATTGGTACAGTCCTTGCCTAGCATGCTGTGTGTGTGTGTGTGTGTGTGTGTGTGTTTTGGTAATGTAATCCCCATTACCAAAACAAACAAACAAAAACCCCCCAAACAAAGGAAAAAAACATTTCACATTATATATTACATGATTTTACATTCTATTCTACCATTATAGTTTTTAATTTTTTTTTTCTTTTCAATATATTTGGGTTTATGTTCTCTATAGTGTCACTACAGGTTAGAAAATATTACTAAGATGTGCTTGGCTATAGCTTGTACAGGCAATAGATGGAGGGTAGCAAAACCATCTGTTCCAGCAACCTGATATGCTGGCAGTATGTATTCTATTTTGAATGAAATTAACTCCACAAGGTCCATGCACAATAGCCTACAATTATTTTCCCTAATGTGCCTACATTAGAAAATTCTGTTAAACTTGCCATTCATTATTAATTTAAAAGATGAGGTGAAGCAGAATTAGAATCATTTCTAATTGTAGAATTTTCTCCAAGAAAATGAAAGATTAAAGAGATCTGCAATGATGAATCCTGATTCATTCAAGACAAGTGACAGGGAATGTGCAGTGAACAAATCATTTAAACTTGTGGTACACACTAATGAGCATTGAATTTGTTCTACTCTCCCAGGACTTAAGAACTAGGAGTTACTACAGATTGTTCAATAAAGGCATTAATTTAATATGTAACAGAAGGGAAAATGAAGGAAAGAAACAAGAAATTGTGAGTCTCACAGGAAAAAAAGTAAACTAGTAATGATTTTATTCACTCAACAGTTTATTGGGCTCCTCCTATGTATCAGATACAAGTCACCCTGCTGGAGACCACAGATATGAAAAGGTTATGTATTTTTCCGACAAGCAGGTCACAGTCACACTGGGAAATAGCCAAATTTATGTTATGCCTAACAATATAACACAGGCATGCACAAAATACCTGCAGGGATATTTAAGGATTTTGATGTTACAATCTTTGGTTTGATTATGTGGGCCTCAAATTCGTAGAAGTGGCAATAGATACATGTTATATGCTGAAATGAGGTGATGATGTAGGAGAGGCTTTTTTTTTTTTTTTTGCATGCAAATGAATGATTTTAACAGAATTCTTGCCAAAATTGCTTTCTGTGTAACTTCTAACCTTTTTTTTATTATTATTATTTATTGGTACCAGGGATCAAACCCAGAGGTGCTTAACCATTGAGACACATCCCCAGTCCTTTTTATCTTTTTATTTTGAGACAGGGTCTTTCTAAGTTGCTTAGGCCTTGCTAAGTTGCTGAGGTTGGCTTTGAATTTGAGATCCTCTTGCGTCAGCCTCTGGAGCCACTGGGATTACAGGTGTGTGCCTCCGCTCATGGCTCAATTTCTAACCATTTGTCAAATTGTTTGGTATGTACTAATTTGAACGTTTCCTTACTGAAGAACTTCTCAGAGACTTTATTATTCCAATGTGCTTAGTAAATTGAGAGGTGTGAATAGGCAACATTCATTTCCCTAATCTATTTGTGCATAGAAAACGTTTTACACAAAGCATTATTTCAATTGAGATTGAATTGTACTTACAATTCACTTACATGAATTTGGGGAAAGTGTAAAAATTGGGAGAAGAAGGGAATTTGTCAGCTAATATGACTCCGGATTGGATGCCTTGCTTGATCCAGGAGGTGATACAGGTGTCCAGGAACCCAGTTCTTTATGCCAGTCATTGCAACTCTGATCCTTCCAGTTGCTTGGTTGATTCTCAAACAAGCCTTCTGTTCATGGTTGCAAGACAGATGCTGTCAGTAGTTCTTACTTCAAGTTTAATAGGAAAAATGAGAGCCTTTGCCTTGGTGTGCCAAGAAAAATTCTTGGCATAAAGTATGTAACTTTCTTCCTGTCTCTCCTCACCTGTTTCTGGATCCTGTTCTTATTTCCTGATCACTGAGCCTTGACTGTCTTGTGGGACAATTATAGAACAGTGTGGTTTCGAGGGAGAACGGTATGTTAGAGAGAGTGAGTGTCCTCAGAGCTTCACACCCCAAGCAGAAGTCTTCAGGCAAGAGTGAGCATCTTTGTCATATCATGGTCAGAGGGAAGGCAGCTAGTTGTTGACGAAAAGCCCTCACCAGACAGCTTTCCAGAAGAGACAGCTGGTGACGGCCTTGGCCAGAGCACACTCTGTGCTGGTCAAAAGGGCAGTGGGTGGTCTTCAGGCTCTGAGTTGGCTTCCATTTGATGCTTGGTACTGCTTGATACAATGGCCTCTGCCTGAATTGTCAACCAATCTATTATTTTGGCATGAGCTCTATGCTCCATATCCTTGGAGACTTAATGTTTAGATTTTTTTTTTAATTGTGAGTTTCCCCTACAATAAGTTGTTTTGAAAAATTGTAAAGCTATAGACATGGTAAAAGAATGGTATAATGAATACTTATGTTTCATTCACTGGATTTTTCAGGAATGAATATTGTTTTTCTTTGTGTGTACACACACACACACACACACACACACACACACTTTTTCCCCCTGAACTCCGAAATTACATTTCAGACATTGTGAAAATGCAGTCCAAAATAAATATCATCCTTATTTCAAGAAAAGAAATGATAATCTTATCAAATTTATAATCCATATTCAAATTTCCAAATTGTTATAATGATAGTTTTGGTTAAATCTATCACTTTTTATCCAGAACTTGGGATTATACTTTGCCATTATTTGTTTTATGTCCTTAATTCCTTTAATCTAGAAGCTCCCCTGTCTTATTGAGGACATGGGGTTTGGGGAGGGCTGGGGCATCATCTTTCATGTTGATGACTTTGATGTGGTCAGGCTCGTAGTTGGTGAAATAAATCTCATTTTGGATTTGTTTGATGATTTTTTTCCAAGACTAGATGAAAACATCTTGGCACACTAACTACTCAGGTAAGACTACCCTTTTTAGTGCTTTATATCTATATCAGGTGGTATGATTTTAAAAGTCCCATTTCTTGATGATGTTAAAATTTATTCACTTGGTTGGTTGAGGTAAAATCTGATAGATTTCTGAATTATAAAGGTAAAATTTATTTTTATAATTAGAGAACTGGGAGGTGATATTCAAGATGTTTGAATATCCAGTTCTTTGTCAGCTTTTCCCCAACATGTTACAGTCTATTGATGGTTCCTGTCCAAATTAATCATGACATCAGTGGTTGCAAAATTATTTCCTAACTCTGTAATTCCTCTTCATTCCCCTTCCTTTTTAAATATCATATGAACTCATGGATTCTTTTTCAAATATAAAAATTAATTACTGACATTATTCTTCCTTGGTTCTTAAATTCTCCCAATTTTCATGAGTAGAACGCCTTTTAAGTGGGCTCCTATGTCCTTTCGAGCAGTTCCCATCAGTTTCTCAGCACTTTCTCTTTCATTTGACAATAAAATGTTTGCTTTGTATTATTTCTGTCACATAAAAAAAGTAGAAATAGATAGAAAATAGAAATAGCTATTTTTCCAGTAGGTGGTTTCTTTTGTGGAGGAATTGTATTAAAAATCAAGATATTAGGGGTTATGGTGTCATTTATTCTAAGTTCATTTTCAGTGGACACAGCTAAGAATACAGTTCCAGGACTAATCGAGAGCAAAATTCCAGAATGTTCAAGTTCCTTATATAAAATGGCATAGTATCTGCATAAAACCTATGTACATCTTCGTGTGTACTTTAAATTTTCCCTAGATTACTCATGATTCTTAATACAATGTAAATGATATGTAAATTGTTTTTATATTGTATTGTTTAGGGAATAATAACAAGATGAAAAGTCTGTGCATGTTCAGAACAGAGTTCAGGGGATTTTTTTTCCCAAATATTTTTAATTTTAATTTGGGCTTGGTTTAATCTACTAATGCAGAAGCCATGAATATGGAGAGCCAACTTACCCACTTCTCTATATTTACCCAAAAGAACTAAAATCAGCACTCTCTAGTCATACAGGCAAATCAATGTTTATAGCAGCACACGTTTAAACAGCCAAGTTATGGAACCAGTCCAGATGCCCATCAATGAATGAATGGATAAAGAAAAAATGGTATCCATACATAATGGAGTTTTATTCAGCCAAAAAGAAAAGTGAAATTATGGCATTTGCAGGAAAACAGAACTTGAGAATATTATGTTAAGCAAAAGAAGCCAAACTCAGAAAATTAAGGGTCCTGTGATTTCTCTCATATGTGGAAGTTAGGAAAAAGGGAGGAAAAAGTGGTAAGAAGATCTCGTGAAAATCGAAGGGAGATCAGTAGAGTAGAGGAAAGGAATTGGGAAGGGAAGAGAAGACGAGAGAGATGTACTAGGGAATGAAAGTGACCAAATAATATTGTCATATTTTGTGTATGTACAAATATAGAACAATGAATCCAACTATTGTATAATTATATTGTGTCAATAAAATTTTTAATAAGAATGTATAGGTAGCTAGGTGCAGTGGCCTACGCCTGCAATCCCAGTGGTGTGGGAGGTCATGGCAGGAGGATTGAGAGTTCAAAGCCAGCCTCCGCAATTTAGCAAGGCTCTAACCAACTCATTGACACCCTGTCTCTAAATAAAATTTTAAAAAGGGCTGAGTTGTGGCTCAGTAGTTATGCACTCCTGGGTTCAATCCCCAGTATCAAAAAAAAAAGAAAGAAAAGAAAAGAAGAATGTATAGGTTAAACCCATTCTTTTAAAGGAAGTTTTAGTTATTTTTGTTTGTTTATAAAACAATCAGTTTAATGTTTGCTCTGTGCTTTCTTCCCCTCTATTGAAAAACAAGATGCTGCAGAATAAAATAGGAAAGGGATACACAGTTTTTTTTTGCTAGTCTAATGAAAGCTATTTGGAATGCTGAAAGTCCAATGTAGTGTGTACTTCCCTTTTTTCCACTTTGCAAAGCTGTGTCCTAAGTCAGCAGAGAAAAGACACCTCTGTGTGGCATCAGGAAGATTTGAACCACGATTGTCTGTGAAGTATTTATACTAGTTCCCTATAAAGAGCTTGCTAATTGGATAGAGAAGATAGTGGATACTTGGAAAGCTCTTGTAAAATATGTATGTAGGCCTGGGGGGTGCAGCTCTAAGGAAGCTCTCCCTAGTGCTGAATTTAATTATGTTAACATTATTCCTTTCATTACTGAATAGAAAAAAAAAATGTGGCTCAGGTTACAGGAGCAGTGTTGCCCTTGAGCAGGAATATGCTGCTGTGAGAGTAAGTGGCTATAGAGGAAGTTCAGTGTCCTTACCACCCTGTAAATAAAGGTGTGCCATTATGTTTGGAAAGCTACTTTTCTGAAATTATTATTTCAGAAGAAATTATTGAGAAGAAATTCTGTTGGTTGCTATTAAACTGCATTTTTTGGTGAGATTCTTGAAGTAATTCAACTTTTTTTTTTTAATTAATAAGAAAAACACTGGCAATTAGATTTGCTAGTGTAGGGTGAAACTGACTTTTCTTGCTCATTACACTTCAGGGTCTGGAGAAAACCTCGCAGGGTCGAAAAGGCAATCTTCTCTGTAGGTTCCTTTATTGAGTGGCCAATCAAACGTATCATGCAATCTTTTATCTTTTCTGAAGTCTCTACTATGCACCACTGTAGAAGAAAGCTGGGGCGTTTTATTGGCAAAATGTTTCATTTTCCTTCCAAGCAACTTTGTAGATTTTACACTAACATACATCTTCAAAGGACAATGAAAGCAAAGATGTCAGGTAGACTCAGATCATTATTTTTACTCAGTCTGGAAGGAATAATATTAAAGGAGTCTTTTAGTTGCAATCTGAATTGATTTTGCTGATTGTCAGAGTTTTGAGATTGTTTTTCTTTGTGCTGTGAGTACATTTGGTTTTCTGTGGCTGCATCACCATAATAGCATATCACACTCTTTACTGTTGGGGGTTGTTTTTCCATTGGAAATTTTTTTGTTTTTAATTTTTTATTTGAAATGTGAAAATGTTCTTTGTTTTATTTTTTAATTTTAAATGGCAATAGGTCTGGAACCTCAATTTTTTTCTAACTTGCCCTTTAAATGCTGGAGTTTATTGCTTGATACCTATAAAAGCCTCTATTCAGAATGAAGTTTCGGGGATCATTGAATAAAAAGTCAGCTCAATAATAGCAAAATTGCAAAGAACTGAGGTGATAAATGCAATAACAATTCTCTTTTAAGGTCATCGACGGTATCTTTTTTAAAACTTTCTTTTATAGGTAATATCATGACTTCTAATTATATTGTGAGCCTTATTTGCCAATTTTCTTATTATTCTTTTACCCCACTCTGAACATAAACTTTGTGAAGGTAGGTCATGTTTTCTCATTCCCTGATGCAGTCTCATCATTAGGTATTGGTTGAAAAATAAAACTCATAAAAACATACACATACACAAATGAGTAAATAAATGTGTTTTTAAAATTTTTATTTGTTCTTTTCATATGTGTATGAAAGTAGAGTATATTTTGACATATTTGCACAAACATGGAGTATATATTATTTTAATTAGGATCCTAGTCTTGGGTTGTGCATGATGTAGAGATTCATTGTGATATATTCATATACACAGGACAGTTGCAAATAGGTGTTTTGAAAGTTAACAAATGTAGAGCATACTCAGAAATCGAGTCAGTAACCCCATAAATCTAGAGAGAAGCTAATTCAAAAAACTTGGAAAGACCCATTTGAAGTTCCATTTCCTCTTTATTTTTGTATATAACTTAAATGCAATAATCAATCTTTTTTTTTTTTTTTGCCCTTTAAGGGTGGCTACTTGAGTGTCTTTTTATGAAAGAAAAATTAAGGAAACCACTATGAAATGCTTAAGACCATGTTGAGTGTGACCAGGTTGAACTGTGTTCTACTAGGGAGGTTGGGATGGTTCTTAGTCTTGGGAAGGACAGGGCTCTCAGATCATCACATGAGCATCACTAAAACACACACCACCTTACTGTGGTGTGCACTTGATTGATCCTTTCTTCCTCTGCTGTCCCTCCATGTCCACTTCTTTTCTTAAGCATGATACCTTGTGACTTGGCTCTGATTTAAAATAACCTTTGAGAGCACCTCATCTATCAGTTGCTATTAGTTTGAGAGGTTGATTTCATGAACTTCAAATGGCCTTTATTGTTCAGAAGTTTCATGGAGACCCAGAAAGTTGTACATCATTCAATAAGAATTTGATAGAAATTAAAATGTAAACCTGTGTGTATTATTTTGTCTCTTTCTTTGTCTCTCTTTTGGACTGTTCATTTATCCATCCATCCATCTTTGTGAGATAATAACTATGTTGTCAAACCTTGACTGCAGAATGATTGAAGGTTTGGAAAGATGGTATATAGGTATATTCTTGTTCTTCATTGTTGATTTAATGGAAATATAGATTGTTTCTTTACCTAAAAATTGCTGCCTCTGACATTATTTTCCATAAGAATATTGTCACTAGTGAAGTAATATACATGAATGATATTAGTCATATTCAGGTATTTCCAAATGATGTTCAAAGGTCCCTTCTTCAACCTTTTAAGTGTCTCCAACATTAGAAAAGGTTATTTTCAAATTTAACCCCTATCTCTCACCCTGCACAAAAGTCAAAGTGGATCAACCATCTAGGAAGCACACCAGAAACCCTGCACCTGCCTGAGGAAAATGTAGTCCCAACACTCCACCCTTTAGGCTTAGGAAATGATTTCTGTAACAAGATTCTGAAAGTACAAGAAGTAAAATCAAAAATCAATAAATGGGAGGGAATAAAACTAAAAATCTTCTTCATAGCGAAGAAAACAATAAAGAACATGAAGAGAATGCCTACAGAATGGGAAAAAATCTTTACCGCATGCACCTCAGACAGAGCATAATTCTCTAGGATATATAAAGAACTCAAAAACTTAACACCAAAAAAAAAAAAAAACCCAACTAACACAATCAATAAATGGGAAAGGAACTAAATAGACACTTCCCAAAAGAAGAAATATGAACAGTCAACAAATACATGAAAAATGTTGAACATCTCTAGCGATTAGAGAATGCAAATTAAAACTACATTGAGATTTTATCTCACTCTAGTCATAATGGCAATTATCAAGAATACAAGTAATGATGAATTACTCATACATTGTTGGTATGACTGCAAATTGGTGCAACCACTATGGAAAGCAGCATGGAAATTCCTGGGGGAGGGGGAGACTAGGAATGGAACCACCACTTGACTGAGTTATCCCACTCCATGGTTTATACCCAAAGGACTTAAAATCAACATATATAGTGGTGTAGCCACATCAATGTTTATAGCAGCTCAATTCCAATAGGTAAACTATGAAATCAACCTAGATGCCCTTCATCAGATGAATGGATTAAAAAATGTGGTACATATACACAATGGAATATTACTCAGCCTTAAATAAGAATAATTTATGGCATTTTCAGGTAAATGGATGGAACTAGAGCATATCATGCTAAGTGAAATAAGCCAGTTCCCTTAAACCAAAAGCCGAATGTTTGCTCTAATTAGTGAATGCTGATCCATAGTCGGGCAGGGGAATAGGGAAGAATGAAGGAACTTTGGTTGTGTAGAGGGGAGTCAGGGAAGGGGTGGGATTGTGGGGATGGGAAGGAAGGTAGAATGAGATGACATTATAACCCTATATACATGTATGATTATACTACTGGAGTGACTCTGCACCACGTACAGCCAGAGCAATGAGAAGTTGTGCTCCATTTGTGTACAATATGTCAAAAGCATTCTACTGTAAAATAAATAAATTAACAAATAAGTAAATTAAATTAAATGTGGTATATATACACAATGGAATATTACTCAGTCATAAAGAAGAACAAAATTACGGCATTTGCTGGTAAATGGATGGAACTGGAGAATATGTGCTAAGCCAGTCTTCCCAAACCAAAGGCCAAATGTTTTCTCTGATATGTGGAGGCAACCTACAATAAGGGGTAGGTAGATAGAAGTTCAGTGGACTAGACAAAGGAAAATGAAGGGAAGGAAGGGGGATAGGAAAAGGAAAGATATAACTTTCCTGTGTACATATATGAACACACCACAACCACAAGATATTCATTTAAACAAATAATAATAACTATGGGTAAATGGCAGAAAGATCAATAGAGAGAGGGTAGCAGGGGGTAGGGAGAGGGGATGGGAAGGAGAGGTACTGGGGTCTGAATTACAATAAGATCTATTCAATCTCCTATAATTATGTCAAAGTGGATTCTACTGTTATGTGTAACTAAAGAAAAACAATTAAAAAAAAGAAGGAAGAAAAAGGTTGTTTTCTATCATTGTGTTATAAAATTTCTTTTGTGACTTTGAAAACAATAAAAGTAGTAGGACTTTGGAGTTATGAAACCAGTTGGTTGTGCTTTTCCGGAACATAGTGCATTCTGCTCATTTTAAAGAAAGGAAAACATTCTCCATTCTATTAGCACCAGTTCGGAGCCCTTGGTGAATAACAAAGCAGGAGTTTCTGAGCAAATTTATGCAGAGGGGACCAAGAGGATGAAGAGTTCTGTGCAAGCAGAATTTTGTAAACAACATAAATGAAGATATTACATATTAGAAAAGAATGAGGGTTACTTCCTGTTAATGTTACTATAATTATTAAAATAATGCAACTCCATTGCTTCTAAAATGCATTTTCATGAGCTTCAGCATATGAATTGTTTCGTTGCTTATAGGCACGTAAGGAAAACATTTTAATTGAGATCATCCCTAAGCAAGCACCATTTACTAATTTACCAGTTGCACTATTTGCAGAGAGAGTGGTATATTAAGAAATATCTGGCTCTTGATTCATAGCCAAGAAGAAACTCATTTGATAAACTAAGTTTCTCTTCAACTCACAGAAGAATTTGCTGCACAACTATAAGGAAAGACAATATTCAAATTGAGCCATTTACAGAAAACCAGAGAAGAATTGAGAAATGTTTATTTTATCATCATGCCCTGTGTTCTTCCAAAGAAAATAGATTCCTGCACCCCTCAGCTCCTCTCCTGCCAGAAGAAATATCTCACAGGGCTGTAATAGGGTAATAACTCACCTGCACCATGTCACATCTCTTCTGATTTCTTTTTTTTTTTTGATACCAGGGATTGAACCCAGGGATGCTTAACCACTGAGACATATCCCCAGCAGGCCCCCTCCTTTTTAAATAATTTTGAGACAGGGTCTTGCTAAGTTGCTTAAGGCCTCATGAAGTTGCTGCGGCTGGTTTTGAACATGCAATCCCCCTGCCTCAACCTCCTGAGCTGCTGGAATTCTAGGTGTGCATCACCACATCCACCTTTTCTGACTTTTTATGCCAACCGTATTGAACACTATTAGTGGCACATAGAATAATCAGCACTCCCAAATTAATGCCATCTTCTCTTATGTGATTCTCTTGAAGGCTTTAGTCTGCACACTTTCTGTGTTCTTTCATGAATCTTTTCATTGGCAAAGAGAAAAAGCAAGTGCCCTATCATGAGCAAGTGTGCAGAAAATGAAGATTTCTACATCTTATTTGTACCTTTTCTGTTGTCTGCATAATTTTCGACTATGTCAGTTGTCCTCTTCTATGCTTTACCTTAGAATTCACTTCTGCCCTTTTTCTCAAAATTCTTTGTCAGTCAGGGTTCTCCAAAGAAAGAGAGTCAAAACTGTGTGTATGTGTTTGTGTGTGTGTGTGTGTGTGTGTGTGTACCGATAGAAAGATGGCAGATAGATTGATTTAGCATGAGTGACTGACATGTAATTGTGGAGGCTGAGAAGTTTCCTGGCCTGCTGTCTGCAAGCTGGAGGCCTAGGAAAGCTATTCAACTCCATATCTGAAAAGCTTGCAAACCACAGGAACCAATGTTGTAAGTCCTAGGCTAAGCCTAAAGGCCCAAGAATCAAGCACTGATGTGCAAGGGCATTGAAAGGTTTGATGTGCCAGCTCAAGCAGAAAGCAAATTCACCTTCCTCTAACTCTTTATTATATGGAGGCCTTCAAGGTGTTGGCTGATGCTCAGCCATGTTGGTGAGGGCAGCCCTACTTTGCTCAGTCTGTCTGTTCAAATGCTAATGTCTTCTGGAAACATCCTCATAGATCCACCAAAAAATAGTATTTACCAGCTGTCGGGGCATCCCTTAACCCAATCAGGTTGACACATAAAATCAACCATCACACCCCTGAAAATAAAAATAAATTCTTGATGTTTTGAGTATTTTTACTATGAACTCTAAATATTTTAAAAATATTTTTATTTATTCTTTTTAGTTATACATGACAGTAGAATGTATTTTGACATATCATGATAGTCTCCAGTTCCATCCATTTACCTACAAATGCCATGATTTCATTCTTTTTTTATGGCTGGCTGTTTTAGTACGCTTTTTCACCCTTGTGACTAAAAGACCTGACCAGAAAAACTATAAAGGAGAAAAGATTTATTTAGGGGGCTCACAGTTAAAGAGGTCTTAGTCTAGAAGTCCAACTCCATTTCTCAAGGCTGAACATCATGGTGAGAGAGTTATGACAGAAGGAAGAAACTCACATCATGATCAGAAAGCAGAGAGAGTCAAAGTTTCTATTCTCCAGATACAAAATATATACCCCGAAACCACGTCCCTACTAAACCACTTCCTTCAGCCACATTCTTCAGTTACAACTTCCCCTGTCAGGGGATTAATTCACCAATTAGATTAAGGCTATAACCCAATCATTTCTCCTCCAAACATTCTTGCATTGTCTCATCTGTGAGCTTTTGGGACACCTCACATCCAAATATACTGAGTTATATCCCACTGTGTATAGGTACCACATTTTCTTTATCCATTCATCTATCAGAGGGCACCTAGGTTGATTCCATAGCTTAGCTATTGTGGGGATTGGCTATGAACATTGATCTGGCTATGTCACTTTAGTATGCTGATTTCAAGTCCTTTGGGTATATGCCAAGGAGAGGGATAACTGGGCCAAATGATGGTTCTATTCCAAGTTTTCTGAGGAAACTCCGTACTGCTTTCCAGAGTTGTTGAGCCAATTTGCAGTCCCACCAACAATGTATCAGTGTACCTTTTCCCCCACATCCTTGCCAACATTTATTGTTACTTGTATTCTTGGTAATTGCCATTCTGACTGGAGTGAGATGAAATCGCAGTGTACTTTTAATTTGTATTTCGGTAATTGCTAGAGATGTTGAACATTTTTTCATATACTTTTGACCATTCATATTTCTTCTTTTGTGAATGTCTGTTCAGTTCCTTTGCCAATTTATTGATTGGGTTATTTTATTTTATTTATTTATTTATTTATTTTTTTTGTGTGTGTGTGTTAAGTTTTGTGACTTCTTTATATAACCTGGAGACTTAATGCTCTATCTGAGGTACAGGTGGCAAAGATTTTCTCCCATTCTGTAGGCTCTCTGTTCATGTTCTTGATTATTTCCTTTGCTGTGAAGAAGCTTTTTAGTTTGATACAACCCATTTATTGATTCTTGATTTCACTTGAGTTGAGTTTTATGCAGCTTAAGAAATAGGGGTTTAATTTCATATTGCTGCATATGGATTTCCAGTTTTCCCAGCACCATTTGTTGAAGAGGCTATCTTTTCTTCAATGTATGTTTATGGAACCTTTGTCTAGTATGAGATAACTGTATTTATGTGGGTTTGTCTCTGTTTCTTCTATTCTGTACCATTGGTCTTTCTGTCTGTTTTGGTGCCAATACCATGCCATTTTTATTACAATAGCTCTGCAGTATAATTTGAAGTCTGGTATTGTGATGCCTCCTGCTTCACTTTTCTTGCTGAAGGTTACTTAGCTATTCTGGGTCTCTTATTTTTTTAAATGAATATCATGACTGGTTTTTCTATTTCTATGAAGAATGTCATTTTAATAGGAATTGCATTAAACCTGTATAACACTTTTGGTAGTATGGCCATTTTGACAATATTAATTCTGCCTATCCATTAGCAGGGGAGACCTTTCCATCTTCTAAGTTCTTGAATTTCTTTCAAATTGTGTTCTGTAGTTTCAAAGTGTTCTGTAGTTCTCATTATAGTGATCTTTCACCTCTTTTGTTAGATTGATTCCCAAATATTTATTTTCTTTGAGCCTCTTATGAATGGAATAGTTTCAGTTGATTTCTAATTTCTCTTTCAGTTGATTCTTCACTGATACGTAGGAATGCAATTGGTTTATGGGGGTTAATTTTTTATCCTGCTCCTTTGCTGAATTCATTTATGAGAACTCTAAAGATTTAAAGATGTATAACACAGGCTCCATTCCAAGTGCCTTTTAATTTCACTGGGAAGATAATGCACTTGTCTAGTCAGAGATTACTGATGTGAGAATTGTTAGGAGGTGAGCAAAAATGCACTGGACTTGAAATGTCCTGCTTTAGCATCACATATTTGATATCTTTAAAGGTCCCCATGGCCTTTCTTCCCCACATGTTCGGCCAGCATTTCTCTTCTAGATAAGCTGCATCAACTTGATGGACTGTTTTCTCTTACCTTTCTGGATCACTTTGCTTCTCTCAAACTGATCATTTCACATGTTGCTTACCTTTGGCTGTGTGGGAAGCACTCCCTATGTGCCTCTCTGTCTTATTTCTTTGTGTTTTTCTCAATTTCCCCGTCACCTCTTTCACTCTGCACCCTCCAGCAATACTATTTTAGTCTACGTTTTTGTTGCTGTGACCAAAAGTCCTGACAAGAACAATTTTTAAAAAGAAATTTTTTTTTTTTTTTTTCCGGTGGGGGAGGCTCATGGTTTCAGAGGTCTGAATCCATAGATGGCTGACTTCATTCCTAAGAGTTTAAGGCCAGGTATAACGTCATGGTGAAAAGGTGTGGTAGAGGGAAGCAGCTCAAGAAATCACTCCATAAAGCAGAGAGAGCTGTACTTAACAAGGCCAAAATATATACTCCCAAAGCACACTCCTTGGCCCCACCTCCTCCAGCCACACCCTACCTGCCTATAGTCACCAGTTGATCCCTGGTGACTAGGGGGATTAATGCACTGATTGGGTTAAAGCTCTCATAATCCAATTATTTCACCTCTACACTTTCTTGCGTTGTCTCCCACAGGAGCTTTTGGTGGATTCCACCTATCTAAACCATAACGAGTACTGACTTTTTTTTTTTTTTTTAGTTCTGTTGACTCTCAGTCTGTCTTTGATTAGTGCATACCTTTTCCAGAATAGAACACAGCCTCTTCTTCCCTCACTTGCCTTTTTTTTTTGAGTCGAGTCATATTTGGGGGTTTAGGTTCAGTGCTATTTTCTCTCAGCCTTCTCATACTTCCCTCTGACTAGGTTCCATATTCCTAAAGTACCCTGACAACCCCCATTATAATGCCTAGCATGTGCTTTTATAATAGCTTGTTTGTCTGTAACATGGACTAGACTTCGAGTTCTTGACAACATGAACAGTGTTTGTGGCAAGTAGAGTGACCTGCATGTGGTGAGAAGGAAAAATTACAGTAGAGAAGGATGCACAGGTTTCAAACTCAGATTGCTAAAACTTGACTCTGTTTTTGTACCTGAGGTATTTGATAATAATGTGAACTTGGCAGGTGCAGAAGGCTATACATGTAAAAGGTAAGTTTATTCTTAGTGCCAAACAATGCCCCCTAAATTTTAGAGATGCTAGTTACCCATTAGTATCATGGACAGGTGAAAAAACTGAAACCAGTTATCCAAACACTGATATGAGACATGTAAAGATTCTTTAAAGGAGATAGACATATTTTTTGGTTTATTATGTTGGCTTATTGGTTGTGTTAAGTTTCTAATTCAAGAGGGGTCAGATTTTGAAAGATTCAGAGGATCACAAAACGGAAACGTCCATTTAACTCAATCTAAAAACCATCCGGCTATCCTTTGCCAGCTTCACTTTAATTTCTTGATCCTCAATTAAAGTAGAGTTTGGGATCTGCATTTATTCTGTTTTCTTGTGTATAAGCATATCATGTATACCACAGCCTCGTTCTCCCAATACCCACTACTTTTTGATGTTTCCTTGGTTTTATGTGGGACATGCTAAACATCTTATAACTTGAGAAATGATCCTTTGTCAAAACTTATTGTAGGTGGGCCATGGTGGCACCCGCCTGGAATGCCAGTGGCTCAGGAGGCTGAGCTAGGAGGATGCGAGTTCAAAGCCAGCCTCAGCAAAAGTGAGGCATTAAATAACTCAGTGAGACCCTGTCTCTAAATAAAATACAAAAAGGGCTGGGGATGTGGCCCAGTGGTTGGGTTCCCCTGAGTTCAATCCTCAGTACCAAACAAACAAACAAACAAACAAACCTGTATTATAGTAGGTGGGAACCATGCTTCTAGCAGAACTGAAATACTATGTCAGTATATGGGGTAAAACAGGATGATTGGTGGGAGGCACCAATCTTGACAACAAAGGCAATTGGAATTGTTCTTTCTTTGTGTACCCCAACCCTGTTCTCCATCCCCCAACCTAGCTCAAGACCCCGAACATTAAGGTCATTCCTGCTATCTTTCACAAACAGATCAATTGCCCTTTTAAGTTTGTCTAACGTCACTCCCCAGACAATGAGGAAAATCATCTTGTTCTTTTACAATAAACTATCTCTCCTTTTTATTTCATTTTATTTTTCAACTAAGGTTTTCCTCCCTAAATTATGATGACTCCCATGCACGTGCTGTCATCAGCCACAGCACGATCACACCAACAGCAGCTATTTGTTTTGTACTTTGTCTTCTCTCACCTTCATGACTATTCTCTGTGTTCAAAGGACAGATCAGTTTTAGGATTTTAGGATATTGAAGTTGGAAAGAAGTAGAGGTGGAATGAAAACTCTCCTCTGCTTGCTTCCCTTAGCTCACATCCTTAGCTGCTCTGTTGGAGTTGGTGTTGTTGAAACATACTAGCCTCCCTTGGAATTTCTGCATAATCCACAAATTGAACAATTATCTTTGGATCTGTTTTGGTCAGGGCATTTTTGTGATTTGAAGTCTACTAAACTGGCCTGTAGAGATAGTGGTAAAAAACTTAGACCCTAACCAAGCTTAGTATAGATTATCATGAACTTGTACACATCTACAGTTTTGGAGACCCAGGGTGTCTGCTCCATATTACCTGATGGAGAGCCCATCAGCTAGGACCTTCCTCACAAAGACTCAGAGGCTTCACAAAGGTTTAGGTAAACTTGAGAAAGAAAGATTTAAGAATGACTTTTGCAAACAAATATGAGAAGGAGTGAAATAATTGCCTGAAAACACAAAGGGAGTGCTGAGCTTAGGTGCCTCCCAGTGATTCCCAGGTACTGGGAAGCAGATGTCAGATCTCATCAGAAATGGAGCAGAACTAACCCATAGTGGGCTGCTTCCAGGACTATGATGGTCCCACCTTCTAACAGCTCATGGAAGATTTGTGTTGCACATTCAGGAATTGTATGATTGTGTTGGTTTACAACTAGTCACGATGTGAGTATTTATACCATGGTAGTTGGGAAACAATATAAATGAGGGCTTTTAAAAAAATATTTTTAGTTGTAGATGGACACAATACTTTTATTTTGTTTATTTAGGTTTTTGTTTTTGTTGTTAATGTGGTGCTGAGTATTGAATCCAATGCCTCATGCATGCTAGGCAAGTGCTCTACCACTGAGCCACAACCCCAGCCCAAGAGCTACTTTTTTTTTTTTTTTTAAAGACCAGGTGTACTAACATGTCATTGGTCATTGAATTAAACAAGTGAACTTCCTGTTATTGAAAGTAGTCATATAAAAACTTGGCATTTCCTAAGAAAGCTGTAGTACCAAAAAAAAAAAAAAAAAAAAAAACGAATAAGGAAAACGTAGAAAATCTCTAAAGTCTTATCTGACTATATTCTACTCTATCCCTCGAATGCACTGTCATCCTGCTAAAGCCAGTGGGATTTCAGTTTTTTGATTACTGGAGATGTGTTCTCCGACGTCCACTCCTTATCCCATCATTCGAATGTTTGACCCTGCTCTAAGCCCTTTCTGTTTCAATTTTTTGCCTAAGACTTTCCATAGTCCTGTGCCCTGGTGTCAGATGGCTTGAGTCTGAATTCCAGTTCCACTATTGACCACACATTTGAATTACAGAACTTTACATAGATTGATTAAGTCTCATTTGCTTTATCTGTTGAAAGCATATAATGAAAACACCCCTTTCAAATGGGTGTTCTAAGTCTTCAATGGTGCTATCCACATACACTGATTAGTGAAATATTTGGCCATGGTAAGGACCTAGTAGACATTAGTTATATTTTCACATATTTAGAAGCCCAGGCCACTGCAAATATGTTAATAATTAATATCAATTCTATTTTCTACATCTCTTAAGCTCCAAATTTTATGAGAATTTTCAAATATATATGTATATATTTTTACTGAATTGTCTTGTTCTGTTTCTTAATTTGTATTTGGAACAGATTTTTGTGCATGTAGTTCTGTTTTCTTACTAATATTGCATAGTCAGGGATGCAGTCTTATGAGCTACTGTATAATAATGAACAGCAGATGTTTTCAAAGTTAGCAGATACTGACAGCATACAAATGGCATTTTGAGGGCCAGAGGTATACAGCTCAGTGGTACAGTGCTTGCATAGCATGTACAAGGCCCCGGGTTTGATCTACAGCACCCCTTCATCCTGCCACCCCCGCCAAAGGGCTGTTCTTTGGAAGCCCTCAGACTTCAGAGCTTATGGAAGTTGAAAAAGAATGATGTTGAATATTTCCCCTCCCCTTAGTCTAAAGAAAACGATAGCGAGAACATAACAGGTGTTTAATAAACTGTTCTTTCATTGAGCAAACACTGTAGAATGTTTATGAAGACATGAGAGATGTGGACTCGCCCATAGTCATTTATAAGCAGAATAGCTCGTAACCCTGGTAGGGAAAAAGCCAGTTTCTTAAAATTACAGAATCAGCTCTTTAAAATTGCATTCCTAAAAGGCATAAAAGCTTTTATGGGTAAGAAAGTGGGAGACCTTGGTGACAGCCATTGTTTCTGCAGGATATTTTGTTTTTTACTCCCAGTGTTGTTTCTAAATACTTCATCTTCTAGGCACAGATCATTATTGAAATATAGCACATTATTCAGAATTGAAAGTGCATACATTTACTATATTTATCTTGCATATCCTGTAGACATACATATATTTTTTTTTTCCATTGTCAATGTTCTGAAGTTCCTGACTGGCCCCTATGGGGCTGCATAGATGGCGACACAGTTTCAGCTGCCAGTCTTTAGTTCCAACCCCAGCAGACATTTCTCAATGTGGTTGACCATGGATGAGGGAATCGTGGTCCATATGTGTTTCATCTACCTTTGGGTGGCTGCCATCACATGGATTCCTGGCAAGTGAATAAGGTTCAGTTTAAAGACCGTTTTAATCAGACAGTAGAGGAAATGATGAATTCACTCCTGTCTTTGGTCAGTTTTGAGAGACATCTGTATTTTCCATAGTCTTTCCTCTCTACATATCTTGGGTACATGAAACAACATTAGAAACACATTTGGAAGCCTGGAGCACTGGAAATGTGTTAAAAGTCTAAGGTTCTGCTGGGTGCAATGGTGTATACCTATAATCCTAGCAACTCAGAAGGCTGAGGCAGGAGGATCGCAAGTTCAAGGCCAGCATTAGCAACTTAGTGAGACTTTGTCTCAAAATAAAATAAAAAATAAATAGAACTGAGGATATAACTGTGATAGAGCTACCTTGAGTTCAATCTTAGCACCAAAAATCAAACAAATTTCACCTCGAGCATTTATGTGTTCTGATTTAAGTGTCCTCTGATGTATTACTTATTTGCAAGAAGCACTGTATGCTTTGATTAACTCTTTACCTTTGATATTTGGGCCACCTGCTGTATAAGATCATCTAAATGAATTTATCCATGAGATATTTCCTCTCCTTCACCTCCCACTAATACCATGGTGGTGGATTTGTTTAAAAAAAAAAAGTGGTACCAAAATATTTAATGGTAAAATCAGATTCAATAAAAGCAGAGTGGAAAAAGGAAAACTAGTTGCTTCACTTTTAACACACATGTTTTCCATAGACACTGGCTTTCTTCTGTTTTCATAATTACAATTTCAGGCAGCGTCCCTCCACCCCAGGACGGTTATCACATTTGTGGGCTACCCATTTCCTGTGCATTTCCTTCCTCCAGCCCACCTCTTGGCCACAATAACATCACTCCCTGTCACAATCGATAGTACAGGTGGTCACAGTAGGTTTTGAAAAGAAAATGAAATGGAGACCTGTCAAGGTTGCTTTGTGTTAAATTAAAATATTTGGTGAGGAAAGGCCACACTCTTGGCCAGAGTCAGACTTCTGAAAAAAGTAGTTATTTCAGAAATTGACACCATTGTTTATGATCATTCTGTTAACAGAGCATTAGGGGGTGTCTCTGAAGAGGTGAAAGCAGTCAGTGTAATGGCAGCTTTGGGCTTGGAAGTAAAGTTGAGAATATGCCCTCTTTTCTGATCTGTAATTAACCAGTATTTTGAAAATCCTTGATTAGACTTAGTTTTATTCAGTCAGGGAGATAGAATTCACACACCATCAATAGTTCTTTGGAATTTAGCTAGAAGAAGTTGAATTGTGTAGAGCAGTATGCATGCTTGTATGTATGCATGGGCACACATGTGTGTTCCTAAGGTCAAAGAAGAGGAAATGATAAAATAGCCAAAGAAGGCTTTGTGAAAGGAGGTGGGTCCAGAGTTGTGTCCAGAAAACTGGAGGAAGGAAGGGAAAGGAATTCAGATCAGTAGATAGCGAAGCATATATGTACAGGGCTTCAGGTGTCAGGATCAGAAGTGAGGATGTAAGAAAACATGACAATTTCCATAAAAATGTAAGTCCTATTCCCTATGAAATTGATATACGTGGGTACCTGTTTTTGTAGAATGAATCTTTTATTCTATTCAAATGTATTAATAGCACAAATAAGACTCTGTCTTATTTAGTGAACAAAATCATGTCCAAGACCATTGGAGGCATCTGTCACTGGTTAGCATTCGATTTGCGGGGAAGAGGTTTGGAAAGAAAGGAGCTTCTCTTGGGGGTTTACCTAGAATCAAAGCCCAGTCATGGCCAACAAAGCCCTCAGTGATCCAGCCTTGCCTCCCTTTCTAGGCTGCATTCTTCTGTACTGTTCTTTCCAGAAATAATCACCTTGTTTCTCACCAAGCGCAAGATAACAGTTTTTCACTGCCTACAGGATGCCTGCCCCCAAGTTCTTGGGCAGACCACCTCTTTCTCATTAGTCTTGTCTCCGCTCGCATTTCACTTTCTCAGAGACTGAAGTCCTTTTTCTGACCATCCCACCTGAAGAAGTATACTGAGACCCCTAAGCATTCACCGTAATATCACCCTCTTTAAGTACGGAAAAACCAAGATCACTTATTTGCTCCTTTATTTTCTGTGTTCTCCCCTTTAGGCCAAGGACCTCAGTCAGGTACCTTGTTCAAAGCTGTACGGCCTGTAGTAGGCACTCAATAAAGTGTGTGTTAAATGAATCAGTGGCAGTCAGGTCTCTGTTGTGCTTACAGCATAGAAAGCTTGGCATTCTTTGCCATCCCTAAATGCTGAACTGTTTGTTACAGGAGGAAAGGAGTGAATAGCTACAGGCCTGGGGTGGCTGGTGTTGCCATGGCATCATAGAGCAGCACATTTCTTTTCCTTTTTTCCTCTCTGGAGCCTTAAGAACCTGGAAAGCAGCACCACTCAGAGGGGATATTTCAAAGAGATGGACTTTAAAGGAACAATGGTGTGGGTTGGACAGTTGCTAGTAAATCATATCAGGAAAAGCTGCTGGCTTAATTTCCTTTTCAGTATGGATGTACGTTGTAGCCATTGCAGAATGACGTTTCTGCACATAATGAACCAAGGTTCCATGTTTTACAGCCTGCTCCTTGAAAGCCTCACATGCATTTTCTTGTGTAGAGCACTTTTCTGGACTTTGCACTATTTTTTCCCCCTTCTTAAAGTATTATTGTTTGAGTCTGTCTATCTCAATACATTATGATAGAGCAGCCGTTGTTAATTTAGTGAAAGAAGTTTGGAAAACCTGTTATTTTTTCTCATTCATGGGTTTCTCATAGTAGCACATCTCTGGCTAACTGTACAAAAGACACCTGTGTGAGTTCCAGTGTGGCTGAATTGGCTCCTAGGTGCCTGGCTAAGTATGTTCTTCAGTTACCTGGTTTGGGTTTATAAATGAAATTTTACGATGACTATGACTCATTAATACATGCCAACAATAAATGATATCTTCCTTATGACGTTGTTGAGATGTACTTTATTTTTATGTTTTTTCAAAGGATTTATGGTACCAGAACAGATCGCAGCTGGTGGCAGATTCTTACTTGCTTTTCCCACATCTCTCTTTCCCATCTTCCCCTGTCATTATGCTGGGAGTCCTGCTTCTGTGCTACCAGGCAATCTACCATATTGCCATTAATTTAATGTGTTGTCTTAACAAATGGGTAATTCCCCTGTCTCTTCACTATTTAGTAATCTGCCATGTCTCTTTCTTTCTTCAGCACTGCAGTGACAACACACATCCCTGCCAATCAGATATGAATATTGAAGGAGCCTGGAAGAGAGGATACACAGGAAAGAACATTGTGGTGACCATCCTGGACGATGGCATTGAGAGAACTCATCCTGATCTGATGCAAAACTATGTGAGTGTTTGCTGCGGTTGGAAGTCTCCCCTCCTTCTTAGGAGGAGGACCCATGTTAGGATTATCAGAAAGGGGGATTGCTACTGAACAATGTAACAACAGATACAATAGGCTCTGTGTTTTACTTCTTTCTTGTAAAAAGTGAGCTCTTAAAGTACAGGAAGCGTGAGATAACAGTTTTTCACTTTTGGGTGCCCTTGATACTGTGACCTACAAAAAGAAAGTGATCAGGGAGCAGAAACTCCACCACCAACACCATCTGCTACCAGCAACACCTGCTCTTCTCAACCATTCAGCCAACCAGCCAGGTGACATCTTTTGTTTCTTTTATGGAAAAAAAAAGTAGACTTAGAAATATTCTCAAGTTATTTTGTTGGTACCTTTCTTTCGCTCCTCTACTGTTTTGTTCTTTTAAACTTTTTAGTTGTAAATGGACACAATACCTTTATTTTATTTATTTTTATGTGGTGCTACGAATCGAACCCATTGCCTCACAGGTGCTAGGCAAATACTCTACCACTGAGCCACAATCACAGCCCCTCTACCTCTCCTCTTTTAAGGATAGTAGTGATTAGCCTCCCAGTAAGTCTGTAGGAATCGTCAATCTCCCTTCTTAGGAAGGAACTGCAGATTCATTTAGTTCTCCTTTGAACAAAAAGAGATGAGTGACAGCAGGCTATCCTCACCCTGTATTCAAGCTACCTCCACAGCACAGAATTTTGAAGCTTAAGAGGAACTACAGTTTAATCTCCTCATTTGATGGGTAAAGAAATTGAGGCATAAAGACTGAAGGGAGTAATCCAAGGTCAGATGTAGAATCAGAACTATGGCTGCCTATGCTTCAGCAGAGATGTCTTTCTCGTCACATGCACGGAGGATTTTGCTGTGTGCTGCTGTTCCCCCCTACAGACACCTACTTTGATTATATATGAAAAGCCTTCACTTAATGTGATTGCAATCTTTACCTTTTTTCTTATTTTCCCTCAAAAGAAAATTCTCTAAAATTACCTGTATAATTAGCAGTGCTGGTTCCCTCTGAGTTCTTATGTTGGAGCCGGAGGGGAGTAGGGAAAACATACTAGAGGAAGTATCAGAAGACTTGGGTTCCAGTTTTTGTTTGGTTCATTCAAAAACAAGGTAGAAATTAACCTGTTTGAGTCCTCTGTTTTCTTATAACTAAAATTGTTATATTAGAGTCAGTGCAGAATCCTTTATGCTTTCATGGCCACAAAGAGCAGTTACAGGGCCCCCTTTGTACAGGAAGCAGAACCTTACCAGCTTTACATGTAATATATTTTCCTGAATTCCCTCAAACATTTCAAGTTCTGTGCACTAAAAGTTATTTCAGAAACATGAGCCTTTTGATAAATACAGAAAACAAAGATTTTGGAAACATTGAAATTGGGAATCATAAGGCATAAGGAAATTTCAAACGTCTTAAAGTAAGCTGTCTGTGGTGGTATAAATTTGAACAATGGTAATGATCCAGTAAATTCTTTATAGTATCTGGAAATTTTTCATGAGTATTTTTTTAAATATGTTTTTTGGATGTTGGTGGACCTTTGTTTTATTTATTTATTTATATGTGGTGCTGAGGATCGAACTCAGTGCCTCACACATGCTAGGCAAGTGTTCTATCATTGAGCCACAATCCCATCCCTTTCATAAGTATTTTTAAAAAAATATTTTTTAGCTATAGACGGATG
Source organism: Marmota monax (assembly GCF_021218885.2). Classification (NCBI taxonomy): domain Eukaryota; kingdom Metazoa; phylum Chordata; class Mammalia; order Rodentia; family Sciuridae; genus Marmota; species Marmota monax. Next base: position 1,210,135 of record NW_026693595.1, on the reverse strand, counting down.
CAAAATCTTTATTTTGTTTATTCATTTTTATGTGGTGCTGAGGATCGAACCCAGTGCCTCACATGTGCGAGGCAAGCACTCTGCCAATGAACCCCAACCCCAACCCCATCATAAGTATTTTTTTTTCTATCTTAGATAGCAATTTCTATTTATTTATTTATTTTTAATTTTTTATTGTTGGTTGTTCAAAACATTACAAATTTCTTGATATATCATATTTCACACTTTGATTCAAGTGGGTTATGAACTCCCATTTTTACCCCATATACAGATTGCAGAATTACATCAGTTACACATCCATTGATTTACATATTGCCATACTAGTGTCTGTTTTAAAAGCAAACAAATCTAACTTCGGTTTTGGAGGTTCTGTATCCTCATTTTGTAACCTCAGCATAAGAAAACTTTATTCATCATTTTGGTTAGTCCAAAAGCCCTTGAGTATTAGTAAAGTCTGAATTACAGGCTTCCTTTTTTATAGGAGATACAATATCTGAATGCAGACAAATGTTTAATAGGGGTCCCAAGGTACTTAATGGAATAAATATCCAATATTGATTTTTAGTTGGCTTGTCAATTATATATGAATAATTTTTGCCTTCTAAAATCCTTAATTATGATAAAGAAGTTAACAAGTTCAAAAATTCAAGTAAGGAATAAGGAGTGAATCTGGAGAATAAATCACTTTGCTTCTAGATATTTGAGTTGTACTTAGTGGAAAAGGACATGTTTGAAACACACACACATGTCATGACCTGGGTCATTCCAGGTGCACTGAGAACAGTGATGGCATAATGAAGCAGTTTTCTCCTTGGTCTGTTTTGAACACTTCTTCACCATGAGGGGGAAAATGCAGCATTGATAATTACTAAACCAGCAGACCCTCCCTAAGGCATCCTGACACCAGTGAACCATGAGTTATTAGTTAACCTAATTACTCTCTAGCAGAAATGTGTTTAAGATTGTGGGAGCCCGTAGGTCACTGGCTAATTAATGATTGTCCATTTCTTTTCTCTCGCTCTCTCCTCCATGGCCATAGGATGCTCTGGCAAGTTGTGATGTGAATGGGAATGACTTGGACCCAATGCCTCGTTACGACGCAAGCAATGAGAACAAGTAAGGCTCAAGTCAAGGGTGGTGGCAGGAGTTAGGTTTTCTGCTCATGCTAAGGGAAGTATGTTCTTGAAATGCTTGGTAACCAATGGGCCTAATTTACTGCAAAATGAAAAGGTGTCTTTTCAGCAAAGTTTATGAGTAATAAAAAGGAGAGGTTCACAAATTAAGAAAGGTTGCAGAGAGAACCCTGGGGAATGGCTCAGCATTTCCATATCTTGTAAATTGAATTGGAGGACATCACCCTCACCGTCCTCACCCCATTTGTTTAAAGATAGTGGTACTAATGGGAGAGGCAAAAGTACCCCCAAAGAGAGTTATTTGATTCTCCTAAATTCAACAAATTTGATGGGCTACTACATTTGAGGCCACTATCGGGGGCTTTATTATTTTGTTTCTCCTTTGCTCTCTTCTCTGTGATTAGGTTTCCACTAATATATAGGAAACACTTAGAAGAATTGTTACCATCTGGGGAAGGCATTGTCTTTCTTATGTCCTTCCACAACCAAGAGGCCCATTTTCACTTTCCAGTTCCTATACTAGTTTATAGTGAATGCAAATGAAATAGTGCATCCATTAGATGATAGATTATTTTAACATTCCTCAGTAAGTCAGTGTGAGTTGTTTTTCTTACTTTTAACGACCCAGATCCTTTTAGTTGGTATTTCTAATCAGTATATCACATTAATTAACGTTCCCCCCACTTTTACTGAAAAGCTCCTCCAGGATAATGCTGTGATTTAGATATTTTCATATGAACGTTTATTTACCTGTTTTAGGCTGGGATCACAAAAGTTGTAAGGAAAATGGTCCTGCTCATCTATTATGTGCTATTTGCAATCTCTTTTTTTTTTTCCTCTAGGGGAAACTTCTCAGCTAGTAGTATTTAAGTAAGTCAATAAATTTAGATAAAAGCATATGACCTAGAAAAATTGTGACTCTGTATGTGTTTTTTTCCCCATCTACAAAGAAGTCTTAACAAAGTAGCTGTAGAAATATGCTATTTGTTAATATTAACAACCAAGTTAATATGACTGTGGTGAAAGCTTTAATATACAAATTGATATAAACTTTTCCAGAACTTCCGAACAAAACAAGAAAGTGGCTAAATTAAACTGGATAGTTTCCTTTTAGACCTGATTGTTATTGTCTAGATTGTAATGTTGAGTGAATTTTACACAAGGGGTTAGAGTTTCAGACAACAAGAGCTGATGTTTTTTGTCCTAATTTATAAACTAGCATGAAACAATGAAAAAGAGACTTGAATCACTCAGTACTTAAAAAGGCACTAATGGTTTGCATGTGTGGGAATATGGAAAATATCTGCCTTCCTCTCAGTTTTGCTGTGAATCTAAAACTTTTCAAAAAGTAGTCTTAATAAAAAATAACTCTGATAAATTTCAATATATAGTTTGTTCTTCTGTCATGCTACATATGCATTCCTGATATGCACTCCTAAAAACAATAGCACTCTGCCAAATCCTAAAACACAGAGTGATGAAAACATTGAGTTGGAGTCTAATACTCAAACATCATCAGTCTCTGTCTCTCTCTCTCTCTCTCTCTCTCTCTCTCTCTCTCTCACACACACACACACACACACACACACGATAGGGATCTAATAAAATGGTAGTTAAGAAATAATTAAAACTACTTTAAAAGTGGCACTTAACCATGATCAAGAACTTGACGTGTGCCTATAGAAGTGTATGTTCATTATATCTACTCTCATTTGCTTTCTACCCTGTGTACAAGAGAAAAAGAGTAAGAGAAGAAGAGATCAATGTGAAAACCAAGAATAAAAGACATAGAATAAACAGGAAAAATATACAACAGGCAGAGAGAAAGAGGTTAAAGTTAAGCAGAATGGAGGGCGATGTCTCCCACCCCAGGATGGCCCTTGTCAGAAGAATGGCAGCTTTCCAGTTATTATAGGGAGGAGTGGGAGGAGGGTTATCAGAGAACACACAGAAGTTGCAGTACCAGATGTGGCTAAGTGTGGACTGCTGTGCCTCTAAGACGCATGGCTCTTTGTGTTTTATGTACTCCTATGAGGTTCGGTTCATCTGGGCGTGTTTTCTGCATTCACCTAGAGTTTCTGTGACAAAATCCTATCTAAACAAATGCAGATTTCACATATGCTCAGAATATTCCCTTATATATCAATCATGTTGGATAAAATTGGTGTTTTAAGGCATACATTATAGCAGAACTGTTATATACATTCACTAAATTTACCACATTAATAATTGTATGGTCAAAAGAGAAGCAGGAAAACTATAAGAAAGTCTAGATCATATTAACACCTAAAGTAATTCTTGTGCAGAATATAAAGGAACAGGTAGAAACCTAAGACCAATGTGCTAATCCCTGTAACTAGTTGTATGTATCTAAACCTGTGTGTGGTGGTTTTGCTTTGAAATTCTCACTGGGGGTAGCAACTGTTCTCTGAGGGTGTGTCTGTTCTGGCTAACCTCCCTAACCATGATGTCTATGCATAGACATTCTTTGAGGACCAACTTTGATGGCTTTTTACACACTACTCTTTTACAACCTTGTTCTTTGTAAGGATTCCTTTAAAACTTGGCCACTCCCCAAGACTTTTGTTTTAAGTCTTTTGTTCATGAAGAATCCCTGAGGTCATGCTCTCTCTAGGGTGTTCTAGTGTGTCCTGTTTTGACCCATTCTAAGCACTCTTCATGGTTCATTGAGTGCAGCGGGAGTTTGCTGGAGGACCCCAGCATTGTTCCAGATGTGTGCTTAGGTTTGTAGTCTTGACAGTGAAATATGGCATTTTCGAACCAGCATTCCATACCTCTGTTTTATGGAAGTTAGCTGTCTCCTGATGTCCCTTTAGCTCCTCTCGGTAGCTCTGTTTTTGTTTTTGTTTGTTTGTTTGTTTGTTTGTTTTAATCTTGACTGACCAAAAGCATGTATTCAGGCATTTGTGGTTAAAATATCCTCTCTACCTTTGAGGCCATATTGATAGACATGATTGATAGATCTGACTTCAAGCGTGCATCCATAAATGGATAATTCTGTTTGGATAGAACTCACATAGCATTAGGAATTACGAGTGGGTTTGTAATTTGGAAGAATTGACTTTTAGCCCTGGATCTCCTGGAGTGATTTGCTTTATCATTCTTTGAGTCTAATTACTCTGGGCTTTGGTATTTTTTTTAATCCCTAAAATGATATAAAAATACTTACATCTAAAGAATAACAATAAAATGTGTAGAACCCCAAGCTGAGTACATAATAAGTAGTAGATAATTATAACTGTTATCATTGTAATTATGTGTTCTACTCATATATCTAATTCTTTATAATCAGTTAAAAATTATAATTATCTCAAAATATGTGTGCATATGAACATTTCAAATCTAAATTAAGACTTGGAAGTCTTTTTCTTCTAGGGTTAGAAGTTTAGATTTTTCTGTTTAAGGGCTGGAAGGTGTGACTCACTCAGTCCGCAGTCTGTTTTTTCCCACCTACCTCCATGAAGTATGAGGGCTTAAATTGGAAATAAGATGGTGAATGTGAGAAATCTCTAGTCATCATTGGAATCAGGAAGTTGAGGCATATGATATGCAAATGTCTGCACATTGCTCAATCAGAAGAGTGGCTTCAGAGCATGTTTGGAATCTTCATGCTTGGATGTATTTGTTCATCCATTCAACAAGTATTCATTGATACCTTGCTGTGTGAAGTGGTTCTGTGCCAAGTGCTTGGGTTGAACTTGGAGATGACAGTAAGAAACTCTAATGCCTGAAGGATTTTCAGGGCTAATGGAGCATATATAGTATACCTTCAAAACCTCATGCAAATGATGTCTGTTAGTCTCCTGTGATTACATTTCTGGTGCCAAAGCTTTGGAGTGATGAAAACACCTCTGAAGTATAAAAGTTGTTATAAAATTTTTTTACTTGTCACTTTTTGAAGTCTCAATAACTTGAGGTATAGCAAACCCCAATAACTGATGCTAAAGAAATAACACTAGGAGAAGAGACCATAAAACCTTGTCTTCAGAGTTAGCTTTGCCTTCATTCATATCAGCTTTGCATTCTTATGGGCTTAAAATAAAAAAATACCTCCCTACAAACAAAACAGTCTCCTGGCATCTCATACCACTACTCTATTTCTGATAAATGAATTATTGATGTCTGAGTTAGATCAGTCCTTCCCTGGGTTGCTCCCTGTTAAATGTTCTCTCTCTGATTAAGCCATAGAAACATATTTGATAGGAGATGAAACCACTGCATTATATTTAGGATGTGTGGTGTGTAGCTCCAGAATCTAATTCCTTTTCAAAATAAACCGACCTCTAGGTTAAAGACTCATTTTCTAAAAGGAATGGCTTTTTTTCTTTTGTTTCTTATCTCTATTTTCAAGGAAGATTTAACCAGGGTAGATGGAAATACATTTTCGCTGTTTTTTTTTTTTAATCTTTCACACATCATTTCTGGTTTTTAGAATGTCGTCATGTTGCAGAAACTATTATGTGCATGGCCTTCTCTTTCTTATTTTTGCAGATGACAGTTTTTCCAGAGATTATGTTCCAAAGCACAGCCAACGAATGTAGCCAGTATTTTCTGATTATAAGGGAAATATCCTAACTTAGTACTAGGGGGAAAAAAACTCAAACCATATTATCTATGATCTTAACAGGTATACAGAGTTATTTTTCATAACTCAGGATTTGACTAAATAGATTAAGATAAAGTTATCTTATAGCATAGTAGGACAGATAAAGCCTATCAAAGAAAAGTAGGGTCATTATCAAAATTTGATTTATTTTTCCAAATATCTTCAAAATCTTTTTCCTGAATACTTCTGCAAGATAACATCTCCAATATCTAGACTATATAGTAGTTACATTTTATGTAACATTGATTATAAATATATTATTGGAAGATTAGCATTTTCAAATAAGGCAAATGTGAAAATTATCTTCCACTTTTTGTACACAACAGTTAGTTCCAGCTACTATAACGAAGTGTCTTAGACTGGATGATTTATAAACAATAGAAATGTAGTCCTCCGTTCCAGAAGTGGGAAAGCCCAAGAACAAGAGAGCAGCAGATTCAGTGTCTCCCTTCTTCATGGATGGCACCTTCTGTGGGTCCTCATGTCAGAAGGAACAAACAAGCTTTCTCAGACCTCTTTTATAAAGACACTAACCCCATTCACAAGGGCTGTATCCTCAAGACCTAGTCACTGCTGGAAGGCCCCTCCTCTTAATACCACCCTACTGGGAATTAGATTTCAACACGTGAATTTTGGTAGGATACAGAAATTGAGACCATAGTAACGGTCATAGATTTGATATTCATGAAAGAAGCTGCAACAAATATTTTAGAAAATTCCTGTGCGTTTATGATGCAAAATGAAGTAAATAACATTTCTGGGAAGTGGCCTCACATGGAAAGTCTCAATCCTAGTAGGCAGAGGCTTCTCTGAGACCTGAAGCCAGCCATCCCTGCCCTTCAACTCAGCAGACATTAGTCATCGAGGTCTGGTGGTCCCTCCCTTTCCATCCATTCACACTGACCATTGTGTTGCTGTGTCCCCTTTCTCTGACCTGCTTTCTTGTCTCTGGTATCATCCCCTCCTGCTGCCTAAACAATATTTCTGAACTAAAATAAGAACATTGAAATCTTTTTGTACCTTGATATATGCTAAAAATCCAAGACCCTTCAGGACCCACCTCCTCCTCATGATTAACGCTGCTCTGCCCTGTTTGTTCCACTCCTTTTCCTCCCACCTCACTCCTGGGATCCCTGTGTGTGCTGCCATCTGCCCCTGGAGAATTCCTCCTCTGCCTCCACCTTATGTCACTTCCCCTGTGACTCACCATCCCTGATGTAACCGGGGTATCCCTCCAAGGAGTTTCTACAATACCAGTTAAGTTATTCTTTTATAGAAATTTCCCTACTCTAATTGGAGTCCTATTTACCAATATACAGAATAGAAGGCAAGGAAAGATACTGAGAAGATAATTTTCAATTTAATTTAGGATGTAATAATATGTCCATTTGGTCTTTCTCAGAATAATTACAAGAGTACTCAACTTGATTGGCTCATCTAGGTAAATTAGCAAAATGTATCCCAATCGCAGTCATTGCTCTATTAAATGGTCTTGTTTAGAGGGGGCCTACGTGCTGTTTTCCACTCCATAAGGCTGATCTTTAGGAACAGCATTTGTGGACTTCCTTGCTCTCTGGCCTCTCATTAAATTTGGCTAATAGAAGTCTCAGGTAGATTAATGGAGATGCAGGAGAGTGAAGAAGGGGTATGAATTCTCTGATTCTCCCCACGCTGGGTCACTGGGTTAGCTGCATCTCTGAAGTTCATAATTCCTTTCATGTGGCCCTAAGGGTGACCCTTGGAGATGCTTTTCCTAGATACTGGTAACCATATCAGTAAAGAGAGTATTGATTCCCCATACCCTGTGTGTCTCTTTATATAATAAGGGCCTGGAATAAACACATTGCCCATTATAAAAGATCCCAACGTTCCATGATAGGCCCTCAACTGACACAGGTATGTTTATTTTTTAGCCTGGTACCTTTGTGAAGTAGAAGAGAAAAGTTCAGATACCACTGAGAAAAAATAAATAAATTCATGGGCATTGATAAATGGCTATTTATTCTCTAATGAAAGCTGAATAGATATACAAAATGGTGATCTAACCTCAAATTCCTGTATACCTGTTACATGAAGTATAAATATTCATCCTCTTAAAACAACACATTAATTATTCCAGAGCTCATAGTCATGATAATGCAACCTTCACACTCTTTTGTTCTCCTCTTTGTTGATTTCACTGTTTTCTCCTCCAGGATTTGAAGACTTAGTCTCTGGGGGCTCTCAGTAACAGTTTTGATAAAGAGTCTGATTGATGCTATAAGTTAAAATGAAGTTTTGGTATAATTTATGCAAACCTCCTGTACTGTTGACATGAATAATTGATAGTTGCTTGAATTTAAATTTCTTGTTTAAAAAAACAAACTCACCAGTTCCTAGGGCCTCTAAAGCAGATGGAAATTGCAGTAAGGGGAAGAGGTAAGTATCCTTTTTAAATAATGGATTAAGCATTTGAGCAGATTTTCCAGACAGGTGTATTTATTTATCTTTCTCTTTTAAGCTTCTCCTCTAACCTGCCTTTTGGATCCTTATATTTTCTCTTGTATCCTTCTATTCTGAAATATGAAAATTTGGAGTATGAAGACCTTGAGAGGTCAATCTTAGCAGTGTATTATTGATGTTTTTTACCAACATGATAGAAAGCACCCGAGAACTCAAAAGTTGGTTAGCTAGCAGTCATATTAGATACTGAACAAGAAGGCAACTTCAGGAGAAAAGAATCTTTGTTTTATTTATTTCATTCCCTGTATAGAAAACAGAGTAAAAAACATGCTGAGTAAATGCTAAAATACTAAAACTCAGTCTGCAGACTGTTCATTTAATATTATTGATATATTACTTAGATATTGGTTTCCCTTTCATTCATATCAAGCACCTTCAAAGTTTAAGTACTAAATTTAAAATTTTCTCCTTATAAGCTCATAGAGGTGTCATAGTTTTTATATGCAGCATTTCGGTTTATTACAATAGAACCTTGTTGTCCCAGTGTCTTTACGTATATGTGCGTGTATGTGCGTGTGTATGTGTGATAGTGGGAGGTGTGCATTTTAACTGCAATTCTTAAAAAAGGGTATGAGGCTAGAAAATATGCCCTTTGTTATATCAATGCATATTTAATTAGTTCTCATGTCACAGGTGATCAAAGAAAGAAGGGCAGTGTAGTATGAGCAATGCTCTGCTTTTAGAGGAGACCTGGATAGTAGCTCTAGCCTTTTTGTCCTTTTACGTCGGTGATCTTGGTGAACCTTCTTCTCAGAACTTTCTTTGCCACTTCAGTGTCAGTAGATATGTTTAACTCAAACAGTAAAAAAATCTGTAAATTTATTTCAACTTGACTACATCTGGATGCAATATAAGCATAAAATAATAAAATAAGCACATCTGCATGTTTCATTTACTGTTCACAACAGCTCACATTCAGAGAGAAGTCTGGAGAGGTTAAGTAATTTGCCTAATGGCAATGAGTGGCAAGATCAGAATTTCTACTCATTTGTTCCCATACCATCTTTTTACCTGCATAGTTAAATTAATCTGTGGTCAAGTAGACAGAATTAATTTGTTGGCTGAGCATGAGCATCAGTAAGTTTACTACCGAGGAAAAACTGTCATCAACAAGAATGCTGAAGCATTATTCCTATAAACCTTTAGTAGCCTGGCTTCACTAAGAGCTGGTACCTAGGCTCTGTTTCTCCAAAGGGAGTTTGTCTACAAAGGTTGCTAACATTACAAGTTCATGTGTCTTTGAATAAGCAACACAGATCATTTAGTACAGTAAAGGATTATATAAATTCGAGCCTACGATGGTATTTGTTCAGTGGAAATAAATGAAGGTCATTCAAATGATTCCAGGTGCTACTTTTTCAGATCTCACAAGGAGTGAACCATTGGCACTTGCAGAGGCTCAAAGTCAGACACAGGACTACGAAAACCTATATAGTTAAAAAAAAGAAAAAGGGAGGCAGGCCAGCAGGCAGGCAGGTAAGCCTTAAGAATTGGCCTGATTAGAAATTGACATAACTGTCCTGTGGTCATATATGAATACACTACTAGTGTAACACCACTTCATGTACAACCACAAAAATGGAAAATAATACTCCATGTACATATGATATGTCAAAATACATACTTCTATCTTGTATAACAAAAAAGAACAAATTTAAAAAAAGAAGTTGTCATGGCTAAGTTGTACTTTGGATCTTTGTGTTGTCAAACATGTCTACTAGTATATATTAACAGGATTTTTTGTTTTTTAATTAAGCTAACTATCAGGTGTCACAATGTAAGTAAAAGGTTTTTGGAAAGTGTATCAAAATGTCACAGTATGGACATATATTGATATTATAGGTGAAAATAAATAATTAGATAAAGTTGTGGTCTGTTTCCTCAGAAAGCAGGTGTTTGTCTTCACCTTTCTTTCTTTGAACATATGGACTCTTCGAGGTTGGAATCATAAGTAAAAGACACTTTCTTCATGTTTTTGCACTTAAGTGACAATCTTTGGAAGTGCCCTGGAAGTGTGAGTTGTGAAAAAAAAAAAAAAGTTCTATGTAGGAGGAGAAGACTGAGCCCAGGAATCCCTATGGGAATAAGAAACCTTCTCTTACCCTAAGAAAGGAATGAGATCATGAGGCTCTGTCTGACTTTGGGGACTTGTGGAGGACTGTTTTGCCTATAAGGCACCTAAAAGAGCTCCAAAGAATTGAGGAGGGTGGTAGAGTACTTGTGACTTCCCTACAGATTCTCCTGAATCCCTTCTTTCTCCACACTCATCACAAACTGAAGTCTCATGAATTTTAGAAATGAATGACCTTTGTTAGAAGAGTTTACCTCTTCCTATTTTTAGATATCCACACACTGTCTGCATATAATTTACATATGCTACTAAATGCATTTCAATTTGCATGAATTGCAGATACAATACCTTGTGGTAACATCCTTGGCTGAAATTAGCTGACTGCTACAGATTTTGTGTGACCTTCCTGCCCTTGGTTGGCATACTCTCCTGAGGTTCAGCCTCATAGGATCATACCCCCTCCTACACTTTGTCCCAATTACATATGTCGACTAATTTCCTCCCCAATGATCCAGCCCTACGTGTATCAGGTTGTCTCATATCCCTTTCTTTTTCCACCATCCCGATATCCTGATCTCTGCATAAGCACTGGTATCAGGTCATCATGAGAAAGAAGCACATGTTTGTCTCCAACAATTGCCCAGTCTCCACGTCAGTTAATTGTTATTCATACTTGGTGATCTGAATGGGATTCATGTTAGATGGCAGTTTCAGTTGACCTATATTGTTGATTTTATTGGATATTAGTCTCTTTCATGATGTTAATTTACTTATTTTTCCTTCCTGAATGAATGACAAGTTCCTTGAATACTTCCAAAGTAGTGGAAAGTAGTCAATACTGTACTTAAATAAAAACACCTGATTGTTTTGTTCTATTTCTTGTCCAGCTATCTCTTGTATCACATACAAAGTAATTTGAGGCCATGGGCAGTAGAGCATCTGAGGGCAACTGTGTTTTGAACTGAAGAGACTGAAGAATTAAGGGACTTGACTTAACTGAAATTTCATTTCAAATGGGACGGAAGGTGTCCCCAAAGTGAGGAATAATCTCAGAAGCAACCCCATTTTTACTTTATTGTCCCTACTTTGAAGCACAATATTCATGGGACAGCATCGGCCCCTGTCATTATGACTAGTTTTCCCCACAACAGAGATGCTATGGCTTAATTCTTTCATGACTGAATTAATATGAAATTGCTCAGCCCTCTGTGGGGAGTAATACTGGTGACATCATTACGGTGGAATCACATTCCACAACATAGAGGTATAAGAACAATACCCATTTTATGGGTGTATTTGTATATTCATTCATAGTCATTGAAAAATCTTTATGGGCTAAATGCAAATAAGTGATTTGAATAAGCCATTACAAATTACATTAATATTCTTTCTTTCATATTTTGTTTGTAGGTATTTTCTTTTTAACATCAGTTTATTCCATTTATGCTCATCCAATTTTCTCATTGTGTTTCTATAAGCTTCTTTTGGAATGCCCAATGTAAAACCTATTTCAACGACAAGGGATACTAACTCATATATAATTTATCCTGGTTGAAACAAAATGCCCATAATTCTTTATATATCTCTGTGTAATGTTTTTTTCCTTGTCTTTAGTTAAGGAGCTATTATTTTAATAAAGTACTTTGTTAAGGATGGTGCCCATCTCTAATTCACGAAATATTTTCCTTAAGAGATTTATGGGTTTCTGAAATCTATATGGATAATACACATTCATAAATTTCTATGACATATATTTGAAGTAAAACAGGAAAATGTGTGCAGCGGAGGAGGGAGGCCTAAGTAACTGCTAGATAAGTTGTTTAATAAAACTGAATAATCCCTTTATAAACTAAGAGAATATATTGAGCAATACCCTATAAAATCAGGCTGGTGCTGATACATGGACAAACACCACATGGTGGTACTTGAAAAGTTATTGTTATGTTGTTATAATAATTTTTAGAACTCATTATACATAAGCTTCTTATTTGGCATTTGTGTGAGCAGTTCTGTGGCTCTGAGAAGCTTGGTGTATGATTTGTGGGGAGGAGTAGTGAATAACTTTGTCCCCCAGTGAAACTTTGACTGTTTTTGCCTTTAGCTATAAACTCAGCAAAGTCTAAATAGAGTTCAGCAGGGTCAGAATGTGGTTTTCGTGGGAGAAGGAGAAAAAAAAAAGGAGCAAGTCTTCAGGTCCCTTGAATGGCATTAGTCTTCCCAGGCCATCTTAGACAAATCTCACTTTCTCAAACGTGGAACATTCGTCTACTAAGAATGGTAACTTGTAAAGTTGACAAAGTGTTTTTGCTTTGTTCTATTATCATACGAATTGTAAAAGTTCATGTCTGATACATAGAATAGATAATTGTTTTGGTCCCTCAGTATCTGAATTCTATTTTATGTATAAGGAATATTCTGTCATGTATCTTGGTAGAGATCAGACTACTCTCCAGTATGGCAACCAGTTATGAATACCACTCCATCCAATTCCCTTGCCATAGTCTAGTGCACAGGACATGTGCTCTAGATCCTAAATTGATAGCACCTCATGCAGGTTGTGCATTCCTCATCTGAAAATCCAAAATCTGAAATGCTACAAAAATCCTAGACTTTTTGAGAATCAACATGACACCACAGGTAGAAAATTTGACACCGTGAAACTGTGTCATGCATAGAATTAAAACGTTGTATAAAATTACCTCAAGGTGTGTATGTAATGTTTCTAAATGCATTTAGTCTTTAGACTTGTGTCTTATTCTAAAGATATACAAGTGCCTTATGTATATGCCAAAATTACAAAACAAAATTAAAATATTTCTGGGTCCTAAAGATTTCAGGTAAGTAATACTCAAGTGTATTATATCATTAAATGCACTTAACTTGCATTCTCTCTTTCTCTCAATAGTCCTTTCTTCATACTTAGCTCTGTTTTTCTTAATCCTAAGCCTGACATTCTGAACTTCCCAATATCCTCTATGTGTGTGTCCTGTGTGTTCGTTTTTGTTTTTGTTTCTCCGTACTGGGGATTAAACTCAGGGATACTCCACAGGGTCTCACTAAGCTTCCAAGGATGGCCTTGAATTCCTCTTCTCTCAGCCTCCCACTGGAATTACGGGCTTGTGCCACTATGCCCAGCCCAATATCCTTTTAATTAACTACTTTTCTACGTAGTTGGTTATAACAAAGAATCCAAAGTCAAATGTCATTAACAGTTCTTCCTCTTCTCATAGGAAGAAAGTAAAAATAATGAAGGCAGGTTCATACAGCTTATGAAAGTGAATTTAGCTTCTGAACTCAAATGCCTTGTATCACATAAGACATTCTGATTGGGGCCAGACACTCAATACTCTCTTCATAAACAATGGAGAAGTTTTAATTCAGAGAAGCAATAGTAGCTAACTATTCCCCTTGGCATGGGGTTAGAAATGATGGTGGAATGTGATGGACATTATTATCCAAAGCACATGTATGAAGACATGAATTGGTGTGAATATATTTTATATATAACCAGAGATATGAAAAATTGTGCTCTATATGTGTAATAAGAATTGTAATGCATTCCACTATCACATATAAATAAAAATTAATTTAAAAAATCTAAATTATAATGTATTTTAAATTGCTATTCCTTTTAGAATTGTACTTGAAATAAAAACTTCTTTTTATACAAAATATACAATTCTAAACTCATGTTATAAGCCAAAGAAGTATTTTGTAGAGGAGTTATCACTGTAGGATAAATTGAGAGCCTTTTAGAAAATGACTGATCAAAGAAAATGATAAATACTGAGACAATGTCTGTAGTAACTGATAGTGCTTTAGTATTAGTGAGCTCCTTACAAGTTCATGAATAAAGGACATTTTCTTACTGAGTCATTTTATTTTATTTTTGGTAAAGAGGTAAAGGCAGAAAATGTTTTCCCTGCAGCTTTTCCTTTATCTAAAACTCAAATCAGAATGTATTTTCCCTCTATCTTCAAACTTGTGTTAGTCAGCTTTGTGCCACTGTGACAAAACACCTGAGATAAACAACTTAAAACAAAGAAAGATTTATTTTGGCTCATGGTTTCAAAGGTTTTAGTCCCTGTTGCTCTGGGGACTGTGGCAAGGCAGTACATCATGGCCGAAGCACATGGCAGAGGAAGTCTGTAGACTTCATAGTGGCCAGAAAGCAAAAGTGAAAGGCACATAAGAAATAGCCCAACTTCCCAGTGACCCAACTTTCTTCCAATAGACCCCTCTCTTAATGGCTCCACCACCTTTCAGTAGCACTACAGGATGGAGACCAAGCCTTCAACCCATGACATTAGTGGGACATTTAAGATGTAAATCCTAACAAAACCCCTCATGACTAAGTCCAGAATCTTTAGGCATATTTGTAGAATTTAGAATATGTTCACTATCTGTTTAGCCTCACAACTTAATCCTTCCTACATTACATTTGAGTTTTAACTAATCTTTTTGTAGCTGTCTGAAAACGGCATCTTTCATTTGTGATTTATACTGGTGAATGGTAATGGTTATATTGTTATTCTACTATGCTTAGAGATTTTTAAATATAAAGTCTTATCTTGGTGTGCATTTTCATTATTACTAAGATAACCTAGTTGGAAGATGAGTATTGCAACGTCCCCGCTCTAGGGAGAATTATTGCCTGCTTCCTTTTCTTTCTTTCTTTTTTTTCTTTTTTTTTCCCTTTGGTGCTGGGGAGTGAACCTAGGTATGCACATCCCCAAACCCTTCTCATATCCCCAACCCCCACTTTTTTGTTTTTTTGGAGACCAGGTCTCACTAAGTTGCTGAGCCTGGCTTTGAACTTGTGATCTTCCTGCCTCAGCCTCCTGAGTCACTGGGTTTATAGGCACATGCTACCATGGTTGGCTCCTTTCCACTTCTTGAACAAAAAGGGAAAGAAAACATCCATGACATGCAAAATATTCAAATTTACAATGAAGAATCTAAAACTCATGGCAGAAATAAGTTTAAAGTGAATATTAATTTGTTCTCATTCTTAGATTTCTCATTATTTTATAAAAGTGCCTTAATTGCCATTTTTGTTCCTATGTATCTTAAATGCCTCTGCATACATAAAGATTTCAACAATAAGAAAAGTCTCCCCCTATATATTGAATACTTGTTTTTTGCCAATGTTTTCCCTAGCTAGAATTAAGAAGCAACACTTATTGCCAGTTTATGTACAAAATATTATGTAAAATATCAGATTAACTCAATCAGATACTGGTGTTTCTTGAGATGTTTGGGATGAAGGTGTGTAAAAATGGCCTGTAACATCTTCACCTGCAGTGCATTCTCTCAGAAGGGATAGTTGTAACAGCTTTAGAGGGATTGGACTATGTGGCATTAGTGAAATGAAAAGTCTGAGGTTTTAAGCCCAAACAATCTCCTAAATTTTTCTATTGCAAAGGTTTGTGAAACTAGGTAGGGATAAAAATTGGTAAAGAATTGCATTTTTAAGGTGATTCCATATTTTAACAGATAGACTTTCACTTGGACTCTTAAAAAGAAATGACTGCAAAGAAATCCTTGTATGTTCCCGGAGGCTGCATTTATTAATATTGATTGATTTTTATTCTTAGGCATCTGAGAAGGAAATTATGAATTAATTAACCTTTGATTTTGAGGGATTTTTTTTGTTGTTTGTTTGTTTCAGGTGTAATATGCTGGCTTTGCTTGAAATAAGGAGCCATATCAGTAGCATAAACTTTACACAAATTGTTTTCACAGAAAATTACTGATAAGTAAAACTTTTTAAGTAATTCATTGAGAGATTTGTATTCTAGCCAAAATCAATCTCTCTCTGTATCCGTTTTTGCTGTTTTTTTTTTTTATTGTTGTTGTATATGTGTCTGTGTTATGACACATCCAACTAAATATATTTGGGGATAGTTCTTTTTAATGAAAGAGGGTGCTTTAACTTATTTTTATATCTTTATCAACTTCCTTAATGTATGTTTTACTTACCGACTTTATGTGTTGATCTAAAAAATTGAAGTGAACCCACTTTAATAACATATGTAGAAAAGAGGAAACAGGTCATATATATTGGACCAACTTCAGATTTAGTACTTAGATGTTATTTTAACAACTGGAGATTTAAATGTTAGAAATAAGGATCATAAATGAGTGGCATTTATTAAAAATGATAGCATTTGAGGTCAGACATTTCTACCTTTTTTTATCTTCTCTTAATATGGGAAGATTAGAATTAATGAGGTGAGAAATAGACACAGTGATATTTCTAAATTGGGGTTACAGCTAGAAACCAGGAATTGAGTCTGAAAAGGATAGATGTGAACATGAAAATCTGATAGGGAGAAAGAAGCTCAAAGGTTATGGTAATAACTTTGGGCAGGTCTTGTTGCCACTGGGGGACTTAATTATCTCCTGAGAAAATAGCCATTTGCAGTTTGCCATGAGAATTACAGACAGTGTGTTCTAAATTTTCAGAATACTGTAGTTCTACTATCCCATGTAATAACTCAGGGTATTAGAGCTAACTTGGAAATTTTGTCATCAGATAAGGCTAGTGACAGAGATCTAAGTTAAATGAATTCTTGACATTTTTCATTCTGTTTCTTCTTTGGAGAAAATTATGTTGACTTAATGTGGAATATTTGTGTTTTAAATATGCAAACAGTGCAAATGATACCTAGATTTATGTTATGTATGTATGTATGTATGTATGTATGTATGTATTTTGGTGGAAGGGGAGGGAGATAGCCCGGATATTCCTTTGGAAATGCTGAATACATCGAAGAGCTATGGGGACCATCTTCACTGTGTAACAACTGGTTATTTCAGTGGTCTTTTCAAGCTCTGATTTTTCAAAGTAGTTTCAAAAAATAGAATAATCCTTCCAAATCTCTTCTAAAAACTGGGTCATGGTCTATTCCTCTCGAAATCACATTTCTTCCCTCATGCATTTACTAAGGGTATGTAAAAAAGGAACATGATTATAAGTTTTGAAAGTGGTTCTTGGATTTGAAATTTCACATTTTATTATATAATTTATTTATTGGATTTATAGCAAATTCTCCTTCAAAGGATGATGAATAAAACTCATGAGAATACCATAATTATTATGACCATGAAGAAGAGTTACAACTGTAAAGCAGTAGGGGATTGTTTGTCCACTTAGACATCTCTGTGTTCCTGAGATTAAACCATGCTGTCCATCCTGATATAAGAGAAAAGTTTTAAAACAGTGATTATTTCAACATTCTTGTTCAAAAAAATTTGATCTACCTTGTTTTCACCAGTTGGTGACTGGTTTCCATGGAAATGAAAATGGAATAAGCATTCCTCATTTTAGATTCTTAGCTGCCCCATGCCAACTGAGAACTGTAAATGCCATTTGGTTAACAGTGAGGATCCAGAATTCTTCCGTTTCAAAGTGGCAGAGAGAGAGGAAAAGAAAACGTTTGCCAGGTCATTTCACTTTTCTGTCTTTTGAAAAGAATACTGGGCTTTATGATTGTCTGAGCTATCATTTGACAATAAAAGTCTGACAGTGTCTCCCCTGATTAATCAATCTAAATCATTTTTTCACCCTCCACAGAGTTCTTACCTCAGTGCTATCTAACTGGCCTATGGTGGTCTTCCTGGTTCTCCATTTGCTGTAACTGTGGTGGGCACTGAATAGGAAAGTGGTCCAAGTGTTGGGAGGAGACAATTCCATAATCTCACGGATCAATGACCTGAAGGGGAGAAAAATGTCAGTAAAGGTACTTCAGAGTAAGAAGACAACTTAGAAAAAAATTCTCACTTCGGAGAAAACTTTAGTTAATTTGCTATAGGATTTTCCATTTCTGAGATTGTCATTTATAACCACTACATTACCCGGAACTATTCTCGAGACAGGAGAAAGAAAAATACTATAAATAAATGCTTTAACATAAAGTGGGTAGGCATCTGTATACTTCTTGCCTTGTTTTATGACTAAGACCGATTCAATCCAAATGAATACCGAAATAAAACCTTTATAGCATTCGTGCGTAGTATTTTATATTTGATATTTAGATACTAGATCAAGAAGGAATCTGACTCTGGTTCCTAAATAGCATGCAGTGAGGTTCTTTGAACACACTTCTCTATGCCCCCATGTCCAACCTGAAAGGAGAAAAGCAGACATCATGGCTTGGGCTGCCCCTGTGCCCCTAACCTGTGCTCTCACACCTCACCAAAGCAAGTAGTATGTCAATTAAAGAAATAGGATCCTCATTGCTAGACTTAGGAAACTGCAAGAGAACTTCAAGGGAAATCTTACTGATGCTGAGCATGCAGTGCAGGGCCTGATGTTTTCCATCCTTATCTTGTATCCACAGGGGAATATCACTTTGAAAACTGTTTTGATGTCAACAATTCATGCCTCCTAGTGACTTGAGAAACAAGTCTTTAGGAAATGGAAAGGGACTTCCATTGAGGATACACTGGAGATGAAGTTACTTCTTCAATGAGACTCATTTCAATCCTATCACCATATTTGCTCTCTTAAGACAGGGCAGCAGGCAGGGCATGGTGGCACATGCCTGTAATCCCAGTGGCTGGGGAAGCTGAGCCGGGAGGGTCATGAGTTCAAAGCCAGGCTCAGCAAATTAGTGAGGCCCTCAGCAACTCAGTGAGACCCTGTCTCTAAATAAAACACTAAAAAGGGCTGGGGATGTGACTCAGTGGTTAAGTACCCCGATTTAATCCCCTGTACCCAAACAACAACAACAACAACAACAAAGTAAGAGGGCAACAAATTTCATATTCTCTTACTTGAGCCACAGCTGACTGATTTAGATAGGCTTTGGAGGAGGGATTTATTATTGGGATAAATAGGTGTTAAGGGAAAAAACATTAAAGCTGAATCTATTAAATTGAGGCCCAAGTCTTGTTATAAATGTAGCAAACAGTGCTTTATTTTGAACAATGAAAGTAGAATTATGAAACTGCATGTCATTTATTATCTAACGGAGCATGCTACTATAGTCATTCTTACATCAAACAAAAATGAATCATGTTTAAAGTTGTAGTTTTTTCTGTAATATGATGAAATTTGAATTTTAGTAGGGTCGTAAACAGACACAGTTTGTAAAAATCTTTATGGGTTGTTCCAAGGACCATTTGGAATCATTTTATTGACAAATCATTCTCATTTAAAGCCACTGTCACGTTGCCATCCTGGTTGATTTTCTGTCTTCTGTTTTTACTAATCTCACATTTCTGATCCTTCATGGCCTTGAGTATGACTGAAATTGTTCTCAAATATTATTTTCAATCATAGTATGAAATCCTTTGCCTTTTGAAAGTTCATTGAGCAGTTTATTTGCTTGTTTTGTCTTGTATTGTTGTTTGCATTTTGTTTTCAGAGATGCAAAGTTACACCCTGAAGAGGAGGGGGGTGCTGGAGCCAGCACTAATTTCATTACTGGTTATCTTATCCCCTCTGGTACTGGGGATCAGACCCAGGGCCTCACTCAGGCTTAATATACAGACTATGCCAGTGACACCACTAGGCTAGTAATGTTATTCTTGAATAGAATCTTTTACTTGCTCACCTAAGAAGCCTAATAATTATGATACCCTGTTAAAAGAACCTGTGAACTCTGATCCAAATAGCTTCAACATAACACTTCTGAACATTTGTCTCAGGAAAAGTCTTAAAGCACCATTATTTTTTGGGGGGCTCTAGTAAATGTGTATGTGCCTAAAGATATATGCATTTTTCTCCTTAAATATATTCATTTACTATTGCAGAATCCTTAAGGCTTGGCCTCAAGAGATCTGGTTCAAGTTCTTCCAAAGTAAACTGGTTGTATTTACTTGGAAAAGTCATTTAACTTACAAGAATCAATTTCTTTATGTATGAAGTGGGGGTAAAAATGTGTGCAGTAAACAATCATTAGGAGATCAAGTAAAATTAAATATTAGGATATAGGTGAGACTATCTGGTGAATAATAGATAGGTAAGACTATGTGGCAAAATAATCGATAAGAGATTCTTACTACCTTCATTGATTTGATGTCTAAATTGAAAATTGTATTTACTGAGTTGATTAATATACATTTACTGTTTATTCAATATCAATATCAAATCTTAGCAAGTAGAGATAGAAAAAATAGAAACATGTGCTTACTGCTACCAAGAAGATACAGGTGGCTATGGGTGTATTTACCGTCCGTGTATTTACCCTGCAGGCCTAGAAGCCAGAGGTCAGGGGAATGCATAGTATGGGTCAAATCTTCCCAGTCACCATCCAACTGAGAATGTTTTTGACATTTTCAAAGGGTTAAGAAGTGGACTATGTGTAAGAGACTGTGTGACCACATAAAGCCTAAAATATTTACTACATGGCCCATTACAGAAAATATTTGCCCATTCCTGTCTATCAACTCTTGCTAGTAGCATCATAATAAAACCCAACTTATATGTTATTTCTAAATGAAATATGATATATCCTAATCATTTGATTTATAATTAGAGATGATAATAAATTGTATGTTTTGAAGGGAGGTGTGCCTTAATTATTTAGTAATTCCATAATATTGGTTACCTTCCAATCTGTGTGGACAAAACACCTTTTTCTTTCCCTTCCTTCCTTCCTTCCTCCCTTCCTTCCTTCCTCCCTCCCTCCCTCCCTCCCTCCCTCCCTCCCTCCCTCCCTTCCTTCCTTCCTTCCTTTTTTGTACTGGGGATTGAACTCAAGGGCACTTTACCACCAAGCTACATTTCCAGCCCTTTTTTTCTTCATTTTTAAATTTTGAGACAGCATCTTGCTAAGTTGCTTAAGGGCCTCACTAAGTTGCTGTGACTCTGCGACTGGCCTAAAACTTGCGAACCTTCTGCCTCAGCCTTCAAAGTTGCTGGGATTACAGCCATGTGCTACTGCACCCAGCATGTGTGGACAAAACTCTGAGGAACTTTGTAAAGAAAACCAGGAATAGCTATTGAAATAGTGATGTAATAGCTCAGTGAATATAACACATTCGGGCTTCTTGTCTAAGCTTTAGGACCTCTTGCCCAGATTGCAAAATATCACCTGACTTCTCAGACTCTTAAGTGTCTTGCAGAATTAACTAGGTAACATCAAGGGAGCCCTTGCATGAGAATTCAGTAGCCACTGTTTACCTGTATTTCAGACAAATAGGATTATGTAATAGTTGCCTATTTTCAGCCTTTGCTCCTTGCAAATTAAGTCCAATCTTTGGAAGTGTTTTGACAGTTTAGTCATGATCTGGAAGCAATCGCTAGCAGCGTGAAGTCAAACATATATAATACTACCTTTCTCCAAAATCATTAACAGAATTTGAGCAAAGTAAGTATGTTTAACCTATTTTATAATGCATAGGTGTTGAATGGTACCTTGTCTGATATTTTAGCAAAAACATAGCAAATTCATAAATATATTTACTATTTAATTATCATAGACTAGTGAATTATTTTCTGTTTTTTAGCATCTCTTAGCCAACAAAATTCACTGAAACTACATCATATCATGTTTATTTTTCTCACTTTTGAATCCTGAATGACTAATACATTCTTGAGCATGTGATTGGTACTTACCTGATATTTGCTGAATGAATGATTCAGAAGAGTTAATTAATTATGAGTCAGATCATGGGTGTAACCATCTCATTAAGTGTAGTTAAGTAGGTCATTATAATAATATTCATAAAAGTGAGCTTACTTTATACAGGAATACAAGTAAGTTGATATATTGTCTACTTAGGGTACAGTCTAGCATTTGAGTCTCTTGTTTTTCTACTTTAGAAATGTTTATGTGAGGTGGTTTTTAGTGTACATTGAGGAAGACAACTATATATGGAAAGAAACAGACCATAAAAAATAAAAATTATAATTTGATACAGGTCATTATTTCTTTCACTATCTTTATAGATCTTTTCCCAGTCTCTTAGCATATACACTCAGTCTACTCTTCAAATTTCATGCTTTACTGGGTTCTAATTATGAAATTTTCTTTTAATTATGGTAATGTGAAATTATAGGAAAATCAGTTCAGGTGTTAGGAGGAAGAAATTATTTGTATTGCATACCAAGCATTTTCACAAGCACTAAACCCCAACCAGAACAACTAGAGCAGAAATTCTTATAACATTTTGCATATAAACCTTGACTGGCATGTACCAGAATACTTGGTAATTATTTGCAGAAGTCTTACAATTGGTCAATCAAACTCACAGAGCTCATTAGGTCTCCAGAGGTAATTCTATACTCCTATGATAGAAACATAACATATCAGTAGGGAAATATCTGCTATATTTCTTCAGAAAGAGTAATCAGCAGTCCCAGAGCTATTTTATGCTCCTCTGCTGCCCCAACCGCTGCTTTCAAAGTGGCTCTTCAGTTTTGCAAGATGGGCCATATGGGTGTATATGAGAATCACTTTGCCTTAGAAGCCACATGTTTATACAAAAAATATTTCTTGCAATTGCCTATGAATATAGCTTCCAGGGCCATGCAAGAAAAGGCCCACTCTATTTGCAGGGTCTGTTTTAAGAAGGTCAAAGCAAAGAGTTTATGTATTTATAGTCCTGGTCACAGATCTCCCACCAATCTGGCTTCATTTTTACTGTAAGCAGTGCTGCTTGTAGCCAGCACGCCACCTATATCAAATATCAACAAGTTCAACCAAAGTGGTTTTCACATAGATAAAAAGGTTTTTTGAATCTTTTACTCAGAAGTTTCTCCACAGGGATTGTGAGCATCACAGCCTTAAAGTATTCAACTTTGCATGTTCCATACTTCAAAAATGATTAGGACATAGTATGTGAATTATTTGGAATGGAGAAAAGAAGGAGGGACTCATATTGTTAACTAAAATATTGGGAGATACTGTGAGAATTTTCAATAAAATAAAAGCAATATTCCCTAACAGTTCACAACTTACTTAAGAAAAAGTGTTATCTTTTCATTTTCTTGGATTAGAGGCAGAACTGTTTTGGTTTAGACATTAGGTGTCCCTCCAAAGCTCATGTGTAAGGCAATGCAAGAAAGTTTAGATGTAAAATGATTGGATTATAAGAGATTTGACCTAATCAGTGCATTAATCCCCTAATTGGGGAGGTGCCTTTGGGGGATTTATTTTTGTGAGCTGAACTTAGTCTTTCTCTCTACTTCTTCGTGGCCATGTCCTGAACTGCTTTTCTCCGCTGCATTATTGTGCCATGATGTTCTGCCTCACCTTGAGCCCTGAGGAATAGAGCCAGCTCTCTATGGACTGAGAACCCTAAAACCATGCGCCCCCAAGTAAACTTTTCCTCCTTTAATTGTTCTTGTCAGGTCTTTTCATTACAGCCACGAAAAAGCTAACTAAAATGAGAACTGACCTCAGTAGAGTAGACAGATGTCCACGGGGCAAAAGAAACATCATGTTAAACCCTCCAGTCCCAGGGAAGAATTGAGTCTTCCACATTTATAATTACAAACATCTAGGAGAAAACATTCGACTTGCAGCTCACCAAAACAGACCTAAAATTTATTGACTGAATGAGTGTTTTCTATTTATTTATAGACAAGAGGTGAAACAGTTTCTCTTTCCTCCATTTGTTATGGAAAATGAGATTGTTTCCAAAGCTCCAACTACAAGGAGAAAAAGCTAGTAGATCTAAGTTTAAGAAGACTAAACAGAACCCTCTGGGAAGAGGTTAGACAGTTTGAAGAATAGGATTCTATGCTCCTGTACCAAAAGGGGAAAGAATGCAGAATCACCTGGGGATACAGACAGGCATGAGCAACCTTAAGTCATAGAAATAAACTCAAGTACAACATGGAAAATTAATCATTTCAAGAGAAAAAGTATGACAGGTGTAAATTTGGAGTACTAACCAGGAAGCCAAGAAAAGGATCCCTGCTCCACAGTTGTGATTGGCATATTTCATATACAGGGATCTCTTTACTCTGTTGCTTTGTTGTTGATCTCAGGGATAGAGGAATGGGGAAAGAAGGTTGATTAGGAGACAGGTAACTATCCTGATCGACTGTTGACATACCTGCATGTATGCCTAACTTGGGATATACTATACTTCATCATTATTTTTGGGAAAACATCTGAAGTGAGGCAAAGAACTCACTGATTTTCTGGATCAACCAAGATATTTGTTTATTAACATAGACATATATTAATATAATTTTTATGTTCTTTTAGTTAATAATGAATAAGCTATTTTTGCAGGCTGGGGTAGAGAGAATGAAGGGGATAAAGTTTTCAAAGATCTAGGCTGGGGAGGAAGAAAATGAAGTAAAGTGACAGAGGTAAGAAAATACTTTTTTTAATATTTATTTTTTAGGTGTAGAAGGATACAACACAATGCCTTTATTTTTATGTGGTGCTGAGGATCAAACCCGGGTCCCACCCGTGCTAGGCGAGCGCACTACTGCTGAGCCACAATCCCAGCCCCAGAAAATACTTTTTTAAAAAATATTTTTATTTGTAGATGGACACAATACCTTCATTTTATTTACTTATTTTCACGTGGTGCTGAGGATTGAACCCAGTGCCTCACACGTGCCAGGCAGGCGCGCTCCTGCTGAGCCACTGCCTGGCCCCAGCCCAGAAAATACTTTTAAAGCAGTGTATTGGCCACTTGTCTTTTATTAATTTGACTTTTTTGTTATTGTCAATATTATTTGTGCTATGTCTGAGTATTCGTCTTGAATCACAACTGATCCTACAAATAACCACAATTTTTAGACTTACAGTGATTATTTTACTAATTTTCTTAGAAATAATTATACAGGCACAGGAAGTTGTAAAAATAGTAGACGTCCCCTGAACCTTTTTATGGAATTTCCTATATGATAACTTATGTAATTGTAGTATAGTATCAAAAACAGGAAACTGACATTAATACAATCTACAGAATTTGTTCAGACTTCACCAATTTTTACACAGACAATACTTTTAACAAACCAAAATAAATACTCTGCTTTCTTAAAAAGAAATTTCATTAGTCATTTACATTTGATATATCTGATACTGTTTACAGTGGTGACCTATTACTACTTAATACTATTAAATATACTTTCTTACTACATTTTCAAACATTAGACCAGTCCATGAATACAAAATTTTATTAATGTCTTCAAATATTGTATATCAATTCCTAAAAGCCAAAAAGATGATCAAGATAAGTATAAAAACTATCATAGTTTGTAAATTTCATGCTTAAGATATTTTCAATAAGAGGCTATCAAAGACTCTGTGAATGTGGACTGATAAAAAATGTAGAATAAAAAAAAGACTCTGAACAGATTCTTGAGTTATTTAATATATCTATTTGTTGTTTGGAACAAATTTTCTTGACTGTTCCCACTATAACAAAATATGGAATGGTTTTAGGGTCTTTTGAACTTTGCACAATTGCAGTCACTTGAGAAATTATTATGTTAATTATTCACAAAAATCAAACATTGCAGAAGAAATTGTGATTTCATTTTAAAATTAAGAATTTTTTTTTTAAGTTTTCACCTTTATGATTCTTATTATTTCTTTCTTCTAACTCAAGTTGAATAATGTATCATGGAAATTCTACAACATACACTGTCAAATATCCTGTCCTTAGTACTAATAAAGGGATGAAGTTGCCTCTACTCCACAGAGTGTTGACCGTAGGCAAAGAGGAAGGCACAGATAAGGAAGTCATGGAATCTTGGCAGTCATTACAGGCCTTAGCAATGAGGGCCTCAGGAATCCTACTGGAGTGGTGGAAAGTTGTTGAGAGCCACAGCTGAGTCGGAATGGTCCCTGGCATTTCGCCAATAGTATTGATTGACAGGGGAGGCATTACTATCCGCCTCTGCAGGTACTTTGCAGTTCTCACGCTACTTTGGAGTTCTCATCGGGATTCCCAGGGATTCCCGGAGAGTTCCCATTGGTTGGGGAAGTGCAGGAGGAGGGATTTCCAGAGGAGATATTCCCGGTGGCGGGTTCCTGGACGAGCTGCGTAGCAATTGGGAGAATTCCCGTGGTGGGTGTGTGAAGTGTATTGGTGGAATTCAAAAATAAAGTTTGTTCCTGCTTCAGTGGCTCGTGATTTGTGCCCAGCAAGACTGCGGCAGAGAGTCATTCTCTAAAGGTCCAGGAGACCTTGGTCTAGTTCTTGTCCTGCCACATTTGGTACCTTTCAATTGCCATCTGACATAATGTGTTTTCTCATTTGTAAAATAAGAGAAATATGTTTTTCTTACTCCAGAGGGTTGATGTGAGAATCAAATGAGGTTAAAATACTTAGAAATGGTTCATGAAAATGTGGTATGTACACAGAATGGAGTTTTATTCAAACATGTAGAAGAATGAAATTATGTTGCTTGCTGGAAAATGGATGAAACTTGAGAGCATTATCTTAAGTGAATTAAGCCAGACTTCTAAAGTCAAGGGTCATCTGTTTTCTTTCATATGTTGAAGGTAGAGAGAAAAAAAGGAAAAGAAAAGTGGCAGAGGGATCCCATGAAAATCAAAGGGAGATCAGTAGAGTAGGGGAAAGGGACAGGGAAAGGGAAAGGAAGGGAAAGGGGAAATACCTGGGAGTGATACTGACCAAATTATATTGTGCTATTGTATATATGTACAGATAAGTAACAATAAATCCCACTGTTATGCATGAAGGAGAGGAAGACGTCTGAACAGAAAAAAAAAAAGGATTTTGCCAAGTCATAGGCATAGCTGGGAATGGTAAACATTGGGCAGAACCAGAACAAACTTGTGCAGCTAGAGGAATAGCTTTTGAACATTTAATCAAAAGCCAGGGGAGTCCTGGTGCCGTGCCGAGGCCCATGCCTGTAATCCCAGTGACTTGGGAGGCTGAGGAAGGAGGATGTCAAGTTCATAGCCAGCCTCAGCTAAAGCGAGGTGCTAAAGAACCTGTCTCCAAATAAAATACAAAATAGAGCTGGGGATGTGACTCAGTGTTCAAGTGCCCCTGAGTTCAATCCATGGTACCCAAAATATTTAAAAAAAAAATTTAAAAAGCCAGTGGAGGTTTACAATTCAGAGGTGGTAAGGAAGTTTGCCTTTGAATTTTTTTGAATAGCTAGTAATAGCAGTAAGTTTTTTCTGTTCATTTTGAAAAAATAATACTTCAAGAATTGGAGAGTGCTCTATAACAGGTTGGTAATATTGTAAGGCAAAATATGAGCAATCAAAAATCAGTTTTGAGCCATATGTTGGAGAATGCATCCCTGTCACTTGCTCTCCTCTTTCCTAAGAGGGCTTTCAAAATAGATTTAAATGGTTTTCATATAGACTTATACTACATTAAAACCTGTAAGAAAGAAGGAGCATGCCAGATGCAGACAGGAATAGCAATGGTGAGGGTAGACAGAATCCATGAAGAGATGAAGATGTTTGTTGCAAGAAAAGAAGGAAAGAGAAAGTCATCTTTCTTCCACTTGCCATGGCTGGATTCCCTACAAGTGTAAGCTGGACCTTCAAGCTGGACCTTCAAGCAGTTCCATTGGCAGGTGTCCTGATGTCTCCACGTTGTTGCTGAGATACTCACTGATCTTCTTTTTAGTTCTGTGGTCAAAGCCCAAATAAGCTAATATTTCCATTCACATGAACTCTTATGTAAGGACAAAAATTTACTAAGTAATATGATGAGAAGACAAGGAGAAAGCCAAAAAGGGAGAGAAGACAACCTCTTAACACTTAGTAAGATATAACAGACCCTGTGAATTTGCAACTCGCCTCACCTGACTAGCATGACTTCACAATATATAGAATAGAAATGAATTCGCCCTCTCATCTGAACTTCCATCTTCTCAGTAAGGTAGCCCAAGTAGAACTTTGTGAATTCTATCATTATAATGGTTTATTATCAGGAACGGGTCATGTAGTAGAAACTAGATGATCTAGATGCAGGAGACATTGGGCAGGACCATAGCCTTTTGTTCTGTCATCTCTGGGCTTGTTAAAATACAGCTCTAGGATGGATAAAACTAGGTGTAGTAACTGATAAGGAAAAGCCATAGAACAAACATGCATGATCTTTAAGTCAGGATGCTTTTAAGGAGCAAACATGGTTTATCGAGGTAAAAATAATGTGAAAAAAATTTCATACTTACTAGGACCCAGACAGTATCCCAGAAATAGAGAAGTGATACAGAAGAAGCAGATTTAAAATGTCAGTTTGTCTATTATATCCACTGCACTTTTCATGATGTCCAATTTCTTTTAGTCATTGTTCTGCGATCAAGTATAATCCATGTAATTGGATTATCTTCCAATGTCTTAGAAAGTATATCTTACTAATATTGTAAACCAGCACAAGAGAGCATAACAGATGACTAGTTTTCCAAAGAGTACATATTACATGGGAATTGGTGAGTAAAGTCCATATTTTAGGTCCACTTTTATTAGCATACATTATAATGAATATATTATTTTCAGGACTCAAATCTACAGAAATTTTCTCGCTATGCTGAAAATACCCTAATGCTCATATTCTGGACCAAAATACATCTGATACAATGACTTTTGTTCTTTTCTTTTATATTTAATTAACAACATGACATACTTCTAGCTACTCATCCTCAGTTATTTAGTTCTAGGAAAAAATGAGACTTGTTCACAACTTGAACGTTAAACAGGTCATGATGATACTTCTGCTTCTCTGATTTGTTTTAAATCACATCAAAAATACTGGGTCCATCTAAGATATAAAAGCAAAAAAAAAAAATGACTGGTACTTTTGGGAGGTAATGATCTGTCCTCTGAAAAGCAGAGGCTGTTTAAATGTATTTGAACTAGTTATTTGGACTTTCAATTACAGTATGTTGCAATATATTATTTAACATATATTGTAAAACATGAGTCAGCAGAAGAGTGAGGGTTTAGCTCTGATAATTTCACTGTCTCACAAAAGTGGTTCATACATCGCCATATAGTACAATGTACAGAGATCTTTGTAGGAAATTTTTTATAAGGAAATAGTTACTCTGTTATTCACTCAGAAGCACTCACTATGCATTAATGATGCATATAATATGTGCAGAGCTGTTTTACATTTGAAGGATAAAGAACCAGGTTAGTTATTCCATTTTTAATAATATGGTAGAATAGATATTCAATTAAATCTCTCCTAGTACATCTCAAACTCCTGAGAAAATATTAAAGAACTTTTTAGTGCATGATTGAACTGGTGGGATACAAAGAGAATTTTTCAAAGAAAGCTCAAATACAAGAGTAAGTGGCATATGCCTTTTCCAGGGTGAACAATCAACCCAAGCCATCCTAGAGCTGTATTTTAACAAGCTTAGAAATGATAAGTCAAAAGCCTGTGGTCAAATAAGGTGAGAGAGGGTTTCTGCATAAAACATAGCTCCTTAAAAAACAAAAAATCTTCAGTACCTTAATGGAGGGGGAACCCTATATACAGTGAAACAGGGGACATCTTTTACTTTCTCAACCTGGGTAACAGATGGGACAAGAGGATGAATAATTAACTATACCTTAAGATTTACATACAGCACTCATGTAATTTATACCTCTAATTCATATTACTTCTGTGGTTCAAATTTTAAATTTAATTGAACAGGTCCTGGTTGGTTTATGACCGTTATGTGACAGAAGCAAATTTGAATCTTCCTTGTAACTATGAGCTTTCTACTCTAGCCTCAAAGAATTCACAAAAGTAAAAGCTCAAGCAACATTACTTCTTAAATCAATAATTTACCAACTACATAGGAGAAATTTCACCAAGAAAACAAGCCAGCAGCAAGCATCATAACAGAATTAGAGTTACATATTATATAATTCTAATTATTAGATAAAATATGTATTTCTAAAGAAATGAATATTGAAAAGGCATTTGAAAAAAGAGAGTATCAGAATTAACCAAACCGGTTTGAAAAAGAACAGAAAGAACTTCAAAAATGATACATACAATAACTGAAATGAATAACATAGGAATGGATTAAATAGCAGATTAGTTATGGCTGAGACGGAATAAGTAAAACATAGAAATCAAAGAAGTTAAACAGATAGCTGGTCAGAGAGAAGGATGGGAGAAGTCACTAAGGTAGTGTGAAAAGGTATTAAAGATGCTTCACTGGGGTCCCAAAAAGCAAGGACTAGAGAGAATGAAAAAGAGCCATTTTGAGAGATAAGAGATAGAATCCAAGGAATTAGAAATTAAGCTATAAGCTTAGGAATTCCAAGAAAGAATTTTTATAAATTCATAGGTACAACTTCTTATAATGAACCTGAAAAACAGAAGAATTGAAGAGAAAATCTTGAAAGTATCCAAAAGAAACATTGTACAGATTGCTCACTTTTTACCAGAAACAGTGGAAAACTGGAAGACAGTGGTATTGGTCTGGAATCTTTTTTTGTCCACTGAAAATGTTTTTTTCAAGAAGGGTAAAATAAAGTCATTTCCTGAAGATACAAGAAGACTTTTGACAACCAAAAGACTCTTAAGAGTATATTTACAAAATATTTTCTCTTTTTTATTTTTTCTGTTTATTTATGTATTATTTATTTTTTGGTTGCTGGAGATTTAATCTAGGATTGTGCATGTTAGGTAAACACTACCACAGAGCAACATCCAGCCCTAGAGAATGTTCTGCAGAAAGAAATCAAGATGCCAGGAGGATGAATGAACTACAAAAAGAAATAGGTCAGAGAATGTATTTATAAATCTAGACAAATATTGGTTGTTCAGAGTAGTATCGCTAATGGTAATTTCTAGGGTTAAAAAAATCCAAGTATAACTATAATCATAGAAAACTTATACATGGGTATAAGAGATAGATAATCAGAGTTCAGACATTCTAAAAAGTCTGCCTTATTTGAGAAATGAATAAAAAATTATTGATGACTTTAGACATCACATTTTTAGATATACATGATGAAATATCCAGGATTACCACTAAATTATACAATACATGATGATTAAACTGGCACAGGGTTGCCAAGGGAGATTATAGAAATGAATGTGAATGTATCCATAAACATAGCTCCTGTAAATGGATTTATCTACAGTTAAAGACAGTTTATCTACCTTTAAAAGAAACATTTTTTAAAAAGGCATAAGTAATCTGAACATAGAATGTTTGAAAGTAAAAAAATAATAATATACAAGTTAAATATTTACCAGATATCTTTTTGTTTTTTTTTCTACAAGAGCCATAGACTGTTGCTACGAGTTCATAAATGGTTTGTTTCACTAGGAAGATTAATAATTCCATTCTAAATAGAAAGTTGGTAGAACTGTGAAGAACATTAACAAATTCAATAAACAAACTTAATATAACGGACACATAAAGAACAATCAAACAATATATAGCACATATTTTTCAAGCACAAAGAATGTTTATTAACACTGTTCATGAATTTGGCCATTTTTGTCTCACAAAATATAGGGAATTGACTCAGAAATTATGTTCTGTTATCAGAAGTAGTCAAGTTATTAATGTCAAAAAGCTACCGTATATATTTGAAAGTATTACTTGTAAGTAACTCATGGAGAAAATCAGAACAGGATTTAAAAATAGAGGCCCTTGTGGTCCATTTGTATTTGGCATTAATTAATAATAGATACATTGTAAGAAGAGTGGACTCACTAAGGGAATTAGACATTTGAATATAAATAACTTACACCATGAACTAACATACAATAAGACTAATGAAGAATTATAGTTAATAATTTCTAGATTTGGGGGGAAATTATTAGTTGAGCTTGGGGCTTACAGAAGAAATCATTCTTTTAGCAACTGACTATTTTTCTGGTGATGAAAGTGATATGACCAGATACCAGAAGGACAAGATTATTTTGAGTACCTGAAAATCTAATACTGTGTATGACAACAGAAGATTGCCCTAAATATGATTTTTATTTTGCAAATCTGCAATCACATTTATAGCAGATATGACAGGAGAGTCAGTACAGAATTTAGATAAAGGTTATGAAAGTTATTCATAGAGCAAGAAATAAAAATAACAAATATTTTAAAAGACGATCTGCATCAAATATAGTCAGGGAAGGAACCAATTATGAGATATTGTTATGTCAGATGGGCCAGGATAAAAGAGACAGAAAAGCCCAGATCAAGGGTTTATGCACACAGGGTTTATCCAGATATTTTCTCTGCTTTTCATAGTGTCATTCATTTTGGCTTATTCTGTCTCTCCCCCTCCCCTTTAGCCATGCAAAAAATTTCCTGTTATGTAGTAATATTTTTGATCCCAAAAGTTTTCTATAGTTTTGTCATATTCCTTTCAAATGCTGTTAGCAATTTGACAATGTATTCTATGAACCTAGCAATTCTAGGAATTTATATCCAGGAGTGAAATGTGTATATGTGTGTGTGAATGTATATGTGTGTATGTATAAAATTTAATTAAAATTAAATAAAATTAGAAAATAAGGTTGCATTAGCTACATTTGACATACACACACACACACACACACATATATGTATACACACACATATATGTATACACACACACACACACATATATAAAACCATTTAGTAACCATTTGTGTTAGTGAGCTTTGTGTAATTGTGACCAATGTATCTGACAAACAGCTTGGAGGAGGAAACGTTTATTTTGGCTCACAATTTTGTCGGTTAAGTCCATGATCAGCTGAGTTCATTACTCTGAACCAGAGATAAAGCAGAACTTTATGGCAGAAGGGTGTGGCAGAGGAAACCTGATCAATTCGTGACAGCCAGGAAGCAAATACAGTTTGAGTGCAAGAAGCCAGAGATAACATAATATGCAAGGACACATTGTTCTCATAGTCTAATCATTTCATCTCTGAACATTCCTTCATTGTCTCACATATGAGCTTTCTGGGGACACCTCACATCCAGCCATAACACCATTAAAATTATATGTAGATTAATATTTATATGAAAGAAAAAGCAATATATATCTTTTGTGTAAACTTGCATGTATACTATGTGTTGTAAGCAATAACTTGTTTATAGTTATGCGGACAGTAGTCATATCTCATGATAAATGTGGTGAGAGGTAACTGTTATATAACATAAAAAGCAGAGATGGTATTGGGGGCTTGAGTTTTAAAGTCACTATTCTGCTAACTATCCTGCTTCAGACATATCTCTTTACTTCTCAGGTCCTTCTACGGGTTCTCATGTTTTAAATTGAGGTGAGAGATGGGTATTGGACTTCATTAGCATTAACAGTTCTGCATAATGGTAGTCATTGCCTCTGTCTTCTGCAACATGACAGACAGCAGTCTTAGTATTCTTTCTCTGGGCTCAGTTCTGCCTCACCATTCTTCCCAAAACAATGTGTTAATTCAGGACTTCTAAATAGATTGTGCTTTGTACATGAATCTTCTTTGCCATCCTTTGACAAAACCAGATGATCTTAGAAGTTCTTTCAGCTGGAAGATCTTTCTAGTCAAGGAACAGAGCTGTTGTGGCAAGAAATAATAGGGAATGCCTTTCAAGGCCAAAGAAGAATTCTAGCAGCCCCATTTAAACAAAAAAAAGTGACAAAAAAGTGAAAACAAACAGGTGAAATAAATCTTCATAATGTTTTGTTTAAAATATTTCTATAGGCAATTGATTTAAAACAGCTATTAATGAGATATTTGCTTTTTATATAGAACCTTTGTAACCCACTGTGTTTAAAGCACATACTATTCTAGATAATAAATTTTCACTGGAAATACTTGATCTGTATTTAAGTTGACAGTTTAAAAAGCATATTTTCATATCTACATTCTTAACTTTCATAATACTTAAATTATTAGGTTTTTAAATTTAATTAAAATTAAATAAAATTAGAAAATAAGATAAGATTGCATTAGCTACATTTAACATGTCCCCAAACCACACATGGTTGATGGCAGCCATACTGATTGCCTTATTGGTTTGGAGAATAGAAATAAACATGTGGTTTGGTTTTAGCCCTTAAGGAGATTTTCTTGTTGAGACACTGAGATATCAAAAATAAACATATCAAGAATATAATTCAAAATAGCATAATTAAGTGCTAAAAATTTGCCATAGACAGACTAAGTGCTACTTGGGTAGGAAGTTCTAGAAACATCCACAGCTGGATACTTTCCTTACCACTTTGAAGTCTGAGTGTTGGCAATGACTTGTTGAGTTTGTGAGAACAGAGTGTCTTACTTTAGAAAGTGTGTGTGTTTTGCCTGCAGGCATGGGACCCGCTGTGCTGGAGAAGTGGCAGCCGCTGCAAACAACTCTCACTGCACAGTTGGAATTGCTTTCAACGCCAAGATCGGAGGTATGGGAAACAAACTTAGATATAGACATGAACCAGGCAACTATTCTGCTAAATAGTTTTCAGAATCCTTTTAAAACTAAAGATGGGCATGTTTTTGCATGACAGTATTCAACTCTTGCTGACAGTAAAAAACAAAACAAAACCAAAAAAACACGTTAACATGGGTTGTTCAGTATAGTTAAGGATTGCTGATGCTATACGTGAAAGTATTGCAGACACATCGTTTTTGAACAGGCTTAAAAAAATGTTATTCAGTAATGAAGACAGGGTTATTGGTATCTATACTAAAACACAAACTTGGTGCCTGTTTCTAAAAGAACTAATAGTAGAAACATCAGGTCATCATGTCTCTATAGAATGAGGTGTTTTGAGGTTCTTCACAGCAGATAATACTTTTTTGTGTGTTGTGTTGCTCAGGATTTAAAAAGGGTTCCTTTAACTATAATTAAAGCAGTAAGAGTAAAATCTTTGAAAGTCTCATAATGTAGTGATACTGTTTCCATGAATGATTTCAGATGCACAAACTCAGATATACATAAGTTTGGTATAAGGGTCCCATAAATGCTGTGTAAATCCAAGTATTGATAAAAGCAAACTCTTAACTTTCTCATTTGTAATCATCTTTGTAAGCAATAACCATGTGCCACAGCTACATGCAAATGGGAAGAAAAGGTTATATACAGAGCCTGGTGACTGATCAATATGCCTGGCCTGAAGGCATTCCCATAGGGTCTGCTGAAAGGTCTCCCATAAGATGAATGAACTTTCTGAAACCAGGCTGACCTCCTTGTTTCCAATGTGTCATTTGTTTCCATGTTATACATAGAGTTGGAACTAACAATTTTAGATGGCAACCCTATCCAAGATAAAAATTTTAAATATTTAGGGAACTGTAGTGTCCCCTTATCTCAGATTCCATTGGATGTCTGAAAGCACTGAGAGAACTGATCCCTGCATATTTTTTGTCCTCTATTTAAATACTAACAATAATGTTTATCAATTAGGCACAGTAAGTGATTAACAATAATAACTACTAATAAAATAGGACAGTTTTCACAATAAGCTATAAAAAAGTTATTTAAAACATGAATTATTTCTGAAATTTCCATTTAATATCATCAAACCTTGGCTGTTGTCAAATCAGGGAAAGCAAAGCCACAGATAAGAGGGGACAGTGATATACAACAACAGTGCTAAGAAAAGGTTTCCTGAAACTACCTTGAATTTCAGTCCATGGTAAATTTGATCTTTTCCTTTCATTTATTTCATCCTGAATTCTTAGGATATGACAGTTTACTGACCAGTAATTAGCTGCACTCAGGAATACCTGCTGTGTGTCAGGGGGAAGGCCATTGGGGAGCTAAGGAAAGGAAGCCAAGGATGCTCCCTAAAGGATGATGGCCACTGGAGGCCCCTGCTCATCCCAGAGTCCAATCAGGAGCCACCTGGTGAACCTGTCTTGCAGCCCAGGACTTGTCCTCACATACAGACTTAGACCCTAGATCCCACAATTATACTCTATCACAGACTCAGCACTCTTACTGACCTTGAAGGAATGAGAGCATGAACTTGTGAACTCAGATAAACTGCTGACCTAGCTGAACAGTACTTTATTTAAAAAATGAATGTGTGGCGATGACTCAAGAATGTTCTAAACAAGAGCATTCTGAATCATAAACTTAACCCCTCAAGCCCATGAAGGCATGGAGTTAAATGAGAAAAAGAAGCAGTCTTTCATCTATAAAGTTGATGAATTTTTTTGTGTGAGTTTTTAAGACAGAAAGCCATTACCTTCTAAATGCAACTTAGTCTTTCCCCCCTTTTTTTTCCATATACTTCATGTAGATTACAACAGAAGTTGAATTGAGGTGTTGTGTTGATATTCTCATGTTAGCATTTGCACACACTCGTGGGATTATTAGTTATTAACAGTTATAGTGTTTTTTTTTTTTTCAGACCTCAATGTACTGGTAAAAGATTCATTTTAGGCTTTTAAATAAAAAGTCAGAGGGAGGGGCATGGTGATACCTGCCTGAAATCTCAGCAGCCCAGGAGGCTGAGGCAGGAGAATTGTAAGTTCAAGGCCAGCCTCAGCAATTTATCGAGTCTCTAAGCAAGCAACTTAGCAAGACCCTATCTCAAATATAAAATAAAAAATGGGCTGGGGATGTAGCTCAGCATTTAAGCACTTGTGGGTTCAGTTCCCATTACCAAAAATCAAAATGTAAGAAGATGAAGTATTTTCTTTGTCATTACAAAATGGAATGATTAAGTTTGAATATTTATATTAAATTAAAAGAAACCAATGGCTATTCAGGACTGAGTACATGCAGAGTATTAGCCTGTGTTTTCTATGGCCACAAAACAAATTACTAACAGACTAAGTGTAGTTTTTATCCCATAATTTTTAGACTCATTCACAACCTTCATTCTCTACAGTACTTGTAATTATTTTCTTTTAAAAGTCCAAAAAGTCACAATGTCAAACAGTAAAACTTAAGTATGTGCAACAACTATGTACCTATTAAGAATAATTAAAAAAAAAAAAAAAAACAGAACCAAAAAGTCTAGAAGCAGAGAATTTGAAGGCGTAACAACCAAGTGTAGTGTCTATAGGGATACTTGGACGATTTAATGTTGGCTGGGTGTGAGATGACAAATAGTTTAACCGACTATTTGTATTGTTTAAATGAAGAAAGTGAGGCAAAATTTTAACAGTTTCTGAGTACTGGCTCTATGTGTATTCATTGTTCATTTTTTCCTATTTTTTATTTGCAAGTTTTATAGTTAAACTTTTTAAATGAAGTAGTCCCAATTCAACCACATAATACCCAAAGCTACCTGATTTGAGGCTTTAATATTTAGTCTCTGTTTATTAATAACCAATAAAAACTTAAAATCCTACTGAGATAACAGTATTTTCCTAAAGAGTAAGTTTGCCATGTAATGGTAATAATTTTAAAATAATACAATGTCTCAGTGATGATAAGTAGTTTTAACTGAGGAGGAGCATATTTATTTACCAATAGAATGTTTTGTTAGATTTCTGTTATTTTGTTAGTTTGATTGCATAAAATGAAAAAAAAAAAAAGGAAGCCTGGAATTTGGCATGTAACTTATTTCTGATTATCTTAGTGTCCTTTTGCAAAAAAGAGTTAATAAATTTCTACTGTCTGATAGAAACATACTTAAATCAAGATTAATAGCTAAACATTGCAAAAACCCTTTGAGAATTATCTGAAGTGTTAAATGCATTCTCATTTATTATTTGGCTTGTAAATAACTTGGCAGAAAAGACATATATTAAATTCAAATCAATTTTAAGATTAGAGGATAGTATTCAATATGGAAAAAAGGAGACCAGCCTAACTTGGCAGTTTTCCAAGTTTTATAAGTCTGCC
Organism: Marmota monax; assembly: GCF_021218885.2. Classification (NCBI taxonomy): domain Eukaryota; kingdom Metazoa; phylum Chordata; class Mammalia; order Rodentia; family Sciuridae; genus Marmota; species Marmota monax. The sequence goes on along the minus strand of NW_026693595.1, from coordinate 1,172,147 downwards.
ACGGTATATACCAACTAGGAACATGAGATATTCAGTGAAAAGAAATTTTAGGAAAGGTTGATGGTTTGAAACTCTTTGTCAAATACTCAAGAGTGGGATGAGAAGGGAGAGATTGTGTTTGCCGTTGTAGAAATTAGAACTGTAGGGGGTGATAACAGTGGAATAAAAAAGATTTTAAAGAAGTCTTACTCATTGACATGCAATTTAACTTCCTTTCTCCCCAAAATGACTTCTACAAAGCAAGCATTATACTTTTATAAGGGAAAATATGCTTACTAAAGTGTTGATTAAAGATGTTTTCTTTTACCCCCAAATCCTATATCTGGGTTACTTGGGTATCATGTAGTGAAGGCTCTGTAACTTGCTGGTCCTCCTTTCTGTCTTGAAGGAGTACGAATGCTGGATGGAGATGTCACAGACATGGTAGAAGCGAAATCAGTTAGCTTCAATCCCCAGCATGTGCACATTTATAGTGCCAGCTGGGGACCAGATGATGATGGCAAGACTGTGGATGGACCAGCTCCCCTCACCCGGCAAGCCTTTGAAAATGGCGTCAGAATGGTAGGTTTTTAAAGCATGAAAGCTCATCCAAGGTGGTGATTCTCATATGAAGACTTTGTGACCATCTCACCCTCCAGGTTAGAAGAACGGATGGAGCTCAAGGGTTGGGACAGTAGATAGATTAATGGAAAGAGGTGCTGTTGTTTCTCTTCTTCCTGCCAACTAAGAGCTAGAGAAGTTCCTCTGGTGAGAATAGAGGTATGCTTATATTAACTCAAAGGAAGTATATTAATTAATATGTTCAACTTGAGTTTGGAGAAGCAGATTCTTGGGGCTGTGAGGTTAAGTGGGGATGTTAACATTCTTCAGCTAGTGCTGATAGATTATCCAGTAATACCTTTTGGCTACCTACTTTTGTCATCCCTTTCCTAGTCTCACTTCTGTCTCAGGATGATATTATTTTTCCAATGGCTCCCAAACTCCCTGACCAAGTAGCTTAACCCATCTTGTGTTCCTTGATTTCAATGAAAGATTCACTGACTGCTGTCTTCCAATAAATGGACTACGTAAACTAATGTGATAAAATGTCTGTTTCAAATTTCTTTAAAAATTCTTATTCAAATTAAATAAAAATGAGGATTTTGCTACTTATAATCATAAAAGGAGAGCTCAAGCAGAAGCAAGCTGTTTCTTGTGTATGCATAGACCTTTATGTGGTTTAAAGCATATACTGAGTCATGTTCACTGGAGGCCATCATTGGTCTGGCCCTAAACATCCTTGCCTTCCTCATCTCTTTTCTCCTTCATCATATAAGCAAACTTCACCATTAGTATCCATTATCACATACTGCTTTTGGCAATTCCCTGCTCTTTCACCATGGCACTACACCCTACCCCCCCAAGTCCTCACACTTTTGCCCAAATCCTGCTTGGTCTTTAAGCTTCAACTAAAAGGTCACCTCTTTCCAGAAGCTTCTTACTGCCCAAACTAGAAGTAAGTGTAATTAAATCTCTATTCTGTGATCCCTATTCTTTATATTTTTACTGATGTTTTATAGAGTTGTCATCTCATATTGTGTGTTGTTTCTAAGTGTATCTTCTTTGCAAAATCTTCAGTTCCTGGAGAGTAGAACTTATTCCAAACATCTTCAAGAGTTTTGCAAAACCTAGATGGCTCACTGAATTCTAGTGAGCACTCAATTAAGTGTGTGTTGAATTAAGTTTAATTTACTGCAAATGATACTAACTATAGAGTTGTTATGTATTCTTCCCAGGTTTGGAACAGTGGAATGTAGTGAGTTGATTAATGTAGTGCTGAAGTAGGAGTAAAAATAATGTCTCCCACATCTTTGTGGAATTGGTCTTAGGATTTTAACAGAAGACTGAGTTAAGCTGTTTCCTGGTTATTCTGAAATAGACTGGAGGGGGAAATTATGTATTTTTTTGTGGGAGCTTCCTAGATAAATGATAGTTCATGTTTGGTTAAGATTTGACTTTTCTAATTTTCTCAATTTTCAACTACATCAGAGCCCTCTTAAACTGTAAGATAATGTTTTAACGGTTGTCTAGAATTTTTCTTTCCAAGTTTCTTCATCTAATGATTTCATTATCATAGGTGTAGACTACAAAATACTATTCTTGCTCACTCTGACATCCACAGAATGGTTTTTAAGTTAAGTAGACCAAACTTAGTTCGTATTTAACCTTCAAATTGTATTTGTGTGTTGCCTATACTAAAGAGAAACATGGAATTTCTTATAAATATATAAATATTTGTATTAGTAATGCACAATCTCATGACTGTACATGTACATGTGATAAAAGGCTGTGTATCCAATAGCTGGTTTTACTAAGATACTGCAAGGCCTGCCAGTGACTAGGTAACATGAACCAAAGGATGTCACATTTATTTTGCTGGGGAATTTATTGTTCCATAGAAATCTCAACAGCAAGCTTAAATGTGTAAAACAAACAATGGAGTGCTTTGGTTGAAAGGAGAGTGAAAAAAAGTTAAGGTTAGAAATGAGATCATGTGCTAAAACCACTAGAACACAGAGGAGTACTATACTGAGAAATAAATGATGTGGAAAAAATGTATATTCATTATTAGTTACAAAAATAACCTTGTGCTTATTATGATAGATCATGTACAAAAAAAATGTATGAGGGTGAATTAATAATAGATTTCCTCATTCATTTAGGTAACAATGCTGGGAGTATACAACACATCTTTCTGTACTTCTACACGCATTAACAACCCAGGATCATTTTATACATCTGTATGCTACTCTTTTCACATAATGGTATCCCAGGGGCATCCTTTCAGAGCAACCCATAAGGATAGAGCTCATTTGTTTTATTTATATCAAAATTTGGGGAATATAGAGCTACCAGAACTTTGGTGCTGAGGGCATAGTTCAGTGTTAGAATGCACAAGGCCCCAGGCTCAATTCCCAGCAGTCCCCCACAAAGGGAGAGAAAAGGGAGCAGGGAGTCAGAGGGAGAGATATAATAATTTATTTGATATTCCGTTGAGGAACTTTCAAAGTTTAATTCTCAACAAAAAGACATTTAGTTTTAAAATGAACCATTAACTTTTAGAGTTGAAGAAGTAACAAAAGAAATGACTTTAATAGGATTATTTTCTGACTTCTAGCATTTCATATCAAAATATGTAAATTACAAAAAACAGGGTTAACCCATTGAAGTAATGTCAACACATTAGCATTCTCATATAAGTTAGGCTAAAGTCATATCCAACACCTGTCATATACTTCTCTCTGACCTTATATAGATCAAGGTACTTCTCAGCTTCCATTTTCTCATCAAAATGAGGTCAATAATAGCACTCACTATGTTCAATAAAAGCATTTCTTTTTTTAAAAGAAAAATCATTTCTTTCCAAAAAACTCCTATGCTTGTCCTCAGTCGCCCATTCTTCTCTCCTTGACCATATCTACCTTGCAGAGTTCTAGATGAATCCCTTAGTTACCCAAAAGGTAGATCAGAAAGAATAAGGTATGCATTATCACAGACTTTCTGAGTTCTGTGGTGTCATTTACTTTTTCTTCCTCTGTCTATACTTGCCTTCGATTTTACTTGCCCTTAAAAAAAGCATCTTCAATTTCATCATGATCACCTCTGGATATATAACTCATTTCAGTTATCTATGTGAGTAGTCTTGAATTCAGTTTATATTTTCCCAAAGGATGTTTCTCTGAATATCTATGAATATGTAATTTAATATTTTAAGCAGTATATTAGATAGTCTTTTCCAGGAAAATGAAAACTTTTACTATTTTCTCTGTTATCAGGCATCAAGTGAGACTGTAAATTTTATGTTCTTTGCAATCATTCTAATTTATGTTTGTATATAATATATAATACCCGGGAAATAGTTGGATGAAAAACTTTATACAAAGTTAGATTATGGAGGGTAAAAGAAAAATAAATAAGTAGTGTGTTGGCTGTGTGATTTAAGGCATGAAGGAATAAATGGTTGATACAATAATTCCTTCAGTTAGCTAACTGAAAACCTATGCAACAGTCCAAAGTCACTCTGTCCTATCAAAGTTTAAGTAAATCATCTGTAAAAATACAGGAACTGGAAATTACTTATCCCTCCTATTAAATTTAGTGAGCTCCAACTTTCTATTCAATGTAAATGAAGGGATGAAGAAAAAACATCTAAATTTTACATGTAATATATTAAAATCCCTCCATTCTAGCAACAAGACAGAAAACAAACTATCAAGACTCCATCAGCTGAGGATAGGTGGGATGAATGAAATAAAACTAGGGGCTGGGGGAAGGCAGGACTGCTTTCATGGAAGGTCAGGATATCCTCTTTGAAGAGGTGATAATTGAGACATATATGATAATAAGGCAGTCGTGTGAAGAACTAGGAGATGAATGTTCTACGCCAAAGGAGCAGAAAAAACAAAGAACCCTGATTAGGGAGAGATTTCAGTGTATTCCTGGAACAGAATGCTGATTTGGACATAGGGAGCAATCTATAGGGAGCACCGAAAGAGTGGTGAGAAATGGATTGGAGGTGTGGGTAAGAGCCAGCTCAGCAGAGTTTTCTAAACCATGGAGAGGGGTTGCATTTTGTTTTGTTTCAGAAATGTACTGGAGGTTTTAAGCCATAGTGCCCTGATCCGATACACAGTTTTAAAAGATCACTGCTCTATGGATAGCGAAGTTTATGTGGCGTAAAGGGTGGGGAAGCAAGAGTGAAAGATTGAAAGGCCATAGGACAGACTTGAGCTGGGTAACAGCAGTGCCAAGATCACCAAGGAGATCAGGCAGCAATAGAGGTAAACCCAAGTATCAAGAGGTAATAAATATATTTTGCTCAGGGAGCCCAAGTATTGATTGCATCCATTCCTTCTGTTTGCTAATCAAAAAATGTAGCAAATATTGAATTTTAAAATGCTCCCTATTTGTTTACTCTAAGATAAGCATTTGGCTCCTAGAATGTAACACTGCTTTCAAAGACTTTAACAAAATCAGAATTGATTCGATTTATAGCCCCTCTAGAATTAATATGCCAGAATTCCATTAGAGAAACTGTGTTAAACAAACCATATCACAGTTGACAACTTGCTCTTTCTCCCAAGAACTGCATTTTATTTGATGCTAAGGAGCTGTAAAATTAAATGCAAGTATTAGAAGCATATAATTTGAGCCAGACCCAATTAATGTAATAATAACAATAATAATAATAACAGAAACATGAAGAACATTTAACATTTTGACCAATCTATTGTTATACTAGAATCACTCTTCTAAGCTCTAAAATAGACAATTAACTTTTTATTGTCTCAATAATCTTATAAGACAGTTACTGTTCTCCCCAATTTTTACAGATAGGGAAACAGAAATCCAGCACAGCTAGACATATCAGAACATGGACCTCAAAGAAATCTAAGAAACTCTGTTACATGTTGTCATTTTCATTTTATTGAAAACATCTGACCTCCTACCTTACTGTTGCTATGGTGAATGATTCAATTGCTCACATCCTACCTAAAGCTGCCTCCTCCGTTAGTTCTCTGCCCCCGACCATCCCACCTTATCCCATCAAAGATCTATCTCAATCCATTATTTTTTTATCATCAAAATTTCTCTTTCAACTCTATTATTATCATCAGTATACATTAATACTGTTAATTCTCCCACCTTAAAAGAATGAGGAGAGAATTCTCCTGTTGTCTTATATCTCCTTCCTATGACTGCCTTGTTTCTCTTTTTCCCTTTTGAATGAAATTCCATGAAGCCATTGTCCATATTTACCTCCAACCAGCTCTTTTTTAAAATTATTATTTATTGAAATCATGGCATAAGATCTCCGCCCCAGAAATCTGCTGAAGTTGCTCTTTCTCTTATCAAGGTCACGATGACCTCCCTGTACAAACCCATGGGTTTTGCCTTTCACTTGTCCTAACAGAGGCCCACCTGGTTCTCTGGTTCAATATAATACACACATTCTAAACTTTCAGAACCCCTTCTTTGCAGTTATCATCCCTTTTTATGCTCACCTTTTTGCTTATCTTCATAAAATCCAGAGTCTCACTCTGTGTTTTTCTGTATCCCAAATAACCTGAACAGTATTGGATACTCAACAGGTGTTCATTGAAGAAAGAATGAATGATTGAAGGAATGTGTGGATGACCTCCATGCCAGTTTGCTATGTCTTGAGTTAATTTATTTGAGAATCATGCTTACATTGCTTTTTACTTAAAATTCTGGAACTGAGTTATCAACACACATGGTATACCATAGCAGTTAAAGTGTCCAGACTCTGGTTCAGATGCTCCAATTTGGAAATTTGGGTTATAATACTTTTTTATATGTTCAAGCTAATTAACCTCTGAGGATCAGTTTTCTCCTCTATAAAATGGAACTAGCTGCCAATAATTACCTTAAAGGAGTGTTGTGAAGGCCATACGATTGATACCTATATAAAATATTCAGCAGAGTTCCTGAAACAATGTCATAATCACTGCCACACATGGGCAAGGGTAATAAAAATGAAAGCATGATTACTCATAAAATACCATAAAAGTCTTGTCTGTTCTAAATATCTTGGTTTAATCAATTTCATATTGGTGATTCTTATGGAACATAATTATAGAATCTTGAGTTTATATTAATGAGTGGCCTATGTAGTAGGAAACAGTATCCAAGAGAATATTATCTAGGGTGCATTACAGAAACCCCTAACTTAATAAAATGCTAAACAGCATGGATTGGGAAACACCATTTATATATCATTTCTTTGGTGAGGTAAAAGCATATTAAAAGCTCAGAGTCCTCCAATAAGAAGATGTGTTTAACTTTATTTAATCAAGGTTCTTAAGTTGAACCACATAGAAGCTTTTCTTTTCATGACTTTTCTGATTTGCTTTTAAATTTAATTTCATTTTCGATCCTATGGAACTATGCTATGCAAATTCAGCTACACTTGTTAGACCTTTAGAGACAGAACATCAGAACTAGAAATAATGTTAATGGTTAAGTCAATTTTAACCGGTATTTATGTGTTTCTTTACTTGTTGGTGGCACCACTATTCACCCTGTGTCTCTTCCTAAAACTTGTGATTTTCTTCCCTTTCCTTATCCCAGTCATCTGTAAGTCTTGTCTGTACTGTTTCCTCAAAGTCCATGGAATCTGCCCTCTTGTTCTCACAATTAGAACAGATGTCTTTCACGCAGACTTCTGCAGTAGCATACTTCTAAAACTTTCTCAATTAAGCATCAGCTTTCAATTCTTCATGGAAGTGGCGGTCAAAGAATTATTTCTATATTCAAACTTGTCCTTTTTCTTTTTTTTTTTTTAATTTATCACTGCTTTCCATGACTGACAAGGAATATTCTAGACTTTTTAGGAGGGCACACAGGGTCTCTTAAAATTTTGCTAGTGGTCTCAGAATAAAAATTTTACATGTCATCTTAGAAAGGACAGTTTAAAAGTTCCTCTCATCCACATTGACGTGGTTCTATTTGCTGGTTCCATTTGCCATTGTGAGGCTTGGACCTGCCCCTTGACAAAGGGCCCCTCAGGGGACATTCCTGACTTAATCTTCCCCCATCAGTCCTAATAGAAAAATGATTTTATTAAGCAAGTCAGTCAGTCAGTTGACTGTGTTTCAGATATAGATGATTCCAGATTTGGTGTCAGAATAAGAAGCTAAGAACCTAAAGTTGTCTTTGATAGACTCATTTATTCATCTGTTCCTGATGGTGTTCAGGAGACATTCACTGGGTGGTTCCAGTATTCCAGGCTCTTTTATAGATGGCAGGGAAAGATGAATAACATTGGGCCTTTGTCTTTGGGGAGCTCACCATGCAATGATGAATAAATGTTCCAAATGATATGCAAACTCCCACTGTCCTTTCAGTTGAGTCTGGTAAGAGAGAGCAGAACAAACAGCACACAAAATACACAGCTCATCATAGTACAGTCTAGTTGCCTTGGAATCATCTTTTCTTGTCCCATTTGGATTATTAAACTTTAATAAGACAGTGTAATTGATATGCATCAGCATGTGTCTAACACTTTGACAGCATTTCACAATTTTCTGACAAGTGTGTTGAATAATAATCTGTAGGAAAAGAGTAAAAAACTTGAAATTGAATCTTTATAATCAGAGAACCCTATATTTTTGTTACAAGTAATTCCCTTATTATTTTACTCAAGAAATATTTCTTAAATTTCACTATATAACAAGCACTTGTTGGGCATTTGTCTTCATTATCATTATCATCGTCCTCCTCCTCTTCCTTCTTCTTCTTCTTTTTTGGAGAAATCACATGGTTCATTATAGCTATTCTAGGAGCACAGCTTATAAAGTTGTTTGTTTTGTTGTCAGTTTATCTACAAGTATATTTTCAAGCCCACATCATTTTTCTTTGTGATTTTTTTTTTTAAATTTGGAAATGTCAGTTAAAGCATCAAGGGATTCACAGCAGAACAGAGCCAAATGTTAAGGATAGGCAAGAAGATTCAATGAAATCTGAATCATTGGTCCTTGATCTCCCTACTCACACTATCATATTCAGTGGTCCATATGGAAACCACCATAGTTAATGGACATCTATTGGATATGGCTAACTGTTGAGTCTCTTAGGGCCCTGATTACTATTTCCTCTACCTGACATCAGTTACCTTTTTGATTCAACAGAGTTTGGAATTGATTATTTGGCATACTTGCCGAAAGCATAAGGTTATTCTACAGTCACACATTGTCTATCACACACACACACACACACACACACACACACACACACATTTTTCTACCCTTAAATTAAAGGCATATGTTTACTAGAAGAGGAGAGAAGACTCTAATGAGCTTGTACAGTAAAAGCAATAATAATAATCATAATAAAATTAACTGATTCCACCCTGGAGGGATTATGTTTTTATCTGATATGCACAGAGCTGTAGCAGGATTGGTACCAGTTTGCATTTTAATAAATGACAGATTGCCGTTAAATTATTTGGTGAATGTTGTAAAACTTTGGAGTGATGTATGGGTAGGCAAAGATAGTGGAGGAAGCTTATTTAAAATCAGTTCCTCTTAATGAGAATTTATTTGAACTGATATTTATTTTAAAAGTCTTCCCTCCAGATTTGATATACCCTGATGGAACTCTATGTACTTAGAACTTTAGCAAAACTAAGAAGTGACTTGCCAAGTATGTCCAATGTAATGTCATCCATTTTGGAAACAGATGTGTGCCTTTCATGAATACATATGCAGTTTCATGTTCCATAATTCCCTCAAAGTTATATGACACTAAAGAGTCCGATTTTTAGATTACTATATTAGTGTGAATTATGATGCATTTTTATGGGGAGTGCTGAATTCTATTCTAATCTTGTGTGGTACAAAATCCAAATATTTATTGCCACTTTGTTTTTATTTATAGTGTAGAGATTCATTAATAACTGAAAGTTGTGAAATTAACTTTTGCAAATCCCATTCTAAATCCCTCTGTTAAACTATTCTACTCATGCATTAACCAGATATTAATAATTTATTTTCTGTGTGTTTATTTTGCTCTGTTTACTGTGACTGATAGATTAACTAGTGGAGGTGATAGGGGGTGTATGGTAAGTGAGGGCCCTAGACATTGTTTACTAGATGCTGGACATTTCTGTTAAGCAAAGATAAAAGTACATAGAGATTGGATTAGGTCAAGTTAAAGTCTATGCCAATCTGGAGTTTTTGTGTTCATACATATAGATTTCAGAAAGCTGATAGGGAGAACGAAGAGATCAGTTTCCTTCCACATACCAGAAGTCATCAGAAAAGAAAGGCCATGTGTCATTAACATGAGTAAATTGAACAGAGCTGATAATAGCCAATGATGTTTATCATTTCCATAGCAAAGTTTTTAGACCACTTGGCCTGTACCCACATTCTTCATCACGTGTTTGATGATGAGTACAGTCAAACCTAATATTCAGAGCTATAGACATCAGAACTCTCACGGCAAGCTAGTTAGGCATTAAAATGAGCTCATAGGAACACCAGTTTATGGATGTATAGACTGAGTCTTGGCAAAGTGGATAACGTGGCCATTAAGAAACATGACTGGTTCAGGCTCATGTCTGCCTCCCTCCAAAGCCTGCATTTGTTGCCACTGTGTGATATTGCCTCCTGTCCAATAGATCATGCAGGCCCATTTGAAAACATTCAACAGATTTGTGGTCATGAAGATGACCACTGCAACAAAGAGCTGGCTTCTCTGAATTTCCAGGGAACTTATAATCCAAGCAGCTGATTAGGTGTATCCTGTACTTTGACTGTATTGTTTTTTTTTTTTCTTCACATTTGGAGGAGGCCTGGAATGGTGTGCAGAGTAGTTACCTTGCTCAGTTTGGTCACTCTCTAGTATTTAATAAATCAAGTTACTAAGTTGTTATAACTTCCATGTCCCTGAGAAAAGACTGTGATGGTTCCTTCTTTATGGAGCCATTGTGAAGACTGAATAAGATCTCACATATGAAGTTCTCAGCCTGGCTGCTGGTCTCCTTAGAGGAAGGGCAAGATTTGATGCATCTTTAAGGACTCCAGATTATTCACCACAGAGACATTAAAAAAAAAATGAGCCTAATGCTGATTGTTAATGTTTTCAAGTATAAATTATTTTGGTCTAAGACTAAATATTTATGGGTAGAAATATTTATATATATGTATATGTATATATATGATTTTCTTGATTTCACAATAATATGGGATAATCCATAAGATCAAGGTCATTGCTTCTTGTGCTAGAATCCTATGACATCATTCAAGCCCCACTGTGGGCTATAGATAGGGAAAGATTGTTACTCTTTTAGAGTTGAGTTGGCAGTTGGAATCAGCTCACAGTGAGAACTCTCTCATTTAAAACTAACTTAGAGGAGAGTATAAACTTTGCATTATTGCTGGAATATTCTGCTATCCTCATGTCCAAGTGCTTTTCCAAACATTTGCAGTAAATTCTTTTCATACTCTTGATGATAATAAATGTTTTTATTCTCTATGAAAGGAATTTTTCAAGTTTTACTCCCTCAATATAAATTTAAAGATAATAGTATATTTTTAAGAAGTTTCAGAACGGGTACTTAATTTTGGAAATGTCATTGCTGAGCACAGTGGCACACGCCTACAATCCCAGCCACCCAGGAGAGTAAGGCAGAAGGATTGTAAGTTCAAGGCCAATGTTGGCAATTTAGCAAGACCTTATCTCAAAATAAAAAGAATTTAAAGGACGGGGGATGTAGCTCACAATGTTAGAGCACCCCTGGGTTCAATCTCCAGTACCGCCAAAAACAAACAAACAAAAACATGTCCTTCCAATTTCATAACCCTGGCTCTCCTGAAAGTCTGGTTTTTCTTTTTGTCTGCAATAATCCAACATGTAGAGACTTTTGGCAGGTATGAGAATCACTTTTCTTCTCCAAAAAATGGGAATTCTGGTATGGCAGATATACCAAGAACAGCTGTGTTGGTGCTACAAATTATTGAATGTGATTATTTCAGAGAGCATACGACATGCACATGTACATTTTTAGCTGCTTGGAATGAGTACTTGAGAACCCTCCTCTGCATGTTTCCCCATCTAACCACTGTTAATAGTCTCCATACCATGGGAAAACAGCTTGCACAGTGCTCAAAGCTTAAAGGGCTGTTGCCTCTATGTGTGAACAGAAGTATATAATATCCTCTGTCTTTTTAAATTTAAATTAATTTTTTTCTTTTAAATACATAAAACGATAAAATGTACATACCAATGGGGCACCATCTGATGTTTTCATACATGTAGACATCATGTAATGTTTAAATCAGATTAAGTGTATCTATCATTTTAAACATTTCTTTATGGTAAAAAAATGTTCAAAATCTGTTCTTCTGGGCTTTTGAGATTACTTGAGTCTTGCTGTATTTAGTCAGCTTTCATTGCTGTAACAAGATACCTGAGAAAAAGAATTTAAAAGGAGGAAAAATTTGGCTTATAGTTTCAGAGTTTTCAGTTCATTGTTGCTTGGCTTCATTATGTTTAGGCCTGTGGTCACACAGAAAATCATGACCACCAAGAGTGTGTGCTGGAGTAAAGCTGCTTACCTCAAGGCAGCCAGGAAGCAAAGGTAGCTTGTTTTTATAACAAAGCCCCTCCCCCAAATCATCCATTCATGAGGTCACAGCCTTCATGATCCAATCACCTTCCAAAAGACCCCACCTTGACACTACTGAATTAGGGCCAAGCCGTCAATGTATAAGCTTTTGGGGAACATTTAAGATCCAAACTGTAATAATTGCTGAGACTTCTGTGAGTCAAATGAGGAAGATGAGGTTTGAGATAAAACAGAATTGGCCTGTAGGAATTGACCATAGGTAGAACTTAAAAGCAGACAATTATTTGGAAACTTTGGGTTTGGCAGAAGAGATAAGGTAGAATGGGTGGATGTTTTGCTTTTAAAAATTTTTTTCTCCAATCTGCTTTTGTTAAGCTGTGTTTTCCTTATTATGTTACTGAGTATTTTTAGGAACACCCAGTATTGCTACTAGTCAGGGAAATCAGCATTGGATAAGGCAAGATCAAGTGCATGTACAGAATATCAGAAGGTTATAGAAATAAAATTTTTTCCTCAAAAGTATATGTATTTGCAAGAGTAAATACACCCAGTTTTTGTTACCTAAAAGACATTCTATTACCTTTTGCATGAAAGACTGATTTTCCTCTGGTTATGCTGTAAAAATAAATGAAGTAAAAGAAGTTCACGCTATTGTAATGTGCTGTCAGGAGCAAGCGCCACCCTGCTGTGCGATTTTGTGATAAAGTGTAAGAAACTGCTAAGTATATAAGCCCTCAGTGTCAATCCTTCTAAAGAAAGGGCATCTCTGAAAACAGGATTGATTCTACTCAGCCTTTAGTGAGTTGATGCTTTCCTGAATTTATGTGCTAGCAGATGTGGTAGATAAACAACTCTTTTGTTTGTTTGTTTGTTTGTTTTGTTTTGTTTTGGGGTTAAAACCCAGGGCCCTATAAATGTTAAACACACACTCTACTGCTGAGGTACACCCTTAGCTGCAACCCATCTTTTTCTTTCTATTTAACACAATAAACATAAAATTAGCTGTTTACAGGAGTTTGATGGTGGAGAGTTCTGCATTTGTAGCACTGAATATTCTTTTTGCTAGTCTTCAACTACATGACTCAATATTTCCAAGTGTCACTTTTGAAAATTAAGTTAAATTCACCCTGAATTTAATGCAATATGTTGTCCATTCATGGACTAGAACATTCACAGTTTTTGTGAAAAGATCCTAAACATAGATTATAAATGGGATTTTAACAGTTTTTCATTTTTAGTTAAAAAGTAAATTTTGATTTTTAAAAAAATAATTTCAAATTTGTCATTTTACTAGAAATACTTCCCACAGCCATCACTAGCAACTGACTCCATAATCATTATTGGGCTCTCTATTTTTAATCAAAAAAAAAGTGAAGCCAACTGCATTTGGTATGCTCAGGAAGCATATAAAACGGGTTTTCATTTGTGTATGATAAAATTAATATGGTTGCTAATAACTCCACCTAATATTTTTCATTGTATTATTAAAAGGTCAAAAGAACATAAAAACATCACTTCACATACTTGGCCTAGCAACCTATTGTAAGCACAGTATCAGAATCAGAGCAACTGCTAAGACTAAAATGATGGGTGAGTGTGAGAAGGAGAAAAAAGATGAGGAGACAGAAATGAAGAGAAATGGGTCACTATTCACATAAGCTTTCTTCCACTTTTAGTGTATTTCTCCCCCGCCCTCCCCCAGAGAAGTAGAAAATAAATATATCCATAGTTTCAATCTTTCTCATCCACCATCCTTTGGTAGGTAGGTAGTTGAAAAAAGACAAGAGACTGTGGCTGAGCATTGGCTGAGAATCATGGAGACACCCTAAAGATTGCTTTTGGTAAGTCAGTCTGGAGATGTTTAGACAGTCCTTCCCCTGAGGCCAATTGAAGGCCCTGGGGGCAGCTTTGAAAACTGAAGCAGATACAGGAAGACTGAGACAGTAGCAGGGGCAGGGCCTGGTGCTGAAACAGGTGCTGACATCAGCAGGTGATGGGCCCTTGGATCAGCTGCGGAGAGCTGTGGAGAGCTGTTGGTTGACCTTTAGGGAGCTATTGTTTCCCATTGGGTAGCATTCCTGGGAATTTTGTTTGGAAACAAGAGGAATTATTGAACCATTGGCTGTACTCAAATGACCAAATAAATAAACTATAATTAATGACAGTTTGGTTTTTGAAACCCTCTGTTTACCTTAATTATCCTGAGAAGCAGAATCAAGTGAAACCTGCATACTCTTCCTGTTGGACCTTTCCAGCTGTGGGTAGATCATAAAAACATAAGAGTCCCACATGCTTGTGTTCTGGATGAGGATGAGGGGCCTGGAGTTTAGTATCTTGTTGTAGGCTTGTTCCTGTTCAAAGCAGCGCATAAGCTCCAGATTCGTAAACCTCACAGACCAGGTCTCTTTAGTCCTTAAAAACATCTCATGTCTGTCTTATTCAAGTCCATTGAAAGGGAAAGGGTGGCCCACTTTATCATCTGGGTTCATACAATTGATTTGCTTGCCCTTGGTCTTCATCTTCCTCAAATGAACTGATTAAAGAAAAAAAAATCTCAGAATTTCATAAGCTGTATCCCAAAGATGTCTTATTACATCTGTACCATGACTTCATTCTCTATGCGCATTTCAAAGAATGCTTTCTTCACCAAGATAGACCAGTTTCCTCTCCAAGGTTCTGGGAGTGGTGAGGCCATCTGCTCCTGATTAGTGTTCAATTGCTGACTTTCTTTCTTTTCTGGGTATTTTTCAGGTCATGTTAATCATTTATCCGATGAATGATAATGATTTAAAAAGTTATGAAAATTAATTCACGAAAGCACTGTTTGAGAATTCTGGGACAAACATCTTTTGTGAATGCCGAAGCAGTTTGTAGAAGTTTTTATTTGTTCATTTTCTTTTTTGGTGGTTTTTTAGTTTAGTTTTGTTATTTATCTTTGCCATTGCATGTATTTCAAGATCAGGCCCATTTCCTTCAGTGAATGTTGTTCAAGAAGGAAGATATGTTGTGGAAATGGAGCTTTAAAAAGATACCCAGTTCTCCTCATATCTAAGCTACTGAGTTGTTAGTTGCAGGTGTCCTGTGTCTCCCACATCTGTCCCCCTTATCCCTGGAAGCCCAGTGTCCATGGAGCATGGAGAATGGAATACCCCTGCCACACCTAGGAGCTGACAGAGAGGTCTGTGTTTTTTAACCACTGAGGACAGGAATGTGTAAAAACTGGGGAGAGGATAGCATGGGGCTTTAGTAAATTAGGCATTTGGGTTTTACTTGGAGAACATCACAGATAAATGAAAGAAGTTTCTCATTCTGAGGGTTATTCTGTCATGTCTCTTCATGTCGATATACACACATACATAGATTCTGGTCAGACATGGGGTCCTTATCTCTTGTCTCCATGATGTTTTGGTTAAATGATGCAGGGACCATTAATGTGTCTCAGCTTCCTAATTTGTAAAAATCCATATAATAATATCTACCTTTCTGGCATTACTCTACATTTTACTCTTAATTGGGTAATAATAGAATTCATACATTATCATTTCCTTCCTCCTTTTTGTATTGCAAGAGATCTCCCTTATTTATTTAAGATTCTTTAAGAAGCCTTGCTAAGCAACACAGGAGGAGAAAGTCATATTAAAGTATCAAATAAAATAACTTCATTGGCTAAAAAGTAATCACACCATGTAACGAAACAAAACTTAGCTTTTGGTGTATGATTGAATTGGTAATCCGGCATAAAGTGGCCTTTTCTGACCTTCTGAGCCACAAGAAAAACTAGTTCCTCTCTATCCTTTAAAAATAATGCTTATGGGGTAATATAAATTGATTTTTGTAGGGCACACATAAGAAAAAACACATGCACATTTAGATACACAATGAAAAAGACTATTTAGTGTTTGGTTGAATGGATCCTGCATGGATTTCACAATATCTTTTGCCTTAAGTTCATTAACTTTTAAGTTGGCACTCAATTAAATCAAAGGGTTTTTTTTTTTTTTCATTCAGAGCCATATTTAAATAACCAATTGCACTCATAATATTTACCATGCTAGAAAACATCATTATTTCCTACAGGAAATATGTATCTGGGAATTCTTTTTTTAATATAATATTATGCCCACCTTCCTTTCTACCTGCATACTACATAATGATTTAATTTTTAAGTTACTCTGAATTGAAGGGCAATATCCAGATTTTTTTCTTTACCACATGTTTTGGTTTCTGAATATTTCACCCTAATAAAAAACCCCTGTGCATCTGCAGTAAATAAATCTGTGAATTGCTAATTGTTTCAAATTAACCCCATAGATCTTTAGCAGCTGTCTTTATGGCATTTTCAGACCACAAATTCAGCCTGTGTATTTCTGGGACTTTGATCATAAATCATACACACAGGCATAAAGGTCATATTGCCTCATGGATGGAATGATATCTGCATCTGTACTCTGTCTCCTTTGTGAGGGGCAGGGCACTGTTCATCTCCTTCTCTCTTCTTCTTCAGTCAGCTTGGGCTGCCTTAACAAAATATCACAGACTGAGCAGATCAAGCAAAAGAAATATATTGTCTCACAATTCTAGAGTCTGGAAGTGCAAGGTCAATGTATCAGGACAGCTGAGTTCTGATGAAGCCTCCTCTCTGGATATGAATTCTCAGATACATATTTCTTCCACACAGACACCTTCATGGAAGCCTCTCCTCTGTGCCCACACACCCTGTTCTTTGCTTCTTAATAGGACACCTGGCCTATTATTTTCGGCCCCACACTTTAACCTTGATTACCTCACTAGTGATCCTCCTAGAAATGCACTCTTATTGGGCCTTCGGGCATGCACATATGAATTTGGAGGAACACAGTTTATTCTGTAGCACTCTTAAAGGACTGTGCCAGATATCTCCCCTTCAACCCTCAGGTCTTCTCTCCACAAGCTCTGGGCCGGAAGGACACTGATGCCCATGACCTCTGTCTATGGACTCCTAGTTCACTGGCTTCTGGCAGGATTGGGCCCATGGAGTACACTGGAGGGAAATAGATATGGGAGGAGGGGATTGGGGCTTCAGTCCATGTGCTGCCCACCTCCCTGCAGGGTCAATGTGGGATAGTGTGTTCCTGACCAATTCCTGCTAGTCCCTCTATCTTCAGCCCCGGGGACTCTCATGTCCTCATGTCCCTTCAGACCTGGAGATGTTTAGTGAACACACTCTGTCCTTGGGGGCTTTCCTGTTCCATTGTAAAGTGAATCCTTTGAATTGTCCCTTTAATAGAAGGATGTCTCCTCTGGAAGGAACATTTTCAGAGCATCAGCGACCAACTGTCCTTGTCCCCCAGACCTCTCTCAATCCAGTGGCTCCTCAAAGGACTCTTTAACAGTGTCACTGTTCCTCCATAGTGATTTTACTTGTGGGTTCTGCCAGAATAGGAAAAACAGTCTTTATACTTCTGAGGGAGCCCCACTAGAGTTGGAATTTCCAGGGAAATTTTGGTTTGGAATCAATGTCTTTTGGTGCTAAGGAAAAGGCATATATCCTTTATTAATTCTAATTCTCCCACTAAGTCTGCAGTGAACTTGGAACTGGTCTGCTTTTAGATCCTAATGTCAAGCTGAAATAAAGACACAGGAGATTTGGCTGAAAACAGAATAATAACCACTAGACCTCTTTTTGCCCCTGTCTATTGTAAGGGTTAAAGGCACAGACTTTGGCTCTGGTATTTCAGGTTTGGCTCTGGAATTAGCAAGCCTTTCTCAGATGCCTCTCAGTTTGCGCATCTGTAAAACGATGATAATATAGACTTGGATAGTGCAGAATAAAACTTGTACCGTTCTTGGTGCAGGTTTCTAGAAATTTTGACCTCTGTTGTTTTTGGTACGCAGTAGACTTTCTATGAGTAAAAACCCTTTCAATCATAGTGTTAAAAAAATTACCCCCTGAAGAGAGGAAAGTTTATTTCTCAAAATAGTTCATGGTTGGGGCTGGGGTGTGGCTTAGTGGTAGAGCGCTTGCCTAGCATGTATGAGGCACTGGGTTCGATTCTCAGCACCACGTACAAATAAATAAAATAAATGTCCATAAATAACCAAAAAAATTTAAGAAAGTAGTTCATGGTCTTGGAAGGTTGATATAAAAAGGGAAATAAAAATATTTTCTAAGCTTACCAACCAGGATTACTTCTTGTCCATTGTCACCGTATGGTAGACTACATGTCTAACGTGCATACACACAGGCACGCACATTTTTTTCTAAACTGAAAACATACTTTTCTTTTTGCAGTCTACATTTGTAACTACATCATAAAAACAAAAGTACTTTCTGAATGTTTTCTTAAATCAAATTACTTTTTGAAGATATTTTAATAGAATTTTATACGTGGGCACACAATTCATAATTTTACCTAGATCAGTCAGTGGATGTGATTGTATCTGCTACTCTTTCCATTGCCTTGTGGTTCCTAATCTATCATGCATTGTGTTGTTTAAGTGAGGTGGGGTTTTTGTGCCATGGCATGGGCTCTCTTGACTTGCCAAGAGAACATCCTTTAGGTCTGCAATGTAGCCCCTCAGTGCCTGATTGAGAGGGAAGTTGTTGGTGATGAATGAGTTGGAACATTCTTTTCTCTCTGCCTTTTTTTTTTCTTTGTCTCTGAGATCTAGATGTGAGTCAGTCACAAGAGTTTCTGTCCCAGTACACACACCAAGGTGAGGTATAATTTCTGCTTGCGATTGACAAAGCATTCAGTGAGATTCTTAGCTAATGACGGCATGGCGAGTTTTGTATTTTGCTCTGTCTCATGGGTATCATGATAGGAAGCTGAAGGATGGTGAGCCAGGTCCAGGCCCAGTGTCCAGCAGCAACAGCAGCCGGAGTTGATTCCCCCCTCTCTTTATGGCTTTCTCCCCATTCCTGTGTAATCATATTGCATTTTCCAAGTTGAAGGACAAAACCTGTGTTCTGGTTAGTCAAATCATGTCATAAATATTCTATTTCTTGAGAATTCAAGGTCAGAGAGAGTTTATCTGGATACTCCAGATTCTTTATCATCTCTTTTGCTTTGGCTCTTTTCCCAGAAGTTCCAAGACAACATCTTAAATACTTTTCCCTCCACCTGTAGCAAGAAATACAAGGCCTTGAAGGAAGAAAGAGACTCAGCCATCAACAGTTACGTGACTTTGGTTCTTACTTCCTGACTCAAAAATGATGCATTTGGCCTAGATGTCCTCCAATATGCCTTCTGGTTTTAAAATGATAAAACTTACTTAGGATTTCAACTACAGCTATTCCCAGAAATATTTCTTATTTTGACTTATTTCAGTTTTCTCCTGAAAACATCATCTTATCGAACCAGAGTTGCTTTACTTCATGCATCTGCATTCTACTTTACTTCCATTCTTTAATTACTTAGGGCCTTAAGAGAATCTTTTAACTATCTTATTTTAAGTGACCAAATTTCAGCATACAGAACGTGTCTCTGTCTCCTAGCATTGTAAGAAAAAAAAGTTAACATATCTGGTTGAAGAAGTTATCTGTGGCCAAATACATTTGGAAATTACATTAGAGTTTACACCGTTCTCAGAATTTTGAAATGAGCATTCACTCATTAAAGGTTCTTAGAAGTTTTGCAATAAAGAAGGTTACTTAAGATTAACTCAGGGATTCCAAAATATATGTAATCTTGAAATCCTTTACTATTATAGTGTTATTAGCATGCCTCAGTAATCAGCATCCACACCATGAATGGGGGAGGTTGGCTCTAGAAAGAATTGCATAGTTGGTACATAGTTCTGCTGCTCACTGACAATGGGATTCAGCATAAATGCATAACCTCTCTAGAACTTGTGCTCCTCAAATATAAAACAATGATGCATAATCACACCTACTTCATGGTGGATATGAAGATTTAAAGCAATATTATATGACTAAGGGGGTCACAACTAATAACATTCCAATTCTGGGGTCTGGCTATCTGGATTCAAATTTTGGCCCTACTATATAGGTAACCTTAGAAACACCATTTAACTTCTGTACCCCATTTCCTCATTTGTACAATGGGAACAAAAATTTCACAAATATTTTAAGGTTGTTGAAAGAATTCAATCCAATTCAGGAAAAGCATTTAGAATTTTTCTCAGTCCATAAATTGTAGCCATTATTAGTATATTCACTGGTGCTTTGGATACTTGCATGACTGTTTCAGTTTATTGAAATAACTCCTCTTACCCCCTCTGAATGCTGTTTAAATACAGTGAATATTATTGACATCCTGCACACATCTAATTTTGCCCTGTTTTTTTTCTGATCTTCTCTCCATCTAGTGTTGTGGTTCTCATCTTTTCACACCATCATTTAGCTCTCTCTCTTTGTCAACAGGGGCGGAGAGGCCTTGGCTCTGTGTTTGTCTGGGCATCTGGCAATGGTGGAAGGAGCAAAGACCACTGCTCCTGTGATGGCTACACCAATAGCATCTATACCATCTCCATCAGCAGCACAGCAGAGAGTGGAAAGAAACCTTGGTACCTGGAAGAGTGTTCATCTACACTAGCCACAACCTATAGCAGCGGAGAGTCCTACGACAAGAAAATAGTATGTGACATTTGCATGTCTCTCATTATCTATTTATTTCATGTTCACTTTGAAATACGAAGAAAGAACCATAAATATATATGTACAAGTAATAGGTGAGATTAGCTGATGATACTTAACACAAGTCATTGTAAATATTGTCATTCTGTTACTAATTCATTGAAAATGCTTGGCTCTATTGTTATAGTCAAAGATTGAATGTAACTTTAGACATGAATAAGCATTGGTTTTATTGAGCAGAAATGATTGGTCCACATTTACATTGTGAATTAGTAGCAGAGCAACTAAAAACTTGACCCATCTCAGTGCCCTATCACTGACTTAACCTTAGCTGCAGTTCTTTGGTGTCTAAGTCCAGCTAATTTGAAAGTATATATAAAAGTATATAAGGAAACTTAGAACCAATCTTTTGCAGATACCAAGGAATGACTTGTATTTATTTAACTTGAACTGTACCTATATAAAAGGTGCTCTGCTTTTTTTTTTTTTCCTTCTCTTTTAATACCAGGGATTGAATCAAAGTGTGCTTAACCACTGAGCCACATCCCCAGCCTGTTATATTTTTATTTTGAGATGGGCTCTCACTAAGTTGCTCAGAGCCTCACTAAGTTGCTGAAGCTGGCTTTGAACTTGTCATCCTTCTGCTTCAGCCTCCCAAGCTGTTGGGATTACAGGTGTGTACCCCCAGAAAAGTGCTTTTCTAAGACTGCAGCATACAGTCTGGATGGAGAAGAACAGAAGTCCTACGAGGTGAACATGTCCTCTTTTCTAGGCAAGCAGCAAAAGGATTAAAAGTTCAGGTTGCCGGTCCAGTCTACATAAGTTTCTTTCACTCTTCAGCTAATTATCAGTTGGGAACTTTGGACAAATTACTTGGTCTTTTTTTCTCAAAGACATTCTTTATAAAATTATTATTTATCCATGTATAGCTCACAGTTATAACTAAGATAATGAGGAAGTCAATAGAAGTGCCTAACCTATTGATGATTAAGGAAGCGCTGACCTTTGGAGTGCCCAACACTGTGCTGGCGATTCTAAGTTTCAGACACCTTTGCTCTTGGTTATTTCTCTGATTGTGGTTTTGTAAACTGTCTCAGAATTTGTCTTTCTAAAGTGGAACAAAGCTGCTCTACCTGATACTTGGTAGCATTTAACCAAGATCCTGCTTTCAGATCTTGCAGAGCCATGCAGGTGTGGCATATAGGAAAGAGAATAGGGCACTGCAGTTTGAACCCCCTAATCCCCAAATCCACCACAAGTGGAAAACTCCGCACCATGAAATTTTGTTTGATGCATAAAATCAAAGTAATTTATATAATTACCTTCAAGCTATGTATATAAAGTGCACAAGAAACATAAAAGAATTTTTTGTGCAGACATGGCTCTCATACCCAATATATCTCATTATGTATATGCAAATTGTCCAAAATCTTTAAAAAATCCACCATCCCATACACTTCCAGTCCAGGCATTTAGGATAAGGAATATTTGACCTGTACCTCCTTCATGTAAAGCATGTTTGGGGGGCAGGGATTGTTCTACCACCAAACTATATCCCTAGCCATTGTTTTTTTTTTTATGTATTTGTTGTTGTTTTGTGTTTTTATTTTGAGACAAGTCTCTCACTGCATTACCTAGGCTGGCTTTGAACTTGTGATTCCTGGCCTCAGCCTCCTGAGTTACTTAGATTACAGGCATGTGCCACCTAGCCTTCTTGTAATTCTTGATCCAAATGTATTCAGTGTCTCTTAACTCCCGCTTGTTATGATTCTTTTTTATGCTTGATTTCTCAACTGCTTTTTACTACCTTTAGTTACATTTTGTAGACTGGCTTACGTAGAAGATGCTTACCCATATACATATCCCCATCTTTCCCTAATTCATCCACATGGCTGGATTTAAAAATATACATGATGGCCTGACAGTGCAGTTCAGTGGTAGAGGACTTGTCTAGTAAGTAAAAGGCCCTGGGTTCGATCCCCAGTCCAAGAAAAAAATAATAATAATAATAATAATAACAAAAATATATGTAAGCCCAACAATCAGTACTTCCACATCATTCATCAGTAAGAATAACTCCAAAACATAAAGTAAAAGATGAAAATGCAGAGATTTAACCCTGTAGAATGTCCTACATCCCCAGCCTTTCCTTTTGTTGTTGTTGTTTTTAGATAGGGTCTCACTAAGTTGCTGAGGCTGGCTCAAACTCACAATCTTCCTGCCTCAGCCTCCCAAGTCTCTGGGATTACAGGCATGCACCACTGTGTCTAGAAAAGTCTGGCTTTCTTAATTAAAAAATGATGCTTCTGTGAGATTTTGCCTTTATTATGGAAATGAAGCTCTTTTGACTGGAATTAGCTCTTTTGCCTCTGTGTCCCCTAATTCATAGTCAGTGTCCACTAGTGCTGAGTCACATTTGTCATTTCCTGTGAAATGGAGGTGATATCAGCACCAAACTCAGAGATTTCCTGAAGCTAGAGGACACTGAGAATAATGACAAGCTGAGCATTGAAGCTCTAAAGCTTGAGGCACTGTTGTTACCGGAGCCAGTAACCTACTGCACCCTGGGAGTGCAGGCTGGTCGTTTTTCCAGCTGCTGTTAACAGAGGTGCTTTTTGCACCTCCGTTTTTCCAACCTAAGAAATACTGTGCTCTGTTCCACCCACTCCATAAAGAAAGGCACTTTGATGGCGAACATGTTAACAGTTTGAACATGAGTGGAACTGGCAGCGACATCAGCCTTTTATGGTCCAGCTGACCCCTTTTCCTTCAAGATGTCAGAATGATGAATAATCCCGCCTTACGCCTGGGACCTTGCTTCCACCAGGCTTTGAACCTAGACGCCTGTGGTCCCTGGGTGATGCCCACATCCTGTTAGTGGCATCTGTGATTGAGTGCTACAGGAATGGCAGTGTCTTCCTTTGTACTGGGCTCCCTTCCCTGAGCCATTCATTTCCTTTTGTCATTTGCAGCCTCTCCAGAAGAGCGCGGTTGTCATTCTTCATTCATACAGCACCTTTGTGATTTGAACCGAGACAGTCACAGAGGACCTGAGGAGAGGGGAAAGAACTCCTCTCAGCTTCTGGGAAAGTACTTTTGTCAAATAAATTGTACTTGTCCTGGACAAAATGCTTTTTCATGGTTTGCAAGCAGGGAAATCTTGTCCCAGGTTTCAAAACATAGCATCATCTCTGTCCCTGCTTTTCCTGCCATTACCATTAGCACAACTCTGGACATTGGTATGGTTCTTGCTTTCGTACATTTGGATTGTTGGTGGCCTTGTGGCTCATTCCAGAAAAGGAAGCTTCCAAAATATAAATTTTATTATAATAAGCAGTAGTTATTTTTAAAGCCATGATGTGAAATCATATTTTATTAGCCTTACTTATATACATCATATTCCATATCTCATGCATAGTACATTTTTAGTTTTATTGATATGTCATAAAAATCATTTTTTTGCCCTAAAAATATGTGCCTGGTACTATGCACATCACATACATCATCTCATTATAGCTTTAAAACATCATGGAGAAGGATTATCATGCCTCCAATACTGACGAGAAAACACTTTAAAAAGTTAAAAAGGAAAAAAAATCACAACTAGAAAAAGTGTTCCACTCAGGATGGACCCCCAAAGCCATCTTGTAAATCTGTGTGCTGCCATGCCTTTGATACCTTCAATGACACCTAACAGATCTGTATGAAGGAACGGCAATTTTCTTACCTATTTTGTGTCCTTTTCACAGTGGTTAAAAAAAGAAACACTTAGAATATATAGGTGTCCATTGTATTTTCTATTCATTCCTCTTTTTTTAAACTTCATGCCTTTTCTTCTTTCATGACTCCCTTAATTAGACCTCCGACAAAATCTAAGGCACAGCACTGAGCTCCCGAGATTGCACCTTTTGGGTGATGTTCAGACCAGGGCTCCATCCTGTGCCCTCTGTTAGAAGCATCCTGTCCTCAGATGCCACTTCCTTTATGTCTCTTCTCAGATTTCACTTCAGAAAGGACTTTCTTCCTTCCCTTCCCTAAAATAATAGCAGTCCCCTCCTTCTCCCTCTTCTCCTTTTTCCTGTTCAAATTTCCTTCTAGTGCACTGAGAGCTACTTAACATGGTCATATTCATTTTCTTATTTGTTGTCTGTTTTTCATGCTGGAGTGGGAAATACTTGGGGACGATAAACTTTTATTTCTTTCCAAAGTGTGGGAGCTCAATAAACATTTGTGCATGATTATCAGATATTTGGGGTTCTTTTTTGTTTGCATTTTTTGGAACTGGGGGTCAAACTCAGGGCTTCAAGAATGTAAGGCAGACGCTTTGCCACTGAGCTACATCCCAGCCCTGAATATCAGACATTTGGAAGGATGGAAGATTCACAAGTGGTCTATGTAGACACAGGAGGACAGGGAGGGAGGCTCTCTTTTTTCTTTTAGAGAAACTCCTTCAGTTGGCAGATTGATGGAAGGTAATTGATATTTGATAGTATATTTAGCATTGGAAATAAACAGGAACCTTGCTATATAATAAAGCTGTACATGTCACCCTCCTTAATGTCCAAGAGCATTCAGATTCCACCTGTGAGAGCTCACTGCCCCTCCACCTTTCTCACAAGTTCTATCTTCTGGATAAAGCTCTCCTCTCTCTCCATTCACTCTCATCATTAAATTATCTCTTTCTTTTGGGACTTGCTCAGCCTTTGACATTTTCCCTTAGTCATTTGTCTTGGTGATTAGGATATGGGTCCATTGTACCTTCAGGGAGGGATTCTGTGAGCCAGGGTTTGAAGCATGTATGTGCTGCTTAACCCTCTCCCAATGTCATTTATTTTATTTGTGTTCAGAAAAAAGAAACCCTGCTGCCTGGTATTTCAGGGTTGTTCTAAATGACCAATTCCACATGGAGGATTATCTTGTTGCTTTTAATGCTTGTAAGCAGAGGCACTTTTTTTTCCAGAAACACCTCCACCTTCCACCTAATTCATTTTTCAAATGCTGTCACCATCTGTACCATATTATCCTCTATCATCTCTGTTCCTCTTTTTAACTTAGCAAACACCATTATTTTTCATAAGTAAAACACTAGCAAATCCAAATGTATTTAGTATGTTTGGAAGTTTGATCCACAGTCTGTTGAGAATGTTAAAAAGTGAAAAGAAGACCCCATTTCTGACAACTTCTGGTTTTAACGGTGCCCTGAAGGAACATTGCCGTACCCATTCGCTAACTTGGGCTGGGACTCAAGCTCAGTGCTACCATTGCTACTGCTGCCCTGGCTCTGTTGCTTTTGTTCTCATAGAGGACTATCCACTGAAACTCAGTTTCTTTTGCTGCTGTTTCACATTTTAGTATCTTCACCACTCCCATGCGCATTGGTTGCTCTGTGTTCTCAGGCAAGTTATTTAGTCTCTTTGAGCCTCCATATTCTTAGCTGGTAAATATATCTTCCTTGCAAAGTTTCTGTGGGTTTGTATGTACTTTTGGACACTGCTTCACTTGCTACAGGTTGTTTTAGGAGAAGCAGTGGGGCAGTAGTAGTAATTGTGCAAATAGTGCTATAGTTGAACCCCTGAGTTGTATATATACAGGTACACACAAATTTTTTGTAGGATGATTACAAGTTTCTGTGATCAGACAAGAAAGACATGACTTTAAGGCCTTTCCTAATGAGTGGGAAAGTTATTCCTAATGAGAGGGAAACCCTTCCTTGTGGGGTTGCTTAGAGTTTAAAGCTTTCCTTAAAATGAGCATATGGCAGATTGATCTTAGCAGTTTATCTTAGCAAATACTATGCTTTTCTTTGTGCATGGAACTGAGCTGAACATTAGGAAAATACAACAATAATTTGAGATGGGATCCCTTTACATCATAGCAACCTCACATTTATAAGCAAAACCTAAGCTTGTACTTCACACTTACAGCCTCTCTTACCAACAGGGGAGTGAGGCTTTGGACTGACTTGTCATTCATGATTGAATTCCACACCATTGTGAACACAAAAAACATTCATTGGTTCTCGTTCCTTTTTATGTCACTGTGCTTGATAAATCCACTCCTGCTCCTTTATTCATCGATAGAGTTAAGATTCAGCTTCTGCCCTTCTCCCCCATAATGGTGTCTGAAACAGCTTTCTTGGCACATGTCTAATCCAAATCAAAATCAACACCAGAAACAGACAGCAGAATCACTCCATGTTTTAAAAATATCTGTTCAGTTGCTCTTTTAAACAGACAGGAGACAATATGGATCCTTCAATGTAAAACGTATCACAGGTCATCGTGGAGAGAACATCCCCCCACCTTTGTGGGGTTGCTGTCAAGGCCTGTCACTTAGGGCCAAAATTAATCTGCACTGTGATTCCCTAGAGAACCGCATCGATAGCTTATAATCAAAAGCCCAATCAGCTCAAATAATGAAATGTGACATGCTAGGAAATAAGATCTTAGGATGAGAAAAAGTGGTGATGGAGGAGGAGACTGGCTAGACCTAAACAGTACCCTCTTCTCACCAAGTAAAGATCACATCCGAACTTTGTGGAGTCCAAAAAACCATCTGCTACTGATCCTGAGAGGCTGAAAAAATCTAATTTGCTGATCAGGCCAGCTTTGATCTGGCTCAGGGCCTGATGTCCTCCTCTCCAGCTTCCTTCCCTCCGATGGACACAGATGATATTTTCTTGAGCAATCTGAGAGGCTCTTTGGAGGCAAATTCTGTTTCTGATTTGGGTAGTGAATTGAGGGAATCTGTAGCATGCAAGATGTGCCACCAGGATCGAGACCAACTTCTGAGACATTCTTTTGAACATCTGACATTAAAAGTGCTTTATTGTCTGGCTTTGCACATAGAATCTCTGGACTCTCCCTGCCCCACATTCTGTGCCCAACATCCAACACAACTTTCCTTTTAATGACACTGTCAGGTCCTACTTGCGTGCGTTGTGATTAATGGGGTTACCTCATGTGCTTCCAGTTTGGAGAACATCATTTTTCTTCAAGATTGCATTTTCCTTGGTGGTCTTTGCCTTTTCTTTCTAAAGATAGACATAAAAATTCTCCTATACTGTGACTTCTCTAAATGATGAGAACTCCAGCTTAGAACTTCTCAGTAATTTACACCTAAATAGCTCCACCACTGACAGTAACTTCCTCTTGAGATGCTCCAGCTGCAATGTCCACTTAAAGCAGATGAAAAGGGAGTGAGGATGTTGTGATTCCTCCCCCCACCCCCATTCATTTTAACCTTTTCCCTTTCTGTCACCTGCCTACTCCACCCCTTTCTCGCCCCTACTTCATACTCTCACTTTTCTTTTAGGTAAACTGATTGGGGGAAAAAAAATTAAAATGCAGCACAATAGTGACTTGGAATTCCTCAGACCTGCCTATGTGAAGATCGTTTTACACCTCATTGGTGTCTATTTATAAAAGTCCTAAACAGTTTTTTATTTAAGTCCGTGTTATATGATCTATACCGAATGACTCTATGTGGATGAGGCATATTCCTGTTGCAAACCTGACATGAAATTTTCATTGTTCATGTTTGGCTGGAGGTGGTTATTTATTAGACTCAAAACTGCTACACACACTTGGAGTGTTGATTCTGGATTTGTTTCTGTGTGTTGAAAGTGTCTGGTGCAGCTGAAGAATAAGCCAGGAGAGCCAAGTTGGGAAATAGCATGAAAAATCTTGAATCCAGGCACAAGTCATTGAAAAAAAAATAATAATAAAGCATGGACAAAGGAATGTGACCATGGCTGAGGTAAAATGAAAGGAATGCAGGCAAGGCCATCTCTCAACAGCAGTGACTCTGGAGACCAGAAAATAAAGCTGCAGATTGACCTAAAATTTCAAAAGAAGTAGAATTACCTTTTTAATGATCCAGCAATCTCAGTTTTGGATATATATTTGAAGGAATTGAAAATAGGACCTTGAAAAGATTTTTGCACACACGTGCAAACTCTGCAGCTCTGTTCACTCCAAGTGTTCTCTAATAGATGGATGGATAGAGAATCGGCAAAATGGCATATTATTCAGTCTTGAAAAGGAAGGAAATCCTGTCGCATGCTTCCATATGGATGAACCTTGAGGACATTATGCAAAGTGAAATTTTTTAATGAGGAAAAGATGGATACCACAGGATTCTTCTTACATGTAGTACCTAGAACACATAAAAACACATAAAAACAGAAAGCAGAACAGTGGTTGCCAGGGAACAAGGGGAGGGGTGAGGAAGACTTGTTCCGTGGTTAGAGTTCATTCATGCAAGATGAAAAAGATCTAGAGATACTGTACAGCAGTGCTCATGTAATTAGTCTTACAGTACTGGACACATAAAAATTATACTAGGAAGGTAGATTTATGTTATATGATTTTTAGCACAATAAAAATACATCTTTAAAGTCAATAATGGAAAGTGCAGAAAACTTGTTAACAGCTTGGATAAACTCTGTCCATCCACACCACCGTATCCATGTGGTTCTATACGTTTTGGTTCTTCTTCCAACTGCTTTATGCCATTACTCCTACCTCACACAGATAATCTGGTGGCATTAGAGGTGACATAAAAAACAAAAGATACTAAGAACAGATGGCCTCCTGTGAAACTGAATGAGCCAGGATGTCAGTCTAGAATGATAACAGATAATGGAAGACAGCCTTCTGGAACAGAGAAGAAACTCCTAAAGGGGAGGGGATTCACCTCTCAGGAGTTGTGTAGCAAACCAAATTCGACTCATCTTTGCATTCCTCTTAAAGGAAGCACCTGGGGAAGACAGGGCTTTGTTTTCTGCTGCCTTTATCCTCCTTTACCTTTATGTTGACATATTTTTTTATCTGTAATAGGTAGTAACATACTTGTCTTATTGCCAAAGAAAGATTTACTGACGTCTTCAGTGATAGCAGTGAATCTGTGGACTCACCTCACAAGCCTGTGCCTTCTCAGCGCATGTGATATTAGTCCCAAGGGAGCAAAGATAGATTCTTCTCCAGGAGGGAGAATTTTAGAACTCTTACAATATTACAATGGTTTCCAGAAAGATCCTTCCCTAATATTTAATTTCTCTTATTAAAGGAGAACTTAAATTTAATTTTCTTCCTTAATGAGACCATAATGGAACAAAGGTTGAAAACCATTGCCCTTGCTGGATGATGATATTATTCAGCCACAGCTGAAGTGAACTGGATTCAATCCAAGAAAATAAAAATGATCTAGTTCTCATAATTTGATTAAAAAATAAAAATAGAGAAATAGGTAATCTCTTTCTATAATGGACAAGCAGACACTCTGTGCTTAAATTGCATATGAAGCATACTAGTCTGTCCTGTTGTATTTATGTGAAGTCTTTGAGGAAATCTTAGTTTGACCTTGCAATATTTCTATAAATTCCAGAAAGCTCTACAACCAAACTTACCTTCTACGGCAGAGTTTGTTTAGACTTTAGCTTGAAACCTACAGCACTCTCAGGGTAATGGTCTGGAAAAAGTGGGGGCTATATAGCTTTATTTCTTAGGTTCCCAATGCCAAGCTTAGTAGCTGTCGATTCAACACATTTTAATTATTTTAAAATATTGGAGCAATGAAAGAACTTTGGTTTTAACCAGAGGTTGTGCTAGGATGAACTATATGAGATGCCTGCAGTTTAAAATTAATAGTGTTTCTTGCCATAGGTTCCCCTTAGTCCTGATTCTGGCTTTAGTAGAAGTGAAGGACAATTTCCAAATCTTTTTCTCATCAAAGTCGGTTTTCACAGGCGATTGTCTGGAAGCAATATTGTCACAGGGTTGCAGGAACAAGAAATTACAAACAAATCTTTTAACACCCCTCTACTTCACTTTTGTGAGTAAATTTCATTCTACTTGCATGTGACTTACGTTGACCTCAGAGATCTGAGTTTTTCACTTCTGTCTTTTAGATCACGACGGATCTAAGGCAGCGATGCACCGACAATCACACTGGAACATCGGCCTCAGCCCCCATGGCTGCAGGCATCATTGCGCTGGCCCTGGAAGCCAAGTAAGCCTTGATCTCTCTATGTATTCACTGGTGACAGCCCTAATCTCCAGGAAAATAGTCCTTCCCATGTATACAGTCCCTAGCATAACAACCCAGAAGATAGTCTTCCTAGCCCCACCTTGAAAACATCAATGATTTGGGCTTTACAAACATTTCCCTATATCAAGAACATAAGGGGGGGGGGGCGGTTATATGCTTAAAAAAATCGAACTGTGTAATTACTTTATTATGGAGTCATTGTATGAGCATGCCAATTGGCTCCAACCATCTTGCTTGGTTCTTTATTCTGGTCTGGGAATGTTCCTGTGAGTTTCAGAGTGGTTAGGTTGGCCCACTCATGTCCCTTTCTCCATGTCGCAGTGAGGCAGCACAGATTCCATGACAACAGCACCGTCACAGATCAACTCTGAAATACAGATGGTCAAGGCCATATGCCAGAAGCCCAGGGACAAGGACAACCCACTTATCTCAAATCCTGTTCAATATATCAAAATCTGTACCTAAAGATTTCTTTGAAAGTCCTCCTTAAGCTATTTGTACATAGGCTCATCTCCTCTTTATCTAAAAACAAATAGGTTAGTTTGTCATAGCTCTTTGAAAACCTAATACAGGTCTAAAATCTCTTGTCTTCAATTTCAAAACCCAAAACGCTCAGGAAACTGAAAGTTCTTTTGCAAATTTAACACCCAAATTCATTGGATGGCAAACTTGTCCCAAACTGATTTCAGGCTATTTATGGTCTTTGCTCATTCCATTTATTGTGAAAATTTCTATTTTCACTGCAGAAATATTCACATATTTATGAGGTGCTGGCTCAGACCCTGCTGGAGGTTTTGTGTGTAAAATATGCTATGAACACCATCTCTGAAAAAATGTTGAGTTCCAAACACATCTGGTCCAAGGATTTTAAAAAGGGAATTGAGGGTCTGTTCTCTGAGGCTCTCCCTGTAGGAAGATCTCAGAAAAAAAAAAAAAGAACTGGAGTAATGACATCAATGTTTTTCCAAAAGTAGCTTTGCAAGCCTCCCTAGGGAGGAGTAGAAAGATTTGTCTACTCACATCTGAGGTAGAGCAATAGCAGGTGACAGGGAAAGAATCCAGGATAGTAAAGAGGCTCAGGTACTGGATTAAGATTGGGGCTGGTTCATTCCCACGACACAAGCAGCATCCCAACATTTATAGTTGCCACTCTGTAAGGCAGGAAGCCTATGTTAAGGCAGTCTGTCCTTAATATATATGGATACAGTAGATTTCTAAGTCATTTAAATCCTTGGGCTGAACCACAAGCAGAATCCAGGCTCAGGATGTGGTGCTCTATCTTTGGGTGGCCTCCCACATAAGCCTTGTCATGGGAGATATCCAAGCCCCTGTGAGCATTTGGATTTCTTTCTTTTTGACAAGGTTAAATATGAAGTCATTTAAAACATATCTTTTAAGGTGTTAAAAGTTTGGGTTTAGCAAGGAACTGGCACTTCTATGAAATTCTCACTTTACAACTTTTCACTGAAGTGTTCTGGCAGAATTCTCAACTAAGTGTCTGTGTTTTTAATTTGGTGGACTCTAAATAGGATTTTTCAAGAAACATTGTTTTCTTTCTGAAATTCTAGGTTGCTTCTCTGGAATATTTTCCTATCCGCAAAATATTGAAGGGGAAAAAAATCAGGAATTTCTTTACCCCCCACACCCCCAAAAGGCTATGATCTCAGATTCAAATTTGGCATCCTGACACTGTAACTGGTGCTACAGAGAATCAGATAATGCTTGGTTCTTTGAGATATTACTGTAACATTGTTATTTTCAA
This sequence comes from Marmota monax, assembly GCF_021218885.2. Taxonomy (NCBI): domain Eukaryota; kingdom Metazoa; phylum Chordata; class Mammalia; order Rodentia; family Sciuridae; genus Marmota; species Marmota monax. The sequence continues at coordinate 1,139,624 of NW_026693595.1, read as the reverse complement.
CAACAGTTCTTTTAAGCGCTATTTAAGTTGAAATGCAGAATCCTAACTTTAAACCTGAAACAACCCACTCAGTGAGATAAGGTCACTTTGGGGCTGGGCAACACATTCAAAGGCTGCAACTGTTCTTTTCTTTTGTGTGTCGAGCATTTTTCAAGATTTATTTTTGCCAAAACTGTGATGGGTGGAATGAAGTTCCCCAAATACAGGTTACTGGGAAATCCACTGTATTTTAAGATTTTAGCAATCCAGTTCAATCTTGGGTCCAAAATAGATGATAAACAATCTGACAAAGAATATACCTTTCCTGTCACACCTTTGGTTTGACCTACAGGCCAATCTGTGCCTGTAAGTGCAGCTGAATTATAGAAAAGAGGTCCAAATACCGTTAAGAGTGGGTCAAGCATCGATATTAAACCAGCAGCAAAATAAGGAGTGGTGCTGCAGCTTGAGTGAAAATTACCTAAAACTAGAAAATTGAAGAGAGGAGCTCAAATAACAGTGCACTGAGACTGCAGTTGTTCTAAAACTAAGCCCAGTGCTTGCACATTCCCACCATCTTTTCAACAGCCCCGGCAGTCCTTGCAGTCTCCTATTACCCTTCTACTTCTCAATCATACTTGAACCTTGGTATTTTGAGATTTGGCCTTTACTATCACAAGCTGAAGAGCCAGATCTTCAAGATACTCCTTTGTAAGGGGAGAGGAGAAAAAGCTTCAGGAGGCAGAATTATGGCCTGGGATACTGCCTTGCTCTCCAGGTAGGCACAGCCTGCTACACCGGGGTCAGCTGAGTAACTGAATGGGCTGTGCCTTCAGATGACAAGCTGCAAACAGAGCCTGCTGTTCCCTGTTTAACGTCATGGTCCTACACTACAAGGACAGATGTATCATTTCTCTGAATGTCCCTAGATTGCAGTATTTACTCAATCCTAGGGACATCAGGGAAAACACCATGCTCTGAGCTTCCCCTAGTCTGTCTCCTTCATGTTCCCCAGTTTCTTGCCCGCACAGGAGACTTGCCTGGATCAGTAGGACTGTAAGTCCTGTTATAGATGCTACTTTGGCCTATGGCCTCTCTGCCATTCTTAAACCTTCTCAGGAAATTAAGAGCAAAAATAACAAATACAAAACATAGAATCAGATAAGCTTAAACTGTCCAGATCTCTTATCTAACTTAATAATGTTTGATCATGAAATAACTTTGCTGTGACAGCCCACAGGACTCCCAGGACATCCTTTTCCTACAAGGTATACAGCAAACTACATTGCAATAAACTCCACTGTGTTAGACCCCCAGATTCTTGAATGAAAATAGACCGCTCTCTTTCCATGGGTTCTGTACTTTTTTTAATTAATATTTTAATATTTTACAATGTTAATTATTCATTAATAATGCCTCCATGGGTTCTGTACTTAAGAATTCAACCAACCATGGTTGAAATATTTGAGAAAAAGATCACATCTGGACTGAGCATGTACAGACATTTATTTCTTGTCATTATTCCCTAAAATAAGGCATTATAACAACTATTGACATACCAATTATTTTGTAGTAGGCATTATAAATAATCTAAAGATGATTTAAAGTATATGGGAAAATGTGCATAGGTTGATTTCAAATACTACATCATTTAATATAGGAGACTTGAGCATCTGTCGACTTTGGTATTTGCAAGGAGTCCTGGAACCAGTCCCCCAATGGTAGGGGTGACTGTGTTCTGTTCTGTTTCCAAGACTCTACTATTCTGGCTCCTTATTTTTTCTTGCTGAGTGTGAGCCTCTTTGGGTTGTTTTAAACTCTGCAGCCAACTCTGACAATCTTATGAATCTTACCTTGGGGTAAATTGGGTGATTTTTCCCTTGTTCCCAAAGATGCTTCTAGAAATCATAAGCAATTTCAAAATAAATGAAAATACTATCATCTTTAAAAAGAAGGGAAAATAACTATTTTTGTGTTGGAGTGCCCTCAACACATATTTATTGGTTCAGAAGACATACTGTTTCAATTTTTTTATTTTGTGGTTTTTTTAAAGTAATTTTTTCTGATTTTTCAGCTGAGTGAATAGGGAATAGGTAAGTGCTGATTACAAGAGAATTAACTGCCATCTGCTAGTTAAAATGATGTCTTTTATATAGTGAAATTCAAAAAGCTCAAAGTGCCCTAGGAAACAAGTATCTTAAAGAAGAAAATAGTAAAAGATGAGTACGCTAATTTTAGGTTAGCAACCTAGGAGAATACCAAGTCATATTTGTAAGGAGCTTTTCATCTACTTACTGGCGTGTGTTGTCAGTACTCTAGACCTGTGGAAAATAAAACAAAAAAGGAGCTTACTAGCAACTGATGTTTCACATAAATGGTTGAAATTACTGACATTCATAAAAGTAGAGTGCTCAGAATAACAAACTATGTTTTGCTGAAAGTCTTCCCGACCTAAGTCTGCAATTATTAGCAAATAAAAGCCATTTCAGTGGAGTCTTTTATAGGTTAAAGTGTCATATTAACTCAGGAAATTCAAATTTTAAATTCCCCAAAGCAACCTTTTGGCTTGAATTGCAAAGGGCCTTTTATTGGACATTTGAAAAATATATGTTCAACAACCAAAAGCAGTTACTCTACATAGTGAATGGCAAACAAAAGTCACTGAGTCAGATAGAAACTTCTGGAATTATTTAGAACATAGATGAAAGTATTGGTAAAAAGAACCTTCCAGAAACCCTTGGTTTCGGTGATCCAATTTTCCTCAAATTTCTCAACTAAGAGGCCACGGAAGTAGCATACTTTGAGAAAACTCAATAAAACTAGTTCTAAATTTAGAAAATGAGAAAATGGGATGGCAGTTATTATTCTACACTAGAAATATACCTGATATATATTAAACATGAGCTGCCATGGTATACTATGTACACACACATACACGCGCACACGCACACACACACACGCAATCGGATTTACATGTTTCCAGGTAGGCTCATCTGCTTTTTCTTTTTTTCTGTTACAATTTTCCTAGTACCACTGGTTTATAGAATATGAATGACACATAATGTTTAAGGAACATGAAATATAATTATAGATCACTTATATAATTTCTTATTGTTCTTTAGATATATTCATATGTAATATCTTCCAAAGAAACTTAGTTTCTTGGGAAATAGGATTATGTCTTATAATCTTTATTTATGTGTATACATCGAATATATTAAGCACCAGAAAACATTAAGGCATCATGGCATATATTAGGTGAATTCAAGGGAATCACTTTACAGTGGAGCAGGAAAGCTCCCAAGGTCAGGGTCATCTGCAGGGGTGAAGGGACATGAGACAGGAATCCCTGGGGCTGGAGACAGTGGAACTACCAGGAGTTGACAGGGACACACTGTCCCACATTGGTCCTGCAGGGAGGCAGGCAGAACTTGGACTGAGGTCCTAATTCTCTCCTCCCATACCTGTTTCTCTCCAGTGTACCCCATGGGCCAAATCCTGCCAGAAGCCAGTGGACTGGGAGTCCATAGACAGAGGCCATGTATATCATTGTTTCATAGCACAGAGCTTGTGGCGAGAAGACCTGAAGGGTTGGTGGGGAGACATCTTCAACAGTTCTGTAGGAGTGCCACAGAATAAACTGTGTTCCCAAAAATTTTGTGGGAACTGTGTTCCCACAAACCTTAGGGTATGTGATACCCTAAGGCCCAATATGACTGCATTTCTAGACAGGGCATAATTCAAATATTTGTTTAGAAAAAGTATCACTTGCCATCCAAGAATCTTACAATCTCATTAGGGACAAATGTTCACTAGCAAATCTACACAAATTATTTAAGACAGCCAATGAAAGAGTCTTGGGGGAAAGATTTTGGAGGGTACAGGACTTGGTGGAAAATATAAATGGTTAACTTTGATAATTCCAATTGGAACATGGTTCTATCACAACCACTTGTATATCCCATGGGACACCCAAGCATAATGTTCTTAACAAGGTCTGTCCTCAAACCTTGTGTTTTCAACAACGGAACTGCATCCTATAGAAGTTAACAGAAATGCTCAGTTTTGTATATAAATTATTTTTGCCTTTGTGGCTTTTAGTGACCTCCCTGTGCTATCTCATCCCTCTCCTTGTTGACTTGTCCTTTACTAGAGCTGAACCTCACATTTCTATTCCTCTCTCAGCTTCCAACTCTCCCTACCTCCTGTCCTTAGTGGAAGAGGTCACTGTCAGACATGGAAAAAGGTCAAAGTGCAAAATATTGAAGTATTACACCAAAAGATGATTCACACCATATGCTGGTAATTTAAAAGAAAAAAAATCCTGAAAATATTTTCTCAAGAAAATAACAATCTTGGGCTAGGGTTGTGGCTAAGAGGTAGAGCGCCTGCCTCAAATGCATAGGGCACTGAGTTCGATCCTCAGTACCACATAAATAAATAAAATAAAGGCATTGTGTCCATCTACAACTAATAATTTTTTTTTAAAAAAATTAACTTTCTTATACACCTAAAAGATCCAGGTATATAAATTTTATGCAGGCCTGATTGATCAACCACTAAATATCTTTGTTTTACCTTTCTTTACCATCTTTCTTAGCGATAAAGATTTCCAATGCAGGAAAAATGTAAGGAAGTGTCCCAAAATATTTGTGATACAGTTATTGTGAGAAATTGGTACCTGAGACAGTTGAGAGGACGCCTGTAGTTTTTAACAAATTAGTTCAGAGTTAAAGTAACTTACTGATGGGGCTTCAGGGTTTTAGAACTGAATATGACCAAGGGTGATCACAGAAGGGTTTGATAGTCACAAACATTTCTAAATATTGGTGTGTTAGCCTCTTAGAACTGATAGCCTGTAAACCAATCTTCTTTTTTTGTTGTTGTTTTTTTAATTAAAAACACATTTCAGTATAAAATGTTCCATTTAAGAATTTTCCCAAGGGCCACATTCAGTGGTATGAAATGTTTCAGTGGGTGGGGAGCACAAATGTGTTTGGTTATAGAGGTAAAATTGCAGAGGATATTCCAGTCCTTTCCTTTTAGGAGAGTTTTGTTTATTTCAATTAGAACTTAGAAAGGACAAGCACAAACAGTGAGAAATGCAGGCACATGTACCCAGATTCAGTGCAATCACAGGCATAAAGAGCAGGTACCCTCCCAACCTCCCTTCCACACACTCATGTACTGCAATGTTGGCTTAGAATTTGGCCAAGATTCCTGATGTGGAGAGTTAGGATATACAGCGTGAAGAGGTTGAAGAGGAGTAAAGGTTAATCAGGGAGGAGAGTTGAAAAGAAGGCTTGTGGGGTAAAAACAGCATACATTTCAACTTGAGACGGAGCGGACAGAGAAGGGATGTACTGTCCTGGATTATTCCCTATAGTGAAATAATTGTAACCAGACCCACAGAGCAGTTACCGCGGGCCTTCTGCCAGGACTGTGCATGAAAATAGCTTTGTTATGTCTACATACACACAGACAATACAGTCTGTCCTCTAGCACTTTTCAAGTTCAAATTATGTGGAAGCCAATTTTCCCTGGACTAGACTTTGTACCTTAAGTAATGGTTTCAAACCAGGATGGCTTCCAAAGGTGTCCATTATGACTGCAGAAGCCCTGGTCAACAGGCTCATTCACCTTGAATTATCCTGGGGATTTGCCAGAATTTTCCATCTCCTTCCCTAGGTGAGGAAACTGAGAAACATGTGAGAGAGTGGATCTGCTCAGCAGCTGCACTGAGGAGTAAGGTGTTCTTGGGGAACTGTTATCTGCCTCTTTTTGCTTAGCTCTTTTTTTAAAAACTAGTTTATTGATTGAAAACATGTTATTCTTATTGCTGTAATAATAAAGACAGTTTTTAAGAAGAATACTTCTTAGTCCTGTTGCAATCACTAGATATGTTTCCTTGTGTAGCAGGCCAAATATCATTTTCAAAGTGTCAAATATTAGAAATGTCTCATGGTATAAATATCCAATTTGTGTGGGAGGAGGCAGATGAACAATTTGGAAAGCTAGAGGAGTAGTTCAAGAGAGATTAGGGGAGCCTGGTGGATGCAATGGGGATGGCATAGAGAAGTGGGGAAATTTGATGGACATTCTGCAAGTGGAGCCAACAGGGAATGAATTAGGTATGTGCCTTGGGGGAAAAGGAAAAAAAATCAAGACTGAGGTCTAGTTTCTTGGCTGAACATGGATGGATTGTGATATCATTTATAGAAATAGATACCCTTTCTTTTTTCCAATGAGATTTTGGAAATTAGAAGAAGCATAGAATCTGGTGGCACCAGGTCCCTGTTCAAATAATGCCTTACAACAGGCCCTGTAGCAAATGTCTAGGACAATCATCAGCGGTGCTTTGGTAGGTCGGGTCCCCCAGCAATGGATTAATCCTCAGAAAATGTCTGTCACTGCCATCCTGAATGCTCTGAATGACTGAGACAGTTTACATTTTTAAGAAGATAAAGAATGTGGACCTAATGTGCATTCCACTACCCCATCTGCCTCTCTGTCCTTTAATCCCAATAGAGTGGGAACAGCAAATTATCCTCAGTGCAGGTGCCCAGGAAGATTGCTTAGATAGTCCACTGATCAGTGAGTTTGAAAGATATATGTACAATTTAGTATTTCAGTTTTGTCTCCTGAGAGTTTATAGATTTTGCTGGTTGCCAGGAAATTTTTGTTCTTGATGGTGCCTCTGGTTACACCCCAAATACTATCAAATATCATTTTTCTTGCTAAGAAAAAGAAAACATGACTTTTTGTTCAGGGGCCATTACTTTCACATCACAGCCTGCTACTTAATCACTTCAGTCAAGGCACATTAAAAGACTTTCTCCATAATGACTCATGTGATAGTTTCATCAAACAGTACTGTCTTCATATTCAAAGATTCCCAGATATACCCCTAAGCTCTATATTGAAACCCAGTTCAGATTCAAGTCTGTTTATATACCAAATGGTCTGAGGCTAAGTTTTGAATCTATCTGACTCGTACCGATGTTGTCTTAACCTATAATTATTTTTACTTCTGGGCTATATTTCTCACATAAAAGTTAAGATTTTTTTCACGTCATTTTCTCTGAAGAAAATAATTGATCCTAATAACACCACAATCTAGTTTTAGTAGTCAGTTGATAACAGCATTACTTTTTTCCTTTTCTCAAAAAAAAAAAAAAAAAAACTGTAATCGTCATGCATTTTGCCATCAGTATGGGAGAAAACCTAAATTAGAGAAGTATGACTGACAGATTGAAAATCTTGTCATTTTACTCACATATAAGATTTATTCATCCTGACATCAATAAGCCAGTGATGGCATTTGATGTGTTGAAAGCTCCAAGCAACACATTCACTAGGAAATCAACTGTGATACCTGGAATAGAACATGCAACACAGAAAGAAAGACATTGTATGATGTTTACAAGGTTGTGTGATTTCTTTCCATCTTGGGTTAAGTTTTAATATCCTATTTGTGGATGATTCTGAATTTTACTGAGTAACCATATATGTGACTAAGATGCAGGGAAGTCTTTGCATATTCCAGAAGACCAGTAAATCTCTGAATGCTGGCAGTGTCATTCTTAACCAGAAAGATCATAGTACATCAGACTGCAATATCCTATGTATGAGACAGAAGATTTTTCTTACCATTGGCCCCAAATGAGTCTGGAAATATTGCACAGTGCAAAAAGACAAATAAAAGATAAAATGATGACCCAAAAAAACAAACAAACAGCAGTCTGCTTTTACTGAATGTTTGCTCTATTCCAAATTCTGAACTACATGCTTACATCAGTAATCCTCATTTAATCCCCCAAGCAGTGCTCCAAGGTAGGCATTGCAACCCTGTTACAGATGTGGAAAGTGGAAAGTGAAGCTTAGAAATTCACAGTCAGTGATAGAACTGGAGGTTGAACTCCAAGCAGTGTAACAGGAGCACACACCACACTACCACATCATCACCTTCCTGTTTTAAGAGCACACAGGCTCTGTGGACTATATAAGGGCTATGAGTTTTGAAAAGGGAGTTAAAATCCTGAGCAGGGATGATTTAGGAAGACTTTACAGAACAGGAGGGATTTGAGCTATACTTCAAAGATTTGTTTTCAACTTTAGTGTGCATGAGTCATTAGGGATCTCTTTAAAAATGCCTATTTTGACGTTCTCAAAGTAATTCAACTACAGGTGATCCATAGATCTCCAGAAACCTCCCTAGACCGTAAACTGTCTTGCAAGTCAGTAGCCTCTGCAACAAGAACAATTGGCACATAGTAGACAAAACCGTGTGTGTGTGTGTGTGTGTGTGTGTGTGTGTCTAACTTACAGAATGAATGGAAGAAACTCGTCTTATAATTATTCGGAAGTTTGCATGGGTAACTCTATGTAGGTATATGAGTTATAGTGCCAGAAAGTTCCGTTTTAACTTAAAGTTGATTGATTCAAGAAATATTTATTGGATTATTCTTATTACTATAATTTCTTTATTTTGAAACAGACTTTTTTTTTCACCTCTCTAAAATTAACATGTCTTCCAAGTCCTGGTTGCAGATCTGGAGCATCATAATTTGATGCAGTTCAGTATGTGCCTGGTACTGTGCTAACAACTGGAATACATTTGAGCAAAACACACGGTCCATGCCAGAGCTGCCAGGGAGGGCACAGCAGGTTGAACACACTTGTATGAGAGGCCTTGACCCTGGCTCCAGTAGCGCATATGTTGAAGTTAACAGAGGCACTGATTAAAGGTAATTGTACCTAGTATGGAAGAAGAAATGAAGCAGTGTGGTATTGTGATAAAGGGCGATAACCAATAAGGGTAGGAAAGAAGGTGTTACAACAAGAAAGGTTAAGGCAAAGCCATCAATGAAATGATAGCAGTTTGGGTCATAAAGGTGATCTAACTTATACTTGGCTTATGTGAGTTTTTCCTGAGTTCTTATTTGATAGCAACATTAAACCACATTTCACCTTTTTCATCCAACAGTGCTTGCAGTCATGACAAAGCTTTAGAATAGAAAGCCAAATGATAAAGAAGAAAACCCAAAAGGTCTAAGATTTTTCTTTTATTTTCCTATTACACATTTCAAAACATGCCTGTATATGATTGAAAACAGGCTGAAAATTGGCATCGCTTCAAAGACTAAAGCTGATTGTTGAGTCATTAAGAATACACGTAAAATCTTTATGTTTCTATCAGCAGTGGGCTCTTTGGTTTATCTGAAATATTTGGTACCCAACCAGGGAATGTTGGAATGAAGGAAAGGACCCTGAGTGAAATCCAGGGTAGGGAGTTGTATTCTCTTAATGGCTGTTGGAGGGATCTGCTTATTGTTTAGCTAGGGGAAACCTTTACAAATGACTCCCAAGAATGTTTTTGAGAGCTTCCGGGAGGGAGTATGATATGGAAGTGATCATATTCATCCTGCCGAAATCTTCCTACTGCTCTGAATTTAGGTACCAGGGGAATTGTCATTAAATGGTCTCCTTTCTAAAGCAGATGTATTCAATTTTACAATTTTCATTGTGCTAATACCCTCAATTACATGGGATCCCATACATGGAATGTAAAATAATTTTTATCGGTTTGTCTGAGGAATCATAACATTGGAAATCTGCCCAGAGCCCATCTGGTCTGTGGAGGTGCTATTTGGTGAGAGTGTTCAAGGATCACAGAGAGAAGACAAGAACAATGATAATAGAATATAGACTGGTTTTAAAATCTATTTTTTTAGGTTTTTAAAAATATTTTTAAAGTCACTTATTTTGAACATTTATACTATTTTGGTATTAAAACTTCCATACTAGTATGACTATCCTTATTTGATAAAGTTAAAAGGACCCAATCTTGTGTTGATTCCCACATTGAAAAACACTGTGCTAAGTCTTTGAAATCTGGGAGATATTGAGAGCTTTTTTACATCCTAGTGATGCTCGCAAATATCCCTCTCACTATATTTGCCACTGATGACTTGAGAACAAATAAATATTTATTTAACACTGATAGATGTCTGTAAGAGAGTCCCATGGCCAACAATTTTGCTAGCAATAGAGCATTTTTAAAAATTAGATTATTATAACCAAAATAATAAATGCCCTTTGTTAATTTTATATATATATATATATATATATATATATATATATATATATACATACAGACATATATATAATAAAAGTTTCCACATATAGTCAAATTTCAGTAGCTGTCATATGTATAAGTAGTGTAATAATGCCTGATAACATCATGCTGATGGCAAATATATATTCTTAATATAAATGATGTATTTATTATGAAATATTCCATACTTTATTACCTTTAATCTGCATGATGCTTTTTCTTCAGATCCTGTTTATTTTATTGTCCCTCTTCCCAATTTTTAAAAAATTTTTTAAACCAAGCCATGCTTTATCCAAACTAAAAAAAAAGCAAAATTAGATTAAAGAAGGTTTCAGGTCTTTCTCAGTGTTCTCTGTACAATTGTTAGAAACTGAATATTTAGGAGTTCTTCAATTATAAGAATGAAAATTCAAATTGAATATCTGAATTATGTTTCAAAGTCACTCGAAAAAATAGCAATGTTGCAAATCCTCTACAAATCACCTAATAGTGTTTCAAGTTGTTCTTATTTTTTTACCTGACTATAAATACTGAATATACTACTCCTTCTACATATTTATTGTAAATATTTTGTCAATTTATCATTTCCTTTTAAATTTTCTTCATTCTATTTCAGTATAAAGAACATTTTTTATTTTTGAGTTATTATTCAGTCAAATACATATGTCCTTTCTGATTTCTTCAGTTAGATGGTCATATTTGATCTTTCAGTATCTCCTGGAGAATCTTAAGTATTCTGATGAAAACTCTCTATGTTCCCTTAAAATTAACCCACATATATGTGAAGCAGGGAATTATTTGCTCTATTATAGGATGATCAGTGAACCCAGATTAAAGTATAATAGAAAGTCCATTCATACCTCAAAATCTATTAATTCCCAACTTATGCTTTCATCTAGAGTATTTTCTCATTTCATTTCTCACCGTCGATGTTTAACCACCCAAAATTATTTTGGTGTCAGAATCTAACTTTAATTTTCATAGAGCTCCCATTGGCCCAGTGTCATTTGTTAAGTAACTTATCTCCTCCAGAAACAATTTGGTTTTCATTCTTTAAGTTGTTGCATTTATGGAGATTTTTCTTAGTATGTAATGTTGTACTATTTTAGCATGGAATAATCACTTCACATTTTAAGTATTTTTTTTTTGTACTAGGGATTGAACACAGGGACACTTATCAACCCAGCTAGCTTCATTCCCCAGCTCTATTAATTAATTAATTAATTAATTAATTAATAGAAACAATCTGGCTAAATTGCTAAGGCTGACTGCAAACATGCAATCCTCCTCCCTCAGCTTCCCAAGTTGCAGCAATTATAGACATGCATCAAAAAAATTTATGTCTACCTTTTTTTTAATTCACTGTGATATATTTATATACGTAGGTAGAATAGTTTGGTAACTTTCATTCCATCTTCCTCCCTTTTCCCCTTCCTCTTCCCTCACTCTCAATTCCCTTCCTCTATTCTACTGATCTCTCTTCTATTTTCATGGGAATTTCCCTTCCCTACCCCTTGGTTTTTTGTTTGTTTTTCTTATTTACTTATTTATTTTAGTTGTTGATGGACCTTTATTTTATTTACTTATTTATATGTGGTGCTGAAAATCGAACCCATGCCTCACATGCTAGGAAAATGCTCTACCACTGAGCTACAACTCCAGCCCCTTGTTTTCCTTCTTCGGTCTATCTTCCTCATGTGAGAGAAAACATTGGACTCTTGACTTTCTGGGTCTGGCTTATCTCACTTAGCATGATGTTCTCCAGTTTAATCCATCTACCAGCAAATGACATAATTTCATTCTTCTTTATGGTTGAGTAACATTCCATTGTGTCTATATACCACATTTTCTTTATCCATATGTCTGTTGATAGGCATTTGTTTTGGTTCCATTCCATAACTTTATTACTGTGAATTGTGCTCCTAAAAACATTGATGTGATTGTGTCCCTATAGTATGGTGATTTTAGACCTCTTGGATATATAACAAGGAGTAGGATAACTGGGTCATATGGTGTTACCAGTCCTAGTTGTTTTTAGGAATATTTGTACTGCTTTCCAGAGTGGTCATACTAATTTCCAGCCTCACCAACATTGCATAAGTATTTCCTTTTTCCACACATCCTCACCAACATTTATTATTTTTTATATTCTTAATAATTACCATTCTGACTGAAATGAGATGAAATCCTAATGTAGTTTTTATTTGCATTCTCCTGATTGCTGGAAATGTTGAACACTTTCATATATTTGTTTGCTGTTTTTATTTCTTATTTTGAGAAATGTTCTTTTGTCCATTTATCGATTAGATTATTTGTTTTGTGTGTATGTGTGTTAAGTTTTTTGAGTTCTTCATATATTCTTGATAGTCATATGTTTTCTCCTTTCTGAGAAGATGGCAAAGATTTTCTCCCATTCTGAAGTCTCTCTCTTCACACACACTATTTTTTTCTTTGCTGTGCAGAAGATTTTTAAATTGATGTAGTCCCGCTTGTTGATTCTTGGTTTTACATATTGTGCTTTAGGAATCTTGTTAAGGAAGTCAGTACCTGTGTCAATATATTGGAGTGTTGAGCCTACATTTTCATCTAGCAGTAGCAGAATTGCTGGCCTAATTCCTCGGCCTTTGAGCCACTTTGACTTTTGTGCAGGGTGAGAAATAGGGATCTTTTACGTATGGCTATCCAGTTTTCCTAACATAATTTGTTTGAAAGGCTTTCTTTGCTCTAATGTATGTTTTGGCATCTTTGTCAAGTATCAGATGACTGTATTTATGCGGATTTGTATATGTGACTTCTATTCCATTGGTCTTCACCTCCGTTTTGGTATAGCTCTATAGTATAATTTGGGGTCGAGTATTTTGGTGTCTCCAGCATTGCTCTTCTTGCTCAGGATAGCTTTGGCTATTCTGGGTCTCTTATTCTTCCAAAAGAATTTTAGAACAATTTTTCTAGTTCTGTGAAGAATGTCAAAGGTATTTCCATGGGAATTGCATTGAATCTTTATAATGCCTTTGGTAGTATGGCCATTTTGATAATATTAATTCTGTCCAAGAACATGGGAGGTCTTTCCATCTTCTGAGGTCTTCTTCAATTTCTTTCCTCAGTGTTCATTTCTTTCATTTCATTTCTTTCACCTCTTTGGTCTGATTTAATTCAAAGTTTGTTTTGTGTGTATTTTGTTTTGTTTAGATTAGGTGATTGTAGATAGGATGGTTTTCCTAATTTCTTTGTTGTTTTTATTGGTAGTGGTGGTGGTGGTGGTGGTGATTCTTTTTAGTTATACATGACAGTAGAATTGATTTTGACATAATTATACAAGCATGGAATACATCTTGTTCTAATTCAGACCCTAATACCTCTCCTTCCCATTCCCTCTCTCCACCCCTTGCTCCATTTCCCTTTATTTATCTTTCTTCCATTTAGCCATAGTTATTATATTTTTAATTAATTTCTTGTAGATGTACACAATGGTGTTATTGGCTGTAGTATATTTATATATGTGCATAGGAATGTTTTGTTGAATTCATTTTATTGTCTTTCCTTTTCCTACTCTCCCTTCCTTCCCTTCATTTCCCTCTGTCTACTCTACTAAACTTTTATTCTTATAAACTTACTGCGTAAGTTTCCACATATCAGAGGAAACATTTGATTTTTGATTTGGGGGGATTGGCTTATTTCACTTAGCATGATAGTCTCTAAATCCACCCATTTACTAGAAAATGCTATAATTTTTTTCTTCATTATGGCTAAGTAACACTTCATTGTGTATATATACCACATTTTCTTTATCCATTCAACTGGGGAAGGGCACCTAGGTTGATTTCCTAGCTTAGCTTTTGTGAATTGAGCTTCTATGAACATTGACACAGTTGCATCATTGTAGTATGCTAATTTTAAATCCTCTGGATACATACGGAGGTGTGGAATAACTGGGTCAAATGGTGGTTCCATTCTTAGATTTTTTTTAATAAACTCCATACTACTTTTCAGAGTAGTTGCATTATTCTGAAGTCCCACCAATAATGTATGAGTGTACCCTTTTCTCAAATCCTCACCAACATTTATTTATACTTGTGTTCTTGATAATTGCCATTCTGACTGGAGTGAGATGGAAACTCAGTATAGTTCAAATTTGCATTTCTTTAATTGCTAGAGGTGTTGAACATTTTTTCATATATTTGATGACCATTCATATTTCTTATTTTGAGGAAGTGTCTGTTTAGTTCCTTTGTCTATTTATTGATTGGGCTACTTTTTTTTTCTTGTTATTGTTTTGATTTGTTTTTTTGTGCTAACTTTTTTGAGTTCTTTGTATATCCTGGATATTAATGCCCTATCTGAGGTGTAGTTGGCAAAGATTTTCTCCCATTCTGTAAGCTTTCTCTTCACACTCTTGATTGTTTCCTTTGATATGAAGAAGCTTTTTATTTGATACCATCCTATTATTGATTTTTTATTTTATTTCTTGTGCGTTAAGAGTCTTCCAGTTCCTGAGCTGATATGTTAGAGTGTTGGACCTATATTTTCTTCTAGCAGGTGCAGGATTCCTGTTCTAATTCATAAGTCTTTGATTCACTTTGAGTTGAATTTTGTGAAGGGTGAGAGAAAGTGTTTAAATTTCATTCAGCTACATATGGATTTCCAGTTTTCCCAGCACCATTTGTTGAAGAGGCTGTCTTTTTTCCAATGTATGTTTTTGGTGCCTTTGTCTAGTATGAAATAACTGTATTTTTGTGGGTTTGTCATTGTGTTTTCTAGTCTATTCCATTGGTCTCCATGCCTTTTGGTGCCAATGCTATGCTGTTTTTTGTTACTGTAGCTCTGTAGTATAATTTAAGGTCTGGTATTGTTATGCCTTCTGCTTTGCTTTTCTCACTAGTGATTGCTTTGCTATTCTTTGTCTTTATATTTTTCCAAATGAATTTCATTGCTGCTTTTTCTATTTCTATGAAGAACATCATTAGAATTTTGATGGGAGTCAAAATATATACCGTATCTGTATAGTGCTTTTATTAGTATTAATTTTGACAATATTAATTCTGCCTCTCCAAGAAGATGAGAGGTCTTTGCATTATCTAAGGTCTTCTTCAATTTCTTTCTTATTCTATAGTTTTCACTGTTGAGTTCTTTCACCTCTTTTGTTAGATTGATTCCCATGGTTTATTTTTTTTTTGTTTTTGTTTTTTTTGGTGGTGGTGGGGAGTGCTATTGTGAATGGGATAGTTTTCCTAATTTCTCTTTAGCTTATTCATCATTAGAGTATAGGAATGCAGTTGATTTGTGGATGTGGGTTTTTTATCCTGCTATTTTGCTGAATTCATTGATGAGGTTTTAGATGTTTTTCTGGTGGGGTTTTTTGGGTCTTCTAAAAGTAAGATCATGTCATTGGCAAACAGAGATAGTTTGAACTCTTCTTTTCCTATTCATATCCCTTTAATTTCTTTCTTTTGCCTAACTGCCATGGCTAGAGTTTCAAGGACTATGTTGAATAGAAATGGTGAAGATGGGAATCTCTGTCTTGTTCACGTTTTTAGAGGAAATGCTTTAATTTTTCTCCATTCAGAATGATATTGCTGTGGGTTCGTCATATATAGCCTTTACAATGTTGAGGTAATTTTCTTCTATTCCTAATTTCTCCAGTGTTTTAAACATGAATGGTATGTCAAGCTTCTGGAACATTCTTACCTATTCATTTTCCAGATGAAAATTAGAACCATTCTGTTATGTTCCAAAAACAATCCCAGTGAGAATTTATAGCAATTATGTTAATCTTGTCTTCTATACAACAACTGGTTTTCCCATTCAAGAAAATCTGAATTATTCAGATATTTTATTGACATAATAAAAGTCTCGGGATTTTCTTTAGTTCCATGCTTATACTTCATTTTTGAAATATAAATATTTGTTTGCTTTGCTATTACCATGATGCCTTAAGCTGGTTATTGCTTATCTATATCAAAGCTGTTGCATTTGTTTGGTTTTCTCATCTTAGCCCCTTCAATTCACATTGTTAAGGCAATTACCTTGCCCTTTTCCCCCCTAGAACATGTGGCATGTGACAATAGTAATAACTGTCTCACTTCATGTGTGATGCGTTTTCTCATGTTGGTTCTTATTGTAATGTAGTACAACCTGATCATCCTACTTCAGGTTTTGGAGTCAGGCTGACTTAAGTTCTAGTTCTACCTCTACCATTACTACCCAGTAGCCTTGACCAAGTGAAAACCATGTATTTTACCTTTCTACGTCTCCAGTTTCTCCATCATAAATTTGAGTCTCTAACTTAGAATCAAGGATTGTTACTTGGATTAAGTGAATTTAGGTATGTGGAAAGTACTAAAAATATGTACGCCATTATCATTACAATATTACTTCCTTTTATGTTAGCTAATTCTCTGCTTTTATTGATAAATTTAGTTCTTTAATATACTATTGATTTAATTTTAGCCTATTTAACTATGTCTTTCAGTTCATTTTCCTGAATGAGTTGTATAAATTACAGTTTCTTCTACTCGAACTGTCTCTCTGTGTGCGCTTTCTTCTTACAGCAGCTAGTTAACACTAATTATGAACTCACAGCATATAAATGGTACCCTTTAAATTATACTTTATGTTTCATTTTCTTTAATCTTCATCTATAAAGTAGCAGAAGTAGTAAATGGAGAGTCCAGCTTCTTAACCCAAGTTGTTTTGATCTTGAAACTCGTTTCTGAATCTGCAAGTTTTTGTTTTATCAGATGATGTTAAATTCATAAAATGAATTATGGGATTTTGTAATTTATCTTTTCTGTGGAGTCCCTTGGGACCATTGTTCTTATATGTTTGAAGAAAAAAATGCCTGACTCCAATGTCCTTTTTAGGTGATTATTTGATGAAGTATGTCAATTTTAATTTTTAAATTTATAGTCACTAGAACTATGCCTAGTTCATAAGATATTCAAATGTATTAGCCAATTATTATTGTACTTTTTAATGCTATTAATATATCTTGTATGGTTTTAATAAGTGCCTTAATACGTAGGGCTTATTTCATGGTTTTTATAATTTTCTTGATCACAATTGCTGTTATTTTTCAAAGGGTCACTTCTTGGATTTCTTTATCTGTTATGCTATTTTTCCATTGGCCTTTTAAAATTTTTATTAACGTTTTTATTTTCCTTAGGATGATTCTTTGTTCTTTTACAAACCTTATTAAGTGAATAATGGCTCATTTTTCTTTACTTTGGCATTAATGTGGCTTTTTTGAAGGTGTGACTTTACTTCTGACCACAGTTCTGTTTGTCTCTGATTATTTTCAAATTATGTTTCTGCTTCCTCTTTGACAGAATGACAATTGTGAGAAACACTTTTAAGTGTTTAATAAACTTTGTTGCCAAAGAAGATTCATTATTGCCTTTTTCCACTGCACTATTGTCTAATAATAAGTTTGGATAATCAACAACACTCATACTTGTTTTTCCTAAGTACAATTATTGAGATTCCCTTTTTGTCTCAATATGCCTTCAAATTTTCTTTCAAACTCTTTATTCAATCCATGAATCCTTTTGAAAAATGCTTTTTATAGGACATGTATTTTTTTTTATTTTTTTAGTTGTATATGGACACAATGCCTTTATTTTATTTATATATTTTTATGTGGTGCCTAGGATCAAACCCAGTACCTCATGCGTGCAAGGCAAGTGCTCTACCACTGAGCTACAACCCAGGCCAGGACATGTATTTCAATTTTAAGTTATATCTATTACATAAACAAACCCTCTCTATTTCTTTCTTCTAAAATGAATGCATTAAATTATCTAAGCAATGTTGTGGTTCCCTCACTAACTTCTTTTTTTTTTACTCTTTGATTTATCTGTCTTGACTCACAAATGTCATGCTGTTAGATATTTATTTTAGAGAGCATCTATCTTTCAAGTAAATTTAACTTGTTTGTCATTTTAAGTGTGTTTTGTCTTTAATGTTTTTTGGTTTGCAACTAATTCTACTATCCATCCATCTTTTATGTAAGTTATAGACATAGAAAAATCTATGTCTATTCTTTAGTTTCTAGTTTTTATATTTTTACAAAGTTATAAATAAGCAAAGCAGATACTTTAAATATAATAGGATAAGTAACCCCTTTGACTTCTTACTACATAAATTTCACTTATATTTTCTTTAATTCTCTCACCTACTCATTTCCCCATCTCTAATATCATAACCTGGATTTATGCAACAGACTAAAGTTAATTCATTTTTGCCTTTATTTGTCTTTTCTTCTGAAAAGAATTCTGTTAAACCAATTGTTGATTCTTAACTCTAGTTTACAGTCAGCAATAGGTCTTTTCTAACAACTTATATTCTAGGGTTGTTAATTTTGAACTATTTGTTGATAGGCTAAATTAAACCTTTCTGTTGTTTGCTTATGTTATTTGGGTGCTCAAGAGCTGGTTTGCAGAAAAGTAAGTTATTGTATTTTGTTAATCCTGCAAATATGCATCTCCTGCAATCACTAATAAAAGACAATGAACTTAGTATCAAATTCTTTGGTCCATTTCCTATAAATAGCTGAAACTGTTCTTTATTGTCTCCTAAAATTAGCTTTGCAGAGAATCTTGAGCCAGACATCCTGCATTGTTTGGGTTTTCTAAAATTCCTGAAGAGAAGCTTTTAGGATAATTTTTTGTTTGTATTTATACTGAAAATGTATATCTCTTATGAGTCATTTGAGGTCCCAACTCTTTTTATGTTTGCTTTTTGGTACTGGGGATTGAACTTAGGGTGCTCTATCATTGAGCCATATCCCTAGCCTATTTATTTTTTTTTTTATTTAGAGACAAGGTCTCTCTAAGTTGCTGGGGAACTGGTTGAGTTGCTAGGCTGGCATTGAACTTGAGATCCTCCTGCCTCAGCCTCCCAAGTCACTGGGGTTGCAGGCATGCACCATCACACCCAGCCCAACTCTTTTTTTTTTTTTTTTTTTTTTTTGGTACCAGGGGTTGAACCCAGGGACACTTAACCACTGAGCTACATCCCAGCCCTTTTTTTTATTAGAAACGGGATCTCTCTGAGTTGCTTAGGGACTCACTGAGTTGCTGAGGCTGACTGAACCCACATCCCCCTGCTTCAGCCTCCTTAGTCACTCGGATTATAGGCATGAGCCTGTGCCCAACCCAACTCTTTCTTTAGTTAATGTTTCCTGGAACAAATTGAGTCTTTTCACCCACTTTGGACATACTTAACAGGTGTGACTTTGGTTACTAGTCAAGCCCACCATGGGGTTTCAGGTCCTGGGCTGTAGAAGGAAGCCATGGCTTCATATCTCTGTTTTGGTTCTTCCTAGGTGTATAGGTTTGGGAAAGATGTTTAGTTTTTCTAAGCCTCAAATTCACACATGTCTAAAAAAGAAAATAATGATATTAGAATCTAACACTGGGGATCACTTTGTGTGCACGAGGTGAAGCACCCACTGGAGCATCTGGTCGATATGAAGAGTCAGTGATTATTAGTCTTCAGCCTCAGAGAACAAAGCTAGTATTCTGAAGTTGGATTTCGATTTTCTGTCCTCCAAATCTATCAACTCGTCTTTCCTTGTCATCTGTTTCCTAAAATATCTGTAGGAAGCTCTCACATCTGCCTTTCATATCATTTAACTCAATTGTGCACAGTATCAATTCTACCATATTGTGTCAGTATCAATTTACTCTAATGTAAACTATTCTCTTACTAATATCACTCCTTCTTGTAGTCTTTCCTGCTGTCTCCAACTTCACTTTATTGATTGTTTTTCATAAGTTCCATATTATTACTGCTTTTCTCCTCTATACTCTTTTTCTTTCCCTTTGCCTCTTTTTCCTTTCTTTGTACTTAACCTTTTGTTTCTTTTTCTTTCATTTATTTTTCCTTCCTTTTCTTTTTCCTTTACTTCTATTATTTGCTTTTGTTTTTAATTATTCATTCTCCATAAGAAACTCCGGGATGATGCTTTTGTGGCTCCATTTAGCATCTGTACTAGTCAACTTTCCGTTACTATAACAAAATGCTGCAGATAATTATAGAGAGAAAAGGCTTATTTGGGCTCATAGTTGTAGAGGTTCTAATCCATGATCAACTAACTGATCCCTTGTTTTGGACCTGTGGTGAGGCAGCACATGGTGGAACATATCATTGTAGGAACACATGGTAGGGCAAAAATGCTTGCCTCGTGGCCAGGAAGAAAAAGAGGGAAGGAGGAAGGGGCAGAGGACCATAGTCCCCTTCAAAAGCATACCAACAGTGACCTCAAGAATTCCAGTAGGTCCACCTCCTAAAGATCCCGCCACCTTCCAGTAGCACCACCCTGGAGACCAAGGTTTTTAACACAGGGGCCTCTGAAGGACATTCAAGATCCAAACCATAGTAGCATCCAGGCCTTCTTCTAACCTGCCACTGAAAGTAGATTTTGAGAGACAAAACCCCAGACCAATCCTGAAACCCTGACAGAGCTCCAATTAACACAAGTTTGCTGGGTGGGGAGAGGATCAGTTCCTGCCCCATACCAGGAGATCAGCAGCCCCTGTCTGCAAGCACTGCTAGCCTAACGCTTCCCTTGATGGACTGTGGTGGTGCAGTGGATCCCAGCAAGACTCTGCAGTCAGACATTCTGGGCCAGTTTCATCTCTGGCTTATCATGTGCATCTAAACATAATCAATAATCTTTCTGTACTTTGATGTCCTTATTTTTGAAATATAAGCAGTAACAGCACCTGTATCACTGCATCATCCTGAAGAATAAATGAGTAAAATGAATGCAAAGTAATTCTAATAGTACTGACCACACAGTGAACATTTAGTGCATGCCATCTGTTACTCTGTACTTTGAGTGATACATCTTTTAGGAAGTATATTCATTAGAAAGAAAGTTTGGTTCATATGATAAGAAATCAATTAAATCAGTAATCAAGATACTATGTTGATTTAGTAGCTCAAGGATATACAGGCAAAAGCTTTGATTATCTTCTTGATTTTTTTTTGTAAAGTCTGCTGCAGTTCCAGCCATCATATCCACATTCCAGGAGGCAGAGGCAGGAGGATCGCAAGTTCTAAGCCAGCCTCAACAATTTAGCGAGGGGCCAAGCAACTCAGTGAGACCCTGTCTCTAATAAAATACAAAATAGGTATAGGGATGTGACTCAGTGGTCAAGTGCCCCCAAGTTCAATCCCTGATACCACCACCCCCAAAAAAAGTAAAAAAAAAAAAAAAAAAAGCAAAGAAATGCCTGATAGACAACTTCTTATTTGAAACTTTGTTTCATATTCACCCCTCACTTCCAGGGAGTATGGAAAGACATGGTTTTGCCATTCCAATATATATAATAGAGGAAAACAGAAGCTGAAAATTATTTTCCTATGCCAGTCACATTGGAGTGGGGTTCTATATAATACCTCCAAATGTTTTATACTAAATATCTACTAGTCTTTGTTAATCTTTTCCTGTGAATGTATAATATATAATTTTTAAATATTATTTGTTGCCATATATGCCTAGTAGCTAGAAAGACTGCCAGGTCTTCATAAAAACGAGCCAAAAGTTTCTATCATCCTAATAACATTTACTTCAAATTCTAGAATCTAAAATACATAGTTATCATAATAAAGTTTAAAATTAAAACTGAACATTTAAAAAGCTTGTTTATAAATATACTTATTAATAAGCCTATAAGAAAACATCATTTTAATCTTTTGTATTTTTCAGGGGAAAATGAGAGTAAAAAGGGGGATTATAAAGTAACTTAGAATAATATGAATCGCAGAGGGGGCTAGAGCTGGAGCTTAGTGGTAGAGTGCTTGTCTATCATGCATGAGGCCCTGGGTTGTATCCCCAGCACTACACAGGAAAATAATAACAACAGAGATGCAACAGACTATTTCTGTTGCCTGTTCAGGAGTTTCACTGCTAGCTTTTGAGGTAAGAACTCTGCATATCTCTGAACTCTGTAGAAGAGAATTAAAAGCATTTCAATCTGGAATTCAGTTTTGTGAAGAAAGTATGGTTCCAGGACTCATTTTAACATTCGATATAAAGCACTAGGCTATCAAACCAAAGAACATTCACCATGGTCACTGCCTCAAGGTCCAACCATGAAGCAGGAAGATCACCACAGATAGAAATCACTACCATCAGAGTGGGTGCCAACCACTCATCCCCAACCAGCTCAGACGGCTGCATACCCACGGGCTTGTGTAAAACCAGACCTTTATGACAGGCCTTAGTAACATTATTATTTTACTAAGCAGTCTTTCCAAAAGTGCTGGAAAAAAATCATATCATTCAGACTTAGGAACATTGAGGAAAACCTAGTTTAATGAAGTGGAGGTTCATCAAATGCTTGTGTAAATTCAGAAAGTAGTTCTTTTTCTCATGGTATGGTAGACTGTTAACCTCTACAAATAATCGTGACTGTTGTTTTGGAAAATCTACTGTGTTCCAAGCGCTTTGTATTCATTACCTCAAAATCTTGCAACTACTTTGCCAAGTCAATGGTATTGTCTTCACATTATGGCAGTGGAGTCTGGAAGAGGGTCAGTGAGTTGTCCGATGTTATATAATTAATAAGAGGCAAATCAAGATTCACCTAGGTCATCTTCACTCTGAAGCACAATTTCTACCATTCTCATGTGACTAGACTGTGTTTATGATTATTTTGAGAATGAATTTGGATGAGAAATAGAAATGCATGGGAGTGTCAGTGTCTTCCTGCAGAACTGAGACTGTTCACCTGGCTTGCATGTTTACCCCAACACCCCATGAGTGGAAAGATAAATTTAGTGAGGAAATGTTCCTACTGTCACATGTCATCTACTCCAAAAAGATTTTAAAGGTTTGGGACAAAAATGAGGGCTATCCCTAGATTCTGGGCTCTGGGTTGGGTAAAGATAGGCCCTGCATTCAGGGTGCTACTGTGGGAAGGAGTTGAATCTATAGGAAGCACAATGAGAAGCTTCACAATTGAGACTTGATCTCAATGCATGAGACCTGTTAGTGTACTTCCATCTGACCATTCTTCAGGTTTATTTGGTATGAGTTTAAAAGCAAAAGACTTCAAGGAAATGATTATTGGGCATACAAACAAAACATCACTTGTTTGTAGTGTCTGCAGGAAACATAATCATGGTCTTTTAAGTGTAATAACAAGCCTATGTTAACCAGGATTTGTGGGAGAAAAGATGCTTCAGTTTAAATGACAAAATTTGGGTGTCAGGGATTGAACTCAGGGACACTTGACCACTGAGCCACATCTCCAGGCTTATTTTGTATTTTATTTAGAGACAGAGTCTCACTGAGTTGCTTAACACCTTGCTGTTGCTGAAGCTGGCTTTGAATTCGTGATCCTCCTGCCTCAGCCTCCCAAGCCCCTGGAATTACAGGTGTGCTACAAGGCACCCAGCCAAAATTTTTCATTGCACATCAGAAAGTATCCTTTTTTAAATTTTGTACTGGGGATTGAACCCAGGGACATTTAATTACTAAGCCACATTCCAGCCCTTTTTATGATTTCTATTGAGGCGTAGTCTCACTAAGATGCTTAGGGCCTCACTAAATTGCTGAGGCTGTATAATGCTGACCATCACCTTCCACAGTCCTGGCTATTCTCCTGCCCCTTCCCTTTTCCTCCACCCCTCTTTACTATCTAGAAATAATCTTCCTCCCATGAAGATTTTAATTTGGTGTCAACATACCTTATATACAGAGATATGATAAATTGTGGTATATATGTGTACTAAGAATTGTAATGCAAAAAAGAGAGAGAGAGTACATGTAAAAAAATAAAAATAAAAATAAATTGCTGAGGCTGGCTTTGAACTTACCACCCCCCTGCCTCAGCCTCCAGAGTCACTGGAATTAGAGGCATTCCCACCTGCACAGCAAGGGCTGTCTTTTCTTAAGTGTATTTAGAGACCAAGTTTCTTTACCCTCGTTTTAGACTAAATTCATAGAATCAGACCGTGGTTTCACAAGAGAATGAAATAATAATTGGATTTGGTGGTTCTGACGCCATTTTTCCTTTTCTTTTACATTTTCTGCTTTGGTTCAAGTGTGGGTGGGTCATAAGTGGGTGTCCAGGGATACCCACACAGTTCACATTCCTAACTCTTGAGGTATTGTTAATTTTGTTTTTTGATACAGCAACCCAGCTTTAGGCCTGGAGCTTTTGAGTTATGGTAGAACACAAAACAAACACACTCTTGATTTCAGTGGGACTGACTCTCCCGATGCTCTCTCCTTCTTCACTATCTGACCAAAGCAGATGGACTTCCTTTGTTGAGTGGGTGGTCTTATATTCTTGAACCATCCTTTGCATGCACTGGCTGCAATCAGAGTAGAGTTTTTACAGATCTCATCATGCTTTAAACACCTTCCGCCTCATCTTTGTTGATTCTGCTCACAATAAAGCCATTCTCATAATTACTGAATTCTGTAGCATTGGTACAGTGACATTAATTTTCTGGCTACTTGTTCCCATTTCTATTTTACACACTTTTAAGAAACATGAAAGGAGGTTGGGTTTGTTCTGGATTGCTGTTGATTATTTAGTAAGTTGGATATTTGGCTGATTGCTGGTTAGCCATGCAATTTCTCCATTGATCTAGATAATACCTTATCATTTCATTAAACAGAATTACTCTTTTATTAAACCAAATTACCCTGCTTAGAAAATGGCTTTCATTATCTATATTTTCTGCAGCTCTTCTTGTTAGTAAATCCTTCTTCAGTGATAATATGTGTATCTGTTGTTCCTTTTATCAGTTACCACCAAATTGCTCATAATGATAGATCCTTTGGGGAAGTTGGGGGATCTTTCTTCCCTTTAATAAGTACAGTTAAATTAATTACGCCAAATTTCAAATTGGTCCTTGTTTCTAAGGACCACCACATGCAGTTTTATTTCAAACACACATCTGTGGAATTATCTGGAAGAAGTCTTGATGAGGATTTTTTTTTTCATTTTTAATATATGAGCTAGCAGTTGAACTTAGAAATTTAATAAGAAACACTACAGAAAATTTTGCTCTTGGAACATGTCCTGTTACTTCTAAATCTCATATAAAGCCTATGAAATGCTTTGAACTGCTCAGAACAGGAATGTAATGCAAACACAAGGTAGTAAGGGTGTCATTGATTCTCCTGCTTTTGCCAATATTAATGACAAGTGATCATTAATAGAGATTAATTGAAGAGAAGAACTACCTAGCCAAGCTGTGAACTACATCAGAATGAGACCATGACAGGCCAAGTGACAAATTCATAACAATAATGGTATAACATGGTATAATCATAGTATGACATGTAGTATATGTTTTCATCAGCTTTTTTGTTGCTAGGATGAAAAGACCTAACAAGAACAATTAGAGGAGTAAAAGTTTATTGAGGGCTCACAGTTTCAGAACTGACTGACTCCATTCTTTGGGCCCTGAAGTGAGGCAGAACATCATGGTGGAAGAGCACGGTAGAGGAAAGAAGCTTGGGATGTGGCTTCAGGAAGCAGAGGGAGCACTCCACTTAACAAAATATATACTCTAGCTGGGCTCAGTGGAGCACACCTGTAATCTCAGCAGCTCGGGAGGCTGAGACAGGAGGTTTGCAAGTCCAAAGCCAGCCTCATCCTCAGTGAGGGGCTAAGCAACTCAGTGAGACCCTGTCTCTAAATAAAATACAAAATAGGACTGGGGATGCAGCTCAGTGGTGGAGTGCCACTGAGTTCAATCCCTGGTACTCCCCCCACCCACTCCCACCCCCCCAAAAAAATGTATATATATATATATATATATATATATATATACACACACACTCTAAAGTCATGCCCACAGTTACCCACCTCCTCCAGCCACACCCTACCTGCCTATAGTTACCACCCAACTAATCCTTTCAAGTGGATTAATGTACTGATTAGGTTAAGGCTCTCATGACAGTTATTTCACCTCTAAACTTTCTTGCATTGTCTTCCACATGAGCTTTTAGGAGTACCTCATATCTAATCATAACAATGTACATGTCAAATACGTTATAAAAATAATGTGATTTTCCTGGCATAGTATTTTTTGTTTATCTTTGATAGAGTGTGCAAAAGCTAGGCCTTTAGAATTTATAATCTATAATAAATAATCTCCTGAACACCATGGTAGATAAACACCAACCAACCAGCCGGGCATGGTGGCACGTATCTATAATCCCAGCAACTCAGGAGGCTGAGTCAGGAGGATTGCGAGTTCAATGCCAGCCTCAGTAAGTTAGCAAGGCCCTAAGCAACTCAGTGAGGCCTTGTCTCTAAATAAAATATAAAAACATGGGCTGGGGATGAGGCTCAGTGGTTAAGCGCCCAGGGTTCAATCCCTGGTATTAAAAAAAAAAAAAAAATCAGCTGAGCTGAGAAGTAGGGTGTGTATGCAAAGATTGTGTGACACTGAGAAAATGACATCCCATGCTCGACTTCTTTATCCACTTTTCCAAGAAAGACCTGAGAAGTACTGTGTGTGACCCTGTATCACCTTTATAGATCCATTCTGCAAACAGCATTACCCAGTGATTGATAGCAGAAGTTCAGCAGCCAGATCTAGCAGGTTTGAACTCTGGCTGTACCCCTTATTACCTCTGTGTATTTGAGTGACTGCATGTAATTCAAAGCCTCAGTTTTGTCTCTGTGAAATGAGAACAAGAGTATTTCCATCATATCATTTTTAAGATTTTATACAACAGTACTGCATGTAAAACATATAGTGCTTGGCTCTGGCACATGCCTGCTAAGTGTGGATTATTATTACAAGGCCAGTAAAAGAGGAGAAACTTCTTAACCAGAAAGATTACATGTATAACCGCCCCCTACAAAGTCATTTTCATTTCATTGCTTTGAAAGGCCACATGCAGATACACAGCTCTTTCAAGCATTTAGAAGTGTTACTTTTTTGGTGATTATCATACTGAAGGGAGTTGTCAACATATCCAGGAAGAAACATAGGGGTCTGTAGCAGAACACCACATGGCTTATAGCAGGGTGGTGGCCAGAAGGCTTAGGTTGAAAGATACTACTCTTTTCCTCTGGTCTATTAGATTTTTGACCTCTCGACTGTTGCTTGCCCTAAAATTGTTGGTGCTCAATCCACCTGTTCTTGAAAAGAAGAGGGGCCTTGGTTTTCCTAGTCCAGTAGAGTGTGAGCCCAGGTACCTGCAGAGAGTCCTGCATTACTGTTGTGGGATGTGCTGCTCCCAGCAAAGGGTACTCCATATTTCCTCTAAGCTTTTGCTCTATGTATTGTTACCAAAACGATCCATTACCACTCTTTGATAGTCTGACTCAATCTTTAGTCCCTGCATCATCCTTGGGAGCAAGTAAGATGCAGTACAGGACCCTGGGTTGGAGCCCCAGTACTGAAAAAAAAAAAAAGAATCAACAAAGTAAGATGCAGAGTAGACTTCCCCTTAAGCAAGAGTCCTCTTGGGATACTGGCAATATCTAAAACATGTGCACCACAATTAACCTGAGCTAATTAGTTATCTTCCTACAGGTAGAAACAAACCCATTGGTTTCCCACATTATCTTCTTTATTTATTTGGGAGAAATTCAGAAATTTTTCAAATTAGATTATTTCCAAAGTTGTGTGCATTATGAAATGTCAGAGGAAAGTCATCCAACCCCCTCCTTCTTTCCACGTATAGTTCCAATTTCCTGACGCCAATTTCTTCCTTCTAATTACAAGCACTCCAAGAAGAACTAGTTTTTGCAACTCAGCATGAGAACAAGTAACTCTTATTTCTTCAGGCTGAGTTGAATACAGGAGACTTCCTGAATCTGCCAGAATACAGCTGCCTAAGGTACAAGATAAGTCTTCCCTGTTCTATTATTTTTTATATGTTAGCACTGAGGTTCACGAGGGGCAATATATGTGATCAGAGCCCTGTGCTAGATATTTTTGAAGGAATTTTGCCCTGGTGATAAGTAATATGGAAAACGGACTTTTTTTTTATTCTAAAGGGTAAGATTAAAAATATGGGTGTTTTGACTGTGTGTTAACATTAATTTTAAATCACTAGGGTGATATCATTGTCAAAGCCAAGTGTACCTTTTGTTGTCCTGCTGTTCATTCATGGGGGAAAACAGCTTTTGCTCCTTTGGGAGGGTGTGAATGTCACATCTCAGGCGCAGTCCGAGCATCTTCTGCTGAGGTCAGCATTCAGAATTATCCCTGTACTCATTTTCTCATTTCCCTTACAGCAATATACTGAGTTTGCTGAATTATGTGAATTCAGAGTTAGTGAGCCCAGGACACAATCATGCTATTTATTTTAGAAGCAAAACTTCCCTTTCTTCTGGGGTTCACCATGGACCTCCCTCTCTTCCTTGAGCATTTGATGCCTTCCCAGCTTCTAAAATTGGTTCCTAATGAAGGTCGTATCCATGCAAAACAAAAATAATTCTGTTTTCATTGTTCTTATATCATTAAAATTTCGTAAGTTAGGTTTTAATTTCCTGAATATAAGTTCTTTTGCTAATGCAACCTTTTAAAATAATCTAGAGCCAATCTTATCCCCTCTGAAAACCTTGAAAATGGCAGTACTCTCCATTTATCTTAAATCTGAGAGCATAACAAAAAGGCATCAGATCAATAGCTCTTTTCTTTTTTTTTTCCTTCATATTCAAACCACCAAATAAGAGCCTTAGCTATTTGTTTATCAAAATGTGTGCTGATGCTTTTTAATAGCTCATCATGTACCAGGCACTACATTAAGTAATTGACATTGCTTTAACTGATTCAATCAGTACAATATAGTAAAGTAGATTTAGTATCCATATTCGAAGTGAGGAAATTAAGACTATGAGAGGTTAATTTCACATAGAAAATGAAGCAGCCAGAATCTGGTCATCTGGCCCTCTCCAAATCACATAATGTCATAGGTGTGATGGGGGATTTTTTTAAAAAAAAGCAGTATAAAGTGAAGTACTGTGTAGTCTTCACCGTGAAAATTGGCTGCAATTAAGACAAGTTTTCTTGCAGTCTGGGAGATCCCAGTATCCATTCAAGAGCACGTGAGACAGACAGAGAGTAGTTTCTTCCTCTTTTCCAAATTTTCTGTGGCTCATTCTTGCAAAGGAAGGTGGTATTTGAGAAAAAAAAAAATGACCATGCAGGCTGCATGATAATTACCATAATTCTTAGTGAGGTCAGAGATTGTCACATCTCAGAGTTCAAGACTGAATTGAATAAGTATCCTGAGGAGAATTGCATGGATGCATTGAATCAAAAGCCTTCTAGAAAATACATATTCCTTGAAAGAGAACAAAAATTCTGTGTGTATGTACTGGATTTATTTTCTGTTTGTTTATGACCGGCATTGGGTTTTCCAGCGAGCCTGTCTCCTGTTCACTTGTTGTCTTGTGCTCTCCAATGCTAACCGCCATAAGAACTAGGTATCCAGGACTTAGCGTAACAGCTACATATTATAAATTAAGTGCACCCTCATAGTTGTCTGTGCTGAGGAGCCCAACTGCAGATTCTGTACCATAGTCTCTTCCTTGAACAACAGTGAAAATGGGAACTGGATTTCAGTTGAGGTTTTCCATATTCCGTGTGTGTATACAAAGAAGGCTGAACATTGCTAAGTTCTTTAGTAAAATTGCAAGTCAGCTGCCTAATTATGATTGAACAAGGCATGTTCCAGAGACCTTCCATTTTGACTTTAGCTTACTCTCGATTTCCGGTAATGATGCAGACTTTTACACCAAGTACGACAGTGCTATGATGGGCAGCCATTTTGTTGAGGAAACTGGAAACCCTCACCCTTTTAAACACTGAGCTACAGACTTCGGTCCTGTTATTTCTTCCATTTAAGGTTACATTTTCTGCCTCCCCCAGACAAATGTCACTTCTCCATCTTGAGAACAAAGACAGCATTTGGCCTTTGGTTATCCCAAACCCAAATCTTTGCCCCTTTGTTTTTAGTACTTTGCCATTTTGATTTTGCTTTTTTAATTTGCTTGTGACTCTCTGCTTCCCCCATCTTTTTCTTTTTTTTTGGTACAATGATTCTTACCTTGTCTTTCCCCAGTCCGTTTCTGACCTGGAGAGACGTACAGCATGTTATTGTCAGGACTTCCCGTGCGGGACATTTGAACGCTAATGACTGGAAAACCAATGCTGCTGGTTTTAAGGGTGAGAACTTCTTTCATATTCTGTCACAGGCAAAATATTTTTTATTTTTCCCCCATTTTAAATGGAGAGCAGGAAAATACAGCTCCTCAAAAGAAATTTTAAATTTTGTGCTCACACAGAGCTTGATCTTTTAGTAAATAAAAGGCAGCTTGATGTTTTTTAAAATTAAAACTACACATATAATAAGGCAGACTTCCTTGTCTTCCCATATCATAGAGGTCAGGTTTCTAGATCGACCAACTCCCAAGTATAGTCGGCCTATGGGACTCCTAATTAGCTTACTTGTGCTGTCATTGATGATCTGAGTTGTATTTTAACAATGTATTTTAAAATTCTTTGCCTTCTATAGTGATTACTTCCTCTTAAGTAATAATGGATAGATGTTGTTCACTGTAGTGTAACACTGTTAGTCCATGCATTCTGTAAATTTTGTTTTTGTTTTTGTTTTTTTTGTAACTTCCACAAACAGAACAACAGGCATACTTCTAAGAGATGTTATTTTGTATAGACCAAAAGTTCTCATGAAGCTTTGTATCGTTCAGTCCTTATGCACCTATGCACAGGTATAACAAGCATTGAATATTTTCCCCATGGCTAATGCATTTTTTATATTATATTTCCTTCCAATGGTCTTATTAATAGCATTCATTTTATTTATTGTCAATGATAATACATGTTGTAATAAAAGAAAAATCACACAGATGTTCTAAGGTTTAGTATAGTTACTCAAGTTGAAGATGACTTAAACTTTAATCAACTAAGTTTTAACTAGATTACTTTTTTATCACACATGATTTTAAACTTACTCCCAATAATTTTAATATTATAACATAGTCCCCTGTGCATAAGAACAATGTGCCATACCATAGGAAATATCTACTTAAATAAGATTCTGTTCTTCGAACTGTAGGTAATAATCTGAATAATCCTGAGCAAGACATTTAATTTCTAAAGGTCCTAACTGCCCAAATTTATGCATTTTGGAAACTTAATAATATTGTCTACATGTGCTATCTTAAATATGCTCTTAATATATCCATAGGGAATTATGCCTAATATATGCAAATAGTATGTTGGAATACGTATTTAAAAATTATTTATAAATAGCTTATAATAGATTCGTGCTTAGCTAGAACCTATCAATGACAGGTAACCAATGCACGTAAATAGTACTTTAAAGTTTTCACCAAAAGCTTTGTTCCATTTTTTAAAAAAAAGACTATCCCTCTGATTTTGAGTATTAGCAAACACCTCTTCCATGCTTATAAAGGGCATAATGCAGCAATATTCAATGAATTTTTTAATCTTAAAGAGTTGTCAGTACCTGGTGGGATCCTATTCTCTGTAGCCCCAGTCAAGTCACCTGATCCCTACCTTATAACATCATCAGGGCACCATCAAAATTATTTGAAATTTATTGTTCTAGAAAACCCAGAATATATCTTCCATCTTGGTTAGCTTCCACGTGCGCCCAACTACTGCTGTATAAATCCACGAGGATTGGAGCAAGGAACTGACGCAGAACCTTGGCTGGTTCTAAGGCTGGAGTGAACTTCTTAGCAGAAGGTTCACAAACTAAGTACGTTGACCTCCATGAAGCTGAGGAATCAACTTTAACCCAAATAAACGTCTTAGTTTTACTTATTCCTTTTTGGCAACTTAAAAGGAGCAAATGGTTCTAATAAAACACACAGCTCTTTTGAAAACCCCTGTTGGTTTTGGAGAGGGGGAAACAGAGGATTTAGACTAAATCACCAGACCCAAACCTGAATCTGAAGGGGGCTGTACGCTGCTTCTGGCAAGGAGGAAATAGTATTTTACTATTGCACGTGGCAATATTTAGTATAATATTTCACTCTACTCTTAGATGGCTGCCAAGAGTAACAATTAAAGTTCGCTTTTTCATAGATGAATTACTCTGACTGGTCTGGGCTCCCAGTGGAATTGTTTTGTAATTTTGTTGATGGCAAGCCCCATATTTCATCTAAACATGATCATAATGAGATGAATTTTTTAAAGAGTTATTTTCTTCTGTACTCTAAACATTTCCATCCCCTCCCAAGTGTCTCACAAATAAAAGCGATTACGGCAGAGGCTAGCGAAAGAAACAACGCACTTTGGGGAAGCAGAGAATACAGGTCACCAGGACCGGAGGAAAAAAGCAGGCTGACTTTTTATGAAATGAGAACTGCAGGAACAAAAAGACCTAATGTTTGGAAGAGGTTCTTGCAAGGAGAGCTCAGTAAGACCTCGTCCTTTCAATTAAGTCAGCTGACTTTTGCAGGCCTTGCTGAGCAGAAATCTATGCCATACATTTCTCCCTAGACAGGAGAATACGAAAGGAGCCTGCCACCAGAAGCCTGTGCCCACAGGTGCTCTCCCCCAGTCCCACCCTACCCAGATTTAACACTGAGTGAAATGTATGCATGAAATGAATTCAGAAACGCCTGTGCTTCTCTGAGCTTGCTTTTGTGACCTAATGATGAGCATTTGATTTAGAGTATGTAAAAAAGGTGGGGGGGGGGGACTGATCTCAGTGATGGAGATGTTAGTATCCAACAGAATTTCTTTCTCATCTGGTAAAACAGAAGCCACTTAGAGTAGCTACCAATTCAGTTTGGGTTTTGTAAATCAATAGATATTATCACTGACAAAGAAGACCTACACCCTAAATAGCAGCCCCTGCCAAATCTACTTTACAAAACCTCCCTGTATGTCTTCAGACAGACTGGTATGTCATACCTCCCAGGCAAACAGTGAGGTTAGACAATGGATGAACTAGACAGCTGGGGGCCCTCCTAAAGGCTTGATCCAGACCACCCATTTTGTGTTGTGGACCTAGAAGGTGGAAGGCATTCCCTGGTCCTGAAGTAGCTGTGGGCTTCCTGCTGACAGGTTCTTATGCAGGCCCAGAGGTGGCTTTGAAACAACAAAGAAAGGGGCTGTCTGCTGATTATCTCTGTGTTTCTCAGAGAGGAGAGTGGGATTACCCTGGAGTTTCAGGAGATAAACCAGGAACCCAGAACTTTCTCTAGTCCTGTGTTCTCATAGTAGCACTTTGTAAAGGATCCAATAGTGAGATTAGCTCTCAGTAAGGGAAACCCCAAAGATGCAAGCCACTATCAACATGTTTATGCTGATGGCACCTTAATTTTTGAAAATCTTAATAGAACTAAGATTATTCTGTCCTGCTGATTCTTGAATAATAATAATAATCCCTTATAAATGTCTTTTATAGTAAGTTTTTCAGAATAAACATCATCCAATGAATACACATTATGAAAACTGACTAAATGTCAATTTGCCTTGTTCATTTGTGAATAATGCTCATTAAATTTCAAACTACACCTTCTGATTTTATAACTCCTCCAGAGAAAGTTTTTTGAAAAATAAATGGGACAAATATTATACATCAAGGAAAGAATCTACTTGAAATTGTAAGTGTGAATAGGAAATTGCCTTAGATCAGATGAATGGGTTTGGTATTTTGCCAGTGGAGAAATGAAATCTAAATTCTAGTATTTTGCTACTGACCAACATGTGTAATGCCAGGAGATGACTCTAGCATTAAGCTCTTTAGGATTTTGTCAGGATTATCGCTTTTTCTGCCTTAATCCTTTCCCATTTCTTTTATGACAAGGTTCTTCTGTTTTGTTTTGCTTTCTTTTCTTTTTAATTCTCCCTCCACGCTCCTTAAAATGTACCAAATAGCTGTAGAAGTAGGGAGGGCTTTTTTCATCTGGGTGGTTTTCTTCCCAGAATTTAATTGATGCTGTCTCTTCACTTTTTAATATTTCCTAGCAACTTCAGTGTGCCAACCCAACTCATGTTGAAGTGAACCCAGGAAGTGGGCCAAAACATCGGGGGCTCCATGGTGTTGCCTAGTCAGATCTGCTCTGGCATCATTCACATACACAGACAGACATTTTTGTAACACCTATTATTATTTTCCTGAGGTCTAATCCCCAACAGTCATTTTAGAGAAAAGCATCAATGATCCTTCTCTCATCTTCTAAAATTAAACCCAACCTCAGCAACAGAAGGCATCTAAGACAGAGAATACCCGTTTAGTGTCTTATGTGTACATCCAGCAGCTCTGTTCAGGCACACAGGATTGTGGCCCCAGAGGGCCATCCAAAGACTTTCATTTGGGCGTTCTTGATAGTCTGTCACTCATTTCAGTTTAGGAGGAAGTTAGTTAGCTCTTGGGGGAGAGCTATTCCCTTCTACTGCTTTTATATAAGTAAACTACCAACCCACCGACCCTCTCTCCCCCATGTTCCTAGGCCAAGCAGCCTGGTTCTGACTCCTGACCTTTGGTTCGAGTATGCATTTATGATCATGATGGAATGCATGGACGTCAGTGCTCTAGCTTTATATGGAATTATTTGTATTTGGATTGTATGACTGTATACAGTTAAACTCTCTTAAATCTAGGAACAGGAATAGACGTCAGATAATAAATTAGGACCTTCTGTCATCTTTACTAGGCGAAAGATGGAAAAAAATGTCATTGAAAAATCAAAAATGACAACTCAGTGAGCGAGGGTACCACGCCTTCCATTTCACTGCCCTCCCAGACTATGTAAGTCTCTTTTTTTCTTCCAGCATGTTGCTGAAACCTCCCATCCCCACTGACTCCTTCTTCCACCACAACTAAACTACTAGATTTTTTTTTTTTAATTTCTAACTGGTTACCCACCGTGGGGAAAATGATTGACAGTCTAACGTGACCTCTTAGCCTGTGAGACCTTAACTTTTAATAACCTTTATTGCTTTCAATTGCCATCCATTTATTTCCACGGGCAGGGCTGGTAATTTTAAGATGTTCCAATATAGTTTGAGTACCTACCCATTTTGCTTTCACTTTGTAACACTTATTAAAAGGAATTAGAAATGCTGGAACCATTAAGCATGCCAAACGAGAGGTTTTGAATTGTTGTTTTCTTTGTTTTTCACGTGTATGAAGTGATTTCTAATGCTCTTGCCATGGGAAGGGGTAAAGTTTCATTTTGTTTTATTATTTCACTGTTCAGATAATATTTCATCTCTGCCACCTAGCACGTGGATTTGCTGCTGGTAGCTGTGGTTAAAGCTACATAATGCACCTTAATTGGTAATCCGTACATTGCATTTTTGAAGAAAGGTCAAAGTGAAATGTTATTCATATGATTCGTGTCAAAGGTGGGATTAGAATCAGATGCTTGACTCTAGTTCAACCAATTTGCAAAAAATATAGTAATTATTACTTGGAAAGACAGAGGGAGGTAAATATATTTGATTTTTACCTAATAAAATTTGCTCCCTGAAAATGCCACTATGCCACCTGATTTTTTTTATCTTTTGAGATTGTATATTTTCCTTCTACCATTGTGCTCTGTGATCTCACCCTCATTCCCTATTCATTGACTTAAAGCTGTTTTTTTCTTCTTATTTATTTGTTGGCCATTGTATATGTGAGCTTATTTCTACCTTATCTACAAAAAAATATATATATGAATCACACATAACTTAGGAATGTTACTTTACTTAGTTTGTCTGGTGGAGATTTACCTAAATGTCTACATAGGAATATAGGTGGCCTGACAGCAAAGTCTGTTGAGTCATGGCTTAATCTAGAATCTTATATCCACTAGTCCCATCAGAATGTTCTACTCGCACCTACTAAATACGTGAAGTTTAATAATATGTCCTGCAAATGAAAAACCTTTTTTTTTTTTCCCTCTGCTGGCCTTTTACTGCATGATGGTGTTAGATTTGCTGGACTTTGAGTGTTTTTACTTTGGTTTGGTTTTGTGTTCCTGTAAGTTTTAAACACATAGTTTTACACTTTAAATCCATCCTCAGGCCTAGGTAGTAGAGATCTTGCCTTGCCTAGCATGCATAAGTCCCCAGGTTCAATCCCTAGCACACACACACACACACAAAAATCCAGCCTCAGGATAGAATTTAAATGATAGTTATACTATTTGCCTATTATTTCTATGTAAGATATAATTAGGAGAATTATGTTTGAAATATTTTTGGTTTTGCCACAGTCTTAATAACCAAGTTATATTTTCTGTGGCTTTGAGGAAGCAAATTAAGAATTGTGCACCTTGTTTTTTGCAGAATGTGGGTGTCTAATAACCAACAAAATTAGAAGGCTGATTGAATGAAAAGTGCTTTAAAAATGGAAAACACCAAACATAGCTGGGCAGGGTGGCGCATGCCTGTAATCCCAGCAGTTTGGGAGGCTGAGGTAGAAGGATCACGAGTTCAAAGCCAGCCTCAGCAACAGCAAGGCACTAAGCAACTCAGTGAGACCCTCTAAATAAAATACAAAATAGGGCTAGGGATGTGACTCAGTGGTCGAGTGCCCTTGAGTTCAATCCCCAGTACCAAAAAAACAAAAACAACAAACAAACATACACACACACACACACACAAAAAAAAAAAAAACACCAAACATAAAAAGAAAGTCTTAAAGGTATATTTTCATGTTATATCTGTTTTCTCTTACCTGAAATAAGGATAAATACATGGAACTATATTGTAAATAAAGTGTTGTTTGGGGAATTGAAAATTAATTAAATGACCTAAAATGGGCTACAAAAAAAAAAAATTGTACTAAGGACTTTACAATGAAGTTATCATTAATGTGTCTTCAGATGAATTTACTCCACAATCGTATATCAATGTTACCACAACTATATGTAAATTTTGTTTTGGAATATTTAAATGCTATCATTAATTCACCCTAAATGTCCTAAGTCATAATTGGTTACTTCAATATGGAAACTAGAAACAGAAATTCAGGTTGATTGTGGACTACCAACATCCTGTTGACTCTTTAGTAATTTATATGCCAAATAAAAACTATAAGTGTAAAACCTGATAGCAATAAACAAAAGCTTCTATTTAAGAGAAAGTCAGTGTTTCTTTTTGTGTAATTACTTGAAGAAATCCAAATTACTAACTCTAATGAGGCTGGACCTCCCCAGTAATTTTATTTTATTGTATTTTATTTTTTGCAGTACTGGGGATTGAACTCAGGGCCCTGCACGTGCGAGGCAAGCACTCTACCACTGAGCTACATCCCTGACCCCACCCCAATAATTTTTAAAACTCCTATTTTAGCACATGACTTTGGCTGTTCTTAATAGTAGCAAGTCTTGATATTTTCTAGTGACAGTTGGTATTTTAAGCAAAATAAAAGTTAGCAAGCCCTAAAACCAGTGATTATAGAGGGTGAATAGCAAGAGCCAGACAGGGCTGTTTTGAAAAGTATGTTGTGATTATGAAGTACTGAAATGGATTTCTTTGAACCACTGATGATTGGATTCTGAATCCAATTCCAAAATAAGATTTTAAAAACTTAAGCCAAGACACAATCTTATCTAGAGACTATTTTGAAATTTAACAATCATTTTCTTAATTTGAGATTTCCTGGGTTTTAAAATCAAAGATTCACTCTATATAGAGTCTCAGAGCCTGGGCTTCAGTCAGACAACCTGGGATCGAATTCCAGCTTTAAAAACCAATGAACAGTATATCTAGCCATCTTTACACTTTTCTTCTAAGCTTTATTCAGATAAATGTATATACAGTGAGAAAACACTATTTTAATTCATAGTATAATGCATTTTTTTTTTTTTGGTGCCAGGGATTGAACCCAGGAGTACTTAACCACTGAGCCACATCCTCAGCCCTTTTTATTTTTTGTTTTGAGACAGTGTCTTACTAAGTTGCTTAGGGCCTTGCTGAATTGCTGAGGCTGTCCTCAAACTTAGGATCCTCCTGTCTTAGCCTCCTGAGCTGCTGGGATTACAGGCAGGTACCCCCCTGCCCAGCAGTATAATGCATTTTGACATGTATACATACATCTTTATAGTCACCACCATGATCAAAGATCCTCTCTATGACCCTAAAACATTCTTTCTTTTATTCTCCTCCCTATGCCCTGCCCTACATTCACACCATGCAGCCCTCGGGCTACTTTCTGCCATAGTTCATCAGATTGCCTTTTGTAGGCTTACATCTAAATGGAATTATTTGAAACTGACTTCTTTATCTCCATCAAATATTTTCAGATACACCTATGCCATTAAGTATATCAAAGTTTGTTCCTTTTTATTGCTAATTAATATTCCACTGTACGAATATATCACAATTTGTATATTCCTTCACTTTTTCAAGGATGGCTTTCTGGTTTCCAATTTGTAGTTATTATGGGTAAAACTGCTACAAATAGCTATGTACAAGTCTTTGTGTGGGCAAACTGTAATTTTTTTAAAATATAAGACCAAAAAAAAAAAAATCTCTCAAATTTGAACAGAGACCCCAAGAAGTGAGGGAATAATCCAGAAACCTAACCAGACATAGACCATTTCAAATAGCATGCATGGGACTTGTTCACCAAAAAATCAAGGGGATAAGAGGACCCTTGTAGGTAGAATGAAATGAGCCAAGAGGAAAATGAGGAACAGAGACTCCTATAAAGAATTTAGTACCATTTCTCACTCATAGGTTACACTTAGGCAAATTATTTATCCCCTATATTTCCTGTATCACTCTAACATAGCAAATTCAGTTGGGAGTCTGTACAGATTTTTGTATAATGAAAATTGAACATATAGCTACTGACATGCATAGAGCTGTGCCTGTTAAAATTATGCATGTCAATAGAGACAGTAACAGCCCCAATTAGGGCTCAATACTTCATAGTCACATATCTCCTGCAACTCTTATGTTCTCATCTTTGTATTATTTTCTCCAATTTGGATTATTTGTTTGCATTACATATTATGATTTTTAGTTGAAGATTCTGGATTGATGTTTAATTTCTTTGTGTTTTCTTTACGTGCTTTCTTTTTTTTTTTTTTTTTTTTTGGTACTAGGGATTGAACTCAGGGGGCACTGGACCACTGAGCCACATCCCCAGCCCTATTTTGTATTTTATTTAGAGACAGGATCTCACAGAGTTGCTTAAAAAAGCATAAGATCTGCTAATGATTATGAATTACACTCATGCCTTGTGTATAAGCTAAATGAGAAGCAAAATTGAATCTAATGAGAGGGTGGAAGATGTTTGAGAATTTTAGGCATACTCAGAGTTCAGGAAGCAAAGCTTATCTGAAATAGTGTCTTGAGTTGTTTCTTAGTCAGTTTGAGCACATGCCTGCTTTTGATTCTTAGTGTTTCCTGGAGGAATTATAACTGGAGAAGATGGCTACAGAAAAACTGAAGTTCAGGGGAAGGTGGGGAGAGGGCCCCCAGTGCAATAAAAGGGCAGGTGTGGTATGATAAGGACAATTTAAAAGAACTTCTGGAAGCAAAGCTGCTTGGAGTTAGGAGTTCTCATTTGATCTGAAATACATTTTAGTCCCACTGTCGTGATCTGAGAAAGTGAGTTGGATAATAGTAATGACTTTGAAGCAAGTTGATTCTCGTCGCTCGTTGGGTGTCAAACAGTTTTATTTCCTCAATTGATGGCGTGAATCCACGGGTCCCGTGATGTGCCCTACAAAATGACATGCATATAACAAGTTGACCTGGTGAAATGGATGGATATTCTCTTGTGGTGATCACTTTATATTATCTTAGTATGCAATTGTATACTTATGACCTTAAGAACTGTGACATTCAGCAAAATTTGTTATCATCCCTGGCCCTCCTTCTGAAGGAGGACAGTTTTAGAGTTAGGATATATGATCATCTTTGCTAGATCCTTTTTTTTTTTTTAAGAAGAGAAAGAAATGATTTTTGAAATGGCTTTTTAATAAGCCCAGGGAGAAGGGTATAAGCGTGAGATTGCTCCTTGGAAAATGTCAAGCTAGAACTGTGCTTTGAGAAGCCTTCACCAGTGTCCTTTAACCCAAGTCTTCTCCCTGCCTGTTATGTTCACCACGACCTCAGAAAACCTTTTACCTTATGATATCTGAACTTCTTTTGAGTAAACACTTGTAAACTTTGTATTTACCATGCAACTTTGCAGAGATTTTAAAAAGTAAGTAATGTAATTCTGGGTCACATCTGGAGTTGCCAGATGCCAGTTGTGTGACGGTTACACAGGCAGAGTGACAGAAGTGTTTGAGTTTATGATGACTTTTTCTTCAGTTTTACCTGCATATGACTTTTCTTGGCTATGAAGTCCATTGTTTTGGGAAGCTGCATTACTTTTATGAGCCCACCAGAGGTTACAATGTAGACTCCTTCTTAATGCACTGTGTAAGATGATTCTGTCTCAACATCACTTGCTTCTATTCATGTTCTACTCTCAAAAGCACCATCATAGCCGTCTATATGCCCAGCCCAGACTGCTGTACCAGGTCCATGTCTCTGATCAGAGACAAGGAATGTAACTAGCTGTGTCCACACTGAGACTGTGGTAAGAGGGTGCTGTGGAAACTGGTTCAGGATCAACAACGTGGCCCAACCTTCCTTGGCCTCTTGTAAAAACATGGAATTAGTAAAGATGGCTTAGCCCATCCTTTTATGCAACCCAGAGAGATCTCTATTTTGGTGCCAGTGTCTTTAATATAAACCAGATCCCAAGATTACAAAAGAAATCCTGAAAATTAATCCTGCCCTAGTTCTCCCCAAGGCCACTGCACATAGCAGGATACAGTGACACAGTAGGCCATCACTTTGCAGAATCTGCCTGGATACATCTGCTGTGAAATAAAAAGATCCAGACTTTTTCCCATTTAGATCTCAATTTAGACTCTTTATACATGCTCACATCTTGGTAGCCTACAGCATTTCAAAACAATTAAATTTCTATCACACATCCCAATAATGGTTTCAACAGACCTCATTTTATAGTACAATACTGGGAGAGATGGTACACCCTGAAATTTCCAGAATCATCCTTGAAAGAGCCAAAAAGAAGGATATTGTGATCGCTGCTGGATGCTAACAAATGAGAATCTGAGCTTCGGCACTCAGTGTTATCCTTCCATCTGTGTGCCTGGCTAGTTTTAATAAAAAACTGGCCTATGCAAGAACACAAAATAACGTATCTTCACACACTCAGGGAAAAATCCCTGATAGAAATGGCTGAAGAAGGTCATTTCTCAGCAAGAATAGGGGAAAGTGTGATGGGCCAGATGTTAAATTTTCTTTCCAAGCCCCATGAATTTCTTTTTCTGCACATGATATTTTAATGAGTTTTGAAGAAGTTTTGAAGAACAGAGCAATTTCTATGCAAAGGACAAGTAGAGTTATCTACATAATTTCTAAATGACTCCTCCACCCTGTTACATTGCAGGGTTATTCTGAGCTTATGATTGATTTCAGACCTTAGTTGAAAGAAATACTGTGTGTCTTATGGACAACAGTAATCATGGATACATATATAATAGAAAGATTCTGAAGACTTTAGCTCCAGTCCCTATGACTTTGCCCAAGTACTTCTAATGTCCATGAGACTTAGTTTCTTCCACTGCAAAATGTGAATAATACTATTTTGCTAATAGGATTGTTATGACAATTTTATTAGCTCACAAGTGATAAAATACATATGTAAGCTATTATTTTTACCTCCCCTTTAGAATTTTATCTGTGCATTTTATTTGGAGTAGCATACTTGATGCATGAAATGCTTTTGTTTTCCAGGTGGTAGGACTAGGAAATCGACACTTCAGTCCATTTTCTGTGTTCACCTTTATACACTGTGTGGGAATTTTTACCTCAATTCAGAGAAGTCCTAATGCTATTGTATCAATGCATAGAACTTAACACCTTAAGTAATATTGTGCATTTGAAGGAGGAAGTATCTAAGCCATGCCCTCCTTGGAGTGGGTGAACTAATGCATCCACGAGTTAATTAAAAAAAAAAAACTTTATCTTCTTAAAAGATTTTTATAAAGGAAGCAAAAAAATTTGTGATAATTTATATAAAAAATTGATCTTATATACTGTACAGCCAGCTCTCATTTCTTGTACTCCTGGCATGAGGGAAGGTGTACTGGGAATCAGGCCTGCAGAGTCTCCTGCCCTATGTTGGAGATATTAGCCTACTCATGCAGATTTTCAAAGAGAGATGCCAGCCCAATAATATCAGCACCTGTGAAAACTTGTTCAAAATACAAATTGTGGGCCTTACCTCAAAACTACTGAAACTATAATACACACACACACACACATGATAGTGTAATCGGACAGAGCAATCTATGCCTAAATAAATCCTGGGCAATTCTGATGCACATGCGAGTTGGAGAACCACTGAATTCATTCACCCTCCTTATGCAATGAATTAATTTTCTCCCTGAGCCTTTGAATAGTGTCCTAATAAAAGGCTATCCTTAGAAGAAATGAAAAATAGTCTCTCAAAGCATGTTTTTTCTGCATTTGGATAAGGGACTTGTGAAAGGTGCTCACGAATACCTCATCCTTGTCAGTTGTTTAGCCATTTGCATTCATTCTCCTTGCTGTCAATTGAACCATGACCCTGAGTTTTCAAACTTGGCGTCTCCTTCCTTGGAGGAGAGAAAATGTTTGCATTATCCTGCTGCTTCACTTCTGCCCTACCTTTCACAGTGAGTCTGAATTAGCTTCCCCATTTCCTTCTGTCACTTCCTGCAAGCCTGTTTCTACTTCCTCCTTCACCCATTCCCAGCTGGCCCTATCCCTAGGTCTTCCTGTAGCCTTTTCTGCTCTTCATCTCCTTAGTTCTCAGCTCTCTTCCTTTGCCTTTTGTGATGCAAAGATAAACCCTTTGTTCTTCTTTGACCTTTAAATTCCACTGTTCTTCTTTTACATTCCTGACTTCTTTCAATTATGAGCATCCTCTCCTGGCTAAGGGTTTCCATTTCCACATCCTTAACAGTGACTTTACCATCTGGAATCTCTTCACAAGGCCTTACCTCTGGCATTTAAAATCAGAACTTCCAAAATAGAACTCAAAATCTAACCTCTACAGTCCAAGGGATACCACTCTGCCTATCACCCTGTTCACGTTGATTCTCTCCTCACTTCTGTCACCTACGTTGTGTGTGATTTGTGAAATTCCCTTGCTTCTTTCTTATCTAATCTCCTATTACATTGACCATTTGCACAATATAGCACGTCATCTCCCAAGTCTCACCACCTCAGGAACTAGTTTCCTGCTTCTGTCCTGTGCCCTTTAATATCCCATATAACCAATGCCAAGTCCATCTTGCTAGAATATCAGTTACATTACTTGATTTCCTGCATCAATGGCCATTCATTGCCTCCAGGTTAAATCTGACCATGCATTCCAGGCCAACATAGCCTCTTTGAGGAAGCCACAATTTCAAATATCCTCATCTCTTTATTTTCCCTCCATGAATCCTGACTATCCAAGTACTTAAGAGTCATCTCACATCTTATTTCATCTAAGAGAATATCCATGCCACATCAATGGCCTTTTCTGAAACTTTACAAAAATTTCACTATTATTATCTCTTAACCTTAAAAAATTATTTGTCATGTAAATGAAAAAGAAAGTTCATGAAAAGCCTAACATTGTGCCTGAGCCTTAGGTGGTTAAGAGGTGGCTTTCCTCCCAGGGAGATGATGGCATTCCCAGTGACTGGGAACAGTTTCCTCTTCATGCTTTGTGATCATCAATCTGTGACTGTGGGTGACGGTGCATGTCAGGTGAGCCAGTAGAGAGAGGTACAGATGGATGAAATCGCCAAATCTTTGCAACCCCTGAGTGAAAATGCACCATTTGAACAAAATATCAACTAGATTTTCTTTTTCTTTCTTTTATGGGAATTTAAGAAAAAAACAAAAGTAAGGGGAAATTAAATTAAGAATTTTCTAAAAATAATATGTGAATAACCCACACATACGAAGATCTCCTCTTGTTAATTATTTGCTCAGTTCTATACCAAGAAGATCCAAGCAGGGGAACTGACATATGGTCAATCTAACCTTTAATTAGCCTTTGCTCAGAGACCCTTAGAGTACTTTTTTTCATCTCCTTCTCATCTTTGTTCTCATCTAGACAATCTTAGTTCTCTAAAAACAAGCAAGAAAAAAAAAATACAATCTGGAGGTACCCTAGGCTACATAGAAAGATCTCTCCAAACTGGCAAAATAGTTCTCCTACTTCTGTTCAAGAAATATCCATTAAGTAAAACAA
This sequence comes from Marmota monax, assembly GCF_021218885.2. Classification (NCBI taxonomy): domain Eukaryota; kingdom Metazoa; phylum Chordata; class Mammalia; order Rodentia; family Sciuridae; genus Marmota; species Marmota monax. The sequence goes on along the minus strand of NW_026693595.1, from coordinate 1,095,270 downwards.
GCAAACTGCTTACTTATAACCATATTGGGAGCAAATTAAAGGGGACTGGTCAGGGGGGGAAAAAAAAGTAATTTGATATCTTTTTCTTTCCTTAAAATGGAAAGAGACCCTTGAGAGTATGCAGACTTGTATCTTTTTTTGTTTTATATATGCATATGTAATATAATAAATTGTGTATGTTTGTAAATATATATATATATACACATATGTAAATGTAGAAGAATGTTTTCCTAAACTCTTACTATTTCTTCTCTGTAATGATGAGCCCATCTGACTACCTGCAGCTGCTAAGCAAACCCATCCCAAGGGGAGCTTCGAAGTACAGCCCCAGCAGACAGCCCAGTATCTGGAAACTTTCCACAGACAAGATGTCAGTCATACTGATGACGGCTGGCATGTTTGGATCTGGCTGAAGTTGCTAAAAGAGCCGGAGACTTTAGGAAGAACAGGAAAAAATAAAAACAAACCAAGCAGCAGAATTCAAACTCCGTTTTCCTACCTGAAGGAAGTCTATGTTTTGCTCCACACAGCAGAGAAAATCATAGCAACGTCATTCTCACTCTCTGTGATTTTTCTATGCCTTTTTCTCTGAAATCTAAAAAGACTACACAATGAGGAGATGCTGAAGAGAGTGAGCAAGCCAGGGGATCAATGGTATGTCTAGGACCCCTGTCCAAGTTGGTCAGGTGTGAACTGTTGACATCTGGGGAATGAAAAGCACCACTTCCCACTTTATCATGCTTAGCAGGGTACAGTTAATGTTTTCAAATTTACCTGTTTATTTTTACCTTGAAAGAGCAGTACTTAAGTGTTTACATTTTGCAGTGGGACATGGTGGTTTAGTGCCGGGCCCTGGCCCTCTTGCTTGTGTGCCCTCCTCCTGTCCCACACATTTGGCCTGGTTTGATTATTAGGTGCAGAAGGCACAGGTCTCTGGCAGGAGCAGCTGTTTCAGAGCAGGTGGTTCAACACTTTGAGGATCAAAGAGCCCAGAGGTTGGTAGGACTACAACAGCTGCATGTAGCTCTTTGATCTCTGGTTCAGAGTTGCTACCCATCCCCAGATGAAGCAGCCTCCCTCAAGCCAGGAACTGGGATAACCACCTTTTACCTTGGTGGTTTACTAGCAGGTAGATGAGAACAGCAACGAATTTATTGATGGTGGATGACATCCAACAGTTGTGGTTGGGTTTCAGTTCCCCTGCAGTCTGGTCCGCCCCTTATTTCCTGAGATTTTTCCCACTTTCCCCACTCGCCTGCTGTCCACTTACCCCTCACACCACCCATCCTAAGGGCTCTGGTTTCTTCAGTGCCCCCAAGAACTATACTCAGCTAGCTAACCAGCAGGCTCAGTCCCGGCCTGTGGAATGTGCTCCCTGCATCTCATCCCAACTAAATCCTACACATGCATCAAAATACAACCCAAATATCCACTTACTGCAAGTCTCAGCTGACATCACAGCTGACACACCAGGTTCTAGTAGGTTTCTTCAAGTCCGTTCTTCTTACTGATTTCTTACCCTTTTTATATGTACAGTAATTACACAGTTTGGTGCTTTTAATTGTTTTTCATTATATCATAAAATTATTATTGTCTCACCCCTTAGTTGACTAGAAACACAACTCATTTTCTGTTTCTTTGGACCTCAGTATGGGGTTGAATACAGAGTAGATGCTTCACAACCCAACTAAGTAATATAATAACTAATCATATCAATTATTAGCTCATGAGGTTGAGTATACCTTATCCAAATTGCTTGAGACTAGGAGTGTTTTGTATTTCTTATCTTTTTCTTTTGGATTTTAGCGCGCGTGTGTGTGTGTGTGTATAAAATCAGGTATACTGAGAGTGGAACCCAATCTAAACAGGAAATTCATTCGTACTTCCTAAACGCTCTATATACATGCCCTAGAGGTAATTTTACATGGTATTTTTAGTGCCTCTGCATTTTGATGGCAACCTGTCACATGAGGTCAGATGTGGAATTTTCCACTTACGATGTTTCAGACTTTGGAGCATTTTAGATTTTGGATTTTAGGGATGCTCATCCTGTATCAGTGAAGTACATTGAAATGAACACTTTTAAACAGTCAAGTATTGACCCTAATTTGTTAGCCAAGTTTTTGACATCAGTGATTGTATTCATTTTAACAAATAAAAATATACGCTCAGGATTTCTGTCTACCTTTTAGTTACTGGAATATTGATGTTGAGAGATGTGGGAATTCTGTGCCATTCCATAGTAGCATCACATTATGATCTCAGTGACGAATCTCCTAGTTTATCCAGGAATGGAGGTTTCCTAGGATACAGGACTTTCAGTTTTCAAATCAGGACAGTCTTGGGTAAACCTGTCACTTAGTTCCCCTATTCCTCAGGAATGATTTCCTCAGCAGAAGATACTGGCTGGAATTTTCTATAAATATTCAGTAATGGACAGCTGTCACCTAGTTGATATTTTTCCCTTTTATGCAGTAGTTTAAATTTCTCCTGGGCTCCTCGTGGAGAGCTTCTGTTGTTGGGTATTTGCCCTTTTTTCACGCTGTATAATGTTGTGCCTGAGTTTGACACAGTGGAGCAGCAGGAAAAAAAAAAAAAAAAAAAACACTTCACTTCAGAAAGCTCAAAAACTTACCAAAAGAAAAACTTTTACTTGAGCCAATCAACTTTTTAAAACTATATATAAGTGCTTTACTAATAGTCAAATTCACCATAATACATCCATTCCGTGTAATATTTAGCAGCAGCAGCATTTCAAGTAGCTGGCTCCAATAAGGACAATCCACTAGAAGAGATAAAAGTGTACCAGATTTCCCTGGTTATAGTTTCTGTTGCTCAGAAACTTCTATTTTTTTTTCTATGGAGCTTCCTAGCTTTTCTTTAGAAGTGAGTTTTAAGGCCCCCTAGCTAAAGTTATTTCTTGAGTTGACTATATCTGCTTTCAAACTATGCAGTTACTTACTTGTGTACCTAATGACCAGCTTCTCTCAGCACTTCTGGTCTTATCAGAAAAAGAAAAGCTACTTGCCAGAGAATATTACCTATTTTCCTGAGTTCTTTTGTTCATCTGACTTCAAGCAAGGAAGCCTTTGGATAACTGTGAATAAAAACTATCTTCTTTGCCATAAGACAAAACCATTTTCCTGAACTTATCTGCAGAAAGGAGCCTATTTATGGGGTCTCAATTGCTGTCTTATATGTATCATGAAATACACAGCCTTGTAACCCTAAAGAAAAATATATAATGAGATGCAATTTCTCAAGTTCCCTTTATTGAAGCAGAGCTATATCATTCAACAATGAATAAATTCACTTTCTAAAAAAGGCATAAATAATTTTGCTACGAAATCTTATGCATATTCCTCGTTCTCTCAGTAACTTTCCAATATTTGATTTTTTTAGTCTTGCCTAATGCTAAATCAGAAATAATGTTTGCTGCCCCCACTCACAGGAGTAGAAGATTCTGCTAGAACCAGTCAGGATCCCTGTTCCTGTCAACGTTAATAGCACTCGAATTTCATAGAATTTTGCATTTGCCTAGTGCTTGCGTAGAGTGGATTCTGCTTAATCATCATAAAATTATTTCAAGGCTCAGGTTTTGCTCTGAACATGGCATAAGAAATGTGCATAAATAAGATTCTTTTTTATGGCCATATCTCAACTACTTGTTTATAGTATATTTTCCATCATTATATATTTATGAAATATGAATATTGGCTCTCTACTTGAATAAATTTCAACTGTTATTGATGATTTTACAGAAGTTGGTAAAAAAAAGAACAGACCTCCTACTTTCCTTTACAATTCTTTAGTGCACACTTTGTGCTACTTTGTCAATTAATTAAAGTTTCTTCTCTCAGTTTCATTTCACTCATTTCACAAATATTTATGGAAGCAGTCCCCTAAGCCAAGCTCTGCACCCACTGGAAAGAAATCATACCTTGAGCCCTGTGACTCTTCATGGTGTCCATGGGACAGGCAAGACAGACTTGACTCAAATGGAAAAAAATTAAATCAGAATTTCTGTCTTTAATAGGTCATTTTAGTGGGTGGATATTTTATACTATATAAAAAATGATTAGTGCTTCCAAGCTGTTTAATGGTTACTAATATATAGGGGTATTGATATCACATTTTGAATGAGCTTATCTGCCCAACAACATTCATTATATAATTATTTTCTCATTAGTATTTTCCAACAAAATAAATAACTTCTAATTTGAATTCATATATTTGATGTATTGTCAGCTGAAAAGGCAAAGATGTTTTTCTTGCACTATGTATCTTGATTATGGACAGACACACAATTTTGAGTACATCAAAATAACAGAAAATTTCTGTTACCGACCCAGTTGACCTTCACCGATCTAGTCCAATTTCCTCATTTATTAATATCATATCAGTATAACGTTTTTCCTGTTGACCTGACAATCTGTAGTTTAACTGTAGCAGCCTCTTTTCTAAACATCTATTTTGAGTGTTTCATGAATAGGCTTTGTCCCTGGAAGGTAGAAATTGGATGGGAAAAGGAAACAAATTTATGGCCCTCATAAAGACTCAAGGTGCTTTCCTACTTGATTCAAGTGGTTGCTTAACAGGCATGAAGTGCTGGTGGTATTTGATGACTCTTTTTGCTAATTTATGTCATCATGGTTGTTGGGTGGATAGTTATTAGGGAGGGGAAGAGCAGGAGGAGCCAGCAGAGCTGAGGTGGGGCTCAGGTGCTCAGTGGGGGCTGCCCCAGGATTGCGTTGACTGCCCAGAGCCTTTGACCTCCCTTACCCCCTTCTCCAAACCCCCCAATCAGATCTTTAATCTTATTCTCCTAAACTGAGGTAAGATGATGAGCTATGCTGCTTTAAAACCACTTGACATTAGCATGGGGGATATTTGAATACTGAATAGAGGTGGAAAGCCCAGCATAATATCTTTATTAAAATGTTTAATATCCCCAAGGAAAGAAAATAATTGTAATGTGCATGATGAGATGATGTAGGCTATGGCTGTGTGATGACTGAGAATATCTGAGTTACTTGAGCTTTAACAAAAGATCTCCTCAGTTGTGTTTCCTTAAACTGAAACTTTTAGTTTTCTTTTTAAAAAGTGTTTTTACTTGTTAATTAACAGGCAATACTTGCAAATATTTATGAGTATGACATTTTCATACATGTATGAAATCAAGATAACCAATATTTCTATTTCCGTAACATTTGTATATGTCGAGAGGCTTTGAACTCCTATCTTCTATTCTTCATGACTTGAAAAGTAGGTCAATGTCAACTCTCTGTTTGGATATCCATTCTCCACCTCCCTCTATCCTTTCTTCCCACAAGCCTGAACTTGACATTCCTCTAGTATCATGTTTCTTCTGTATCACATCAGTCCCTCTGTCCCTTTTTTAAAAATTTACATAATGTTAAGTAACTATAATGACATATACAGAATTGTTCATAGCCATTACCATCTTTTGATGAGTTTATTGATTAATAATTTCTATTTTCTTTATTCTTCTCTGGATATATTTAAGATTTTTTTAGAATGAATATGCATTGCTTTTTAAAATCATGGTTAATAAAAGATGTAAAACTACATTATAAAAGTCCTATGTGTGTCCTTGCCACAGCACAGCAGGCTTGTTATTTTTTGTTGAGTATGGCCTGTCTAAGTACCTGATGGCAAAAATATTGAGCCCTTGCATTTACATAGTTTTTAGAAGATTTGCTCACATGAGACATATAACAGTACTTTATGAACTTAGTGATAGTGACAGGACAGACTAAAATATCGCAAAATAAGGAAACTGTGGATTAGGTGTTTTGTTTGCTAAGAATTGTGTGATTATCAAATAACATAAATAGAGCTATTTCTGAATCCTGGCACAGTTTTCTTTTTTTATGTGCTCTAATTTATATGTGCTCCCATGTGCATTAAATTCTGCAAAAGTTCCCAGGAAACCTATAAGAAAATGTAAGAGCCAGTTCCTACCATCACGCAGTTTAAAATGTAGTAAGAATAAAAGGACACGTACTGACAGTTAATTAACAAGTCCATCCGTGGCACAGATTAGAAAGTGCAGTGCCTAATACAGTGAGTGGTACACAGAAGGCACTGGAGGGAGGATGGATGGATGGATGGATGGATGGATGGATGGATGGATGGATGGGCAGGCAGATGGATAACAGAAAGACAGATAGATTGATGAATTAATTACTTATAGAATACAAAGGAGAAAAGTTAATATTCACATATGGTTGAATTTCAATAAAAGCTTTGACTTCTTATTGTTCAGAAAATTCTTCAGGAAGAACAAGACATATCAGCAAGAGCTTTAGGAACTTTGACTCTGCAGAAAGTAGGAATGAAGGAATTTCAAGCCAAAGGCTCATCTTGAGCAAAAGCAGTACGGCAGAAAGATCCAACTTTGACTAGAACCTGTAAGAGTAGCTTTATAAATACAAAGGGTTTGATGAGGAGACTATTTTGAAAGGAGAATGGGACTATGTCAGAGGACATCATGAATTTCAAGCTGATGTACTTAAATAATCTATAAGCACGGGAAGCTATAAAAATTTTTTGCATAAAGCAGTTAATGTCATAATGAAAACTTTTAAGCAAACTCTGATAGAAATATGTCTTCATGTTGAATATAAAGATAGAAGAGTTCAATACAAAGTGAAAATGTTAAATATTCAGCTGTGATTTTAAGGTATTTTCAGAAAGAAATACATGTGTAGTTTACTGTATCATTTAAATATTCCTCTACTTAATTTATATTTCTGAGCCAGTTACATCAAATTCAGCTTTAGATCAATAGGGATTCTAATTGAGAACAGATTCAAAGACAAGAAACTAGCACAAAGGTCTAGAGGCCTCCAAGTATCTATGCATATAGTTTAATAAATTTTTATATGCTAGGAGAAAGATAATAATTTATGTCTTCTGGGGTATTTAAACAAATTACTAGATATGTCAGAAAAAATGATATTTCTTGCATGTTGAGTTCTACTTGCTGAGAAATTGTCTATCGGTTTCTTTACACCTATTAATTATTTTACCTCACAAAATCAATGATGTCATCATTTTTAAATACAAATGATTAACAACAGGTCTCTGAAGGAAACAAGGTGGGTTAGAATTCAGCTTGACCACGGACAGGCTAGTCAGTCTTGGCCAGGTTTCTCTCCATTCCTCAAGTTTTCTCCTCCATGAATGATGACAATAATCTCACTAACATCTTAAGATTGTAGGGAGGCTCAAACGTAAGAATATGGACAAGTACCCAGCATGTAGTAATAATTTATAAAGGATAGTCATATTATTAATAGTTGATGAATAATACACTTTCATCTTATTTATTTGTTTTGTTTTTCAAATCTTTGCTAGGACGTTAGCTAGGAGCCCACTGTTGTGTGTCTGAGGTCTCAGCTGAGTGACATGGTAACTCAGCCTGTGTAGTATAGGTTGCTGCTAACCACAGCAAAGCTGACCAGCCTCTTGCCTTTTGCAGTGAGTCATCTCTATGGATTCGGACTGATGGATGCGGAAGCCATGGTGATGGAGGCAGAGAAGTGGACCACTGTTCCCCAGCAACACATGTGTGTGGAGAGCACAGACCGGCAAATCAAGTAATGTGTGCCTCCCGCTGACCACATGACAATGCCCCCAAAGGACAGAGGCTAGCGCATGTCTTCCCGTCACATGTGGGAGCTAAAAGCTTCTGTAGTTTGTTTCTGATGAAATTATAAAACTGTGATAGAATGGCTTGGATTCTAAGCCGTTCAATGTTCATTAGCATAATCCAGGATCCTTAAAAGGAAAGCATCCTTTCAAAGGGGATTTGGAGAGCCCCTTCCTGGTAGGCTTTCCAAAGCTTTCTACCCTGTCAGTATCTCTATTTGATGGTGCAAGAAGTTGGGATACTTAAAAAATAAAATTATTGAATGTTCTGGAAACTAAAGCACATGCATACAGTTATCCAGAGAGTGGTGCAAAGCAAATGAGATTGCAACTTACTAGGAACTGTAGGGCCTATTCCCCAATGTTAGCTGCAAACTCAGAGCTATGTGGACAGCATTTACCAAACAATTGTGTGGAGTGGCTCCCATGGGTAAATCCAAGGAAGAGCGTTTCCTCTCAGTGGCCTGCTTAGAATTTGTTCTTGTCTATCTTCTCAGAGACTTTTCTTTCTGGAAAAAAAAAATTTTTTCTAAACTTGGTTTATAATGAAACTTGAGTCACTATAAAACTTGAGGAAATTTTTTTAGGAAGCAGAAAAAAAAAGGACTCTCTTGGGCAAAGAATGAGAGGAAGAAAAAACAAAGGAGTTAAAAAATAATCAGTGTTCAACACTTATGTACCAAGCCAAGAGCTAGAAACTTTGTGCATGTTTTCTACTTAAAACTTCCTAACAAATCAGGCCTGGTGGTGCACACCTATAATCCCAGCTACTCAGGAGGCAGAGGCAGGAGGATCACTAGATAGAGGCCAGCCTGGGCAGCTTTGTGAGACCCTGTCTCCAAACGAAAAAAGAAAAAAAGAAAAGAAGGGGGCTGGAGTTGTAGCTTGGTGATAGAGTACTTGCCTGGTACGTGTGAAGCACTGTATTCAATCCTCAGTGCCACATAAAAATAAATGAATAAAATAAAGATATTTTGAAAAAAAGAAAAAAATAATAACTTTCTAATTTCTATTTGACAAATGAGACAATGGGATAAAATAAAATATTTGTTCATTCATTCACAAACATATTCATCAACTAAGCAACTACTTCTCTTGCACTTAAATACTAGGGAGGAAAATGAGCTAAAATACTAGGGAGGAAAAGGAGAATAAGAAATGTTCCCTGCCGTTATGAGGCTTAGAGTCTAGAGAGGGAGTCAAACAAAAATGCTAGAATGCTGTAATAAGTAGTATGATTACAAATTACAAGCTAATTCTGAAAATTATAAAAGATAGGAAATTGAAGATAGGGAACAAATCTCGCCTGTGGTTCAATGAAGGTCTCAGAGAGGTGAAACTTGAGCTTTGACATTGAAGGAGGAAGAAGAGCAACCACTGGACGTGTGATAAATAGTACTTCAGACAAAGGAGTGTGTGCAAATTCCTCAAGATGAGAAACTTGTATTATCCCAGAAGTTAAATGGATGCCTGTATAGCTGGACCCCAGTGTTCAGGGAACAGTGGCACAGGAGGACACTAGAGAGGAAGGGAGGACCCTGTGAGAGGAAAGAGCACGCCCAGGGTTATAGCCAAGGAGTCTGTAGACCAGGAATATGAAGCAAGGCGTTGCTCATTCCCCGGCCTCCTCTCTACTGCAATGCAGTTATTCTCAAAGTGCATTCCATAGATCAGCAGCATCACTGTCTCCCAGGAACTCTAAGTTAGAGATGAAACTTCTTGGGACTCACCCAGACCTACTCAATCAGCCTCTCTGGGACTGCAGCCCAGCCATCTGTGTTTTAGCAAGGGGATTCCAATGCACACTTATGTTGGATGCCCACTTCCTGTATGAAGACAGTCACTAACCCTATATGTGGCCACCCATTTGGGTGTTAGCACTATGATCCTTTAATAACCAGTGGGCAGCTGCTTGCCTTACCATATTTAACACTCATTCCAACCTTCCAGGGTCACTCTGCTGAGTGCTGCTGCATAGTTTGCTCAAACACTCTTTTCTCTCTCTTCCTCTTTCTCTCTCTCTCTCGCAGGACAATTCGCCCCAACAGTGCAGTGCGCTCCATCTACAAAGCCTTGGGCTGCTCTGACAACCCCAACCACCACGTCAACTACCTGGAGCACGTAGTTGTGCGCATCACTATCACTCACCCCCGGAGGGGCGACCTGGCCATCTACCTGACCTCGCCTTCAGGAACCAGATCCCAGCTTCTTGCCAACAGGTACAGTGATAGCCTCTGCCTACTATTGTGGGGGTCACAGCAATGCTGAGCTGTCCTTAACAACAGAAAGGGACCACTGCTACTTACTCCTACCCCGAGAGCCAACTGAGGAGCCCCTAGCTGTCATGATCTCATGCTCGTAAGTCAGAGTGGTAAACTGCCTAACATTTATAAGCAAGGGAAAGTATGGCATTTAGTAGTTGGATAATTAAAACAACAACAACAACAAAAAAAAAAAACACTGCAGAAAAATCGAAGACCACTTGCTTTTTGCCCTATAAAAGAATTGCAGAGCTCCAAGATGCCTTCCATTGTCTACTGACATTTGTTACAGATTAACTGAATTTGCTTGCCCAAGCACTAACTTTCTTAAGTTAAAGGAAATTCTATTTTCTAAAGCAGATGTTGAAACGTTTTTCTGCAAAGGGCCAGATAGTAAATATTTTGAGATTTGTAGGTCATGTCTATATCCCAGTGACTCAATTCTGCCATTAGAGTACAAAACCACCATAGACCATAGAAACAAATGGTTGATGACTGTTCCAATAAAACTTTATTTACAAACAGACAGTAGGTCACATTTGACCTGAGGCCTGTTTTTATGGTTGACCCTTCAGTCTTTTTTGCCTTAGAGGGTACACAGCTGTCTTTTTATCCTCTTTCCTTTTTGCTGTTCCCTCCTGAACATTTTACCACACAGGTAGGTAACTATATTGTATGTAGGCTGGTCCTGCAGAAGGAATAAGACCAGAATGTTCTAGTACAGCTTTTTATTTTCTCTCTCTGTTGACTTTTGGAGTGGTTGGAAGCCTGGAAGGGTGTTGTCACCGTTGGAACTAGACAGGGGAGATGTCAGTGTGTCTTTCAGGCCTTAATCTCGTTTCCAAAATGCCTAGAAGCTTCTTTAATTTGATTTTTTTGTTTGTTTTTTCCCAGAGGAACATTTAATGGGAGAAAACCCCTTTTTCTCAGTAGCATATACAGTCCAAATAATGAAAGTGGACCTTTTATGTAAGTTCAACCACCAACCCACACTCCAAGTGTCATGGCAATGGTGATCTTCCTGAGGACACTAACAATGAGCCAGCGGAGCCGAGAGGCCAGGGTCAATACAAGTTTGTAGAACCGAATGGGGATTTGCATTTTAAAATCCCCAAATTTCATTGACTGCAAGAAGTGAAAAAAAGAACAATAGCATTTCTAGGTGAGAGACTAGGCATACAGACTCTGAAATCCTCAAGTGAGGTTTTATTTCTGTGCTTGAACTTGCTGTTTTCTTCTTTCAAAATTAACATCTTCCATTAGGACATGGTGAAACCTGGTCTTAATACGTTTCATATGAAGTGCAGCTTTGCCAGGATAAGTACGCAGGTGCAAGGAACGTCAGGTTTCCTTGGCATCAGCTCCTGGGGCATTTCCTCCATGCCCTCCTCCGAGTGTAGACAGAGGTCTCAGCTGCTGCCTGCCAGGTAATTGCCACTACCTGCCTGATGCTTCTTTCCAGCAAGCAATTCCGTGATTAATGGAGGTCTTACCAGCTGTTGTTACCAAAGCCAGGGAAGGCCTTTATTTTTTGTTTTTTTGGGGTTTTTTCCCTTTGCTTTATGACTATTCCTCTGCATTTAACTTTGAGTAATCTAGTGAAACACTACAAAGTGCAAAGATTTGCTTCACATATGTAGCTCTTATGCCTTGAGCCCCCTTCCTTGTAGAAAACAGTCCCTTCACCGTTGCTGTTTGCTTGGGAAACTCAGTCTCTTTTGCCTCTCGGGGCTCTTCCTGCATATTTTGCCTTTCATTGTTGGCTTCCCCCAAAAAATGACATCAGTGGGGAAACTTGCAAGCAGAGCAGCTATGGATTCCATCACAGGCATGTGGTGGATTGCAAGGTCACTGGCTTCAGGCTCACATACATTCTTCTGCAACTGACATCTGCTTTGCGCTTTGCAAAATGCTGAATGCAATAGTACTGCAGGACTCACATCAGAGATAAGAGAAAGGCGTCTCAGACATTAGTGACTTGTGCTCACAAGTCTACCTCAGTCTCCCCCATTAAGACCACTGGGAATAAGGTTTGCACTCAGAGCACCCCAGTTGGAAACATCTTAACATACTGCTCTTTGTATATCCTTTAACTTAGCCCTGAAAATACATAGCCATCAAAAAGAGGTAGCAACATTGGAGATTAGAGGCCCTGGAGGCACTGAGAATTGTAAAGGATGTTATGAATTCATCTACCTACAGCTCCCCAAAACCATAGCTCTGGGCAGCTGACCCTTTTAAATGTGAAACAGCTGCACCCAGTCCCATAGCCACCAGTGGCCACCTTCCAGGGCCAGGCTCCCCAGTTCTTGGGCTTCACATTGGCAGTCTCCCTCCTACCCGGGCAGCTAGAGAAAGACAGAGGTTTTTTGGCATTCTTTTCTTCTGGCATATTCTAAAGATTTCATTTTATTAGAGGAAATTTCTAGTCAAAACCTCTCAGTCTGACCTAGTGGCAAGGAGTCCTTGTGTCTTCTCACCTTGGCCCTGAATCAAAGCACAGTCCCAGAACAGGGAGCTGAGAACAGGGAGCACAGAAAGAGACAGAGGGGCGGGAGGAGGAAAGACAAGCTTTGCTCCTGTGTCCTTCGGTTTGGTCTGCAAGGCACTACTTCTCCCCCAGGGAAAAAGGTGGCTAGGTCATGTTTTAGAAGGAATTCATTTGTCAGAGTTTATTCATAAGAGCCATTGTTTTAGTCAGCTGTTGCATCACTGTGAGCAAAATACCTGACAAGAACAACTTAGAGGAGGAAAAGTTTGTTTTGGCTTGTGGTTTCAGACGTTCAGTCCATGGTCTGGACTCCATTGCTTTGAGCCTAAGGTAAGGCCATGGTGGAAGGGTATGGTGGAGGGAAGCTGCTCTGCACTTGGGGGCCAAGAAGCAGAGTGGTGAGGAAGAGAGTTTGCAGGGAAAATGAATCTTTACCAGGGCTGAGTCTAGTGACCCACCTCCTCCAGGCCCGCCCTACCTGCCTACAGTTACTACTCGGTCAGTCCATTCAAAGAAGGATGTACTGATTAGGTTACACTGCTCATACCTAATCATTTCATCTGTGATTATTCCTGCATTAACAGAAGAGAAGGACACCTCTTATCCAAATCCTAACATCAATAAATGGTTTCCTTGTTGGACACTTATCTATCTTTGTTTCACAGAAGTCAACATTTCTAAGAAAATCATATAAAGCAAGTTAAAATTAGGAATTACAAAAATTTAAAACCAAGTTTTCCGGGGCTGGGGTTGTGGCTCAGTGGTAGAGCACTTGCCTAGCGCGTGTGAGGCACTAGGTTCGAGCCTCAGCACCACATTAAAAAAAATAAATAAGATAAAGGTATTGTGCCATCTACAACTAAAAAAAAAAAAAAAAAAAAAAAAAATTCACCTAGCAAGGATGATTAGCGATGAAGATTTATACTTCTACCAGCCGCCCCACCTCTCTCTTATCCTTCCAGGAGGTGCAACTCTCTTCTCACAGACTTAGAATTCCCTACACTGCATGCTTTAGTAGCCTGGCAGCCAGCATGGAAAACTCCCCATGGCTTTCAAAGCAGTCCCTCTACCCTATAGTTCACTCATAGCCAACTACAGAAGGAAGGGTGCTGGGAGCCAGCTGGGACCCATAATCTGGGGCCACAGTCAGGGTCATCTCCCCTTTGCGATGAAAAGAATAGAGACAGACCTTAAGTATAACCCAGGGAGGAGAGCCGAAATGACCGAGACTCTCCATGCCTTATCTGAGACCCCTGGTCAGGTGTTGACAAAATATGCGGCCTACTTTGGGGACCTGAAAACCTGATCACTTTTCAGGGCTGCCTTTGCACAGCTCCTTGGTCATTTTCCTAGACATTTCACTGAGGAATTTTTTTCAGAATTGTTTATCCCCTCACCGCAGCGATTCCTTGACGGTCTGTTTTCTGCAAAGTGCTGAACACTTTGACACGTCTGTGTGGGCCGTCTGGAGCCCCTCAGTGGCTCCCTGTCTTAGCTGATGGGCACTTGCCCGAACTCCCGTGGAGAACAGCTGTTGGAGGGAGAATGTTTACCCAAGCGTCTGCAGGTGCTAAGCACTGGAAGGCACTCAGCAGCATTTAGAAATCTAGTCCAACTTGAGCTTCTTGCCCCATTAGCCCAGCAGGCAACCTTCCCTGGCAAACCACTTGGATAATTTAGTGGGTTGGAGCCATGAGTCAATAGAGCAGTGCTAGTGTGGACAAATGGATAGTTCCTTCTCTCGCCTTTGTTCTCCCCTTGCCTTCCCACCCTTTCAGTCCCCCTCTTGGCCTGTATACCCTGTTTAACAAAAAGCCAAACAGAATATTCAGAGCAAGTGGTTTATTTTGTTGGAGACCACCGAGATCAGGCATGCAGGGAGAAGAGGAGTTTTGGTCCTTTGAAGACATCTTTAGAGCCAGGCACAGTGGTATGTATACACATGTAATCCCAATGAATTGGGAGGCTGAGGCAAGAGGATCACAAGTTTGAGGCCAGCCTCAGCAATTTAGCAAGGCCCTAAGCAACTTAGCAAGACCCTTAGCAAGACAAAATAAAAGGGGCTAGGGATATAGCTCAGTGGAAAAACATCCGTTGGTTCAATCTCCAGAATCAAAAAGAGAAAATAAAGAAAGATAAGAGCAGATTTCAATGGAAGCTTTCAAACTACAGCATTCAAATTCTGCTTTTGTAAAAATTTTTCAAGCAGAAGTTTGTCCCATCAAATTCTTCTATTTGTTAGACTTATGAAAAGCTGCCTTTTTTTTCTGCCTCAATCTCTCCCACTCTCAACTCATTCCGTTTTAGATTCAGCTTAGCTCCATGGTACTCTGTTCCAAATTTTGAGCACCAACTGAAAGCTGAAACTTTGCCTCCCTTCCAGATTTGTAATCTCAGTATAGTCTCGAGTAGAGAGAAGTTTGCTTTCTAGTCTGTATAATTAACTGCATCTAAAATGTAGCATTCATACTTTAACCACTGTTGTCACTGCCCTAGCCAAATGTCCAAGAACAGATAGTTGACTTGAATGTAAGTGCCTGAGGACTTACAGTAAAAACTACACTTTTACATTAAAAATTTGACATTCCAATGAGGCTCCATGAGGAGAACCTGTTTCCTTCATTCAAAAAAAGGTACAGTCTTTGGAATTAGACAGAGGTTCAACTCTCTTGACTTCAACGATTTCTGTTTAAATTTGGAGAAGTGCATTTCCTCATTTATAAAATAGGTGTAACAGTGTCTGCCTCACGAGGTTGGTACAAGCATTAAACAGGATAACATACAGCAAGTACTTAGCTCAGTACCTAGCAAGGTAAGCACTTAGTAAGGAGTGTTTACACAGTGCCTCTGAAAGCACCTGGTGAAAGGGTCTATCAAACACAGATGGCCAGGTCACTATCCCTGAGATTCCAATCCTGTAGGTCTAGGGTCAGCTCCCAGGATTTGCATTTCTAACGTGCTTCCAGGAGAGAGTAAAGCTTCCTGTCCATAGATCACACCTTGGCCCCATATAAGCTCACTCAGCTTTGTCACACACATATTCTTGATATTTTTGTGTCATAACAAGACTTGTGAGTAATATGCTGCTGGATGTTGTGTAAATAATTTACGAAGGAGTCTATAATATAAAACAGATTCTTAGATAAAAGTCATCCACTACAAAATGGAATAAAGCTTCAAGAAGATCAATATTTATATCATATACCCACAAGAAGGAATGCATGTGGGATTAGTGAATGACAACATAAATAAAGTCATCATTTCAGATTTTCCAAACTTCTAGAACACCCAGTACCTTTCTTTCAACCTTTCTTAAATAAGCAATTTAGATTAGGAAAGAGAAAAGACAAATAGTGCATTTTAAATACCTTCTATCAGAAGCAAATGATCTAAACATTACAGAGACCAAACATCTAAAGAAAACCGAACACTCAATTACAGTTGAACCCAATGAATGTTTCAGGCATTCAGTCTGCTGTACCTTTTCAATTATAATGAGGCATTTAAAAATTAAAAAATAAATAAAATAGAAAAAGAAAATCTTCTGAGGATATTGGTCTAATTTCATAGTGAGAAATACTCTTCACGTAGCTGTGGGTAATTCTAAAATAAAGATCCACCTACAATTTTAGAAATAATTATATGGTAACCCATGGCTATTGATATTTTTAAATGCCTTGTTATTTAGCTGCCGTATCATCATAAAGGAATTTTGTAGTCTTGATACATTGGCTAAACTCTGTAAGTGAAAGGGGAAAAAGCTTACAGTAATTGCATGAGTTATTTTGTGAGTTAATTCCTCAAAAGGATGTACTACACTTAATGGAAGTAATGGAAGTCTTTTCTCCCAGACTTCATTTAAAGCAACTTATTTGAAAATTACTCTCAGGGATAGAGCTGTGGGCACCATTTTAATAACTGGGTGTGTAATCTGTGCCACATATATCGTTTTATCCACATAATTATGTCAGCTTTGACAAAACTGGATTTCACTACAGCAGAAGAGAATCCACACATGGAGTTTATCCACTCTGACTTTTAGTACACTGCCTCTGTTTTAATAATACTTTACCAACACTAATAATGTTGGCATGTATCAGGATTCCCCTCTGTTGGCACAGTATAGATGTTTAAACTGGGCAATCAACTTGATAAAGGGTGACCCCACAACTACCTCCTTCACAGATGTCCATAGTTTTACACTTGATTGTTTTGGGCAAATATGTTCTTTGCAACACCAAGCTAATCTACAATCTACATTGCCTTTTATTATACACAAAGGATGCAATTTTTTTAAATGGTACAATGCTCCAAATATGGAATAATCCACATATTAAATCAGAATGAAAATACGAAAGCATACATCCCCATTTGAATCATCTGTGCCTATAAAGACAGGCTGAGACTGGAAATATAACTGTCCCTTAGGTTGACACCACAACAATCCGTATCTGTTTCTTTCAACAGCAACTCTTTTGGCAAAAAGTAATGGTCACATTCGGCTTACATTTTCATTTCTCTCTTCAACTTTTATATTCACACAAAATCAATGAACATTCCAAGTCTGTAAAGTGAAGCAACCAGGGGCTGGGAAACTGCTTAGCCACAGACGTAGGCAAATGTAGACAAAGCCCATTTCTATTTGAGCTTTGAAACACTGATTTGAATTGTGATTTGCAAATATTTCTCTTTGGCACCCTGTTTATATTTAAGTTTTTGTCCCAAATGTGATTAGAAAGTGAATGGTAGCAAGAGAGTGGTTTTCAAAGGTGGACAAGAAAGGGTGGAAGGGAGGAAACATGGGGCTGTTAATCCAGCAGTGAAATAATTGACCCGTGAGTAATTAGAAGTTGGCTGAGGCTGTGGAAACAAGGCTGCCCCTCATGTGATGGCAGCCTCGAGTCTCCTTTGTAGTTTTTGGATGTGAGGCAATGAGCCAAATGTTCTGTCTAAACTGTTTGGGAACTGTTTTTAAGTTCAGCACTCTAGGAGAGGTATTATGTGACAAGTTATTGCTTCACTGCCCTCGAATGGCACCATGGCCTCAAGGAATTAGAGGGTGAGTTAGAGCTGCAGAAGGTAAGGAAGGAAGTGGCTTCAAACTGGTTTTTTGCCTCTACCCATTTCCATGTCAGCACATTTCCCCCAGTAACATACCTGGCAGGAAAGGCAACCTGGAGAAAGTTCCTCTTCCTCTGTCTGTGAGTTACCTTTTGCCCAGCATACACACATCCTAGGGTTTTCAGTGAAGGAGTCTATGGATATAGTCCATTACATAATGGCCCAGCAATTTTTTCTTGGCCAAGTAAGCCATAAACTTAAGCCATAAACTTAAGAAAACAGTCTTCTTGTGGCTGTGCACTGGATCATGGATTCTCCCTAAAATGTACCATTCTGACTCTATGGAGAACCAATTATAGTAGTAAAACAGTTACAAGAAGAAGACACCATTTACATCCCTGTCATTATAGAGGAACACCACCAGATCCACTGTGGGCCTCAATGATGTGTTGTACAATTGTGTTCAAAGAGGTAACCTATATAGATAGCATACAAATATTCTAAAGAAAAAAAAAAAGACGAGGCTTCATTAGCCTACTCTTAGATTTGAAAATCACTGCCTGCCATTAACTCCATTAAGAAGATTAACAAAGCACATTTGCATATTCCAAAGATCTGAATTATTTTCCACTAAAGGGATCTGTGTAATTTTGTTTAATTCAGTCTTTCCAGAATTTTTGACAAAGACAATTGAGAAAGCTGTGTAATAATTTTAATTTTCTTTCTTTGAAGGGCTCAGGAACACATAGCAGGTGGTTTTCTTGTTTATTGTCTTTCTCTAGGGAATAGGGTGTCAGCTATTCACCCACTAGCACATCCAAATTTGTACTACTGCACCCTTCAGCTACAGAATTCAACTAACATTTTAGAAGGATCCTCAAATACATTAATCGAATTGCTTTTTTAAAAATCGGATATCTAATACACCAAGTTTTAAGGAAGTTAAAGCAGTTTTGTTTTGGAGGGTTTTTTTTTTTTATTTTAAGAAAAGCATATATGAGCTTGGATTGCAGGGCTTGCCTTGCACATGTGAGGCACTGGGTTCAATCCTAGGCACCACATAAAAATAAATAAATAAAATAAAGGCAATGTCTCCATCTACAATTAAAAATATTAAAAGAAAAAATAGAAGAAGAGCATATTTCCTTCCAAAGGGAAGATCTACATAGAAGGTCAAATTGTAACAAGTTACTTGGGGAACATGAAATTAAAGCAAGAAGAGTTGATCGCCACCAACATCCAGTTGCCATGGCCTTTAGCTCTCATTCCCTCTGAAAAGCAATAACTGGACGTGACTGCTCCTAAGACAGAGCTAGAGATATTTTCCTTCTCTGTTTGCCTCTTTGATCCTCAACTTATTCTTACTTTGTCATTTTTTTTTCAACAAAACAGTAAATGTACATAATCTGAAAAAAGAAAAGCAGTAAAAACATCTGTATTTTGCCCCATCATTTGCTTTCCACTTGCATGTTCCATCTTTACAGATGTCTTTGACACCTTTTGGATAGTTATTTGTGTGGTCACATTTATTAGCATAGATACCTATATAAATGATATGCCTGTTTCTCACTATACCTGGTTTTACACATTATTAACAACTCTTTACCCTTAATAAGGATTTTCTTTCACATTTTGTATGCCTCAGGATTCCATCACAGCAAGCAGAATAATTCTAGCTATTTCAAGCAGAAAGGTATTTCATATAGGGAATTAAGAGCTTAAAAATGTATTAGAAAGGCCAATAAAGCAGACTCTTAGCTGGGATTCCAGGAAGGACTATCTCAACTGGATAAGAGTAGCAGGCAGTCTTGATACTGAGCCATAATTTCTATATAATGCAATTCACCTTTTTAGGAGAATAATTCTGTGAGTCTTGACAAACTAAATAGCTATATAACCATATACCATTACTTTCAAATTATAAAACAATTCTATCACCCTCAAAATTTGTCCCATGCATCTTCTCATGTCCCCTCCCCAGTCCCTGGCAACTACTCATCTGTTTTTTACTTATAGTTTTGCTGTTTCTAGAAATTGGTATAAATGGAATCATATGGTATATAGTTTTTGTGTGTGGTTTCTTTCACTTAACATAATGCTTTTAAATTCATTCATACATGTTAGTGTATATATTGGTGGTTCATTAGTCTTTTGTTACTGGGTAGGTATTTCATTGTATTCATATTCTGTAATTTGTTTACCTATTCACCAGTTGATGGTCATTTGAGTTGTTTTTAGTATTTGGCAATTATGGACATCCACATGGAAATTTTTTTTGTGGACCTATGCGTCTTCATTTCTCTTTGGTGAATATCTGAAAAAGAGATCATTGAGTTTTATGGTAACTGTTTGTCCCTATAAGTACTCTTAAACTATCTTCCAGATCCTTTGTGCCATTTTCACATTCCCCTCAAGCATGTGAAGAAGTTCCAGTTGCTCAACATCTTCAGTGATTCTACTGAAGTTTTATGGGTGGAGCCTTGGCCTGCTTTACCTGCTTCCCAAATGGTTGTCCCTGAGGTTTGATATTGCATGGCCAGTCCCAGGTCAGTTTGCTCGTGGGAGAGCAATGATATATGTATGGATCTACTAGTTGGTGAGACCTAAGATAAAGTCAAGCTCCATGCTTAGCTTACCTAAACACTCTGATGGATACAAAAAGACCATTGATGAGGCCTTCAATGTACTGTCACTGAATCTGATAGAGCATACAACAGTGGTTGTGGTTCTCTTTCAGGCTATTTGATCATTCCATGGAAGGATTTAAAAACTGGGAGTTCATGACCATTCACTGCTGGGGAGAACGAGCTGCTGGTGACTGGATCCTTGAAGTTTATGATACTCCTTCTCAGCTGAGAAACTTCAAGACTCCAGGTGAGAACCCCTGTTCTATAAATTAGTTTATTCACCAAGAAAACGATAGAGTATGTTTTAGCCAAAGAACATTCCATACTTGTCTTAATCTGTTTAGTGATGCTACAACAAAATCCCTGATACTTTCCAAAAAAAAAAGGAGGTTTATTAAGCTCCCCCTCCTGAAGTTTCAAGAACATGGCACCAGCATCTGCTCAGCTCTAGTGACAGCCTCATGGTGGGTGGCATCACACTGGTGGGAGCATGTGTGAAAGTGATGAACTGTGTGTGCAGAGGGGACAAATTATATAAAGTGGCCTTGGTTTATAACAACCTACTCTCTCAAAAATTAATTCACTTCTGCAAGACCCAACCCATTAGACTAGTATTAATTCATTCATGAGAGTGGTGCTCCCATGATCTAGTTATCTTCCACTGGGCCCCACCACCTCACCACCAACACACTGGGGACCAAACTTCCAGCACGTGAACCTCTGGAGGCTAAACCATGTCAAAACCATAGCAACACGCATACTTCAACATGGTCTTTTTTCACATGATTCATGTGTGTTTTGAATTGTCTTTACACATTCTAGTTTTCAAAAATGCAGTTCTCAAGAAATTAAAAGATAATAATTTAGAAAAAGAAATAAGCAGAAAAAATTTAGATGTAAGTATAGGACCAAACATGGCAGCTATTGATTTATGTTTCAGAATAGGTGATCCACATCTCTAACCTTTGCCTGTAAATAAGACATCCTTGTCCACCCACTATGATTTAAATTGCATGGTCATAATTTCTGCACAAGAACAGATAGGTATCCTTAGTTATTTCCTTTTATTTCTTCTGTTTTCTCTAAATTTAATTTTCAGTTCTGACAAGACATTGAGCTTGGCCTACACCACCTAATCTCATTATCACTAAAGAAAATAAATGATGGTATTCTGCCCTGCCTGAGCCTAAGAGCCAAGGAAAAAGAAAACCTTGATACACAAAGTATGGAAATTAGAATGGTAACAAAGGTCTCTTCAGGTAGCTGCACAGAGCATATGAAGCTTGTTTGTAACACAAAGTAAGGAAAGTACAGATGCAGCATTGGTGGGAGATTGTGTTGCCCCTGACAGATCTCTGCAGAGCAGCTGGCTCAGAAACGAATGACCATTTGATAACTACCCAGCTTCCCACCCATCCGTGGACACACCTTCAACCATTGGGTAAAGCTTCCCTTTACAACACTCTATACAGTCCATCTACAGAACCATACCTGGGGGAAAATTTTAGTACTGACATCCAGTACCTGCCCTCTGCTGATTCCAGAATAAATTAACCCAAATATTTATCAATCTTAAAAGAGTGTGCACCATTTGGATTCCATGGGCTGCATGGGGCAGAGAAGGCACTCAACAGAACACAGGGAGAAAGCACAGGTTTCCCAGCATTTTGCCTGCCTATCGAGGAAAGATACTCATTCTGGGAGATCCATTTTCAACCACTACATTTTGGTTCTCTGTTCTCACCCAGTTGTGTGATGAGGTTCATCTATATTGCCACAGCGGTCCCTCATCAGGAAGACCAAAATCTGAATGGTGAATCAGAATAAAAGTTGTATTAAAGAGCATTCATGTCTACCTCATCTCCAAACTGCAGCCTGAATATAAAGGGTGGCCAAGGTTTTATCCAGAAACCAAATATTTCACCAAGGCAGGGCTGGTAGAGAAGACAGATTATAGACCACAGTTTCTAGACACATCCTCTCCGTCATAATCTGCCTAGTTCCTAGGTTCTCCCTCTCTCCTTTCCTCTTCTTTTTCAAGCTTCACTTCTTAGTCTTGATCTGGTCATGGTGCTTAGAAGGAATGACAGTGTGTTGACTGGGCTGGCTGCCCTGACCAAAGGCATCACTGCAGGGCTCCATGTCAAGAGATCCCATAGAAACAAGTACTATCCAAATGCATCAGTGCAGACAAAAGGGTACATTATCTGTTGATAATTTTAAATATTTAACAAAACTAACTAAAAGTGACTCTCCTCTTTATTATCACTAGGAATTCTGCCCTCACAACAAGACCAGACTGCTCCCATGCTACCAGTTAGCCAGTCCCAGCAGACAAGTCAGGGGCTATGAATGTAAGCCCCTCTGTCCTCGAGGAGTTTGGAGTCTACCCAGAATCAATATAATTATCTGTGTCGAGAGCTCTTTGCAATAACTTAGATAATCTAGCTTTGGCTATTTCATAGCATTGGTTTCTCTTTATATAGTCAGCACTCTGTATCTACAGGCGTTGCGTGGTCCACATTCATGAATTCAACCACCTTGGATGAAAATATTTGGAAAAAAAGTTATATCTGTACTAAATATTCACAGATTTTTTTCTTGTCAATATTCTCTCTACAATACGGTATAACAACTATTTACATGCCATGCATACTGTATTAGGTATAAGTAATCTATGAATGGCTTGAAGTATACAGAATAAGTGTAGGTTGTGTGTAAATACTATTGCCATTTTATAAAAAGGTCTTGAGCATCCATGGATTTTGGTATTGTCAGGGGATCCTGGAATCAGTCACCCATGGAAACCAAAAGACAACTGTACTATTGATTTTTTTTAAAAAAATATTTTTTGTTATAGTTGGACACAATATCTTTATTTTGTTTATTTATTTTTATGTGGTGCCAAGGATCAAAACCAGTTCCTCACATGTGCAAGACAAGTGCTCCACCACTGAGCTACAACCCCAGCCCCATAACTGTACTGTTTAAATGCTCAAATTTAACCCCAGTCACTGTCCATCATTTTAGAGATTTTTTTTCATTCCAAAGACAGGTTTTGTGTATTTTTTTTCCATACCAGAGAACATATGATTTCATGTCAACCAGTCTTTCATGTCAAGGTTAGTTACACCTTTGGTAAGGAACTTTCACTTTCCCATTTATGGGTGTGTTTGTGTGGTGCATGGGTGTGCGCTTACACATTTCTGTGTTTGTTTCTATGTCATAAGATCCTGTGGTAGATTTCTCCCTATCTGATTAGTGATGGGTGTCTTTAGTAGGCTACTAGAGATGTGGGGTTTTTTCTAGTTCAATTAAATGGCAGACTCTTCCCTGAATGTAGAGGTTCCTGACTCCACACCGGGTTTATATTTATCTATTATTTCTCCCCATTTGTTTATTATTAAATATATATTGGGATTGGTTTTATATTTTGCACATTAAACCTATATATGGAGATTGCATTTATGTATTAGAAAGTAGGATAGATTTTCCTCCTTCTCTATTTACACAGCTATTTCTTAACAGCATGTTTCAGTGTCTGTTACTGAAACTGAAAAATCTATAGAATTTAGAAAAAGTGGTAGAGGTTAAAAAAAAAAAAATGATGCCCCAAATATGGCAGTATTTGATGTGAATCATGGCAGAGGGCCTAAGGAAATAAAATTATATAATAAGTGAAAATTAAAGAGATGAATTGCCCAGCAAAGATATCCCTCTTGGGCTTACAGTGTCCTTCAGACATGGCACAAAGAGACATAATCAGTTTGAGGCTTCAAAGCACTGAGGAGGGCAAATTTGGGGATGTAAAATGAACCAGGTTTTAGGATGACTGATAGATGGGATGACCTATAGTGTCCTTGTATTGTGTACTCCATTGGAACACTTGAGAGATGCCTTAGCAAAGGAAGTTTTTTCTTGCCTTGCTACCTCAAGGCAATCAGATAGGTCATCAATTTTCAGTCATCGTTCATTTCTTGCTACTACTTAATTAATGCATGCCGCTTAGAATTCTTAGCCTGAATAGCAGCCTGGTAGTGAAAAGCATACCCATTTACAAATGAGTCCAAAGGAAAACTGGCAAAGGGCAAAACACATACATAACCCACACTGTACTGGCCCAGTGCACATGTAAGAAACAAATGACTGCATCACAGAATCCAGATGATCCTTAACTTACGATGGGTTAACCTGATTTTTCAGCTTCATGACTGTGGGAAAACAATGTGCAGTCAGTGAAAAACATACTTAGAATTTTGATTTTTGATGCTTTCCTGGGATAGCAATGTGCAGCATGATAATCTCTCACCATGCTAGGCAATGGCAGCAAGCCACACTCCCACTAGCTGCGCAATCATGAGAGGAAGTAACCAATGCTCCACCATGTAATGTGCCGCCACCAGTTTTTGCATGTTATATTTTGTGTTTTCACATCCTGTCGTGTCTACAAAACATTTATCAATGTGTGTACATGAGATATTCAACACTGTAATATAAAGCAGACTTGTGTTTAGATGATCTTGCCCAGCTGTAGGCAAATATAAGTGTTCTGAGCACATTTAAGGTAGATGATGCTAAGCTGTGATTGATGTTCCAAAGGTTAGGTACATTAAATGCATGTTTGGCTTAGAACAGTTTCAACTTGTGATGGTTTATTAGGACATAACCTTCTCATAAATCAAGGAGCATCTCCATGTTTATTTCTAAACATCAGTTTCCTAAACTCCTAGAAATGAACAAGAGACAGTATTGTAAAATGGTATTAGAACTCAGGATTTGGATTCAGAATGGGTTTTAATATAAGTTTGTCCTCTTCTTATCCTTTGGGAAGTTATTTCTATGCCCCAGTTTTCCCATCTGTATATTGGGAGTATTAGTACTTACTTCAGAGAAACTGTGCACATTAATGGAATAACATTTATAAAGCATTTAGGCCTGTGCTTATTAGCACATAGTAAGCAGTTAGAAATGTTAGGCACTGATTTTATAGGTTATAGAAGCTAATAGATGAAAACCCCTGACAGCTGAAGGTCATCACTCTGAGCTAGCCCTTGACCCAACTGTGACCAGGCCCAGATTCCATTTGTTAAGCCAAGGTGAGAGGGGTCCTGCTTTCCTCTTGGCATGTTTCCATGTTTGTAATGGTTTTGTTTTAAATCACTTCTGCTTATGGTTGATTTCTTTGATGTGAATCTTATTAAACTTAATGGCCTTGAGGCAGTTTCCCCCGTTTTTCTTAAACATTTTGCATTGAATGCTGTAATTTTATGAAGCTAAGAAATAAATGGATGAATAAGGAGCAAGCTAAAGTAAAATTTTCCTTATGAGCCACCCAAGGGAGGTGAGATATTTGCCTCAGGCCTCAAGGTGTCCTTGACTATAGCACCCTACTGTGCAATACTGTCCAAATGGTCTATATATGTGCCACCCAGTATAGTGGCCACTAGCTATCTGTAGCTACTGAGCATTTGGAATGTGGTTATTGTAATTGAGGAAGCAAAGTGCTTTTTAAAATTTATTTAAATTTAAATAATCAAGAGTGTCCAAGTACTATTGGAATAGTATTCATAATGATGAATTCCTAATATTGAATGACTGATTCAGGGATTAAGTGGTACAAAGAGTTGTTTTGTCCATTTAGTAACTAGTCAGATAATGCCATCAAAAATTTTTTTAAACCTCAGAAAAGAACTTTATATGTAGAAAAACAAAGCCTTCTATAAAACTCTGGGATTCTCTTAAGTAAGCATAATTTTGAAATTCAACCCTTAAACTAGCAATCTGGGGTATCTTTATTTCCCAGCTTTCCATAAATGCTGATTAAATCAAGGTCTGTCTATAGTGAGTGCTCAGTAAATATGTGGTATATAAATTATTGGTGTAGGAATTATTAAGTAGTTGATTCTGCAAAGGGTGGGAGATGTGCATTTCTAGTCCAGTATCTGATGCAATGATTCCTATCAACCCCCTTCCCACAATTCTTCTGTTGTTTTTTCTTGTATGGGAAAGACTTCAGTTATACAGCTAAAGATGGAATATGTGGTCATGCTGTGATTTCATTATTATTTCTCAAGGTAAATTGAAAGAATGGTCTTTGGTCCTCTATGGCACATCCGTGCAGCCATACTCCCCAACCAACGAGTTTCCTAAGGTGGAGCGTTTCCGCTATAGCCGAGTTGAAGACCCTACAGATGACTATGGTGCAGAGGATTATGCAGGTGAGCTGTTCCCAAAAGCACACAGCCCAAGAAAGCTCATACATCATGGCACCATGTGGGATAATTAATATGATATAATAATGACATGATATGATACTAAATAATACAACATAACATAATTACCCATATTCTAGTATATTTTCTTCTATTCCTCCAAATATTTGTGAGTATATTGGCTTATTCATATATTCAAACATCCATATATCTTGTCTCCAAAACTATTAGTCCATACTGTGATTGCAGTATTGTGTCTTTAATCCATAATCGGGGGCATATAGTTTGTTGAGAATTTTACACTATTTTAAACAAGATTTGGATGAACATTGTTTATTAGTCTTTGTCTGTATCTTCAATTAATTTCTTTGAGTAGGGTTCTATTCTGAGATGTATTGCATCAGAGGGAATAATCAGTTTTAGGACTTGGAAACATTTTATCACATTACTATTCAGACAAAATGTATCAATCTACACTGTGACCCTCTGTGTGGGTGTTTATAACATCACTCCAGCCAGAAAGAAAAGGAAAAAAAAATTTTTTTAAAAAAGAAGGGTTATTTTAAAATTCATATATCTTTGATTGCTAGTAATTTTATACATTTTTCTTCTGATTTCTCTGAAATAAATTCAATGTGTTTTATCCATTCTTATATTCAAGGTGGCAGTAATTCTCATATCTATTTATAAGAATTCTGTATTTTACTGATTTTGCTGGATCTCATATTTGATGAAAACATGCCCTCAGTTATCATTTGCTTCACAAATGTAATTTTTGTTTTGTGTTTTGATATTTTAACAGAAAACACTCTTGGAGAATGGGTTTTATAGTTTCAAATACAACATTTGCCAATTTTTTTTGTTTGTTTTTACAGAAGTTTTATCCTTTCGTATCAGCTAAATATTCATGGGAGTTTTTTGTTTGTTTGTTTGTTTGTTTGTTTGTTTGGTAATCTCTTGGTTTTTGCATCTGGACATTAACTCACTTTATTGGAACTTACTTTGGTTTATGACATACACTGTGAATTGAAACTGTCTTAATTACTTTCCAAATAGTTTAACAACACTGGCTGAGTAATTGTCTCTTCTTTTATTAGTTTGTGATTTTTTTTTAATAACAACATACTAAGTTCTGTTACTAGGGTCTCTTCTGGTACCTCCTTTCTGATTCATCATTCTAATAATTCTCAAACCAATTCTACCTTAGCTGTCCTATGTACTTCTATTCCATGATGTTTTAATTCTGTTTTGTTCTACTTTTGCAATATTGGGGATTTGAACCCTGAGCCTCACACATGCTGGGCAAGCACTCTATGAGCTACATCCCCAGAACTTTATATTTTTTATTTTGAGGAGGGACCTTGACTGGTCTCAACCTTGCAATCCTCCTGCCTCAGCTGCCTGAGTAGAGTAGCTGGGATTATTGCATGTGCCACTATGCCTGTTTCATAATTTTTGCTTGTTTTCTTTTTTAATCAATCATTTATTGTATTGTATTGTATTGTATTTATTAGCTCTGGGGAGTGAACCTAGGGCCTCACACATACTAAAGACTTACTCTACCACTTAGCTACCCCTTATCCCTCATGATATATTTTAATATTTATAGAACATCTGTTTCTCATTTTCATATCAATTATTGCCCTACTATTCTTCAGATGAATTTTAAAATGATTTGTTAAGTCCCACTTTAAAAGTCTCATTGGAATTTAATTTGAATTCATATGCAATTTCATTGGAACAGTTGTTTTTACAATAGATATTCTTTCCATATGAAACATAGACCATGTCCAATTTTATGGAAACCTTTTCCTTTTGTGTAGTTTTCTTCCTATTAGTATTATGCCTAAGTATTTAGGTCTTGTTGCTCCTGTAATGAAAAAATGTTTCATGATTTCTAACTAGTATCTGATGATATGTAGGAAATCTATAAATTGCTGCATTTTATCTAATATCTGGCCATGTTGCTTAACATTCTCATTATTTTATGTTCTAAAGTTGATTTTCTGGAGGTGGTTTAGGTACTATAGCCATATCATCTTCAAATTATATTTTTTATCTTTCTCTTTATTATGTTTCTGATTCCTGACTTGTTGCATTAGCTCCCACTTTTAGGAGCATTCAGTCCTTCTGAGATATGATTATATATAACACTTAATGGACAATCTCTCTTAATGGAGAACTGTTTGTAAATAAAAGCGTAATACAACATTAAACAAGAAATATTTTGTTCCTGCAATTCTGGGATTTTGCTCTAGATACTAAGATAAATGTACATCATTATTCTCCTGAACAGAACATCTTAAATATGCATGTAGTTCCTTTTATTCTAAACAAGTAGTATCCCAGAGTCAGTAACATGCTTGGATAATTAAGAGCACCTGATCTGACCAGAGCTAGACTCTATTCAATTTTATCTTGCTTTGCTTTGTATTTATAACATTTCTATTTACATTATAATTAGCAAACCATTTTGTCTTCTCTGATAGGAGAAAAGTCTATCCAAAAATATGAATGGGTACAACGGTAACCTATTACTCTTTACCTGATTCAAATTTCAGTAATATTTATAATTCAAAATTTGGTAATGTTAAGTTTCTGAACATAGTTGTACATCTTTGTGGTTTTTCTGATTGCATCTCAAACACTGACATTGGCACTTGTGAGAGAACAAAGAAAATTATTTCATTATTATCCGGCACCCTACAATGCTAGACTGCATCTGGGACAGTTTATGATGACAAGGGGAGCAACAGCAAGCGAAGCTGCCATGCAGAGCCCTTTGGGCACTTACGAAGAAAAAAAAATTTTAGGTTTTTTTTTTTTTTTTTTTTTAATTCTAAGAAATCATCTGGTGAAAATTTAGTGCCACCCATGATTCCTTTGCTGTGGAGTTGTGATTCTTACCTCTGTGGGGAAGCCAGCCTGACTAGAGGTACACAGGGCATTATCACAACTAGATCTCTGTGCTGTTTCTTCAAATCCCAGGGACTGTGAGACCCATAGCTGGATGAACTTCAACCTTCAACCTCTTACACAGCAGTAACAACACTCCTGGGTGTGCAGTGAGAGACAACTAAATTGTCCCAAGTTGTACTCCCTGTGGAATTTAATTTAGAGATCAATTTAAGGCCTTTGGGGAAAATAGAAATAAATAGTGCTGTCAAATGACTCTTGTAATTAATTAGAAATATATTTCAAATATGCAGTATTTTAATTGACTTATTTCCATTGAGATCGAGAGATCATTTCAGGTATGTGATTTTCTACATTAAAGCGAGAAATCTGGCCTTGACACTTCTTGATTCCTATCCATATGATACTGGTCAAACCACTGTAACTCTTGAAAAATCAGTTTTCTCATCAGTCAAATGAGAGTATTTGATTACCAGATTTTTTTTTCTAAGTCATTCTACCCCAGGTCTAACATTGTATGTGTCTGCATGCTGTAATTATAGAACATAATTCCATAATGACAAAAGGAGGCCAAGGTTCAACAAGTTTGTCTCCTTTTGATTAAAGCAGGGTTCAAAACATTTCTGGTACTCTTGACCTACTATTTGCACATCTTATGCAATTATTCATTGCCAGTTAAGAATCACATGAATTTTTATTGGGAAAGAGCTTAAAACTTAAGAGACCAAATATCCCAAAATATGGAGATCAAGGAAAATGAAGTAAAAATTTCTATAAGTAGTCCATGCCATCAGAAAGCTTTGCATCAGTCATAAAATAGCTCTCTTTCTGTCATCTTTCCCTTACTGTACATTCTCTCTAGTTCTAAACCAAAGAATATTTAGAGAGAGAAATTAAGAACCTTCATCCCCTGGAATTCTTTAAGCTAGCTCACATTTTTTAATTTGTATGTCATTTTCTTGTGTGGATCTGACTACTGGCCTTTGGATCGGACACAATGTTAAATCTATTATCTGTGCCTGAAGTATCTGCTTTGTGATCCAGGACTAGATGCTGATAAGCTTGTGCCACATGCCATAATGATGTTTCTTTCTGGCCACACTATTTAGATGTGTTCAGTGCCTTTGGTGACCTTGGATGAGATAGGCAATCTGTTCTAGGCATTGAAAAATAACCTTTTTTTCTTTTTGTCAACAACTGCTCATTTTTCTACAAATCCTATATTTTATTATTATGCATATTTAATTGCATATTGATTTTTTTCCTCTTGCTACAGTGGCCTTGTTCATTCAGATTCTGGAATATTTGTCACCTCCTCAAGACCAGGCCAACACTGAATTTCTTGATACTTAGGCATTTGAAATTTTTCCAGTAAAAGTCAGGCTCATCTCCTGGCTTACAACCACATTGACCATTACTCTTCCATCTCTAAGAAAGTATCACTGCATAAGAAAAAAGAAAGGTCCTAGTCTATATCAAAGTCTGGGGAAAGGTGACCTTCTAAAATCATTATTTATTCTAAGTTTTGTTCTAATCTCTTTTGGAAAGGTCCCTGTGATCCTGAGTGCAGTGAGGTTGGCTGTGATGGGCCAGGACCAGACCACTGCAATGACTGTTTGCACTACTACTACAAGCTGAAAAATAATACCAGGTAACAGAGAGGCCATGTCAGATCCCCAAGGAACACCCCAAATGTGCTAATGAACAAGAAAAAATTATATATGCATACATGATGTTTTGAAATATGCATGCATCGTGGAATAACTAAATCAAATGATTGAATATGTGTAGTCTCTCACATTCTTATTATTTTTTTGTGGTGAAAACCCTTAAGATCTACTCTTAGCTATTTGCAAGTTTGTTGTTATTAATACCATCATGTACAGTAGATCTTAAACTTAATTTTTCTGTCTAACTAAAGTTCATGTCATTTCCATCCCACTGATGGATGAAGCTCTGGCTGTATTTGCCCTTCATGAACATGTCAGTGCATTGACCAACTTGATATTTCCCACATTTCCCAACATGCAAGAAAATCACATGGCAAAGGGGCTGGTCCCTGGTTGTTCTCACTCTTCCACTCTGAGCACTGAGGTGGACCTGTGTCTCTGATCCCTGGCTTCTGACCAGAGCTATACAAATATGGGGCAGAGGAGAGGACAGTGACTACCCCAGTGGGAGCCCATCCTCCCCACCCCACCTCTCACAGCCCTCCATACCTTCTCCCTACTCCTTCAAGCAAAAGTTCCCTGTGGGGATCTGATTTTGATAACTCCATACCCAATACACCCAGACAGACTCAAGCATGGTCAAATTCCTCCTTTTAAGTCCATGTTGGAATTTAAATTCTTCAAGGAAAAGGCCCTTGGCTGTTTCTGTTATCTCTCAAACTTAGCAAAATGCCTGATATTTAATTGGTGCTCAGTAAATATGTGTTGAATGGATAAATAAATCAAGCACCGTCTTTCAGTTATGGACAAACAAGGGAGTTATTTTTAAAAAACAAATTCTCTTAAGCAACATAAATTTAAATATGTTTATGTTTACTTAGATAATAGCATATGACTGCAACCACTGCCCACATGTACAGATCACATGAGCAACAACACAAGTAGAAGAAACCCTTGTTAGACCTTTGAGCATAAAATCATGGTTCCCACATATCTTCTCTCCAACCCACCAGTACAAGTTTGCTCTTGACACCCAGTATGTACCCATTATTCCTTGTGAGGAGCCAGACCTTCACTAGGAGATGGTTGGGGCCAAGAGCCCTCTTGCTGGGTGACTTGGTGCTGGGTGACTGCATTGCTCCTCAGCCCTGTACAGGAAGAAGCTTTAGCAAACAGCATTGAACCCTAGGGATTTGGTGTTGGTGTTCTGACTTTGAGGCTGAGGGCCACTGTTTGCTTAGCCACTCCAGGAGAATGCTGAGGGCAAGTGGCTGGTGATGTACTATCTCTCTTCTTGTTCTCCAATGCAGGATCTGTGTCTCCAGCTGTCCCCCTGGCCACTACTACGCAGACAAGAAGCGATGCCGAAAATGTGCGCCCAACTGTGAGTCTTGTTTCGGGAGCCATGGTGATCAGTGCCTCTCCTGTAAATATGGGTACTTCCTGAATGAAGAAACCAACAGCTGTGTTATTCACTGCCCTGATGGGTCATATCAGGACACCAGTGAGTTGATTTCAAATATTTGGGTTTTAGAGAAGATGTGGGTTTTTCACTTGAGCGACTTTGGGAGGGATGTTCCTCCTTTATGAAATCTGGTTTGCTAAATGTCAAACAGAATTTAACCAATTTATTTTACGAGATTGTTTAGAAGCTTTGTGTGAAAATGCCTGTAACTAACTGTTGTCAGAGGATCCTCAAGACCACTCTTACATTCAGCAATTTGCTAGGAATACTCATAAGACTGAACTCTTATACTCACAGTTATGAGTCCTGGAACAAAGGGATACAAAGTAAAATCAGCAGCAGGAAATGATGAAGCCCAGAGGAAAGCAGATGCAAGCTTCCAAGAGCACCTTCCAGTGGAGCCACACAGGACATGTTCAATCTGTGGCAACATGTTTGAAGTTGTCCACCAGGGAACCTCAGTAGAGACTTGGCACCCAAGGTTGTTACTAGTAGCTAGTGCCTAGTATGCACCAAAATTCTAGACTCCTAGAAGGAAAATTGGTGTTTACTATAAACCATTTATTAATACAAGGTTTGGACAATGCAAGGTACTCTCACTGGAATGATGGTAGCCCTCCACAAATTCTAATTTGAAGGTACCAGCCATGGGCCACTTGGATAAGCAGTCTTGAAAGAATAGTGGCTAGATCAATCTTTTCTGCACACTCACTGTTAAGGCATCTCCTGTATGCTATCAAAGTATACTTTTTTAAAAGTTTAAAAAGTGACTTTCTTATAAATATAGAATGAACATATGTCAAAGACACTTACTTCATTAATAAGGGAACGTGCATAAGGACAAGTGGATTCAAAGATGATCAGATTGCTAGTCCGCCAGGAAAGGCAAAATGAAATCCTTCTGTTGTTCAATTTTGTTTACAGAAAAAAAAAATTGAATAATTTCCTACATGGCAAGACAACTCAAATTAGGGGGAGTCTTTTTCTAGTGGACAAAGAATATTTACAACTTTGCCAGACAGAAATTCGTGCATGAACATGTGACGTTAGAGTTTGGGCACTCTTCAGCTGTAATTAGCAAACAAGCAAAGCCATATTGCCTTAGAGAATTAGTCTTTGGGCAGACCTATTAGATAATGTTCAAGTATGTCCCTTCAAAAAAGGCTATAGGTATCTTTTGTTTGTTTCTGAGTTCTGGATAATTTGTCTTAATAAGGATATGATGCCACCATATTTAATGACAGCAATCCATCATGTTTCTGCACAACTTAAAAAATATATTAAAAAAAATCAAAGAAGCAAGAGTTGTTTTAAAAAAAAAAAAAAAAGATCAGACAAGAAGTCTGAAGGAGTTGCCCTTGCTTCTTAAGAAGTGAAATTCTCTTGATTCAAAGGTACTACATACTTCCATGCGTAACATGTGGGTTCTGTATCTTACCCTTCAGTGCAATGGGTAGGGATTCTCTTGTAGTTCCTTTTTGCCTCCAAATTTGGAACATGACAGGGAAAAGAAAAATTGGGAGAGAGGAAGGGGCATAAAGGATCCACAGAAATATTCAGTATTTGTTAGGGAAAATAAAGTCAAAATTCTATTAAGAAGCATGAGCCTTGGAAAATAAAGTTGGTTCTAGAATGTTATATAACAACAACAACAACAACAATCCACACACAAGATAACTGAGATTGGGGGCAGGGATTGCTGGGAATAGAACCTGGGGCATGTAGTCTATCACTGAGCTACATCCCCAGTCCCCCTATAGTTTTGTTTTTGTTTTTTTTCCAGAGAGCTTGGGAGATGGATATGTAAGAAAAGATGTTCAAATAATTACTTCTGCTACCACATTGTATTGATTCCAGTGGTCTATGTATCTCTTTCCTACGTAACTGTCTTTTGTTATAGTTTCATCCTTTAATGAGCCTATTTACATACAATATTAGTCATGTATGGACATGACTTATAGTTACTGCCAACACATTTACAGTGCTTTATAGTTTATATCACCCTTTTGAAAAACTACATGTACTTCTGAGGACAGCTGGTAGGTAGGTATCATTGTAATCTCCATTTACCTAGAGAACTTGCCCATTGAAGTGCTAAAAGCAGAATGCAAATCTAGAATCTCTGCCTTCAGATCCTATGCCATATCCAGTATTCTCAATAGCATAGTGAAGGAGATCATGTGACAACTACCATAACCGTGCCAAGGGCTTTGGGTTTCATGCTGAGAGGCTAAACCTTGATCCAGTAGGACCTTGTAGGGATCTGTAAAGCAGTGTTTCTCTATGGAACTCTGTAGAACATCAGCATTTAAAGAGCAGGTAAGAGAACCTGTGAACAAAGCTTCACTCAGTTCTACACACAGGTGTGACTATAACCCACTTGCATTTCAAAGAAGATACCAAGTTACCAGCAAAATTTTATTCAAAGTTAAAGGACTTCCTTAACACACCAAATCACTGTTTTTCACAGTAGAACAATTGCACGTTTGCCCTTTTTTTTTCCTGTGGACCAGGGTTTGGAAGTGAACAGGAAAGCCATTATTCACAGTGTACGTTTTCAAATCAAATATATTTTTATTCTACAGAATATAGATATTATCTGAAATATAATAATATTCATGTCAATTCCACAGCAGCAATAGAGTGCAAGCCACTATTTTAGACAATGCAAGAAATAAGCAACCCTTATCTCACAATATTAAGTACAGGTTCCTTTTGCTAGTTAGTTCAAAAGAATAGTCCTGAGAGCTGTGGGCCTGGAGGGCAACAGTCCCATTTCACCACATTGCTTTCCAATCCTTGCCTACTGGTGGTATACCAGCCTAATGAGTGGGATTTTCAATGCTGGAAGTTAGGAAACCCTGTTTGAGAAGGAGAATGGAAAGAAGAAAAATAAAACTACTCAACTAAGAACTAAGTGGGGCTTCAGTTCTCTTGTCTACAGGGTAGCAGATGAGTGTGAGGTATTTCCCAGCGTAACAGTTCATGACTGTATTCAGTTTGCAGAGAAGTGGTAACAAATGGTAATTCTGGCTTTCCTACAGTTTTCTTCTCAAGGCATGGGCACTGTAGTATATATTGCAATCATTAGACCATCTCCACATGCTTTTATGCACTCTAATTGAACAACAAGTTCATAACTTTGTTTCTTTTTTATTTTTTAATAGAGAAAAATCTTTGCCGGAAATGCAGTGAAAACTGCAAGACATGTACTGAATCCCATAATTGTACGGAATGCAGGGATGGGTTAAGGTAAGAGAGTGGAGGACTTCATCAATAACACAGCCCCTGGAGTTTCTCAATGTAAACAAAATTTTAAAAAATTAGAATGAATAAGTAGGGCCAGAGCTGGAGCTCAGTGGGAGAGCACCTGTCTAGCATGTGTGAAGCACTGAGTTCAACCCTCAGCACAACATAAAAATAAACAAATAAAATAAAGGTATCCTGTCCATCTACAACTATAAAATTTTTTTAATAATAAATAAGTATATACATAGCCCTTTTATCACCTACCCTTGGTTTGACTTCCACAGAAGCATTTGATTCCTATTTGCAT
The DNA here is from genome assembly GCF_021218885.2 of Marmota monax. Lineage (NCBI taxonomy): Eukaryota > Metazoa > Chordata > Mammalia > Rodentia > Sciuridae > Marmota > Marmota monax. Next base: position 1,059,334 of record NW_026693595.1, on the reverse strand, counting down.
TACCTCTAACCTTATATCTGAAAAATTGGGTGCCATCTTGACTAAGGGAGGGTTATAAACTAAATAAATTCTCTGTAAAAAACATGACTCAGATACAAGTCAATAAAAATGACCATTTGAGAGGCATTCTTCGTACTTTTTGACCTGCATTGTGCCAGTCAAGGATTACTGTGCAGGTAATGCCAATGAATTATATTTAATCCCCCTGATTAATTCCTTGGATGGTGGAAAGTTATTCCCTTATCTTTATTATTTCTCTGCACATACCCAGTCATTCTCTTATCTTGGTACCTCAGGCTTGGCTCCATTATGTGACGTTATCCACATCGATTTAACACAGGAGATGTTTTCCTTGAATGGATGGCTTGCTCATTGCTGAAGCCAGGTAGTTGTTAGACTCTGTATGTAAACATTTTGCAGCTCTAACAAACTCAGCCACCTGACCTCAGAAGAAGGTTGGACTATGCCACATTGAGTGAGGAGTTGGACTCTGACTTAACTTAGAGTTAGAATTCTCCTGCACTGGATTCTTTTTCAGTATTGAGAGTGTCTTTGTTTCTACCTTTGATCAGAGGTCAAATGGACAGGGTCCATGCAATTTGCAGTCAGACAATTCTTCACATTAATCAGTATTAGAACATTGTTTTCATTTAAATCCATCCATTATTTGTGGCTTTATCACTTTTTCCTCCATAACCATATGCATTATTAGTTTGCTTAGCGCCTTGCATCTTGACACTTCAATTTTGATAAATGTCAGACCCTTCAGCCTAGTAATTCTTCTTGGAAAAGCAACATGGTGGCATAATAGGAAGGAATAAGGAAGATGTGAGTTTAAATCCTCCTTTACTGTTAAGGTGACCTTGGGCAAGTCACCTAACCACTCAGAGCTTCCATGTTCTCATGTATAAAATGGTGCAAATAACCCTTATTTTATTGGACTATGATAATAAAAAATAAATTGTGGTAACATTTATGAAGTACCTATTTCTGCATATGTTACATAATTGGTCCATGATAAATTTTTTTTAAAAAAAGGTTACTTACATTTTTTTTCTTAGAGAAATTCTCTTAGGAAAATTTTATAGAGAAAGTTAAATCAGTGCATATCAATAGAAATATGAGAGCCGTATATGTAATTTTAAATATGCCAGTAGCCATATTAAAAGAAGTAAAAAGTTACTGGGAAAATTGTTCTCAATAAAACCTTTTATTTAACATAATATATCCAAAATATTATCATTTCAACATGGAGCCAACATAAAAAAACTATTAATGAGATGTTTTACATTCTTTTTTGTTGTTGAATTTAGTCATTGAAACTTGGTGTGTATGCTCTTAAAGTCCATCTTGATTCTGACAATTTTTGATGAGAAATATCTGTATGCAGATATTTTAAAATCTAGCTGAAGAAGTAGATTTTACAAAGCCAAGATATTCCAGATTTACTCAAAAGTTTGCCAATAACTAAATCAAGTACAAGTTTTTCAAATTTGGATTTAAGTAATTAAAATGTAAAACTCAGTTCAGGAGTTCAGCCACATTTCAGCAGTTGCCCCGTGGACAGTGCAGATCTGAACCAGCCAGTTTATCAAAAACGGAAGAGAGACATCCACAGTACTGGGCTCAGGAGTGTGTGGTGGCTTCAGAGTTCTGTGGCTGTTCTCCATTGCATGACCCCTTTCATTCATTCCTTCACACACAGTGCAACTCTGTCTCCAGCTGAATAGATGCCAACCTCCGAAGCATGGCCCTTTCTCAGGCAGCTCTTTTAAAATTTTGATAGTATTTTTGGTGGTCCCTATTTCATCCCAGTAAAGGATCCATTTGATGCAGTGTCTTTTAATAACACTATAGAGAGGGAGAAGTAAAGGGATTTCCTGTTAATGGTTTCGTAAATAACAGCTCTCTGGTCAGTGAGACCGTCTGAATGAAGTGCGCTTTTGGTGAGCTGCCCTTCATCTAGTTGAGGCTCCTTGTGTGTTCCCAGAGACTTCTGGGGTTGACCATTTGGCCTCCAGGGACTTGTAAATTTTTAAATAGTGGCTAAGAACAAACAGGGGAACATGTCGATGCATAAAATGCAGGAAGAAAATGTATTGAAATGGTAACAGGGTCTGTTTGGAACTCTTTGTTTTATTTTTTTATTTGTGTGCTTTCCCAATTTCTTTAATGAGCATAAGGAAAACTAAATTCTAATTTTTAAAATTAGTAAGAGCCATATACAAAGCAGACACATAAGATCTCAATTGGAGCAATATAAAAAGTCTAAGAATATAGAAACCATTTGATCATATTTATTAAATGTACGTCTAGGATCATTGATTTTCTGTTTCCAATTAATTCAGTGAGTGATATTTTTATATTAAATATGTCAAATTCTATATATTTGTTTTTAATTTTAAAAATCAAAGTATAGATTGAGAAATATCATAACTGATGGAAATTAGGAGGGAGGAAAAGATATGCATTCCTCCTTTGCATCCTGGCAATTCATTAGATAACTAGATAGAGAAACAGAAAATTTAAAAATTATTTAACATAGTGTGCATGTAAATAGTAATATAACTAAAATAAAATACTTGAGAAAGCAGCATTGTAGGTAGCTAATTTTGCTAAATTCCTCATTATTGTTTTAAATGAAAAAATCAAGAAATAGAGGCAAAAGTGTTTGAGAATTTATTTGCATGTGTGCGTGTAGTGCTGGGGATGGAACGCAGGGCCTCAAGCATGCTGAGCACATGTTCTGCCTCTGAGCTACACTCCTAGCTCAACAATTTTGTTCTTTGATGGAACCAATAGGAGGTTAAAATGAGAAACACTTAAAAACATAAAAGGATACTCCAGGGAGTCTACCCAGGGATCCTTATTACACTTTTATTCAGTTGTATTTCATTTTACCATGTGATCCTACTGCATTTTGAATTATGGAACAATTTTTAAATTTACTGTGGTGTGAGTCTGGATATTAGGGAACTGCTGGGCATATTGTTAGGTAATGTGATTGTTCCATCAGTTGGGGACCTTCTGAGACCTCTGGACCTTCAGATGTTGAGCAAAGTAGGAGGGTGTCTGCCAGCCTAACCAATTCAGGAGAATGTACCCAAAGCCTAGCAGCATGTATATATGCTACAGACATCAGTCTAGGTACCAAGATGGGAAAAAGAGGACATAGGGTTATTTCCCCTGTGTTGAAGCTTCCCCACAATCTACTGGTCTCTGGTGGGCTCTATTTGCTACATAGGGAATCTGGGAAGTCGTTACTGCTTTGCCTTGATCACAACAATCTGCTTAGAACTCTGATTTACATTTCTTCCAGCCTGCAGGGATCCCGGTGTTCTGTCACCTGCGAGGATGGACAGTACTTCAACGGCCAGGACTGCCAGCCCTGCCACCGCTTCTGTGCCACCTGTGCTGGTACCTTCTCCCTGCTCTTCCATTTGTTCTCGTGTTTCTCATTTTCCTTTCGTTTGTCTGGTTGTAGCCATCACTCACACACCCCGCCCCCTATGTTTAAAGTAGATGTGGAGGAGTGCATTTCTCTTTTGATAATCATGCATGTATTCTCGTGGTAAGTCAAATCATCAGCACCCTGTCCTCGCTGAGAAACTTAAATATCCCAGTGACATCTCTTTCCAGTGAGAGCAGATATTTTTTTAGCAAGAAAATCTGATTTAAAATAGGAGGAGTTCTCCCCACAAAGGAAAGTCAGGAAAACCACAAATATTAAATTAAGACACTTAAAATTATAATAGATGAATGCCATTTTCAGACTCTTAAAGAAGGAGCCCATTATGCAACCTTTACTCAGGCTTTTTTCTGCGTCTTGCATTTTTGTCTTGTGCTTAAAGGGGCAGGAGCTGATGGCTGCATTAATTGCACAGAGGGCTACTACATGGAAGACGGTAGATGCGTGCAGAGCTGTAGTATCAGCTACTACTTAGAGCACTCTTCAGAGAATGGATACAAATCCTGCAAAAAGTAAGTGGATTTGTCCCCAGCTGTAGCATTTAGTACCTTAGTTCCTCATAGGACTACCTTCAAAAATAATGGGAAAACTTAAGAGTTTTTAATGACAAAATAAAGTTCAATCTTTTACATTTGGACACTGCCCTACAGCTCTAACCCAAGTTATCAGATTTTTTTTTTTTTGGCCTCAGGCCCACCTTAAAACTTTCAAAGTAAAAAATATGTTTCAAGTACACATAATATTCCCTTTAAAATCAGTGTCTCCCCGCTAGGTTTAATGTCATCAAACCTAGAAATTATTGTAAGAAAGATTTTTGTGTTATCTTCAAAGGGAAAATTAAATTTAAGACATTATAATGTTGATAGTAAACACAACTTATCTATGTTGATGATATCTGAAAGGATTTTAAAAATTGAACATTTTTCCCCTAGATGTGATACCAGTTGTTTGACATGTAATGGCCCAGGGTTCAAGAACTGTACCAGCTGCCCCAGTGGGTATCTCTTAGACTTAGGAATGTGTCAAATGGGAGCTATCTGCAAGGATGGTGAGTACAACTTCTCTTTTTGATCTTTTGAGCTAAATATGAGCCTTCTACTTTAAGGTGTAACCTATTTCCATTATTAACAAGCATGCATCAGATAGGACATGCCCAATATCTTGTTGGCATTCTTTCCTCTTGAACTTAACTCTTAATGAGTGTGGGGCTTTGTTGTTTAATTGCAAGAAGAAATCCATCACCTATAGATCCACTGGCCAAGATGACAACTGTTGTTTTTTAATTAATAAACTTTATTCTTTAGAGCCATTTTAGATTCACAGAAATACTGAGCAGGAAGCACAGAGATTTCTCTTATATCCCCCTCCTACCTACATGTATTGCTTCCCCCAATATTACCATCCAGCACGAGAGGCACATTTCTTATAGTGCATAGACATACAAGGATACCTCATTATCATCCAAAGCTCATAGTTTCCATTAGGATTGCTCTTGATGTTGTATATTCCACGGAATTAGACAAATGTATAATTACATGTATCTTCCATTGCAGTATACAGAGCAGCTTCACTACCCTAAAAATCTTCTGTTTTCTACCTTTTCATACTTCCTTTCCTCCATCCCCATAGAAATCACTCTTTTTTTTTTTACTATCTCCATACATTTTCCCCTTAAAGTGTTACAGTGTTTCCTCTTAACGTGTTAAAATCACACAGTATGCAGCCTTTTCCAGTTAATTTTTGATGTATTTCTTTTCCATATGTACTTCTTATCCAGTTTTATAAATGCCACATACAGAGTTCTGTATCCTGCTTTTTGCACTAAGCATTATACATAGGCATTTTCCTTTGTCCTATGTTTTTACAAAGTCTTTGGAAACTTTTTTTTAATAATAGCATAAAATTCAATCATGCAAAGACTTTAGTTTTTCTATCACTCCTATTATTTGTATTGCTTACAATTTTGATATGTAAATGATAATCAAATGGTTTCTGAATCTTTCATGAAGTTTACAAGGCTAGGAATTAACATTCCAGACTTATATAGAAGGGAAAACCCGAGATGTGATGGTAGAAAGTGCCGAAACAAAGTATCAAAGTTAAGATTTTTAAATATTAGTCCATTTTTACTTTCTTGGTACTGATGAGTCCCAAGTAGAATGCCAAGATCCTGCAGCTTCCCCACAGATTTGATTGAATTGGTTTGGGATTAGCCTGAGGATAGATATTTTTAGAAGCCTCTCCTGTGTCTGATGCTGGCAGTTTAAAGACTATTGCTCTGCCCTGATCCCTCTGATAGGGAAATGCCAAGTTCTTTCACTTCCTTAGACTCAGTTTTCTCATCTGTAAAAAGAATGAGTTTAAGTTATTCCAACTCCAACATGTATGTGATCTTTGACCCTCATGTAGTTCATGCTGAAGGGACCGTAAAATCTGCCTAAGCCTCATGCAGAAAATACATCTCAGTGATATAGAAAGAAATTGTTTGGAACCAAAGATGTTTTAAACATCTTCATAAAAATTCATTATAAAAATAGAAGGCATGCATGTGGAACAGTCTCAATGATAAGATCATTGCCTAGGTCCATTCTTTGCCTTCTTTGGAATGTTCCCTCTTCTGGAAATGTTAGGGGAGGCAGAACAGTTCTGTAATTGGCAAAATATGGACTTGGGAGTCAAAACACCATAGCTCATACCTGGGCTCTAGACCTGGGGCAGGTTATGAAATTCTCTAGGCTGCTTTCCCCTCACCTGCACAAAATGAACAAGATAATACCTGTGACCTTGTGAGGTTATTCCACAACCCCATCTTAGGAATTTCAAGAAGGCATCAGAAGGAATGGGCCATGATGGCACTGTTATGACAGCACATATGGCTTATTGCATGAGCCATCAAAGGTGACTGCATCTTCATAGCTTTTCTGATGTGTGATTGGTCTGACAGGGAGGGTCAGGACCCACTCAGGTGCTTCGTTCTCAGAGTTTCTTAACCAGGGCTAATTCCAACTACACCACTCTGGGTTAACCAAAAAACTGAGAAAGGCTTTTAGGTGGTTAACATGGGACACCCACTGTAACTTGACATTTTTGCCTCCAGCTCTTATACCAGGCATTTGAAGGTTTGTGATGTTTTAGCTACTTCCACTGAACCCTGGTGAGCGTGTACTAAGTTGTGCAAATGGCATTTTGGTAAAAGAGGGGTGTCGGGATTGTGAGCAGAAGTGGAAAATGAAAAACTAGTAAAAGAATGACACCATTGGTGGCATCAAATAATATGGCAACTACATATTTGTGCTGTTTGTTCCCTTTCAACTTTCATATTTCCATGATTCTAAGATAAGATTTTTTTTGTTTTGTTTTGTATTTTAACTTCTCTGAAATCAGATGCACCTGATAGTTCATGACAGCTTACAACTCTTTTGACCAGTGGGTTCATAGGATTTAAATGGTGTTGCCTGAGACTTAGGTACAGAGGTGTCTGTTAACTGGATTAAGCTCATAGCTACTACTTCTTGTATGACTTTGAATAACATCTCAAAAGAGCTTCCAAATAATGAATTGTTTGTTGTTCGATGTTCAAAGGAAGGGTTATTGTATAATCACAGAAACCAAAAAGGACATCATATAACAATTACTTCTAATATGTAAAATAAAATTAATAAAATAAAAATAATGAATAATAAAAATAACTAATAAATAATAAAATCATAATTTTTAATATTAAAAATAATAATAAAATTAAAATTCTAATTGATGAGAGCATTGTGTCACAGTTTAATAAGAAGCATTATTTCCCTTGTGATTCTTAAGGTAATGCTGCATGGTAAATCCTGTGTCTTAGCTTCAATGAAATATGGAATAAATGACTGTATATTCTCTGCTCTAGGTAATTCTGAAAAGAAAAATTCCTTGCTTGTGTTATTATTGATTTCTAACTTATTCTCTTTTCAATCTTTTTTTCCCTTTCACAAATGGATACCAATCACATTTACCGTTGGACTGCAATATCTCTCCTTGAAAACCAATGCTGTTGACTGAAATCACTTTGGGTGGACCAAATTTTCTCCTTGTTGACTGCTCCTGAATGATCTCTTCCAACCTCCCAATCTGCCTCTCTGGCCAATCAAAACCTCCTTCCGTGTGTGTGCATCATGCTGCTCTCGACCTCCACTCCCCCTCTCTTTCGCTGACTTCCGGAAAAGCAACGGAAGAGTCCTGGGCCGAAGGAGGCTTCTGTATGCTTGTGAAAAAGAACAATCTGTGCCAACGGAAGGTTCTTCAACAACTTTGCTGCAAAACATGTACATTCCAAGGCTGAGCAGCCATCTTAGATGTCTTTGTTCCTGTAGACTTATAGATTATTCCATATTATTAAAAAGAAAAAAAAAGCCAAAAACAAAAAAAAAAAGCAAGCCACCTCTCTCTTTCTTGCTCTTTTTTTTTTCTTTCTCTCTCTCTCTCTCTCTCTCTCTCTCTCTCTCTCTCTCACTCTCTCTCTCTCAAGTTTGTGCAGGGAGATGGTGAACTGTTTTGTCAGAACTTAAATGGAAAAAAAAATAAACCAACAACAAGCCTACCTTTTATAACTGGGTGTTTAGTGTTTAGTACTAAACAGCCAGAACCACAGAGACAGTATTGTATGACCAAAGTATTTGATGCCAAAATTTGACGTTAAAGTAATGATTTGATTTCCTGCCCTGGGTTTGAAGGTCCATTTTTTTTTTCCTTTTGCCTTTAGTTGCTTGTTTCCCCTTTGAGATGCTTAAAAATATTTTTCCAAAATATCACAAGAGCGTATGTAGATCAAAAGGAAAAAGAAAGCTCTCGCATCCGTCATTTTGCATACTTGAGCCCACCATTGGGGGAAATGACAGGAAACTGGACCTGAGGGCAGTAAGAACATCCTACAGAGTTAGGTTTGGTGTTTGTCTTAGTATTTCACAGTTCAGCATTGATACTTTCCACACATAATTTACTTGGTGCATTATGTACTGGTTTTTGCATTTTACTCACTTGATAAGTCTGCTCCACTGGTTTCATCGATAGACTTGCTGCTACTGGCTTTTCCATTGTAGATTAGGTTATTTTATACACAGCTGGTCAAATAGGATCGTTCTGTACAGTCAGATTGGCGATGGAAACAATGCAGAGGTACAAGAAAGAGCTGAAACTGACCCAGCTCCCCTGAAATTCAGAGTGTTCATTTTGTAGACCCTGCACAATCTCTTGGTGCTATCTAGCCATTATCCATAGCATTTTTTTTTTCTCCAAAGGCCATCAGAAATTCCATTTGTCATAGTGGGAAGCATTTTGGGTATGATGCAGGAAATTTCTTCCTGGAGTCAAAAGTTTCTAAGAGGTCCTGTATTTTTTAAGAAATGGAATTTATTTAAATAATATTTAAGCTCGTGCTCATGTTGGCCGGGCAATGTTGTTCAATGGTGCTTATTAGAAGTTTTTTCATCTTGTCATTTTAAGAAAATAAAACTGGAAATTGAATATGGGTGGCATGATTGTCCCCTCCTGGTCCTGTATTTTCTCACTTTTCTGTCCTTCTATAACCAGGCCATGCACTTACACACCTGCCCACTGAATGTTATTGAGATCACCTGGGTTTTTTTTTTGGTTTTGGGTTTTTTCATTTGCAAGTGTGGGTTTAGAAACTTCCTCACTGGTTCTCTGTGACTCCATAAACATTTCATGGAATCTAGCAGATGGAATTATAAGAAAAATGCTTCAGATCATTGATCAGAAATGAGGAAACCTGATAAATTTTTTCATAGTTTCTCTGTTTGGGGAAGGGCAGACCCATAATAAGTTTCTTTATTTTTCCTAACAAAGTTCCATTGGTGACCTCATTTGTTTTGGGAGTGACCAGCCATCTTGCAGGTTTTCAGCTTTTGAGAGCTTTATTTCCAAGATGCCGCTGGCTTCACAGCTGAGAAGAGGAATTGTTTCAATATAGATGATCCTGGGAAGGAGCTGGGAATGATGCTAAGTTCCCAATCCAAGCAGCAAGCTGGTAAAAAGCCTGCCTTGAAAATATTCCTAGACATCTGAGTTAACTTCCAACCCAAAGTGAATGAATAACACATGAATAGACTAATGACCCTCTTTCTAGCATTGTAGCTATACCGAGTCACATAATAATTCATAAGTAACTAGGAAAACAACTGATCTCGCTGAACAACTTTCCTCCTTACAACACTGCAGGCCCTTCTGACACAGAACCAAAGTTGATTCTGGGTAGGGCATATAGTTAGTTTTCACACTTAAAGGCACAGTCTTTAAGTGGAGAAGTGGCAATGCAAGCCTAAAGCAAGCTCAAGCAGATGGCAAAACCAGATTCGCCTGCAAGGGGATCCAGCTAATTGAATTAACCCATACTATTTAAGGCCCATGGTCACTATGATAGAAAAGATAAAAATGATATCTGTGTTCTTAGACAAATAGCCATCAACATGAAAGCCAAGTTCACTGGGGTCCACCAGCACACGCTCCATTTCCCACTGGTGGCCGGTGCACATCATGGAAATACCGGTTTAACTACTAGTGTGTTACTGCCTCGTTTACCTACATAACATTATTAACTAGAACATAATGCTTTCAAAATTTAAGTTAATGTTATATATTATGTATAAATATATATATTCATAATGAGATATATGTAATGGATAGTACAAAGTTTGGAGAAATGACAAATGCGCTAAACTTCTAGAGACAAAAGCCCTATCTTCTGTTCTCTTTTGTCTTTTTTATTTTTAATTCACTAATTAAAAGTGACCCATTGTTAAATCCAAATCCACTTTACTGAAAAATACTGTACATGTGTAAAATGTTCAGTTGTTTTTTTGTAAAATATAGTAGAATGGTTGTAATTGATACTGGCCAAAATCAATGTTATTCCATATTTTATTTTTTCTATTAAATTAACCTAAGTTCCTGTTTATTTGATCTGTTCATACCCATGCATAAACAACTCTCAAAGGGTAAGCTGAGAAGCTTCTCTGTTTCCACATAGACGCAGAACATGAAGGAAAGTTAGAAAAGAACATCTGAGCAGAGGTGGGGATTGAAATGGAGGGAGAAAGAAGCAGAGTGGTGCAAGAGGGACACAGGTGAGATTTGGACATTTTTAGAAAGTAGGCAGAGAAAAAAATCTATAAAGCTTGACATAGTTTCCATGAGATTATGCACGCGTTGGTGCCCTGTGTGGGGCCAACTGGGCCACTCTTCCTTTGTCGTGCTGCACACACCCCCAGTCTATGTGTGTAGGCACTTGGTGGTGGGCAAAGCTGGTGAGAAGCCTAAGCGCTGTTAAAGGGAAAGATGGCCTTGTTCAATTTGCTGACATCTTGTGTAAAGTTGATGGGCTGTATCCCTGGATGTCTAGAGCATGACTTTGTCTAAAAGCCATCTCCAGTACATGCTACAAGGTGGGACTGGACTGTGAGCTAAAATCAGCAGCGGAGTGTTAGTCTTTGTAACTCCTGCTTGAGATGCAATTTCTAGCCTTGAAGTTTTGATGCCCTGCCTTTTGAGAAGAGAAATGATAAATCAGTCAAAACAGCAAACAAATTGAACTCCAATAAGGTTTAAAGATCTCAGGATACAAAAGATATAAAAGAGAGCCTGAACAGTCCCAAAGTCCCAATAAGGGGAGAGAAAGAGAGTGATTTTCTTGACCACTTACTATATGCTATGCAATGTGAGGATAGCATGCACATGCTGATGTAAAATATTTCTCTTATCAGAAAAACTCTAGGGCAGAAGTGCATGTGTTATCCTCTGTTTACACATAAGAAAACAGGCACAAGTACTTGAAATAAGCTAATGGAGATGACATAGCCAGACTCAAAATAATAGTAATAAAATTGTAACAGACAACAAAAATGTGGGAGACACTAAGTTGTTAAGCTCAGAACAGGCAAAGACTCCTTGGACTTGAACTGGTGGGGTACATTCCCTGGAGCAGATGGAACTTGAATCAGTTCATTACCAGCAAACCTGTGGCTTGTGAGATGTTCAGGACAGCAAGATGTTTTCATGTTTTTAATCTAATTAGTCTGTCACTACAAAGGACATTTCTGATTCAACATTTTATAAATTAGTCAAGAAAAATCTTCAGTTTTATAGTTTGTAGAAGATGGATGGTGCGTCATCCTCAACTCCCTTATCCATGGAAGACCTTACTAACTGGCAGTCCCCATCTGCAGATGGACCAGAATTTTCTCCTTCCTTCTACCACAGTATCAGAGGCTATTCAGCACACGCCAGCCTCTTCCATCTCATCCATTATTTTCCTCTCAACCATCTACCCTTCATTTTGAGGAACTTACAAACTTAGTAGAGAAGGGAGGTGGTTGTTTCGGTAACTTCTAAATTAAAGCTTCTCAGTCCAAGTGAGCAACACTAAGGCATACCATATCTGAGGACACAGCACCTTATCCCCCCTCACATAAAAGGAATGCCATGCTGGAGAAATATAAAGTAAATATGCATTCTTCATAATTTTTATCATCTAGTCTTACACAAAGAGAGCCGTGGTAGACAGCAGGGTGATGAATAGGAACACATGCTGGGGGCAGTTTTAAACCATGGCCTGGCCAATTTGATTCTCCCTCCTTTCATCCTCTAATATAAAATGGCAGAAGGGAACAAAAGCCAGCTGCAGTTTGACCTCACCTGGCCCAAGCTGGGCCCTGGACCCTAAACTCAATATGTGTAGATGGCAGAAAGCATAAACTTGCCTCTCTTCCCTAGTCAACATCCATTTCCAAATGTTATTTTTGTTGCCAACTCATAAAATCAGAAGTTCTGAACAGTATGTTAGAGCCCTTGACATATTTAGCAGGGCATAGCCAAGATGGACTGAATTTCAGTGTGGCTCATTGGAGCTACTTGGCACCTAGCATTGGGCTGAACTCCATATAATCATGTCTCCTCTTCCTCACAAGAGGTGACAGTCTGGCACTGATTCAGTTCTTTAGCAAGCAGGATGCAATTATGCAGCATCATTAAGTCTCAGAGGGCCAGAACGTGACCTAGAATGGCAACTTTTCCTTCCCATTTTCTATCGCCAGGAGACTTGTAAGGACCATTTTACTAGGTTATTACTGAAGGATTTTCTTACAAGATGTCCCTAAAAGGCCATTGTTTGAAGCAATTAGGGTTTTTGTTTTTTGGTTTTTTTGTTTTGTTTTGTTTTGCTTTTCTTTTGGTTTTTTTTTTCCCCTCCTGTCTTAGTTTTTTTTTTTTTTTTTTTTAGAGCCAGGGGTCCTAGAAAATAACAGAAATATTCGAGTCCTGAATTTAAAGATCTTAAGCTTTTTTCTTTCTTTTTTTTTTTTTTTGGAAAAGTAGATATTATTTTAAGAATACTATGTTTTAAGGTTGACAAGGTATTAGAAAAATGGCTTTAATTGGGCCTATACAAAAATAAGGTCTATGGAGATTAATTTTCTGATGCAAGATTCACAGCTAGTCAGAGGTGTGCCCAACACTTCAACCTTGTGTACAACACTGCCTCCTTTTACCAAATTCACATTGCTTGTGTGCAAAGTGGAGGGCGAGAGCCCTTTCCTAAGTGAAGATAGAGAGCACAATTTATCCCTGGACTTGGGTTTTTTTTCTTATTTGTAAAAATTAATTGCTTCCATAAATAAACAATACTGAGTCCCTGCCACACACAGAGCTCTGAGGTTCTTCAAGCTTAACATCCAATGGAGAAAAACAGACATAAAAACACATGGTTATAATATGAAGTGATTTAAGCGCCTTTAAGAAGGCATAAATATTGAGAGTCCAGAGAATCTAGTTCATTTTACCCATGAGGTGCTGGGGTCTCATGCCCTTGTACTGCAAAGCTCACCAAGGGCATCCAGAAATAGCATGAGACATTACAAATAGAGCTGGCTCTGAAATGCACAAATAAAACTGCAAAGGTCAAGATCAAATGATATCTTAATTAAATATCTACAAAACATAACATGTCAAACTAGTCAGTTGTAACTTCACTCTTAAGGGAACGCATATAATTAAATTTAATGTAGGATGAAGGTGAATTTTAATATGTTTGATACAATGTAGAACCTACAGAGGTTGGAACATCTAGAATCCATGAGTATCTTAACATAGCCCTACAAAGGGGGGAAAATATCACTATTCATTCCAAAGTATCTGGGGGGTCCCCAAGGTGGGAGGTGGAGGGCAAGGTACAGAGACAGCAATGTGTAGAACCGGTCCTTTTCTCTTTACCTTCTCCACTCTCTCCAAGGAGAGCTTATTCAATCTCATTGCTTTAAATACCCTCTATATCAGTCCACTTTCCATTTTAATAACAAAATTCCTGGGCTGGTTACTTGACAAAGAGATTTATGTAGCTCACAGTTTTGGAGACTAAAAATGCAAACAGCATGGCACTGTTCTGGCAAGGGCCCATCTGATGACATCATATCATGGCAGAAAGCATCATGGCAGACATGCCTGTAAGGGGAGAGATCACATGGTGAAACAGGAGGCCACAGAGAGACCAGGGAGCAGCCGGTGTTGCTCTTTTTTTAATAACCCTCTTATGAGAACTAGCCAGGGTCCCCCAAGAGCTACTTTAATCTCTGACAAGGAGCCTGCTCGCAGTGACCTTCCAATAAGCTCTACCTCATTAAAAGGCCCATCATCTTCTTATATTGCCACACTGGGGACTATGCTTCCACTACATGAACCCTAGGGGAACACACCAACTCCAAATCATAGCACCATCATATAACATATGTATGTATACATATTCCGGATCTCTTCCCTCAAAATTCACAGCTATAGATTTGATGAACTACTTGCCTTCAGACATCTGATAGGCACTGTAAAGCTAATGTGTCTGAAACAAACTTTAGACACCCCAACCTCCTAACCATCTCCCATCTCAGCAATGGCAGTAGAGTACATACACACAGTTGTTCAGGGTTTCTCTTCTTTGGTATTCCAAATCCAATTCATCAGCATAATGTCATTAACTCTATCTCCAAAATGCACATCCAAATACCCCACTGCTGCCTAGCGCACAGCTTAGCTCAGCCAGATGCTGTCATCTCCTGATCTACTGAGGGAGCCTCCAAGTGAGGCTTTTTTCTCCCCCTTTTTTCTCCCTCTTCCCCATTTGTTCACACAGCAGAGTGCCATTACAAATATAAAATCAGATTCCATCTCTCTCTCTTGCTCACTCAGAATACAATCTGAACTCTTCACCTGAAGTCATTCCTGCTGTCTTCTGCCTCCCCCTTGTCCTTCACCTGTTCATACTAAATTTCTTTTCTTTCCTTTTGTACCAGGGATTGAAATCTGGAGCACTTAACCACTGATCCATCCCCATCTCTTTTTATTTTTTATTTTGAGACAGTCTTGCTGAGTTGCTTAGGGCCTTGCTAAGTTTCTAAGGCTGGCTTTGAACTTTGCGATCCCACCTGCCTCAGCCTCTCCAGCAGCTGGGATTGCAGGCATGCACCACTGTGCCCGGCTCAGACTAACTTTCTTTGTGTCTCTCAAACAAAACCAGGAAGTTTATGCCTCAGGAACCCAGCTCTTTGCATGATTAGTTTCATCCATGGATTTTAGTTTTAAACACACACACACACACACACACACACATACACACAAAACAGGCTGGGGTTATAGCTCAGTGGTAAAGCGCTTGCCTAGCATGTGAGAGGCAATCCTCAGCATCACACTAAAGTAAATAAATAAAATGAAGGTATTGTGTCCATCTACTACTAAAAGTATTTTTTAATTAAAAAATAAAAACACTTCCTCAGAAAGTAGCTAGTACTTTCCACCACTCTCCCCACACCTGTCCCCTTTTATTCCCTTTCTTTTCCCTCCATAGCACTATCACCATGTGATGTTATGGGTCATTTACTTATTCATGGTCAGCCAGCTCCATGACAGCTGGACTTTGTCCATCTTGTTCACAGCTGTATCTTATATGTCTAATACAGTTTGCTTAATAAGTATTTGTGGAATGAATGAAATAAAAAGACATCAGAGAGAAGTGTGACAAGTGACATTTGACCTGAGTCATGAAGAATAAGTGAGATTTATAAGTAGAAGATTAGGATGCTTAAGAAGGATACTCTAGCGAAAGAATGTGTACAAAGACACAAAGCCATTTAAAGGACCTGTGGATGGCGATCTCATAGTGGCCGAGGCAGGGAGAGGGTAGGTATGTAGCTTGAGAAAGCAGAATGAAAGACCAGTGGGATCAACTTGTGATGGACCTTTAGTGGATTTTTGCCTTTCTTCCACCTCCTTGTCACCAGTCATCAACCTTCTTTTCAGAGAGGCTAACTGACTTGCCCAAGAACCCATCAGTTCCACTCTTGGTCTCTTGCCAATATATTTGGGAGTCATTTATTCAGATAGAATGCTGAGGAGGCCATACTTGCTTCAGTCCCCAGAGGATTGATGGCCACTTTGAGCCAACTAAATGAAAGGACAAGGGACCTAGCTGTCAGATGAGCTCACATGAGAGGACAGTCCTCAGTACCTCTTTACCTTGATATCCATGACCAGAGCAATAAATTGAGCAAGGCCTGTCCAAGACTGGACTTAAGGGCACCTTCCTATCCTCCTCAAAGAAGACCCCTTGCCCTCTAAACTGTCATCACCAGAGAAGAACAAAAAAGAAAAAAGTGATGTAATCACCCCTCTTCCCTAACAGGGAAAACAATAGTAACAGTACTCTCATATAAGGAGGACTTCCTATATGTTGCTTTATATGGGCTACTTCCTTCAATATTCCTAACATCCTCATATTATCCCATTTTTCTTTTTTATTGATTTTTTTTAAATACATGATAGCAGAACGCATTACAATTCTTATTACATATATAGAGTACAATTTTTTCATATCTTTGTATATAGAGTATGTTCACACCAATTCATGCCTTTATACATGTACTTTATGGGGTTTTGGGGGGTTTGTTTGTTTTTTGCATTACAATTCTTATTACATTATCCCATTTTTCAAATGAGGAATCCGGTAAGGTAAAGACCTAAGGTACCTTTATGGCTGATGGAAGATATGGAAATAATTGAAGCCTAAACAATCTGATTTAAGAGCCTCCAGAAGGAGAAATACAAAAGACAGGAAGGATGTCACTGTGACCATGGAGTATATACATCAGATTTAGATATTTCAGCAGTGTTGTCAAGTCCAGGTTTCATGCAGTCTCTTGTGAATTAAGCAGCACCCACCCAGGAGTGTGCACCAAGTCCTCCTAACTCTTTGTGAGAACAAGGCAGGAGTCAATGTTAATATCATGAGAATTAGTAGCATCCAATGGACCATGTGAGCAAAATAAATCACAACAGACTTAAAGGAAATGAGGCAGTACCTGTTAAAAGAAATAGGATGTGGTGTCTCCTTTCATTGTTGGGAGGCCATTGTTTGCATTCTCCCTCACATTGAAATGAGGGAGAAATAAAATGGCCATATTGGGAACGTTGTCAAGTAATACAAATTCTGTGGGCTCCATTGATGAATCTGCTGAAACAAATTCTCTCTAGTTGGTATTAAACAGGATTCTGTTACCTCATGAATCATAATAACTACAAAATAGTAAAAGTTAAACTATCAATGAAATAGAAGTCTTTTATTATATATAGGAATGTGATTTGTAGTTGATTTATGTTATATGATGAGTCAGAGATACAGCAGAAACCAGAAGTCACCTTGACCCTCTTCTCATTCATTCCTACATCTGCCCTAAGTCAAGACATTTCTGCCTTCAAAATCTGTCTCAGATTCATTTTCTCCCCCTCAACTCCCCTATCCTAGCCCGTGTCACCGTGGGTCAAGCTACTTTACACGTGGGCTGCTCATGCATCTTCATAAATGTACCCCATGTGTTCACAGCCACAAGTGCTTACCTTTAAACCCCTATAAACCATTCTCCACAGCAATCCCAATAATCTTCTCAACAACTCAAAACTCAGCATAAAACCCATCCTCCTGGAGCTCCCCTTTTCCTTAGGATGAAGCTGAAATTCCTTTCCATGGTTTCGAAGGTCTGTCTGACCAGCCCCACCTCTCTAAATTCAACTCATGCCCTTCATTCCCTCTCCTAGTATTTTCCAGCTACATTGATCCTGATTATTCTTTTCAGACCTACACCGTAGAATGTTCCCATATTGTATTCACCTCCTTTAATACTATCCCAGCTGATCATCTATCTCTGGTTAGCATGCATTATCTGAGCCCCAGTTTAAATGTTACTTCTTCATTTACTAATCCTTAAAGGCAAGGTTAGACCTCCTTATTGAAAGCTTTCATGGTAATGGGCATGAGGGTGCATGCCTGTAAATCCACAGACTCAGGAAGCTGAGGCAGGTAGATCACAAGTTCAAGGCCAGCCTTAGCAACTTAGTGAGACCATGTCTTAAAATTAAAAAGGAGGCTGGGGATGTCACTCAGAAGTAAAGCACTCCTGAGTCCTAATCCCAGCAACAATAATAATGATAATAATAAGTTTTCATGGAAGCCTCTACTTCTTTCATATCGATTATATGGTAAGTGCCTAGATATTTGTGGAAGCATTTGTTTGCTGTATGTAATTCTCACTATGAAGTTTGTTCCATAGGGGCAAAGTCAGCAAGGGCTTTATATTTTATGAACCTATAAAATGTCTCACAGATTAGGTGCTTGATAACTTTATGATCAATAGATGAAAAAAAATTATGAGTAAACAATTGAGTATAGGACAGGAAAGAGATATCTCTGACCTAGACACTGGATAATGAAGTCTTAGTTGTGATTTTGTATCACTTCAGGAAAGCCAACCATGTGTCGCACCTCAGTTTTCCCTTCTTGACTATCATCCCTGTGAACACCCTTCCTCAGCCCTTCTATCCATCATAAGTGGAAAATGGGAGTTCTCATGGAGTTTCTGTCACTTGTCCTAAAACACACAAAATTATCAGCAAAAACAATAAAACGAATGCTTCAGGACCTGCGAACCAACAGCAGCAATAGCAGCCGGGCATTGGTTTGTATAGAAGCAGAATTCTAATCACGTCCCTCTGAGATCTCATTCCCTTCTTATCCCCTGCTGTGAAGGGACTTTTCAGAGGAAACTAAAGCTTAATGGCAACTGATAGGAAGATAGGAGATCAGCATGAATTATCCAGGAGTAATCATGAACAAGTCCATCAGAGAGATATGGTAGAAGAAGGAGTCAGAAGATGAACCAAGGTCAGAGAGATTGGAGGGAGAGAGAAGGATTGGACCCACAGCCACTGGATTGAAGTTGCTGGAAGTGGGGCCCAAGCAGGAAACACAGGCAGCTCTAGACACTGAGAGCAACCTGCCACCAGCACTCAGCAAGGAACCAGGGATTGACCTGAATTCTGCCAATAACCTGAAGGAATTTGGAGCATATTCATGCTTGGAGCTTCCAGAAAGAATGCTGCCTGCCAACACCTTGATTTCCACCTTGTAAAACCTGGAGCAGAGAAGCAGCTGAGCCATGCTGTGCCCAGACTCCTGACCTAAGGAACTGTGAGATAACAAATGGGTATTTTGTTAAGCCACAAAATGTATGCTAAGCTGTGTTGGCAGCAATAAAAAATTAATACAGTTAGACCACACCTATTCCATCACAATAAGTACTTTTTCAAGACTCCAAGGTGATCTAAGTAAGAACACAGTGTAAGATCTACCACTTTGGATAACATTTCTTTCCTGAGTTTCTGACACCCACCTCTAATTTCTTGAGGGCCACTCCTGCAAACATCAAGTTCTTAAGAGATAAGCACTGAGGAATTAGGCAGTTGTGTGGCAGTCCTTGGCTGACATTAACCAGCAGAGCTGAGGCAAATTAGTGATGCTTCAGATCAAAGAAATAGCTAATGAGCAACCACAGCATTCTAATCTGCAACCTGGGAACCTGATACACCTCCTGGGCTATTTGGCTGATGGTGTGGAGTGGAGACTTGGTAACAGGTGGCTTGAGCCTGAATGGTACCTCCCTGCAGACTCCCAACACTGGCTCTTGGCAGTTGATACAGCCAACAGTCAGAACACAGCTGTTTTTACAAACCAAGCCAGCTCACCATTAAACTCTGCCTTGGTGTCATTTCACTTACCAAGATGAAATCCTTGTGACCATTTTCCAGCCCGGTTCTCTTAAATGAACTGTATGACTAGCTATATTTTTGGCAGATAGATGAGGTGTTAAGCTTTATCATTCAGTATTTCCTTCACTGCAGATTCAAATTTGTTATTCATTTCCTGATCACCTACTTTAGAATCATGCACCAAGCTTGTTCCTTCCATGTTCATTATTTAGCAATGAAGTATGGTCGTGCCCATTTCAAGATGGGAGTGGGCAATTGTTGTCAGGTCAAGTAATCTACCAGGTCTTCCCACTCTGAGTTACAGAGATTTTCCTCCATCAGCACATATGCTCTTGACTACTTCTTTCTTTTCCCAATCCAACTATCCAAGCCCTTCTAGCTGAATGGGCGCATCTCCCACAGCTTCCATCCACTTAATAGTATAGCTATGGATGGAGATGAAGTTGAACATTGGACATTTTGACTACTATCCATTCTTTCCAAGAGATGGATAATATGTCATATTATAGCTTTCTAAAGTCATAGCTACCATCACAGAATCTGGGAAGAGGCTGCCCAGGTTCAACTTCAACTTCTGGTTTTCTTATATACTAGGTATATGATCTTAGGAAATACACTTAACCTCTTGTATTAGTCAGCTTTGTGTTTCTATGACCAAAATATCTGACATAAACTATTAGAGGAGAAAATATTTGTTTGGATGGTCTCTAGTTTCATCCAATTTTCTGCAGGTGACATAATTTCATTTTTCTTTATGGCTGAATAAAACTCCATTGTGTGTGTGTGTGTGTGTGTGTGTGTATATATATATATATGTATATATATATATACATCTATATCACATTTTCTTTATTCATTCATCCATTAATGGGTACTTAAGCTGGTGCAATAGATTGGCTATTGTGAGTTGTGATGCTATAAACATGCATGTATTACTGTAATATGATAACTTTAATTCTTTAGGATAAATACCAAGGAGTGGTATAGCTGGTTCCTATGGTGTTTGCATACTTAATCTTTTGAGGAAGCTTCATATTGATTTCCATAGTGGTTGTACTAATTTATAATCCCGCCAACAGTGTAAAAGTATCCCTTTTTCTCCACATCCTCTCTAGCATTTATTATTGTTGGTATTCTTGATAACTATCTTTCTGACTGGTGTGAGATGAAATTTCAGTGTAGTTTTGATTTACATTTCTCTCATTGCTAATGATATAAAATATTTTTCATGTATTTGTTTGCTATTTATATTTCTTCTTTTGATAAATTCCTGTTTGATTCATTTGCCCATTTGTTAATTGAATTTTTGATGTAAACTTTTTCGAGTTCTTTACATATTCTAAATATTAACCTGCTGTCAAAAGAGTAGCTAGCAAAGATTTTCTCCCATTTTGTAGGTTTCTCTCTTCACATTTCTAATTGCTTCGTTTGCTGTGCAGAAGATTTTTAACTTGATGGCATCCCATTTGTTAACTCTTGACATTATTTCTTTGAGCTTAAAGGGTGCAATAGAGAAAGTGATGTTCATCTGTATCTTCATGTTTCCTATCAGACTCACTCTTCAGACAGTCAGCAGAGTTTCTGTCTCTGTGCTGATCCCTCCTTTCCCTCCCTCCAAACCCTCCATCAAAGGACCAGACACCACAGCCACCCCTTGGGATGGTGAATCTGGGAACATCCTTACACTATGTGTATTGGCCATTTTCTACTGGTGATGCTAGTCAGAGTCAGAGAAGTCTGCACCAAGATGGCTGTTGTCTTTCCAAAGATGAAGACTGGCATAGAACATGGGTTCTCCATCTCAAGTAGCATTAGAATCACTGGGAATGATTTTTTTCAAAAAAAATCTATCCCAGAATTTCTGATTCAGTAGGTTCAAGGTAGAATCTGAGAATTTATATTTCTAATAAATTTCCAGTTGATACTGATGCTGCTGGTTCCTCCTTGAGAATCACTGTCATTGATGTTAGGCACACAGACCTACTAAACACCCTAGAGAAATCCAGGCTCGAATCCCAGCTCAGTCACTTACCATGTGTTTTAGTCAGCTTTTTTGCTGTTGTGACTAAAAGACCTGACAAAAATAATTTTAACAAGGAAAAGTTTATTTGGGGGCTCACAGTTTCAGAGGTTTCAGTTCATAGACAGATGACTCCATTCCTTGGGACTCGAGGTGAGGCTGAACATCAGGGTTGGAAGAGTATGGTGGAAGGAAGCAGCTCAAATGATGATCAAAAAGCAGATAAAGACTCCACTCTTCATATACAAAATAGATACCCCAAAGAAAGCCCCACCTCTTCCAGCCACTCTCTACCTGTCTTTAGTTACATCTCAGTTAATACCATTAGGGGATTAATTAACTAATTGTATTAAGGCTCTCATAACTCAGTCATTTCTTCTCTAAACCTTTTTGCATTTCACACATAAGCTTTTGGGGAACACCTCATATCCAAACCATAAGACCACGTAACCTTGGATAAATGACTTGACCTCTCTATTTCTTTCTTTCCTCACCTACAGAAAGGAAGTAACCATGGCATCATAGCTGAGGATTAAAAGATATGATACTCACAGATACATACAAAACATTCCCCCACCCACTGGATGAAAGACAGCCCCGCCTCACTCTCCCCAGGCTGCACATGTGACCTACCCTATCCTATTAGTCATCCCTAATAACTATTATATTATAGTTAATATATATACACATATATATATTCCATATATTAACTATTAATCATGGGAGCATGTGGGGAGGGTTTTTTCCCCACTTTTTGATTGGTGTGTTATAGTTGTACATATGTATGGGATATGTTGTTACATATTTGTACATGCACACAATACACAATATAATAATATGATTTGACCAATATCACTCCCCAGCACTTTCTTCTCCCTCCCTACCTCCCACCCGTTGTTGGTCCCTTTTTGCTACTTATCTCCCTTTGATTCATGAGATCCAACCACAGCTTTCTTTTCCTTTTTTCTCTTTAGCTTACACATAAGAGAGAAACATAGAACCCTTGACCTTCTGAATTTGGCTTATTTTCATTTAACATAATGGTCTCCAGTTCCACCCATGTTCCTGCAAATGACATAATTTCATTTTTCTTTATGGCTGAACAAAATTCTATTATGTATATTTACCACACATTCACTTATTCATTCATCCATTGATGGACATCTAGGATGCTTCCATAGTTTGGCTATTGTGAATTTTGCTGCTATAAACATGGGTATGCATGTATCATTACAGTATGATATAAAGTCAACAGTAGTGTTTTAAAATATCTCTGCTAAGGTCATTAAATCACTCTCTGTAGTAAAATCTCCATCTATGTTTTTCTTATAAAGACACTTGTGATTACATTAGCCCAACCTGATAATCCAGGATTATCTCCCCATCTCAAGATCTTTAATTACTACATCTGCAAAATTCCTTTTGCCACATAAGGTAGCTTTAGATTCCAGGGATGAAGACCTGAATGTCTTTGGGGACCATTATTTGGCCTACTACACTTGCACAGGTCATCTAATCCTCTGCGCCACCATTTTCTCACCATTCAGGCTCAAGCTCCTCTATTTATTTTATATCATTATAGTATGATATAAAATCAGTGGAATTAAAATGATATGACCCTATGAGAATGTTGCTGTGTCTTACCCACGAATTTACTAAATAGAAATGCCCCCTGAATTGTTGTGTGCTTCCTGCTATACTGTTTTATAAATCTTGCATTAGTTCATTAACTCTATTTACTCACCTTTTATTAAACATTCTATATGTGCTAAGCACAGGGGAAATACTAGAATTCTCATTCCTTGGACATACACTTTATCTCTGTAAATTTTATACCGTAATAGGTACAGGCAACTAGAGGAAGTGCCCTAATGTGTGAACAAGTGCTATGAAAAAAAAAAATCAGTGAGAAAATACTCTGCAAATGCTCTCCAGGTACACAACAGAGTGGGTCTACAGTCCCTTGGGCAGGAGGCAGGGACAGAAGGAAGGAGTTGAGACTGGAGCATCTGGAAAATGCCAGGAGTTTCTCCTTACTGAAGCCTTGGGTGCCAAGAGGTGGCATGCATATGAGACAGATGATCTAACACCGTAGAGAGGGCTGGTTGTGATGGCCACAGGCGCCATGGGAAGGAGTCTGGACCATAGAATGTGCTCCAGGGAGCCACTGAAAAGTTGAAAGCAACTCCTCTTGATATCCTATCCCCTGCAGTGATCTGCATGCAGCTCCTAGCAGGAAATGCTTAAAGCTCTGACCTCCTTACCAATATTTAAATATCAAACTCACAAAGGTCTTTGTGAAGAGGTTCTGGCTTCTTTAAGTGCCTCTTACCTTTCTTCCTCACTGAGACTTTATGATTTATATTTTCAGAACTTTATTTTTACAGCCTCCCATTATACTGAGCCATTGTCTGTCTTAGAATCTCTGTCAATCTCATTTTTAAATCATTCACTCTTAAAAATATTCTCATAGCCCCCAGGTCCCTCTTAACCTTCTACTCTTTGCAATTCCATTTATATGAGAATGTTCAAAAGGCAAATTCCATATATTAACTATTAAAGTATTAGACACTAATAATTCTGATAACTCACGAGGCATTTTTTTTAACCTAGAAAAAATTTTTTGCTGAAAGTGGTTAGTAACTATGCTCTGACTTTAGTTGGGGATGTCTGCTTTCCTGGATGCCTATGCCCTGGTCTGTTTCATTCATTTTTACCTCCTGAAAATGTAGCACCCCTCTCTAATATGCTTTTGTCAACAGATAGTATTCTCCCTATGAACTTCAATAAATTGGCAGTGAACTTCTGTGCTGGGAAGATATTTTGCATTAAAAACTGGATTCACAGCAGGCAATCTGCCTAGGGACCACATGTCTAGGAAAGCCGTCATTTTTAACAAAGGCTATTTCAGGCCTGGATAGAATAGGACTGGTGGACTCTGAAGCCACAAATGTCTTGCCTACTGGAAGCAAGATTACTGTCCTGCATGTTGGTAATTAACCTTGTCAACTAACTTTCAGAACATCTCCAGCATAAGGCACACCCTCTTCTTGGTTCCATTGCTGTGGCTTCTGAATCCCATATGTCCCCCACCATTATTGCTCTCCAGGCAAATTTACCTGATGTGCTTGCCTACTTCAACTTTCAGGTCCATGGCATTTATAGCTGCCAACCACATAAAATATATTAACAGTGAGTTCATGGTTTATTAGATATCTCCTCTGCCTGCAATTACATACCAAATATCTGGAATAGTGCATGGCAATATTCTAGTTTCTTAATAATTATGTAAATTTCTTCTCATGGAGCTTTCAGCTATTAAGTAACTATTTTTTCATACCTAACTCCCAACATATGAAGTAATTTATATACCAAAATATTCTTGATCACTTCATCATGTGGCAAACTATGATTCACATTATGGAAAATTATTCTTGACTACAAAGAGCAATTAGTCCTGTGAGGGGGACCATATGTAGAATCACCATTTGATATGTAAGAATAAATCAAAATATGTACAAAGCCTTAGAGAGCACAGAAAAATCAATTCAACCACATAATGGTGTGGTAGGAAACATTCAGAAAAAGTTTCATAAAGGAGACCAACTTGAGTTATAAAAAGTCTCATTTTTCTGGGAGAAGAGGAGGTGGCATAAAATGAATATATCCTCTAAGTGGAAGAGTGCAAGATAGGGGTTGGGAACTCAGAAGCCTTTTGGAATATGGGGATTTGTTTTAGTTGACCTTCCAGAACCTGACAGTGGGACAGGTTCAAGTACAAGAGGTTTATTTGGGAGATGGAAGAAAATGCCAGTGGTCGTGCGTGTTAGCAAAATAGGATCAGGAAGGTAGAAAATGAAGCCAGAGGCAACGGTGGGCAACTGGAGCTCGGTGCTGTGGGAAAACTCTGGGAAACTGTGTAAAACACAGGTCTCCCAGTTATCCCACTGGAGGGACAGCAGAGCTGTGGTCTTCATCTACTAAATCCCTATCACTGGTTGAAGACACTCCTAGGGGTCAATTTCTTCTCCTTCTGGCCTACCACATGGGCCTGATGGAGCAGCCTCCTGAGCCACTGGAGAAAACCTCAGGAAGATGCCAGCAGACACTCTCCCCTGAGATTGGTTTCTGATGTGGTAAAACCAAGGAACATGTATAGGGTTTCAAAAGAGTAGGCTAGAGTTTGTAAGGAGAGCTTCAGGGGATGAGGCTAGAAATTGAGGCAAGGGCTCAATTCTGAAGGGTCTTGTGTGTCAAGGGAGCAGCACTGGAAGATTTTGAATAGGAGAGTAGTCTGATAGCACTGAATTTGAGAAAGATCATTCTGTCTACAGGGTGAAGAACAGAGATGGATGTGGGTGGTGAGAGGGGGCTAATGATGAGTCTGGAAGACCGATTAGGGAGAGAAATACTCCATATGGGATAGGAAAGACAGGGTTGGAAGTCATGTGGTGGTGGTGGCAGTGGTGTTCCTGCTGGAGAGGAGAATGAACAATGGGACAGAGAGATTTTGGGAGATAGAACGGACGTAAGTTGTGAGGGATCGTATGTGGGGAGAGGTAGGGGCTGAGGATGACTTCCTGTACTGGCTCCCCCAATGGGATGATGGTGACACTCACCCAGAGAGATAGATAAATTCTGGATCAAAACAATTAAGCCTTGAGAACCAGGTGAGTTGGAGATACCTGTAAAGTATTCAGGTGGGAAGTCCACTTTGATGTAGATTTATTGACCTCAAGAGAAAGATCTGGACTGTGCAGTCAACTTTTTTGTTGCTGTAACAAAACAAAAACAAACAAAAACCCTGACAAGATAATTTTAGAGAAGGAAAAGTTTATTCAGAGCTCACAATTTCAGAGATCTCAGTCCATAGAAGGCTGATTCCATTGTTCTTAGTCAGAGGTAAGGAAGATCATCATGACAGAAGGGTGTGGAGGAGGAAACCAGTTCAGGAAATGGCAATCAGGAAGGGGAGAGAGAGAGAGAGAGAGAGAGAGAGAGAGAGAGAGAGAGAGAGAGAGAGAGAGAGAGAGCCATTATCAGGGTCAAAATATGAACCCCAAAGGCATGTCCCAATGAACTACCTCCTCCAGTTACATACTACCTGTCTACAGTTACCACCTAGTTAATCCATAGATTAGGTTAAGGCTCAACCATTTTATCTCTGAAAATTCTTGTATTGTTCAACACATGAGTGCCTTTGGGGACACCTAATATCTAAGCCATATCTGCAGGGCTGTTTAGAAATCACCACTTCCTACAAGATATTTGAGGCCAGGGAAGCAGAAGACAATACATGAATAGCTAGAATCTGACTTATGGGATGTGATGGTTGAATGTCATTGTCAATATCCCCTCCTTTAACCAACATAGAGATGATGTGGCCTTTATCACCCCTGAATATTGTTTGGCCTGAATTTCTCTCCATATCTTCCCCCAAATGATTAATTTTCCCCTCAGAATATTTGGATCCAGAGAGTAAACAAGCCAAATTGTGTGACTGGTGGCGACAAGCCTCCATTCTACTAGCACAATGCCTTTAACCGGCCAGTGCTGCCTCATCTTTTGCCTACGACTCGATCACTGATTGAAAAGCCACCCTTGGGATCATCTTTTAAAATAATCACAAAATGCAATCAGCTGAAACTACTATGATAACAGCCCTTTGTAACAATTTACCTTTCCTCTACTTGGGTTTCACACTGAGTGTCTACAGATGTAGGCCTTTTCTGCCAAACAGCTCTGGGGCCAAGGACAAGACAGCCCCTCAACAGGCATGCGTAGGTGATGACACTTCTTTCACCATCTTTGCATCTAAACATGACACTTTATCTGTCAACAATGAATTGAGCTCCTGACTGTTTACAGCATGGTTCTAGGCAGTACGGGCTGTGAATGTCTGCACTATATTTTACTCCATTGTGTCTTGTCAGAGAGAGAATACAGAGAGCCAAAGTTGAGCAGGACCACCAAAACAGTCATTGTGCAAATACTGCCTGTGGCACGTAGGTAAACTTACAGAGCTATGCCAGGAGTTGCACTGCTTCAAAATTTCTGTGAGATCATCCCAACTAGTTTCTCTTATATTCCTGGGCTTTGGCAATGCTACTATCATTTCTTCATTCATTCAAGCTCAAGCCCATGATTTGATTCCTCTTTCTCCAGTCATCTTCTGTAAGCAGGCCATTATCATTTATTAATAAGAATGGTAATATTTTTTTATTGACCATTTATTATATGCCAGGCTATACTCTGCACTGGGTGCTTTTAAATATCTTATCAAATTTAGTCATTATACAACTTTTTGAGGCAGGACTATGTTATAGTTTGGATCATGAATGTCCCTCAAAGGCACATGTGTTAAGGGGTTGGTTTCTAGCCAGTGACACTATTGGGAGGTAAGGAATTTTTAAGTGATGGAGCCTAGTGGAAAAAAGTTAGGTCATTAGACGCATGCCCTTGAAGGCAATATTGGATCCTAGCCACTTCTTTTTTCTCTTTCTTTGCTTCCTGGTTGCCATAAGGTGAATAGGCATCCCCCACCATGTGTTTCCACCATGGTATACTGCTGTGCTGTCACAGACCCAAAGCAACAGGGCCAAGTGACCATGAGCCAATATACAACTTTCCTAAGGAGGAAACATAAGTTGTTTATGCCAGGTATTTTGCCACAGTGCTGGGAATCCCATTTTGAAGCAATGGAGGGGGAGTTAAGGAAGTGAAGCAGTTAGCTCAAAAATCACAAGTGAGAAAATGTAATTTCTAGAATATGGTTCTAGCATTCTCTGCCAATAAACTTTATCATATTTTTTCCTATTGATCATAAATAATCTCAGGTGCTATTCTTTGAGGTAACATTTTGAAGTTTCCAAAGCATTGTCACAAAGTATACATTTGATCCTCCAAATAGAAGGGATAAGTTGGCAGGACATCTATCATCCCTATTGCCACAAAAGTGACAGACTGTCAGGTATCACTGATGTGCTCGAAGCCACCTGTCTGAACCTTGGACTCAGATCTCCTGGCTCTTTTCGTTATTCCCATAAATACCATGCTTTTTCCATAGAGCAGCTGTTTCTTCTTTAGAAATGACCAGTGTATGAAATTTCCTAGGAGGTCAGTGCAGCCTACTACAAAGACATTTATGATAGTTAGTTTTTTTTTTTTTTTTTTTTTTTTTTTTGAGAGAGAGAGAGAGAGAGAGAGGGAATTTTTTAATATTTATTTATTTTTTTTAGTTCTTGGCGGACACAACATCTTTGTTTGTATGTGGTGCTGAGGATCAAACCCGGGCCGCACGCATGCCAGGCAAGAGCGCTACCGCTTGAGCCACACCCCCAGCCCCATATAGTTAGTGTTTTAAAGCAAAAAAAAAAAAAATGGAAAAGGACATAGAGTTCTTCCCTTTCCATGTTCATTCAGACACTGGACTAGAACATCACTGAGGGAATTCAGCCCAATCCATGGGGCAGGGGAGGTGGGTGGAGCTAGAATAGATGAGCTCTAAGGCTCACTTTCCCCTGAGATCCTACAATTTCTGTTTTCTGGGGACCACCCTATCCTTACCATCTTGGTTGAAGTAACTGTTCCCTCAGCCATGATTTATTATAGCCATCTCCCAAATGGATTCTTGCAGTTTTTCTTCCATTCATCCAGCCACCAGAGTGGTCTACTCATCATAGACTATCTATTTCTAAATCTTCAATGTCTCCCTTTGGCCAGCTGCTCCCATGGACAGTCCCCTGCCTGATGTCACATTATTTGTCTTCATCTTCTATCCAAACTCTGATTTCATATCCCCCAAACTCAGTCTCTACATAGTCACCCCAAACATTTTCCTGCTTTCAGAGACGGCCACACTCATTCTAGCCTTCAGTACTTGGCTTTCCTCATTCCCCTCTCTTGACATGTTCCCCATTTGCCTTCTTGCCCATAGAAGCACATCCATCCTTTCAGGCCCGGGGCCAATTTTTATTTTAATTCAACAAACAAAAATCTTTAATGAATTCCTTCCAAAGAGTACAAAACAATCTAGGGATATTCTTCCACTCATGTAATAAGGCTATAAAGATCTAAAAATAACAAGGTATGGCCATGTCTTCAGGAAGGAGTACAATCAGAACCAGCTGCTCTGGGCAACTCTTTGATTTTGAACACCTGATTCTACATTACCTTATGTCCTTGGTATTTTATCTGAGCTACTTATGTCTATTTTATGAAGGGTAAACATTGAGCCTTCTTCCAAAACACCTGAGAAAATGGTAGGTGATGAAAGAGTTATAAGTTATTCCATTGAGAAGTCTTGGATTGCATGTTTTCTCTTCTTCTCCACATTTCTCCCTCCCTCCCTCCCTCCCTCCTTCTCTCTCTCTCTCTCTCTCTCTCTCTCTCTCTCTCTCTCTCTCACACACACACACACACACACACACGTGCAGCCCACCAATTAATTGAATTTCTAGCATATTGGAAGAGGAATGCGGCATTAGAAGTTAAAATCCCATCTCCACTATCTGGGGTAAGGATGCACAAAATCCTGATTAAAGGAAGAAATTTTGGTAACTGACCACTGGTTTGAGTTCCAGCTGTCAACAACTGGATGTCCTTAATAGAATACATAATGTCTCATTGCCTTGACTTTTTCAAGAGAAAAATGAGGATGATTAAAACAACAACATCAAAAACAAGCAGTGGTACTCAGTACCATCCTCCCAACAGGGTTATTAATGTAAGGATCAAGTGCACTGATATGTGTGGGGCTCTCAGAACAATTCCTAAATAATAATCACTAAAAAAGTGTTAGCTATTCTTATTACTAATCCAATGACCTTGGGAAGATGGCTTAAATTTCCTGGGCCTCAGTTTCCTCATCTTTAAAATGAGAGAGAGCAATGCTCATCCCCATAGTCTGGCCCTCAAAATTAAATGTGAAAAAAATTAAGAAAAAATTTTCAGAAATTTTTTCTTTCTCATTGACCCAAGGCTTCTGATTATAATCTCCAAAACACAACCACATCTTTCTCTCTGTTCCTTCAGTCAGTTTGTATATCCACCATTCATGCTACTGTAGGAAACAAGTTGTCTTTATTCCATAGAAAATGTTGGCCTCTTACAAATTCATCTTAAGAACATTGCAACTTAAATTACACTAGATAGTTACATAAGCCAAAGACCATTCAAGTTCCCCAACCCACAGGCGGCTTTCCACAGCCTGTACCTACACATTTCAGCCAACTGTGAACAGCAGAGAAAGGAATTGGCCCTCTTCGGGATACTCTGGGGCTCCAGGCACATCACACCATGTAAAATCTGGTTAAGATGAATATCAAGAGAGGTCTTGAAAGCAAAAAGGAGTCAAAGCAGGTCAGACAGCAGCCAGAGGGAGTTTCAGAAGGGGAGGAGGGCCTGATCCACCAGTTCTGCCAGAGGGAGGAATCATGAGAACCCAATTTCCAGGCAACAGCAGGCTTCCTCAGCTCTGGACACAGGGCCCTGACTCCCTGCCTGGTGGCTGCAGACCTAAGCCATCAGCTGGACTCTGAATGCATTCAGACTAGTTGACCTCAAGTGGATAGTATATAACTTTTTCAGGAAGTTTCCGTGGTCCCCAGAGGAGATACTGAGGGTCTCTTTGGGGTAAACTTAGTGATGAAGAGAGTGGAAGTCAGACCCAAAGGAGGAAAGTTTGCACCTCAAATATTGACTTGACTATCTTCCTGCCAGGTTGACTCTCCTATCAAAGGGACTGAATTGTTACAAAGGCTCATGTAGACTTTCTAGATCTGTGGGTTATTTTATGATGAGGAGGAGGAGGTTTTTTTTTTTTTTTTTTTTTATAAGAACTTACTCTGTTCCCTCTATGTCTCTGCATGACTGGGCTGGGAAGGCAAGTTCTCAGCTCTATCTGATGGAGGAATGCAGAAGTTAAATTTCACTCTTGGAACAAGGTTCTTTACAATCTAGATGGTGGAGTGATACAGGTAGAACATATAAAAGAGATATCAAGACATTAAGGGAAAGGATCAAAGAGCAAGAGAGCGTTGAGCCACACCACTCTGAAATGTTTTGATGAGTCCTGAATTCTCTTGTTGGATTAATATCTAAGAAACAATCCCTTGGCTGGGCATGGTGGCACACACCTGCAATCCCAGTGGCTGGGAGGCCGAGTCAGGAAGATCACAAGTTCAAAGTCAGCCTCAGCAACTTAGCAAGACCCTAAGCAACTTAGCAAAACCCTGCCTCAAAATAAAAAATAAAAAGGGTTGGGGATGTTGCTCAGTGGTTAAGCGTCCCTGAATTTAATCCCTGGTACCTAAAAGAAGGCAAAGGAGGAGAAAGAAAAGAATCAATCCCTTGGATTTATATTGAGCTTATACAAATTACCTCATGAACAATTCCTGACCACAGGGTTTGAATGAAGATAAAAAGTCACAATTCTATGTTTTTCTTAAAATATTTCTCTATAAGACAAAAGGGATATTTGACAATAGAGGAATGGCTAACCTGTCTTTCTATCAAATATTGGTTGGGGGTGCCCACAATTTTTTAGCAAGTTAATAGCCCTAGTATTGTGCAATTTGGAGTGTGGGGGTGAAAGGGTGAAGGCTGTCATCTTTTTGACCAGAACTTTGGTGTTAATCAAATAAGACCATGCCTGTTGAGTTGCTGAAAGTTAATAAAATTTAATTTAAAGTTAATTTTAAAAATTGGAACCCATTTACATAAGAGGCCCTTAAATAGCTGTGGAAAAAGGAATTTTTTCTAGATATTTTATATATACTTATTCATGCACTTCTAAATCAACCATAGCATAAAAAAAAGAATACTGTCTGATATAGGCAGAAAATGAATGAGGAACTACAAAGTTTGGAGCAATTAACCTTATTTTGTGAAGCTGAAGTAAGGTTAATTATCTGCAAAGCCACCAGACAATAAGAAGCAAGTTGAGATGTCTTTTCACCTTCTAAATGTCTTTTCACCTCCAAATTGCTTCTCTGAGGGACCTGTTGGTGCTCCTTGGAGTAGTTTGTTTATTGAGCACTTACTGGTGCACTAGGATCCTTCAAAGTACATTTCATGTGTTACTAATTTAATCCTCTGACCTTTTCATGATGAAAATGTGAATATTTCCATTTTACAGAGAAGTTGACTGAGACTCAGACAGATTACATAACTTGTCCAAGATTATATATCTTGCCAATTCAGGGATGGAATCCATATGGAGGATATCTGGCTCCAGATACAACTACTTAATCTGTCTCCTCTCAGGAGAAGGCATGATTCTTTGAGTCAGAAGCGGGCAGCTCATGGTCACCTGAGCACACAGTGCACAGGAGAGGAAGCCTGAAGAAGAGAAGTGGCATTCTCTTTAGATAGTGGGGCCACACAAGGTTCTAGTCCCAGAGAACAGACTCTGGACAGTATTAAACTCTGATAGGATGCAAGCCATGCGTAGAGACATTGGTAGGCAAATAAACACCTGAGACTCTCTCTCTGACTCCCAAGGATTCTGAGGTCTCCTACCCCACAATACTACCTCCCCCATCCCTAAGCTCCCTCACACAGCACACACACATGCACACACCTGCTCACACACCTACACACACACTGCCCTCACTTTCATGCTCACCAGTTTCTATCCTCCTTCACCATTGAGATAGAGAACTGTACAATTTGCCCTTATACCTGCTAGTTCACTTCAAGATCAGCTGGTCCAAGAACAGTGGTCACTCTACAGTGGCACCAGGAATTCCAAGTTCTGAACCTGATGTGATAACACCGTAACGGGAAGAAGCCCCATCTAACAGAGCTGCACCCATTACTGACAGAATTTAACCTCAGCAGCCTGAGAAGGGCACAACCATGGCTCTGGAATTTTCCACAACCAAGTTCAGAAAAAGCTAGTTTTGCTCTACTAGAGAGAGGCTCTCTCTAAGGGACTGCTAATAATAAAAAATAACTTGTGTAGGTTGCATCTTGTAGCTCAGTTGCTTTGAGAGGTCATTGTTCTCTGTCCACAGGGTCATTAATTTTAGTTGCCTCATTGCCACCCACATAGGCAGCCAATACATTCTTCACATCCCCTCAGGAGTGGGAGAAAAAGCATAGTTTGGAATCCAATCTGACCAGCATTTGAATGATGTTCAGCGAGTTAACATTCTGATATTTAAATTCCTTATTTGGCCAATGAAGCTGATAGTTGCTATCTATCCTACATTATTAGCAGAGACTTAATTGTGTAACATAATTGAAGTACCTGATAATTATAACTAACATTTTGCCATCCACTTTGAGAGGTGCTGTAGGTCTGTTTTATTTTATTCCCACCACATCCTATGAGAAAAAGGTTGTTATCCACATTTTACACAAGAGGAATGTCAAGGAAATATGCATTTGATTAATTTCAGACAGCTGGAAAAGGGATCCAAAAATCAACCCCAGGTGGGACTGACTCCAAATTTTGTGCATTTACCCAACATAATATTTCCTACTATGACAGACTTCATTTTCCTTTATCCACACACCACAGGTTTTTTAAAAGGAGAGTTTGGCCACTCCCAAAGAAACATAAGGAAGTCTGTCTAATGAAAATGCTTCCTCAGTCAACAAGGAACTGAGGTATTCTGGGCATCATGCTGCATACAGACCTGTCACTAGACAAACCAGCAGATGTTTTAGAAGGTACCATCCATAGCCAGTGGCTGGACTGTGCTAATGATGACCCAATTAAAGACTCAATTGTCAATTAGCAAAGTTGGAATGAGCCAGGTGCAGCTAGAGCCCTAGGACTTGGAGCAATACCTCCTCTTTCCAGGGGTTTCTCTTCTCTTAATTAGCCTGAAATGTTCAAGCACATGGAGGCAGGGCGTGAGGAAAAACTCTGGGAGCGTGGGAGAGGAAAGATGAAGTCAGCACTTTCTATGCTGATACAGAGGAAGAGAATGAGGGGAACCTAAGGATATTCCTTCCCATGGGGCAGTGGAGCAGGGAAAGTGACTGAGTCCTACTTTGAAGGGGTTTCAGAGAAAGTTTGACAGCCATTAGCAAGGTGCTTTGAGTCACTATTGAAATGAAAGTGAATGATGATAAGAAGTCTCATCAGGGTATTTCAGGACTTAGTCCATAAGGGAACATTTTGATTTCATTAAGCTTATTAAGGGAAGAACTGTTTTTCTTTATTTCTTTTTTCTTTTTTTTTTTTCTTTTTGGTAGTGAGGGAAGAACTTGGGACTTTAAGCATCTATATGCCAGCACCCTGTTCCAAAGTGTTGGGAAGGCTCCAATAGCCACCTTGATAGTTTCACCTGCCATCTTAATCACTCCAAAGAGAAAAGAAATGGCTCACTCCTTAAGGCCTGATGGCACCACGCTCCCTCATGGGGTGACTCCGAAGCACTGTTCAATAGCCATCCCCCAGCTTGCATCTCTCTCTGAGAGGTCCACCTCTGGGACCTCAGCCCTCTTGAGTCATTCACTTCCTCAGAAAGTGTCTCCCAGGGGTGACCTCTGTTTGGCAGTCAGCAATGCTCTCCAAATGGAAAATGAGTTAATTATTCTCTCAAATGACAGTCCCTTAGCTGTATGCAATAGTGCACCCATGTAATCGGGAGGCTGAGACAGGAGGATCACAAGTTCCAGACCAGTCTGGGGGGAACTTGTCTCAAAATTAAGACTAAAAAGGGCTGGGGATGTAGATCATTGGTAAAATGTAAAATGTAAAATTCAACCTCCAGTACCAGAAAAAATAATAATTCATAAAACAAAATAAAATGACAGTTCCTTACTTCCATCACGGTGCATTAAAACCCAGATATCTTTTTATAGTCAATTCATCAAAAACTGTGTCTTTCCCTCCTCCAGAGGGAAATGTTAACCCTGATGAGTTGTAAGAAGGCCCACTAAATAGACTGTCAAGAAATTTTACACACCTGCGATCGGCAATAAACGGGTTTCCATCAACCATATCCTGCTTACCAGAATGTCTCCATGGTCTTCCTTATGCCCAGTTTTATTGATAGAGTTTGTAAATTTCTTTTGTTTAAATTGCAGATAAGATAACCACACACATGCCTTTTCTCCTCATGGGTCTGATCTTGCAGTCAACTCTTCAGTGCCTTTTTTTCTTAATTTACAAAAATTGTGTGTATTGGGGGAGGGTACAGCATGATATTTTGAAATATATACACATTGTGGAATGGATAAATGGAGCTACCTAACATATTTTGTGGGGAGAACACTTAGAATTTATTCTCTTAGGGATTTTCAAGTGCACAAGACATGATTATTAACCTTAGTCACCAAGTCATACAATAGAGCCCTTGGACTCATTCCTCCTGAGCAACATCTCCCCGTGTCCCCACCTCCAGCCAGGTAACCAATATTTCTTTTCACTTCTATGAATTTAACTTCTTAACATTCTACATATAAGTGAGATCATGCAATATTTGTCTCCTTGTGCCTTTTTGAGTCTAACATCTTCACACTAGAACCAAGAGTAACCCTTCACGAATATGTATGCCATGCCAAATTCTCTTAATTAAAGAAATTATATATAAGAATCTCCATATATACTAGACTTTCAAATAAATTTGGGGTCAGAGGGATGTTACCATAATTCTGGTTGTAAGCTATTTCTGAAGCCCTGATATATTTTGTTTTTAGACAGCAGTTAAGCAGTATAGAAAATCCCTGTCCACAGAGCTAACCAATTTATTTCATTAATTTAAAAAAATACTTTGGGTCCCTCTTAGGAGATTTTCACCTAATAGGTGGAACAAACTGCTTGTAAAACTCAGTTTATTTGATACATAAAATTGCCTTTTAATAAATAGTGCTCATTTTATCAGAGAAAATAGATTTTGAGGGTATATTAAATCATCAAGTAAATCTGATTTGTGCAACATGTCTGCTCAAAGTCCATTTATTTTCACAGTGAATTCCTTTTTAATACTGTTACCTCACCAAGAGGTTTAGGTGAAGCATATACTCAGTCCCCCCCCCCTTTTTTTTTAATAAATAGCAAAGCTATTTGGAACATTGAAAGGGGAATTGGGTCCATAGCAGGGCAATATTATAGAAAGAGCATGGGGTCAGGCTCAGACACACCTGGCCGGGGATCAAATCTTTCCCTTGCCTAGCTAAATAAATTTTTACAAGATTTTTAATCACCCCAAGTCTTATATTTCTCTTATAAAAGAGGTTATTATCTGGATTGACTATTATAATGTATAGCACTTGTAATGTGTTAAGTATCAATAAATCAGAGCTTGTGTAGTTGCTACCTCACCACCATATTCAAGTAGGTTGCCCAAGACTTCACGTTGGATATATTTTTTTAGTTACCTTATGGGGGTCAAAGCCCAAATAATGGAAACTAGAGGGGTCATGTCTTAATTCTTCTCTTTGAACAGCATGTAAGCTGAAGGAAACTAAATATGTGCATGAGCATTAGACCCCAGTTTACAATCCATCTTTTTTTGCAGAAGTGCCAACCTCT
Source organism: Marmota monax (assembly GCF_021218885.2). Lineage (NCBI taxonomy): Eukaryota > Metazoa > Chordata > Mammalia > Rodentia > Sciuridae > Marmota > Marmota monax. The sequence goes on along the minus strand of NW_026693595.1, from coordinate 1,022,227 downwards.
GAGGGTTCCAGAGTAACACAAAGAGTGTCTGCACAAACCACACAGGTCCTTGCCAGTGCCTGGGGATGAAAAAAGCAATGGGACCAGGAAGAATAAGTCTTGTCAATCAGAAAAGGCCACGTGAAGAGTGTAAAGGCAAGGTGTTGACACAATGGGCTAGCAGAGTAGGGGTCCCTGGACACGTCCAGGCTAGAGATAGGAGACTCTCCTAGAATTCTGCTTCTAGCTATCTGTTCATTTTGCCTCTAATAGATCCCGAGGAAAGGAAAACACAGAGCTGTCTATCTGCCAAATGTCTTTGGATGACAGTTTTTTCCATGTATCCATTTATCCTCATCATCACAGGGGCTCTCCCAAGACTGCAATAGACTGGCACCCGAGATGATTGAGTTCTTGTACCTGTCCCCAATATGCAGAAAATTTTGAGGTTCTCTCTTTTTTTTTCCCTAATATTAAGTATTGTCCTGTTAAGGAACTAACTCATTAGGCAGACTTTTTATTTTAAAAATGTAGTAAAATATACATAACGTATTATTTACCATTTAAATATAAATAATTCCATGGCATTAAGGGCACTTACACTGTTGTATAGCCACCAACATCATCTGTCTTCAGAACATTTTCATTTTTCCTAACTGAAACTCTGTGTCCAGAAGACAATAATCGCCCATTTCCCTCCTCTCCCTAATCCCTGGAAACCACCATTTTGCTTTGACCTTGCTACTCCAGGGACCTCATGAAATATTTATCCTTTTGTGATTGGCTTATTTCACTTAACATAATGTCTTTGAGGTTCGCCATGTGTTAGAGTTTCCTTTTTTAAAAGCCTGTATAATTGTATAGACTCTAAAATAAAAATGGTACAGTTTCAGTTGATGGCCTCACATTTTGAGACTTGCTATAAAACTTCACACTTAATGAGGCTTTAAAAACTGACTTATTTCATTAGCATATAATTAGTTGAGATTGTTGTTCAGCATTTATTACAGCTAGTGGAAAATAATAAATGTATGCATTTTTTTTCACAAAATGTATTCATATTATGGTATCATAGGAAGAAAGCTACGTAGTGGCCTCCAAGAAAGAGATAGTATTATTTAATTAGTACTTGTGATTGTAGAATTATTCAGTGAAGTCACACTATGATTCCTGGCATCTGTGTGATAAGGCACCTAAGTAGTCCTCACACAGAGATCTACAGATAATTCAGTACCCAAGGTTGCTCAATGAAATAACCAGATCAAGGAACCAGCAGTTGAATTCCATCAACTGTTTCTTCCCACTGTTTCTTACTAATTACCTGGAAAAATGGTTGTCCTAAACTCACATCATAATCTATCTACTTATGCATTTGTTAATTTATTAGAGTATACATTCATTTGTATAAATTCTACAATAATTTGGCTCTAATCAATAAAGAAGTATTATGAGGCATAAAAGACAGCATGCATCTCTTCAGGAGAAATAAAACCTTTCTGGCCATATAAAACCTGAAGAATATCATGACATCTCAGTCATGCTTGGTAACTGGGGTGATGTGTGTAACACTCATCCATCTATGCTGGCCAGTTTGTGGGGTTGATTTGTAACCCAGACTTGTCGATAACATTCTGCAATGTTATCAAGAGATGGAACAGCACGGCAAGCCACTTCCTTGTATGTTTTTTTTTTAAATTTAGAAGTATTAATTGTAATTGTTAAGCTGTGTCTTCAATTTTCAAGTAGCATTCCTCCCCGTGTGACCCTACTTCCTCAGTGTCCTTAGAAATATTATAGGACAGGATGAAAAAGGAACTGAAAGGAGAATGGAAAATTTTTGATCCCAGGACAAAGATGAGTTGGACATAATAATAACGGATGAAGATGCCAGAAAGAAGAGCTTGTGGGATGAGGTGGAGAACAAAACATGGGCTTCTGAGGTCTTTGGTAAAAGTAACTTTTTCTAAGAATTTTGTATATCACGCCTGTCATAAACATTCAACTTCATTGTGCAATGAAGACAGATGACAAGAATCTGCTGTTCCAACAACCAAAAAAAAAGCAACTTCCCTATGTCCTTGTAATCTGACTTCCTCTGTTCCAAATGCACAGTGGAAAACTTGTACCCATGAGGACTGGACCAGTTGTTTATGTGACTAATTGGATGTCTACATAAAAAGGAGAATAGGGGCAGGTCCGGCTATTCTCATCTGTTCTAAAGCCAGAGCTTGCTCTAAAGTGGAGAGGCATGTAGACTGGAGAGAGGGGAACCATTTAGCTGTCCTTTGCTGACTCTCTTATGTAAGCTCCAAGGTCAAGAAGTCTTCATTTTGTTTCCAAGTAGCAGGAGGAAAGACAAGTTTTAAGGGTCAATTATCAGGGAGGGACAGGGCTTGGGAAGGTTCTAAATTAGGGTGCCGATTTTATAGATTTGACAACAATGGGACATGTGAAGAAGAGACTAAAGAGAGGGATTGGAGGAGAAATGTCCTGAGGGAAGAAGATGAATATCATTAGATGGACAGTTGAGGATGGGCAGGAGAGAGTCAGCTTCTTCACAGACAGGAGATAAGTGAACAGTCAAGGAGAAAGAAGAAAGAGGGAAATTTTGACTTTGAGAAAAAGAAAGCTGAGAAAACTCAGTGTACCAGCAAATTAGGAGGAAATGAGAAAGAACTGTAGGACAAGTATTTGGGGATAGTTGAACCTAAGAATGCAGTGGAGAGCTCTAAAGAGGTGAATCAAGCCAAGCACCGTAGTGCACATCTCTAACCTTAGCAGCTCGGGAGGCTGAGGCAGGACATCTGGAATTCAAAGCCAGCCTCTGCAAAAGTGAGGCGCTAAGCAACTCAGTGAAACCCTGTCTTTAAATGAAATACAAAATAGGGCTGGGGATGTGGCTCAGTGCTTGAGTGCCCCTGAGTTCAATCCCTGGTATCACCCCCCACACACAAAAAAAGAAGTGACTTAAAGGGTGGCCATGCAGTCATGGGAGCCACCCAAGACAATGCAGAATCCTAGTGGGGCAAAAGGGGCTCATATTTGAAATATATGAAAAAATATTCAATGTCTTCAGAAATTAGGGAAACACAAACCAAAACCACTAAAAAACAAACAACAACAACAACAAAAAAAAAAAACTATACAGATTTCTTCTCATTCCAGTTAGAATGACAGTCATCAAGTATACAAATAGTAATAAATGCTGGAGAGGATGTGGAGGAAAACAAAAGGAAGAAACACTTTCACACTTTTATTCAGTCACAAAGAAGAATGAAATCATGCTATTTGCAGGAAAATGGATGGAACTGGAGACGATTATGTTAAGCAAAATATGCCAAATTTAGAAGATTAAAAGTCAAATGTTTTTTCTCATAGGTGAGAGGTAGAAAGAAAAGGAAAAAAAAAAAAAAGAAAGGTGGTCATGGCAGAGGGGCGGGGTCCCATGAGAATGGAAGGGAAACCAGTAGAGGAAAAGAACCAGAGAGAGGAGAGTAACAGGGGAAATTGATACTGGCAAAATTATACTGTTATATCATGTGCATGCACAAATATACAGCAGCAAATCCCATCATTACTTATAATTATAATGTACCAATAAAAATATGGGGAAGAAAGGTTGTGTTTGCAGGGTCTATTTTGCAGATGGGCAATTCTTAATGGTCATTATATCCAAGGCGGAACTTTGTGAGTGCCAATAAAGGACATCATAGTTGAGCATTTCTTGGATTCCAAGAAAATACACAGCCAAAGTATTAATGTCACCCTATGGCTTATGAAGCCAATGAAGAGGTAAAAAGAGAATTTAAAATTTTCACAGTAATTTCTTGATAACCCTTGCATGACCTAGCAATGCTTCATCTGTGATCATAAAAAAGGCTTTGGGTGTGGATGGTACAGCTCTCAGAACCATCCACACAGCTTTTGATTTAGCAGAATAAGGTGTTTTTCATTTAAATCCCATCCTAGAACTGGATCTACTACATCATGGGGAATAATGGGGATAAACAGGAGGAGCTGGAAGGATCAAAACACTGTGTCAGTTCCTGTAGACACTAATGCAACGTGAAGTCATCCTCTCTGCCTCTAGGTCTACAAAAGTCTAGCAGTGTTCTGAGTGTATCCTTGCCGTTCTTACTCCTTAGACTATGTGAGAAGGTTAGCATTTGGATTATAACTAGTTCCTTATAAATCATCCTTCTCGAAAAATTTTTAAAACCCCAACTCAAAGATTCTTCTCTTAAGAGCAGCGCCTTTTGAATTTATGTCTCTAAGTCTCACCTGGTACCTGGCAGGCATATAGATGTTCAAAAATCATCCACAGAATGAATGAATGGACTCGCTGTGCTCTCTATGAGCCCATATTTCCCTGGGATATACTTTCGGGCTTTAAAGTCTCTGTGACCTTCTCCCATTCCTGTGCCATTCAGCATCTGAAAGATGCATAAGCAACTCTAACTCTGTAAACAAATTATTATATGTTGGCCCCTGTAGGCAAGATCTACTTCTTCTTACTCCAGGTCTACCCTGGATTCTTTGCTCTTAATTTTGCTTATTCCTGGACTGATCAGTTGGCTGTGCCTCCTACAGAAACAGTGGAAGAGATTAAAGAAGGGGCAATAAATAGGAGGTAGAGTAGGGGAGCCTGAACAAGTAAAAGAAGACTGCATATATTGAGGCTTATATTAAGCAAAGCAGTCTCGACTTGAAATCTCCATTCCTACTAGACAGTAATCTCAGCTTTTTCCTGCCTTGGAACTGCTAATCACCAAGAAGGCAACTAGTCCATTCGACATGTTACGTAAGTCAGTAAAAGGTATCCTCTATAGAGTCGGAGGCAGCCAACCCCAAAATGCATGTCATGGTGAGAAAAATGTGGGCCAGAATTCAGTTGCACTGGATCATTTGAGCAGGCAGGCACCTTGGGCAGTAACCAACCTGCATTACGATGTTCTTTGTTCCTGATAGGTACTTACTCTTTGGAGCCTAAGTCTTTATTCCTAAGAACTACAATCTCATTCTAAAAGCTATCTATCAGATTCCTGGACTACACTGTAACAATTAGAAGACTTAGGAGAGCTGGGTTTGGTGGCACATACATGTAACCCAAGCTATTTAGGAGTTTGAGGCAGGAGAATCTCAAATTGAAGGCCAGCTTCTACAACTTAGTGAGAAGATGCCTCAAAATTAAAAATTAAAAAGAGCTGGGGACATAGCTCAGTGGTAGAGTGCCCTGGGTTCAATTCCCAGTCCAGAAGAAGAAGGAGGAAGAAGAAAAAACGGAGGAGAGTGAGGTAGATGGGAAGGGAGAGGAGGAAAGAGAGAAGAGGGAGAAGGGTATACTGCTATTAGGTGTTTGCATCACTGTAAACATGTCTTTTCACCTTCAGTTAGCAAAACCAATGGGATAACTTTACGTGAAGGGCTTTTTCTGGTATGTTTGGGCAAACTCAGCAATCTCTTCATTTCTGCCTTTGTGGTTTAATTCCAGCAGGTAGAAGATTTATGTATATACAGTGTTTTAACCAGCTTTTAGTTGCTGGGACCAAAAGACCCAACCAAAACAATTTAGAAGGAAAAGTTTATTTTGGCTCATGGTTTCAGAGGTCTCAGTCTCTAGACGGCCAAATCCACAGCTCTGGGCCCAAGATGAGGCAGAATGTCATAGCAGAAGGGCTATGCAGGAGGAAAGTAGCTCAGGACATGGCAATTAGGAAGCAGAGAGAGAGTTCTACTCACCAGGGACAAAATATGTACCCAAGGGCATACCCCCAGTGACCCACTTCCCCCGGACACATCCTCCCTGCCTATAGTTACTACCCAGTTAATGCATTCAAAGGGATTAATTCACTGATGAGGTTATAACTCTCATAATCTAATTATTTCACCTCTGAAATTTCTTGCATTGCCTCACATATGAGCTTTTGAGGGACACCGCATATCTAAACCATAACATAAGGTCTTCCTTTCCTAACTGTACACTTCAGTAGAGCCATGGATAAAAGGTTGGGGGGGGGTGGATTTCCCTCCATCCCTCGCTGGTCGAGTCTAGCTCTCCAGGGCTTTTCTCAATGCAAATCAGGCAGCAAATCTTAGAGTATCAGTGACACAGCTTGATTAAACCCTGGGTGGGCTGTCCTACCACACCACACCAGCTGGACCCCAAACTGACAATGTTCAATGCTTACAGAGCTGTCAAAATTGGAGATGGTGTGGGACTGAGTAAAGGTTATGACCGTGCCAAAATCTGCAACTGTGTTTTCTGAGTATGCTCTGTTTCCAAACTGGAAAAAAAAAAAAAAAGTGACTCTTTGGATTTGACTAGAGAAGCCTGTTGATTTTTTTTTTTCCCTCAGACAATGGCAGGGGAAGATGAGTATGGTGTGGATGGGAGGGTTGAACTCAATAAGTAAAGGCTCAGTTTTGATGGGGCTGGCCTCTCCACCACCTGTGCCATTGGAGTAATTTTCTAAATGTTCAAAAGAAATTCGTGAGGCTAGATTCCCTTCAGTGGCAGGGCCTCATATATGTTTTTCCTTGGGAAAGATAAACTTTCCAATGAAAGGAAGAATTCTCTGGCTCTCTCTTCATTGTTACTCTTTTTGGGGGTAAAACATAGCTCCTATCTGCCAAATTTCCACCAAGACTCAACTGCCATTCTTGACCAGTAACTATAATCCGTCCCTTTCCAGGGTGGTTTGACAGGATGTAACTGGATCTTGAATGTTGCTTTACTTGAAGCACAGCTATAACTGAGATTTCTAGGGTCCTGAAGCCTCTGCTTTTAATAGTAAATTCAACAGAAGCTCAGGAAGGGGGTCTGGTGGAAAACATCCCCTTGGTCTCCCCTGTGCATAATATCTATAACAAATGGTGACTGGATCTAAAATCATGTTGTTGTCTCATTAATTTTTTAAGGTTCCAACTTCTGAGGACACTGGGAAAGGAGCAATTATAATTGTGAGGTCAGGATTTAGGACTGCCCACTGCAATCATTCAGGCCCTTTCTCTCTGTATTATCTTCATTGCTTTCAGGCAAACACATATAAATCTGGCTGTTTTTGGATGGACAGCCCAGGCAGACTTGCCATGTAGTAATGAAGTAAACAACTAGGTTTTATTCCTCAGGAGAATATATCGATGAACATGGTGGCTGCCAAGTCTGCGATGCTTCATGTGCCAAGTGCCGGGGGCCAACCCAGGAGGACTGCACCAGCTGCCCCCTCACAAGGTGAGTAGCCTTCGGTATCTTCTGGGTGTGGAAGGTCACAGGATGCAGGGTGGGAAAAGGAGGTGCTAACGAGCTCAGCAGCACCCCAGGGATCTGCGGGAAACAGGACCAACTTGTTCCCATGACACAGATATTTTCCTTGGTCTGGCCACAACCCACGTCTGTACTATCCTTTCTCCATGATGCCCAATACCCTGTGCAAGGACCAGTTCCCTGGGCACTACGAAGGCTTCTTCAATGATGAAGACGGTGGCTTCAGAGCCATCTTTCATGACTGGAATTTCATCCCTCAACCATCACTTCCATCTTCTGGCCAAATATCTACTCATTTCTAGAGTCAATTCAAGAGTGAACTGTCCTATGAAATGCCTCAGCATTTCAGACCCTTTTGAGTAGAATTAACCTTCTCTGTCTATGCCTCTTTGCTCTATATAAGCTTCCCACCAGGCACCTGTTGAAGACATTTGCTTACATCTCTGTGTTAAACCGTTTGCTCCTTGAGATCCTCCCTTTTGTATCTCCAGTTCCAGTCAGAGTGCTAGGAAAACAACAGGCACCTAATAAATGTTTGATAATTGAGTGAATGAGGGCCTATCAAGCATGTGAGTGGCATTCTAACAAAGAGAGTTGGAAACTTCTGTGGTTTTGGTCGGTGCTCCTCTGATCCCAGCACTTGGTGGTTGTTGGCTGCCATGTTGGAATGAGTAGCCCATCATTGCCAGCTGTCTGTGGAGGAAGCAGGGTGTCTTCCCAGACCAGCAGGAAGGGGCTGTTCCACTGGCAGGTGCTTTGTGTCTCTAGAATGGACACTCCCTATACCAGTCATGTTCTCCTGATTAATCTTCATGACTGTAACATCTTTGAGAGCAGAAGCTGTGGTGTAGGTGCCCCGCTATTCCCCCACAGTAGTCAAAGGTGTGTGCTTTATTGAATCTATAATCAATAATCAATATCTTAGGTTTGTTTGGCTCTTCAAATATCTTCCTCAGAAAGAGGAAGGAAGAAAGGAAAACAATGAGTAAAAAAAAAGAAGGAAGAAGAGAAGGAAGGAGAAAGACAAAGATAAAATAACAGTTTTAAGAATTCTCAGTGATAGTTGGGTGCTGTGGCACATTCCTATAATCCCAGTGACTCTGGAGCCTGAGGCAGAAGGATTGCAAGTTGGAGGCCAACCTGGGCAACTTAACATGACCCTGTCTCAAAATCAAAAAATAAAAAAGACTAAGGATGTAGCTCAGTGGCTAAATCCCCAATATCATTAAAAAATTACAAAATCAAAAAAAGAATTCTCAATGATAACCATTAGGACATTTTCAAGTATCTCTTTAAGAAAACTAGACTTCTAAACATAGCATTTTCTTCAAAGAAATTTCAAAGCATACTTTAAGATGGAGATAATATTATCAAGATGAGGTTCTCTTTCTCTTCTTACTCCTGACTACAGCAGCATCAAATCCCATTGCATGTTTGGACATCTTTTGAACTGGAAGAACATTTTAGCATTGCTCGATAAGACCGCCCATCATCCAGTGCACAGTGCTGATTATCCCTGGCTCACCAGAAATGAGAAGTGAGAAAAAAAAATCTACCATTATACATGGTCATTTTAAGAATCTGAGTCCATTGGGACTAGATCAGAGGTAAACATGCTGGGTTACTTCAGTCGTTCCATTTGTGAAGTATCCTGTGATCTAGCTTTTGAAGAAATAAAAGCAAGTGCATGGACCTTGAACCAGGATATCTTCTTAAGAAAATCTTTTTCCCCCCAGGAACAATTTTCTTCTCATCCCTCTGAGCATGCCATCCCCCAGCCCCATTTCTCTTCTTTGATGTCAGTTAAATATGTCCAAGGAAGGGCACCATAGCATGGCAATGAGCTACCTGACTCCTTTTCTTATTTTCCTTGAAGGAGGCTGAGAAGGTGAAAAGAAAGCAAACATCTTGGAAAATGATGATGTTGGCTTGTGTGTTCTGGAAAGAGCAGAAAAGTGTTTTCCTTAAGTGTTTTCTGAAGATTAGTCCTCATTCACTTTGTGCTGCTGCAACAGAATACTTGGGACTGAGTAATTATGAACAGAAGTTTGGCTGACTATTCTGGAGGCTAGGAAGTCCAAGTTCATGGCACCAGCACCTGGTAAAGCCTTTGCGGCTGGGTCATGCCATAACAGGTGGTGGAAGGAAAAGAGAGCAAGAATGAGAGAGCAAGGGGAAGGCAGATTTTCTTTCCTAACTATCCCACCCCCATGATGACAGCATTAATCCTTGCGTGGGGCCAGATTCCTTGCAACCTATAGTTATTGCTTATTAAACCCCACTTCCCAACACTGTTGCATTGTGAATTCAGTTTCCAACACATAACTTTTGAGAACACATTAAAACCATATAAAATGAAATCAGGTCCATTAAAGACTAGAAAAAAGCACCTGCTTAGCTGGGCATGAGGTTGCACACTCATAATCCCTGCAACTCAGGAGACCGAGGCAGGAGGATCACAAATTTGAGGCTAGACTCAGCAAGTTTATGAAATCCTATCTCAAAATAAAAGATAAAAAGAGGTGGAGATGTAGCTCAGTGGTACAATCCAAGGTACAAGCTCCTGGATTCAATCCAGGACTGCAAAAAGAAACAACAAAAATAACCTGCTGCTTTATATCCAACCTGAGATAAATGAAGAGTCCAGGGATCCTGTAGTGAGTCTCCCTGCCCTTTAGGTCACAGGTAAAGGAGGGGAAAGTACTCAAGGACAAGCAATAGTGGTGGTGAAACTTTAACACCCTATATCTGACACAAGAGTTGCACAGGTAGAAGAAGGGACACCCTAGAAAAAGTGGAACTATAGAGAACACAGCCTCTGCCCAGCTGTGGAAGAAGGAAGCAGAGTTACGGGTAGAGAATAATCTCCCTCAATCTCTCTCCTTTGAACCTCAGATCTCCTGTGAATGTTTCTCCTTATCTGAAACTAACTGGAGGCCAATGAGAAATACAGCTTATCTGTGAGGAAAATTGAGCTTAGGATGCTGTATGAAGTGGGCTCACTTCTAGGCAAAGGACAGAGAAATGCAGAAAACAGATCTGTGTTGGGAGCGAGAGGAGACAAACAAAATACCCGAGATAGTTGTTATAAGTTTCTTCTTGTTCTGAAGCCTTTGGATAGCTCTAGTACTGGTAAAATAAAGATAATCTTCAAAGAGTTTTCATCTGGGAGAGGAATGTTAACATTTGTCTTGAAGGTCTGCTTCAAAACCACATGCAAGTGAAGTAAATTGGTGGAGAGAGAGATGAAATAAGATTGGCCAGGCCTTGATGACTGCTGAAGCATTTGTACTGAGTGATGAATGTATTGGCTGGTAGGAGGTTTACTTTTATATATAGTGTGTGTGTGTGTGTGTGTGCCTTTATATATGTTTAAATTACTCTATAATAAAATTTTAATAAACAAAAGAATTTAACTAAAAGAATTCAACCCTAACGTGGTTTTACAGGAAATCCAATTAGAGAAGTTGTTTCTGCACCCTGTAGTTTCCCTTTGCATGTCTATAAACCTTTGGGTTTAATTCCTTGAAGACAACTGAAAACATGAAGGAATCAAGTGCCCCCTTTGCCATTGTATTTACCATGCAAACATCTGAAATGCTGTGGCCATATGGCCCATGTTCATTTCTAAGCCCATTCCTGAAGGAGTCAATGAATAAACTAAAAACATTTGAAAGTTACCTCTGTTCTTATCCAGACTTAAATATTTTTATTTGATCTGCTTCAATGAATGCAGAAGAAAAAAATTTTTTTTTCTCAAATTTCATTCCGTTAGACCATTAAAGCACCAAGAAGTCACATTAAGTGCCTTTGTCATGGCTTTAATTAGGCCAAATCAACAATCAGCACAAATTCTGATTTGCCATCTCCACTGTTACAGTTCACATCACACGTGCACACAGGCACACAACCTGGGGGTTTCTGGAATACTCAGCTCCAATGCTGAGATCATCTGTCCCAGCTCATTAGCTCTTGGTTCTACCTTCTTCCTCCTTGCTATTAGATCTGTTGGACCTGGAACAGGTCCTGTCTATGAGAAGGTCAAGATCATGCATAAGTTGTGGGGAGAAGTTCTTCTGTAGAGATCAGCTTATCAGAATGTCTTTGGATTTCATGCATTAGATAACTGGTGGTCCCAGACATACCTTGATACTAAAGAAAAGTTTCATCAAACACATTTTCTTCTTTCATAGAGCCAAGTGAGGACTTTCTACTTTGTCTACTTTTCTGTAGACAACTGTGGCTATTTGAAATGGGACTTCTCTTCAAGTTTCTGAGCAATTTTTCTTGAGCAGGATGGAGAGTGAAGGACAGTGATATAATTCATTGCCTTCACTTAAGCATGTCTGATTTCCTTATCTTTATCTTTAGAAAGAATCATGCTTTCACAAACATTGGGTATGTTGCTTTTGCTTTCCTCAGGGTGCAGGAGGAGGGGGTGGCTTGACACACAATTATGTGCTTGAAAGTTTCTTAAAATCAAATCAGAAGTCCCCTTTCCTAATAAAAAGGGAAGGTTGTGCCTTCTGCTTCCTCCTCTGTCTGGTGAGGTTTAAATGGTCCCTATTAAATCAAATTACCTCTCCCAAGGGAAATGACTTCCCCAAAACCAAGTTATCATCTCTTCCTAAAAAGAACACAATAATGATGTGTTTCACATCCTTCTGAACTGAAAAGATTTAGCATGAAAATGAACCCCTAGATTTCATTTGCCTTTTTTTTTTTCCTTTTCAGCAAAGCATGGAGTAGCTTCCTTTATTCAAATCCTCAGAAAGCTCTTCTGCAGATTTTCTTATAGGGATGTTGTTGGTTTTGTTGTTGCTGTCATTTTTTAACTAGTCCCATCCAAATAATTCCTTGGGAAAAACATCTCCTAACTCAGAAATCAGAGCCAGAGTGGGGCTGGGATATTCCTGTTGGGCATCAGAACCACCAGTTTAACATCTGAGCTCGGACAACAGGCACCTCAGTCTGCTCCATGGTGCAGAGGATGGGCTTTGACAAGACAGCCAGATGTGGGTGTCTGTTTAGGGTTGGGACTCCACGCACTTCTCTGCGTCAAAAGGATTGTTTGGTCCCCGAATCAAAAGGCCTGGGCAACCAGGAGCAAGTGACTTTTTGTTAAGTCACTGGCTTAAATCCCAAACTGATGTAAGTGACACAGATGGTCAAGATATGGGAATGAACAAGACAGAAGATCACTTAAGTTGCAGAGCCCCAGGCTAATTTCTTCCAACCCTTGGATCGAAGTGGTCCACTCTGCCATTCAAGGTTGGTTCCAGGTCTGGGAATAGCAGAGTTTAGACAAGTGCCACCCCAGGACCAAGTTGCTCAAGGTCTACACCTGGCCTTTTGTGTGCTGTCTGGCCTGAGTGGAGGAAGTGGTAGAGAGAGAAGGAAACCTTCCCTTTTCTGTACAGGCCCAGTCAGCTCCCGCAAGCCTGGATGGCAGCACTGTGCCCTTAGGGCCATGCACACACTGTGTACTCTGTTAACCTCCAGATGGACACAGTAGGTGCACTCTAAGGAAGCTTTAATAGACTCCAATCTGGCATCACCTGTATTACTTGGAAATCACTCAGCAAATTCCTGTCATTGAGGATTGATTTTCAAAGTATTCTCTTACATGAGCCAGCAACCCCACTATCTGTGTATAGCCCAAAGAAATGGAATCAGCATACCAAAGAGAGGCCTGCATGCTCATAATCATTATAGCACTACTCACAATGGTGAAGATATGGAATCAATCTAGGTACTCATCAACAGGTGAATGGACTTAAAAAAAAAAGTGCTATATATAGCGCCGTTCGACCATAAAGAAGAATAAAGTCCTGTCATTTGTAGTAAAATGAATGTAACTAGAGGATATTATGTTAAGTGAAATAAGTCAGACATGAAAAGACAAATATTGCATGTTTTCATTCATATGAGGAAGCTAGGAGAAATTTATATGAATGTAGAATAGTAATTTCTACAGTCTGGGAAAGTTGGGGGTTTGGTGGATAAAGGACATTTATGGTACCAAACATAAATAGAAAGAATAACTTCTGGTGTTCCTCAGCACAGTGTGTGACTACACTTCACCATAATATACTATATACTTATATATATGAAAATCTAGAGGAGAGGAGCTTGAAGACTCTACAAAAAGAAATAATAAGGAGTTGGAGAGGTTAATTATTCTGACTTGATCAGTACATGCTATAGGCATGTGTTGAAAATCTCACTATATCAAATTAATAGTATAATTAATACATGTTAATCAAAAAAGCTACATAAATAAATAATCAAAGGTTTAAAACAAAATTATGCTCTCTGAACCAGTGGTGTTAGCATTACCTGGGAATTTGTCAGAGATGCAAATTCTCAGTTTCTTCCCCCAAGACCTCCTAAATTAGAAACTCTGGAAGTTGAGATTCCAGCTCACTTCATCTATTCCCATTACCTACCTGACTCTAACATTTATTTGATCAACATCTTGTATTTTTCTTAGCAAAATTCTTGAATACAATTGACTTAATCATATTTCTTCTTATAACTACTTTGTCAAGAAAAATGACACAAAAGCATGAAAAACAATGACATGATGTATATATTATATGTATATAAAACCAAAGATATTAGAAGTCAACATGCAAAGCCCTTGTGGATGTTCACAAGCATGGTCAGAAAACAGAGACTGTAGGATCCCATATATCAGAAAATACTTTCAAAAAGTGATGTTCGGAATCAGAATTCATTAATTATTTACAATATACACAGGCCAAATTTATAAGTAGCACCTATTCTACCCTTCAAGATCCCTTGGAGCTGACATTTCTCTTGCCCAGTGTGGGTAGGGTGTTAACTAAAGGAAGAATATTTTCTCTAAGACCTCTGCATTCAGAGGTCCATTTAGCATCTTGAAAGTTCAGAGACCTCCATCTGACTGCTGACTGGATTTGGCCAGAGTCTACAGTATGGGTTTAATCCCTGTGGGTACAAGCTAGTTTATTTGGAACCAAATACAGGATCAGATCCCCAGCCAGCTCCTGGAATGTCTGCCGTTGGACCCAAGTCTCAGGCCAAGGATGGGTACATGACTAATATTTTGCATGTTCTAAGATGATCAGTCCCAGGCAACCCTCTTGTTTCTGGAACAATGAAATCCAATCTGTGCAGTGAAACATGAATACCACATGTTCCAATACTTGGGGCCTTTCTGGGAAGTCACCCTGATACATTCTAAAAGTCTGCTTTTCCTCTAGGGTTTTTGATGATGGCCACTGCATTTTGAGCTGTCCCTTGTGGAAATTTGAGTTTAAGAGCCAATGCCATCCATGCCACCACACCTGCCGAGCCTGCCAAGGAAGTGGACCTTCCAACTGCACCTCATGTGGAGCAGGTGAGGGAGCCGCTGTATCCTGCCCTACCTCATCCCTTCCCTTCTCCAGCCCACCTCCTTTGGTCTGACACAGAAGCCTCATCCCTGGGGTTGAGGGTTAAAACTTGACAACTCTTCCTTAAAGAGCCTGTACAACTCTGAAACCTCTTCTTGTTGTCAGAATGTGAAAACATTGTTCCCATTATGATGGATGCTGACTCATTGCCCCGGAGGGGATGGGAGAGGAAAACTAAGATCAGGCTTTCTCCAGAGAAGGAGAAAGGACATATCAACTGGATGTCAGATATAAGATAGGGAAGCAGAGATATGTTGAGGCAAAGGTAAAAAGCTAGAGAATTAAGGAGGCTATTTGGTCTCTAAAAGAGATAGCATATTGAGGCTGTGTCAGGGTCTTCTCAAAGCTGAGCTGTGCCATTAAGATGTTGTCAGAGCCCTGCAGAAACAAGGAAATCATTTCAACTCATGACAAATGTGACCTTTTGCGTCCCAGTTTGAACTCCCTTCTCCTGGTCTCAAAGGTCCTCTGCAGTTTGACCTTTGATCCCTCTAGCCTCATCTCACATGTCTGTCTGTCCTCTAGTTTGACCTCATGTGAGCCAGATTCATATTTCATTTGGCCCACATAATACTTTTAATATGTGAGCCAAATTTAAAATTTGGGAAATTTCAAATGAAAACACAGTTTTTGTTTTTTGTTTTTTTTCTTCTTTTCTCTTGAAAACTTGGAAGATCTGACTACACTGGTTCTACATCTCTCAAAGAGTTTCCCGGAGCCTTAAAGAGGCTGCTCTCAATTTCTCCACAATTTCCACCATTTCTGAGCATCTCACTGGTACTGAGACTGTCAGATATCATCATCATACTTCCATCATTTTTCTGGTGAAAGAGAATTATTTTATCTTTATTCTCACTTACAATAAAACCAAGAAAAATGAAGAACAAATTGAGAATGTCATGGATTCACAGGGATACAGGAGATAAGACATTCTTTGAATAAATTAAAAGTATTGCTTTGTGCTTCATATGTAAAAAAATACACATCTATGTCATTTTTATCTCTAGACTGTCACATGCCATTTACTTCCTCATTTATAACACAGTGCTAACAGTTACCTCTTCCATACTTATGAAAGTTAAATGAGATTGAATGAGATGAAATAACAAAGCATTTAGAGCAGAGAAAGACATAGGAAGAACTCAATGATATTAGCTTTTCTTATTTTCATTTCTATTCTTGTTATTGTTGTTGTTATTGTTTTAATCCACTTACTCCTCTGGGCATTTGCGTTTCTCTAGCCTGTGAGACTTCACTTGAGGTGTTCCCACTCATTGTATGGTGACTCCCTACTATTCCACCATTTCAACACCATTTCTGCAGGGAGAGCCTCCCTGCTTGCCCAGGAAGACCCCTTCACAGGCACACCTGGAGTCCTCTACTTCCTGTTTACCAGCCTCTTCACATTGCATGTCTATCTTATCCATAAAACCCTATGCCCCATAAAAGCAATGAATTGTTCTTGCCTTATTTTCTGCTGTATTTTGATCATGAACACAGCCTTCAACATGTGGAAGGTATGCAATAAATAACTGAATGAATGAAAGGTTAAGTGGAAAGAACATTAAGACCAGCAGTCAGAAAAATTGGGTTCTTGTCCCAGTTTTGTTACTAACTTGAAGACACTAAACCAATCAATTCACTTTTTTCAGTTTCTAGTTATTTGTTAAAAAAAAAAAAAAAAAGAGCCAGGCACAGTGGTGCATGCATGTAATCCCAGCAGTTTGAGAAACTAAGGCAGGAGGATCACAAGTTTAAAGCCAGCCTCTGCAACTTAGTGAGACCCTAAGCAACTTAGTGAGACCCTGTCTCAAAATAAAAAATAAGAAAAGGGCTGTGGATATCGCTCAGTGGTTAAGCACCCTGAGTTCAAGGACTAGTAGCAAAAAGAAAAAGAAAAGAATAAAGAGAGAGAGAGAGAGAGAGAGAGAGAGAGAGGTAAATGGGCATCTAAAATCATCTTAACATCAAATAAACCAATAAATATCTATACAAAGCACAAAATTAGAAGTTTAGATGTTAAACAAATGTCTAGTCTTTTAAGCATCTTTTAGCTACTTGGACCAATCTACACATTAAAAGGTTTTGACTTATATTCTGTATTAACTATTTGAAAGGCTGTGTTTAACCCAGTATCTTCAACATTTATTGTGTCTCTCCCATGTCCAAGTTCCTGCATGTTGAGAGCTGTGAAAAATATAGCAAAAGACAACATGATACTCAGCTTCAAGGGGTTTACTATCTAACAAGGATGTTGTCCCCCTGTAATACAAAACAAGAAAATATCAGACAAAGCCCACATCAATGGTAGGAATCCTACCACAGGTCAGAGAAGAAACCTCACTTCCAGCTCTAGTCAGCAGAGAAGGGTATTGCTTAGCAAGCCATGTTCTCTTCCTAATAAGAGCTTGGTGTCCCTAGTCCAAGGATTGTTAGCACAGAAAGGATATCAGAGACCTTGATGAGACAATACAAAAGGTAGATAATTCAACTGAAAAGGTTTTCCATATCTATCAATGGAAGCTTTAATAAAAAGCTGAAAATTCAGCTGGGCTCAGTGGCGCATGCCTGTAATCCCAACAGCTTGGGAGGCTGAGACAGGAGGATTGCAGGTTCAAAGCCAGCCTCAGTATCAACGAGGCACTAAGCAACTCAGTGAGACCATGTCTCTAAATAAAATACAAAATAGGACTGGGGGTGTGGCTCAGTGGTCAAGTGCCCCTGGGTTCAATTCTCAATACCAAAAAAAAAAAAAAGCTGAAAATCCTATGTCTGGGGAGTTACCCCTAGCCACACAAGCCTCTCTCACCAACTTGTAGAGATTTAATCTCTTATTGAATTGCAACTTCATTAAGTCTTTGGTATGAATCCTTATGGAAATGCAGATGTCCAGTTATGTTGGTGAAAATTCACTCTAAATTCTCCTCCAGTTCATCCTCTACCAAATGAGACCCAGAGATAAACTAAACCAATTACAGTAAGCAAAATGTTGAAGTAAACTTCATAAAGTTTATTTTCAGCTTTTCTTTCATCTTTTCTGACAGTACTTTTCCCTCATGCCCTCAACCCTCAACCTTCCTTCCCTCCTACAGACTTCAATGTCTTCACACTAGTCTACCTTCTCGTATAACAAAACCAGCTGTTAAGAGATTCTCTGATAAACAGATATTTACCCTTTGAAACACCTGAATGCCAAGCTGAACCTCTTTCAGAGTTTCTTTGTATTTTAACTCTTACCTCACAACATCCCATGAAAGGTTTTGAAGCTAGGAAATATGTGAGCCCTTCTATTGCTGGAATCAGCTACATACTATTATCATAATTCATATTTGGAGACCCTGGGCAAGTAGCCAAATATTAAGCATGGTTTTTAAATTGCTGAATATTTGTAATTATCCATAACTAAGCAAGCTGGCATACTGCTTGGGCTTTAAAAGTGTGACTAAATTGTCACATAATCCTGGAGCAAGCCCATGGGGAGAGTTGACCATTGTCAAGGCATCTAACTGAGCTCTCTTTGTAGGGTCTGTGTGTTTTAAAAACTGAGGTTCTTCCAATCTCTGTCCTTCAAACCCATATTATAACACCCAAATGGGTCCAAATAATAAACCCATGTCCAAATAATAAATATGGAATTGAAGAACATTTACTATAATATCTGAGCCCATTGATGTTAATTTTTAATTTTATGGTGGTTGATTCAATTGGCTATATGGAAGAAATTGAACACTGCCAAATATGAATTCACTGTCTCATTCATTCAATCATTCAACAAATATGTATTTAGGACTTCCTGGATTCCAGGCTGCCCCTAAGACTCTGGATCCTGAGTTGATGTCTCAGGAAGGCATAGGGATAAATGTAGACCAACTACAGGACAGAGAAGAGGTAGGTTCCTTACTGTTGTCCCCCACATCTTCCCATCCTACATCCGAGAAGTTGTGGTGTTCTGAAGAGCAAGACCATTTGTGAAGGAGTCACGGTGGAAATGGAGTTTGGTAGGGTTTAAGTCGCTGGGAACATAACTTGTAAGATTGACACTCTTGTGATCTCTTGAGATACCAGGTTCCACCAGATCAGAGTGTCATGTTCCATTACATTGGTCTGTAGATGTGTTGTCACCGGATGCACAGTACACACTCTCAAGCACTCCCCTTCACCTGCAGAATAAGGTTCTAAGTCTAACTTGAAAATAACTGATACTTTTTTGCCCCACCTCTAAGGATTTCTCCTTTTTTTCCCTTTGGTCCCACAGGAAGCACCAGATTTCAGGTATAAAATTACAAGGAGCAGAGATGGCTTGAGAGTCCATAATTCAACAAAGCATTTGTAAAAGTATATTTAAACTAGGGCACTGCTTAAATAATAAATATTAGGGCAAATCACTTGAAAGTGGTCCAAAGGCTTAAGGGCAGCCTGGCATACAGAAGTTCTAAATATATATTTGTTAATGATGAATGAATGGGTGAGTAGATTCATATTTGCAATATCCCAATACTCATCTACAGATAAAAATAGTCAAATGTCAGAAATTATGTATGGTTCAATCTGATATTACAATGACTGTCAATTTCTGCTTGCAACAGGGAGGTTAGTGCTATATTTATGTACAAATTTGGCAGCCTTGTATCTTAAAGGTGAATGTTTTTGGATTTCCATGTGTTAGATTATTTGATGAGTGATCACTAGAACCTGGTTGGTTATTCTGGGTAACACAGATTGGCTGCTTTTCCAAGGAAGGGCCATATGTGAAATCTGATTCAGAGAAGATGTAAACCCTGAACATACTCAGAATAAAAACTCTAGAAGGCTGGGAGAAGACCTCTAGGTTCATCTCTACTGTTAGTGTTGTATTTTTATTTGCACCTGATTATAATTGTTTGTAGCTAATTGTAATGTTTTGTAACTGATTGATTAGATTTTTCTACTTCCTCTAAGAACAAATGTTCATAGTCTGTCATTCTGTGGGTATTGCCCATTCTTTCCTTACAGAGCCCAAAGTAGACAGAAGTCAGGAACCCTCAGGAATGCATGTAAAGGAGCAAAGAGGTGTGCTTGATCTACTGCTTCAATGAGGCCGTCATTATGATGTCTTTGCAAAAATTCAGACCTTAATTAACACAAGCACGTGATTTTGATAATACTTCCAAATCACTTTAAAAGACTGAACTTATATAAAGCAAGTCCATCATTAAGCATGCGTTTATTCCTATGGGATCTCTGTAACCCCCCAGGTCTAAGAGATTCCACAGATACCAAAAAAGCCCTTGGGAAAGTGAAGCACATTTTGAATTGTAGTTGTTCACATGGTTTGTGGTTTTGCAATGACATCCCAAATAGTAGTTGCTGTTCATTCAAATATATAAACTATTGCAAAATGATTCCCTGCAAGGAAAACTTTTCAATGACAAGGATATAGATATTGCACTTTTCATTAAATCCAGTCTTATACTTCTGGTCCCTTAGGAACAAACGCACTCTGTCGTTTCTTTTTTTAATAAAATGTTCTACATTATATTAGCTTCATGGCTGATCTTGTATATTTTCTCTCTTTCCGTTGCCCCTCTAACTGGTCAGACAAGCATGGCCGAGAGCACTTCTTGCATCAGGGTGAGTGTCGAGAGAGCTGTCCAGCTGGCCACTACTCTGCCAAGGGGCACATCTGCCTGCCCTGCCCAGACAACTGTGAGCTTTGCCACAACCCACGTGTCTGCACAAGATGCATGAGCGGCTACTTCCTCGTGCCCACCAACCACTCCTGCCGGAAGCTGGAGTGTGGACAAGGTGAGGCTATTCTGTTTCCCCTGCCCAGTACCAGGAAATGGGAGGACAGTCTGTACCTCTGTATGTCCTGGAGACTTAAATTACCCCCTAATAGTAAAATCAGGACTTAGGACAACTGAATGCTTCCATATATCCAATGAGGACAATAGTAGCTGCCCCTCTCTCTTCCCCCACGTCTTCATCCTAGGTTTTCCCAGATTCAGTCTAAGCACAGAGAAGCACAGCCAGTCACATAGAAGTCATTGGGTATTTGCAGAAGGGATATGTTAGAGAAAAAAATTAGATTAGAATTCAAAAGTCTTGGCCAACAGTTTTCTTCTTCCCAATTACCAAGTAGGAAACCCTGGTCAAAACAAATCCAATTTGTTATGCTATGGTGCCTCTGTGAAGGGGACAGCAAAGCACCTGGTTAGACATGCTGTGAGAAGCCAGTGAGAATCAGCCTCCCTGATCTGAAACCACTTGAAGATATTAAAACGGACTGTGAATCATATCTGTTATTGTTTATTGCCCAATTTGTTATCTCCTATGAGAAGAAGGAAATTTAAAAACAGCACTTATAGGTTTGGCTCTTTTCTATGTAAGAATGTCACAGACTATTGCTCCGTCTCTGTGTAAGAATTATGCCTGGCGTGGTGCTGAAACAAGCACCAACATGTTTTTAGAATAATTAAGATAGGAATTTCTATTTCTGCTTAATGTTCATGAAGGTAGTAAAAGATTTTAAAAGATTTTTCTTTTAATATGTAGGGCAGGACAGATAAAAAGAAAGACAGAGCCTGTTGATTTACACACCCAATTCCATTTCCCCAGAAGCAGTGCTGATTTCTTTCATAAAGAAAGAAAGAACACCAGCTTCACTTCAAAACCAGTTCCAGGCATGTGGCCCTACTTTGTTGTATTTGTACCAGTCAAGCTGATTCAATCTATTGAAGAATTAGAAGAAGATAAAAAAGTGTGTGGCACATATATTGTCAAGGATGGCTTTGGATTTTATAACTGCTCTATGATTTAGTAAGCTACATGCCACCATATTTTCATAGCAATCGATGTGTCTCCACTCAGTGGAAATGAGTTGTATTTTCACTCCTCTTGCGGTGCAGGTGAAGTTCAAGACTCAGACTATGAAGAATGCTTGCCTTGCGAGGAAGGATGTCTGGGATGCAGCTTGGGTATGTCACCTTCCTTTGTTATTTAAAGAGTTTAAATAGCTTTGTCATTTTCAACACACCCATATTCTGTTCCAGCTTCAGAAAGAACTCTTCATCTTTGTCATTCTTAGTGTCCCCAGCCATATCCATTGAGGAGGCTTTCTTCGATACCAATAGGGTCACGTGGAGCAATGTTTTTGAGATAATAGATAGGCCTCTGGTCTTAATGAAAATCAAGTTTAAGAAAGGACAGTAGTATCACCCTATGACCCAACTATACCACTCCTCAGTGTTTATCCTGAGGAATTAAAGTCATCATACTATAGCCAATTATGCATACCCATGTTTATAGTAGCACAATTCACAATAACCAAGTTATTGAACCCACCTACATGTCCATCAGTGGATGAATGGATAAAGAAAATATGCTATATGTTCACAAAGGAGTTTTATTCAGCCATAAAGAAAAATGAAATTATGTCATTTTGAAGGAAAATGGATTGAACTAGAGATTATTATGTCAAGTGAAATAAGCCTCAGAAGGGCCTACATTGTCTTTCATATACAGAAGCTAGAGAGGAAAAAGAAAAATAAAGGTGTGGAGGCTGGGGTCTAATAAAAATCAAAGGGATGGGGCTGGGATTATGGGTTCAATCCCTAGCACCAAAAAAAATCAAAGGGAGATCAGTAGAAGAAAACAACTGGGAAGGAAGGAGGAGAGAGTGGTAGGAAGTAATACTGGCCAAATTCTATTGTTATATTGTGGGCATGTATGAATATGTGACCAAAAAATTCCATCATTATCTACAACTATAACAGACCAATAAAATATGTGGAAAGAAAAGAAAGAACAGTGGCACCTTTCTCTCTGATTGGTAGCTAGTTGGCAGCTCTCTCTCAGCAACCACATTGCAAGATGACTGATACTCTTCCCTTCTCAAGGTGACAGATTTGAAAGACAATGAAAAACCCAAGCAAAAAGATACCAACTTACTCTCACTCATCCAGTGTGTGCAACTCAAAGCTTGTGGGAAGAAAAAATTGGGAGGTTTTCCTTTATAGAATGACTCTATTGCTTGGGTCCAGGACAATCCTTAGAGACGGTGGAGTTGAAATCCCTGACATGTTACAGAAACCAAATGTAATTCTTCCACTCATATCAGTGGTGTCTCCTTTCTCTTTCTCTCATGCTCCTGGTAGAGGAGTGATGTGGACAGTTTGTAGCACACAGCACCACTGGACTGCATGCAAAATGTCAAAGAGGGATATACCACCAAATTCCAAGATCATATCTTAATGTAAGTTTAGACAAGATATAGAAACCAACTAAAGATCACTAGAGAGAGTGACAAGTGTATTCTAAATGCTGATAATTGTCTTACCTTCAATTCAAAACTTTTTCTTGATTCATATTCTCTATGTATTAGGACTTACATATTCTCAGATTGACTTAGTTGAACTCAATTATGACCATATTTCTGATCCCTCTGTTGATCTCTCCAATAGAGAGATCTTTTCCAAGTTCCTTTTATTTGTAAATTGGTGGTAATACTTTTTCAGCTGACTGGTGTGATATCTGGTATGTATGCCTCTTTCTGCCTAGACATTAAATGACTTGAGAATAAGCTCTGTGACTTATATGCTCAGCTCCCATAAGATTTAACAGCATGCCCAAGATATAATAAATGCACAATTATTGTACAAATGTCCCTGACTTATGATGGTTTGATGTATAAAGTTTCAACATTATTTTGGTGTGAGGGTGGTACCTATTCAGTAGAAACTGAACTTAGGATTTTGAATTTTGCTCTTTTCCTGGGCTAGCAATGTGTGGTACAAAACTCTCTCATGATGCTGCTGGGCAGTAGCAGCAAACCGCAGGGCCCAGTCAGTCACGTGATCACAAGATAAACAGCAAACACAGTATATGTTGCCAGTGTTTTCAGACACAGGTATTTAATAAATTACATACAACATTCAACAGTTTATTATGAAATAGCCCTTGTGCTAGATGATTTTGCCCAACTATAAGCTAATGTATGTTTTCTGTTTAAGTTAGGGCTTAGCTAAGTTAGGTAAGTTTAGGTTGGGAACTTTAAATGCATTTATAACTTAACATTTTCAGTTTAGAAGAAGTTTATCAGGAAGTAACTTCATTGTAACTAAAGGAACGTCTGGATGAATGTTTGGTGGATTGAATTTGAGAGTTATCCAAATTCAAAACAGAGATAAATGGCTTAGGAGACCCAGGGATTTAGATTTTATGTTTTCTGTAATCAAAATTTGTATATGATCCAAGGAGAAGAGAAAAAAATATAGAAAAATAGGTGATTATTTTTTTCGTGGAATACTAGAAAGATTTAAAGAAAACATGTATTTCATAATATTAATAAGAAAGTATATGAACTTAAAAGACACAAACAATTTACTGTTGATTTTATTGTGATTCTTCTTGTGAAGCAAAACATCATCCTTTGGAGAGAACTTAGCTTTATTCCATTTTAATAATGTAGATTTTTCTGCGGACCAAGTCTAGACCATCTCTAGAGGAATTAGAGAAGTAAAATCAGCTACTTTGAGACATTTTATCTCCGATATGTAATAAATAGTTATTGGGAACCTTGAGATATTTCCTGGGTTTTTTATTCCTTTCCAGATATTTCGTGCACTGTAGATTACTATTTGTCTTTTACGACTAATAATGAAAAACTCAAATTCCAGATTGATGGGCATTTTAATCTTATTCCAGGGTGGAGTTAGGTATTTGTCAATCCAAAAAAAGAGAAAGCTAAATCCACAACCAAAAAGTATTGTTTTGTCTGGAAGAAAATATTGAATTTGATATTCTAGGATGGAACAAGGGCGTTTTTATTATTACAGGGTTAGATTTTTTATCAAGCTGTAAACAAACAGGATTTTTTATAATACTCTTATGTTTCAAGAGTATTTGATGTCAAATTCTTTGTCTTTTTCATCAGTGTCTTGAAGGAAAATTTTAACAAAGATAAACTTAAGTATTCTAGACTGTATATTTTACTAATTGAGGGGGAAAGTAAATAGGGTAATTTTACCTAACTTTTTTACCTAATTTTTTTTATCTAATTTTGCCTAATGTTTTTTAATTTGGAGAATGCAGTGATATTTATGACACTTAAGTTATAACCAAAGATTTGGGACCCATATCTATATCACCATTGACTTAATTATAAACTTTAATTCAAATTGCAATATGGCCTCTTTACTTCCTTACCTAATCAGTAAAAATAAAGATTACCATGCCTTTATTTTGACTCAGAAAGGGGTAATAAAAAAAAAATCCATTAAGCTAGGTGTGGTGGCACACACCTGTAATCCCAAGCTATTTAGGAAGCTGAGGCAGGAGGATGGATTGAAAATTCAAGGCCAGCCTGTGCAATTCAGTGAGATTCTGTCTCAAAAATAAAATTTTAAAAATGAGATGGTATGCAGGTGTAGCTCAGTAGTTGATCCCTTGCCTAGCATTTGTGAGGCCCTGGGTTCTATCCACAGTACTACAAAAAAAGAGAAAAGAAAAAAAAAAAAAGGAGTTGAAAACCCACTAATGTTTGTTCATTGAAATGAAATAGTATGGAAAAGCATACAGAATTTTTAAAATTTAAGTAATTGAAAAAAAAAAAAAGTCATGTCAATTGAGTGACAAATAAAAGAACACACAGATACACCAAAAGAATTTAGAAAAAAAGGAACTCCTGAGCCCTGAGGTGGTCGAACACAAACAATTTCCAGGAAGATGAGACCTGAGATGATCACTGGAGTTTTGCAAGGAATTTATAAAGAGGAAAAAGCTATCCTCTGGAGGGTCTTTCAACTTGGATAATGCAGGAAAAAAGGCTTGGAGGAAAAAATTTCTGCCATGGATTTTAGGATGTTAAATGTACTAATTTTACAGAAGAAATAGTAAATATTAGGGAATAGTCAAAGAGAAATTTGGAGATGTGGTTCAAAACCAAAATTTGAATTCCAGACTAATGAGTTTAAAAGTATTCTGTGACTTAAAGGAATAATTGTAGGTTCTTCATAAAATGAGGGGGGGGTCTGTTGGGAGTATAGTGCTTGCCCAGCATGGGACTGTAGTAGATACACCAGTGAGAAGGTTCCTTGAGAAAGTTGGGCACAGTGGTGCAGCCTATAATCCCAGCGGCTTTGGAGGCTGAGGCAGGAGGATTGTGAGTTCAAAGTCAGCCTCAGCAATTTAGTGAGGCACTAAGCAACTCAGTGAGACCCTGTCTCTAAGTAAAATACAAAATTGGGCTGGGGATGTGTCTCAGTGACCCTGAGTTCAATCTTCAGTTCTTCCCCCCAACACCAAAAAAAAAAAAAAAAAAAAAAAAAAAACTAACAGAGAAAGTCTGGTAAGAAGTACCTACAGCCTGATCTCAGTTGGTACCAGGAAATTGTTGCGGAAAGCTCAGTCCTTGTCCCTGAAGCCAAAGGAAAAAGTCTTATTGTTTAGCTAGCAAAGGAGAAACACAGGGGACTCCTGTCCCAAAGGCTGAGAATCTGCCCATCAGCAGGAACAGGGGGCTGTTAAAGAGGTGATTCAAAGGCTACGTTCCGTGAGTTCTCTGTTGGAGTTGTAATTCACTTGTTAATTTGGGAGATAGTCATTTCTGAGATCTTCTGATACCATCCCCAAAGTCTAGATTCCTCAAGGACAGATAACTTTGCCTAAAAAGAGGATGAAAGGTAATCCTGTTTCCTCTGAGATTAGGGAGGGGGAGAGATTAAGGAGGAGCAGGGAGAAAGGAAGAGAAAGAAAAGTCCATTTTAAAAATAAGCTGCAGTGGCAGAACAGCAAGGGTTATATTCAATGCATAAAATGGACCAAGGTTACAAAGCTATGAAGAAAGAGAGGTGCTTTTTTTAAAAATCCCATTAAACAAACAGCCCCAAGCATAAGAAAAGAATTTTTATTATAATATGAGAATGCAAATTAAAACTACCATGAGATTCCATTTCTCACCTATCAGATTGGAAAAAATTCATGTTTGCCAGCTCTACAGGGAAGGCTTCAGAAAAGCAAGTACTCTTATTTCTTGCTTGTAAGAATACAGATAAACCACTGTGAAAGGACACTAGCAGTGTATATACATCTGCACAAAAGCTTTGACCTCACAATGCCTACTCTAGGATTTACCTGAGTACTCATCTTCACAAATTTAAAACAGCATTCAGCACTCCCTTATCCACAGATCCCCAGTGGATGCCAGACACCACTAGGAGTACAGAACCCTTTAATTCTATGCCTTTTTCATCTTATTAAGCACTTATCATGCACAGTGGCTGTCACTTTTAGAGTTTGAGGTACAACAGCCAAACTACCACAAATCTCATTTTCCTTCTTCACAATTTCACAGATAGGAGGTTTCTTCTTACTTTAGATCTTAGCAACTTCACCATATGATTTTCTTTTTCTTCTGTTAAGTTTGCCTTTTCACTTAAAGGAAACACTTTACAGCAAATTGCCAGCATCACTACTCTTGAGCCTTTGGAGTGATTATTGAATAAAATAAGGGTTATTTGAACACAAGCATTGCAATACTGCAACAGTTGATCTAACATACAAAATGACCAGTAAGTGACATACAGGCTTGAACCGTACACAGCACGGGTATGCTAGACAGAGGCATGATTCACGTCCCGGGACCAAGCAGGCTGGCACTGACTGTGAATCACTGAGACTACAGGAAGCAAAGGCTTGTGTAAGGGGTGAGTAGAAAATTCACAGTGGTATTACTTGTGGTAGTGAATTATTGGGAGCAGCCTAAATATCTGTTGGCAGAAGACTGGTTGAATCAAGCAAGGCGCATGTACACAATGGAGTTCCCAAGGGGCATTTAAAGAACAAAGGAGATCCACATGAACTGAAGTAATTTCACACCACACACTGTTAAGTAGAAGGCAAGGTGCAAAAAGTATACAAAATAATTTTTTAAAAAGTATGTGTAACTACTTTTAAAATTTATTTTTGTAAAAAATAAAGGATAAATGAGAAATTGATGAAAATGGTGACCAATAAATAAGGAGTGAAGATGGGAGAGTTCTCTGATCATATCTCTTTATGTTGCTGAAAGCTCAGTCCTTTTTTTTTTTTCATTCCATTCAAGAGAATTAAATCGTTTATTGATTACACACTATAATGGATGATACACAAGCTTCATTCCCTTCTATTATTTATCTGGTACCATTATTCATACATAGGATATGCCAACAATCATTTTTATAACCAAATAATTCCATGATTGCTTGGGTGACCCTTTCAATGGTGAACTTCAGAAGGTCACAACTACACCAAGGTTTCTGAACCTGGCATCATCCTGAATGAATTCTAACTTCACTCTGTTGGGGAAGTTTTTACCAAGATGGCTTCAGAGTAGACTTAAGTTTACACAGAACATTTTTAAAAAGACACACATTTATTCAGCGTCATGATCAGACTACTACATTTAGCAATCAACAGCATGGGTGCAAAGAAAAAAAAAGTCTACATTACAACCCTTTGTTGGAATGCTTTACACTTTCCACAGAACATAAAATAACCTATTATACAATTAGTCACAAATACAGTCCTCGAGTTTTTTTTGCCCATACACATGAGTATTGTCTAAACCATGTCTTCTTTGTAGCAGCTAGGCCCTGCCGCCACAAGGCTGAGTTGGCTGAGTTCACAAATCTGTTGTAACCTGTAGCTTCCCTGTCACTTCTCTGGCTCTCCTCTCCTGCTAAGCTTTGTTTCCTGGCAGTATTAAAACCTTCTGCCACTGCCATAGCTACTGCTGCTGCTGGAACTGCCATAGCCACCTTGGTTTGGTGATTTGGCAAAATATTGGCCTCCACCACCGTAAGGTCCAGAGCTTCTGCCTCCAAAGTTTCCACCCTTCATGGGTCCAAAATTCGATGACTGATTGTTGTAACTGCCAAAATCATTGTAGCTTCCACCACCTCCAAAATTGCTTCCATCATTACCAAATCCATTGTAGTCATCCCCGCTGCCACCATATCCACCACCACCACAACTGCCAAAGCCACCACGACCACTGAAGTTCCCTCCACGACCGAAATTGTCATTTCCACCAAAACCACTTCCACGACCACCACCAAAGTTTCCAGAACCACTTCGACCTCTTTGGCTAAATGAGGCACTAGCCATCTCTTGCTTTGACAGAGCTTTCCTCACTTCACAGTTGTGGCCATTCACAGTATGGTATTTCTGAATGACAATCTTATCCACAGAGTCATGGTCATCAAAAGTTACAAAAGCAAAGCCCCTTTTCTTTCCACTGCCTCGGTCAGTCATGATTTCAATAGCTTCAATGTTCCCGTACTGTTCAAAATAATCTCGTAGGTGATGTTCTTCAGTGTCTTCTTTAATGCCACCAACAAAGATCTTTTTCACAGTTAAGTGGGCCCCTGGTCTTTGAGAATCTTCTCGTGAGACAGCTCTCTTTGGTTCCACAACTCTTCCATCCACTTTGTGTGGTCTTGCATTCATGGCTGCATCCACTTCCTCCACAGTGGCATAAGTGACAAACCCAAAGCCTCTGGAGCGCTTGGTGTTTGGATCTCTCATTACCACACAATCCGTGAGTGTTCCCCATTGCTCAAAATGGCTTCTCAGACTCTCATCAGTTGTTTCAAAGCTCAGCCCTCCGATGAATAGCTTCCGCAGCTGTTCCGGCTCTTTAGGGGACTCTGATTTAGACATGATGGTAGCAGGAAGACAGACTTTAACGATGCTTTCTGGGCGGCGTCCACGGGCAGAAAAGCAAGCTCAGTTCTTTTCCCAATGCTGATCCAATAACAAGGACACAGGGGACTTCTGTCACAAGGGCTGTTATTCTATCCATCTGCAGGAACAGGAGGGCTTTTATAGGGGTGATTCAGAGAAAATGAGATTAGGGAGGAGAGACCAAGAAGGAGAAGATCAGGGAAAAGAAGATCAGGGAGATCAGGAAGGAGAAGATCAGGGAGGAGAAGTTTAAGGAGAAGAAGACTGGGGAAAAGGAAAAAAAAATGTAAGTTTCAAAGCCATAAGGGATATAGTCAAAGCATCAAGTGAACCCCTGTTACATTTATACAATCTTCATTTAAACCACGTGTTTAACATATTCATAACAAACGGCACAGTAATTTGTGTGAATGGTCTTCCCTTGGCCAAATTTGGGACAACTTGAGCACTGAAATGCTTTTTATGCAGAAATACAATACAATTAATTTTTAAAAACCTATGCATCAATAGTGGTGTTTAAAGAAGGAAAAGGAGGAGGGAGGGGAATAGAATAAAAAATAAAGCTTTTTTTTTCAGAAAAGTTTCAGTTGGCAAAGGAAAAAATTAGGAAATCATTATTTTGCATCCCTCAGTGTATTGACTCAAGGGAGAAACATTAAATTCCCAACATGTGCTAAAATCATTGGGTGGAAAATCGTTGGGCAACAGGATAATCACACAGACTTAAAGTACCACCAGAATTAATAGTTAATTACAATGGAGAGATTTGCTGATTACCAACTTCCACAAGTTATTACACTGAGCACCATTGTTATTAGCTCCATGCAACTTGGCACCGTGTCTCCTGATGTGATACATTAACAAGCAGATATATCATCAGGTATTCTTGACTAAAGCATCCAGACCAGTAATTTTCAACTGGGGACAATTATGACACCAAGGGACACTTATCAGTGTTTTGGGATTATTTTTATTGTCATGAATGAGAAGTTGTTACTAGCATCTAATGGTAGAGGTCAAGAATGGAATGCAGCTGCACCATGCACAGGAAAATATCCACAAGAATCACCTGGCCCAAACCATCAAGAAGGCTGAGACTGAGAAAATCTTATTTTGCTTGAGGATAATCACAAGATAAATCCAGAGTTTGAGATATCTGTACAACTGGCCTGTAGTCAGAAAGAAAAATCAATATTATGGGGAAAATAATATTATGGGAAATTAAGTAGGTGAAAGGAGACAAATCTGACACACAGACAAATTTCAAATAATGCAT
Organism: Marmota monax; assembly: GCF_021218885.2. NCBI lineage: Eukaryota > Metazoa > Chordata > Mammalia > Rodentia > Sciuridae > Marmota > Marmota monax. Next base: position 991,566 of record NW_026693595.1, on the reverse strand, counting down.
TTAGGTACTCCTCTTTTAGGGAATTCTGAGCCTTACTCCCTACTTCTTAAGTGGGGGCTACACATGGTGACTTAGAGATTGCAATGGTGAACTCTACTAACACTGACTTAATAGAGCTGATCAAGGTCAACATCAACTAGTGGTAAATCTTACTAATGGTATGCAGCCTCCATGCATGTGCTAAGAATAGTGCTTTTTACCTCTGTGGTCTTCCATAGAAGTTGTGGCCCATCATTCCAGTCGCATCATGAGAAAAATGTGTGTCATATGCCATTTAGACAAATCTCAATAAAGAGGTATTTTACAGAATGTTCCTCAAAACTAAGCTCATGACATGAGTGAGAAACTGTCACATCCAGGAGGAGCTTAAGAAGACTTGAGGGCTAAACAGAATGTGTTATTTCAGACGGGGTTCTGATACAGAAAAAAGACGCTAGGTAACCGCTAAAGAAGTCTGAATAAATGACTGTAGTTTATACAAATCATCTTAAAATTAGTTGAGGGGACTATTTTAGGGCAGTTGAAAATGTCCTTTATCTTGATTATTGGGGTAACAACATGACTGTGTCCAGACAGGGCAAATGTTACACTATGAAAATAATATATCAATAAATCTGACTTTAAAAGAAAAGGCCTTCAATGTTAGAATGCACTCCATTAATGTCCCTTTCTTCCATATTTGGATAGTATAACTAAAACAGTAACTTAATTGCTAGCATTTATTGAACAGTTACCAATATTCCATGTGCTATGCTACGTTCTTTAGTATATTACCTCCCTTAACTCTAAGAAGTAGTTATAATTATTGTTCTCACTTTGCAGATGAAGAAATCAAGCTCAGAACACTGAAGCACCATGTGTAAATTTATTAGACTAGTAACTGTAAGAACCAGGATTTGACCCAGGATAACCCAAGACTAACATTCATGAGTTTGATGACTTCTCTATCTATGCCACTTAATGTTTTTCCCTTCTGACTCCAGAGCAGAGAATTTTGCTTTTTGGAATAATAAAAAGGTAAAATAAGTCTTATTTCTGCCCCTTTCCTTAGCCATACACAGTACAGTCATTGTACTCTTTGGCTACAGCTTTGTGCCCAATGATATAACTGAATTTACCAATCAGACTAAAAATGTTCAGAATGGTCATGCAAATTAATTTGGTGTCAGTGGTTACCCAAAGCTATGAGCCTTCAGAGCCTACATCTGGAAGGTTCTTAGATGGAACAGAGCAGATGGGGAGATCTGCTCAGCAGCAAAACTGAGAAAGTAGACAAGCATGTTTTCAATCAGCTCTGGCTTTGTCCTCACCACTTTACTTCTCTCCAGTTCCATTCACCTCCATGAGGGACTCTTTTGCAGTTTAGGAAAGGAATTTCTATCATAGGGGTCTGATTGGCCAGAGACACTCCTCTGCCCTCCACCATAACCCATGTGAAATCCAAGCTTCAGATCCTGGGTTGAGAGAACCAACCTCATTTACTTGCTACTCTCTCACTCTCCTATCAATAAAGATTGACACCCTAGTTCATGGAAGAAAAAGTATCGGAGACATTTGAGACATGAACTTCTCCCTTTAGTTTTCTATTGAAGCAGATATGCAGAGTTTTTGAATCACATGTTGTAATCCTAGATCATCATTTATTTTACTTTGTACTCATCTCCCACAGGACCCTTCCCACAAACTTTCAGAGAAACAAGAACAACATCAAACAGTTTGGGCACCTTCCAAACCAAAGGTATTGCAGAATAAAATCTGTTCAAGCACAGTATCTCCTTTAAATTGGAAGAAAGTTGCTGATTCTAAAATTGGAACTCAGTAACATAGAGCCTTCTTTCCAGGGACCTGTGTGTCATGTGCCATTTAGCCAGCTTATAGTGCATGACCCCAGTGGCTACCCACCATCATCTCCAAGGATTCATAGGGAAGAGACATTCACAATGCCTTTTTTCTGTGAAAGACCAAATATAGTCAGTTGCAGATGAATGTCTAGAATATAAATGCACTGTCAAAAGTTTGCTGAAGAGCCAGGTGTGATGGCACACACCTATAATCCCAGCGGCTCTGGAGGCTGAGGCAGGAAGATCCCAAGTTCAAAGCCAGCCTCAGCAACTTAGTAAGGTCCTAAATAACGTGGTGAGAAGCTGTTTCAAAATAAAATATAAAAAGGGCTGGGGATGTGGCTCAGTGGTTAAGCACCCTTAGGTTTAATCTCCTGTACAAAAACAAAACAAAACAGTTTACTGAAGAAAAGAGAGGCAAGCTCCACTTTAAAAAACATAAACTGATCATTAAAAATTATTTTTCACTAGAACCTTCCTCTCTCCTCATTCTCTAAAGGATACCTCATTTTCCAGGTGGGGTTTAAGAAGTTATAGAACCTTTTACAAAGAGAGAACAATGTTGAAAGACTTTGCAGTTGACATTTCCCAGTTTTTTGTCTCTCATTCATTTTGCACTTTTTCTTTAATTCATTTAGCAAATATTTATGACATACTTTTATGATTTATGCTTTCCCATCATTTGTTCAATTTGTTCCACAAATAATAGGACTATTTAACCTAATATTTATCGAGCATCATCATTTACCTGGCATTTTGCCAACTCTTCCTGGAACTGATGTGCTTTCTTATCCACCATCCACCATTTTATAGATGGGGATATGGAGAATTAGAGAAGTAGCTGAAAATTGTCTAATTTTATGCATATGGAAAGTGATAGAGTAGTTTGAAAACAGTCAATTGTGAACAATCTTGTATAACTTTGTTCAACATTCTGCCTTCGCACAGGAAATAGTTGGCTTAGGAGCTCTTTATTATAAATACCTATGCATAAGGGTGGACAGGGTTGTGCTGTGGTAATAGACAATCCCCAAATCTCAATGATTTGCAATAAAGTTTCATTAATCTCAAGCAACAGAAGTTTATTTCTCTCATGTTACACCTTCATCATGGATCAACTGAGAACTCCACTCTGCCTAGTCCTGAATTCAGGAAATGAGAGAGCAGCCACTGCCTTGTCACAGCGAGGCAAAGCACAGACAGCTCTTGAAGTTTTCTTTAGGATGTGGCACTTTGTAGCATCTGCTCACATATTTTTGGCCAAAGCAAGTCACATGATCATGCCCAAGATCACAGAGTGGGGAAGTATAGTCTCTCTCTCTCTCTCTCTCTCTCTCTCTCTCTCTCTCTATATATATATATATATATATATATATATATATATATATATATATATATATATATATATATATTAGGGGGTACTGGGGAAGACAGGGTCTCACTGGATTACTTAGTGCCTCGCCCAGGTTGAGGCTGACTTTGAATTTGCGATCTTCCTGACTCAGGCTCCCATGCTACTGGGATTACAAGCATGTGCCACCAGACCCAGCTGTTGCTGGTATATTCTAAACTTTCAAGTCACATGTTTGTACATGAAACATAGCTGATCCTTCAGATTTGTGGGTTCTTCATCTATGAATTCAATCAACCATGGATTGAAAATAGTCAGGAAAAAAATGTGTTTGTGATAAGCATGTACATATTCTCCTGTCATTATTCCCTAAATGAAATAGTGTAAGAACTACTTATAACATTTATATCATATTAGATGTAAGTAACCTAGAGATAATTTAAAGCATATGAGAGGATTGCATGGGTTCTATACAAATATTATGCCATTTTATATAAGAAACTTGAGCATCCGTAGATTTGGGGATCCATGGGAATTTCTGAAACTAACCTTTCTCAGATCTTCAGGGAGGGTTTAGCCACAAATGTGTGCCCACTGAGCTTCACTGCAGGATTTCTCTCTGCCCCTCTGACCTTGCTAGTGTCCTGTTGAAGAAAGTCACTTTTTTATTTTTGTTTTAACTGACTGAATTTCCCAATACAGTTCCCAATGTATTCTGCCATCTCCCTTCTCTGTAAGGACTCAGAAAGGGGATCAGTGATCAATGCTGTGTGGCCAACACATAAACTGGTGGCTGAAAGGGCTCGCCCCTTCTTTTCTCCTGTTTTGCAAAGCTCCATCATGAGAGTAACAATGCTGTTATCTCTTGCTTTCATCTGCTGCCCAAAAAATGCATTGGCTCATAGGAGGCAAGTCTTGGGAATATGGAAAACTTTCTCTGTTTTTGAGTGAAGGTCAAGAAATATTTACTGAGCCTCTACATTAGGCTAATAATGGGGATATAAAGATAAATAAGTTTTGTTCTCTGCTCCTAGAAACTCACATTAAATGGGACAGGCCAGTGTTTCTCAGCCCCAGAGTGTGCACTAGAATCACCTGGGGAGACATAAAATACTTTGCTGATACCCAATGCCAATGTTCCTTGTTTAATTGCTATGAAGCTAGGCTCAGGCATCCTATTTATTATTTATTTATTTAGGAGTTGAGCCCAGGGGATTTCTCCCATTAAACTACAGCCCTATTTCTTTTCATCCCATTTTATTTTTTAATTCGAGATAGAGTCTGACTAAGTTGTCCAGGCTGGCCTCAAACTTGCAATCCTCCTGCCTCAGCCTCCCAAGTCACTGGAATTATAGGCATGTACCATCAGGCCCTACAGGCACTAGCATTTTTAAGAAGCTCTCTGACTGATTCTAATGTACAGAGTTGAAAATCACTGGCTATGATGGATAAAATGTCAGATGATTTCAACATCATATTTTAAATATTTTTGTTGAGGATGGAAGCTGAAGCATAAGCAGATACATTATATCATAATAATTAGATCTTGTTCATTTCATGCTTGGTGCTTGGCTAGGTAGGCACTTTACAAACATGATCTATGCTCCTCAATATAACCCTCCCTATTCAAAATCCTTACTGTCATCTCATAGGTGAGACAACCAATGCCCAGGAACCTTATATAATTTGACCAGTTGCATAACTACCAAGTTTTATAGCCAAGTTCAAAAGTAGGACCACCTGGGTTCAAACCTACAAACCATCCAAATATTTGCAGTTTTTCCAGAGTAGACTGCACTTGTCCACCATTTTCCTAGACAATATATATGAAAGCACAGAAAAGCACAGAAAGTTGACCTGCTGCATTTGTGTTGCTCCTGTAGACATTCTTTAGGTTCCTTAATTGTGCCTCCTAACATTTCCCTTGCTCCTTTTCCTATATTCTTATTCACATTCCTATTGTTTTGGGAGAGAAGGACACACTGGCAAGATAGCCTAAGTTCAATTCTAGAGCCATTAGCTCATCCTCTTGGCTCTTGGTGTTATTGTGCTATTTTCCCCTGGAGCCTGGTATCATCAAAGTTCCTCCTACTTGTTGTGTAACTGACCTGCGAAATTGAGCTGTGAGCCAAGTCTGTCTGGATCACGTAGGCTTGCAGAAAGATTGCTGAGCCAAGTACTTCCAAAATAAACCTAGTTAAACAAAAGCGCAAAGTGTGGTAAACCCAGCACACAAGAGGGAGGGGTTCAGAAAACTGTCTGCCATTCCTGAAAGCAAAGTGGGGTCTCCAACACTGGACTTCCCCTGTGTAGGGACAAGGATTTGGCTCTTACTGAAAAATCTAGAAACTGATAGGAATGTCGCTTTTGTGTGCTTTAGAATAAACTGGAAAACCATTACTAAGTTGCTTCCTTTCAGTGAAATATCTTCAAATTTTCTAAAATCCTTAGGCCACCAGGACCCCAACCTTTATCTATCAAGTTTAAACAAATCTAAGAATGCGACCATCAATGATGATGAGAACTTCAGAAACTTGGGTTTTACAGGAATGTGCAAAATGGGGTCCCAAACAGTATCTCTTCATCTTTGTCTTTCACCACGATGAAAATCTTGGACAAATCCCAATGACTACTTGTTTCTACATTCTATCCTGTTTTGTAAAGGGAACATAACAAAAGGTGTTTTCCTGTTACTTACCTGTAGAGCCCTAGAGATTATAATGAAAATGAAAAAGACGACCAAATCTTGAGTTCTTCAAGAGAAAAGAACCATGAGTCTCTATTATTATTATTATTTTTTTTTTTGGTTGTTGGAGATGGACACAATGCCTTTATCTTATTTGTTTATTTTTATGTGGTGCTGAGGACAGAACCCAGTGCCTCATGCATGCTAGGCAAGAGCTCTGCCACTGAGCTACAGCCCCAACCGAGTCTCTATTGTTAAAAAATTAATTTCATTTGCCTTTTCTCCTTTCCAGCCTTTTCCTTTCCCATCCCATCTGCCATCATAAGGAGACTATTGGCATATCTGAGGCCACAAACACAACTTGTGTGCCATAGTGTGTGGAGCATGGAGTCTGTGACCAGGTAGGGCATCAGGAATTATCTATGGCTTTTGTGCCCATCGTTAGCTGTCCTAACTCCACTCCCCAACTCTCCATCTCCTTTTGCCACTGCCAAACTGTCATTTCATAGTCTTTTACCAGATGGTAGGAAGAGCTTCAAGCTCACTGGTTGAAGAGAGAAAAATTGATTTAACTCACTAAACAGACATCAGAATAGAGAGGAGCTGAGTGTGGGTGAGGCAGGAACGTCTGCACATTGATACCCAGCTGCTCAACAGGCTAGTCTCCAGCTGAGAGTTGGGCCAACAAAGAGTGTCTGTAAATTGCCTCTGTACCTCTAGAGCCCATAATTGTAGCTTTCCAAAAGTCAACAGGAGGGTAATTTGGTTGGAGCCCAAATTCATCCTTTCCACAAAGTCTTCCTGAGAATTCCCAGCAGGGAACCTTGGCTAGATCCTTCCCAATAGCCTTCTGCTCAACTTGCAGTACAACAGGCCAGCCCAGGGCATTATAGGAAGAATGGGAACGAATAGGCATCACAAGCTAAAGAAGGCAGTGGACTCAGAGACATGCTTCACTTATACCCAAATTGGCCAAGGACCGAGTTGAAGACTGAAAGACAAGTATCCATGCTGCCATCTCCAAATATTCGTGATGTTCTCACTGATGATACTAGCATTCAGCCACTCATATCTCCAGGTTGTACTCGTTATCCCTGTGGAAGTGGAAGCACATCTCTCCTTGGGTTTGCTCTTGCCCTGATGACCCAACTGAATGGGAACTGTTCTCTCAGTGTTCTCATGGGCTTCCTGATCCTGGAGACTGTGAAACAAGGAGCTGAGAGTATCGCTGGTGTGTTAGCTTTCTTTTGCTGTGACAAAAATACCCAAGATAATCAACTCAAAAGGAAGAAAGATTTCTTTTAAGACACTAAAACTGACCCAAAGGCTCCATGTCATCACTCAAATATTGGGGTCATTTTAATCTAGAGTCAACATTTTTAGGGTGATTTATTTTTCTAGTGGAAATGCTAGATTTCTAGCAATTATTTGCTATAAAATAATCAAACCTTTTCCCTCCCAGCTATCTATGCCTATGGACATCTATAGAGACCAATGTTACTTCCCCCTCCCTCAAATCTTTCCCATAAAAATACTGTTCTGAGTGGTTATAAACTATCCTACTATTAGGAGAGACAAGTGAAAAATGTTTTGATTAGCCAGGTGGGTAACCCAGGTGTTATGGCTGGGATCTTAAAAGTCCTCCACAGGCTCATGTGTTGAAGGCTTGGTCCTCAGCTGATGGTTCTGTTGGGAAGCAGTGGAACTTTTAGGAGGTGGGGCCTAGTGAGAGGAAGTTAGGCTATTTGGGTTGTACCCTTTAATGGGTTATTAGGACTCTGTCCCCTTCCTCTCTCTTTGCTTCCTGCCACTGTGAGGTGAGCAACTTCACTCTATTGCACATTTTCTGCCTTGCCACAGGCCCAAAGCCATGGAGCAAGGGACTGTGGACTGAAACTTCTAAAACTTTGAGCCAAAATAAATCTTTCTTCCTTTTAGGTTGATTATTTTGGGTATTTTTTCATAGCAAAAGAAAGATAACACACCAGGGATGCTCTTAGCTCCTTGTTTCACCGTCCCCAGGATCAGGAAGCCCATGAGAACAGTCCCCATTCAGTTGGGTCATCAGGGCAAGAGCAAACCCAAGGAGAGATGTGATACCACTTCCACAGGGATAACAAGTACAACCTGGAGATGTGAGTGGTTGAATGCCAGAGTAGAAAAGTTTCTCCATCTCTCTAACCTCTAATTTGGACCAGAAAAGGCTGACAGCTTGATTTATCATCATGATGGAATTTTATGCCCTCAAATAATTGCTAGAAACCTAGCTGTTCCACTAGAAAAATAAATCACCCTAAAAATGTTGACTCTAGATTAAAATGACCCCAATATTTGAGTGATGACATGGAGCCTTTGGGTCAGTTTTGGTGTCTTAAAAGAGAAAGGAAGTTATTTTGAAGGGTTGCTTATTGGAAAGTCTAATACAATCATGCTAGCTGCCCAAGCCAATTGTAAAATTGCAGATTTATTGTGTTTAGCAGAAATGCAGTCTGTATGTTTGAAATATTATCCAAATGACCTGACTTCAACTTAGAAATCTTATATGAATTGAGACAAGTGAATTAGGGAGGACTTTTGCCTCCGGCACTAGAGGGTTTGTGAGAGGTGAATCAAGAACCATTTATAGTAGTGATAAAATACTATATTTAAGACTGTAAAAATCTGGCATACAGGGTCTCAGTTCAGAAGTAAATTCATTTTATATGCTTGACAAAGGAGCAACTGAAAACTTTTACAAATGGGAAGCATGACCTATTGAGATCTTAAAGATAAATGTCAACTGTTCTTTGGGACTAGGTATGGTAATTACACCCTCAAATGTTGAAATGCAAATCAGAATCAAAGTTAGTAACTGCTCAACTTTACCACAGTACAAATGGCTAACGACAGTTACCCAAAGCCATTGTCCAAGTGTCACATTATGTACTCAAATATGCATTAATGGGATAGGCCCCTTGAGAACATAGAAAGTGACAGGGGAAAGCATCAGAGTCTCGCCCAATTGACAGAACACCTTGTCTGATGGGACATTATGCTTTTGCTTTGCCAAGAAGCATATTTCATTTGGGAATCCTATGTCTGCTTCGAACCAGAAGTAGCTAGAACTACTTCCAATAATGCCTGACAACTGACAGATATGTGCATTAACCAAGAGATTCTTATTAACTTTAGTCCCCTACACATCTCTGACCTCATCAGAGTGACCACCCCTCTGCTCACCCTTACTCTCCAGCTACTTAGAAGGTCCTGGTCTTGATAACCTCCAGCCCATTCTTGTCCAAGGCCTCTGCACTGGTTGTTGCCTCTACCTGGAATGCTTTTCCTGAGATATTAATGTGGCTGAGATATAATGTGGCTGTCTCCTTCTTGTCATCCCATCTCAGTTTAAATATCATTTCCTAAAAGACTTCCTCACTGCACCAAACCCAGCCTCCCTCTCTATCTCTCTTTCTACACATACACACATACACACACACACACACACACACACACCAATCATCCAACTTTAATCCTGGCAGATTGTATGCAATTATCTGACATTTAAATTTTTTATTGACTTTTTCAATTCGTGTGCTGTATTTCTTCCCTCATTTATAATGTAATTTCCATGCAGGGAGAGAATTCATCTCCTATACTTACTACTGTATAATCTACACATGGAGCCACGCTCACCACACATACGTGCTCCACTGTAATTTTTAAATATGTAAATGGTAGAGTCTTGAAATGTGAATCTTTGATGAATGGTTTGAAGGAGCTCACCTTACTTAGGGCAGTCATTTGGTACTAGTCCTTCACATCCTCATCTTAAAGCCGCAGGTACTGGCTGGGAGGATGGGTTGCCACCCTTGCCTTCCTACCAGCCCCTACACCCAGTTTAGCCAGGACAGCTTTACTTTTATGTTTCGTCCTTTGTCAGGCATTTGATCTAAGGGAAGGAATTATTAGCAATGGGTGTCCACTTATGCCACATGATTTTCTTCTGATTTACAATTCCATCTAATACCTATCTTATCATGCCTGCCCACTTTTTCAGGTGTTTGGAATGATGGCTTTCAAAATTATCATAAAGACAGAAAATTTCTTCAAACTTCCCGTTAGATACATTAAACGTAAGCCCTGATCAAAGAAAGTACAATATTTAAGTAATCTGCCAGTTGTAGATGATACTGGAATGGCAGCATAAGGCTTAGAGATATCCATCTAGTCAGCTGAATATATTTCCTCAAAAATGTGACAAAGCTGTCAGTAAAACTATTAGGTGAATAAATAGTCAATCATAAAAATAATGACATGTACTTAATAGTATGCAGACGCCACTGGCAGGAATGGGCCCAAAGGAAGAATCACAGTGGCTTGGGTAAATCTCAGGTGTCCCCAGGTGCTTCTCATTAAGCCCTTTCACAGTATTTGTAAAGAACCTTGGTGTTCATGGTGGTATTTTTATGGAAACTAAATCCTATTCCCTTTTGTTTATGTGCCAAAATACACGAACCTTTTGTAGTCAAACTTGTCCCCACCTGCTTCTATCATTATTAAAATTTTAGAAAATACTGGAGACTCCTAACATGTATCCATGCTTAGGAAAATTGCCTCATCGTCAAGAGCAAACACTCGCACACTGTTCCATCTTTCGTTCAGTGTGTCTCAAGAACCAGGACTGAAAGTAACAATGGCCTTCTGGCAAGGCCAGTGGTTTCCCTCAAAGCACAGAAAAAAATGCTGAGCAGTCTCCTGATGCAATTTTTGACCATTAGAAAGACTGGGAGATGCTCTCTCATTGAATCTGTTTGGACTAATGACTTAGCCCATCTGGAGCACAAAAGCTTTAAACCTAAGAAAAGAGACAGTGAGGCTTCCTTGCACCTTCCCCATTCAGAGGAGTTAATAAGGGAAAATGCTGGATTACTATGATTACCCGTGACTTGAAAATAGCTTATCACCTGCCAACGTGAATGAAGGCCCCTGGAGGGTTGCAAAATGCCAGGAAGAACAATGGCCCTGGAGACAGCATCTTTGTGGTGTCTGAGAGGCACACACCAGACAGCAAAACAGCCGACCCCATAAAATGCAGCTCTTATTCTAAGTGAACCCTGAAAATCAGTCCTGGGGTGTTTCCATGCCATAGAGAAGGAGAATAGAAGAGCTTTCACAAAACAATCAGGCCCATAAAACTTGAAATGAAGGAGAGAGATAGCCAGCAATTATCCGAAAGAATCATATACTACGCAAGCAGCCAATTTGAGGTATTTCGGGATGGGGAAAACTCTCCTCAAATTTGGCAGATAATTGTCAGCCCGCTGTCTACTTCATGTGTTATTGTGTAGACTTAATCACACTGTGAAATCCCTCTTGTCTTCAGACCTAAGTGCCACTGGAATGCTGTTAGAGTGGTCACATGAGGTTCATTAGGAGGAAGAGCTTGGCTTTGTCAAGCCTGGGTCTTTGGCTGACCCTCGGAATCCTTTCTCCCTTATCACAAAGCTCCTGTGTTAAGGCCATTGTAGATGCTCACGCATCTCCCAGCCCACAAGACATAATATCTCAGTGGTGGCCTGACTCATTGGCAGGTGCTAAGCTTTTATTTCTATTATTAGAAATGTTTGTTTCCTCGTGAATCATTTAAATTAACTATTACCACAGCCTGAGTGGCGATGGCCAACTTTTCTCTTTATTTACTGTAACTTCAAAACAACTAGAATTTATTTGTGAATTTTTGTTCTCTTGGAGAATGAATACAATGAGAAAGGGCTCTCAAAAATTGAAGAGGATAGGCTTTTTTGTTCAGTAATGCATTGCCCTCCCTCCTCAAAGTCCACACACACATGTGTGAGCACACGCACATGCTCAACTCCCACAAACACACAGGTGCATGCTTCTGGGCCGCCTTTGCCCAAGGTGTTCTAACATGGACCTGGAGGGTGGATAGACTGATTTATGCCAGAGACCATGACATGTACTATATTAATTGATGGGAAAGCAAATAATGTGAAATTATTTCCATCTTTCATTGCCTTCTCTAGATAAACCAGCTTTGCTCTCATCTTTGTGCTGCTTCTAATGTACTTCTCAGACTCTGAATTCCTAGCTCTCAGATGAACATATTACATTAGAATGATCTTCAAAGTGCCTATGTTTGGAGAACTGAGTGCTGAGAGGATCTTTCCATTTTTCTCCGCCATCCCACCCCACACATATTCACACACACACATGTATCATGTGGAGATGTTATTTCTTCATACGGAGATAAGAATTCCCTTCTTATTCTAAAAAATACTGAGTTGTTGTCTTTTGGGTTTTTGTTTTGTTTGTTTGTTTGTTTGTTTTTAAGACAAATATTGTATTGTTACCCAAAGCAAACCGGCCCTGATATGTATAGCTCTCAGCCATGGACAGTGTAAAACGTAATTCCTGATTACCTCATGTGTACCCCACTCTGTCAGATAAAGAAACATAAAAGAAATAGTTTTGATCAAATAACTAGAAGCACTGGGCTAATGGCCAGTAAGATCGCATTTATTTCTCAAGCTACTGCTAATTGGCTGTTCGGCTTTAGTTAAGTCCCTGAAAATTTCTGGATCTCAGTTTCCTGTATCTGTAAAACTTGGGGAGAGGTAGAAATTGAACAAGATCAAGGGTGGTCAATTCAAGTATGTACTGGCATGTACCAAGGTTAAGTGGGCCAGCTGGGAACTGAGGCCCATAGTAATATCTCGGTTGGCAGGAGTCATTTGTTACTCAGTCCCAATCCATTATTGCATGCAAAACTTGAAGTTATCCAGACTTTTGTGATTTTTTTTTGATTGTTATTTGGTGCTGGGGATTAAAGTGAGGGACTCATGCATGATAAGTATGCACCCTGCTGCTGAGCTATACCCCATAGCCCAAATCTTTTGATTTATTTAAACATAGTGCGGGTCAGTCAACATTGTGCTGGCCAAACAAATCATTCCTGAAAACTAGATTCCAGTCAGTCCCTTACAGACAGTGGAACTCTCAGGTCTTGCCTTCCCTTCTGTGGATGGCATGTAGGGTCAGACAGCAATTGATATACAAACCGCATATTCAGAGGAGTGTATATAACACAGGGAAGATGGTCACTAAGTCCTTCAGGCTACCAAATAATTACAACATGTACTGATCATTCATCACAGTTTCAGCAGCTCCAAGTGCCACTAGTGAAAACTGAGATGAGATTGCAAACTTCTGAGAAGGAGACACTCAAAAAGAACATTAAAGGAAACAAAGCTCATTTTTAACTACAGGACATTTCTAGCCCATGGAAGAACAAATGGAAAGAACAAAATGGAAGGATTTCTGTATGATTTACCATACAACTCTGGAGACTTAGCAAAGCCTCCCATAGCTGTAAGAAATAAAAGCCTAGAAGTACAGAGAAAAGGACAATCAAAACATGCTGTGTGTTCCACACAAGTCATCAAATAACACGGGAGAAAATGCACAGTGATAAAAATACACCGAACGCAGCAAAACTCTCAGATCAAGACAAACATTTTTGAAGAAAACCCCACTTCCAAACTCTGTGACGTTTTTAAAAGGTGGAACAATAGACAAAGGCTCCAAAGCTAGGAGAAAAGGATAGATTCTCTGGCTGGTGCCTCCTGATTAATGAGTAGAAAGTGATCCAGTTGCTATAGCAACTTGAAGATACACAAAAGAAAACATCACTTCCTTAAAATATGCCGGATGATGAATAGGCAGAGTCTTTCAAAATATCTCTGTAAAAATATGAGCAACTTTTTTTAAAAGAGCAAAGCATACAGGATGGCTGTTAGATTTTTTCTATTTTTCAGATAACAGGATTTGTTTACATAAACTCTGGTTTGCTTACACAAACCAGCAGTTTGGGCAAAAAGTAATGACCAGAAAATATGTCTTTTGGAGAATAAAATTTTGTTTTTCAGCAGTTTTGTTTCTGTTTAAGCAACAAAGGAGATAAATGGATGTTGTCCTGTTTTCCTCTTTTTTTCAACAATATCTTTACTTGGAGAATTTCCTTGGATGCTGAGTATGTGAACCCCAAAAGACAGGAAATGAAAGGTTATGCTTGCTGCAACCTTCCCTTGTCTGTCTGAATGGAGAAATAATAAAAGATATGATTTTGGTGGGACTGAACACCCAGTCCTCTTGGCTCCTCTAGCCTGGCTCCTGCCAGAAATGGGCACTTATTTCAGAATCTAAAGGATTGTTTTGTTTTGCAACAGGCTGTTTAGCTTTGGCAAGAATCCTAAAAAGATTAGAGATGCAAAGCAAGGTCTTGAGATGAAAACTGCAATGATTATCTAACCTGGAGATCCCATAAGTGGGGGACAGAGGGTCGTTAATTTAATGATTTGGGTAACTGTTAGTGCAAGGCTGTTGACATCAGGCCCAGCTGAAAGGTCCCAAGGCCTATAGCCTAGACAGATGTTCTTTAGCTGAAAATGTGATATGAGCTTTTGTTAATCAGTAGGAGGTCAGTGATCTTGAATAGCATAATAAGCCTGCATGGTATAGGTTTTTTAGTGCAAGTATGTGAATATTCTTATTAAGCAAGAAAGTGTAATCTTAAATAAAGGCTATATTGACAAGAGATGGAGAAATCACTTGAAATTCAGGGGAGCAGAAGTTCTCAAATCTGCATTCTTTGTGATGTTAGACAATAATTGAGTGTTTAAATCAGTTTTTTTTTTCATTGCTATAAGAAAATACCTGGGGCTGGGTACTTTATAAAAAAAAAGAGGTTTGCCTAGCTCCTAGTTTTGGAGATCAGAAGTCCAAGACTAGGTGGCTTCAATGATTTGTATCATAGTAGGAGTTCATGAGAAAGGTAAATGGTAAATCAAATGGTAAAGCAGGAAGCCAGAGAGTGGGGAGAATGCTCCTTTATAACTCACTCTCTTGGGAACTAATCAGGGTCCCAAGAAAATGAAGTTTATCTATTTGAAGGGCAACATATCCAATGACTTAACCACCTCCCACTAGTCCCCACTTGTTAAAAGGTTCCACCACCTCTACACCTTAATTCAGTATGACCTCATTTTAATTTGATTGCACATGCAATGACCCTGTTTTCAAGTAGGCTCATTTAAGGGTTGCACCCATAGGAACCAGGTATTAATACTGGAAACTGTCTTTTGTGACATAATTTTATCCACAAGTTAGTTGCCAAGTCATTTCTACTTTCTAAATATTTTTCACTCTGTCTAAGTCTACCCATCTCAGCTACAACCATGCATCACTGAACAATGAGGAGAGGTCTGAGAAGGGGATCACTAGGTGAATTTGTAGTTCTGTGACCATCCTACCATGTGCTTACACAAACTAAGATGGCTATGACATCACTAGGCAATATAATCTCATGGGACCACCATTGCGTGTATTATCCCTCATTGGCCAGAACATCATTATGAGGTACCTGGCTTGGCTACACCTTAGTTCAGGCTGCTGGCGTACTTCTCTTGGATACAGCAATGATCTTCTAATTAATCTCCCTAATTCCAATCTCTTTTGACTCTCTCACATCTCCAAATCCATTCCCTACACTATAATTATGTTGTTGTTTCTAAAAGGTGAACCTGATGGTGGCAGCTGCCTACAAATCTAAAATGATTAACCATGGCCCTAAGTGAAATCCCTACTCCCAAGCATGACATAGAAACTTCTTTATGGTGCAGCGGCTGGCCTCATCAGCCTTCCTCTCCCATCTCTTCTTGCTTCCTCGGGACCCAGCATCTATTCTTTACTCTAGCTCTCTCAGGCTCTTTGCAATCCACTTTGGTGCTTTTATCGTCCTTCTATTTTCAAGCATGTATGTTTTAAGTTGAGGGCAATTATGCTGTATTTTGACAAGCTCTTGATGATCACTCTACAGTTTCTTCAAGAAGAAACTCATGAGCCTTTTTTTGGGGGGGGGGGCGGTACCAGGGATTGAACTCAGGGGCACTCAACCACTGAGTCGCATCCCCAGTCCTATTTGTGTCTCGCTTTTGCTGACGCTGGCTTTGAATTCACAATTCTCCTGCCTCAGCCTCTGGAGCTGCTGGGATTTTAGGCATGCACCACCGCAAACCAGCTCATGAGCTGTAAAGGAATTTTCTCCATAGGTTTAGCTCTCTCTAGTTTCAGGCTTTTCCACATGAAACAACTTTCTCTCCTTTTCCTCTCTCTCTCTCTCTCTCTCTCTCTCTCTCTCTCTCTCTCTCTGTCCTCCCTGTAATTTATCTTTCAGGTCTCGGCCAAGCCTTTGCTGCTTCAAGGGACTTCTCTTTAACTGACACCTCCACTACCCTGTGCCTCCCCTACACACACACACACACACACACGTCCCACCTTACTTATTGCTCTATTCTCTTCTTAGCAAATTGTTCATGATTCTGTTAGTGACACTGACCATACACTGTCCCTTGCAACATCTTTTTATTTGCTGCATTTTCCCCAGGCCCTAAGTTCCGTATTGTACTAGGAACATGTCACCATTGTATCCCTAATATATAATAGGGTTCAGAATATATTTGAGGAAGGAATGAATTCATGTGGAGCATAACACTAGGAACAATGGTTGCATATTTCCTTACTAGGGCACATCATTCACTGTATCCCCACCAGGGACGATCTTTACAAAATTTATTGGAAGCTCAGGGAAAAAGATACATTCGATCAGGAGAACTAGAGGACTCAAACAAAATGCTTAGTGCCCTCACTTACAACTGTTGCCGAGGGCCTTGGACCTAAGTTTTCCCTTCTGGGTTTTTTATTTCATGCCCTTCATCAACCTTTCAAAGGATTTTAATGTTCTTTCATCCACCAAATCTTCAAGTCTTTTTCTCAAAGTGTTTTCTTTCTTATTGCATATTTTATCCCTGAATCCTTCTCCAGAAGCTAATGATTATTTTCTTGGGTATTCTGCAATTTCTTTGTGATGGGTCTTCATATTATTTTTTAAATTAATATAATCATAATAATGATATTATTTGTGCTCCTTCCTGGAACCAATAATTGATGTATTTTAATGATTCTGGAAAATTCTCAGGCATTCTATTCTCTTTGAATATTGACTCATCCTATTCTCTAATTCTCTCTTTTAGGAACTTTGTCATTTGTTAGACCTTATCGTTCTAACTTTTTGTGTTTTAACCATGCTTTCCTGCATTTTTTTATGTTGGTGTTTCATTGTTGTTGTTTGTTTTTTTACTTTGTACCAGGGATTGAACCCAGGGATACTTTATCACTGAGCCACCTCCCCAGAACTTTTATTTTATATTTTGAGCCAGGGTCTTGCTAAATTGGTTAGGGCCTCATTAAGTTGCTGAGTCTGGCTTTGAACCTACATCCTCCTGCCTCAGCCTCCCGAGGAGTCACTGGAATTACAGGTGTGAACCACCACGACCAGTACCTGTATTCTTTTTGTCTCTATGAGCTAAAATTTTCATCTTTTCTTTGTCTCTGAGTTTCTAATTCTTTTTCTGCTATGCCTAACCTACTATTTAATCTATCCATTGAATTATAGATGCTGAATCTCATACCATTCTCTTATAAAAATTATATTTGGTTCTTTACCAAACTGTTTAATCCCTTAATATTTTTCAAGATACCTTTCTTTCTTTAAAACTATTAAAGATTTGGTATTTTTATATTCTTGCCAGATAATTTCAAGATCTGTAGTCTCTGTGTACCTGATTCTGCCATCTGTTATTTCTGCTAATTTTCTCTCGTAATGACTGATGTCTTTGTGTGGTTTATGTCTTTAAACCATGTCCATTTTCCTGGCAAAAAATGACATATGAGACTACTTTGAGGTCTAGGCTAAGGTTTTACTTATCTAGAAGGATTTTCATTTACTTCTATCAGTTGCTTTGGGGTACTACCTCCCTGGGACTACTTAAGTCGAGTTTTCCTCTAGAGATGTCCCAGAAAACACAGGTAACATTAAACCTACATTCCATTCCATTTATCATTACTTTCTTTTTGTTCTTCTTGGGTTTGGTTTGGTTTTAATCTGCCCCAAATCAAAATAAGACCAAGATGATTTTTTGTGTTCTCTTTCTCCAGCAAGTTTATTTTCCATTTATAAACTTGCACTAAAACTGTAATGTTCCCATACAGTCCTGCATTTTACCTGGCAACCCCAAGTATACTAAGAATGCTCTGAATTTTTTTTATTTATTAAGAAAGAGAAGTAAAAGCCCAATTAAGTGGGAAGAGAGAGGGAGAATCATGATTTGGTATTTTTGGGGCCCTGACCAAATATTTTGTCCTGTGCACAGTGGTTTCTCTCTAATTGTCTTCTTTAATTACTGTCCTGTCACCAGACTGCAAATTCCTTGAAGGCAGGGTTCTCCTTTATTGCCTGCATATATTCCTGATAACAGCCAATACAGGGTATGGAGTGAGCATGTGACCAGTTAAGTGTGTGTTTATTCCACCAAGTCCATTTCACAGCCAAGAGCTTCTCTTTTCTCATCCATGTATTGTACTCCAGCCCAGACCAGCCCAGGAACCATCTTGGTCTCCCTCCACTCCCCAACATCTTGTCATCTAATTTTGACTTCACTACTTTGGCTTCTCTCAAATCTTGAGTTTTCCATTACTGCAGCCACAGACTGAATTGATACCTGATCATTTCATCTCTCACATATTCCTTTAAAAAGTGTTCTTCGTGGGGCTGGTGCAGTTCAGTGGCAGAGTGCTCGCCTCACATGTGGGAAGCAGAATCACATAAAAAATAAAATAAAGGTATTGTATCCATCTACAACTATTATATTATGTATGTTGTAAGAAATCCTGGTTTAGTTTAGCAGGATGTATAACTTTCCATGGGTAAATGAGCCATTTTTCACATAGCACAAGGATGGTAAATCAGATTACATTAGAACTTTTTTAAAATATAAAGCTTCCCATTACTTCTGAATTAGAAGATAAATCTCTTATTCAGATCAATAAGACCTTATTTGATCTGGTCCTGTCCATGACCCTGGCCTCATCTGTTATTCTCTTCCTTTTTCTCATCCTCACTAGCTGATTTGATGAACAGGTCTAGCTTTCCCTGGACTCAGACCAGTGCGCCCAATCCTCAGAACTTCAAATGGCCTGACCAGGAAGGACAGTGCACGCCTCTAATCCCAGTGATGTGGAGGCAGAGACAGGAGGATTGTAAATTCAAGACCAGCCTCTGCAAGTTAGTGAGATCCTGACTCAAAATAGAAGAATAAAAAGGGTGGGAATTAAGCTCCTCAGTGGTAGTGCATGCAGATATTCAATCCCCAACATGGCCAAAAGAATTTTTAAAAAAGGGGAGAAGAACAACTTCACATGGCCAGCTCCTTATTAACATTCTGATCTCTACTCAATGTTGATTCTTGAAACTCCCTTTCCCTAGCTAGTCCTGCAAAATGAGGACCTTTCTTCTCTACCATAGTCTCCTCACTCTCTGCCCTTAATCTGAATTTATTTATTTATTTTAGTTCCTGGAGCATCTGGTACTGGAGATGAAGGAAAACAAAAAGCAAAACACTTCTTTTCAAGGAGCTTACATTTTAGAGCCGAATTCGTGCATTTTTTTTTCAAAGAAAGTGTTGTACTTTATTTACCTTCTAATAATTATCTTATTTTTAAAGTTGTGTTTTTCTCCCTAAAATGTAAGAAAAACATGTGTGAACATGCAGCTGTGGTGAGCCCTCCTTGTAGAAATCAGCTGCATACATTCATTCATGCCTTCCACCTGCTACTACCCAGAGAAGCATGGGATCCACAAGCAGCTTGCCTATTATGATATCCCATTGTTGGAACCAGAGGACTTGGTAAAGTCCAGTGGAGGACTGAGCCTCTTTTAGCCAACATTTGTAAACAATGATTTCCATTATTTATTCAGATCCCTGCTACTACTATATCCCTCCAGGGGGCTGTGCCCCATTGTTAGCTGCGCCATTTTCATTACTGCCAGTTCAAATATTTATTCATTGTCCTTGGACACCAGTGAGGACAAAAAGATTGAAAAGCATCAACAACCTCCCCAACCAAATACTTTGTATCCCAGCACCATTGAGCCTTCCAGAAAAATCTTCTGCTTTGGCAAAGCTGTCAGAAGATCCATTTTGTATTTGAATGTTAATTATTTGAAGCAATTCTAAGTTCAAGGCCTATTTGAATTATGTACTTCTTAGTGCTATTTGGGGCTTATAATTAGTTGCACTCTTTGGGCATATAAATCTCTTACCCAATTCATTATCCTCAGATGGATTGAAGAATGTCAGCCACTCTCCTGAAAATTTGTGCAGTGTTGTTCAATAACTAAATACATATTTACTCTAGGAGAATATGCATCATGGACAATTTGCTTAATTATATCTCAAAGCAATCCAAGGATTGGTCGCTTGTAGAGGTGTTCGTGCCCTTAAAGGGAACAATGAAACATCTTAGTAGGTTGGATGTTCTGCTGGGGCTCCAGTTGGCTGCAGGTGCTGAGAAAGAGAATCCTCTAAGAGTGTTTGGCCTTAGTGATGGTCTCTGGTCTGGTTGGTGAGTTTGAGGCAGAGCCAATAATAATCCATTGCCTAGTCATCTGCCTCCTTTCCAGAATCCAACCAGAAAAACAATTCATTTTCAAAGTGAATTTTATCTGAAGAGTTTGTACAAACATCTGCCACTGTTTGAACCATACCCTTTGGAAAAACATCAGTCCTGTACTGATGATGTAGGGTTAGGAAGGGAAAGAGAACAAAAAAGAAGAGCACTGGGAAGGGAGAAAAAATAAGGAGCATAACCAACAAAAAGTTCCCTTAGGGTGGATTTGTGGGAGTGCTGTTTCTAATCACATGGTCCCAAGGAAGCCTGAAACTCAGAGACAGAACATCTCCTTCTTTCCTTCCTTCCTTCCATTCCCCACCACCCCCATCCTTTGTTGTTGTTGCTATTGAGACAGGGTCCTATTATGTTTCCCAAACTGGCCTCAAACTTCGCAGCTCAAGTGATTTCCTTGCCTCAACCTCCCCAGTGCCGAGACAACAGGCGCATGCCACTCCACCCCACCCCACCCACCTCTGGCTTCTTTCTTTTCTTAGTAACATTTTGTTCTAATTGATCCTGTAATGCACATCGATTAAGAAAACACAGAAATAAATAAATAAATAAATACACACACACATGCACACATAAATGGGAAAATTTAGAAACATAGATATGCACATGTAAATAGAATCAGAGATTAATATTTAATTTTTTCCCTTCTGATGTTTTACAAATATCTATGCATATGGATATATAGACTTATACATGCATATCAACACATATTCATAGCTGTGGATCATTCTTGTCCACATAACCTATAATGAAAATTATTCCATGTCATTAAATACTCTTGAGAAAAAGATTTGCAGTGCTATTCATTAGCTCATCTGATGTCAGTATACCATCTTTTTAAACATATTTTCAGTAGATAAAAATCTCAGGTTGTTTTTTGTTGAGACATGATTACTGGTTATTTTATGAAAAATGTGTTCTAAGGAATAAGTTTGCATACTAAATACATAGAGGGTTGTGGAAAGGTGGGGAAAGTGTAATTGAACCGTGTCATTTAAACACTTTCATTCATATCTATGTTTCCCACTTATTTTCTGACTAAAAAATGCTAGGTGAGCTAGTTAATTAAATCAAATAGTGTATAAATAAGGAAAAGCTGGAAGCCAAGTGCAGAGGACTCCTTATATACATTCTCATGAGTGACACTATCAAAGGGCCATTTCTTCCATGTATGACATGTTTTTGCAAGGTTAAATATGGCCTTTGTCAGGTATGGTCTGAGTCACTGGTTTCTAGAGATAGATGTGCCAAGGCTGCAGAAAAAAATAGAATGTATGTTCATTTTTTAAAGTTATCCTCTTAAATTTTCTGTGTTTACACACATCTTTAATACATGTAAAATAGTCATGCACTCATGCATAATTGTTTTAGCCAGCTTTTTTGCTGCTGCCACCAAAAAACTTGACAAGAGCAATTAGAGGAGGAAATGTTAATTTTGGGGGCTCACAGTTTCAGAGGCCTCAATCCCTACATGGCCAGCTCCATTGCTCCAGGACTGAGGTGAAGCATAACATCATAGCGGAAGAATGTGGTGGAGGAAAGTGGGTCAGGAAATGGCCAACAAGAAGGAGAGAGAGAGAGCTCACACTCTCCTCACCACGACAAAATATAAACCCCAAAGGTATGCCCCCAATGACTCAAGTCCTACAGCCATGCCCTACCTGCTTACAGTTACCACCTGGTTAATCCCTATGAATGCACTGATTAAATTAAGGTTCTCATAACCAAATCATTTCACCTCTAAACTTTCTTGCATTGTCTCACACATGAGCTTTTGGGGGACACCACATATCTAAACATAACAATAATGAATAACAGTAATTAATAACAAATAATCTATGCACACATATGTGCATTATAGGTACATGGTAACTTTTTAAGCCATGGGGTTAATAGATTTTTTAAAAATTATGGAGATTGAGGCTTTGGATTTCTTTTCTTTTCTCCATATTTTTATTGATGCATTATAATTAAATATAATGGTAGGATTCATTGTTATATATTCATACATGCACATGATATAACCATATAATAATTGGCTCATATAATTCCCCAGGATTCCCCCTTTCTAGTCCCACTCCCTCTCCCTTATTGAGTTTCTTCTGTCTTTCCTAAATGTCTTTCCTTTTTTCATCTTCCTTTGATTTTCATGGATTTCTCTTATTGAAGATCTTGGTGTGAGATTAAGGCTAGAAATCTATGAAGTATGACTTGAGCCTGACTTTGACTTAATACTTTGCCTAAAGGTGGGGGACATTAGCCAGGAAGACTCTTGGGAAGGTAAACAGAGTGCTGAGTTTGGCAGAACCCAGATAACTGGACCAGGGAAGTTGACTGAGCCAAAAGATAACAATTATCTAGGAAAAGTAAACATGCAGGTTATGGTTTAATTATATTTAAGTTTAATGGAATACTTACAGATGTGACCTGAGTTAATCTAGAAGAACTCAAGAATTCTAGAATACTGGACAAAAGACTGAAAGTGGTGAGAACTAAAGATTCTCCTGAAAGCACAAATTTAACATGTTCATTTTGCATCATCTTAGAGTAACCTCCCAAATAGGTCTGTGCAGTATGGGACAGATAGTTTTAATTTATTTATTTATTTTGTGGTGCTGGGGTTGAACTCTGGACCTCATATATGCTAGGCAAGCACTGTGCCACTGAGCCACATCCTCAGCCCCCAGATAAATTTTAATAGAAGTCTTAGAGGACTGGTTAGCTTTGGGTATGAATGAAAGCCCTGGAAGCTTAAAATTAATAGCCAGAGTCAAGGTAGGAACATCCTGAAATCAAATTGATCCTACCACTTTGCAGAGTCAGTTCTGCCTACATGATATCTAAACTATGGCTAATTCTGACATATGTGGATATTCTATGAGAAAATTTTTTTTTTTTGGTATAGGGGATTGACCCCAAGGGCACCTAACCACTGACCCCAGCCCTTTTTTCCTTTTTATGTTTTATTTTAAAACAGGGTCTCATTGAGGTGCTTAGGGTCTTACTAAGTTGCTGAGGCTGGCTTTGAACACGCAATCCTCCCGCTTCAGCCTCCTGAGACACTGGGATTTTAGGTGTGCCCCACCATGCCTGGTGAGAGAAAAGGCTATTAAGAAACTGAGTTTCTTCTGTCTTTCCTAAATGAGAAATAAACATGCAAGAACAATAAAATTATAAAAAGCAAGTTAGAGGAATTTTCCCTTGTAAGTATCTTTCATTGCAGGACCCAAAGTTTATGTAAACTATAAAAATAAATCCTTTTCTGAACATTTTAAACTGTTTCATTCAATCTCAAATTTAAAATATCCCCCTTCCATTACACTGTATAGGTAACATGCACATAACTCCTCTGTGGCCCTGGTTCATCCAGATTCATTGGTGAAGGCTATGGGGACCACTAAGAACAAAATAAAATGGCAGAGTATAAGTTGACTGCTGAAGGTGAAGTTGAGAGCTGGAGTGGATGTGTCTTTGGGGACAGTGAGCTCAGTTTCCATACTACTGATCCCTAAGGACACAGTGGAAAGGTGACACAGAAGATGATGTAAAGCTCTCAAGAGTGGACACTGTAATCCTGCCCACCTTGCCCCTGTCTCATAAAAAGTACATGATAGGAATGAGTTTTCTGAAGAACAGAAGACTGTACCCCACTCTTGAAAGGCATCTGCCGACACATCCTTCTTAGCAGAGATGTGGCAGCTGCAGGCCAACAACTGTTCCAGAAGGCTTTTTTCCAAATGTGTGAGGCTCTCTAAATTCTGACCGATCAAAATATGCTCTCTCAACCCAAAGATTCAACAAGATCAAATAACCAGAGCTATTTAAACATCCGACTTTGGATAACACCTTCCAAGACAGTTAACAAATCTAGCTTGTTTATATGCCCTTTTCCCCTCCCCACCCCCTCACACATACTAGAAGCCAGGAAAATTTGTCTTTCTCCTTAAGCCCCTCTCCTTACCATCCATATGCCAAGTTGACTCAGAGTCAACTTCTAGGTTTGGGATTGTTACCATCTTCCTTAATCCCATAACAGCTGCCTCTCAGTGGTCAAGCTAAATCCATTTAGCTTATGTCTGACTTGTAGATCTTCTGGGGTGGAAAAAAAATTTTTTTTTAAATAATTGTCATTCTTTAGAACAACTGGTAATAATGAGAAAAACTAATGGGCATCGTTAGCTGTTAGAAGACACAGCTCCTCTCCTATGCATAATTCATATATGCAAACTGTTGTTAAGGTACCAAATTCACTGTGCAACTGGGCTGGAAAAGTCCCTGAACTCAAGATTACATTGGTATGCACATTTCTGAGTCTTGGTTCTGTTTAACATTTTCATCAGTGACCTGCTTAAAGGAGCAGAGAGCAAGCTCATTAAGTTCCTAGATGGGAGGGATGACCAGAACATTAGAGAACAGGATTAGAATTTCCCCAGCCTTTGCCAAATTAGCAAAACTGTCAGAGCCGAATATGTTCATCAGGGACAGGCAGAGAAAAAGAGAAAAGTAAGCTGCCCAAATGCAAGCTGAGCAGCAGCAAGTTACTTAGAAGAAGAACTGAAAAGAATATAGATGCAAAAATAGGCTCAGGGTGGGAAATGAACCAGCCCTGTGGAGCCTGGTGTTCATTAGAACCTCTGTACACCCTTAAAATGGATTCACATCATCAATCCACAGATGGCAGAAGCGTAAAGCCCTCCCAGATTTCTAAGAATGTCAGGGAGCTTTTCTTTCTCATGAGTACCTTCAGCTTCTTGGTTCTACTTAATTACCCTGGTTTTTGGTTCATTTCACTGTCCTATTTTAGTCACCTTGTTATAAACCATGTTGACACAGACATTAAAATCCATTTTCTTCCCAAGAACAAAAATCATGGCCTCCTGTTGAAGGGCCTTTGTATCACCTTGGTTGTCTTGGCTCTTGTTCAACCCTTCTAACTAAATTTCTACCCCAAGTAACTTAACAAGGTATTTTCCTAAATATAGATAGTTCTCTGCCTAAGAGGAGCTCTGGGACCATCCGTCTGGTAAGTCAACCATGGCAGGTGTCACCTAACAGGTGAGCTTGACAAAGTCAGCAAGCTTTTTCTGTGAAGTGGCAAATAGCAGATATTTCAGGTCTTTGTTGCAACCATGCAGTTCTGATGCTATACCATGAAAGCATTCATACATCATACATCATAAATGAATGTCCAAAGCTGAATTCAGTTCCAGGGTGGGCCATAGTTTCCTAACTCCTGTTAGACTGAATTTTGGAATCTTTGACTGTCAGAGAGACTTAACAAACTTCTTGTCCAATGAGCTATTTTACACCTGCAGAAACCAGGACCTAAGAAATAAGAGTGGTATTTAAGCATGCTTGTGAGACAGTTAAATCTGAGTTAAAACTTCAAACTAGAAACATGTGTCCAATCCCCAGGCCAGTGCCCTTTCCATCACTAGGCTATTTCCAGAAGGTTCTAAGGATACCTGCTTAAAGTGGCAGAGCCTCTCTTAGCAATCTTCTCACTATAATTTTGAGTGTGATACATGTACAGTAGGCAGTAGTGACATCTTGCAGCATTCTGAGGTTGATCCAAGATGAGTGTGTGACTAAAGACTGGGTGAACCACTCTCTACACCTCCCCCAAAAGGGCAGGATTTGAGAAAACCAGGACACAGACCAGACAAGATTAGAGAGTATGTGTGAAGTTCCAAAGACTTAGTTTTATTAGTTTAAAGTTAAATGTGATGTGAAATCTCCACATACCAAGAGGAATGGTTTAAGGAGCAGTTGGTGTTCATCTCCTATTACAATGGAAAGAGCAGGACTAGGGTGAGGCCAGATCATAGGAAAAAAAAAAAAAAAAAAAACAGCCAGAGGAAACTGGGGACCAGAGAAAGTGACAGGATTTCCTTAATAATCAGATCTGAGAGTGACAATGTTGGGGATGGGCAGACAGACTGAGATGGTGATTCTCAAAATCCTGTCTCTCTCTTTTAAGTCCCCTGAGAGCTGCAAGAGTGAACCCTTCTCCAAGCCAACAGGGACACATTGAGTCATTACACTTAATGAGAACAGGACAGTTTCTTTAGAAGGTTGTCAAGCGCAGAACACAAAGTGAGTGCTTGTATTTGGGAAAAATAACTGTCCCAATTTCAAAGGACCTTCTCAAATGACACTCCCTCCTATTGGCAGGCATTTAGGGAAATTCATGGGAAACCCACAGTTCTGGGTCAGACGCTTGTAATCCTTATTTGGATTTTTGGGTAGATATGACTGATGCTGTTACCCCAAGAGGGGCATGAAGGTTTTTTTGTTGTTGTTATTGTTGTTGTTGTTGTTGTTTTTCAGTGCTGGAAATCAAACCCAGTGCCTCACACATGCTAGGCAAGAACTCTACCACTCATCTACACACCCAGCCCCATGGCCAGAAGATTCTGAATGTGGATGGGGGTTGATCTAATTTGAAGACCCAGTAGCTTGGCCCTATTCCTCCTTGAAAGTCAGGCCAAGTGTTTATGAGAACTCTTATTTTATTACTTTGATAGAGATAATTCCTAGTGTACTTCTTGTTACTCATTAGAAATGGTGCAATCTGTTCAAATATCATTTCTGGACAATGCTGTTCATAAAACCATACCAGAAGATTATTTATCTCACACCACCACATTTCCAAAATTCATTTTTTCCAATAACAAAAATGCGGTTGATGGTAATTTTTCATTATTATAATTTTTTTCCAGATGATCCAGGAACCTGTACCTCATGTGCTGCAGGGTATTACATGTAAGTCTGGCCTTCTTTTTTTTCATGACACTAACTTTTCTGCAGTTTCAGCATTACTGACTTAATCCTAAATCCAGTGATTAAAGCACAGAGGCCCTGAAGCCTGAAGCAACTCTGTCCTGTGGGCTATTAATGAGCAATTCTTGGATTTGGCAATAAAAGCCCAGCTGCTTTCTTGACTCAAAAGGAGGCCTTCTTTTTCTGGATGTCATCCAGCCTGACACTGGTGTCTAGGAATCTCGCCATGGGTGACCAAGATTCAGACCTTGCTGTTTATGGACAGACCTTAAGCATATACCAACCCCAAGGAGGCTGTTTCCAAACGTCTGCATGAAGACCCTGTCCCTAACTGGAGTTGAATGCTCCAGGGGAAACCAGGTTCCGTCTTAGCTCTGTATCATCCCATGTGTAATGAGAGACGCAGAACACTCATTTAAACGAAACACAGAAAATCATCAACCTCAATGTTCTTTAATCAAAACCTACAAAAACGAAGATAGTGTGTTTCTATGTCACCTCCTTTCCTATCTTAGTCTCCCTTCCAGCTTATATTGTTGCCTCTCCTGAAAGACAAATCAAGAAAAGGAAAGAGACGAAAGGGGCAGGAAGGCCCAGGCTGATGCCAGGCCCACAGTCCATCCCTCACTGGAGGAGTTGTGTGGTATATAAACCCTCCTGTCCATTCCTTCTATGCATCCTTCATAAAGATCATCAGGGACACTGGATCAATGTTTATCTCTGAGAAAAAGGGCAGCTCAGGGAGGTGCTGGGTCATCTCATATTACACCCAAGCTAGTGGCCAGGCTCTATCAGGTCATCTCAGCATTGGTGGGTCACTTTCTTCTGTTACCACATTGCCTGTGGGATCACCAGATTCTAGGAACTCCAATTGCGGTTGTAGGTCAGGAGATGGTGAAAGGAGTGAAGATAATGGGACAACAACTGAAACATAGTTTTAAAAGATGAGTTTACTTTCTCATTTTACTAAGTATCCTTTAACTAAAATTTGGGATCAGAGTGTTTCATATTTCAGATTATTTTCCAGATTTTGGAATATCAAATTCAAACACAGAATTCATTATGTTTCATATACACCTTATACGCATAGCCTGAAGGTAATTTTATGTAGTATGTTTAATAATTTTGTGCATGAGACAAAGTTTCATGGTGTGAAATTTTCTTCCATGCTCAAGAAGCTATGAAGCTGGGCATGTTTTGCCTTTTGGAATTTTGCGTTAGAGATACTCAGCCTATTCTTAGTGGTGTGGTTTTAATCCAACATTTCCAGAATGACGTTTCCTCTACATTGTCAGGGTCTCTGCACCTCTGACCCACTGATTTAAATTATTGTTTCATTTAAACAGGGAAGGAGGGGTGCAGAAGAGGCCTCAGGTTTGACTATTATAAGATAGACCAGATGACATTTAATGAGCAGAATGTAAATGGTCAGCATGTTCGTAGTCGACATTTAGGCAGCATATGGCTTTCCACAGGATCCCGAAGCAGAATGAATGGCAGAAATGCAAGTGTTCCCTGGTGAGGTCACATGGTGGGGACACAAAATGTTCTTTGAAGAACTGGACAAGGAAAGCTTAGACTTAAAGTTAGAAAACATAGGGACATGCAGCAGTGGGCAAGGAATTCCCAGTCCTTCTTATCACTCCCCATCACTCCAATCTCACACTACCCTGCCTACTTCTGCATTTTGATACCTGAATGCACCTCACCACCACCACCTGCACCTGTCACCTCCCCAACCTGGAGTGTTATCTGTGAAACTTGGGAGCCAGCCTTGTCAGTGTCACTGGCTCACTAATGAGCATGGTTCATAAAACACTTCAAGAAAGAAGTGCACTGAAATAACATGCTCTAATACCACCAAGCTAAAACACACATATTCATTTCAAGAAACACACATTTATAAACTTTGAGAATATTTAGTACTTGTGAATAAAGCTGAAGAGATGTAGTACATTAGAAATGGCTAAGGAAGAAATGCAAAGGCTTCCTGATGATGCTTTGATATTCACCAAAGGACAAGACTCAACTTCATTCTACTCTTCCTTCAAATTCCTTCCACAATTCAGTAGAGTCGGAATTACAACATTTTGCTGTACAATTAAAATAATAGATAATATATGTAAAAATTCATATATGCATATATACACACATGTATATTATATATGTGTGTATAAGATGAAGTTATTAATAATCACTGTTCTTAATAATCTAGTTACAGACATTCTGGTAAACTACTTGAGCTCAACACTGAGCTGTCTCAGGTCTTTTAAGTGCCAACTGCTGCCTGGTAAATCACATAAGCTATCTGTTCACACAGACTTTGATTAAAATCCTGGTCCCAACTTTAACTAGATTTTGAGCACCAGATCTTGAACTTCTAGAACTTCTAGTTCCCTTATCTAGAAATTTAAAATAAGTAATATTTACTATATGGGATTTGTGCAACAATTCAAATGACTTGATACGTGAACATACTACATAAACAAACATCAGTACCCCATTCCTTCTCCCCAGCCTCCTCTCAGATGCCCTGACATAGCCCTCAGAAGTCCAGAAGTAGGTAGTGAATTGGTTTGACAGGGAAAATCACACCAAGAAATCCAGTTTCCTCCCCTGAAATCCAATTATCTACTTCTGTTACAAATGCTGCATAAAATAAAATGCTTATTTGAGACACTGAAAAAAAATGCTGCATAGAAATGTATGAGGAGATTAAATTGTGGCAGTTAAAAGAAAAATATCAGCACATGTCATGGAAGAAACTACATCCTCTTCCCCTAGGTTTGAGCACCATTGTTATAAAACCTGTCCTGAGAAGACCTACAGTGAAGAATTGAAATGCAAAGCATGTGATACTAACTGTGGCAACTGTGACCAGAATGAGTGTTACTGGTGTGAAGAGGGCTTCTTTCTCTTGGGTAAGTAAAAATATGGCATCATACAAAGAGAGCTCTGCAGCTCTACCCAGGCAGTGCAATAGGAGCACTCCTGTGATGGGTTTGAGAGTCCTCATATGCTGGTCCAAGAAGGAATTTTAATTTGATTTGAAGACAAACATTAGTACTTCCTTCTGCATTTATTTCTAATTCACAGTTCATATTTCACTAATTCATCTCAACTCTCCAAGCTGATGGAAACAAGAGTGAGTTGGGTAGGAAAGGGGAGAGGGGACCTAAAGATGAAAGTTTTGGCATTGAAGTCACCTGGAATATTTAGAACCATGATGCTTTTCTTGATAATTAATCCATATTATACATTCCTGTACCCATTAAGAGTTGAACAAGATCCTTTATCTTAAATTCATTGACTTGATGGAAATGGATAGTTGGGAAAGAAATATACTGTGAGTCTTCCAACTGAAGAACGAATAGCCCAGTGTTTTCAAATATTTGGGGAGAGGGAGTGAGGCAGATAGTCCACAATGAACTTCCATGGTTATCTCAACAGAGATTCATTTTCTTTGTAGTGTTTCAATATATCAAGAATGTTGTGGTGTTCATTCAAAGCTCCTAACCCTTTAAGCCGATGGCCAGTTTAAATTCGCAGTAGAAAAAGGACTTAGTGTCATATTATTAAAATACATTCTTTGATTAAAATATGCTAAAGCCATCTTAGTTTCTTTAAAATCAAGTGCAATTAAAAAAAATGTTTCTGAGCCAGAAATGGTGGTGCAAGCCTGTCAATCTAGCAGCTGGGAAGGCTGAGGCAGGAGGATCCCAAGTTCAAAGTCAGCCTCAGCAACTTAGTGAGGTCCCAAGCAACTTAGCAAGACCCTGTCTTTAAATAAAATATTAAAAAGGGGCTGGGGATGTGAGTTGGTGCTTAAGCTTTCCTGGGTTCAATTCCAGGTACGACATTAAAAAAAAAAAAATGTTCCTGAGAATCGCTTTATAACTTGGCCTCACCTAGTGCTTCAAGCTAGGCCGGCAAGCGCCCCACCTTCATAAGTCCTGTGAGTCTTCCAACTGTCCTCCTCATGTTCTTACGAAGGTGGTAGCTGTGTGAGGGAATGTGGTCCTGGCTTTTATGGAGACCAGGGAACAGGAGAATGCGAGCCCTGCCACCCATCCTGTGAAGCCTGCACCGGCGTTGGCGATGACGAATGCAGCAGGTGCGGGGAAGGACAGCAGCTGCGGCGCGGCACGTGCGTCTGGCCCGCCAACAACCAGGTGGAAGGCAAGTTCTGGAACGGTATGTGCCTCCCAAAGAGAAATCGCAGGGGCCTAGCCACCTACGCTGTACCCCTTCCTCTTTAACCCCTATTTCTGAGTTATCCAAGAGAGGAAGGCTGTGCAGAGAAATGAGAGTGGCGTGAAACTGGAGCGGGTTTCCCAGGTCTCAGGTCGCTTGCAGTGGGAGAAGGTAGGAAACGGTGATTGGCATTTGGCCGGCAGGGGGAGCCCAAGGTGCAATTTATGAACAGTCCGGTCTTAAAGTTTCCACCTGGGTGAAGAAGACCCAAGAACCTGTAAAGAAAGTCACAAAGGGAAATGACCATTTTCTTAGCTTTTCAGAATAGGGGTTGGAGGTGTGGTTCAGTGATAGAGCACTTGCCCAGAAGGTGCAAATCCTGGGTTTGATCCACAACAGTATAAGAAAAACAATAAATTTTCAGAATGGCTTCTGTCACATTTATCTTTACATCATGCTAAAGGAAACCTTCACCCATTGGAAACTTTGCCAGTTAAACCTAACATACTGGAACTTAGACTAAAACATATGATCTTGCTGTAGGAATTAAAATTTGTCATTAATCAACTGGGCTTATTGGCATGCACCTGTAGTCCTAGCTACTCCAGGAAATACCAGGAAATAGGAACATCACTTGAGCTCAGGAGTTAAGGAGAGGAGAAGGAGAAGGAGAGCAGGAGGAAGAGGAAGATGAGGGAAAAGGAGGAGAAGTAGGAGGAGGAGGAGGGAGAAGAAGGAGGAGGAAAGGAAGGAAGGAAGAAGGAAGAGAGAGAAAAGGGGAGGGGATGGGGAAGGCATGAGTCCTATCAGGACAAACTTGGCCTGGTTTCACAGGCCTGTAATTCCTGAGGCAGGAAGATTGCAAGTCTGAGGCCAGCCTGGGCAACTTAGTGAAGCCCTATCTCAAAATTTTAAAATTAAACAAATAAAAAGGGCTGGGGCTATTGCTCAGTGATGGAGTGCCCCTGGGTTCAATCCCCAGTATGGGGGAAAAAAATCAAAAAGCAAACAAGGAAAAGAATCTGCCATCATTAGTGCTCACCTTTTAAAAGCTGCCCTCCCCAATTGTAGATGGGGAAAGCGAGGGGCACAGGGAGCAGGGAAGAAGACTGTGGGAGCTTGGACTTGAATACCAAAGACTTGCCACTATGTATTCCTCCCTGAATCTTTAGAATTGGCCTCCTCACATTTATGCCTTCATTATAGACTTCCTTGTAAGGAAATTGCATGCCTTCAGAGACCTCTGTGTGTTCAAGGTGGTTAAAAAAACAAAAACAAAAACAAAAAATTATCTTCCTGCTGGAAAAATCAGACTGACATTCTATGCAGCAATACTGGTGAA
This sequence comes from Marmota monax, assembly GCF_021218885.2. NCBI lineage: Eukaryota > Metazoa > Chordata > Mammalia > Rodentia > Sciuridae > Marmota > Marmota monax. The sequence goes on along the minus strand of NW_026693595.1, from coordinate 958,792 downwards.
AACAAGAGGTGCTGTCCCTTTGATTTGGAGGCAAAGATCTGGTGAGGGGCCACCACAGTGCACAGGCAATGGCGGCTCAATGAGGCCGCACAGGATGAAGCTTCAAAGGGGACAAGAGAGAGGTCTCGTGCTGGTTTCAGAGGGAGCCTGTCCATGGCTGCAGTCTGCTATGACAGTTTTGCACATGTGACTTAAAGGAAGAGAACATCCCAAACCCAGCAGCCAAAGGCCGCAGAGCACACGGGGCTGATTTCAGAGACAGAGCTGGGAGAAAATTATTCAATCCAGATTGGGATATCTTCCGTGAATTATAGCTGAACCAAAATGCTGAAAACGAGTTTGTCTGGCATTCAGGCATTTAAGAGGCAGCGCAAGCCAAGAGGGAAATAGTCTGGTGCTGTGTTTCTCGCTAAGAACATCTGTATTTTATCTGGCGTCCAGATGATGAAAAGGTCCGGGGAGCCAAGAGTCAGAGTGGACTTGATTCCCCAAATGATTACACGTCTCTTCAACTGGACTACGCATTTTGCAAGCAAAAATCAGACTTTGATTGTTCCCCTTTGTCAAAGCACCACACCCACCCCTCTACTTTTTCTGCCATCACAATGTAATGTTTTTGAAGAGAGGAAGGATTTATTCCATTTGGGGGTTTCACACTAATAAGGGATTCGGGAAGCAGATGAGAATGTTTCTCATGGCTGGACAAAAGCTATAAAGTCAATGACATAGCTGCACTTTTCCATTTCTATGATCTATGAAATGAGACATGCAGAGCATTAACAAAGAGGGAAAAAAATTATTCACTAAGCAAGGTAAGGCCACAGCTCAGCTTCCCCAGCTTAGTTTAAGCACTGAAATGGATAGTAAATGGGAAACTCATACCATAAAGCCTTGGGAGTATTTGAGCCAATGTCTACATCTTTCTCCTGCCGTCTTCTTAAAAAACAAGGGCAAGAGTGTAACAGGAGAGTAGAGGCTTCCAGAGAGATCGAGTACTAATTAGCCACACCTTTCAGATGATGGAAAGCAGATTGCAGTCATTCTGGGTCAATTTAGAGGAAGCCCAGACGAATTACAGAGTGTTTGTGAGAGACTGGAGCTGCCTAGGTGGTACCAAGATTTTTACTAGTTTTTGTTTAAATATATTTGTTTACATTCAGGTAGGAAAGATAAGGTAGCATGAACTTCAGTCCATTCCTTCTCCCACGCTGCTCCCCAGTGGAAACAATAAGATCATGTTCACATCCAAAGATCACAACCTACTCCATGAGCACAGGTCACTGTGTGCTGAGAAAATACCCTGAAATAAAAATCCAACTGGAATTCCCTGAACTCCTTTGTTAATACCACAACTAACCAGAATGAGATCAGCAGTGAGGAGAGAGACATTATTCTTTGTCAAGTACCAAAAGAGCAGGGAGAGATTGGACCCTAGTTCAAGGATGAAAATGCTCCATATATTTAATTTATGACTGGCAAGTCCTCGAACCAAGATCAAAGAATCTCCAAAGATGGCTGTTCTACTCTGTTCAAGCCATCAATGTCACTGCACACCCACAAATCATCCCCAGACCCTCTGATCCACTCACTAATGCATTGTGAAGATTATTTAGTCAAGTGTCCCTAAATGGCAGGAATAAAACTAGTCTTAAACAGGCTGTGAATGGCTTCAGCAGTGACTTAGGCATCACACAAAACCAGTGCTGGTAGAAATGTTCAAGTGCAGCAGACCCCTGGCTTCGAAAGAAGATGGTGGCCTCAGATGGTTTCCTAAAGCCATCCCTCTGTTACTGTTAAAGCATTTGGATTTTCTTAAGTGGGTCCCCCACCCTGGTTATGCTGGGAAGTCCTAGGAGTAATTCCCGAAAATTTCCCTACCCACCTACTTCCATCATTGATGAAAACCATGTTGTAGCTGGCTCTAATTACATATTCTGATGAGAGTCTAATCTACAAAGTGCAGACATGGTGAATTAACTTTTTATCTTTGACCACATCCTAACAGTTTATCACTAGCCTGTCTTGATCTTAATTCCTAAGCTTGGGGAAAGACTGGAATTCCAGAGTCAGTCACAAATACTGAAAGCCCAAGCTCACATGGGGGGAAAATCAAGATCAATTGTGGGGCGATGTGTTGCATTACAGTAACTGAAACTTAGCACACTTTAAGATACCATAGAAATCTGACTTTAGAAAGACCTTATGTATACAGGTAGTGCCTCACTTAACTTCGAAAGGAGGACACCAGTTTTAAATTAATCAACCAGAATGCTGTGTGCAGAAAACACATGTCACTGGTAAGTAATTGAACATGTGGCCCATGGGTATAAAGAAACCACTTTCATTGGCTTATACTGATCATGAAACATCCAGAAATTTCCTAAGTATATTGTTAATCCATTGACAGCTTGAAATCTACATGTTGGGAGTATTTACCCATAGAAATTGGCCACAAAATAAATCAAGCTTATTGTTTTCTAGAGAGCTGTTTACCCAGCACACCATTGCTTTGGCCTCTCTCAAACTACATTAATATTTAAATTAATTATTGAAAAACCTCTCTAGAGAGATGGGCTTTATAGTCAGGCAGACCTAGGGGCTGGGGTTGCAGGTTAGTGGTACAGTGCTTGCCTAGCATACCCAAAGCCCTGGGTTCAATCTCCAGCAGCAAACTAACAACAACAACAACTCCAGAGTTAGGCAGACCTGAATTCAAATCCTGGCTCTGTTATTTCCTAGCAGTGTGACCTTAAGCAAGTTACTCATCCTCTCCGAGCCTCAGTTTCCTCATCTATAAAATGAGAGCATGAAGCCCCTTCACCCAGTCATTTTAAGAATTAAATGACAGAATACATATGAATCTTCCAGAACATACATGACATTTTAAAAGTTAGTCTATTCCCTAATGCTTGAAAGCACAAATTCACTTTCAAAGCAGCATCACTTAGCTCATAAAAGAAAGCAATTTGGGGGTCTAAAGAATAATACAATTCTGGGAACAGTAGTCACAGAAAGAAGGCAGCAAATGATGATCAAGATGCCTATATGCCACGCAGAAGTCCTGAAGTAACCAAGCATGCACCTCACTATGATGTTCATAGCAGCTTTATTTAAGATAACCAGAGCAACAACAACAACAACAACACAAATAGGGCACCAATCTAAAAATGCAGCAAAAAATAAATAAATAAATGACAGTTCATACAAATAAATATTCATGCCCCCCAATGATATTTAAAAGAATTTTAATGATAAGAGAAAATACCTATAAGATTTATAATGTTAAATGCAATGCACAGTGTCAGTATTAAATACCCAGAAGATGTAAATCATCACACATCTAAACGTATATGTAATTACAGTCACACATTCCATATAAAGATGGGAAATCGAAGCTCCAAAGTGTATCCAGCAGACATTTCTGGGCAGTGGGGCTATAGGTGAAGTTTATCTCCTTCATTTGCATTAAAAAGCACTTTATTTTTTTTAATAAAAAAGAAGCTGTGCCCACTGCAAATCCATCTTTGGTGAAGAGCCTGCTGCAAGAGCGACGAAGGTGGAAGGTTCAAATCAAAAGAGGTAACAGGGAAATAGGGAGGAGAAACAGACAGAGGAGAGACAAAAGAGGTTGGGCAAAAGCCAACCCAAGAAGCTGGGAGGCCAGGGGAGTGGGGTGCAGAAGTTCTGAGAGAGAAAGGAAGAGCCAAGGGACTGGGATAGCGAATGCTGGAAAAAAAAATATGTCCATATGGGGGAATGCTATGGAGAGATCAGGAAGAATGAGGAGGCTTTTTTGTACCAAGAAAGAATGCTCTCTGAAATATATTACAGTTTAAAGAAAGAGAGGCAAGGTGACCAACTGTATGAATAGACACTGTTGGTATTTAAAAGGTTGCAGAAGGGGTTGGGAGGGAGATTTCACAGGACATGACTTCCCTCTCTCATGAACAAGGTGATTATACCTTATTTAATAAAAATAAAATAAAATAAATAAGTCCTGTCTTTATATAGTTTAGCTATAGTCACTTCTGAAAGATGAGTACCATACTTTTTGGTCAAAGAGAAATTTTTTCTTCTTTCTTTTCCTTTATTAAGTCCTGTCCAGTCTAGAATTTCTGGAGAGGGATAAAAAGGGAAAATATGATCAAGGTCAAAATTATTTAGATTAAGTCACCAATTTTTTATGATAACTCTAGCTGGGAATGATTTTGCTGCCTAATTGCTGTGAACTGCTTGTTCAGAGTCCCCTCTGGTGGGCACATGGGGACACTGCAGAATTCCATATCAACTTGATGCAGTAAAATATCAAATTGCTAGAATGTGAATATATGTAATTATAAATACAACTGTATGTGTGGACAGACATTAAATTTTACACAAATACGAAAAATATTGAAATTTATATCTTTTTAAATATACTGTCTTAGCATAAAAATGAGAACACCAAAAAAATCAGCCTGTGATCTGGACACATGACAGTGAAGACTTTAAGGGCACTCCCTATCTGACGAACATTCTGGGCTATCATTGAACAACATGTCTCAAACCCTCTTGACTCATCTTTCTGCAACTTCTTTCATAGGCTGAGTGATATTGTCTGGTGAAAAGTCCTTCAGGGACAGAACTGGTCCTGTTGAGAGCTATGTGGACCTCTTTTGTGACAGTCCCATGGCAAATGTGGCTCTGCATGGGCTAATTAAGCTTTGAGCAGATCCTCCCCAAGGGGCAGGGTACACACCCCTATAGTGGAATATATTGGAAAATTAGGGAAAGTTATCTGTCCAAATTAAGAAGAAAACCTGCCACTCAGTATGTCAGCTTAGGCAATCATTTACATATATATGTACTTGTGTGTCTGTGTATATGTATATATATGTATTGTATATGTATATATTACTTATGTGTGTATATTAGTACATGCATATTTACATCTACATCTTCATGTCTGTCTATAGTTATATCTATATCTATCTATATTCATATCTACATCTATATCCACATATTATTACATTGGACCCTGATATCTTCTATAATGAAGCTCAGCAGCTTTTTTTTTCTTTTTCCAGGAAGCAGGGCTTTATTCTGCAATATGGAGGAAACATGCTTTACCCGCCTGCCCCAGACATAAATCATTACCACTCAGGAACTGACCAGGGGGTCCCCTTGTGGACCCCTTGCAGGGTTCTAAAGACAAACCAGAACCCGAAAATTCTTTCTTCCCATAGACATACCCGTATAATTATTTACAGAATCCACTTTTATACTGGTATCAAAAATGATACCAAAAATTTATCACTAAACTAATTTGATTATATTTTTCCCTCTTAAATTTCTTTGCTAAACATGTCTCGGTGACTTCTGCTTCTTATTTTCTTGGTGTACACTGTGTCCTTATCCTTCTTTAGGTTTTCTGCACATCTCTTGACACCTCCAGTGACTCTCTGCTCACTGAGAGACTGATTCATTCTCCAGTCTAGGCTGCAGGCCAGCTTTCTGGACCTCAGACACCTGAAGTCTGACTTTGCGGCTGCTCCTTTCTCTTCCTGGTTCCTTGTGGGGTCTGCCCCGCTTTTCTCCCTCACTTCCTCTTCTGCTGTGTGAGGCTAGGAAATCTGATTCTGTCTCAATCATAAACACAATCCTAGACATCAAGCCACACCTTCTGGTGCCACTCTGGGGATGAAATCAGAGGAGAAGGAGAGGGAAGTAAAAGGAGCTTCAGAAACAGGGTGGAACAGTGAAAACTGGGAGGGAGGAAAGGAAACCTGGGAACTACCACTCTGAGCCACTGTGTTCAGCCCTTCACACACGCTGTCTCATTCAGTTTTTACAACAATCCTATAAGGGAGGAGCCATTTTATCTCATTTTAGAGACATGGAAAGTAGGACTCTGAGAGTTTGATTACTGTATCCATGGTTACCCTACCCGCAAGAGGCACAGCTGGGATCTGAAGGCAGGTGTGACCAGAACCAAAACAGCCTGATTCCCAGGAAGAGAGACAGAGGAAGAAAGGAAGCGAGGAGGAGGTGGTAGAGGGGAACTATAAAATGCTAACACTTGATCAAGGGTAGAGATCACTCGGGTCACCTGTTCTAAGTTAGAATTTTTTTTCCCAACTTTCCCCTGGGTGAGTTAGACTGATTCCTGAGCTTTAGCCAAGATCACAGTATGCATTGATTGAATAATATCAGTTAGGCTGCTCTGGGTGTCTATGAAATTGTCCCATGGAGTTGCTGAGGTGACTTCCTGGAAAAGTCTACCCATTGAATGCTCTAGGAGGGAAAGGGAAAGCAGGACATCTGGAGTATTTGTGAAGTTAATGGTGTGTCGACCTTGGACAGCCTTCAGAAAACCTGACCAACAAGATTTTGACGTTTAATAATAATTTGGGACAAATTTAAAATGAGATAAATTTAGGCTGCATTCTATGGTGGCTACTCTGAATAACACAAGGACCCAAATATTGACCAATAATGAAATCTGCTTTTCAAAAAAAAAAAAAAGGAAAGAAAAGAAAAAGAAAACATACTTTTCCATGAGAGACACAGTGAATTCATGGTGATCACCTTGGAGTGATGAGATGGGGTCAATTAAGACTCTTGGGAGGAGTGATCACCTTAGATTTGCAGGCTCACTCATGAGTGCATACACACAGGAAAATACTTCCCCATATTTTAAATATATGAAAGAAATAGTGGAGAATCCTATAAGATCCTACATTCTCTGTCACAGTAAGGTTGCAAAGAAAGTGTCCATAATCAGTTGCCAATGAAGGAGTAAGAGGAAAAAAAAATTGAAAGTCTACATAATGGCACGTGACAGGCACCAACAGTCAGCTCATGTAAAATCAAAGAGATTTATTTTGGACTGGAAGGGAAACTAGGTTTCCCAGAAGGTCTTTTCTAACACTGTAAAACTATGAGCCTGTTCAAAGGAGAAGCCTCACTTGTTTCTTTCCCTACAGACGTTTTGAGAAAATATGAGCCTTGTCACTCTTCTTGTAAAACCTGCAATGGATCTGCAACTCTGTGCACTTCATGTCCAAAAGGTTAGTGTGGAGCACGGCAATAGTGGCAGTGGCCAAGCCAATTCACTGTCACTCCTTTATGTTGGCATCTTTGTGTATAGAGGTTTGTAGGACTTTGATCTAATCCCATCCCAAGTTCCCATCTTAGTAGCTACTATGCAAACACACAAGGGCCCAATAATCAAAACTGGCTTTCAAAGAGGAAAAAAATATTTATTTATTTTTTTTTGGGGGGGGGTGGATGCTGGAAATCGAACCCTGGGCCTTATGCATGCTAGGCAAGTAGTCTTCAAACTGAGCTATATCTCCAACCCAGAGAAAATGTTTTTTAATCCCAAAGCACAATGAAGTTATTGGTTGACTTTGCCCCACAGAATTTACTAATGGCTATGGGTACTCCATCCTCTTAAAATGCATTATCTAACTGGGCATGGTGGCAAATATCTGTAATCCCAGTGATTAGGGAGGCTGAAGCAGGAGGATCATTCAAGTTCGAGGCCAGCTGGGCAACATAGCAAGACTCTGTCTCAAGATAAAAAGTGAAAAGGGCTGAGGATGTCGCTCAGTGGTAGAACACCCCTGGGTTCAATCGCCAGTACTGTGGGGAAAAAAGAATGACTGCCACTGTTCTTCGTTAATGATATTGAATTTAGTGATGGTGGAGGGAAGAACATGGACGTCTACATACTAGTTCAACAAATTGTTAACTTCATTCTCTGTAAAAATATTATGAATAACATAACTGAACTAGAAGGCTATTTTATTTACATGGTACATTAACAAAAAGAATTTTATACTGCCATTAAAGTGATCATTCCTAAGGCCATGTTGGAATGTGAGTGTTAATACAGTAGTCTCCGCTTATCCTCAGAGAATATACTCCAAAATTCCCAATGGGCACCTGACACTGTGGATAGTGCTGAACCCAGTATATACCATGTTTTTTCCTATATATACATTCCTATTTATTTTATAAATCAGACATAGTAAGGGATTAAAAACAGTAACTATGTTGTTAAAATCTGAAAAATTTTAACAATATGCTGTCACAAAGTTATTTAGTATTTATAAATTTTTTTATTTCTGGAATTTTCCATTTAATATTTTGGACCTCAGTTAGCTTGAAGTAACTGAGGCTTTGGATGGTAAAACTGTGGTTAAGTGGGAACTACTGTAGTGAGACATGATGCAGAAGTTAAAATAATAAATGTGTCAGAACTACAACCACAGAAGATATGAAAGTGTGCATCCAAAAAACTGGAAGAAACTTCTTGGAATTTTAGAATTGAGAGTGATTTTTAATTTTTTTTAATAATAATATCTGGGTTAATTTTTCAATTAAACATAAATAAATAGATGGATCATCCATTAAAAGGGGAAGTAATTGGAGGGACTGCCTCTGTGCTCGTGTCCCTGCAGGATGGAATGGGGGAGGCAAAAGAGGAGGCCTCATCGAGTTGTGCAAGTGTGGCTGCCTCACACCTGGAAGAGATCAGTGAGGCTAATCAGCTGGGCAGAGGGAAGCCCTGCAGTGACCTCTAATGTCCCAGAAAAGTAAAAGAAACAGCAAAAGCCTCCTTCAGTTAATTTTTTTTCCTAAAGATTTAACTCAGAGGATTTAGCATCACCTAAGTATTTTGGAAAACTTGAAATAAATGTTCCAAATACTTGGGCTTTGGAAAGATTAAAAAAAGCCACTTGGGTGTCAGTTCTCTCCTTGGTGAGTGCACTGCTAGGACAAATACATGATCACTCTTCTCTGCCCTCTTCCCTGGATTCCTAGGTGCCTATCTGTTGGAGCATGCCTGTGTTTCCTCCTGTCCCGAAGGCACTTGGCCCTCAGTCAAGAGTGGCAGCTGTGAGAACTGTACAGAGGATTGTGCCTCTTGCTCCGGAGCTGATCTCTGCAAAAAGTGCCAGTCTCAGCCAGAACGCCCTCTCTTCCTCCACGAAGGCAGGTGCTACTCCAGCTGCCCAGAGTAAGTTTCCCTCTTTCTTTTACTTCCTGCTTGTGCCATTCTCCACAAAACCTTAGGGTAGTTCCTTCCTGTTCACCAAAGAGCTCTCCCTTTCCCTGGTGAGAGTGCCCACATAAATGGCCTTCACTGACTGACATCACTGTTGGCCCCAGTGCTGAAACTCATGGAAAGCCAGATGCTCCTTTCTCCCCATAACTATTCTGTGCATGTGTTTTAACTTTTTCAAAATACAGGTATGTATCATGCATTGCATAACAATGGGGATATGTTGGAGAAACACATCATTAAGCCATTTCATTGCTGTGCAGACACGGAAGCAGGCCCTCATACAAACCTAGATAGTAGAACCTGCCGCACATGGAGACTCTATGGCATATGCCATCATATATGAGGCCTGCCATTGACCAAAAAATCTCTATGTGGTGCATGACCAATCTTCTCCCACCTGGTATAAATGATCAAGTGTTGTCAGTTTTTTCTCTTCCCCACAGAAGCAATGCTCTTATATAAGTCTCTTAAATTTTAAAGTACATGAACTAGAGCCTGGCACAGTAGCACACAACTATTACCCCAGAGACTTGGGAGGCTAAGGCAGGGGACCTAAAGTTTGAAACCAGCCTAGGCAACTTAATGAGACCCTCAGCCATTTAGCAAGAGCCTGTCTCAAAATTTTAAAAAATAAATAGAAAGGGCTGGGGTTGTAACTCAGTGATTGAGCACCCCTGGGTTCAATCCCTAGTACTACTAAAAAATAAAATAAAATAGATGAGTTATGAATTACAGTACTAAATAAATATTTATGCCTGGTTACTTTGTGTTAATTCCCATAGCTTCCTTAGTCTCCTGGTTGATAATTCCTTTAGTCTTGTGAACAAGAGTCCCACTTCCAGGATTTACTCAAAAGGGAAGTGAGTAACAAGTGGAAAGTACATCGGGAAACTTTCAGCAAGATGACTGAGACAGGGACAGGCCCTATTGTCTCACATGCCTAGTTAGGAAATCCTGTATAGCTTATTTCAGGGGCCCAAAAGATCATCAGATACCAAGGTCTTTCTTAGCATGTCCTCTCTGGCCTACTACTCTCCTGAGCTCAGTTCGTTTGCCTTAGCTCCCCAAATCAGCAACCCACCCAGATGCAACCTAAGGCAGAAAAGAGGATGTTCGTCCTTGTTTGTCTCTTTTTAAAGAGGAAAGAAAACTTCCTCAAACTCCCCTTCCTAGTCTCATTAGTCAGAAAGCATCGTTCACACTTTCCTGAACCAATCTCTGGCAAAGAGAATGGAAGTAGTCACTGCCCACCCCTTACCCCCAGGCATACATTCCAAAACTCCCTAATGTCTGACACGGTGGCTAGCACTAAGCCCTACATATAACTGCACTGTTTTTCCTACGAATTTCTACACACATGTATACCTAGATTAAGTTTAATTTATAAATTAGGCACAGTAAGAGATTAATATCAATAACTAATAGTAAAATAGAACAATTATAATAATACACTGTAATAAAAGTTCTGATGATATAGCCTCTCCTTCTCTGTTTCTCTCCCTTTCAAAATATCTTATTATGGGAAGTACTAGGGAATGAAATTGACCAAATTATGTTATGTGCATGTACAAATATGTCACAATAAATATTATTATTATTATTATGCACCGATAAAAAATTCACTAAGACAAATCTTATTGTACTGTACTCATTCTTTTTTAAAAAATTTATTTGTGTTTTTGTTAGTACATTATAGTTTTACACAATTGTAAGATTCATTATTATATATTCATAAGTGCATATAACATAATTTGCTCCATTTCAATCCCAAGTACTATTCTGTTCTCTCCTCTCCTATGTCCTCTTGATACTCTTCCTTTACTCTATTAGTGTTCCTTCTAGTATTTTATTTTTTGATTAGTGCATTATACTTATACATAAAAGTGGAATTCATTGTGATGCATTACATGCACATAGAGTAATTTGGTCAATTCCATTCCTCAGTTCCTCCCCTTTGCCATCCCTCTTGCTTCCTTCTTGATCCCCTTTCTCTTCTGTACTATTCTACTTTCTATTTTCATAAGATCCCATTTTTAAAATGTATTTATTTACTCTAATTTGTTATATATGGCAGCAGAATACATTTCAATTCATTGTACACATATAGAGCACAATTTTCATATCTCTGGCTGTTGACAAAGTATAGTCACACCATTCATGTCTTCATACATGTACTTAGGATAATGATGTCCATCTCATCCCACCAGCTTTCCTACTCCCATTCCTCCTTTCTTCTCCTCCCTTCCTTTTGCCATATCTAAAGTTTCTCCATTCCTCCCATGCTCCCCCCACCCCACATCCCCATTATGGATCAGCATCCACATATCAGAGAAAACATTCGGCCTTCGGTTTTTTGGGGATTGGCTTACTTCACTTAGCATAATATTCTCCAACTTCATCCATTAACCTGTAAATGCAATGATTTTATTCTCTTTTAATGTTGAGTAATATTCCATTGTGCTTATATACCACAGTTTCTTTATCCATTCATCTACTGAAGGGCTTAAAGGTTGGTTCCACAATCTAGCTATTGGGGATTGTGCTGCTCTAAATATTGATGTGGCTGCGTCACTGTAATATGCTGTTTTTAAGTCCTTTGGGTATAAACCGAGGAGTGGGATAGCTGGGTCAAATAGTGGTTCCATTCCAAGTTTCCAAGGAATATCCATACTGCTTTCCAGATTGGTTGTACCAATTTGCAGTCCCGTCAGCAGTGCATGAATGTGCCTTTTCCCCCACATCCTCACCAACACTTATTGTTGTTTGTGTTCTTAACAGCTGCCATTCTATCTGGAGTGAGATGAAATCTTAGAGTAGTTTTTTTTTTTTTTTTTTAAAGAAAGAGTGGGAGAGAAAGAGAGAGAGAGAGAATTTTTTAATATTTATTTTTTAGTTCTCGGCGGACACAACATCTTTGTTTGTATGTGGTGCTGAGGATCGAACCCGGGCCGCACGCATGCCAGGCGAGCGCGCTACCGCTTGAGCCACATCCCCAGCCCTTAGAGTAGTTTTGATTTGCATTTTTCTAATTGCCAGAAATGTTGAACATTTTTTCATATATTTGCTGATTGATTGTGTATCATCATAAGATCCCATTTTTTAAGACTCCCCAGCTTTCACATATGAGAGAAAACATTCAACACTTGCCTATCTGAGTCTGGTTTATTAACTTATCATGATATTCTCCAGTTCCATCCATTTACCAGAAAAATGACACAATTTTATTTTTCTTTATGGCTGGGTAAAACTTCATGTGTAGATACACCACATTTTCTTTATCCCTTTGTCTACTGATGGGCAACTCAACTGGCTTCATAACTTGGCTATTGTTACGTATCACTATCTACACTCCCCCTTCTTCTTGTGTTGACATAAGATGATACAACAACACTTATGTAGTGAGCTGAAGCAAGATAAATGACAGAGCATTTATAGGCTACTACATAAGGGTTACTGCAATAGTCAATCTGATGACAAAAACTACCACTGACTAACAGGTGCGTAGCATACAGTGTGGATACTCTGAATGGAAGGATGATTTACATCCTTGGTAAGATGGAGCAGGATGGTACAAAATTTCATCATGCTACTCAGAAGGAGGTACAATTAAAATTTATGAAATGTTTATTTCTGGAACTTTCCATTTAATATTTTCAGACCATGGTTGACTATGGATAACTAGAACCTCAAAAAGTGAAGCTGTGGATAAATATGGTGGGGAGGAACCACTGTATAAAAATGGCTTTGGCTGAAGATTTTTCCTGGAACACTGATGAACAGGAAGAACAGTGAGAGGGATTCAAGAAAGGAATTTGTAAAAACAACAGTGTCTGTGTTAGGAATTAGAAACTTCATTGCCCTCTAATTAAAAGAATTTGAAGATAAAAACAACATCTATTTTATAATGACCTATTTGTATGCAGTCCTGAGAGAGATTCTACAGAGTACAAATATAAGTTGTGGTACTTACCCACAACAAGCATCCAGTTTAGTGTAGAAGTCAAACATATTCAATTCAACTGCACAGATATATATTTATCACCTAATAGGTATAAGAATAGATACTGATAGAACATCAATATATCATATTGTATATGTGCAACTTAATAAAAATCAATTTTTCTATCAAGAATTGATATTGATCTTGATATTGGAAGTTAAGATTAACTGAAGGAAATTGGAGCCTACAAAAGGTTTACCATCAGTAAGGAAAATTCAATCAATGTTATACTTTCCAAGGCACTAGTTCACAAAGGATTAAGAGAGCCCCAGAGGAAAGAAATCACTTAAAGACAGATTTTTTTTCTCTTTTTGTTTTGTTTGAGTGCTTGTAATGTGTAGGCACCCTGCTAGGAGCTTCAAATGTATGCTTCTGTCAGTTCTCACAAGAAGACTCATTCAGGTGCTATTATTTTCCCCCATTTTAGAGATGAGGAAAGGAATGGCATGCCCAATAGAAGGTCAGAAGACTATTTATCCAAGTCAGCCATTGTATCCTCATTTACCTTTGCCATGGTTGGATGGCTAGAGTTGTAATTATTATTTTGTATTTAATCATTAACCACCTTTTTCTGACTCTGTTCTGGATTCCTCAGATGTTCCAGGAATTGACCGTGCATTACAAGGAAGAGATGTATTTTGATTTCCTCCAAATAGCTGACCACTCAACATTTCTTTCTCCAAGTCTAGGTGGAGCCATTCTTATGAAGCAATGGGACACTGCAGATAAGCAGCATCTAATTTTTTTAATTATTATTTTAGCAGTAGAAAAAGCTACTAAAATTCTGGGAAGCTTGAAGACTGTGAAACATAAGTGTATGCCTCCTGTTTTGAGCACAGTGATTTGATTACTTGTGGGGCCCCATCTTGGTGTTTTTGGTAGAAAAACAGGGAGACGGAGTCTGTGGAACATCTAATATGCAGCTGGTTTGGGGAGGATTTGTTGCTATTTCTGCGACATCACCCTTTGGGTTTGATCCATCTTAGAACAACAATACGACCCGTAATAGGAACATAACATCCAATAAAACAACACCCACGTGTTCAGAATTGTTTATAGATTAGCATTAGTGGTTACTGCTTTTTCAAATATGGTAGATGTTCATGAAAGAAAAACGTTTGAGCAGTAATATCTTTTGGGTTTTTTGTTATTGTTGTTGTTGCTTTGTTTTATGGTGCTGGGAATTGAACCCAAGGATGTTCTTCCCTGAGCTACATGCCCAGCCCTTTTAATTTTAAAACAGGGTCTTGCTAAGTTGCTGAGGCTGGCCTGGAAATTGTGATCCTCCTGCATTAACCTTCCAAATCTCTGGGATTATAGCACTGCACCTGGCATAACATGTGCTGTTACTCTGATTGTTTAAAAGGCAACAAAAAACTTAAGGTGTATTCAAATTCATAAAAATATAGAGATTTAAAACTCAAGTAGGAGAAAAACAGTTGTCCTTTAAGGGCTAGAAGTCACTGTCTTGGGCATCTGCAAAATACAGATGAAGTTCCAGAACTTGTGCATGACTTATAGTTATCTGGGCCAAAAACATTCAACATGAAGTACTTTGAATTTAGCAATTTAGTACCTATGGCCATTCCTTATCAAAAGAAACATGTATCTTCTTAGATTAAAAAAATAGGGGCTGGGATTGTGGTTCAGCAGTAGAGAGCTCGCCTAGCACGGGCGGGACCCGGGTTCGATCCTCAGCACCACATAAAAATAAAGGCATTGTGTTGTGTCCATCTACACCTAAAAAATAAATATAAAAAAATAGTGAAATTATACTGTATATCTGTAATCCCAGCTATCTGTCTGAGACAAGAAGATTGTGAATTTGAGGCCAGCCTGGGTAATTTAACATGACCCCATCTGAAAATAAAATTTTAAGAGGGATGGGAATGTAGCTCTGCAGTATAGCACTCTGTGTTCAATACCCATACCCCACCTCCAACAAACACCAAGTGAAATAAAATATTAACCAAAATGTTGTGTAAATGCCAAGAGAGGACAAAAGAACAGATAACTGGGAGATCTCTAGAGAAGGCTGCTTTTAGCAAAGTGGTTTCTGAAAAATACCTCTTAAAAGCTTATGTCCACACAAAATCCTGCATGTAGATAATGATAGAAACTTTATTCATAATCACCAAAATTTGGAAGCAAACAAGAGCCCTATAGTAGCCGTGATTATCAATTTTTCATCATTATAACAAAATGCCTGAGAAAACCACCTTATAAAGAGTAAGGTTTTATTTTGGCCCACAATCTTAGAGGATCTACTTCATGACTGGTTGGCTCCATTGTTTTGTGTCTGTGGTGAGGAACTCATCATGGCAGGAGTACATGTTGGAAAGAAATTAATGAGCTCATCACCAAGAAGCAAAGGAAAGAAAAGGAAGAACTGGGTTCCACAATCCCTTTTGAAAGTACAACCCAATACCTCACAGACATTTAAGATCTAAACTATAGCCATAGATCAATGGATAAATTAATGGGCATTCAGTGTTAAAAGAAAAACTGAGCCACATTTAAATGTTAACAAATTTATTTGAGCATTCAGTGATTTGTGAACTAGCACCAAACTGCAAGTGGTTTAATACCCCCCGGGGGGTGGGGGGGATAAGAGAGGAAACTTTTATAGGACGTTTGCAGAAGCAAGACAAAGAAACTGTATTAGATTGGTAAAGTGGAGGTTAGTTGGTGGTTTCTGATTGGCTAAACCTAAGTTTCCTTTTACTGCTTACCTTGAGTTTCAGTTTGCTTATGTGGTATCCAAGGCATCGGAGCCATCCCAGCCTAATGGCCTAAGTTGTTTTTAACACAAGACAATGGAATAAATGAACTACAAAGCCATGAAAAGACAAGGAGGAAAGCTAGATGCACATCATGAAATGAAAGAAGCCAATCTGAAAATGTTCCCTCCTGTGTGATTTCAACTATGGAACGTTCTGAACAGACAAAACTGTGGACAGTAGAAGAGAACAGGGGTATTCAGAGGTTGGTGGGGAGGGTGAGATGACTCGGCAGAGTACAGAAAGTTTTTAGGGCATTGAAATTTTTGTGTGATACTATAGTGATAGATATATTCGTTATAATTTGTCAAAGTCCATAGAATGCACAACACCACGAGTGAACCTTGACATAGACTGTGGACCCTGGGTGATACTGAGTGTCAGTGTAGATTGACCAATAGTATCATGCGCATGTACCTGGTAGAGGATGTTGATAATGGAGGAGGCTGTGCATGTGTGGAGCAGAGAGCATGTGCAAATCTCTGTAACTTCCTCTCAACTTTGCTATGAATCTACAACTGTTCTAAAAGATAAAATTTTAAAAAGAAAGAAAGAAAACCTGTGATATTCCCAAGAGTTCTTAATATTCACTTTTTAAAATTTTTTTAGTTGTTAATGGACACAATACCTTTATTTTTATTTATTTTTTTAATATGGTGCTGAGGATTGAATTCAGTGCCTCACATATGCTAGGCAAGTGCTCTACCACTGAGCCACAAACCCAGCCCACTTATTTTTCATTTAATAGTGATCTTCAATAGATTTCTTTTCCCTTGTTCCTTGAGTCCTTGTCTTTGATTTCAGCATTCATCCAACATCCTCTGAATCTCATAAGAAGAGTTGGAAGGTTTCTTCATGCTGTATCTCTTCGGTTTCTTTATCAGAATTGCTCTTCTTTAATGTCTAGGTATTCTTCAGTATCTGCAGAGGATTGGTTCCACCCCCCACAGATACCAAAGTCTTCAGTTGCTCAAGTTCCTGATGTAAAATGACCTATTTGCATATAACCTATGCACATCCCCCAGTATAATTCATATCATCTCTAGATTACAGATAATACCTAATCTCAATGCAAACACCATGTAAACAGTTATTATACTGCATTGTGTAGGAAACAATGACAAAGAAAAACGTCTGTGTGTTTTATAGTAAGTCTAACTATATAGTACATGATCCACTGTTGGTTGAATCTCAGATGCAAAACCTGCCTCTATAAATAGTCAACTCATCAGGCATGGTGGTGCACACCTGTAATTCCAGCAACTTGGGAGGCTGAGGCAGGAGGATCACAAATTTAAGGCCAGCCTCAACAACTTACCAAAACCCTGTCTCAAAATTTAAAAAAAAAAAATTTGAAGGGCTGGGGGTATAGCTCGGTGGTACAGCACCTCTGGGTTAAATCCCCAGTACCATTAAAAAGAAGAAGAAGAAGAAGGAGAAGGAGAAGGAGAAGGAGAAGAAGAAAACAGTCAACTACATTTCCTGGAGGTCTTGGCCTGGACTAGTATTGAAAATTCCCTGGAAGTTGGTTTGACATCACATGGCCCAAAGCCTTCATGTTCTGCATACACAGTTCATACTTCTGGTGTGGCCCGTCCCACATTGAATCACCTAACAATGACACTCCTTGAGATTAGTTGCAGAGAAAGTCTAGTGCTTTCTGTGACCCCAAATTCCTTACTGTACATATGGGAACAATTAATATGTCAAATGTTCATTCAGGTAAAAGATGTGATATCTGGAGGCTGAGGCAAGAAGATCTCAAGTTCAAAGCCAACCTCAGCAATTTAGTGAGGTCCTAAGCAACTCAGCAAGACCCTGTCTCTAAATAAAAATATTTTTTTAAAAGGGCAGGGAATATGGTTCAGTGGTTAAGCACCCCTGAGTTCAATCCCCAATACCAAAAGAAAGAAAGAAAAAGCTGTGATATCTGAAAATGCATTAAATTTCTTGAACTTCAAATTTTTCAAATCTAAACTCTCAGTGATCATATAATGCATTTCTATCTATCATGTTGTCAAATGTATTGTTTTGTTTTTGTTTTATGAGGTGGTGACTTGGGGGTGCTTTACCCCTGAGCTATATCCCCAGCCCTTTTTATAATTTTTGAGACAGGATCTTGATAAGTTGCCCAGATTGGCCTCAAACTTGCAATCTTCTGCCTTAGTCTCCCAAGTAGCTGGGATTACAAGTGTATGCCACCATGCCCAGCTGTTAAATTTATTTTTAAGAGAGACTTGGTCTCTCTTAAACAATGACTTGCTGGTCATTGTTTTCCATCATATTTTTTAAAAAAAGCTAAAAATACTAATATGTAAAGAAGCCTGATCTTAGCTTCCCTCTGGATAGTATTCAGTTCCTCTTCTTCTACCTGCTTCCTTCTCTCATTTTTCTTTCTTAAAATCACATTTAATATGGCTTTCATTCATTCCCATCTTATTTCTTCCCAACACACAGAATACAATTTTGTTTACTGAATGAATACAATAAGTGACGGAGAACAATTCAATGTATCTGAGTTAATTAATTTAAAAATCAAGTGCTAGGTACAGTGGTGCAGGCCTATAATCCCAGTGGCTCAGGAGATGGAGGCAGAAGGATTGTGAGTTCAAAGCCAGCCTCAGCAATTTATCGAGGCCCTAAGCAACTCAGTGAGACCCTGTCTCTAAATAGGCAAAAAAGGGCTGGGGGTGTGGCTTAGTGGTTAAGTGCCCCTGAGTTCAATTCCTGGTACCCGCCCCCCAAAAAAGTAAAAATGCCATATAAGAGGGAGTCCTTCCGTGGCATCAGGATTAAAGAAGACTCTGGTGCATTGAGTTGTTTTCTGCATTTCTTCACCTCTTGTACATCCCCCCACCACCATACCTATAACTTTGCAGTTAACTCCCACTAGAGGCAGAATGGACTTCACTCCCCTGCCCAGGGCTTTGGCCTGGTATATGTGACTTGCTTTGGCCTGTGCTGTTAGCAGAAGAGAGATAGAGGCTCACATTATGCCTGTCCTCTTGTGCTTCTATCTTAGCTATGAGAAGAGCATGCCCCAGTGGTACCCAGGAGAATGCAGGGATGTGGAGACATGGCCAAGGGTGCAGCTGGGAGCCCTGCCTGCCTGGACCTGCTCCCCGCATATAGTGACAACTTAGAGATTGCTGCTCTAAGCTGAGGAGTTGTTTTGTTTGTTTGTTTGTTTGTTTTTTGGTACTAGGGATTGAACCTAGGAGTGCTTAACCATGGAGCCACATCCAGGGTCCTTTTTTGTATTTTATTGAGAGACAGGATCTCACTGACTTGCTAAATGCCTCACTAAATTGCTGAGGCTGGCTTTGAAATCTTGATCCTCCTGCCTTGGCCTCCCAAGTCACTGGGATTACAGGCGAGCACCACCTGGCCTGGCTAGCTGAGGAGTTTTGAGTTGAGGCAAATTATTCCCCAGCACTATCACAGCCCTACCTAGTCCCAGGATAATTATGGGAGATGGTTGAAATTGGTATCTATAGTTCCGTTTTCTCCCAGCTGGTTTATTATCATCCTCTTCCACAAGTTCCAGCTTTTCCTTTCCAAGAAACATTATCTATATTTCTCTTTTTTCCCAAAGCCATTTGAGAGGGTTGGGGTTTCATATTTGCCGTGTTCACTCACCAGTGAGTGATTTCAATAATGTGTTAGGTGAGTCATTCAGAGACACTCTACATGCAGATGCCACCTGGAAGGAAGTCTGCTGTACAAAGACTGCAATAACACGTACTGAAAATATATTTAGTGTCGTGTGTGAGTGTTCTATGCATGCCTTTGAAAGAAACCGTCCGAGGTCAGCTGAGAGTGTCAAAAGAAAAAGGGATTCCAATTTTATAGGGCTTTAACCTTTATTGAGCTTTCTGAAAATATTTTTTAAAATTTATTAAATGTTTAAAAGAAGGTTAAATTGAATAAAGTTATTTTCTACTGTAAAGTAAGTCTCTAGGCAAAAAAAAAGAAAGAAAAAAGAAAAAGTAATGATAATCGGGATAAAGCAGGAAATCAGAAGATGACTAAATTATGTATAAACAACCATTGTACATTAACAAACCAAATTCATAAAGATCAGATCTATCCTTTTCCTTTGATTTTTCTACGGTTTCTTTTCACATTTCCTTATGGATTATTTTTTTTCTTCCTTCCTCCCTCCCTCCTTCCTTCCTTCATTTTATTTGTTTGTTTGTTTGTTTATATATACCAGGGATTGAACCCAGGGATGTTTAACCACTGAGCTGTATCTCTGGCCCTTTTTAATTTTGAGACAAGGTCTTGTTAAGTTGCTTAGGGCCTTGCTAAATTGCTGAGTCTGGCTTTGAACTTGAGATCCTCCTGCCTTAGCCTCCCAAGCTGCTGGGATTACTGGCATGAGTGGCCACCACACCTGACTGCCTCTTCTGTTTTAGACCACATCCTTGGCTATCCAGTGTGAGTCATCTGTAGCTGGTCAACTTCTCCAGCTAGCTGCCCTCTTCCTCCCTTCCACAGGGGCTTTTATGCAGAAGACAGCATATGTGAACGCTGCAGCTCTCCTTGCCAAACATGTGTGGGAAATGCCACCCACTGTCATTCTTGTGAAGGAGGCCTTGTCCTGGACCGGGGAGTGTGCCTGAAAGCCTGTCCTGAGAGGCACGTGGCTGTGGAAGGAGTGTGCAAGCACTGCCCAGCGATGTGTCAGGAGTGCATCCATGAGAAAACATGCAAAGGTACCTGGCTACATCCCAAAGGCAGGGCATGGCCCCAATTAGCCCTCATGGCTCGGAGCCACTACCTGTAGATAGTTGGGGGCAGGGAGGGGTGTCAAAGAGAATTGTGAGAACCAGTCTCTCTGCCTTTACCAACATTTATCTATTTTCAGACCCATTGTTGAGGAAATTGAGGATTCTGCAAATTAAGACAAACAGCATTTCTCACACTCACACATAACGGGTACACAGTGCTAAGCACTATCCCATGCTAGCAATATAGATAAGAACTAAAAGACCCCACTGTTTTTGTTGCTGTTGTTGATGTTGCTGCTGTTGTTGCAATGGGATTTGATTGTGGAGCCCTACAGCTAAGCTACATCACCAGCTCTTTTTTAATTTTTATTTGAGACAGGATCTCATTAAGTTGCCCAGGCTGGTCTCAAACTTGAGATCCTCCTGCCTCAGCCTCCCACCTAACTGTGATTATAAGCATGCTCCACCATGCTTGGCTGTTCCTACTCTTTTAGCGCAGAATCTTACCAGAGACTGATTATTAACAAAGTACAGAGATAGTTAGGGAAATACAATTATTATAAAAAAACAAGAAAGAAGACTGAGAATAGCACTCTGGCTATGAACAGTTTTTTTTTTTTCTTTTTCCTGTAGTATTATCTCCTGAGAAACATTATCCAATTTCCTCTCCAAAATACCACAGACTCAACTTGCCTGGTGCGGCCCAATCCAGAGGATTCTCTTGGTGTGGCCTAAAGTTTTCTCTAGTCTTCCTCCCCAAATAGGAAAAGGAACACAAATAAAATTAACCCACAATGCATTCTTCATACTGATTAATCAGCTACTCACAGATCTACTCTGTTAATGAATGAAAAATTAACTAATCCAACAATCCCCAAACTGCCTTCTGTATTGAATAGAGTGTGAGATACTTGGTACAGTTTTTATCCATTTATTATTTATTTATTTTTCATTCTGGAGGTTGAACCAGGGCCTCATACATGCTAGGCAAGATCACTGAGCTACAACCCCAGGCTTTGATACAATTTTAAATATCTGTTATTGTTTTCTGGATTTTCCAAACAATACCTCCAGTGTCCCAGTCATCACTGTTTGCCACAGCACTGTTTTTTTGTGGGGTTTTTTTTTTTTTTTTTTTGCATCTCAAAGGGTCATTCCCACACATAAATCCAGGATTATCTAATCAGGCTACCATGTGCAGCCTCCCCCACCCAAGGCAGGGCTTATTAGACACTGAGCATATACTCTTCAGGGTGGGGATGGGGCAAATGTATACTCAGATCAAATAAACCAAAGTGGTGAGAAATGGGCTAGCCCACTGCAAAAGCAGTGAATTCCTTTCTCTAATCCCTGAGGATAATTTACTCCCTCCTCCTTCCCCCAGAGTGCATGCCTGGCTTCTTCCTGCACAAGGACATGTGCCAACAGTCCTGCCCCCAGCACTTCTACCAGGACTTGCACCAGTGTATCCCCTGCCATGAAGATTGTCTGGAGTGTAGTGGCCCCAAGGAGGATGATTGTGAGCTCTGTGCTGACATTTTTACGGTCCTCTACAATGGACTGTGTTTGAATGAGTGTCCATCAGGAACTTACTATGAAGAAAAGACTAAGGATTGCAGAGGTAAAGATTTCCAGGATGCATGGCCCAGCGCAGCATCCCAGGGATCCTAAAGAGATGGTTTCTGCCCAGACAAAACAGGCTCTGGAGTTTGCATAATCCCCATCCCAGAGTTTAGTCCCCCCCTTAACCTTCCCATTCAAAAAAGCCTCTTTTGAATCTGTTCTCATTAAATTTTTAAAAATGAGTAATTCATAGGTTTTGATCATGTCAACTTCATTAGTTACAAATCACA
Organism: Marmota monax; assembly: GCF_021218885.2. Classification (NCBI taxonomy): domain Eukaryota; kingdom Metazoa; phylum Chordata; class Mammalia; order Rodentia; family Sciuridae; genus Marmota; species Marmota monax. The sequence continues at coordinate 936,371 of NW_026693595.1, read as the reverse complement.
TAGACCCTTACCCTAATGGTGGATATGAACTGCCAATCAAAAAGGATTCTCATGTGAAGATTTCCGATAGAGATGAGGAGCCTTCAAAAGTCACCCTAAATGGAAAATTTTCCTTAAAATTTTAAGCCATCATAGAAGTTCATAGCATAAGTAAACCATGTTGCAGAATTCTCTCCATGCCTTTTGCCTCTCTTCATGGTTTGCCTTCTGGCTGCTCCCCTCCTTCCATTCTTACCCAAACCCCCGTCCCATCTCCCACTCAGCACTCCAGTTCCTACACGTTCAAGAAAGGATCTGCTATTATTTGTATCTCCTTACATTTTAATGGAACGTGGGTAATTTGCCTCATTAATTGTCAGGGAACAGAAAAATAAAGTATCCAGTGCTAGAGAAATTCTCAAGGGAGAGAAGTGTTTCCCAAAGTCCCAGGATGACTGCCCACACCTTTCGTGAGGCACTGGGACAGAATAAGCAAGAGCTCTTGTTAAGAGCCACCATTCAGCTCCTGAGCCTATCCTTTCCCAGTCGAGTGACTCAGCATCTCCAGCTACAATTTCCTGGTACAGATGAAAGGAGGTGATAATAATAACAGTGATAATAACACAGATCTATTCACCTAGGAAGTACTTGTCAGAGATTGCTTTGTGCTGGCACTCTTCTGGGCCTGGAAAACAATACAGATAGAATCCCTGTCCTCAGGGAGCTGACATTCTATTGGGAAGACAGACACTAAGGAAGATAATTCAAGCAAAAGAAATAATAATAATAAGATAGGGAAGGGGGATAGGAAGATGGGCAAGGTGGAATTGAAACTTGAAAGAAACTGACCTATGAAATATCACTGAGAGATAGAGGGAACATATATGTCATATGCATATGAATACATATGCATATGTCTGAGAAAAGAAAATTCTAGGCAGAGGGAATGACAGCTCCTAAAACCTGGAAGTGAGAGTGAATTGTTCTCATTTTGTTTGGCTCACAAATATTTACTGAGTGCCCGTTATATGACAGGCCCTCTCACGGGCACTGTAGATTAAGGACAGGATATGACAGAGGCCTTTTTTTGTCAGTGGGTAATTATAATTTTATCCCAACAACAGCCATATAAGTGGTAAACTAAATGTACTGTGAGAGGTGAGCAGTAGAGGGTATGATGGTTGGAAAGGCCACATGCCAGTGTGTGACCACACTGTTCAGGATTGCTTGCCATTATTTGGCTGTAGTTGGGATAATCATGTAAACCTTACTGATATTTCTGCGTTGGCCACTGCAGGAAGGAGCTCTCTGGATATTACAGAGAATGCCTTTATTTTTTTCCTCTCATTTTGCAACAAGAATGCTCCACCCCAGAGCCTAAAGTCTATTCCCAATTCATGACCCTATACTTTAGGCACAAAACCCTAGAAGTCTCTAGAAGAAAGGAATCTATTCCCTAGAGGAGTACACTGGCTTTCTCTCAGTATCTGCTTCCCCACATGCCCACAGATTGCCACGAGTCCTGCCACACCTGCTCGTCTTACAGCGTCTGCATAAGCTGCCAGGAAGGCCTGAGGTTGAACAGCCATGGGGCCTGTGTGGCTCACAAGGAATGTGCCCCCATCGAGTACTGGGATGAGACAGCGCACAGGTGCAAGCCCTGTCACAATAAATGCTTCCACTGTACAGGACCCGCAGAGGACCAGTGTCACACCTGCAGGGGGGACAACCTTCTTCTCAGTGAGTGACTTCCCTCCACTCCAAGAGGCCTTTTTCTCTCCCTCTGGGAAACTACCTGGCACCATGCTGGGTGCCCAGTGGACATTGGCTTCTTTTTAATTTTTTTTTAACTTTTGTTTGGGAAACTTTCAAACCTACAGAAAAGATACAAGAATGAGAATAGTACAAAGAACATCATACATATGTCTTTTACCCAGTTCACCCACTGCAAATATTTTCCCCCTTTGCTTTATTATTTTCTCTCCTCCGTGTGTGTGTGTGTGTGTGTGTGTGTAGGGATATATTATCTATACACACTTTTTCTGAACCATTTGGAGGGTAAGTTACCTACATTGTAGCCCCTGTCCTACAAGGACAGTTTTTCATATTTCCTAAGCTTATAGATACTTTTTTATCTAATCACAGGACAGTTGCCAATTCTAATAATTTTACATTTATACAGTACTTTACTATTTCCATTAAATTTTTTCCAACACCCCTTTATAACAGAACTTGTTCCACAATCAGGCATTGCATTTTGCTTCCAAGTCGCCTTATCTTCCTTTACTCTGGAATGCTTCCACAGACTGTCTTTGTATTTTATAATATTGATATTCCAGAAAAATACAGCTCCTATTCCTCCTCTTGAGTTGGTGTGCAGTTTCCCCATGATTAGACTGAGAGGATTCTTTCTCAGTCAGAAGAGGTGATGTCCTGCCATCTGAGAATCATATCCAGATACATATGATACCCACTTGCCCCTCATAGGTGATGTTAATTAACACTGACCATCTGTCTAGACGTTTATTTTCTCTACTGCATAACTACTATTGATTCCCTTGTAATTAATAAGTAGTCTGTGGAGAGAATGCATTAAGAACATGTAGACATTCAACTCCTCATCAAAATTTCCCTCTTGATTTATCATCCATTAATAAATCCTGAACAATGTGTGGTGCAATCCCAGGTGGGCTGCCTCCAGATCAGCTCTGAAGGTGATTGCTGGTATGAGACTGTGTTCTCAGGTTTCCTGGATGCCATGATTAGACTAAATACAAGCCCGGAGGAGCTACACTTAAAGAAGGAGTTGGAATGGAGAGAATAAAGAGACAAAGAGAAAGACAAAGAGAAGACTAGAAAGTGTTGGACTTGTCTTCCCAGTCAGTAGAGTAGACCTGAGAAGTGAGGTACTCAAAGTTCACATAGATAGCAAGTTTTTCCACTTCTTGCTGAGATATCACCTTCCAGGGCAGTGTTCTCCTACTAAGACACAGGCACATCTATGCTCAATACCAATCCTGACCACCTGACCACAGAACACACTGAAGTCAGCAGTCTTTTCAACCCATTCATCTTAGTTCCTGTTATACAAAGCTCAGTAAATTTCTTCCCCAGCCATTGCTTCTTCATGGAAATATCTCATCCAACCAGATCTCCCATATAATCAACCATTTTGACTTTCTTTTCTAATTACCTCTAATCTGCAGTGCCACTGATGAGTCTGTTAGATGCCTTCACAGACAGTGATCTTTCCTTTAACTGGGGATACAGATTAAGCAAGAATTGAGCCTGCAGTACTGGTGCATAACAAAAGAGATGTCCCCAACAGCTGAGGACAGGAGTTGCCCAGGCCTGGCCTTCTCACACTCGCCCATCCCACCCGACTCCACACACCACCAGGGTCAGGCTATTGTAAACTACATGGTTATTTGGAGGATGGGGCAGATTGACTGATGCTGCCCCTGAAGATGGCAATCCTAATCCCCAGATCCTCTAAATAGATTGTCTTCCAAGGTAAAAGGAACTTTGTAGCTGAGATTTAATGAAGGCTCTTAGCATGGGGAGATTCTCCTGTGTTCCCCAGACAGGCCCAATATAATCACAAAGGCTAGTAGAGAAATGCAGGAGGATCAGAGTTCCTAGTATAAGGCAGTTAATGACAGAAGCAGAGGAGTAGTGGGGGGAAATGCTGGAGTAGTGGAGTAGTGGGGAAAGATGGAGGAGAAGCCCAGGAGCCCAGGACTACAGGAACTCTCTGGAAGGTGGAAAAGCCAGGAAGCTCTTTCTACTCTAGAACCTCTAAAAGGAACTCAGCCTTGAGGATGCAGTTCAGATTACTGGCCTCCATAACAGTAAGATAATACATTTGTGTTGCTTTCAGACATCAAATAGGTGGTAATTTATTACTGCAGCAATAGGATATAGTACAAATATCTTCTTTAGGGGATTTGGGCTTCCTCTTGGTGACAGTATATACCAGCTGGACAATGAACCATTGTCACATCTATAGTCATAAAACTGTGGTTTCTGTTCTACCAATACAGACCACTCTGACCTCTGATTTCTCTGAACCCCTATAGCCTTTTGGTCAATTCTATTTCTTGAACATTCATCTTCACTCCAAAGTGTCTCCAGCACAGCCCACAGGGGCACTGTCTTTTTCCCCTTGCACTTCCTCTCCCTCTTTCCAGGCAAGAGGAGGTGTGGGAGCCACAATCGGGCTTGATTCCAAATACTCTTCTCCTCCCTTGACAGACACCACCTGTGTGCAAGACTGCCCAGAGGGCTACTACGCCAGGGACAGCCACCTGTGCGCGCCCTGCCACATCTCTTGTAGGACCTGTGATGGGAGTCACAGTACACAGTGCCGCTCCTGCCGACCGGGTTGGTTCCAGCTGGAAAATGAGTGCCTGCTCCAATGCAGAGAGGGGTAAGATGCTCACCATATGTGTTCATCTGCTTTTTGTTGCTGTAACCAAAATGCCTGACAAAGGAAACTTAGAAAAGGAAAACTGTATTTTGGGCTCAAGGTTTTGGTAGGTCAGTCCATGGTGGGCTGAGTCCACTGCTCTGGGCCCAAGGTGAGGCAAAGCATCATGGCAGAAAAGTGTGGAGGAGGAAGGTTGCTCAATTCATGGCAGCCAGGAAGCAGAGAGAGAGAAGAGAAGGGGCTGCAAGAAGATGAACCCTTGGTCATGCTCCCAGTGACTCATCTCCTCCAGCCACACCTCACCTGCCTACAGTTTCTACCCAGTCCCTTCAAATAGGTACAGCTCTCAGAACCCATTTACTTCACCTCCAAACATTCCTGCACTAATACAGGAGTTTAGGGGAGCACCTCATATCCAAACCATAACAACCCATTTCTTCAGCTAACTCTTCAATCACTCCAGATACAAAACCATTTTGCACATGTGGAAACAAAGACTCTGAACACAAATGAAGTCAGATTTAATTCTCACTACTAGTAAGGAGCAAAGGTGAGCCCACTCACATGAATAGAAGAGAAACAGGAGACACAGAGTGACCCAGTGAGAGAATACAAAGGGTCTGATGGTAAAATCAGACTCATGTAAGCTATCTATCTTACCCAATGCGCAGCCTTGCTGATAGCCACAAGGTATCAGCACTGCCAAGGCAGAGGCAACAACACCTTCCTTCCTCAGAGAAGCCCAAGACTGTTAATGGATGTTCTTTTTCTTCAGTTTTAGGATTTGTTTTTTTTTCTTTTTTAATTTATTTTTTTTATTGGTTGTTCAAAACATTATAAAGCTCTTGACATATCATATTTCATACATTAGATTCAAGTTGGTTATGAACTCCCAATTTTACCCCAAATACAGATTGCAGAATCACATCGGTTACACATCCACATTTTTTACATAATGCCCTATTAGTAACTGTTGTATTCTGCTACCTTTCCTATCCTCTACTATCCCCCCCCTCCCTCCCCGATTCAAGCTTAATATGCAGGGTCTAAGCTATGCAAATAAATCATTGATTTTACAAAAGAAACAATTTCCGTTAACATCTACATTTATACCCCATTAATTCTGCAATCTGTCAAACCTCCCATAAATCCACAAATACAGGATTAGTTATCATACGCATCCTAGATACATCTGATGTATCCTTCTGGAAGCATTTCAGAGATAAAGAGTGTGTTTATCAGAAGGTCTGGTAACAAGCATAATTGGAAGAGTGTAGCTGGATTACACACACACACACACACACACACACACAGGCATCCCAGTAAAGAGAAAGGTTGATTATAGACATGTTGCTCACTGCTTCCCAAGGAAGAACCTAGGACACTGAGAATTTCCAGACCCTGATTGAAGGGCTCTATCCTTGGACTTTCCCTAAAGTCTTTCACCCAAATTGGCACATCTATTCTTTTCAGTCATAGCAATCTCTACTTATTTCATCTGTTATAGTGCTATATACCACCTTACATTTCTATGTATCTTCTTCCTTCACTCACTCATTTATTAAATACATATTCAATTAGAGCACATTATTTGTTTGAATAATGTGAGTTAAGACAAATTTTGTTCTTTAAGACCTTATTCTTATTCCTGTATGTCTTTCCAAGAAAATTATAAGCTCCTGGGGGGTCCGGGGGAACTCCTACTCTTATACTACTACAACATTCCATGCAGAATTATAAACATTAGAAGCTCTTGAAAAACACCAGCTGTGTGGGTCAGTGAAGAAAGGACCTTACCAGACAAGAGTGGGGGTGAGCCTACCTGTTTCACCCTTCCACTTTACCCTAAGAAGGATGTATAAAGATCTGGATCCCATGTCAAGAATCTCCATCTTTCTCATATGCAGTTTTTCGTTACTCTTAAGTACATACACACTAAAAGAGGTGTGCGATCCTGTGATCTAAAGAGAATGCAGACCATGGGATTAAGAAAATGGTTCCACCATGTATGAAGTTACCCAAGGGAGAGGAGGAGAAGCATAGGTTTCTGTGGACCTCTTTAATGTGGAAGAATTGGAGAAAAATTTTTTAAGAACAAAAATTATTTTTTACTCAGACACCACTCCCATGATAAGCTCATATCTTAGGAAACATAACTTGCAATAAATATACTCCAAAGGCAAAGTTATGTGAAGGAGCATTAGGTTCCTTCATGAATCAACATTGGTAGACTAACTTCCTACCAGAAAGACAAGCCTGAGTGCTTACTGTTTGGGGGCAGCTATGGTGGGAATTAGGGAAACACAACAATTCCTTCGTTGGGAGACTTTCACTGTGACCCACAGCAACTGCCCCACAGTCTGAGCAATGAGCGTGTCTCCAAGCAAGAAAGAGTTCAACCCTAAATCCATGATCAGGAGAACCAGAATGCATCTCACAGCCGACTTCCCCAGCAGGAGAAGCTTCAAACACTAATTGGTGACAGGAAAGGTTTCCCCTGATGTGCACATTCAGCACAGCCTACAACCATGATGAGTGTTAACTGGTAGTTTAGATTGAAAAGGAAAAAAATGAGAAACACAGCCATAAAAATAAAAACTGATCTTCTCAGGAGACATACTTGGTTTCAAACCCTTTCCACACCACATTTTATCAAATTAAATACAGTAAGGCTTCTACATGAGCCCCCTGGCCCTACATCAGTGACAGAACCAGTAGTTTATTTCACTCAGGTCTTTGCTACCGCATTTCAGGAACTTCAGAGAACTTGGCAGGATTGTCCTTAATGTTTCCTATTGGAGAAAGTCTTTTTTTTGGTCTTTTAATTTTTTGACCTGTTCCTTTTCCTATGAGAGAGATTCTGCCCAGGAACTTACATGTGCAAGCTCAGAGTAGGAAATTTCCCCCAATGCTCTGATCTTTATTTCTCCTGGACTAGGGCTCAAATTTCTCTTTCTGACTCTGCTGGTAGTTGCAAAGCTACTGGTGCAGGAATAGTGGTTCTGCAGGTCAGGCTCTTAGATTTAGCCACTTTCTCTCTACCTCCTGCCAACTGTCTTCTGTCCACTTTCTCTTGATATGCTTCTCTTCCTGTTTTCCACCCACATATTCAGCATAGGTCTAGATCTGAGAGCTTTCTGCATGTCTGCTGGTATTGACAGGGTTTCAAGTGATTCAGTCCATGGTCTACGGACTCTGTTTCTCTGGACCTGCAATGAGGCAGAACATTAAGGTGGAAGGGCATAGGATGGAAAGTTCCTTAGTTCATGGTAGCCAGGAAGCAGAGAAAAAAACTGGAATATTGATGAAGTAGCATTCCTTTTGTAAAATCAGTGTTCTGCATCATGATATGAGCCTTGTGTGTTAAATCTCTTTGTCTTGGAAAGGCAGGTATATGATTCTCTGTGTCTCAATACAATAATGATTCTGATGTTTAGCCTCACAGAGGGTTCTCTAACTTTCATGTTTCTGTCTGTGTTTATGCATAAGATCCTCCCCAAGGCTCTGAGGATCAAGAGATTTCACAATCCCCTCATCTTAAACCACTGCTTAAGATGAGTATTTAAGATAAGTCTTCATCTTAAGCAGTGATGTTGGAGTCTTCTTTCAATATGATCCATAAAACTCCCCACTGCCTTTCTTTTAGCATAACTCTTTGATAAATTTTAAAACCTATTTAGAATTGATCAGTCTTCCCTCACCATGGTTCCTCTTGATGCTTCTCATCTCTGTAAATGATGAGAAGAGAGTTTACTAAGCATTTCCACTCACAATGTATCTTTACATTATGATTTGATTTCACAATGGTCTCATGAGGTTGGTATTAGTCTATTCAGTTTTGTTTTTGTTGTTGTTTTGTTTTATTTTTGCAGAGTTGGGGATCAAACCTAGGGCATCATGCATGCTAGGCAAATGTACTACCAATGAACTACATCCCTAGCCTTTCCTTAATTTCTCCATTTTACAGATTAGGAAACCAAGGCTCAAGAAGTTAAATGACTTGCCCATGCTACAGTGATACATGCATAGCAATGTTAATAGCAGTGCAATTCACAATAGCCAAATTATGGAACCAGCCTAGATGTCCATCAGTGGGTGAATGGAAAAGGAAAATATGCTAAATATACACAATTGTATTTTATTACCATAAAGAAGAACAAAATATTATCATTTGCAGGAAAATGGATGAAACTGGAGAAAATCAGGCTAAGAGTAAAAAGCCAGACTCTAAAACTCAAGGATCACATGCATTCTCTCATATGTGGAAGCTAGAGAGAAAAAAGGAAAGAAAGAAACCTTGTGAAAATTGAAGAGAGACCACTAGTGGAAAGGGGGTTGAGGCAGGAGGAAGGGAGGAAAAGAGGAGATGCAGATACAGAGAATGAAGCAAAATAAACTATGCCATGTTCATGTAAGAATATATCACAATGGATCCCATTATTATTATATCATTATAATGTACCAATAAAAATAAGTTTAAAATTTTAATCTTCAGCCTGGAAAGGTGGCACATACCTGTAATCTCAGTGACTCAAAAGGCTGAGGCAGGAGGACCAAGGATTTGAGGCCAGCCTCAGCAACTTAGCAAAGCCCTAAGCAGTTTAATGAAAATAAAAAATAAAAAGACTGGGGATGTAGCTCAGAGGTTAAGGGCCCCCGGATTCAATCCCCAGTACCAAAATAATAATAATAATAATAATAATAATAATAATAATAATAACAATCTCGTTTGGAAGCTAGAGAGGAAAAAAGAAAAGAAAAGGAGGGGCAGGGATCTCATGAAAATCAAAGAGTGATCAGTAGAGTAGAAGAAAGGGACCAGGGAGAGGAAAAGGGGAAATAATGGGGAATAAATGATATTATCCAAATTATATTGTTATACTGTGTGCAGTGGTACAAATATATAACAACAAAGCATACCATTATGTGCAATTTAATGCACCAATAAAAATATAGGAAAAAAATTAATCTCCAAAAGTCTTTTCAAAGGAGGTTACATCTATTTGGTAAAGGTTAATTTCACTACATGTCACTTTCTATTTCAAGATGCTTTTTAAGTTAAGAAGAACTACTCAGAGGTCCATGTAAAAAATGTCTTCCATTCCCCAATCCCATTCAACACAGCTTAAAGGTTGAATCTGGAGCAGTGAATAGAAGAAAAAGACAGAAGTAGCTCATCTTTCCCTAGGTGTTATCCAGTATAATCTTCACAGCTAGCAAGCAACGGATTATAATGCCCACTTTACAGATAAGAAAACTGAGAATCATTAAATTTGCTAGTATCATAGAAATGAATTTAATGAGTAAAGTTAAGTAAAGAGACTAAAGTCACCCAGCTTGTAAATGAATCCTGTATGACTCATTGTGTTTTTTCACCACACCTAATTTAGGAGCAAAGATTAGTACAATCAGCCCTTCACATCTGCAGGTTCCACATGGAATCAAAGATGGAAAATACTTTTTAAAAGAATTGCATCTGTACCAATAGTGTACAGACCTTTTTTCTTGTCATTATTCCCCAAATTATGTAGCATGAAACTATTTATTTAACATTCACACTGCATTAGGTACTGTAAGTAATTTAGAGATGACTTAAAGTATAAAGGAGGATATTTGTAGGTTATATCCAAATACTACCCTGTTTTATAGAAAGGACTTGAGCCTTCAATGTGTTTTAGTATCTGTGGTGGGTCCTGGAACTAACCCCCTGCAGATACCCAGGGACGGCTGTATTCCATCTTCGCTCCCCTTGCTTTCAGATATTATGCAGAAATCTCCACTGGCCAGTGTAAGAGGTGCCACAAGAGCTGCAAGGCATGCCGGGGTCCACAGCCCACAGACTGCCTGTCTTGCGATACCTACTTTTTTCTGCTCGCCTCCAAGGGAGAGTGTTATCGCACCTGCCCAGAGCATTACTATGCAGAAGAAAACACCTGGACCTGTGAGAGATGTCATCCGACTTGCAAAAAATGCAAAGGTGAGAGTGGATCTGTGTTTTTGCACATGCAAGAGGGAAAGTGGAAAGGTTCCCTTTCTGTTTTGTCCCTGTCTCCCTCCTCCCCACCTTTGGCAGTTCCTCTGTTTCCCAACCTGGTGCCCAGGCATCAGCCCTCTCTGTTCAGTCAGCCTCTGCATCTTCCGGTGCTGCGCCTTCAGATTCCTCATTCTTTAAGGCCCAGATACAGGTATGGTCTCCTCTAGGAGTGTTGTCACCTCGTCCATCTTCCTTCTCCACCTGTTGCATTTGCCTAGGGAAGTTCAATATTTTCTTCACTCTAAGAACTCCCTAAGACATCTGCCTCAAACTCTCCCAAGCCCCATTCCTATTTTCCAGATATCTACTTGTTTGTTGCACAGATTCTTAAAATCAGTGCCAGTTCTCCCATTGCCCAGGGTAACACCTTGAAGTTATCCTTGACTCTTCTTTTTCCCTTGCTTCCTGCCTATCTCCAACAGTTCCACCCCAAGAGCTGTTGTCCCATCTCCTAAATATTCCTCTTAATATTATTCTCCTTCTCCATGTTCATTGTCCTCATTTTCCATTTTTAACATTTGTTATCAGACCTTTGAAGTAGCCAACAAGTCACGCTGACCTTTCCTTGCTCCCAAGGCATCCTGAACACTAGTGCCTGAGTGCTCATTCTGAAATTCACATTTGCGCATTTACTCCATATCCTGCCATAACAAGATGATCACAGTGAATCATTCTCTTTTTATTTAAATATATATATATATATATATATATATATATATATATATATATATATATATATATATTTTAATTGTAGATGGACACAATACCTTTATTTATTTATTTTTATGTTGTGCTTAGGATTGCCCAGTATCTCACATGTGCAAGGCAGGTGCTCTACCACTAAGCTACAGCCCCAGCCCACAGTGAATTAATTATTCTTAACATGTGAGAAATAAATGCTTCTGTAATGTTTTAATTGATAAAACTTTCTATGTAAGTATTAATGACTGGTAAGGTACATAACTGTTCTGCTTTAAAATTATCTCAGATAGATAGATAGATAGATAGATAGATGATAGATAGATCTTTTTTTTTTTTCTTTCCAGTAGTGGGGATGGAACCCAGGGGTCTCAACATGCTAGGCACATGCTCTACCTCTGAGCTATATCCCAGCCCTTTTTAGTTTTTGGTCTTGGTTTGTTTGTTTATTTCTCTTTTTTTTCTAATATTTATTTTTTAATTCTCGATGAACACAACATCTTTGTTTGTATGTGGTGCTGAGGATCGAACCCCGGCCACACGCATGCCAGCTTGAGCCACATCCCCAGCCCATTGTTTGTTTATTTCTTCAGTAGTAGGGATTAAATAAACACTGAGATACATCCCTAGTTCTTTTGAGATAAAGTCTCAATGAGTTACACAGCTGGCCTCAAACTTGGGATCCTCCTGCCTGAGCCTCCTGAGTCTCTGGGATTACAGGCATGTGTTACCATGCCCAGCTTAACCCCAACTATTTTTGGTTTTTATTTTAAAACAAGGCTTCATGAAGTTGTCCAGGCTGACGTCAAACTTGTAATGCTCCTGTCTCAGCTTCCCAAGTCACTGAGATTACAAGGCATATGCCACTGCATCCAGCTACTATTAAAAAAATTCTGTAATCAGTTGCTTCATTTTTTAAAATGCTTTCAATATTGATGGGCATTGCACTGAATTTTCTCTGGAAGAGACCCTTTTTGTGTCCCTAAGTCATCCCGTTTGTGAACATGCATTTATATACAGCCCTTCAATGAGCATGCAATCAATGTTGTCCCCTTTTTTCCCATTGAGGCATCTTATTTGTATGTATGTTTTACTTTCCTAGAAAAAGAATCCCAGGATTTTCCCTCCTATGTGTTTTTGCCTTGCTTCTTTGTGGTCCATGATGCCAGTTGAGGCTGTCAATACAGTGAAACCAAACTGGCAGGATGGGAGCAGATCATTCTGCCATTTTTCTAGGTCTTTGAACTGCACATCAAATCTATAACTGACCCCTCCACACTTGTTTAACCTGCCTGTGAGGTTCACAACAACTTTCCTAGCTCTGTGGTCATTGATGATTTCAGATTCACCCATGTAACCAGACTTCATCATTATGGTTAGAAAATGGATGATGACTTTGAAGTACAGCCTAATAAGGATCTAGCACTTACCTCTCTTTTGGGCATTATTGATGCTCTTGAGAGCATCAGCCAGGACATTCATGCACACCGTTATGGAGACATGGAAATATGGCAGAAAAAGAGTAAATGTTCTTTATTTTTAAAGGTGCTTAAAATCTTTCTCCGTTCAGTCTCTTAAATTTCAGTCTTCACCAGACATGGTGGCACATGCCTATAATCCCAGCAAGATTGCGAGTTCAAGGCCAGACTTGCTTATCAAGACCCTGACTCAAAATAAAAAATAAAAAGGGCTGGGAATGTGGCTTAGTGTGTAAGTACCCCTGGGTTCAATCCCCAGTACCAAAACAACAACAAAAACAGTAAACTTTCGTTTTAACTCTTCTTCTGTATATTCTAGACCCACCTGGGACTACACAGAGCCACTCTAGAGCCACCAGATATGCCATGCTCTTTCATGCCTCCTCATTCCTCTTCCTGAGGAACAGCGCTCTAGGGAATTCTCAGAAACTCAGCTTGGACAACAGCTGCTCTGCGGAGCTTCTCTTAGCCCTCCCAAAAGTCATCTTCCTCCTTCTTCCTAATTCTGGAGTTGAACAATTTATTGCAGCAATTTTTTTAGATTTTAATTAAACACATCCTTCTCTCCTACTAATAGTTTCTCTAGTGTGAGCAAGGATTATACAACATTCATTTTGTGTCCCCTGCTTAGTCCAAAGTGCAACACATAGTAAGTACTCATAAAGCATTGAATAAACGAATACACATGTAGGAAGCAAATTAATCCTAATGTCTTTTTGTAAATTGGAAAATGTTCAGCTATTAGATCTTCAGATATTGCTTCTCCATCCTTTCTTCCAACCTCCTTTTCTAGAACTCCTACTAAACATAATCTAGAGTTTCTTATTCTATCTTCTATGTCTCCTTCTTTATAGTTTATCTCTTTGACTGCTTATGACTTCTACTAGAATAATTCTTCAGCCTCTGTTCTATTTCCCCTCTGTTCTATTTCTATTTGTTTCTGAGTGTGTTTAGTCTAAATTCCACACCATTTATTATATTTAATTTAGGTGATTATTTTATTTTTAAGATATTAATCATTTCTTTTTATGCCTATTTTAATTTTATATTTTCCTGTTTGTTTCATAATTTAATATATGTGTGGATGTTATTGCCGCAGTCTGGCTGGGCACAATCAGGAGCCACTTGTCAAAAGAAACTAACTTTATTTTTAGAACCACACACGCCAAACAAAACAGCCTCTCAGGAAAAACCCTCAGAGCCTCAACTGCCACCACCGGCTTTCCACAAGCCTCTCTCTCCCACACAAGCTTCTCTCCACCTCCCACAATCCTCCTGCTCTTGAGGCTGATTGGCTGGGTCACGTGGGCGGAGCCAAAAAAGTCCCCCAATGAGCAGCTCCGTGGTCTGAAAGGGCAGGGAAACAGCCCAATGAGCATCACCGCAGAGGAGCCAATCAGCTAGATGTTGCTGGGGCCGCTGTGAGCCAATCATCAGCCGGCAGCTGGAAGTTTGCTGGGGCCCCTTCGGCTGTGGCTCTTAACATCTCCCCCTCTCTGTTTAAACAACGAGCATGTGGCTTAGGGACCGTGCCTGCCTTAGGTTGTCCAATAGTACATATGGTCCTTAGGTTGGTACCATTGCAATTGGATCTTACCCGTCACTGACTACCGGTCCAGTATACAGCCACACCTGTGGAGAGGTCTTTGTACCAGCGGGGGGGTGAGGTTCTTTGCCTCACCTCTGTTGGCCCCCAAATTTTAGCTGGACGATCATGACAAGCAGAAGGGAGGAAGATACACCAAGCCAATTGATGGCTCCTTTTGGAAAAATTGTACCACCAATGACATCATCAGCAAAAATACCCCAACACTACCACAAGTCGCTGCACCAACAGATAGTTCACAATGCATACAGGTGAGCTCACAATGTGTCCAGGCAAGTTCTGCAAGCAGTTCAGTGATGGCTATTGTAGAAGCTGTAGATTGGTTTTATCTTTGACTTCACCAGCACTGGGATGAAGATAGGAATTCTGGCAATAATGGCTAAAGAAAAAATTATGTAACATTAGAGAAGGCACTAAAAGAAAACAATTTTCTTAACAATTTACATTGTCTTCACCGACACTGGGATGAAGATAGTAATTCTGGCAATAATGGCTAAAGAAAAAATTATGTAACATTACAGAAGGCACTAAAAGAAAACAATTTTCTTAACAATTTACATTTTCTTCACCGGCACTGGGATGAAGATAGGAATTCTGGCAATAATGGCTAAAGAAAAAATTATGTAACATTACAGAAGGCACTAAAAGAAAACAATTTTCTTAACAATTTACATTTTCTTTAAGAGAATTATTAAATATAATGAAAAGGAAAGGTGAAAGTAAACAAACAGATCTGTTAACCTTCTTTTTTGTTTACATATTAAAACAATCCTCAACAGTTGTTTACCCAATTTAAATTAAACCATATAAATCATGTGAAAAAAAATATTTGGATCCATTTTATCATGAGCGCTCATCATATATGATATATGGACATACGTACATTCAAACATATAACACAAAACACAAGTGTGCACACATAATATAATACATACAACACATAACGTTATAGTAAAGGCCTTATAACTTTTTACAGGTGAAATCTCCATTGCAATGTTTAAAAACTCTATAGTCAAAAAATAGAATTGATCAGCAAAACATTAACCTAGGTCTGTATGAGCTCAAAAAACCAAATAGAACTTCATGATATGGCAAAGGGCAATAATAAAATAGATATTGAAAAAAGCATCCTGGTTCTGTTGCAGATGTAAGAATAGCCAAACTGGAGTTTTGGATATCAGTTGTTATGGATTTGAGCCAAATCATCTTCTTTTTGGTCTGTAGAAATCGCTTTAGTTAATCTTTCTGGAATCCAAATCGGCTGCTGTTCTCCCTGTGGAAACACACAAACAGACCCCCGACTCCAGACAATTACTGGGTCAGGACCTTTCCATTGTCCTGTTAGAATATCCTTCCAAAGTACCTTGGGCTTATGCACATTTTTTGGACACATATGCCTTTCCGCAGCACTAAGTCCTGATGAATCCAAATTTAAAAAGTTTAGAGTAAAAAGGGTTATTTTAAGTTTATCTTTGGGGAATATATACCCCTTCCCAATTCCTTCTTTTTGCTTTAATAAGTACATTTTAATAGTTTGATGAGCTCTTTCAACTATGCCTTGTCCCTGTGGATTGTATGGGATTCCTGTTATATGAGTAATGCCAAATGTTGAGCAAAATTGTTTAAAAGAGGTAGAAGTATAACCAGGGGCATTATCTGTTTTTAACTGTTTTGGAACACCCACAGTGGCAAAATTTTGTAAGCAATGAGCTATAACATCTTTAGTTTTTTCTCCGGCATGAAGGGAGCCCATCAAAAATCCAGAAGAAGTATCAACTGTAACATGCAAATATTTTAATTTTCCAAATTCTGGCAAGTGTGTGACGTCCATCTGCCAAATATGGTTAGGTATCAATCCTCTAGGATTGACTCCAAGATTAACTTGTGGTAAAAAGGTCACACAATTTTGAGATTGTTTTATTATTTGTCTAGCTTGTTCCTTAGTTATTTTAAAACGCTTTTGTAAAGTATTAGCATTGACATGGAACTTTTTATGAAAATTTATAGCTTCTTCTAGTGTAGAAAAAATATGTATGTCATGTGTAGTTTTATCTGCTAAATCATTGCCCAAACTAAGGGCTCCAGGCAATCCTGTATGTGCCCTGATATGTCCTATAAAGAATGGATCTTTTCTGTCCCAGATTAGACTTTGTATAGTGGAAAGCAAAGACAAAACAGTAGAAGAAGGGGAAATCCTACCAGCATCTTCAAGAGATACTATAGCATTAACTACATACTGACTATCAGAAAATAAATTAAATACAGAATCTTTAAACATCACAAAAGCTTGTAAAACTGCATTAAGCTCTACCTTTTGAGCTGATTGTTTGGGTACTAAAAATGTAAAAGTTTGATCAGGGGTAACTACTGCTGCTGTACCATTATTTGACCCATCAGTGAATATATTTGGAGCATTCATGATAGGTGTTTTTCTTGTCATTTTTGGAAAAATTACAGGATGCAATGACCAAAAAGACAATAAAGGATTAGATGGTAAGTGGTTATCAAATGAAACATTAGATTTGCACATGATTGTTGCCCAAGTATTTAACTCATTAGCTAACTCATCAATTTGATTCATAGTATATGGAGTAATAATTTTATTGGGAGAAATTCCAAACACTCCCTTTGCTGCTTTTATTCCTTTGAGTATTAATTGTCCTACAGCCTCAGGATACCTAGTAAGAATAGTGTTAGGAGAATAAGATAAATGTATCCATAATAATGGACCTTCTTGCCAAAATACTCCTGTAGGAATATTTTTTGTTGGTAGTACAATAAATAATAAAGGCAAACTTATATCAATTCTATCCAAATGCATATTTTCCATATATGTTTCAATGATTTTTAATGCCTTTCTTGCTTCAGGCGTTAACATTCGGGGTGAATTTGGATCTGATGGACCTTTTAGGATATCAAATAAAGGTCCCAACTCTCCTGTTGGTATACCTAAATAAGGCCTTATCCAATTTATGTCTCCTAATAACTTTTGAAAGTCATTAAGTGATTTGAGTTGATCTACTCGTATTTGAATTTTTGGTGGACGGACCATGGTTGAGGATAATAGAACTCCTAAATAATTAATTGGAAAATTTAATTGTACTTTATCTATTGCTATCTCTAGATTATAATTTTTTAATACGTTTGTAAGTGTGGCATAACATTCTAGCAATGTGTTTTTATCTTTGTGTGCTAATAATACATCATCCATATAGTGAAATATTTGTAGTTCAGGATTTTGATTTCTAAGTGGCTGGATTACTTTGTTAACATAAATTTGACACATAGTTGGGCTGTTAGCCATCCCTTGAGGGAGTACTTTCCATTCATATCTCTGATCAGGACCTTCATGATTCAGTGCAGGGATAGTAAATGCAAAACGTGGACTATCCTCAGGATGAATTGGAATTGAAAAAAACCAATCTTTAATATCTATAACTAAAACATACCAGGTTTTTGGCAAAGCAGACAACTGAGGAATCCCTGATTGAGCAGGTCCCATAATAACCATCTCATTATTAATGGCTCTTAAATCTTGCAATAATCTCCATTTACCAGATTTCTTTTTGATGACAAAAATGGGAGTATTATGGGGAGATACAGAAGGTTGTATATGTCCTTCCGCTAATTGTTGTTTGACCAGGTCATGGGCTGCTTGTATCTTTTCTTTAGTCAGGGGCCACTGAGGGACCCATACTGGTCTTTCTGATTTCCAAGTAATTTTTATTGTCTCAGTGGCCCTTTCTGAAAATCCAACCCATGTCTTTCTGTTCCTTGATCTATTTGTATTGGTGCTGCTATACCTTGTTCTTGTTTTTCTAATCTTTTTCCTTTCCTAAAACCTTGTCTAGTCATAATAGTGGGTGCATTTTGGTTGATGTTATTTGTTAATGTCAAACCTAATTGATCTAGGACATCTCGTCCCCATAAATTTACGGGAAGATGATCCAATACATATGGCTGTATAGTTCCTTCACATCCTTCAGGATCCTTCCAATCTAATACCATTGCACTTCTATGGGGATTAGTCGCCACTCCTAGGCCTCGAAGCGTTTGAGTGGCTTGTTGTAATGGCCAATGTTTTGGCCATTCTTGACGAGAGATGATGCTAAGGTCTGCACCTGTATCCAGTAGCCCATTAAATTCATGTCCTTGAATATTTAGTTTTAGCATGGGGCGAGAATCTAAATTTAAAGAAAGCATAGCCCAATCTACACCTGTGGAGCCTAATCCCTTGGAACCTCTTTCTACAGTATGACTGGAAAATTTATCATGTAGGCTGGGTATTATTAGTAACTGTGCTATGCTATCTCCTGGTGAAATTACTGATATACCCTTTGGAGAACTGGCTATAATTTTTATTTCACCTTCATAATCGGGATCAATTACCCCAGGACTTATCATAAGTCCTTTTAGAGTAGAAGAGCTGCGTCCCAATAATAAGCCTACTGTTCCTTTGGGAAGAGGTCCTTTCACCCCTGTGGGAATGATTTGAACTCCCATCTCTGGAGTTAGTACTGCTCTGGCGGAGGCGCAGATGTCCAACCCTGCGCTCCCTCTGGTTTGTCTGATGAGGGATCTGATGGACAATGTGTCCTGGGCACTACCCTGATGGGGTTGCTGGGTTCCTCCAGTGCTCCTTATATTTGTGGTTTTGGGCCCCTGAGCATTGGGCCCCCCTGTCCATTTTTTGGCAATGGAGCCTGATGCCTTTCTCCACGATATCGTGGATAAACACCTGGTCCTTGTTCATTTTTTGATAATGGAGTACCCTCTATGGTGGTTTGAGAACGGCATTCATTAGCCCAATGTCTCCCTCTATGGCATCGTGGGCAAATACCTGGTATTCTACTCCTTTGATACCTAATTTTGTTAAACCCTCCTCCAATGGGGCAATTCCTTTTAAAATGTCCCGTTTGTTCACAATTGTAGCATGTTCTTGGCCTGGCATCTAAAGCCTGTTTTACTGCAGCTGCCACAATTTGCCCTTGTTCATTAATGTCTCTGGCATCTAAAGCCTGTTTTACTGCAGCTGCCATGACTTGCTCTTGTTCATTAATGTCTCTACATAATTTAATATATGTGTTTAAATCTTCATGTTTCCATGGTCTAATGATATCTCTGCACCAACGATTCACTTGCTCATAAGCCAGGTGTTTTAGTAATGGCATTGCTTGTTCTGTATTCCCAAAAACTCTGGTAGCTCTTTGAATAAGCCTATCTACAAATTCAGCATAAGGTTCATTAGCTCCTTGTATTACCTTAGATAATTGACCTTGTAAACCTCCATGTCCTTGTAAAGTCTTCCATGCCTTAATTGCATCTGCAGCAATTTGTGCGTATACGCCAGGATCATATGCAATTTGTTGCTGCTGATCCTCATAAGGTCCCTTTCCTAACAACATATCTAGATTTCTCTGAGGATAACCAGCTGCTGCATTTCGCCTAGCCGTCTCCTTGCAAAATTCCTCATTGGCAACCTTCCATAACAGGTATTGTCCTCCATTTAGCACAGCTTTACACATATTAGCCCAATCTGCTGGCATCATGTTCAAGTTGTTAATGGATTCGACCATGCTTACAGTGAAGGGTGCTTGAGGACCATAGGTTGTTACAGCCTCTTTTAGCTGCTTCACTGTTTTGAAATTTAAAACTTGGTAAAATCGCTGCCCTCCTGCCTCAAATACAGGGCATGTTAATATTTGAGATCTTGTCTCAGGATCCCAACTATCAACTGCGGGGGTTGGGGACCTCCCAGCATATGGAGGTGGCCTTGTTAGTTGGACACTTACATCCTCTGGTGATAGAAAGGTGTTAGTAGCAGTCTCCTGTTGTAACTTTCCCCCTGATGGCTTTTTCTGTTTTACACTTTCTTTCTCTGTCTGACTAGCTTGAGAGGCCTTCTCTTTTACTTGAATCTTTTCCTCTGTCTGACTAACTTGAGAGACCTTCTCTTTTACTTGAATCAATATGTCTTCTCCTTCCTCTACCTTTGTCTGAACTGAAGGCTTTGGACTAAGCAAACAAGATATGAACGTCCACAATGGCAATGTGCCAACTGGCAGAGTCCCTGGGCTTGTCTTTTCTATTCTTTTTAAATCTTCACCATGATGGTTCCATTGTGATATATTTAACAACTCCTCCTTAAAAAGCCATGGGCTACATTTTTGTATTGTATCAACGTATGCCCTGATTGTTCTTGATTTTACTGAGATGCCTCCTTCCTCTAACAATTTACTTAACACTCTTTCAGTTTGTTTTTTACTAATTTCTGATCCCGTATTTCTACTATAATATAACCCAACAAGATAACGCCTAACAAAACTGAAACTGAGTGAAACAAAATTGGAACAACACAAAATCATTATAATAGCCTCCTGAAATGTCCATCCGTCCTTTCTCCCTATCTGTTCCTCAGATGTGAGCGGTTTTTCTTCCATCTTACACATCTCCAGGGACAGGCAACTTAAAACAAAAGTGAAACAAAATAACAAAAGAGGAATCTTAAAATGGCTACCCATCCTCTCGCCCTGCCCTCAGGGGCGAGCAGTTCACTTACCCTCAGTCGCTCCCCGTACGGGCCACCAAATGCCGCAGTCTGGCTGGGCACAATCAGGAGCCACTTGTCAAAAGAAACTAACTTTATTTTTAGAACCACACACGCCAAACAAAACAGCCTCTCAGGAAAAACCCTCAGAGCCTCAACTGCCACCACCGGCTTTCCACAAGCCTCTCTCTCCCACACAAGCTTCTCTCCACCTCCCACAATCCTCCTGCTCTTGAGGCCGATTGGCTGGGTCACGTGGGCGGAGCCAAAAAAGTCCCCCAATGAGCAGCTCCGTGGTCTGAAAGGGCAGGGAAACAGCCCAATGAGCATCACCGCAGAGGAGCCAATCAGCTAGATGTTGCTGGGGCCGCTGTGAGCCAATCATCAGCCGGCAGCTGGAAGTTTGCTGGCAGCTGGAAGTTTGCTGGGGCCCCTTCGGCTGTGGCTCTCAACATGTTATGTCATTTATTTTTTAGTATCTTAAATATTAATTTTGAAGCCTTTGATAGACTTTTCGATGAAATTAATACTATCTGAAGTGAATTCATATTCTAATTGCTGAGTGTGGTTTGTGTGTATGTGTGTGAGTGTGTATGCACTAAGAATGGAGTCCAGGACCTTGCACAGGCTAGGCAAGCACTCCACCACTGAGCTGCATTTCCAGCCCTTGTTATCTTCCTTAACGTATTCTTTGGAGTGTTTGTCTAATGAGAGATTTTGTTTTGATTCTTTATTCTGCAACTCAGGAGGCTGAGGATCACAAATTCAAGGCCAGCCTCAGCAAATTAGTGAGACTCTGTCTCAAAATAAAAAGGTCTGGGGATATAGCTCAGCACCCCTGGGTTTAATCCCCAGTACCAAAGAAGAAAGAAAGAAACATTTTTATGGAGATTGGGTAAAACATTAGTGATATCATAAGCATAATTTGAAAAACTATACAATTTCTCAAATTGGGTTTCATATTTCCTGAATGATTTTAAGAATGATGGTTTTGAGCATTCCCAAGCTCAAAAGTTCATCAAACACAGTGTCCCTGATATAGTATTCCAGGGATTTCTGAGAGTGTTTGGGTGAATTCTGAAGACATCTGAGTGTTTGTGTCTTTTCCTAGATTTTGCTTAAACCCTGGAACTTGCCTATTTGAAGTTTTCTGTCTGTGATGCTCATTTGTTCTGTTATCCTTTCTTTTCACATCTCACATGCCCTTGAATGGAGAATCTGGTGCTGTCCTCTCGTGCTGCAACATGTAGATTACAACATTTAGGGACAGGTTTTTCTATTAGGTTATAACTTGGGTAGAAAAACAAAGGGTAAATTCCTTCTAAAATTATTAACTATCATACTAAGAAATGAGGATGCTTGAGAATAGCAGAAAAAGTTTGGCAACCCCCCAAAAAAGATATTTGTCAAATTCTATTTCAATCTTTTTGACCAATATTTTTAGAGTCTTTTTTGGGGGGCGGGGGGGGGTTGCTGAGGATTGAACCCAGGGCCTGTGCATGCAAGGCAAGCACTCTACCAACTGAGCTATATCCCCAGCCCTGACCAATATTTTTAGGATGTTAAAAAGAAAAATCATAATAGCACCAAGGACGGGGAGTGGGGAGACACAGCAAGCTCAGGCCTAATGTATACCTTTGTGTGCAACTGGTGCCTCCTTAATTAGTTCATTTCTTGCCTGTGCACACTTAACTTTTTAATTTATCCTCCTCATAAAATTGTTTGGAATAAAAATCCAGACTGGACAACCAAAGCCCCTAACTTTCCCAAGCTGCCCCTCTCTGTGTAGAGCGGTACGCACAGCCGGACCCAGGGGCTGGTCTGGATTTGTTGAAGGCATCCCAGGGGAGTCATTCTGAGGGAAAGCAGATGGTGAGCTGCTCTAAATTTTAAGGAAATGCCAAAATGCCTGTCTTTTCAGCCCCAGGGCTCCTTAGCAATAATAATAAATTTAGGGTCTTAAACATGAAAACAATAAAAAAAAATTCTGAAAATTAACAAACTTCACATTTGTGAAAGATTCTTTGTCCCTAAGTGTACAGATTTTGCAGTAAATCAGTGTTGGGTATGTAAATAGTCACTGATCTGTCACCCTAAGATGACAGGTACTTTAGGTATTACCTCAGGTCTGGGCCATAGCCAAATTAGTAGGAGTGAGGGAGGAGAGTGGCCCTCACATAGTTGCAGTTAGACCAAGAGTAAGTTCCAGTGTTCCATTACACAGTGGGGGTGACTATATAGTCAATAATAATGTATATTTCAAAATAGATAGAAAAGAGAATTTTGAATCTTCAAGTAAACAATAAATATTTGAGTTGAAGGATATACTATCCTGATTTGATAATTATATGATACACGTACATATGGAAACATCACATTGTACCTATAAAGTGTATAATCATATGTTGATTAAAAATAAAGTAAAGCTGGGCACAGCATCACACATGAGTAATCCCAGCCACTCAGGTAGCAAGACTGAAGGATCACAAGTTCAAGGCCAGCCTGGGCAACATTGCAAGACCCTCATTGTTATGGTTTAGATGTGTTGTTCCCCAAAAGCTCACGTGTGAGACAATGCAAGAAGATTTGGAGGAGAAATGATGGGGTTATAGCATTAATCTAATCAGTGAATTAATCCCTGGTGGAATTAACTGAGTAGTAACTGGAGGCAGGTGTGGCTTGAGGAAGTAGTTCATGGGAGCGTGGCGTGGCCATGGGTATATATTCTGTATCTGGAGAGTGGAGTGTCTCTCTCTCTGCTTTCTGATCACCATGTGAGCTGGTTCCCTCTGCCACACTGTTCCACCATGATGTCCTACCTCACCTTGATCCCCAAGGAATGGAGCCATCCACTTATGGACTGAGACTTCTAAACCATGAGCCCCTTCAATGAACCTTTCCTCCATTTAATTCGTTCTGATTGGGTCTTTCAGTGGCAGCAGCAAAAAAAAAAAAAAAAAATACTGACTAAAAAGAACTGGAGATGTATGTAGCTCAGTGGTATAGCACCCCTGGATTCAATCCCCAGTAAAAATAAATAATTAATTATTAATAATAAAAGACTCAGTGGTAATGCAAATACTTGGCATAAGTAAGGTCCTGGGAACAATCCTGAACAACACTAAAAAGAAAAAGAAAAGAACTCATTGTAATGTAACTAATTTTAAAGTATAAATTTTGTGATCTAACCTTGTCCCTGCCTCCATCCCCCTTTTCATATCCTTAATTTAATTTACTATAAATTAACAAACTACAATTGCATGCATGGTGGGGTACAAAGTGATATTCATAAACACAATGTGCAAGGATTAAATCAAGCTGATTAACTCATCATCCATCACCTCAAATAATTATCAGTTTTTGGACTAAATACATCCAAAATTACTCTCAGCAATTTTGAAATTTACAATACACTGTTATTAACCATGCTGTATAATATATCTCAAAAAATGTATGTCTCCTGACTAAACTTTGTACTCTTGACCAACATCGTCTAATTCCTCCCACCCCCGCAGCCTCTGCTGGTAGCCACTCTCTGCTTCTATGAATTCCATTGTTAAAGACTCCACATGTAGGTGAGATCACATGTCATCCTTAATTTCTCTTCATTAAAAACATAGATTTTTGGCTGGGCATGGTGGTGTACCCCTGTAATCTCAGCAACTCAGGAGGCTTAGACAGGAGGATCATGAGTTTAAAGTCATTCTCAGTAACTTAGTGAGGCACTAAGCAACCTAGGAGGACTTTGTCTCTAAATAAAATATTTTTTAAAAAATGAACTGGAGATGTGACTCTGTGGTTAAGCACCCCTGAGTTCAATCCCCTGTACCCGCCCCCCAAAATTAAATCTTGTATTTAAAAAGGTTAACAGTAAGACGTTTAAGCTTTATTTTAGAAAAATATGAGAAAATGAAGAGAGGATCACATACCACAATCATGTTCCAGATGATACAAAAATTCTGTATAAAGCTAGAGCTAGAGCTACAGACCCCAACCTGAGGAGATACATCCTAAAGGTTTATTGTGTAAGTTATTGTTCAGAGCTCAGGATTCATTTTTGTATGGAAACAACAGTTCAAATTACTGAACTCACAAATAAGACAGGAAAAGTCAACTCCTTTTTGAATGTGAAGGACAGAACTCTTGGTTTTATGTCAAGTTCAACTAACCACCCTTCAGAGCCTGGTCCTGATGGAAAGATATATTTCCCGTTGCTCAAGTTCCAACTCGAAATGCCAGGTACATTCTATGCCCACCTCTCTTACACTCATTCTTTGAAACTTTTAGCAGAAATGCCAGGGCCTTTCCTCATAACATGAACTAGAGTTCAGGTCTCCTGTCCCCCAAATTCTTTCCAGAAGCTGTCCCTTGATACTGCATAAAAGGAAATATTTGGATCCATCATTCTTGGGATGTATGCATTGGGAAAAGGAGGTGTTGCCTCCACAGGAAACAGTCGATAGGTTCAGACCTCTTCTGTTTGATGGTTCATATGTTAAAGTGGATAGTGTGGTAGAAAGAGCACTGGACTGTGAGTCAACAAACCTGAGTTTGAATCTTGACTATTAAAATTACCTAAGTAACCTTGGATGGTTGACATTGCATGTCCACATTTGCATGTATGTGAAAATAATAAATAGGACTAGGGATGTAGCTCAGGGGTAGAGAGCTTGCCTAGCACACATAAGGTCTTGAGTTCAATCCCCAGCACCAAAATAATAATAATCATCATTAATAAACAGGATAGGATTGGGGTGTGGCTAGCAAGCACAAGACCCTAGGTTTGTTCCCATCGTTGAAGAAATGAATACGTACTTGCAAAGAATGTCATTTTTTTGCCCCTGTCCTGCTGAGGATTAGAACCCAGGGCTTTGAACATGCCAGGCGAGTGCTCTATCACGGAACTACATCCCAGCCTCAGGGTGTTAAGATTTCTAAGGAGAGATTTTATAGCCCTCAAGAGAATTTCAAAGGAATCTATCACCACTACCAGTCCCAAAATTAAGAATCTGGACAACATGATCTACTGAATATTTTTGTCCCTCAAACTTCAAATGAGTGCTGTCTGTATATTCATGACTTACTCAACACCAAGTACAAGGACCCTCCTCCAAATCAGCAGCCATCATCCTGCCCACTAATTAAACAATAAACAGAAGGACAATTAATGATTTTAGAAACTTTTTACATGATTTCTTATTCTCTGAAAATCTTTCTCTTGCTGTAATTAAAGATCTGTCATCCCCAATCTGCAGTTTCCAGCGGAGTCTGCCTAATTTGGACTAATTAGATAACACATAGGCCTTCACTTTGTCTTACAGGCTTTTTCCCCCATATCCTCAAGCAAGTCATCTTTCTGCTTCAAATTCTGGGGTTCTTGTTTGTTTTTGTTACTGGGGATTGAACCCAAGGTCACCTTACCACTGAAGATTCATCTCTAGTCCTTTTTTAATTTTGAGACAGGGCCTTGCTGACTTGCTGAGGCTGTCCTTGAACTTGCGATCCTCCTGCCTCAGTTTCCTGAGTTGCTGGAATTATAGGTGTGCACCATTATACCTAGCTCCTGCTTCAATTTACTTGACATAGTCCTTGTCCTTTAGTGTTCCTGACCAGATGGGGGCACATGCCTGTAATCCCAGCAACTCAGGAGACTGAGGCAGCAGGATTGCAAGTGTGAGTCCCTAAGCAACTTAATGAGACAGTCTCAGTGGCTCAATGGATAAGGACCCCTTGGTTCAATCCCCAGTACCAGGGGCGGGAAATGGAAAAGAAAGTCTAGAGATGTAGCTCAGTGGTAGAGCGCTTGCTTGTCATGTGCCAGACTCTGCATTTGATACCCAGCACACACACAAATACTACTACTACTACTACTACTAATAATAATAATAATAATAATAATAATAATAATAAAGGAAGGAAGAAGGAAGAAAGGGAAACTAAGGTTCAATCTAATAACTTGGAATTTTTTTTTTCTTTCAGGAAAAGGAGGATCGGATTGCTTGTCCTGTGTGTGGAACTACCACCTCATGGGTGGAATCTGCAACTCCGACTGTCTTGTGGGAAAATACAGAGTGGGAGAGGTACTGGAGAGCTGGGGCAGTGTGCTTTCTGCCATATATATATATATATATATATATATATATATATATATATATATATATTTATATTTGTACCAGGGATTTAACCCAGGGGCACTTAACTGAGCCACATTCCCAGCCCTTTTTATGTTTTATTTTGAGACAGGTTCTCACTAAGTTGCTTGGGGCCTTGCTAAGTTGCTGAGGCTGGCTTTAAACTCACAATCCTCCTGCCTCAGCTTCCTGAATCGCTAGGATTATAGGTGTGTACCACCATACCTGGCTTTCTGCCCTTTTTAGAGAGAATGTGAACTCAGTTTCTGCATATCATTCTGGGCAGTCAAAAAGTTCTAAAATTCCTACATTTACTATAATTTAGACCCAACATTGTGAAATCCTTCATGACATCATGAAATAATGGTGCTATTCACCTGTAGCCTTTATGTAAAGCACAGAAATCTAGAAGATCTAAGATAAATAATGAGATGTTAAGTAATGAGGACCTCAGAATGAACCCTACATCTGTTATTCATGACCACAGAAGTTTCAGTCTTTGTAAGACTATTACGTCAGAAATACAAAATCTCTTTTTTTTTTGAGAAGATGGCGGCGAGGGGAGTGCATTACCCCCGTGTGCTGCTTCACTGTGTGGGAGTATGACAAGTCAGGACGGCTAAAGGATATCTTTTTAGGAATTTCCAGCAATAGTGGGGTGCGCTGGAACCTGGAGGAAGGATTTCCATCGCACGAGGATCGGCTACGGGGACTCAAACGCGAGAGGTTTGTCGCACGGAGGGTAACACTGCTTATTCAGCAAATCGCCCCGCGGCTAGAGTCTGCAACGCGCGCTGGGATAGAGACGCAGGGTTACAGTGCTGCAGTTTCTGCCAGCCGCGCAAGCACCGCACTCAGGGCTGAATTCTGGGTTCGAGACGGGGGAAGGAAGCGGTCCATCTGGGTTCTCCACACCGGTCAGACCACAGAGGAGGCCAGCAGCCACCATGTTGGTAAACTGACGTCACCATACCTGTTTTCGACTGACCGCAGCTCATTCAGCCATAGAACAGGTAATTTCAGGCTGCAATTCGCCTGCGGCTTGCAGACAGATTGCTAGGGTTCAGCGCCTGGGTGCTTCTTAGAATCTGATCTTATCGGAGTGAACACCGAGCGCGGGGCGGCCGAGTTCCGGCTCCCGGAACCGTCCCGGAACCGCCCTGGCTCAGGGCTGCGGAGCCTGCGGAGGCTGCTTCTTGGACCCTGCTACTATCAGAGCAAACACCAAGCACTAAGCAGCCGAATTCCGGCTCCCGGAACTGAGCCCGCGGGGGCTGCTTCTTGGAGCTTACACTTATAGGAGCTTACACCGAGCACGGAGCGGCCGAGTTCCGGCTCACTGAACCGTCCCGGAACTGCCCTGGCTCAGGGCTGCGTAGCCTGCGGAGGCTGCTTCTTGGACCCTGCTCCTATCAGAGCAAACACCAAGCACTAAGCAGCCGAATTCCGGCTCCCGGAACTGAGCCTGCGGGGGCTGCTTCTTGGAGCTTACACTTATAGGAACTTACACCGAGCACGGAGCGGCCGAGTTCCAGCTCCCGGAACTTCCCTGGACTGGGGCTAGGAGCCCGCGGAAACTGCGTCTCGGTCCGGGTCCTGCTGAGGGCCGGTCAGGACTCACCCGTTGCTTGGGTTGCCCAGCAAGGGGAACGAAATGCTGCCATTCGCATAGGATACCAACATGGGAGAGATCTGATGTCAGCAGAAAGCGGTGGAGGAGAGATCTTCATCAATACCAGCGGTGACATAAGCAGTTGGTCTCCTGGTAAGGGGGGTGAGGCTCAGTCACCCGAGTCTCCTCAATTTGTCCTCGAGCCAGAGGGGAGGAGCCGGGCCGCCGCCAGCCCCCGGAGCAGGCCCAGCGGCTCGCCAGCGTGGTGACCGCGTGACCCCAATTGGAGAGGGGGCGGAGCTGAGCCGCCACCCACA
This sequence comes from Marmota monax, assembly GCF_021218885.2. Taxonomy (NCBI): domain Eukaryota; kingdom Metazoa; phylum Chordata; class Mammalia; order Rodentia; family Sciuridae; genus Marmota; species Marmota monax. The sequence goes on along the minus strand of NW_026693595.1, from coordinate 907,539 downwards.
CCCGCCAGGTGGGCAGACCCACGACCCAGTAGTACATGGGCGTGGTAGGAGGGGCAGGGCAGAGCCGCCCTTCGCGCTTGCAAGGTAAACAGACCTGTGACAGCCTGGCGGGTCAGGCCCAGTGGCCTGCCAGTGTGGTACACACGTCACCCCAACTGGAGTAGGGGCAGAGCAGATCCTTCTCCCACACCCGGATCAGGCCCTGCCGGTGTGGTGGTCACGTGACCCCAATTGGAGTGTGGGCGGAGCGGAACCGCCACCCGTGCCCGCAGGGTGAGCAGACCAGTGATCAACCTACAGATCAGGCCCAGGGGTCCGCAGGCGTGGTAGGAGGGGCAGGGCAGATCCGCCGCCCGTGCCTTCAAGGTAGGCAGACCTACAACAGACCGGCGGATCAGGCCCAGGAGCCTACCGGCGTGGTACAAACACCACCCTAATTGGAGTAGTGGCAGAGCAGAGTCACCTCCCTTGCCAGGAACAGGCCCAGCGTCCTGCAGGCGGGGTAGTCACGACACCCCAATTGGAGTAGGGGCAGAGCAGAGCCTCCACCCGTGCCCGAAAGGTGGGCAGATCTGCGACCGACCAGCGGGACAGGCCCAGTGGCCTGCCGGTACGACAGACACATCACCCGATTTGGAGTAGGGGCAGAGTAGAGCTGCCGCCCGCGCCTGCAGGGTAGACAAACCTGCAACCTACTGGCGGATCAGGCCCGGTGGCCTGCCGGCGTGGTACACTCGTCACCCCAATTGGAGTAGGGGCAGAACAGAGCCGCCGCCAGCTCCCAGAACAGGCCCAGCGACCTGCGGGCGTGGTAGCCATGACACCCAAATTGGAATAAGGAGAGAGCAGAGCTGCCGCCCGCACCTGCAGGAAAGACACGCAAGCAGTATGAAAAGACAAGGAAAGAAAGGACCACAAGCAATGCAGGTCAACGCAACTTTAGAAGAGGTAACAGCTGCAGCAGATGGAATGTCAGATAAAGAATTCAGGATATACATGCTTCAGATGATCTGGAGTCTCAAGGAAGACATTAAACAGCAAAATCAGACAATGAAAGATCACTTCGACAACGAATTACGCAAACAAATCCAGGAAGCAAAGGATCAACTATACAGGGAGATAGAGGTTATAAAAAACAAGCAATCAGAAATCCTAGAAATGCAGGAAGCAATAAACCAACTTAAAAACTCAATGGAGAATACTACCAGCAGAGTAGAACACTTAGAAGATAGAACATCAGACAATGAAGACAAAGTATTTCAACTGGAAAAGAACATAGACAGCTCAGCAAGACTGTTAAGAAACCATGAGCAGAACATCCAAGAAATATGGGATAACATTAAGAGACCAAACTTAAGAGTCATTGGGATACAGGAAGGTACAGAGCTCCAAACCAAAGGAATGAGCAGTCTATTCAATGAAATAATACAAGAAAACTTCCCAGACTTGAAGAATGAGACAGAATCCCAAATCCTAGAAGCCTACAGGACGCCGAATGTGCAAAATCATAAGAGATCCACACCTGGACACATTATAATGAAGATGCCCAACATACAGAATAAGGAGAGAATTTTAAAAGCTATAAGAGAAAGGAAGCAGATTACATTTAGGGGTAAGCCAATCAGGATAACAGCTGATCTTTCAACACAGACTCTGAAAGCTAGAAGATCCTGGAATAACATATTTCAAACACTGAAAGAAAATGGGTTCCAACCAAGAATTGTGTATCCAGCGAAATTAAGCTTCAGGATGGAGGATGAAATTAAAACCTTCCACGATAAACAAAAGTTTAAAGAATTCGCAGCTAGAAAACCATCTCTTCAAAACATCCTCGCCAAAGCATTACAGGAAGAGGAAATGGAAAATAACAATGAAAACCAACAGTGGGAGGTAGGACAGTAAAGGGGGGGGAAATAATCAAAGAGGAAAACAAACCATGTTTAGTAACAGAAATAAACAAATATGGCTGGAAGAACAACCCATATCTCAATAATAACCCTAAATGTTAATGGCTTAAACTCACCAATTAAGAGACACAGGCTAGTAGAATGGATCACAAAACAAGACCCAACAATATGCTGCCTATAGGAGACGCATTTGATAGGAAAAGACATACATAGGCTGAAGGTGAAAGGTTGGGAAAAATCATATCACTCATATGGACTTCGGAAACAAGCAGGCGTGTCCATACTCATATCAAATAAAATAGATTTCAAGCCAAAGTTAATCAAAAGCGATAAAGAGGGACACTACATACTGCTTAAGGGAACCATACACCAACAAGACATAACAATCATAAATATTTATGCCCCAAACAATGGTGCAGCTATGTTCGTCAAACAAACTCTTCTCAAGTTCAAGAGTCTAATAGACCACCACACCATAATCATGGGAGACTTCAACACACCTCTCTCGCCACTGGACAGATCTTCCAAACAAAAGTTGAATAAGGAAACTATAGAACTCAATAACACTATTAATAACCTAGACCTAATTGACATATATAGAGTATACCACCCAACATCAAGCAGTTACACTTTTTTCTCAGCAGCACATGGATCCTTCTCAAAAATAGATCATATATTATGTCACAGGGAAACTCTTAGACAATATAAAGGAGTAGAGATAATACCATGCATCTTATCTGATCATAATGGAATGAAACTGAAAATCAACGATAAAAGAAGGAAGGAAAAAGCATACATCAATTGGAGAATGAACAATAGGTTACTGAATGATCAATGGGTTATAGAAGACATCAAGGAGGAAATTAAAAAATTCTTAGAGATAAATGAAAACACAGACACAACATATCGGAATCTATGGGACACATTGAAAGCAGTTCTAAGAGGAAAATTCATTGCTTGGAGTTCATTCCTTAAAAAAAGAAAAAACCAACAAATAAATGATCTCATACTTCATCTCAAAATACTTGAAAAAGAAGAGCAAAACAACAGCAAAAGAAGTAGAAGGCAAGAAATAATTAAAATCAGAGCTGAAATTAATGAAATCGAAACAAAAGAAACAATTGAAAAAATTAACAAAACTAAAAGTTGGTTCTTTGAAAAAATAAACAAAATCGACAGACCCTTAGCGATGCTAGCGAAGAGAAGAAGAGAGAGAACTCAAATTACTAGCATACGGGATGAAAAAGGCAATATCACAACAGACACTTCAGAAATACAGAAGATAATCAAAAACTATTTTGAATCCTTATACTCCAATAAATTAGAAGATAGTGAAGGCATAGATAAATTTCTTAAGTCATATGATCTGCCCAGATTGAGTCAGGAGGATATAGAAAACCTAAACAGACCAATATCAATTGAGGAAATAGAAGAAACCATAAAAAGACTACCAACTAAGAAAAGCCCAGGACCGGATGGGTATACAGCAGAATTTTACAAAACTTTTAAAGAAGAACTAATACCAATACTTTTCAAGCTACTTCAGGAAATAGAAAAGGAGGGAGAACTTCCAAATTCATTCTATGAGGCCAACATCACCCTGATACCTAAACCAGACAAAGACACTTCAAAGAAAGAAAACTACAGACCAATATCTCTAATGAACCTAGATGCAAAAATCCTCAATAAAATTCTGGCCACTCGGATACAAAAACATATCAAAATAATTGTGCACCATGATCAAGTAGGATTCATCCCTGGGATGCAAGGCTGGTTCAATATACGGAAATCAATAAATGTTATTCACCACATCAATAGACTTAAAAATAAGAACCATATGATCATCTCGATAGATGCGGAAAAAGCATTCGACAAAGTACAGCATCCCTTTATGTTCAAAACTCTAGAAAAACTAGGGATAACAGGAACATACCTCAATATTGTAAAAGCAATCTATGCTAAGCCTCAGGCTAGCATCATTCTGAATGGAGAAAAATTGAAGGCATTCCCTCTAAAATCTGGAACAAGACAGGGATGCCCTCTCTCACCACTTCTGTTCAACATAGTTCTCGAAACACTGGCCAGAGCAATTAGACAGACGAAAGAAATTAAAGGCATAAAAATAGGAAAAGAAGAACTTAAATTATCACTATTTGCTGATGACATGATTCTATACCTAGCAGACCCAAAAGGCTCTACAAAGAAACTATTAGAGCTAATAAATGAATTCAGCAAAGTGGCAGGATATAAAATCAACACGCATAAATCAAAGGCATTCCTGTATATCAGCGACAAATCCTCTGAAATGGAAATGAGGACAACCACTCCATTCACAATATCTTCAAAAAAAAATAAAATACTTGGGAATCAACCTAACAAAAGAGGTGAAAGACTTATACAATGAAAACTACAGAACCCTAAAGAGAGAAATAGAAGAAGATCTTAGAAGATGGAAAAATATACCCTGTTCATGGATAGGCAGAACTAACATCATCAAAATGGCGATATTACCAAAAGTTCTCTATAGGTTTAATGCAATGTCAATCAAAATCCCAACGGCATTTTTTGTAGAAATAGAGAAAGCAATCATGAAATTCATATGGAAAAATAAAAGACCCAGAATAGCAAAAACAATGCTAAGCAGGAAGTGTGAATCAGGCGGTATAGCGATACCAGACTTCAAACTATACTACAGAGCAATAGTAACAAAAACAGCATGGTACTGGTACCAAAACAGGCGGGTGGACCAATGGTACAGAATAGAGGACACAGAAACCAATCCACAAAACTACAACTATCTTATATTTGATAAAGGGGCTAAAAGCATGCAATGGAGGAAGGATAGCATCTTCAACAAATGGTGCTGGGAAAACTGGAAATCCATATGCAACAAAATGAAACTGAATCCCTTTCTCTCGCCATGCACAAAAGTGAATTCAAAATGGATCAAGGAGCTTGATATCAAATCAGAGACACGCCGTCTGATAGAAGAAAAAGTTGGCTACGATCTACATACTGTGGGGTCGGGCTCCAAATTCCTCAATAGGACACCCATAGCACAAAAGTTATTAACTAGAATCAACAAATGGGACTTACTCAAACTAAAAAGTTTTTTCTCAGCAAAAGAAACAATAAGAGAGGTAAATAGGGAGCCTACACCCTGGGAACAAATCTTTACTCCTCACACTTCAGATAGAGCCCTAATATCCAGAGTATACAAAGAACTCAAAAAATTAGACAATAAGAGAACAAACAACCCAATCAACAAATGGGCCAAGGACCTGAACAGACACTTCTCAGAGGAGGACATACAGTCAATCAACAAGTACATGAAAAAATGCTCAACATCTCTAGCTGTCAGAGAAATGCAAATCAAAACCACCCTAAGATACCATCTCACTCCAGTAAGATTGGCAGCCATTAGGAAGTCAAACAACAACAAGTGCTGGCGAGGATGTGGGGAAAAGGGTACACTTGTACATTGCTGGTGGGACTGCAGATTGGTGCAGCCAATTTGGAAAGCAGTATGGAGATTTCTTGGAAAGCTGGGAATGGAGCCACCATTTGACCCAGCTATTCCCCTTCTTGGTCTATTCCCTAAAGACCTAAAAAGAGCATGCTACAGGGACACTGCTACATCGATGTTCATAGCACAACAGTTCACAATAGCAAGACTGTGGAACCAACCTAGATGCCCTTCAATAGATGAATGGATAAAAAAAATGTGGCATTTATACACAATGGAGTATTACTCTGCATTAAAAAATGACAAAATCATAGAATTTACAGGGAAATGGATGGCATTAGAGCAGATTATGCTAAGTGAAGCTAGCCAATCCCTAAAAAACAAATGCCAAATGTCTTCTTTGATATAAGGAAAGTAACTAAGAACAGAGTAGGGACGAAGAGCAGGAGAAGAAGATTAACATTTAACAGGGATGAGAGGTGGGAGGGAAAGGGAGAGAGAAGGGAAATTGCACGGTAATGGAAGGAGACCCTCAGGGTTATACAGTGGAGGGGGTAGGGGGAGGGGAGGGGAGGGGAGGGGAGAGGTGGGGAGGGGGGAGGGTGGAGGATGGGAAAGGCAGTGGAGCACAACAGACACTAGTATGGCAATTTGTAAATCAATGGATGTGTAACTGATGTGATTCTGCAATCTGTGTATGGGGTGAAGGTGGGAGTTCATAACCCACTTGAATCAAAGTGTGGAATATGATATGTCAAGAAATTTGTAATGTTTTGAACAACCCACAATAAAAATAAATAAATAAATAAATAAATAAATAAATAAATAAAAATCTCATTACATTTTCAAAAAAAAAAAAAAGTTTTTGAAAATTTTATGTCCCAACACTAAAATGTTAAAACATGATATATAATTTTACATACTTAATAATAAAATTAAATAAAAATTTTATTTTATCTAAAAAAAAAAAAAGAAATACAAAGTCTCTTCTCTCTTACCCTCTGCTGTCTAACCAGAAACATCTGAGTAAAAGAGGATCCATGCTGCTGTTGATCTTTCATTTGCTCCACCTCTTCTGCACAATATATTCAGAAGGATCGAGATTTGCTTCCACAGAACACTTGGGTTTGCCAAGTATACTAATTTCTTGATTGTGCTTCCAAACTTTAGGAAACATGTAAATCTCTCCATGGTGAAATTAATACAAACGAATCTATTTGAATATAGGTGCTCTTTAAATTCTGACACCAGCTCTCATCACAGTTTGGAGAAGCTTAAGTTCATGGAGGTTAAGTAATTTTCTAAAATATCACAAGAATAGTAAATAACAAAGCTGGAACTGAACCCAGAGGATTTGATGAGATAATAACAGCTGAGAAAACAGTGTAGCAGTATCTAAAATATTCCAAGATGCTCAAGAAAGCAATTTTTGGGGAGGGTGCTGAGAACTGAACCCAGGGCCTTGCACATGCTGGACAAGTTCTCTACCATTGAGCTATACCCCCAGCCCCTCCATTCGTCTTTTTCTATTTCACCAAACTTGCAAAGTTACACAGGTAGAATAGGAAGGTATCTCTCCTGACCCACAATTCCAGCACCAAGCAAAGTACAACTTGTCAGGAGGGAAGCCACTTTTTTCTCATCTCTGGACTCTCTTCCTAATAAGATTTAATTGCTTTAGCTACATAGTCACAACTAACATCATTCTGGGTCCCAGCCACAAGAATCCAGTAATCAAGGAAGCTACACAGGTAACTAATGTACATGAGTGAAGGAAGGACACTGGGGGAACGAAAAACCACAGTTCCAGCTTGCTGGAAAGTGGAAATTGAAGCATTACCTACGTGTTGGTGATATAATAGCAAATGCTGGGAATTGTGTCACACAGGAAAGCAAAAAAAAAAAGTGGGGGGCACTCAACTTTGTCAGTGACATGAACATGTTAAAATGCTGAATCCAGTTGACAGGTCTTCTAGATTTTAAAGAGAAATTAGGAACTGATTTATATATGAAATATTCTACTTTTGAAATGTGAGAAATGCATGCAGAATGTTTTAAATGGTTTAAGGCTACATAGTGTGGGCTAGACAAAACTAATACCTGACCTGAGCTGTCTTAAGATGAGCACAGGATGCTGGGTGTGGTGGCACCCACCTGTAATCCCAGCAGCTGGGGAGGCTGAGGCAAAGTCAAAGCCAGCCTCAGCAACTCAGCGAGGCCCTAAACAGCTCAGTGAGATCCTGTCTCTAAATATATAAAAAAGAGCTGGGGATGTTGCTCAATGGTTAAATACCCCTGGGTTCAATCCCAGTACCAAAAAAAAAAGAGAGAGAGAGAGAGAGAGAACAGAAGCTGTCACTTTATAATAAATTATTGTGGAAGCCTGTTCTCCTACTCTTGTTATGAGCAGGGGTCAGAGGTCAGGGCCCAGGAATGGCTTCATCCAGTTGTAGACAGTTGTGTCTGTCTTTTGCCCAGAACACACCATCTTTCTGCTGAACCTACAGGCTTGCCTCCTTATAGAGACAAGATGGAATTCTTTGTGTGTGTGTGTGTGTGTGTTTTAATTTTTATTGTTGGTTGTTCAAAACATTACATAGTTCTTGACAAATCATATTTAAGATGGAATTCTTACTGGGAAATACCAGTACCTTGTTCATCCCTCTGTACTCATAAACAACCTCCTGATTATTCATAACAGGGAGAGAAATTCAACTGTGAAAAATGCCACGAGAGCTGTATGGAATGCAAGGGCCCTGGCACCAAGAACTGCACCATGTGCCCCGCGTCCCTGCTGCTGCACATGGACGACGGACGCTGTCTCCACTGTTGTAACACCTCCAGCCCCTCCAACACCCAGGAGTGCTGTGACTGCCAGGAAAGCATGGGTAAGGGGACAGGGACAGCCTGCAGAGGGAGGGTCTGGCCTCAGAAAGCAATGACAGCCACAGAAGAGGAGGATGGAAAGTTCAGGAAAATCAATCAGGCTATCTTTCACTGAGAGTCTGCTGCATGCCTACTGTACTTGAAACCTCGTGCCCATCATTCCAGTTCTCAAGTAGATATTATTTTTTTAATTTATTTTTTTAGTTGTAGTTGGACACTATACTTTTTAATTTTATTTATTTATTTTTATGTGGTACTGAGGATCAAACCTAGGGCCTTGCACATGCTAAGTGAGCATTCTAACACTGAGCCACAACCCCAGCCCCACAGTAGATATTATTGATCCCACTTTACAGATAAGACCACTGAAGCCCAAAGGGTTGGATTTGGATTATCTAGGTCTACATCAATATTAAGAGGCTCATTTAGAATTAGAAAATGGGTCTTTTAGACAGCAGAGCCCACGTTCTTTCCACTGCTATACTCTAACCCCAAGTTAGAGTTCAACTAGGTCTAGAATTTGACCTTTATACATTTACCCCATTCTATTTTTATTCTTCCCTCTTGAGGGAAATAAAGGAAAGAAATTAGCAATCAAGGAGGTTAATACAGTATTATCTTGAATCTGTTGAAAAATCATTCAGTGGAAGTCAGCCCAAATCAAAGCCTTGCATTAGAGACTTAGAGCATTTTAGAAATAAACTTTCATTAAAGGTTAAGAAGAAACAAAACTGAGCCAATGGTGCATGCCTGTAATCCCAGTGACTAGGGAGCCTCAGGCTGGAGGATCACAAGTTCAAACCCAGCCTCAGCAATTTAGCAAAGCCCTAAGAAAACTAGCAAAACCCTGCCTCAACATTTTAAAAAAAGGATGGGGATATGGCTCAGTGGTTAAGTGCCCCTGTGTTCAATTCCTGGTACAGAGAAAAAGAGAGGGGGATGGGGGAAAAAGAAGAAACAAAACTGCTTTTACCAACTTCCAGACCTCAACTGTCTTCCAGCCTCCAATGTTGTTATCCCCACCCATGTTGATATTTGATTCTCGTTAGTCACAAACTTAGAAACATCCTGAATGCAATGATTCCTAAAAGGAAAACATATTCTGTATTGTTTATTTCAGATAGGGTCTCACTATGTTGCTTAGACTGGCCTCTAACTTCTAGACTCAGGTGATCCTCCCACCTCAGCCTCCTGATAGCTGAGACAATAGGCACACACCTCTGCAACTGATTTGCATATTCTTTTTTTTTTTGATACTGGGTATTGAACCCAGGGGTGCTTTATCACTGATCCACATTCCCAACCCTTTTTATTTCTTTATTTTGAAACAGGTTTCTGCTAAGTTGCTTAGGGCCTTCCTAAATGGTGGAGGCTGGCCTGGAACTATTGATACCCCTGCTTTAGCCTCCTGAGCCACTGGGATTGTAGGCATGCACTGCTATTCCTGGCCTGGCTCCTATATTCTTAATACATATTCCCTAGTCCAGAAATAGATAATTTCCTAGGGGTTCAGATATATTATTTCCTGAGCAAATATTTATGGAAGACTGTCCATGTGTAAGTAAAGAAAATCCCAGACCCACAACTACTACTAGACACTTTAAAAAATTTTTTTTTAAATTTTAATTTTTATTTTGTGGTGCTGGAATGGGGTGGGGTCAAATCCAGGGCCTCTTTCATGCCCAGCGAGCACTCTACCACTGAACTATCAGCCCCTATTTTTCATTTTCATATCAGCATTTTCATTTAGGTTCTAAGTATCATTTTTACCAAAATCATTTCTTTCCTTCTTCAGTTTTCCCACCCCTTTGGGCAGCTGTTTTCCCCAGTTCCTCCTACACATCCACCTTCAGGGTCTGACTGCCTAATATCCATGCTGTGTCAGTTAAGAATAATAACTGGTACTACATGGAAGCCATTAAATGAAACCAGAAGTGTGTGCCTGTCACATGTAGTGTTTCTGAACATCTGTCCCAACAAAGAACTATTTAGTCTGGTTTCTTGGTTCCTCTGTGATTCTTGAAGAGTCACCTGGGGCAACTCTGCAAAGTCCCAATATTCTTAGAGTATAGCTTAGTGGCAAAATGCTTGTCTAGCAGGCAAATGTGAAGAAAGAGAAAGGGGGGAAACAAATACTCTCACTCACTTGCTCCTTTATGAACTGAGGTAATCTGCCCCTTCAAAGAAACTGCATCTCAGAGGCTGACCCTGACTCTGCAGCCTAAGATGAAGAGTGAGTAAGATGTGATTGCACGTGGCACCCCGATAACCTGTGAAGGTCTTTTGTTGATTTCCTTGCTTCCTGTGATATTTACCTCAAAGTGCTCTATACAGATTGCTTTTCTATCTCTCTGGTGCTTTCAGTGTTTCCTCAGAGGGGAAAAAAGTCTGTGCTCATGTTGGTAATGATAAATATAATAATGATAGCGCTGTTACTTTATGTTTTTTTGTGGGGGGAGTGGGTACTGGGGATTAAACTCAGGGGCACTCAACCACTGAGCCACATCCCCAGCCCTATTTTGTATTTTATTTAGAGACAGGGTCTCACTGGGTTTCTTAGCTCCTTGCTTTTGTTGAGGCTGGCTTTGAACTTGCAATCCATGTGCCTCAGCCTCCTGAGCCGCTGGGATTACAGGCATGTGCCCCTGTGCCAGGTATGCTATTACTTTAGAGGAGGGAATTCTGCTTGATAGGCAAAATCCCCTGAGTTTGAGAATAAAACAGAAAACTTGTTTAGCACTAGTAAAAAATACACACACACACACACACACACTAAATCAAAGATTTTTAAGTAAATTTTAGTGTTGTCTAGTCTTCCTATAAAATAAAGTCATATTTAAAAGTTAAACACACACACACACACATACATAGCAGCGATGAATCAGATCTAATTTGGAAATATCACCTTAATAAATATCAAGATATTTAGTAAGCATAAATTATCATACCTGGTACCACTATTATACTCATTAAGCTAATGTGTAAAATGTATCTAGAATCTCCTATAAAAGAATCCTGGGGGCAGATCCAAGTGGTCCAATCAATATTTATGGAGAATCTACTATGTACTACAACTTGTACACCCAACCTGTTCTTATAGTTTGGGTGTTTTTTTTTTCCAGCTTTTTATACTCTTTCACACTCCTATATGGTGAGCTAAAGAAAAGGAAATAAATTAAGCAAATTACTCAAGTCATATTGCCTGAACAAATGAGTGTAAAGTAAGAAAATGGAGCTTATTGCTAAGTAATGGTTTAATCCTTCCTTCTACAGCACTGTTTCAGTTACTTCATGTTCTCAGTTAAGGCATCAAAACAGAAGCCAATGGATAATAAGGGGCAAAATTCTTAACTTCAGAAATCCTAATTATGCTAGGAGAAATGCCCTGTCACTCAAGTTGGTAGGCAGGATTTAAATGGTACAGTACTTCTGTTCCTGCTAGGCGAGTGGCACAAAACTCCAAGAAGCCAAGCACCAGTTGTCACACTATGTTTCCTTCAGGTGTCTAGACTGTCCCATGGAGTTAAGGTTAATGGACTGGAATTCTGGTTGTTCCATAGTGTCTTGTCTCTGACAATGTAACAATTCATTTCCTCTCCATGGCCTTAATTTTCTCAACTATCAAAAAATAAACTGGTCTAAGTAATTTCTAAGGCTCTACATGGTCATAGAAATCAGTGACAGGATAAAATTTTATAAATTATCTTCTCCTGCCCTGGAAGAGTAGGATAGTTGTTGTGGGCCAGGCTTATAGGTAGCTGGGAGAGGACTCAGTCTTAGAAAAAAATCAGAATGTCATTTAGCAATACTAAAGCATGGACCATGGTGAAATACTTTCTCAGGAGAGAAATAGAAGAATCAATTGATACATTGAACATTTGGAGACTGACCCATGACTGATGGAGATAAGGGAACTCCCTTTGGTCTCAAATTGACCCTCGTTCTAGAAGGGTGTCGTGGTTTTATCAAGCATGGACTGGGACTCTCATAGGGTACATGCTAAGATTTTGTAGGGTGGTGTACCTCCTAAGAAAATTAGACCATGACTCTTACATTTTTAGATTTTTTTTTTAATGATGTTCTTTACCTCAGAAACTAATTTCCCCAATTCTGTTTCTTTTCTGCCATCTTTTCCTTTTCTCCCCTGCCTTTGGGGTCATCTTCCAAAAGACGAGTGCATCCTTGGAAGAAGTGAGCCTGGGTCTGCTGCTGAGCGCTCCAAGACTGCTCTGTTGATCACCTCCTCCGTCATGTTACTGCTTCTGCTGGGGGCTGCCGTGTTTGTCTGGAGGAAGTCTCGGGGCCAAGTCCAGCCAGTACAAAAGACCGGTTATGAAAAGCTGGCTGACCCTGCCAGGTCATACTCCTCCTATAAGAGCAGCTATGGCGAGGGCACCAGCTTTGAAGAGGACCAGATGATCGAGTATAGGGACCAGGACTATGATGAGGATGATAATGATGACATCGTCTACATGAGCCAAGATGGCACAGTCTACCGAAAATTTAAGTATGGACTGCTGGAGGATGAGGAGGAAGATGAGCTGGAATATGATGACGAGAGCTATTCCTTCCAGTAGACACAGCCCACCTCCACCCCTTCCTCTCACGGGCATGCCTGTGAGCATGACTGTTTTGGTTTTATCCACACACCAGGCTGAGGTGTGAATGTGTTTGTCTTCTTAACCACGAATCCAACCAGAATATGTAAGAATGCTGAAATATTTTGTGCTTGTTTTGAGTGACTAAATTCAATTAACAGTTCCTGCTCAACCATCATTGAGGAGCAAGGATAAAATTTAAAGGCATTTTCCTCAAAATGATATGTGAAGACACCAAAGCAGGAAGTAAAATTAACTCTTTTATGTGATTTTAAAAAATAGGGAGGGAGCAGAAGACCAGTAGGGATTCTGTTTCCAAGTTGCATTGTGGGGAGCTCTGCTACTTTTTAGAATTCTGATATTTCTTGAAATAACTTGCGGGGGGGGGGGAAGAGTTGGCTTAGCAGGGATTTCTTTCCCCTTCTGGCTGTGTTTAGGCAGAGATTTGTTTTGTGAGAATCAAGGAAAAAAAGTGTTCTTATCTGTTGTTCCCAGAGTGTCCCCTGGTGAGCAGAAAAGAGCATCTCGGCTGAGGTGGCTCAGGACCCATTTAGAAATGAGGAAAGAAAAGAGGAGACGCATCATAGCAGAGGAACTACGAGTTTGCTGGGCCCTGGTTCATCCAAAGGTTTACAGAGCCATAATGATCCTGAGGGCAGAATGGCTCAGGCAGGAGGCAGATGGTAGCAAGCCCAGTGTGAAAAAATCACCAAGATTCTAAGAACCACACCCCCGTGATTCTCCAAGAAGTTTTCTAGTAGGAAATCATGAAAGAAAAATGGCAATGTGAACCTAACATAAAATGAAAAAAAAAAATCATCCATTCTAAGAAAAAGACTAGCTATCAAATCAGAGGAGCTTCCATCCACAAACCCATCAAAGAAATGCACGCTCTCCATAGAGAAAGCTGGAATGGAGTCTAACAGGAGGGAATAATCCCAATGTGCCCCTCTGCTTGTAAGCTGTAATCCAGCTGTCAAACAGCCTCCCACCATGTTAGCACTGTGGTTTTGTTTCTAGACTTCCTAAGCTTCCCTTTTTCTCCTTCTCCTGACAAGTATGCTCTTAGATACAAATGAGGACAGTTTTTCTGCAGATAGTAATACAGAGAGAGGGGCTCTGGCTACTTCAAAGTATACCAGCAGAATCTTGTGGATTTCCTTGTCAAAGAAGTTATAGGCACTGTTAGGAGTGGGACAACAAAGAGTGAAAGTGACATTTTCAGATGATGGCAATAGTCAAAATATACTGCATACCTACTGTATACCAGGTATCAAGCTAAGTAATTCCTCTTAGAAAGAAAGAAAGAAAAGAAAAGAAAGAAAGAAAGAAAGAAAGAAAGAGAGGAAGAGAGGAAGAAAGAAAAGAAATCACCACACTTACCCACTTGACATCACAAGTCTATCAGGTTGGAGTCGTCATTGCCCTGCCTTTATAGGAAACCTGAGGTTTACAAAAGGCTAAGTCACAGGGCTGGGCATAGTGATACATGCCTATAATCCCAGGGAGGCTCAGGAAAGAAGATTAAGTTCAAGGCCACCCTGGGCAACTTAGTGATACCCTGTCTCAAAATAAAAATTATTTTTAAAAAAGGACTAGCTCAGTGGTAAAGCATCCAGGGTTCAATCCTCAGTACCAAAAAAGAGGCTAAAGCACTAGTTCAAGGTCACAGAAAGCTCACCAAACTCCAAACAATAAGTGTGACCCTAAAGTGCATGTTTCTAATAAATATGCTCCACTAACATAAGATGGGAAAATAAGCATCCTAAATATAATAAACATGTCTATTATTGTATTCTATGACATCAATATCCTTCTAGGAAGTGTATGATCTTCATTCACTAAATTCGTATATTTTTTAAACAATGTGACACAGACATGGGAAATTTTGATGAAGAAGACTTCCGTTTACTGAAGGCTTGTGTTTCTTCAGAGGAAAGTTCTTAGGGTCAGTAGGCTTTCCCTGGAAAGAGCCAGATTTTTGTTACTACTTCAGGCCTTGTGGGCTAAAACATCTCTACTATAACTATTCGGCTCTGCCATGGTAGTGTGAAAGCAGCCACTACCCTATGGATGGGAAGACTGTGTTCCAATAAAACTTTATTCGTGGACACTGAAATTTGAATTTCAGATAGGTGTTACACATCATGAAATATTATTCTTCTTTTGATTTTTTTTAACCATTAGAAATATAAAAATTATTCTTAGCTCACAGAAGTACAAAAACAGGTGGTGGGTCAGATTTGGCTTGGACCTTGTCTTTAAAAAATTCTTCAGAGCCAGGTGCAGGTTCAGAACTGTGATTCCAATGAAGCTACACTTCCTTGGGAGGCTGAGGTAGGATATCGCAAGTTCAAAGCCAGCCTCAGCAACTCAGCAAGGCCCTAAGCAACTTAGCAAGACCCTGTCTCAAAATAAAAGATAAAAAGGGCTTGGGGTGTAACTCAGTGGTAAAATGCTTCTGGGTACAATCCTCAATACTAAAATAAAAAGAATAATTTCAGAGGTCCTCTGTATCATACATACATATGATATGCTTTCCAAAATTTTAATCATTTAAAATTAGCTCTTCAAAACCCATTTAAAGTCCTGATAGTTCTCTTCTTAAAAATGCTTGTAAGATAATCATCACATCAATGGGAGAATCTTCTTATCCATTGCAGTGTACAGAGTTAACCTACAGAAACAAGTAATTTTGCTTATACTGTGTTGTTCATGTTCCTTGATAATTTTAAAACTGTGATAGACTGAGTTGGACATTTTTTTCAATAGCCTGGAAATTGTTTTCCAAGAAAAGTCTGTGTTTATGATATGCAGTTAAAGGTTGAACAAGGTTGTGATGACCTTGAACACTAAGAAAAATTGTGCTCTTCTTCTATGTGACCTGAAGTGAAAAGAACACATGTGCTCATCTACTGGCAAGTTTGACAAGTTTGTGCTTAGTCATGCCACATTATTCTCTCACTTCTTTTGAAAATTATGCTTACAACTGTCTTAATAGATAAATATGTGGTTGGAAAACAATGTCACCTTTGGTTTTGTTTGCAAATAACTTGGAAATACTAAGAGAATCCTCAAAAACTGGAAATATACTAAAAAACTGGATAAGAGCTTAAAAGGTTCTGATTCATGGAATGCAATTTTAAAAGTGTAAATAAATGAAATTAAGACCAGGTGATGCTATGAAGACTCTCTCTCTCTCTCTTTTTTTTTTTTTTTTTTTGGTACTAGGGATTGAACCCAGGGGCACTTAACCACTGAGCCATTGCAATCAATTGCCACAGTCTGGCTGGGCACAAATGCCGCAGTCTGGCTGGGCACACAATCACGAGCCACCACACAGCTTGTAGATTCAAACAGCAACTCTTTATTCCCGAACTCACACCAGCCGTCTACAATCACGTTCTGGGGAAATCCACGTTCTCTTCCCAAATCCACGTTCTCTGCCCAAATCCACCTCCACTGGGCTTCTGTCTCACAAAATATACTGTCTAAATCCCGTGAGAACTCAAGGGGAACTCAGGCAGCAGGATACGCCCTATTCCCAGCAGGAATAATCTTAAACCTTAAACCTGGAACCTAAACTGGGAACGCCCTAAACACGATTATCTTAAAACCGGGAACACCCTAATCTGCCTTGGTCCTTGAGCAAGGTCACCTACATTCAATGTCACTGCAACATGTCAGCAACATGGGGTACGCTGGCAAGGAAATTGTCATACCTACTTGGCTAATGGCTCCCAGCAATCAATGTATGCATGTTGTGGCCTTTAGCTCTAACTTGGTCAGCACACATCAATAAGACATGATAATTTGCCAGGTATGGTGGCACACACCTGTAATCCCAGCAGCCCAGGAGGCTGAAGCAGGAGGATCTCCATTTCAAAGCCAGCCTCAGCAATTTAGCAAGGCTCTAAATAACTCAGCGAGACCCTGTCTCTATATAATATACAAAATAGGGCTGAGAAGGAGGCTCAGTGGCTGAGTGCCCCTGAGTTCAATCCCCCTTACCACCCCACCCACCCCCCACGAAAAAAACCCCAAAGATATGATAACTTGGTAAGGCACTCTGATAATGAATAAACAAAATTTAAATATATTTGTGGCTTCCTTTTTCCAGCCATTGATATCTATCTTGCTTTGCCATCAGATGTAGGGGGAAAAAAAGTCATAGACATGAAAAAAGATGCTACAAGGCAGGTAATATGGCCCCTCTTTTCAAAGGAGGAAGGGAAGATCAAAGGATGATACTCAAAGTGTCTAAGTTAAAGTGGACCAAGTGGGCGCACATGGTGGCCAACAGGCTACAGTCCAAGGCTGTAAGGATTAGATTGTTTTGCTCATCTCCACAGCCCTCACACCAGCACACATGGTACATATAAAAATATTCATTGAGTGATTACAGAAAAGAGATTGATTGCATATGTCTGTCTTATGAGCTAAGAATAGATTCTAGAACTAGGTCACCTAGCCACACTTAGCTGTAAGGAAGGCAGGAAAGCAAATAGGTAATAAAGCACAACAAGATGACCTGGACAGCTTAGAACAGTCCTGACTCCTCTTTGGGAGCTTGACCAACCACTCTCTATAAAACTGTTTTCATTATCATAGAAGAAGGTAAGGCAGAATAGCTGTTAGATCACCTGATAAAAGTTCCCACCACTCGCCAGGCATGGTGGTACAGACCTGTAATCTCAGCTACCCTGAAGACTGAGGCAGGAGGATTGCAAGTTTGAGGCCAGTTTCAGCAATTTAGCAAGGCCCTAAGCAAGTTAGTGAGACCTTGGCTCAAAGTTTAAAATAAAGATTTGGGGACTTAACTCAGTGATAAAGCACCCATGGGTTCAATCACCAGTACCTTAAAAAAACATGCCTGCCATTCCAACAAAAAGGGTTCAGGGAGAAGAACAAATCCCAGCCTGCAAGGGAAATGATATAAGGCTTATTAAATGAAGCAAACATATGTTTATAAAAGAGGGGATTATAGATAACACAAGATCAGAACAAAACTGAGGTCAGGAGAATTATCCTTCCTCTAAGTTATTGCTCTCAGTGAGGCCTGTTTGGGTGGCTAGCAGTATAATTCAGGACCGGATACAAATTCTGCTATATAATTTATGCTAGTTTTAGATATGATAAAATATTCAACCCAAATTGACTTAAATACAAAAAGAAGGTGGGGATGTAACACAGTTGCACTTGCCTGCATGTGAGAGGTTCTGGGCTCAAGCCCCGGCACTGCGGAACAATAAATACATAAATGCAAAATGAATTTATTAGCTCACTTAATTAAACAGCGTAGGATTAGAGGTAGGATCCGGCACTGCTGGAGATGCGGTCAGACCATGCTGCCAGGTCCTGTTTATCTCCATCTCCCTCTCTGCGTTTTTCGACATTGTCCATTCTCACTGGAGCTGTCTCCTCACATTAGCCAGATGTCTGCCAGCTGTGTCTGACTTTTCATTCTCTTGGGTCCTTACCCAAAAGGAAGAAGACTCCACTTCTGATGCAAGATTCAGGAAAGCTTTTGTGACATCTTAATGGCTCAGAAAAGGCAACTGCTAGTTTACATGATGTAAATATGCCTACAATGAACAATTTCAAGCTTCAAAGATGATATCACTTCCCCTGGTATTGGGAAGAAATACAAAGACAAAAACAATTGCACTGCATTTCTGCCACACGAATGCCTTAGACACAATCAATTTTGAAAGCATAAATAATATTAAATGTAAAATGGTTAGGAAGCAATGAGTTTAGGGGGCATGTTTCCCATGTTTTATATAAAATTTATTTAACTAAGGTTTTAATAAACTGAGTACATGGGGGCACACCTGCAATGGTAGAGAGGTGGGAGGCTGAGGTAGAAGGACTTCAAGTTTGAGGCCATCCTAGGCAATTTAGGGAGACCCTATCTTAAAATTTGAAATAAATAAATAAATGAAAAGGGCTGGGAATGTAGCTCAGTGGTAAAGTGCCCCTGTGTTGGCAACAGGTCCACCTTGGCCCCTGGAGCCCTACCTCCACTAGTTTGTTCTGCATGCCAGTGTGGCCAGCTCACAAGGCCATGGCGAACTTGCGGTTTTTCTGTTCCTGCTTATCCGTCTGAGACATATGTATCCCACGGGAATGCCTTGACCTTTTCTGGTCTGATGGACTTATTGTTAAGGGAGGTTTCGGTACCTGACAATAATAGATGTTGAAACTAAATTTCTCCCCCCTCCCTCCTGCTTTTGGGTAGTTTTCCACTTCTGCTGCTTGGGGTATAAAAAAAGGTGTGTTAACAATAAAGATTATTATTGACTCCTGGATGAAGAACCTTGGTGTCCTGTGTGTCTTTTAACCTCGCCGTCCCTCGCCGGACTCGGCTCCCTTGGCCGGACGCGGCAATTGGAGGTCCCACCGAGATCCGGAAAGCAGGGGTAAGCGGACGGGGCTCACCTTCTAAGAAAGAAGGGGGAGGATTGGTTTAAAGATAATTTAAAGAGACAGGGTACGTACCATGGGTAACTCAACAGCGAAGGTTCGTCTGGCCAACGAACTGAAAGAGCTGTTAAATACACAAGGAACAGGAATAAAAACTAAGACTGCAACCGAATTCGTTGAAATTATTGCCCAGGCTTGTCCTTGGTTTCTAACAGGAGGATTTCTTAATAATAGTGACTGGGACCTGGTGAGGCATGACCTTCAGAAATTATTGAGGGACCGGGGCTCGGACAGTGTCCCAGTTGCCACCTTTTCCTTATGGAGGTTGGTAAAGGATGCTTTATTAACAGATAAAGTAAAGATCAAGGATCAGCTTGCTGAATGTGAACAGGTCCTTAATCAGGTGCAGGAGGAGCAAATGGCAGAATCCTTAAAGGATGAGGGTCCTCTTGAGGACTCGGGCTCAGGGGGTAGGAAACGCCTCCAGATTTCTAAGCCCAAAAATGATCCTGAGGACCTCAGTTCTCTCTCTGAGGAAGAGGAGGGATTAGAAAGGGAGATAGAGGAACTAGAACATCGCCTTAAAAGGGCAAATGTGAGGGTGCCTAGGGCCCCCTCAGTTGCCGCACCTCCTCCCTATAATCCTGATTGGAATGAGGACGCCCCTACTAGACGGGCGGGGGTCCACTGGGGTTCTAGAGCGGCTCAGGTTTTTCCAATGATTGAAAACGCCGATGCTGATGGACAGCCGGCCAGAGCCCATGTCCCCCTAGCCTTCAAGGACATAAAACAGCTTAAGGAGGCGGTCATTAATTATGGACCTCATGCCCCTTTCACATTGACCCTCTTCGAGTCTTTCTCAGCCAGTCAACTGATACCCAATGATTGGCAGCAACTTTGCAGGGCTGTGTTATCTGGAGGGGATTTCTTATTGTGGAAAAGTGAATATCATGAAAGGTGCCGCGAGCTGGCTCAGATTAACCTGAACGCGGGCCATCAACGGCGAAATGCTGAAATGTTGACAGGAACTGGGCAGTATGCCACCATAGGCCAACAAATTAATTACGACCCAGGTGTTTATGCTCAAATAGCCTCAGCTGCAGTTCATGCCTGGAAAGCCCTGCCCATTTCTAAGACTGAAGCAAAAATTTCCAAGATCTCTCAAGGACCCTCTGAACCTTATTCAGACTTTATAGCCCGCCTAATGCAGGCTGCAGGAAAAATATTCCCTAATCTAGAACAGGCTATGCCACTTATTAGACAACTGGCATATGAAAACGCTAACACTTACTGCCAAAATGCTATTAAGTCCTCCTGGGCCAAAAGTATAGATGACATGATTCGAGCATGCAAAGATATAGATGGGCCTCATATTACTGGTCAGGTTTTGGCTGCTGCCCTTAAGACTGGAATGCAAAAAGCTGATAACAGGGGAACCCGCTCTAAGGGGTGTTTTAAGTGTGGGAAAGAGGGACATATAAAGAGAAACTGCCCGGAAAGGAGCGAGGGTGCTGGCAGAGGGATGCCTAGAATTTGTCCTAGATGTCATAAAGGAAATCATTGGAGCAGTGAGTGCAGGTCAAAATTTGACATCCAGGGTAACCCAATACCGTCGGGAAACGGGAGCAGGGGCCCGCCCCGGGCCCCGGAAGCCAAAGTGTACGGGGCAATGCAGGGACGAAACAGTGCCCCAGGGAGTGGGCGTCTCCGCCGCCTCCCACTGACCAACCCCTTTCTATCTGGGAACTCCCCAGGGGAACACCAGGAAGCACAGGACTGGACCTCAGTTCCACCTCCCGAGCGGTATTAACTCCCCAAATGGGACCTCAGACGCTGCCTACTGGGGTTTTTGGACCCCTGCCAGAGAGGACGGTGGGACTAGTGTTGGGACGAGGTAGCGCAACTCAGTGGGGCTTGAAGATTCTTACGGGGGTTGTTGATGCTGATTATCAGGGAGAAATAAAAATAGTAGTAAAAGCTACCCAAGGAATTGTTATTCTTCCCCCCGGGGAGCATATAGCTCAATTGCTGCTGCTACCCTTAGCTTCCATTCCTGGGCACGCCCTCCGTGGGTCCCGGGGCGACGGCAGCTTTGGCTTCACTGGAACTCCCCAGGCCTTTTGGGTAGCTCATTTGGATTCGCGTCCCAACCTGACCATTGAGATACAGGACAAGGCTTTCAAGAGAATACTAGATACGGGGGCGGATGTCTCTGTCATTTCTGAAAAACAATGGCCACCTGCCTGGCCCCTCCAGAGTCCCTCGGCCATATTACAGGGGATAGGACAGACCCGACCAAAAAGAAGTGCCTCCTTTTTAAAATGGAGAGATGGCGAAGGACATAGTGGCCATTTCCAGCCCTATGTAGTGACTGGACTCCCCACGAACCTTTGGGGGAGGGACTTGCTTCATCAAATGGGGGCTATTCTCACTACCCAGACTTTAAAAGGAAATAATGACTTTGTTAATGATGCAATGCTAGACATGGGATGGATCCCTGGAAGGGGACTAGGAAAGAGACATGAGGGCAGAATATCACCCGTGGATCCAGCAGAACAGGTTACCCGGCGGGGAAGAGACCGGAGAGGACTGGGAAATTTATCCTAGGGGCCACTGAAGTGCGGCCACCTCCACTGTCCATTACTTGGTTATCAGATGACCCTGTGTGGGTAGAACAGTGGCCCCTAACTAAGGACAAATTACAGGCCGCTTCCCTATTAGTTCAAGACCAGCTTGAGTTAGGACACGTGGTGCCCTCTACCTCCCCTTGGAATACCCCTATTTTTGTTATACAAAAGGGGTCTGGGAAGTGGAGACTTCTTCAGGACCTACGAGCTATTAATAAAACTATGCAACCCATGGAACCCTTACAACCAGGGCTACCCTTTCCTACTGCCATCCCAAAGGATTGGCATCTTATTGTCATAGATTTAAAAGATTGTTTCTTTTCTATCCCCTTAGACCCACGAGACCGAAAGCGTTTCGCTTTTTCCTTGCCTTCCACAAACTTTAGGGAACCTTACCAACGGTATGAATGGACCGTCCTACCTCAAGGGATGACTAATAGTCCTACAATGTGCCAATATTTTGTAGCTGAGGTTTTGCGACCCTTTCGACAGCAGTTCCCACAGCTCTACCTCATTCATTATATGGATGACATCTTACTGGCAGGGCCCAAGAAAGAAAGGCTTCTTCAATCTTATGAAGTCCTCCAATCCCTTCTAAAAGGGGCAGGGCTGGTCATAGCACCCGAAAAGGTGCAGTTTCAACACCCTTACAATTATTTGGGATACATCATTAATAACATAGGAATCTTTCCCCAGAGACCCCAGTTCCAGATAAATCAGCTCAAAACTTTACATCAGTGGCAGACATTCCTCGGAGAAATACAGTGGCTGCGCCCGTCCTTTCATATTCCAACTGGAGAGCTCAAACCCCTGTATGACCTCTTGCGAGGAGATCCTTCTCCTACGTCGTGTAGAGTACCTACACCAGAAGCCTTACGAGCACTGAGGCTAATAGAAGAGGCTCTGCAGGACATGCAGATTACGCAGATAGATTATTCTCTGCCCTTGTCATTTATAGTTCTACCTTCTAAAATTACTCCCACAGGAGTGTTCTGGCAAACGGGTCCCATTTATTGGGTCCACTTGCCGGCTTCTAACCCCCGGGTACTGACTCCCTTTTATGAGCTAGTTATTAACTTAATTTGGAAGGCTAAATATTTGGGTGATGCATTGTTTGCAAAAACCTTTGACATACTTATTCAACCTTACACTCAAGATATGATACACAAGTTACAACAAGAACATGACCTTTGGTGTCTTTTCCTGTACAGCTTCAAGGGTCAGATTGATAATCACTTCCCTAAACATAGACTTTTGGAGGGCTTTAAAAGGTGTCCCATTATCTTCCCAAAGATTATGAAAAGGGAACCTATTCCAAAGGCCCAAACTGTATATACAGATGGGGCCAAAAATGGATTTGCCGTCGTTTTTGATGGATCTCAAATTCTCCGACAACCTGTGTCAGGTCAGTCGGCCCAAAAGGCGGAAGTTGAAGCTTTAATCATAGCTCTCAAAGTCTATAGTTCTATTCCTCTTAATGTATATACTGACAGCTTGTATGTAGCCAATCTGGCTCTAGTCATAGAAACAGCATCATATATTGGAAAGCAATCCACCATCACAGAACAACTACAGGTAGTTCAGCTTCTCATTTGGGCTAGACGAGATCCTCTATACATTGGCCACATCCGAAGCCATTCAGGGCTCCCTGGACCTTTGTCAGAGGGCAACGCAAAAGCAGACGCTGCTACTCATGCTGTTGGCCTTTCCTGTGTGACGACCAAATATGATAAGGCCTTACAATTCCATAACAAATTTCATTTAAATGCACAGTCTTTACGCTTCCACACAGGATGTTCACGAGACCAAGCTTTACAGATTGTCTCATTATGTCCAACCTGTGCACCATTTATTCATTCTCCTTCCCTTGGGGTTAATCCAAGAGGACTACAACCTAATGATGTCTGGCAAACTGATGTTACACACTTCCCTAGCTTTGGTAAGCTCTCCTTTATACATGTTTCCACTGACACATATTCTGGCTTCATTTTTGCCACCTTACATACTGGAGAGAAGGCTAAGGATGTAATCAGTCATCTTCTAAAAGCCTTTTCCTCCATGGGCACCCCACGATGCCTCAAAACTGATAATGGTCCCACATATGTAAGCCAGGCGGTTCAACGGTTTTGCACCCAATGGGAAATTAATCATAAGACTGGAATCCCTTATAATCCACAGGGACAAGCTATCGTGGAACGAGCCCATCAACATTTAAAAACTTATTTACAAAAAACAAAAGAGGGGGAGATATACCAGAATTGTCAGGGACCACAAGCACTTCTAAGCATAACCTTATTTACTTTAAATTTTTTACTCACTGACACTGGAGGGCGCACGGCTGCACAACGCCACTTTTCCCCTCCCACTGTACAAGATGCTCAAATAAGGTGGAAAGATTTATCCACTGGAAAGTGGCAACCCCCGGCTCCACTCTTAGCTAGAGTGAGGGGAGCTGTATGTGTTTTTCCCCCAGGAACTGAGAAGCCCATTTGGATCCCAGAGTGCTGCACCAGACCGGTGAATGAAAATTCAAGACAAAATGAAGTTCCCAAGATGGCTGATCCTGCCGCTGTTGTTCTCACCCCTTCAAGTGAGTGCCGAGACACACCTCATGAGCTGGACCCCTCTTGTGGCATTCCTTCTGGACAGGTTTGCTGAAGGAGGGCTTGACCCCCCACCTGGGAATATTCATGAATATCTTTTTGGAGCCCCTTGTGAGTGTAAGGGAGGGCCCCAGCACTCGGCCCCCTCTGGTTATATCCAGAGCATTGATTGTGGGACTAAAGTAGCCTACATGGCGGCTGAACTCAATGAAAACATCGGAGGATTTAAACAACCAAAATGGGTATGTGTTAATAAGCCCGGACTTGTTGTCCCTAATCCGACTGAGACTCTTGGAAGCTGTCCCGCCACTTGTCATTACACCCCGGCAATGCACATCTCTTGTTATACATCAGCCTCAATTTGTGTTAATAATCAAGGAAAACAGTATTTTGAGGCTATCCTAACTAACACCCGTGGAGAATGGGAGACCACTTATAATTATATTCCTTTTCTTGGTGACCGGGGAGGGGAAGGCATCACGACTCGGTTAACGGAGGCGGGATGTGAGGGCGTCGTGGGTAAACCTTCCTGCTGGCCCATGCAGGCCCCCATCGGAGTCTCTGATGGAGGAGGACCCACTGATGCTATCAAACACCTTCAGGTGATTAAGCTTTTAAAGCCAGAGATCCCTAAGCCTACATACCACCCCTTGATATTGCCCAAATCCCAGTTTCCTGATTTAGATGCCAATACATTAGATATCCTAGAAACTACCTTTTCTTTACTTAACAGTTCCAATCCTACATCATCCTAGATGATGTGCAAACCCTATCGGGAACCATTAAAGACTTACAAGACCAGATAGACTCCCTAGCAGAAGTAGTTCTTCAGAACAGGCGGGGTTTAGACTTGCTTACTGCCAATCAAGGGGGAATTTGTTTAGCCCTTGGGGAGAGGTGCTGTTTTTATGCTAACAAGTCTGGCATAGTTCGCACAAAAATTAAACAACTCTAAGAAGACCTAGAAAAAAGGAGGAGGGAATTATTTGAGAACCCTCTCTGGACTGGACTTAATGGATTTTTGCCTTATCTTCTTCCCTTATTGGGACCATTGTTAGGCCTCCTTCTAGTAGTGGCAATAGGACCCTGCATTATAAATAAGATAGTACAATTCATTAAGGATCAAATTAATATCTTAGCCTCTAAGCCAATACAGGTTCACTATCAACGCTTGAAGATGGATGATCGCCTCTCTGAGATATACTTCAGACCTATCCGAAGATGAGTGTCCTCCTTAAAAGAAGAACTCCTGCCATATCTTTTCTCTATGCATACCTCTCCCTCTTGCCTTCCTGTACTAGGATCTTTGCTGTCTAATCTCTCGGTCCAATCACATCTGCCATTCGGCGGTGACGGTCATGGGTCCCGTAGGTGGAGACGGTTAAGCGTTTACCGCAATAGTGTCTTGATAGGTCATAACACCTTGAGCTGATCTTGTAGTACCCAGTGACGGGCAACTTTCACGCTTGCTGTGCGACCTAAGCCAGGGAATCGGGGCCTTCCCAGAGACGGGTAAGCATCGCAAGGGCTGTGAACGACCTAAGACAGGGGCTACTTGATTCCCACTGGCATGCAAAAAACAAAAGAGGGGGACTTGTTGGCAACAGGTCCACCTTGGCCCCTGGAGCCCTACCTCCACTAGTTTGTTCTGCATGCCAGTGTGGCCAGCTCACAAGGCCATGGCGAACTTGCGGTTTTTCTGTTCCTGCTTATCCGTCTGAGACATATGTATCCCACGGGAATGCCTTGACCTTTTCTGGTCTGATGGACTTATTGTTAAGGGAGGTTTCGGTACCTGACAATAATAGATGTTGAAACTAAATTTCTCCCCCCTCCCTCCTGCTTTTGGGTAGTTTTCCACTTCTGCTGCTTGGGGTATAAAAAAAGGTGTGTTAACAATAAAGATTATTATTGACTCCTGGATGAAGAACCTTGGTGTCCTGTGTGTCTTTTAACCTCGCCGTCCCTCGCCGGACTCGGCTCCCTTGGCCGGACGCGGCACCCCTGGGTTCAATCCCCAGTACCAAAATATAAATTGATAAAATACATTTTTATAATTTGGTTTCTTTTTCCTTTGGTACTGGGGATTAAATCCAGGGAAACTTTACCACTGAGCTATATTTCTAGCACTTTTTATTTTTAATTTTGAGAAAGGGTATTGCTAAGTTGTAAGGGTCTTGCTAACTTGCTGAGGCTACACTTGAACTTGTGATCCTCCTGCCTCAGACTTCCAAGTCCCTGGGATTATAGGCATATGCCACCACACCTGCCCACCCCCGACCCCCCATCAAAAAAAAAAAAGAAGAGAAAAGAGAAAAAGAAAAGAATGTATTTTTCTTTTTTTGCTCACTTCCACCAGCAACAAACAAAAATAAATGTTAAATAGCTTCTTAACAAAGACTTTTAATTACAACACACAATTCTGGGGTTCTCTTCAGTATTTCCTGCAGTGACATGGACAATTTCATGTATTACAGTCATCCCTTGATAACCTTGGGGATTGCTTCCAGGACCCTCTGTGGATACCAAAATCCTCAGATGCTCAGAAACTTGATATAAAATGGCACAGCATTTGAACATAACCTACCCATGTCCTCCTTAGAATTTGAATCATCTCTAGATAACTTATAATACCTAATACAATGTAAGTGCTACATAAATAATTGCTATCTTGTATTGTTTAGGGAATAATGATAAAAAGAAATTCTGCACAAGTTCAGTACAGCCACATTTTTTTTCTGAATATTTTCAATCTGCAGTTGGTTGGTTCTGTGGAACCTGTGGATATCAAGGGCTGACTGCCCTTGCTAATACAATAAGCTAATGTATTCTTTTTTCCATTGCTACACAAAAAAACTGCCACAAAGTTAGTGGCTTAAAACAACATTTAATCTCACATTTTCTAGCTCAGGAGATCTGGTGGGCCCTGAGCTCTTTACCTAGAGCCTCATGGAGCGGGGGAGGGCCGCAAAATCCCAGTGTCAGCCAGGCTGGGTTCTTAACCTGAAGCTCTACAGAAGAACTGCTATCCAAGATATTCAGGTGTTTGTACATTCAGAGGTTTTATTTTTGGTTTTTGGTACCGGTACCAGAGATAGAACCCAGAGGTGCTTAACCACTAAGCCACAACCTCAGTCCTTTTTTGTATTTTATTTAGAGACAGGGTCTCCCTGAGTTGCTTGACTCCTCACTACATTGCTAAGGCTGGCTTTGAACTTGAGATCCTCTTGCCTCAGACTCCCAAATCATTGGAATTACAGACATGCACCTCTGCACCCAGCACATTCAGGGGTTCAGGGCTTTAGACTGAGAATTTTTTGTTTGACAGCTAGGGGTCTTTCAGACACTAGAGGCAGTTCTGGTCTTCTGAATAGACTCTCTTCTTCAAAGCTAGCAATTGTACATTGAATCTTTTTCATACTCTGAATCTTTCAGATGTTCCCTTCTAGCACCAATTGAAAAAAAAACTTTTTTTCCTCCTGTATGTTGAGGGGGTGGGTACTGAGAATTATCCCCAGGGCCTTATTCATGGTAGGCAAGTACTCTACACTGCTACATCCCCAGCCAAACTTTTTGCTTGTAAAGGGTTCAAGTGAATAGGTGAGGCCCACACCAATAATCTCCCTCTAGCTAAGACATGTCATCATGGTCAGTCCTGGGGCTTATTTAGGATAGGTAACTTTGGGGAGCTACTTTAGGGTTCTGCCTACCATAGCAAATAAAATTTTTGGAAATCAATGTAGTAAAACGTACCAAGAGTCTTTAAAATGTTTTTTTTTTTTAATTTCATCCATTCCACATTGTAAAATATTATAGGCAGAATCAAAGCTTTCACAAAAAAGTTAATTTTTGTTTATAATTTAAAGTACTTTACAACACTTTAAAAATAAGTTTTAAAAAACTATACAAACTATGCTATAACCGTTACATATAATAATCAACAAGATATAAAAGTTTATGTGCACTACGATTTTGAGTGTATTTCTGAAATTAAAATTGAACACCTATGTGGATTATGCAAGCTCTGCTGTAGAAAGCAAAGATAAACAAGACATGTTGCCTGCTCCCTGGAGAACTTAGTACTGAGGTGGAAAAACAGATTAGTGTACAAATAACCACAATATGACAGAAAGTAAGTATTGCAGTAATTCATGAGGGTGGGGAAGCAAACCACTGAAACACAAAGATAGGCAGTGTTAGGGTCTGTAAACAAGTCAAGATGGCGCCTGGCATTTTGCCAGGGGGAGTAGTTTGTGAAGTAACGCCAGAGAGCCATTAAGTGTGGAGATTCCTTATTGGTTGACTGCTGTATCTAGTTTATGTTAATTAAGATAAGCTGTGTGGAATGTATATATACCCCTGCAGTCCTCACAATAAACAGCTCTCACTCCTGCTGTATCAATCTACACAAGTTGCTCGTCACCCCCTGGTTATTTTGCTGCAGCCGGACTGTGGCAGATGGTGGCCCGTATGGGGAGCCCCGGGACACTCGGGGGTAAGTGATGAAAAAAAACAAAAAGCTGCCCGTCCCTAGATAGGACGGGAGCAAATCTGCTCGTCACTAGGCAGATAGGGTGAGAGGAAAAATGGCCATTTTGAGAAAATGGAGAAGATTGATACAGTATGTTTGTGTCTTGTTTTGTCTTGAAATGTTGTATTGTCTTTGTGATGAAAATATGGAAGGGGTAAATTACTAAGGGAAGGAGGCACCCCAGTGGAACCAAGAATAGTTAGGGCATGTGTTGACGGAAGCCCAGGAACCCTAGTCAGAAAGAAGAAAGTTCAGAGGAGGAAGGATTATCAGGAAAAAAGTTGCAGCAAAAGGCTATTACTGAATACTTTTCGTTACAGGAGGGTGCGTGAATCAGTGTGGCGGCTGCTATGTGCGTGAGCCAGTCATGGCGCAGCAAGGACTTTCCAAGCGGGGGCAGCCGGCTCTTCCCCACCCCCCACCTGGGGAGCAGGACGCCACTGTGAGAGCCCAAATCCAAACCTGACCCGGAGGCACGGTCTCACAGGCTCTTGCTCCCTGTGCCCAGTGGCAGTTTGAGTCCAGAACACTCCCTGGACTCTCCCCAGGGCCATCTGGGGCTGCCTGGGGCACTGCAGGCGAAAGACAGCAGGCCCTGTCCCTGAAGTTTGATCATTTCCAAGGCCAGTAGCTACAATGGTTCTCCCACACCGGGAAGCTAATGAGTAATGAGCACTATTAAGGCTTATTTCAGATGTGAAAAAAACCTTGAGATAATGTACTAAATTGTTCAGAAGGTTGTTTTCTTAGTGGAATGCTACAGGATTTTCTTTAGCATCATTGCCAAAGTTCCTGCCTTCATCCCAGTGCTGGTGAGGACGAGGGTGGAAGAATTTCCAGTTTTGCTGAGAACCGGACGAGACTTTGGATCAAGCTAGCTGCCTGCAAAACTTATCTGGACTGTGATTTAAGCTAGCTGCCTGCAGAACTTACCTGGACTGTGATTTACCTGGACTGTGAGTTAATCTATTGAGACACTGCTTTACCTGGACTGAGACAACAAACTGTAATCTACAACAAATTGTAACTCAGTATCCTTGCTAATGGTGTCATTGCTGGTATAATTTTTCCAAGGGCTTCTTGCATGGAGCCATCAATTGGCTTGGTATTGTGGCATTTTATATCCTCCCCTTCTGCTTGTAGCAGATTATTTATGGTGTTTGTGTAAAAACCACTATGGTCATTATTTAAATTAAACAAAAGGGGGAAATGTTAGGGTCTGTAAACAAGTCAAGATGGCGCCTGGCATTTTGCCAGAGGGAGTGGTTTGTGAAGTAACGCCAGCGAGCCATTAAGTGTGGAGAGTCCTTATTGGTTGACTGCTGTATCTAGTTTATGTTAATTAAGATAAGCTGTGTGGAATGTATATATACCCCTCC
Organism: Marmota monax; assembly: GCF_021218885.2. Lineage (NCBI taxonomy): Eukaryota > Metazoa > Chordata > Mammalia > Rodentia > Sciuridae > Marmota > Marmota monax. The sequence goes on along the minus strand of NW_026693595.1, from coordinate 877,116 downwards.
GGTCCTACAATAAATAGCTCTCACTCCTGCTGTATCAATCTACACAAGTTGTTCGTCACCCCCCGGGTTATTTTGCTGCAGCCAGACTGCGGCAAGGCAGGACTGTTAGAAAATAGCTACCAAGACACATTTTTAGAGGAAAAGTTGAGAGAAATGACTAAAACAATCTTCAGAGCTGAGTTATGGTAGAAGACAAGATCCTAGCTTGACTCTCCTATGAAATGATAGAGGAGGCTCAGAGGTGAAGTCTTATAATCCCAGCAACTTAGTAAGACTTTCTCTCAAAATAAAAAATATTAAGGGCTGGGGATGTGGCTCAGTGGTTCAGTGTCCCTAGGTTCGATTTCTGGTACCAAAAAAGAAAGAAAGAAAAAAAAAAAAACATAGGCACTTTTAGTTAGAATTTAGAATCACAGGTCATCCTCAACTAAACATGATGAGGACCCTAGTCTATGGGCCAGAGATGCAACTAGTAGGGACAAGGCAAAAGTATTAAGGAGTGTCTTTGATGGACTCTACTTTCTTTTCCCACATCATTTCCTCCTCATGCCCATGGGCATCAGTGATCCTGGAAAGTGGGAAAGATTCACCAGTGTCCATAGACACTGGCCCAATACCAGCTTGGTGAAATATGCTTCAGTTTCAATGATGACATCTCATAATGTTTTTTCATAAACCATTCTAAGTATGAAGCTCTTCTCTTTTTAAAATTTTGGTGGAAAATACCATGATTAGGATATCATCCCCATATTCTTTTTTTTTTCCAACCAGTTCTGGGGATTGAACCCAGTGGCACTCTACCAGTGAGCTACATCCCCAGACCTTTTGATTTTTTATTTTTTGTACCAGGAATTGAACCCAGGGTGCTTAACCTCTGAGTCACATCCCTAGGCCTTTTTAATATTTTTTATTTAGAGACAGGGACTTGCTGAGTTGCTTAGGGCCTTGCTAAATTGCTGAGGCTGATCTTGAACTCACAATCCTCCTGCTTTAGCTTGCCCAGCTGCTGGGATTACAGGTGTGTGCTGCTGCACTCAGCTTTATTTTTTAATTTGGAGACACAACCTCACTAAATGACCCAGGCTAGCCTTGAACTTGTGATCCTTCTGCCTCAGCCTCCAAGTTGCTGGGATATATTCATATTTATAAAGATGGTTTGACATAATGGACATATCATGAGTTTGGGGGTTAAAGATTCCTGGGATTCAATTGCAGTAAAAAAAATATGGAATCTCGGGCAAATTACAAAGTTACTCTGATTCTTCATTATGTGTAGAAAATGCACTCCAGACCTCTGCAGGTTGCTGAGAAACATCATGAGGAATGAATGAGTAAAATGTGCCACACACCTGGAACTCAGCCCTTTTATTTCTCCCCTCCCCTCCCCTCTCAGATATCGAATATCCTTGGTAGCAGGGTTAGCTGGTCTCCTCCCACGAGCCGACTTATTGGGACAGGATTTGTGAAGCAAGATTGCATGAGAAAGAGAATAGTAGACTCCACCTTCTCTAAAAAACAATCTGGAAACAAGGACACACCCACTCACTCCTTTTAACAATACTGTCCTTTTCTCCTCTGAAAAGCAAATAGACTCTAATGTGTGGTTTTGAGTAACCAGATCATGAACTGGATTTCCTTACTTGATTTCTCAGCAGATAGAAACTGGAGACTACTTCTTCAGAAACCCAAACACTGATTTGTTCCCAAACAAGAAGAAAATAAAATTCATACTTTGTTGAAATGATCAAAAAGTTTTGGCAAAAGGGCTGTAAATTTAAAACGGTGGCCTCTCATGAAATCTGTTTATCTCCCAGTAATTTTCATTGTCTGTGAAATGATCATGGCTCCATTCCACCAGAAGAGTTTTTGGTTTTATTTTATACTGGGGATTTTACCCAAGGGCATTTAACCACTGAGCCACATTCCTAGCCCTTTTTATTTTTATTTTGAGACAGGGTCTCACTAAGTTGTTTAAGGCCTCACCAAGTTGCTGAGGCTACCCTGGAACTTGCAATCCTCCTGCCTCAGCCTCCTCAGTCACTGGGACTACAGGCGTGTGCCACAGCACCCAGCAGCATGCTTGCCCTGTAAACCCTTTTTGTCTTCCTCAGTTATGTTAGGACTTTGGCTACACGGCCACGGGCTAATCAGGAATGTGCTGAGAACATTTTAGAAAAGGAGAACAGTGATCTAGGCTTTCTCTAAGGTCACTTCTACTTTGAATCCATTTAGAAAAATACTTAGGAGCCAGATGTAGTGGCCTATTCCTGTACTCCCGGTGACTGAGGAGGTTGAGTCAGGAGAATCACAAGTTCAAGGCCAGCCTGGGCAACTTAATGAGACTCTGTCTCAAAAATAAAAAAGGGCTGGGGGTGTAACTCACTGGAAAAGCACCCCTGATCAATCCCTAGTATCAAGAAGAAGGAAGGAAAGAAGGAAGGGTGTAGGGAGGGAAGGGAAAGTTAATCCTTAAGATACAGGATTTGAATAGCATCCTGAGAACAGGGTCAGAAAAGTGGGCCTTTCTGTTGGTAAAGATGGCGCCCGGAGCACTTCTCTTCCGGGAGCTCAGGTCCATGAGGCACTGAATGGCACACAAACCATCACCTCCAATCCCTGTGAATGGTGCGAACTTTGAATGGCGCACCTCCAATCCCTGAAGTGGCGCGAACTCTCAGCCAATGAAGAAGTAGCAGACCACTCGCCTTGCTCCTCCTCATCCTGTGTTAAGCCCATACTGTTTGTTCTCTTACTCTCTTACTCATTCTCTCTCTCTCTCTCCCCTCCCTCCCTCCCCCTCCTCCCTCCCTCCCTCTCTCTCCTCCCTTCTCCTCTGCGACTGGCCGCTAAGGTCCTGCTAATAAAATCTCAGACAGGTAAACAGTTGTTTTGGCTTGTTGAGTTTACGGAGCTTTTCCATCGTCCTTTACACTTACGACTTTTTATGAAGATTTCATTGTAAGCCTAATGTAGCACACACCTGTTGAAAGGAAAGTGAGGGACGGGGAGGGGCAAGCAAGAAATGAAAGACGGAGACCAGGCAGAGATACACACTAGAGTTTATTTGTCAGAGCTGACAAATAAAGGCACATCTCTCCACAGAAGAAGAGAGACAAAACAGACTTGGGGTTTGGGACTTCATGGGGCAAGCTCAGGGATTAGATCCAGGTGGCTCCTAATGCTGGCTGTTAAGGGTAGAGCTGGTATGAGGGAGTGGTGATATGCCCTTGGGTGGGAAAGAATGGGAGGGAGGTTGGGTTGGTATGAGGGGGTGGTCGGCCTTTCTCAGAAATGACCTTGGGCAGGAAAGTAAAAGTTTTTCTTAAAATGGCCATCCAGATGCTAAGAAAGGACCTTACACCTGTAATCCCAGCTCCTGGGGGGTGGGGGAGGGGGTGCTAAGGTAGGAGAATCAGAAGTTCAAGACCGGCCTCAGCAACTTAGTGAGGCCGTATCTCAAAGTAAAACATAAAAAGTTTTGGGGATGTTTGTCAGTGGTAGAACATTTTCCCAGTACCAAATAAAGAAAAGACTTCATTGCATAGGCAAGATTAAAGCATAGAAAACGTTTCAACCTCAGGGTTGCAAAGGCCCAGCATACTGTTTTCCAATTCTGAAGAAAGAACTTGACTCAATGGAGAAATTTGGGACATTTATTACTTGTTTCTCAGAGGCAGCTGGAATACAATGGAGGGCTGTCCCATGCCTACGAACTGGGGGAAGGTATAGGATAGGCTGCATGTCCGCAGTGCAGGTAAATTTCTTCTGATGTTTTATGAGTACATTCCTTTACACCAAGTTCACGCAGTTCAGACCTTCTCCTAAGGACTGGAGATAAGGGAAGTGGCCAGCTCCCCCTCCCCATTTCCCTCCTTACCACATTCTTTTCAAGACCTTCTAATCTCACAGCAAGCCTTCCTAGGGTGTGATCCATTTTTGATAGACTGGGTGGGGAATCCAGCAAAGCCTATCTGCCTCTGCATCCTTGGCTTCTCTATGCAACACTCCCCTGTCTAGGGTACTGGCAGGACCCTTTGGAATGAGAAACAGGTTGTAACCTGGTATCGGGCAAGGGTAAATTATAGGATTTCTTTTTTATTTATTTGGGGCACTGGGGATTGAACCCAGAGGCACTTTACCACTGAGCCACATCCCCAGCCCTGTTTTGAGACAGGGTCTCACTAAGTTGCTTAGGGCCTCACTAAATTGCTGAGGATGTCCTTAAAATTGCAATCTTTTTAGCCTCAGCCTGCCAAGTTGCTGGGGTGTGCACCACCGCACACAACCAGAATTTCATTATGGCAAGCTCCAAGACAGAAAGATGGGAGAAGATTAGAGTTCCTATGTATTGCCTTGAAGAAGAAAAGTTCTACTTCCTGTGGTCTGTGTTGGGGAAGGGAGTTATGAGCCAGGAACTATGACAAAAACCAAGTACTGATATATATCATAATATCACGTCTACTACTGCATAAGAGTAAGTCAAAGACTATCTTTAAGGCCATCTCCTAGACAAAAAGGCAAGTGGGGAGGTTAGGGTAAGAATTCTAGTTTTTAAGACTGAATTAGGGAAAAAGGTACTTGTTTTTATGAGCCTCCTTGGGGAAGGAGTATTCTGGTTTTTTGGAGGGTGAGAGACAGGAAAGCAGGAGAAGATCCTGAGGCTCCTGTGAGCCCTGCCACTGTCCTTTAGTTCAAAGTATTAAGTATGTCACACTAAGGACAACGCTGCAGCTCAGAATCTTCCTCCACTTGAGTCCAGTCAATCAGCACCTTGCAGGAAGCAGCAATTGCCTGGACTTTAGACTCAAGAGGGAGCTGGGCCTGGGTAAACAGGGCAGGCAGAGGCTGCAGATCAGAAGGTCAGATAACTAAGTGGAAGAAAATTTAAAAATTTTTAAAAAGAGAGAGACTGGGTGTTGCAGAGTTTTCAAAAGGTTGTATTTGGCCTGGGTTCTTGAGTGCAGGACTCAGGCCAGCAAGTTTATAAAGATGGCTTAAGCAGTGTTTTCAGTATTGATCTGGTTCTTGGAACAAAGAGATACAGACATCAAATCAAATTGCTAATTGGAAAGTGACTAGATGAAGGGAGAATCCTCGACAAAGGTGTTTTCAACTAGATTTTTATACACATCCCTGGGCTGTGAGGGATCATGAAGGATTTTTGTGACCAGTGCTCCCGGGTGCTCCAAGAACAACATCTCTATTCCTCAGCCTAGGATTGGAATGCTTATTCTTCATGATCCCTTTGGCTGAACTCCATATAATGTCCTTATTGCATCTGTAACTTCCTTTGCAGCACAGCTGAATAACATCTGGATAGTTTCTCTGTCCTATGAAAAATAGGACATTGGTTTTCACTTTTAAAGAGCTTTTTAAGAGAATTATTTGCTTGTTAAATCAATTTCATCCCCTACTGGTAGGTTTCTGATGGCCTTAACTAGACTTTTTTGCCTCCTGATACTTGCTCATGAGGATTAAAGAGAGAATATAAGTAGAAGTCTGCTGTAAGCTGTGAATTGCCACACCAATGTTATTTTCTTATTCACCTCTTGTCCATCCTAGGCAGGCATGCCACTTATACTGTAGATATTGATAGAAAATAAGATTTCTTGGTCAACCATCTGGATTTGGTTTCTCAGAAAACTAACCAGGTCATTTGGGAGTGGCTACATAACTTGGGGGACCCAGTGTTAAATTTAAGAATTTCAAGATGGCGGCAGCAGGACACTGAACTAAGCTTGAGGCCCTTCTAAGCAATAGGCCTTGTGCAACTGGCCATGTGACACATTCATGGAGCAAAACCTGTGTGTCAGTACATTCAGAGCAACAACATTTCTTGCAAAAGGCATCTGCTACGACCTCTACCTTCACTCCCAATAGGTCAAAGATTCCAAAAGTGGTAATTTTGAGGAGTTCTTTAAGATCTACAAAACATGTGGTTACAAGGAATACACTGAGAAAGCTGGCTTGATATGGAAGACATAAAAAGCTTAATGGAAACATTGTCCTCACATCCAGAGTCTCTATTTTATCTTAGCTCCATGTGACACTGAACAAGTTGAGATAATATATGTGGCTGGCTGTGATTGGTTTGATTTAGAAATTTGGAAATGTGCCCAACAATTGAAGTGTAATCATATCCCCAGCTCTTTTTATTGGGGGTTGGGGGGTCTCTAAATTGCTTAGGGCCTCACTAAGTTGCTGAAACTGGCCTCAAACTTGTGATCCTCCAGCCTCCCAAGTTATTGGGATTGCAGGCATGGGCCACTGTGCCCATCATGCAGGTAGTTAACTTTCTCTCTCTCTCTCTCTCTCTCTCTCTCTCTCTCTCTCTCTCTCTCTCTCTCTCTCAACCTAACATTGGGCCTCATCCAAGTGCAGCTCTATAGAGCTCTTATATTTCTTCCAATGTAATGAGTGAGGAAGGCTTCACCATGACCCTAACCAGTCTTTCCTGGCTCCAGGTTTTCACTTTCTTTATGCTAAAAAAACAAAAACAAGAAACAAACCACCCTGTGTGTTGGTTAACCTCACATGTAACCTGCTTGGAAGTCTTTGTCATGCTTTAGGACAGGGAGTGGGAGGCAGGGTTGGTGTGCTCACCCGAACTGACCTTCCTTGGGTTGTGACATCAGAGCTGTTTACAGAGCTCTGGGCTGGAACAAGAACACGTGAAGGATTAAGGAAGACACACATGCTCCCCACCTTTTTTCCCATTTTTCCTGCTTCTTTGTCAGCTGTTCTAAGCAACAAAGAGAGAAGAAATAGTAAGGTCCTTCTCAGTTTTCAAGCCATCTGTTTCCTTTCTCATTCTTTCCCTAGAAACTTTTTTTTCAATAAACAATATGAAAGAAACAACAGAGGATGTCTACAAGAGCAAATTCATCTTTCCTCAAATGTAGACTTTTAGAATCCTTTGGCATTTACAGAAGTCTCCTGTGTTGTTCTGTTTTCTACATCTCCAAGGTACTAGCAAAGACAAACGGGCCTGATATTCCCTTATTTACTTCATCCACTTGAGGTAAAGGGGGTACATGATTCCTTCCATAGAAATTCAATACGTACTTCCTAGAGACTTAAAATATGTGAAGCAACCATGGGGATGATGGACATATAGTAAAAATAAATCCGAATTTCTCTGGGAGACTTAAAGTCTTAAAGACATTATCTTATTACACTTGTTAGCCCAAGCACATAGCAGAGTGCCACACACAATAGCTGATCCTTAAATATGGTCTGTTTACTCACAGAAATCATTGTCTTGTGCTAAACCAAACTGGCATCTCTGCAAATATTCTAGGGAAGAAAATTTTCTGTGCCTTTAAACTTCAGGAGGCTGAGGCAAGAGGATCACAAGTTTGAGGCTCTAAGCAAACTTAGACCCTATCTCAAAATAAAACATAAAAAGGGCTGGGAATGTGGTTCAATAGATAAGTGCTCCTAGGTTCAATCCCTGGACTAATCAATCAATCAATAAGCAAATAAATAACATTCAATGTTTTCTTTGGCCATGGGAAGAAATAACCACAACTTCAAAAACAATAATTAGCACTTGTTGCATACAGACAGTCTTTCAGGTACCATTAGATGCATTTAGCATGGATCAACCCATTTAATCCTTTAATCATCCTAACAAACCTGTGAGGTAGGCACTGCTGTTTTCCTGTAAGACACTAAGCACAGAGAAGATCACTTGCCCAGGTTTGCAGAGAATTGAACTGGCTCCAGAGGCCCTGTTCCTAATCTCCCCCTTGCAGCTGCGTAATCCTTTCACAACCAAGCATGAGGAGAATAAATTAAAATAGCTAGTTTCAAACTTCCTTTGGCTGCATTCACCGTGAAAGAAAATCAAATTTTCACCAACACTGATCAGAAAGACTGCAGCAAGTCTGGTGTGATGGAGTACACCTGTAATCCCAGTGACTTGGGAGGCACAGGGAAGAAGATCACAAGTCTGAGGCCAACCTGAGCAATTTACAGAGACCCTGCCTCAAAATAAAAGATAAAAAGGACTGGGGATGTGGCTCCATGGTAGAGCACCCTAGGTTCAATCCCCAGTATTGCCAGGGGGTGGGGGGGGGGTGTTGGAGAAAGAAAGAAAGAAAAAGAAAAACAAAACTGAGGCAAGAGTTCAAGAGTTTCAGGAAATGATACCCATGCTATAGTTTTCTATCATATTCCAATTTATTCTTTTTCTAAAGTCAATCCCAGTGCATTAATTTGGTTTCACAGTGCAGTTTGAAAACCCTGGGTTTGGGTTTGCTGTCCATCTGAGTGAGTTTGCTTTAATCCCCGATGAAGGTGGATTCCTTTGGGGCAATTTACTTATAATATCTGTAGTGCACCCAATGCCTGTCTTAGCAGACTGCTTCCAAGAAGCCCTTCAGAAGCTGGGTTACTTTACCACTGAGGACTGCCATCTTTGGGTGGATATTTCAGATATGATTCCAGCTTTATTTCCTATCTGATCCATGGGAAGCTTATATCTTTGCCTATCCCGAACCCCCTACATTGAGTAAAAATGCTGCCTTCCACCTCTTCTGCTATTATCGAATATTAATCTAGACACAACTTCGTATGAATCTATGTCCCACCTCCACACTAGACAGACACAAGTCAAGCTCTCTGATTGTTACATTTCAAGGGATACACAGCGCCTGTTCTCTCTCTTCAAAGGAATTTTCCCTCCCCCCACACCTTCTACTCCTTTATAAATAAGAAGTGGGTGATAGGCAAAAAGAAGGAGTTTCATAATCTCTTAGCCTGACCTGGATTTTCCAGATCTTGGTGTTGGAATGTTACAAAACTTTTGCAAAAATTTTGCCCTTGGAAGACTTTCAAAAATAGGAAGAGTTCCATTTTTATATCATCTAACCAATGAGAGGACTATGGATTGGAAGGAATGGAAGAGAATGACTATAGGCTTGAGATCCTGCTTACAGGCTGAGTTTGAGGATTACTAGAGCAGGTGGGATTGCAATGGAAAGTCCATGTATAAATGAATTCTATGGGGAACAAAGAAGGATATCTGAGTCAATGGAGTAACAACAGGTAGCCCAAGGAGATTGTCAGGGCTTGAGATACAAACTAGCTTGAGCACTCTCTCCTGACAGTAGCTGATGAGTCCGGTGCACTCTGTGAAATGTAGCCCTGCCACTTCCCAGCTCTGCACACGAGACCTTGTTCTTGACCAGTGTGTCAAGATGATTTAAGGATCATGTGCTGACTTTGTGGGGCCTCTGTTAAAAGTTTGATTTTCACTTTTAACTTTATCCTAGTGCCTCCTGAAACACTCTAGCCAGAGGAGGTAGGAGCCAAGGAATGGACAAGTTGCCATGTCCTGCAAAAGCTGTAACTGGGGGGACCTGGGGACCATGGTAACTCGCCACTCTACCACCCATAGATCTCAGGGTCTGAGTTCGGATGTACACAACCCCAAGGCATGGTGACTAAGCCTGATTCTAAGATTGTTTCCCACCAAAAATAGGCTGAACACCTGGGTAAAACTATTGGCTCTGAAATTTGCTAACCATATAATTGGAGTTGGTCTGAGTTTATTTTTAACTTACAGTTTCTTCTTCTGAAGAGTGGTAACAAACGTATCTAGCTTGATGTCTTGGACTGTGAGGAATAAAGAATTGATAAATATAAAGAACATTGCATTCGCTGCTGTTCTACTGATAAAATTTACCACTGGTTAGTAGATGAAATGGAGAGAATGTAGTCCCATCTTGAATCTCAACAGTGAAACACAGGGATTTCTTTCTCCTTTCTAATGTTTCTTTTTCTTTTGTTTTTGTAGCACTAGGGATTGAACCCAAGGATACTCTACCAGTAAACTACATCCCTGGTCCTTTTTATTTTTCATTTTGATATAACGTCTTGCTAAATTGCCCAAGCTGGCCTCAAACTTGAGATCCTCCTGCCTCAAGCTCCAAAATAACTGGGATTACAAATGTGGGCCACCGCACCCAGCTTCTCTTTATGTTTTAACAGTCAGACACATGAATAAATGCTATTCCCCCCAGTACCATTAAAAAAAAAAAATCCTTCCAGGCGTGGTGGTGCACACCTGTAATTCCAGCAACTCAGGAGGCTGAGGCAGGAGGATCACTAGTTTGAGGCCAGCCTCAGCAATTTAGCGAGACCCTTTCTGTCTCAAAGACAAAGAATATAAAAAGGGTTGTGGGAATAACTCAGTGGTAGAGAAGCCTTGAGTTTGATTACCAGTAATACATACACATGAGTGTAAAAATATAAACCAATACATGATTACTCAAAGTAGTTAATTTGTTGCACTAAAAAAGGTATTTAATGTTTAATGTTACCCATTCCTTTGTAATACTATCTAAAAGGGAATGAAGAAAAAAACTTTCAAAAGGGGCAAAGAATACAAGCTAACATTGTCCTCTATTTTCTAAAACTTCAAAAAATTTCTCAAACCAAACCCACAGGAAATACTAACAGATAACAGAGCAAATCAGCTGACCCGAGTAAAGTCAGGGGAAACAATCTGGTTTTTAAATATATTGAAAATCTTAGAATATTAGAATTTGGTTTTGTTGATTTCAAGAGAGATTTGAAGTTGGGCACAGTGGTGCATGCCTGTAATCCCAGCAACTCAAGAGGGGCACAGTGGTGCATGCCTGTAATCCCAGCAACTCAAGAGGAGCACAGTAGTGCATGCCTGTAATCCCAGCAACTCAAGAGGCTGAGGGAGGAGGATCGCTGAGGCCTTTATGAGACCCTGTCTCAAAAAATAAAAAGGCCTGGGGGTGTAGTTCAGTTGGTAGAGTGTCACTGGGTTCAATCTCAGTTCAGGGGGATGGGGGGGGGGCGGGAGGGGAATTGATTTAAAAATAAAAACAAAAATACTTCATTTGACAGAAATATTTACTAGATACATAATAAATTCAAATCCGTAAGCAAAATAACTCTCTGGGAAGTCTTAGAAAATATTTTGAAGGCTCAGAAAGACCTGTAGGGACCTTGTAATCCACCTGAAATTCCCATGAGTGATTCATTTAGCAGCATACTTATTTACATGGATCCAAGCAGAAGCCACACTTGAGAATCTTCTGCCTGGGAGGCAGTGACTCCTTCAGGATTTATATTCACCTGCTTCCAGAAAAATGCTTGAAGTGTTAACTATTATGTGTATAAAATGAAAATAGAGAATGTGAACCTCAAGGGAGGAAGAAGCAAGTGGTCTAATCAACCCAAGCAGAAGTTTCATCCAATGAAGTCGTTTGTAGAGCTAATAAATTTAAAACAGTTAATTTAAGCAGGTTGGGAAGGGAGCAGAGTTCCCCTCACTTGCCCACCTCCCTTAGGTCCCAGAGCATTTTCTTGTGTTTTTCTCCTCCCACACCAGAGCAGTTTGAAACTAATGGTTTTGGGTGATTATGCCTACAGTGACTGAGCATTAGCACTGAGCTTCCTGCAAATCCAGATACAAAGGGAAACACTATGGATTACATTTCTTTAGATACAAGGTTTTCTCAGATGTTAGTTATATTTTCAAGTAATAATGCTCAATATATTTTCAGGTAAAGTACCTCAAATTTAGGGGCTGAGGTTGTGGCTCAGTGGGTAGATCGCTCACCTTGCATGTGTGAGACCCTGGGTTTGATCCTCAGCACCACATAAAAATAAAAAAAAACAAAGTACCTCAAATTTTAAAGAAATGGGCCAATTGTTTACCTGTAAAAAAGGACAATTTACTATTTCCCTGCTTCCAGACATTATAGAACCCTTGGTAGTTGAACTGCCTAAATACAATGGCCACTAGCCACATGTGAGATTTAAAGTCATTACTGATGGTGAACAAATGCTCCATAGGGCATATATGTATTGTTTTTTTTGTGTGGTGGTGGTGGGGGTGGTTTACCAGGGATTGAACTCAGGGGCACACAATCACTGAGCCACATCCCTAGCCCTTTTTTGGATTTTATTTAGAGACAGGATGTCACTGAGTTGCTTAGAACCTCGCTGTTGCTGAGGCTGGATTTGAGCTCGGAATCCTTCTGCCTCAGCCTCCTGAGCCACTGGGATTACAGGCTTGTGCCAGTGTGCCCAGCTTGTATATGTACTTTTGCACATTAATAGTTTGGATTATTATACTTAGAGGAACTTTATCTGAAAAAGTGAAAATTGAAACCAACCATAATGAATGTGAAACCAACTTCATCATGCATTTCCCAACTTTCTGAATACCCTTGCACAATTAACCTTTTTTTTTTTTTGGTGTTGGGGATTGAGTCCAAGACCTCACCCATCTCAGTTAAACATGAGTTCTAGCTCTGAGCTACACCCCAACCCTACCATTTTATACAACCATGTTTTCTTTTGAGCAATTTTAATACTCTTATTTCTTCACAGATAGTTACTTCAAATCCTATATCTAGTAATCTCTATCTGCCATCTTTGTAGAGCTCATTCTCCAGTGTTTCTACTAATTCTCATGAGGCCATCTCCTTTGGTAGGGTAGATTTGTTTCTTAGTTCAATCCCTGAAGATCCACTCTGAGAGTGAGTCTCCTATATCAGCCTCAAATCTATTTTCCAGTTAAGAAGGGAAAAGAGAAAGGCTAGTAATTCTACTAGGAAAGCAAAACTGTTCTCATAAATTCCAAGGAGACGTCAACTTACATTTCCCTGATCAGAATTGGGTTATACAACCCTGACTATAAGTCGTTAAGCCTTCTTTAGTTGAAGGTGAGAGTTCTGGAGACAATTTATTGCAGATTTAACCCAGTGATGCTCTACCCCTGAGTTACATTGCTACCTTTTCTTTGGCAGGGGGGGGGGGGGTTAGAATTTTATGTACAAAGCACTAGTGTCTTCTCTTTCATTGAGTGGCTGTCTTGGGCAATCCATTTGAGGAAGATCACTTAGTCCAACTTAATGAAGTTACTATTCCTTTGCTCAGCCTCTCCTGACAACTCACAAACTGGTCATATCTCTGGCAGTACTTCAGGATCAGATTTGCTAGACTGAGCAGACACGGCAAGAGCAAGAACACAAGCCCAATTTTTGCAGGTGGCCTCAACAGAGCAGTTTAACCCTCCTTGCTTTCAAGGATGAAATGAAGTGAAATGAAGAGCCCCCAGCCCTTTTTATTTTGAAAAGGATCTTGCTAAGTTGTCAAGGCTGGCTTTGAACTTGCCATCCTTATGTCTCAGCCTAAGTCTCTGGAATTACAGGTATTCACCGATGTGCCCAGCTGAGAGTTCTGGAGAGGAGTATTAAAAAAGCATTTGCATGCAATAGAGATAGGCAAAAAAAATCCGTTTACTGTATGTGGGGTTTGTGGCACAAGTCATGAAGGTTACAGAACTCTATTTTGGAGCAATTATTCAAGGGAATCAGACCTACTTATCTCTCTCTCTGGTTCTCCTTACATCAAAAAAACATAACGGAAACCCTCACTGTCAGAAAGTGGACTTTTGAAAGAACAGATGCCTTGTGAATACTCTCCAAATAAACCCAAGGCACTGTGCTATAGGCACTAAAAACAAGAGCTCTCAAAGGCAAGGCCCCTGATTGTAGAAATACTGCTTGCCAGGTTCTCTATAGCCACCTAGTTATTCATGACCTTTAACACCTCTTAAAGTAACCATCAGTCAACAAATCAGAAACTTATCCAAGCTGACAAAGGGAAAGAATAACATCACTTAGTCAAGATTTATTTCAACACCTGGAAATACCCACAATACTCAAAATTCAACTACTGTAATTTCTTGTAATTCATAAATGCTTAATATAAAACCTTTAAAAATGTAGACAATTAACTAACCCCTAAATACTATGATTTTCAAAAGCATTGGCATTTAACAAAATGTAAGATGACAATAAAACATCAAAAAACTTCCACAAATGAGACCATAATAGCATCAAGCTGTTCAGACTAAAACATCTGTCTTTATACTTTCCATGCTTGTTTTTAACTGTTTCATAAAGCCAGTGATAATTGAGTCCTTTTTTAAGTATGGGATTTCTGACACTCAGGATGGAGCTCAATCACAGAGCACTTGCCTAGCATGCACAAGGCCCTGGGTTCAATCCCCAGAATATATATATATATATACACACACATACATACATACACATACACACACATACATATAATTTTTATAAAAAAATTAAAAAGACACAAATAGCATTGTAATAAATTGAAACATAATCTGACTGAATTTACCTATGTATCCTTTGTTCCAATAGCTTTAGATGTTTTTCTATGGATTTTATGTTTATTACCATCAGTAAGTATCATTTATTCATGTAGATGAGGAAAAATGATGTACCATGAGTTTTCTTTAAAATCACCTTCTACTTACTTCAAACTTTACTCTCCCACACCACACCACCACCAATCTATTGTTAAATTGAACAATAATGCAGTATACTATCTGAGGATATTGAGGAGGCCACAAATAACCTGTAATTTGAATTTTGTGTGTGTGCATTTGATATTGGAGGTCAAACCAGGGCATCACATATGCTGGATAAGCACTCTACCACTAAGTTACACGCCTAGGCCTGTAATGTGTACAAAATATCCAAAGATTTCAATTTTCTACCAATATAAACAAAAGGACTCAAGTGGCCCAAAGTTATAGTGGGTAGGAGAAAAAAGACAAAGTATGAATATTATTTAATAAAAATTTTATTTACACCATTCCCTCACATAGCTTTTTAGGTTAACATTAAAGCATATTGTGCATACACAGCTAAGACAGTTTAGATTTTGCTCTGGAACATATACACATTTAAAATTAATAACCTTCTAAGTATTTCATAGTTTAATTGGCTCTTAGTTTCCCTGGGAGAAAAGTAAAAATTTTGTGTTAAGAAACTGGTAAATACAAAGGGACGGCTACATATTCACTTATATCCTGAGGATGCCTAAAGATGGAGTCTGTTGTTTTTTCTAAAGATGCAATAGATATGCACCTAATCACCCTGATTAGTGATGAAATGGAATGGTACAGACCAATACAATCTCTTATGGACAGAATTTTAGGATAGATATTCTGAATGGAAAAAAAAAAACTGATGCTAGTAATTGTTTAAAGAGAAAACTACTGTCAAGAAAAATGTTGAAAACAAAATTATATACTCTTGGAAGACCAACACAAAAACCAGATCGTATAGAACGAAAGACATTCATTTTACTGTCTAGAGAAACTCAAAGGCAGAGGGAATCTAGGCCACTTAAACTTGAGGCAGCACTACACAAGAAATGGAGACAGAATAAATTGACCTCAGAAGGGAAATGAGAAAAACAAAATTTCACAAGTGTTCAGCTCTGTAATATATAGGGATGCACAAAATATCAAAGTTACAGTCTGTATTTTCTTCCCATTCATAGTAAATTATCAAACTTCTGTTTAATGCATTACTTTAATAAGCCTTCTATTTAGTAACATATGCTATATACATGCTTATATTTTACCATGAGAATTACAGTTTTCCTCCCAAATCAGTGACTTGCTTAACCCAGACTTATATACATTTTATTTCCATTACAAGACACTTAATATCTTTCTAGTGATTAAGAAAATATTACAACATTACATAAAAAATAATATTTATTTTAAAATGATTCTTTTTAGTATGATAGCATGATGGTTTGAACAGCTGAAGCATAATGGGGTAACTATCTAATATTGTTTAAACTAATTTACAGCTATAGGAAAATGTCTGATTTTTAAAATATAAGCAAAACTGCACAATTATAAACAGTGAAATGAATAAATAAAGTAATTTTTCATCAGTGGCCATTCATTATTTTGCTTTTAGGAACCTGGAAGAAATTGTCATCTTTGAGTTTCAAATGTTCTGGTAAATCTAGTCGCTTCTTAGCTTCTTCAATATCACCTTGAATTGCTGAAATAAGGGACTCTGTAGAGAGAATGTAGATAAATATAGTGAGAAACTGCTAATAGACTTTACTATTCCTTTGCTCAGCCTCTCCTGACAACTCACAAGCTGGTCATATCTCTGACACAGGATAGAATCTAATAAATGTTTGTTCCCTTCCCACCTCTTCCCTAGGCTTAAGTAATACTGCAATTTCTTAAGAGAAAGGTACAGTCACAAATATACACTGCAAATTCCAAACACAAGAAACAAATATTCATGATCTGTTCTCTTTGATATTTACACCTGTAAAACAAACTTTACAACAGGGTTAAAACTACCACATTCTATTATTAAGACACCTGATAACACCAGAAACAAATGTTCATTGCTTCACTGTTTCTTATACTTATCAAAGATTTCATTAACCTCATACAGTTAGAGAAGCAGTCAGTCTGCTGGCTTTTAATCCAGGCTCCATTACTAACTATGTAACATCTCAGCCCCCTTTTTAGTTTTTGAGATAGGGTCTCACTAAGTTGCTGGGGCTGGCCGTGAATTTGTAATTCTCCTGCCTCAGCATCCTGAGACACTACAGTTACAGGAGGGCACTGCCATGCCTCTTGATTCATGGGTTATCAAGGGGCTGTTATAAAAGCGATCTCTCTCTAGCACTGTTGTTGTCTTACTATGTGATGCCCTTCCACTGGTGAAGCAAGAAGGCACTCACCACATGCTGACCAGATGCCTGCATAATGCTCTGGGACTTCCCGTGTCTAGAACTGTAAGCTAAGTAAACATCTACTCTATAAATTACCAAGTTTGATACTCTTCTACAGTAACAGAAAAGAGACTAGGACAGTGACTATATATGCAAACTGTCAATTTTCTCATCTATGACATGGGCAAAATAATTCTTCATAGGGTTATGCTAGGGGATAAAGAAAGTAACTCATGTAAGACATAAACTCTCAATAATATACATACTGCCACCAATGCTACTAGTAGTATCTATAGCAGCAGTAGTAATATTTAAGGAGATCAAGACAAGAACTTACCTAAAGAGTCAAAGTTCTTTTCTGGTCTGAGGTAGCCAACAATGGCAACATTGAGGATTTCCCCATAGAAGTCCTCTTCAAAGGTATGGATGATGTGAGTTTCCTATAGTCAAAAATGTTGAAAAGATTTCAGATTACAGACTTCTTGAAATCTGAAATTTACCTTTCTATTTAGGGTGAGTTAATTTAAATGAAGCAATCAGTCCTCATTAAAATTTAAAGACATTTTTTCCGTCACTCATGTTACTGTCCCAAACTTATGCATAAACTTAAGTGAAGTAGTAGATATTTTCTATCACAAACTGGTAAAATCTGATGCTTAAAATGGTGAAGGAAAGCAATGGAAAGCTGACTGGCACATGAATTTTTGGTATGACTGAGGAATTTTTCAAAAAGCTTATTATTCATCTATCATATTTTAATCATTAAATCGAAGTTTCTTTATATTAAAGCTAAGGGAAGAGGATTGAAAATTTGAAGCCAGCCTCAACAACTCAGGAAGACCCTGTACCAAAATTTAAAAAGGGCTGGGGAGGCTGGGAGGGAGAAAGTGAAGGAAGGAAAGAAGGAAGGGAGGGGGGGAGGGAGGGAAAAGAAAAGAACCGGGGGTGTAGGTCAGTGGTAGAACACCCCTGGGTTTAAGACCCAATATAGAAACAATAAAGAAAGTAGAGGAAGAGGAGGAAGGAGAGGAAAGAGGGAGTAGAAGAGGAGGGAGAAGGGAAGAAAAAAAGAAGACAGCTAAGGCTGGACTAGGATGGGAGCATTAGAAACTGCAATATATAAGTGTAAACTAGCTAGAAACATCCACCTTGAAGCATATGACCCGAGAATCTATGAAGTGATCTTTTAAACTGAAATATCACAAATCTAAAACTACACTTACCTCATTCTGAGTAACAAAAACAATAAAAAGAGTACACTTTAAATGATTCAGACCAAACAACAACAATAACAAAAAAAAAATCATTGAACCTTTTAGATTAAGGAAAATTTTATTTCCTCTCAAAAAATAAAACGTACTTTTCATAATCTTTTAGTTTTCTTGGGAGGAGATGGTCATGATCCTTTGAGATCATTAAAATGGGAATAATAAAGATGCAGGGATGGTTGTACTATTCTTCCCTATTCTCTCTAATTACAGGGAAATTACTTTGTACATTTTCTCTTTTGTAATCATATTCCAAAAAAGACACTCTTAAATTGGGTGTGGTGGCACACACCTATGTAATCCCAGTGACTTGAGAGGCTGAGGCAAGAGGACTACAAGTTCAAGGCCAGCCTAAGTAACTTAGTGAGACCCTATCTCGAAATAAAATTAAGATGGGTACAGTGGCACACACCTATAATTCCAGAGGCTCAGGAGGCTGAGATAGGAGGATGGCAAGTTCAAAGTCGGCCTCAGTAACTTAGCAAGGCTCTAAGCAAGACCTATGAGACCTTGTCTCTAAATAAAATACAAAATAGGCCTGGGATGTGGTCCAGTGGTTAAATACTCCTTGGTTCAATACCCAGCACCAAAAAAAGAAAGGGGAGAAAAAAAAGCTTAATGATAAGAGCAAAATAAATAATTTCATAATTCACTCTCTGTTCCATATCTTCTGTATAACTGTCCTTTACATATGGGGACAAATGCTAACTGAAAGATTTAGGGTACTTTCAGGGTGGGATGGATTAGAACATTAAATCTTCCATAAATGGATCTACTCTAAAATGATCTACAGATTCAATTCTATCTCAATAAAAATTCTAGTGGGGTTTTTTGAATGGTAGAAACTGACAATTTATTCTAAAACTTGAATAGAAACGCCAAAATTATTTAAGAAAATCCTGAAAACAAGACAGAAGAACTTACACAAGCAGATATCAAGACCTATTATAATGCTATGTAAATTAAGCACCAGTGGTAATGGTTCAAAATAAACAAGCAGATCAGTATGTAGAATTTTTTTTTTTTTAGACTCTCACACAAAACCATTTTATATATCACAAGGAGACACTAGTATTATCAGAAAAGGATGGCATTTTCAATAGACAGGTTGGGTCAATTTCATATCCATTTGAGGAAAAAAATAATACTTTTGACCCCTACTGTAAAGCATACTCAAAAATCAATTTAATGAAACAGACTTTCTTCATGATTTTGGCGCTAACCAACCATAAATAAAAAATGATTAAATGGTTATATTAAGAACTTTTGTTCTTGAAAAGACACCAGTGAGTTTATTTTAAAAAATAATAATAAAAAAGCAACACAAAAGAAATTTGTAACACATAATTCCAATAAAGGAATTGGATCTGGAATATACCAAGAACTTCTTTATGACAATAAGTTTACACAGTTTTTTTTTTTTTTTTTTTAAATAAGGGCAAAGGACTTGAATAGGAACTTCACAGGTATCTGTTACTATCAAAGAAACACACACACACACATACACACACACTCCCTGAATTGTAGGAACATCCTATCACTGAAAACTGAGTTTCTCCTAATTATTAAAGGATTTCCAAGGTATTCCTTAAGTAGTTCAATAGTAATAGTTCCATTACCTGTGTAATTCATCATGGGATAGGTTTCCCTGCCTTTCTTTTCCTTCCTTATTCAACGGAAAACTGTTGTTTTCATTTATAAATTCTTTACCTTATCTCTTCCAAGAAACAATTTGCACTATTCTACTGAGTAAATTCTACTGAGTTCTGGGTTATTACTATCGCTTGTATCAACAGTGGTTTTCCACCTATGACACACTTCCTTTTTTAGTAACTCTTCAAAGTTAAAAATTGCCAGACATGGTGGCACACACCTATAATCACAGTGACTCAGAGACTGAGGCAGGAGTATCTCAAGTTCAAGGCCAGCCTCAGTAACTTAACAAAGCTCTAAGCAGCTTAGTAAAACCCTGCCTCACAGGAAGATTGCAAGTTCAAAACCAGCCTCAGCAAAATCAAGGCACCAAGCAACTCAGTGAGACCCTCTCCCTAAATAAAAAATAAAACAGGGCTGTGGATGTGGCTTATTGGTTGAGTGCCCCTGAGTTCAATCATCACTACCCTCCACCAAATAAAAAGAAAACCCTGCCTCAAAATAAAAAAACAAAAAGGCTAAGGATATAGCTCAGTGGGTAAAGCATTTTTGGATTCAATCCCCAGGTACCAAAAAAAGAAAAAGAAAAGAAAAGAAAAAGGAACAATTAAAATTTAGATCTCTATAAATCTGTTTTTGCCACATACTTGAGCTGACAAAAGATTCAGCCAAGTGGGGTACAGTGGCACATGCCTGTAATCCCAACTACTCAAGAGGCAGGCTCACAAATCTGAGGCCACCTCTTGCAACTGAGCAAGACCCTGTCTCAAAATAAAGAAAATAAAGGGCTGGGACTGTGAATCAGCGGTAGAGCGCTCGCCTAGCACCACGGTTGGGACCCAGGTTCGATCCTCAGCACCACATAAAAATAAAATGCATTGTGTTGTGTCCATCTACACCAAAAAATAAAAAAATAAAATAAAATAAATAAAAAGGGGATGTAGCCCAGTAGTAAAGCACCCCTGGCTTTACTTTCCAGCATATACAAAAAAGAAAGATTCAACAAAAATCTAACAAATAAAAACATAATAAATCTAACAAATAATCTGTGTTGATCCTGTTTATAAAAAAAAAAAAAAGTAGGGACAGAACTAGAGTATACTTCAAGGCGATTTTTTAAAAATAGAGGAGTTTGGGGGTGTGACTTGCCTAGCATGCAAAGTCCTGGGTTTGATACTTAGCAACACAATAAGAAAAACAGAAAGAAAGCTTCAATTTGCATCATCCCTTTAGTACGAATTTCTATATTAACAGGGTAATCAAGTAATTACACTTTGAACTACATAAACTGTGGCAAGCTCAATTTTATGAAACATGCTTTTAAATAACTCACTTATCTATTGTAAATGTACTTACGTGAGCATTCAAAAGGTAGCATTATAATGTTGTTTTTTAACTCCACTTTCTGTATGATTTAATAAATAAATGCATAAAAAATTAATCTGTTACTTGGTACACAATGTATAAAAAGATGTAATTTGTGGGTTCTGTATACTACTAAACTTGGTATGAACTCAAAGTAGACTTCTCAAATTTTAGAATGCTAAATGTAATTCCCATGGTAATTACAAAGGAAATATCTATAGAAAATACTCAAAAGGAAATGAAAAGAGAGTCAAGATGTGTCACTATAAAAAGTCAACTAAATGCTTAGTCAACTAAATAACAAAGGAAACAAACAAAAAATTTACAAGGCATACAGAAAACAAAAAGCAAAATTGTAGAAATCCTTTATTAGTTAAATGAAAATGGATTAAGGTCTTAATTGGCAGAAACTGGCAAAATGGATTGAAAACATGATCCCACCATTTATTAGCTATAAGAGACTCACTTTAAATCCAAAGGCACAGATTGAAAGTAAAAGGATGGAAAAAGATATTTTATTCAAATAGTGACTAGCTGGGCAGAGTGATGAAAGTCAGCCTCTGGAAGAAAAGACAAGAGGATAACAAGTTGAAGGCCAACATCAGCAACTTAACAAGAACCAGTCTCAAAAAATATGAGGACTGGGGATGTATCTCAGTGGTAGAGCACCCCTGGGTTCAATACTAATACTGCGAATAAACAACAACAACAAAACACAAACAAAACAGCCAATACTTTGCTTTTAAATTCTTCAAGCATGCTGCCCCAAACTCTATTATTAGTATCATGTTGTGTTTACCACTGGTAAATTCTGTGTGCATCTAAAACCACATATCACTCTAAATCATAATTCCATTTCAGTAACAGGAAAATGCGATTCTTACCATTGACTTTTTCATATTCTTGTAGTATGGGTTCCATCCTATGCTCACCACCATCTTATGAACATCTCCACTTCCAACACTGGCCCAACCATAATAAATGCCAGTGGATACGTCAGCTGGAAGATTATCTACTATTTGTTCAGGAAAATTGGCTAAACAAAAAAAGTAAATATTCTTAGTGTTACAAGTTTCACATAAAACATTTGTAAAAATCACATGCAGGACTATTCTAAATGCACTCAGTAGATTGCTAGGGCTCTGACTGACTATCAATCTCATCCTCCCATATTCTGAGTTGGAGTTCTTTCTCTTCAGGTAAACAGGTATGTAATAAGATATAAGGCAAGTATAGAAACTTCTCAAAAAAAAAAAAAAAAGCAATACCAAAACCACTCTCTGGATAGGAAAAAAAAAAAAAAAGGTATAACCAAATGGAATGAGGCCACCAAGTAGTTACCCCAGTTACCAGCACATGTAGGCGCAACTACTCAAGGGGCTGAAGCAGGAAGATAGATTCCTTGAACCCAGAAGTTCAGGTGCAGCCTGAGCAACACAGCGAGGTTCCTCTATCTT
Organism: Marmota monax; assembly: GCF_021218885.2. NCBI lineage: Eukaryota > Metazoa > Chordata > Mammalia > Rodentia > Sciuridae > Marmota > Marmota monax. The sequence continues at coordinate 854,789 of NW_026693595.1, read as the reverse complement.
AATACTCAAAAATCAACATCACCAAACAAACCCGGTGGCTTTTTTTTTTTTTTTTTAAGATTTGTTCTTTCCAAGTAGGGTTTGAATCACTTCAAAAGATTCTTATTTTAAATACCCAGCCTAAAGAGAATGATTGAACAGTTCAAAGGGCAAGCCTGCTGTGTAGTTTTCAGGAGTAGCTGCAATTTTTGGCGCGGGTGTGGGTGGGGTGGGTTTAAACTGGGGATTGAACTCTGCGGTGCATTACCACTGAGTCACATGCCCCCTGCTGTGTATTTTTAAGGATGAATTAAACGATCAAGTCTTGATTACTAAAACTCCTGAAGACAGACCAAACCCAAAAGTTGGCTCTTCTCCAACTACTTGTGTTATCACTTGGACACTAACAGATTCCAAGAAAAGAACTTTAAGGTCGGCTTGAGAATTCGGCCACTTTAGATTTTAATGGGCAAGGTAACCGCCATGCTTGGCTAACCATCCTGGCTGGGAAAGGGGGATCCTGTGATTCAGCTAAGCTTCCTGTCACCACCCGGGTCGCCAGGGAGATCAGAGCCAGGGGCAGGGAGGAGCTCCCACAACGTAAAGAAAGATCCTAGGCCCCAACACAGAGGGAACGATGCTGACAGGAGGTCACCTCCGCCGGCGGCACGGTGGTCTTACAACCCGCTCGCAAGTCCCCGGGCTGACGTCCTCGCCCCCTACGTGACCCGGTCCCGGTGCTCCGCGCCGCCGCGGGCTTACCTGTAGGGATACCCAGCTGCTTGGAGCCGCGGCCGAAGCCCCGCACTACTTGGCCCCGGCAGAAGTACGGCAGGCTTCTCATGACGCCGTCCGCCGGGGACGCGGGCTGCAGGCCAGTCCGCGCGTCAGGTAGAGCCGCCGTGGGTACAATGCCTGGAGCCCCGGACCAGCCGGGGGACGGGGCAAGCGCTCTACCCGCTAGGTGCGCACACTAAACACCCGGTGGCACCGACGACACGCGGCGGCAGGTCTCTCACACCGCTGCCCAACTGAAGTTGCTGAACAACTCAGGAAGCGCGTCTTCGCTACGGGAGCTGCGGCAACAGCAGAAGGTCGGCTGTGGCAAAGAGCGCACTGGAGACTGCCGGATAGCGAGAGGTCTCTGGCTGCCTTCCCTCAGCCGGCGTACGGACACTTCCGCGGCGGAACAACCGATGCCTGCTCGGCTTCCGTAGTCCTTTTCCGCTGTAGCCCCGCCTCTCCTTGGCTCCGCCCCCAGCCGGGGTCCGGCGGACCTCGGGCCTTCTGGGTCTCCTACCAGCCACTGAATGCGAAAACGGATTCGGGGTCCCTTGCTTCACCCTAAGGGGCTAGGAAGCACCGTTCCTCAGTAGGCGTCGGTGTCTCCTTCCCCTTCCTTCTTTTCCTTAGAACTCTGACGTCAAAGCGAGATCTTCTTTAGCTTCTTGGCAACCGCTGGGCTGGTCGTTTGTCATCATTCCATTTGCTCTTTAAACATTTATTAAAGCTCCCCAATTTCAGCTCAGAGATTACCCCACTGGAAGCGGTTCTCCTCCCGCTAGACTACTGACCTAAGTCTGGATGTAAGATCCAGGGAAGTAGGTCCTTGTCCGAGCTGTCGCCCCGGTGACTACTGGAATAAAACCACAACCCAATTTTGGTTTTCTGATTAGAGATGCGCTGCCTGCCCACCCACTTCCCCTCTAGGGTGTCTTCTTGAGAACTTAATAAGCTTGAAAAAGGCTTGATTGGCTTTTTGACCTTTGGAACTGTAAGCTCGGGAAGAAGTAGAAAAAGGCTCGCTCACAAGACACACGTGATGCAAGGCTGTAACAGTTCATCCTCTCAAGAAGTTTTAATCTTCTATTTTTCTTTATTAATTTATAATAAATTCTGCCCAGATTTTGTAGCCACTTTCCTTCTATCTTGCATATTTATAATGCTAAATAATTCTTACCTGTTATTTTCTCTTTTTGTCTCTCTTTTTGGTCCTGGGGATTGAACCCAGGTGCACTTTACCACTAAGTTACATCCCCAGTCGTTTTTATTTTTTATTTTGAGATGCAGGTCTCACCAAATTGCTGAGGGTCTCACTAAATTGCTGAGTCTGACCTTGAACTTGAGATCCTCCCCCATCGCTGAGATTACAATTTTAAGCCCCATTTAAAATTACTTTCTGTTTATATAAGTATGAAGAGGGATTTCTTACCAAAATGTTTTATATCCCTAACTTTGGCATAGTACCTGATCTGAAGTAAACACTCCATAAATATTTGTAGAAAGAACAAAGGGTCCAGGGTGTGCCAAGCACAGCACAAGGTGCTAGGGGAAAGGTGAATATGTCAAAGTCCAGGTCTTCAGAGGCCCAGCCTAGTGGGGAGAATGCCTGGTAAGACTGATTACAGCACCAACACTGTACTCCAACAGAAGCCGGTACAAAATACTTGGAAGACTGCAAAGAATAGAACTCACAGAAAAGGTGTTTAGTATAGACAGTAGTTAAGGTGCTAAAGCTAGGTAAACTAGGGCTTGAATACAGGCCTCGCTTGGTTGACTAGCTGGTAACCTTGAGTGAAATACTCAACCTGAATCTCAATGTCCTTATCAATAAGTTGTGGGTATTAACAGTATTTGGGGAAAAATGGGATAATGTATGAAAACCTCTTAACAAAATATATACACCAGTGACACATGTCCTCTAGCCTCAACCCACCTACCTATAGTCACAACCCAGTTCATCCACACAAGTGGATTAATGCACCAATTAGGTTAAGGCTCTCATAACCCAATCATTTCACCTCTGAACTTTCTTGCATTGTCTTACACATGAGCTTTTGGGGGACATCTCACAAACCATAACAAACTCATTTTAAGCCTCCCTACCAATTCAGGGTCTAAGGGATGGAATTTCACTGCCTCTTTGGATCTTCATTTCTCTATGAAGTCTCCTGGATTATGTAAAATTTACATTAAAATACATTTATATGCTTTTTTCCAATTAATCTCTTGTGTCAGTTTTTTGTTTTTGTTTTTTTAAGTGGTACTGAGAGCAAACAAATGCTATACACTCTACCACTGTGTTACATTCCTAGCCCTGTCTTAGGTCAGTTTAATTCTTAGGTCCTGCACAAAAGAAACCCTAAATAGGAGGTAAAACTCTGCCGTGCCTCCCCTATAGTGATGATTATAACAAAGACAACAACAATCATAAGTTATCAAGAGTTATCACTTAACATCATCCAGGCAATTTGGTAAGTGTTTTTCATACACTATCTCATTTATTTTATACACACACACACACACACACACACATATATATATATATATATACACACACACATATATTTACATTTGTTTGTGTGTGTGAACTGATTGCCTCAATAGTCTCTACTATATTCAAACTTGGTTCATGTCACTGTATGCACTGTCCAGGAAGTTGTAAAAGCTAAATTCAGAAAATATATTTTAATGAAATTTGGATTAAACAGTTTTGGAAGCCAGTAAAGTACACAGACTGAAAATGACTAATCAGACCTGACACTATTATTTTGCAGAAAAGAGGACTGTGACTGACTTGCTAGACCCAAAGGGACATAAGTAATCTATAAGATGATGAGGAGCCATCTAGCTGTTTGATGGTGGACTTCTAATCATCTTTTCTGGGAGATCCAAGGTCTCCTATATGCAGCTGTTTCATACTAACCCATTATGAAATATTTGTTTAGCTGATTAGTTAGTAAATACACCTCACATGGAAGGTTGACAATTATACAAATATATTTTATACCTGTTTAGAATACAAACCAAATTTTATCACCTAACCACATGAGATGTTAATAATAACCTGGAAGATCAGATCCTGACATTAGGCCAGGCCTGGAAGCCAATATCTGGTCTGAAAAGTCAGAATTGAAAAAAAAAATCATCTATTCATTGAGCTGCTTCAGTAGGGTACACTCTAAATCAAGGGTGGCATGATTAATTACCAAAGCTGTTTTTAATCTATACTCTAAAATATTTGAGTACCCATTGTTCTCTCTGACGTTTTGTGGGTTTGTTTTTGTTGTTTTGTTTACTTGTTAATAGGAAACAAAAACAAAAATACAGTGTTAGATTTTCACCACCACCACCCAAAAAACCAACCAGTGTACACGAATTCCATTCCTTATTTATCCACAAGGTGGCATGCAATTTCTTTCTTTCTTTCTTTCTTTCTTTCTTTCTTTCTTTCTTTCTTTCTTTCTTTCTTTCTTTCTTTCTTTCTTTCTTTCTTCCTTTCTTTCTCTCTCTCTCTCTCTCTCTCTCTCTCTCTCTCTCTCTCTCTCTCTCTATCTATCTTTACTGGCATTTGAGATTAGAAATGGAAACAGAATGTCAAAATTGGGAAGCTAGTTTGCCTCCCTCAGTTTCCATGCTAGGCACAGGAGAATACTGTACTTACATTGGTTTGCTCTCTGCTTTATGGAATTGGATTTGCTTGTTCGGTGAGGCATAATCATTGCACTCTACCCACTTCTTCAATCACAAAAGTATTTGGTAAATAAGCTGTGCTAATTTGGAAAGTTGATGCTTTTTGGTGCTTCCTTTGAATGTATGTTTCACTAAAGAAAAATAAGACAGAGGGAGAAAAAGAGAACATAGAATTATACAACAGGAGAATTCAAACTTCTTACCCACTTAGAAAAGAAAGAAAATAAGAGCCACCATCAGAAGCAAAGAAGCGCCAATACATTTCTACACCGGGGGTCTTTCTAACTCCCTTGAATTCCAGCACCATGGAGTAAGGGCTAGTTCTCTGCAGAAAAGAAAATTGCACAGGAAAATATGGAGAAGCAACCTCAACGAAGGCCTTCATCCTGGAACCACTATCTTTAGCCCATGGACTCAGGCTGTTATTTCCCAACACAGAGACCCTCTCCAAAGAAAGCTGGCTGGACCCCAGGGACTCACCAGCTCAGCTCCAGTAGCTCCCGGGAGTGGGTTGGAGAGAAACAATGTGGAACTCCCTCCCAAAAGAAATAGAAATTTGAACAGTCATGCTGGATCCCTGTCACTTCAACATCCGCCCTGGTCATCCCCAAGACCAAAGGACAGTTCCCACTCTGCATCCCTACTGGGACTCCTCACCAGGCCCTGCCCAGTCTATTGAAGGTCGGTCGGAGGCAGGGCCACCTGCTTGCATGGCACTCCCTTTATCCCATACCTCATTAACGGTAGCTATCTTCAGAGCACATCCCTTGAAGAACCAAGGCAGCAGCCAGGTGTGGTGATACACACCTGTAACCCCAGTAGCTCAGGAGGCTGAGGCAGGAGGATCACAGATTTAAAGCCAGCCTCAGCAATTTCGCAAGGTTGTAAACAACCTAGTGAGACCCTATCTCAAAATAAAAAATAGGTGCCTTTGAGTTCATCCCTGGTGAGTGTGCGTGCGCGCACGCACACACAAATAAATAAATAAATATGGATATGTAGTAGTAATATCATGAATTTAATTTGCATTTCTCTTAGGCTTAATTAAAGTCAATGCCTTTTTGTATGTTAAAAAACAAAGAAGGAGAAATAATCCAAGTGTGCTGGTGTTTGTCTGTAATCCCAGCAACTCTGGAGGCTGAGACAGAGGATCACAACTTCAGCAACTGAGGCAAATCTCGGCAACTTAGTGGGACCCTGTCTGAAATGAAAAATAAGAATTAGGGATGTAGCTCAGTGGTAAAATGCCCCTGGGTGCCCCAGTATCAAAAAAATAAAAACAAAACACCAATACATAAATAAATAAAATAAAAGTGTTTTAATGTATATATATTTGATGTTGTGATGATAGAGGAGAAAGATCTATGATAAAAATTTCCAAGAAAAAAGGGAAGAAAAATTTCAGGGCATCGGAATCTTTTCACAATAATGAATTAATACTTCTCAGATTTTGGAAATGAACTTTCAATTCTGTTAAAAAAACATCCCCCCTTGTAAGGGGGGATTTACAGACTGTGAAATTAACCATTTTTCAACTTCAACAAGAGCTTTCTATCCTGTGTTCTCTCAAATTCACAGTACCATTTCCATGTGATGGCCATCGCAAAAAATATAGATGTTACCAAAAGGAATTACATGTTTGATTACCTCAGGTTGTCTTCAAAATAACTGGTGCTTCCTTTCTCCTTTTCACAATGAAGATATGAAATTTTAGGGTCTCTCATTTTTTCCCCTGCACACTATGTAAAATAACACATTTGCCTAGTAAATTTTTCTAGTCTGCTATCTTGTTTTTATCATGGACTAAAACTAGATTTTGAAAAGAAAAATTCAAAGTATACAAGGGGTGATTTCAGTTGGAAAGTTGTCAGTAGATAAATAAAAGACAGTGTGGTAGATTTAAAACATGCCCCCAGCCACCTTGGTACTCCTGTTTGGAGAAGTAGCTCATTTCCCCTCCCCAGAAACTTGGTCTGGCCTTGAAGTGTGATGAATAGAATTTGGCAGAAATGAAACAGTGTGACATAAAAGATGGGCCTAGAGGCTGGGTGTGGAGAATGCGGCAAAGGGAGGTGAGGGGGCACTCAATAGTACAGCACTTGCCTAGCATGTGCAAGGCCCAGCTTTTAATCCCTAGCACGGTAAAAAAAAAAAAAAAAAGATGGGCCTATGAAATTCTACAACATCCACTTCATATGCAGCTTCCTGGAAGCAAGTGAGGTCTATATGGCTGGCCATTTTTTTTTTTTTTTTTTTGAAGACATCAACTTGGAATTGTTCATGTCAAATATGTTATAAAGACATTCAGCAAGCGGATTGCATAGGTAAAGAGCATGTTTAAGAAACCACTGCAACAAACAATCAAGTGAAAGAAGAAAAAAATAAATTTAAGAATGACAACAAAAGAATCCACTATGATGGAAAATATTTAATTCTCAAAAAATTCTCTCTCTTCTTCCTGTTATTGGTAGTTCTGAATGATTAATGTTTTTCCCAGTGGAGTCAAAAGGTACCTAAGTATGTGATTGCAAATGAAAAAATAGGGGACAGAAATCAGGTACTGGAAGTTTTTCCACTTTCACGTGTATGTGAATTTTTAATATAAATGTGATGGTGTAAAGTACTGAGGCAAGGCAAAATGTTTCTGTGAACAAGTTTCAGCAACTTAACCTCATAACAATTATAAATAAAACTGTTATTTTTTTTTTCTTTTTTTTTTTTTTTTGTTACTGGAGATTGAACTCAATAGTGCTGAATCACTGAGCTACATCCACAGTCCTTTTTTATTTTTTATTTTAGAAAGGGTCTTGCTAAGTTGCTGAGGCCTCAGCCTCCCAAGCCACTGAGATTACAGATGTACACCACCACACCCAGCAGTATTTGGCTTTTAAAACTAAGGGAACCTTGGGGCTATGGATGCAGCTCATTGGGAGACTGTAGACAGAATGAACAAGGCCTGTAGTTTGATCCCTAGCACTGCAAAAAAGAAAAGAAAGAAGATTTCTTATTGGTGGCAAATAAATGGTGTTTGTAACATTTTAATCATAGTATAAATTTCATGCATTCACTATATTCTTTTGAGTTCTACAGGAAAGTATGTATTTTTAATATTTTTAATCTGCTGTTTCTGTAAGTTTGCTATTAAAGTACATTGAACTATTAAAAGCACACCAATTTGAATATACGATACATGTACAGGGTATAAAATTAAGAGATACAGAGTATAGAATGAAAACCAAGCAAAAACTACCTCCATCACCAACACCAGCATCTCTACTACCATCACCACCTCTACCACTTCCACTAGCATCACCATTACCTTCACCTTCAACAGAATCACCATCACCATCACATTCACCCCATCACCACCAGCACCATTACCACTACCTTCTCCTCTAACCACCACATTTTTTCTCCTTGGAAATCATTACAGTTAACAGTTTGGGCAAGATTTTAATGAATATAAAAGAATCACATAATTCATATAGCAAAATAATGTGCTCCTTACAGTTCTGCAATAAAAAAGAAAGGAACAAATACTGTTACTGAGATGGGGATTCAAGAACTTTTTTTATGCTTCTGTGAGATTGGGATTCAAGAACTCTCCTAAGAATAACATAAGCTATGCAATAGTTCAGGGAAAAGAACAAAAATAATTGAATGTGATGATATGCTTAAAATTTTCAATGTGGAGTGGCAAGTTTATTGAGGTAGAATACTTTTTTATTGTTTGTTTCTAAGTACAATCTGAAATGGATTGTTAGCATATCAAAAGCATGCTTTTCCTTGAACTTGTCAAAGCTGGTTCATAGGGAAATATACCATCTGAGAACTCTTTGTTGACATTTTACTTTCCACCTGGCATTGCAGAGAATGGTTTGGCTTTGAATCAAAGGTGATAGCGGTTGACTGTGTAAATATTTTCAGAAGTATGATGGTTTCTAAGGAGTCACCAGGGATGGAGGAGTGGAGAAGGCTGCTTTTCTTTCCTAGTGAAATAAATATCCATGCTCATCGACTGGCAGAAATATGACTATATAATATTGAGTTCAAAGTAACAAAAACTATCCAAACTTTAAAAGTTCTCCCATTTTTTTTTCCACTGCTGGGGATTGAACCTAGGGGCATTCTACCACTGAGCTACATTCCCCAACATGTTTTATTTTTGTTTTCAGACAGGGTCTTTCCAAGTTGCCCAAACTGGCCTTGAACCTCCCAAGTTGCTGGGATTACAGGCATGCAGTTCTTATGTATTCTGAACACTTAATAGAATCTGGTAGTGCAGGACTTGGGTTTTGGGAAGCAGTGTGTGCAGCAGGAGTCTGCTTAAGGTGCACTCTGAAATAGGGGGAAAGTTCTTCTCCTGTAGTGTCTCTCCAGCACCCACTATTGACAAAGTTTAACATTATACCAACTGGCAAAGAAAAATATTTACAGCATCCAGGTCAATTTCATAGAGTAGATACTGAATAAATCTGGAGTTGAGAGATATAAATGGATAACTGACAGTGCAGTCCATGAGGACTGGTGGCTTTTAGGTAAGGCTAGACTTAGGGGTAGTCAAAAAGAAATAATAAATAAATTATCTTTCCATTTTAATTATTTTTTTTAATTTTTTTATTGTTGGCTGTTCAAAACATTACATAGTTCTTGATCCATTTTAATTAAAAAATAAAAATAAAAGAATGCTAAGGGCCTGAGGGCCCATTTAAAAATAAATAAATAAATAAACTTTCTACTCTGCAGACTACTCTGAGTAGTATAAATTTGAGTGATAAATGGATACATCTTTTTTAACCTTTATTTCATTTATTATTCATTTTATGTGGTGATGAGGATAGAACCCAGTGCCTCACATATATGAGGTAAGTGCTCTACCACTGAGCCATAACCCCAGCCCAAATGGATACATCTTTGTGTGTGTGTGTGTGTGTGTGCTTTATTCAAATGAAAAGGTCAAAAGATTCATGCTAGTGTTGATACAAAGATGATTCATTTATCCCACCTCAGAAAACAGTGAAAATGAAATCAGCCAAACTGTAACTAAAATCAACAGTAAAACATACATTTTTTCAGAACATTAAATAAAACTTCAAATAAAAAATTTCAACAAAAGTCTACATGAAAAGCATCACCAAAAGGCAAATAGAAAATAATACTAATTTAATATTTTTTAAATATTTATTATTCACTCAAAACATGGGCCACTAAACTTAGGCAACTGGCTACATACTTATGAGAAAATAAAGTTTGTTTCATACTTCATAAATTACATTAAATAAATTCCATCTGGACTAAACACTTCAGTGTGAAAAAAAAATATGGTAGATGTTTACATGTGAAAAACAAACTGTAAAAGTACTAAGAATTTTAAGAGAAATCTGTCTACAAATTACAAGGATATATAAATAACTGTGAAAGTGTAGGGATACCAAATTTAGAAAACTGTAAGTGAAAATATTTTTTCATTTGATTACATAAAACTTTTTAATGGAAGCAAAATCCTAAGCTTTCCTCTAAGTAAGTTAAAAATAAGTGGCAAGTCAGGCATGGTGGCATATGCCTGTAATACCAGCTACTCAGCAGACCTAGACAGGAGGATCACAAGTTGGAGGCTAGCCTCAGCAACTTACCTAACATGCAGGAGGCCCTGGGTTCCATCCCCAGTACTGCAAATAAATAATGAATTGGGGGAAAAATATATGTGATTTTCATAACAAGTATTCTAACATATAATAAATTCTTATAGGTCAATAAGCAAAAATACAGGTCAATAAAAGGGTAAGAAATGCAATAAAACAGAACAGTTCAATCAGATAATAAATTTAAGAATAAATATTCACTGTCTGTTATGGATTCACTTATGTCACCCCCCAAATTCATACTTTGACGTCCTAACTCCTGTTTCCTCAGAATGTGACTGTATTTGGAGTAGGGTCTTTAGAAAGGTAAAGTTAAAATGATTAGTGCAAACTCTAATACAGTATGACTACTATCCTTACATGGCAAAGAAATTTGGACACAGAAAGACCAGAAAAGACCATATAAAGATTCAGGTAGCAGTCGTACATCTCAAACCAGACAGACCTCAGAAGACCCAAATACTGTCTACACTAATATCTCAAATGCCTAGTCTCCAAGATTGGGAGAAAATAAACTTCTTTGTTTCAGCTACTTGATCTGCAGTACTTTGTTCCAGCAGCCACTGTCATAGCCGCTATGATAAATTACTTCACTATCACCATAATCTAAGAAGGTAAATTAAAACAGCAACTACTACTGTCAACTGGCAAAGAGAAAATAATTATGTTTTTCAGTGTCGATAAAGGCATCATATATTGCTGTAGTAGTATAAACTGATATCAAACTTTTAAAGAATAATTTGAAAATAAATATTAAACAAGCTTAAAAAGTAAATACACCTTGACACATATGAGTTATACTTCTGAAAATGGATCATATGGAAGTATCAGTGGTGTGCAACAATGTTTATTATAGCATAATTTATACATTTGAAAAATTGTCTATATCCTAGGTAACAAAAATTACAGGATTAATTTAAGAAATGTTAACTCCTTAAGCTGGAATACTAAGCAGTCATTACATCTGCTATTTTAGCAGTTAAATTAGGTGAAACTAATTTGTTTAATTTATGACCTATTTCAAGTATACAAAATAAATTAAAATAATAATACAAATGCCCACCACTATGATTTGGAAAACGCTAATATTTTTAAGTATTTGCTTCAAATTATTTTTAAAGGAACAAAACATTATAAATCCAATGGAATAATCTGTTCACCTTTCCACAGCATTTTCCTTCAACCAAAATCCTCATCCTCTGAAAGGTAACCAGTATCAAAAATTAATTTCACTCCAAAACTTTTAAGAGCCATTCATTTTGAGTCATGTAGCTATAGATTATTTCATCTAATTGTGACATGAATACACTATTTGTTTTTCTCATATTTTGATGACTTACTTGAGACTTTCCAGTTTTATTCTTGTGAAATGTATAAGCTTCCAAGAACATTTTTGTATATATCTCCATGGGCACAATATTGAGATTTTCCTCAAGGAGTATATTTAAGATTTCAATCACTGGGGCACTGAGTATATGCATCTTAATTACACAGATATTGTTTCAATGTTTTCCAAAGCAGTTGTATCAATTACAATCCCATTGTGTGTCAATTAGTTTTTGCTATATAATAAACCATTTCTTATCCCTAGCGCCAAATAAATAAATAGGCCATTCCTTGATGCAATGTCCTAAAAAATGGTGTGTGGTGTGGTGGTGCGTGCCTGTAATCCCAGTGACTTGTGAGACTGAAGCAGAAAGACCACAAGTTCAAAGCTAGCCTTAGAAAGACCCTCAGCAACGTGACAAGACCCTGTATCAAAATAAAAAAATCAAGAGGACTGAGAATGTAGCTGGTTGGTAAAGCCCCCCTAGATTCAATCCCCAGTGATAAATACATAAATAAATAAATAAATAAATAAATAAATAAATAAATAAAATAGAAAGGGCTAGGTATATAATTCAGTGATAAAGTATTCCAGGGTTCAATCCCAGTACCATTAAAAAAAAAAAAAAAGAATGAACAACTATTCTCATGATTCTTTGACTTGACAGTCAGTTCTGACTAGTGAGCTTAGCTGGGGCTAGATTTTCAAAGTAGAGCATATACTATGCATGTGCAAGACCCTGGGTTCCATCCCCAGCCCCCAAAACAACAACATAAAAGACTGTTCTCACTTTAGATGCCAGCCCTAAGTAAAGACTCAGGCCACCTGTACTTTTGACCTACTCTCTGCCAACTTGAGGATTCCCATGATCCACTCAGGTTCAATAATTCACCAGCACAACTAACAGAACTCAAAGAAGCACAATAGTTCTGATTATCGGTTTCTCATAAAGGCTCCACACAGAATGAGGTCTGAAAGGAAAAACAGAGGCTCCCTGCTAGTTTCTTGTGGAAACAGGGTGCATAACCCCCCAGGGACTTCAAAGAGTTGCCCTCCAGAAGGTTCCTCTGAGCTTTGGTGTCCAGAGATTTTTTTCATTGAGGTTTCATGATGTAAGCATGACTGATTTAATACTTGTCCATAGGACTGAACTCAACTCCACCCACTAGCGCCCTCTCTGGGGGTCAGGAGTCAGGCTGGTATCAACATCCCTACATTCTACTTAAGTGGTTGGACTTTCTGGTGAACCACTCCCCATCCTGAAGCCACCAAAGACATTCCCATCTTTCAATGAATTCCAAAGAGTTTTAGAAATTCCTTGTCAGAAACCTGGCACAAAGATTGAAAAAATTTTCTATTATGCAACCCAAAATATTACATCTGATTCTTTCCCCAAATGTGGGCAATCTAGTTAAAATTGTGTAGTGAAAACATGGGCAACTGGATTAAAAAGTGTCTACAGTCTAGTTTAATATCATCTTTTATTTACTGCACAGGAAGCTGATGGATTTGAAACAATACAGAGTTGTACCCTTTGCATTTTCTAATGGCTATGACTGACATCCTTAGGTTTTCATCCTTCAGTAACACACTCTCTCTCAGTTGTTGCAAATTGCTACTGAGTTCATGCCTGTGAAAGAACTTTGTAAATTGCAATGTAATACAAAAATGAAAGTATGATCATCATTTAGAACAGCTGTGGTTCTAGGGACAAGCTGAGCTAGAGGGAATTCCTTTAGCCATGGTCAGGGTCATGTTCATGACTCATTGGTTTCAAGTTCAGCTTGCAACTGGCCCCACCAAGAAGTGCCAGAGAATTCACATGCCTCAAGGGGCCTTTTTTTGTACTGGTAATTGAACTCAAGGGAACTTTTACCTTTGAACTACATCCCCAGTTATTTTGTTTTGTTTTGTTTCAATTTTGAGACAGGATTCATTAAGTTGCTGAGGGTCTTGTTAAGTTGCTGAGGCTGGCCTCAAACTTGCGATCCAACTGCTTCAGACTCCCAAATCACTGGGATTACAGGCGTATGCAACCATGCCTGGGCTTCAAGGTGGTCAATAAAGAGCCCAGCTCCCTCGTTCTTCCATGCAGGAGACAATCTGAGCTAGGTGACCTTAATTAGATTAGAAATGGGCAAGTATGAGACCTGATGATTTAGGATTGGTGAGGATGTCCAAGCAGTCCTGGAAAGTAATCTGTTTTCATGGGAAAATGGTTTTCACTCTAATAAGGGTACATTGAGTCCCTCATGTTATGACTAATAGGTTTTCAGGAAGTTCCTGGAACCAATAATAAGATTATTTACCATTTCATTTTTCTGGATAAGAATTTCCTGGCACATGCCTGGAATCCCAGCAGCTGGGAAGGCTGTGGCAGGAAGATTGAGAGTTCAAAGCCAGTCTCATCAATTCAGCAAGACTCCATCTCTAAATAATATATATATATATATATATAAATGGTTTGAGGATGTGGCTCAGTGGTTAAGTGCCCCTGTGTCCAATCTCCTTTACCAAAAAAAAAAAAAAATTCTCCCCTGGGATTAAAATGTTGGGTAAATATGGACAGTGAAGTGTTACATGTAGATAGTAAACTATTTTGATTTCTCAGAAGAACCCTCCTTTAATTTCTTTTAATGGAGTGTTTTCCTAATTCATTTGACCACAGTGCTGTTTTCTTTTCTCATAAAACCTGTTAACATTTCAAAGAACAGCCTCTGATAAACACTAGACTATGAAATCATTTCTGAGAGCATTGTGAGTCAGTGGTTCTCAAAGGGTGGTCCCCAGACCAGCAGCATCAGCACCTCTTGGGAACTTAGTAGAAACATCTCACCTACTCAACCAGAAACTCCAGGTGGAGTCAACAATCTGTGTTTTAATCTATGCTCCTGCTGACTTATGTGAGCCACAGTTTGAGAACCAGGAGAGCTGGAAGAGAGAAGCTATATAGATTGGGGACCATGATTTCACTTCAAACAAACCAAGAAAGAAAGATTTAAAAAAAAAAAAAAAAAACTTAAGAAATCTCTCACATTTCTCTTCTTGGCTTGGCTGCCTGCTCCTGGCTCCACACCTCCTCTCTGACCTTTTCTTCTAAGAGCAGTTCAGCGTGATCCCCACTTCAGTTTCAGAAGACTTACTCCACCTACTAATTCATACTACCTTCAAGGAAATGGAAGGGATTATATTGAGATTGAAGATTTTGTTTGCCTTGTGAACAAAAGCTTCCCCACTTCTCAGGCTCCACTGGAACTGTGCTGAATGACAGTGACAAGGATTTAGGTTTCCTTCATTTACACCAGAGGGAAGGAAACCTGGGTTACTGTGCTACCAGGTTTCCTCTTGTAGTCAGATTCCAGAGTCCCTCTGAGATTGGAGTTCCAATCTGACTTGGTGTGGCTTGGGGGCTGCAGCCAACTCATCTGTCTCCCTTCCGGTGGCTCCTGAGAGCAAGGCCCACAGGACTGAACTCAACTCCACGCCCTAGCGCCCTCTCTGGGGGTCAGGAGTCAGGCTGGTATCAACACCCCTACATTCTACTCCACATCAGAACCCTGGTATAGAACCTAGGCATAGGGATTTTTTTTTTAATTCCCTCAATTCAGTGTGCAGAAAGTTTGAGCTACTAGAATAGATGATATACAAAGTCCTACTCTATGCTCCCTTTAAGGCCTGTGAAGATATATATATATATATATATATATATATATATATATATATATATATATATATATATATATATATGCAGCATTATATTGACTAAAAAGAGTTTGGAAAATCTTGATGAGTAATGTAGGTGATTTGAATAGAATAATCATGTATTTTTAATTTCTTAATTTAATTAATTTATTTCTTTCTCCCTGCCCCCTTTGGTGTTGTAAATTGAACCCAGGCCTTATACACCATGCTAAGCATACACTTTACCACTGAACTATACCACAGCCCTCTCGGGTGTTAGTTTCTGAGTTCAGGCTTTACATCTAAGAATTCTGAAACTGCAAAAGTTATGTGATCATGCTTTATATATTTTTTTAAATTAATAATATGGTTTTGGTTTTAAAAAGAAAATCTGACTCAGAGATGTGGAAAACACGAATATGTGGTCAGAATCAATATGAAAACAGTTTAAACTTGTTCCATGGCAATCCACAAAGGGTGACTTTGAAGATACTTTTTTTCACAAGCTTTGGCTCAGAGGAGACGTGAAGATAAAGGCAGAGGTCAGAATGATGAGATGTGAGGACTGGACTGACCATTGTGGTTGGTTTTTTGCTTGTTTGTTCTGTTTTGTTTAAGTACTGGGGGTTGAATCCAGAGGCGCTTAGCTACTGAGTCACATCCCTAATCCTTGTTATTTTTTATTTATTTTATTTTTATTTTTATTTTTATTTATTTTTTTTTTTTGAGGCAGGGTCTTGCTAAGTTGCTTAGTGTCTTTCTAAGTTGCTGAGGCTCGTCTCAAACCTGTGATCCTCCTGCCTCAGCTTCCTGAATCTGGGGTTACAGATGGCACGCTGCCACATCTGGCCATTGTTGGTTTTGAAACTAGAGGAAGGAAGCCACAAGGCAAAGAATGGGGTTGGCCTCCAGAAGATGGAAAAGGCAAGAAACTGATTCTTCCTGAGAACCCCCCCCGCAAAAAGGAACACAATCCTGCTGATATCTAGATTTTAGACCAGTTAGATCAGTTCAGACTTGGCTTACAGAATGGTAAGATAGTTGTTTTTTGCTATGTAAAGTCATAACACTTTTGGTCATTTGTTTCAGCAGCAAAGGGAAACTAATACAATGTTTTGTCTAATTATTACAGGGAATAAAGAAGATGGGAAATGGTTCTTAAACCACAAAGGACCATGTAAAGTATTCATTCATTCATTCATTCATTCATGAATATTCATTCATTCATGAGTGAATACTCATTCATTCATTCATTTGCTCTCTAATTCATTCATCAAATATTATTGAGCTTCTCTTTAATCAGAGCACATTCATAGATGTTGGGGATATTCCAAGAACAAAACAACTAAAAAACAAAAATAGGGCTGGGGGTGTAATTCAGTGTCACAGCACATGCTTAGCATGTGTGAGGCCCTGGGTTTGATCCCAACATGGCCAAAAAATAATAGGAAAAACAAAACTCTCCACTCTCACAAAAACACTTCCTATTTCCTGAAGGAAGCAGTTAAAAAAATTAAAAAAGGAACTCAGTACTATTACATATTCTTTAGATGGTACAGGTGCCACTGTGAAAGAATCAAATGGTGATAGCCAGGTGCAGTGGCACACACTTGGAATTCCAGCAATTTGGGCAGCTGAGTCAGGAGGATTGATAGTTCAAGGCCAGCCTCAGTAATTTAGCAAGGTCCTAAGCAACTTATTGAGACCCTGTCTCAAAATAAAAAGGGCTGGGGATTGGCTCAGTAGTGCCCCTGGGTTCAATCCCCAGTACAAAGCAAACAAATAGTGTGAAAGGATAGGATGGGACAGGGTTGCATTCTAAATAGGGGGGTCAGTGTGAAGTTTTGTTTGAGCCCAGGCTGGACCTAAGGAAAAACCCTGGAGATGAGAGAATTCCTGTGAATTTCAGCAAGAGCAAGGAGGCCTATATGTCAGGAGCTGAGAGGTTGGGGGCAGGGTGTCTGAGAAGGTTGTGCGGTCTACATCTGTAGAGACCATTGTTTCTATACTTCTTGTTGACCCTGAGTTGGGAAGCCAGCTGCCGCTGATTCGTTCTGACCCACATTTTCAAATGATCACTGTCTTTGCAGAGTAGACAGTAAATTCTCTTGGGGTAGGAGAGAAAGCAGGAGACTGGGGTGGGGGTAGGGGGATGTGCCAGGAGTGGGAAAATAGCAGCTTGGACCAAGGTGGTAGCAATCGAATAAATGGGAAGGGATCATAATCTGGATCTATTTTGAAAATAGAAGAAGAAGAAGAGGAGGAGGAGGAAGACAGGATTGAGCAACTAGAAAAATGGATGGAATTGTGAATGACTGAGACAGGGAGGGAGAATGTTAGAGACCAAGTAATGGACATGATTGTTTGAGATGCTGATTCAACCAAGTATTTGGAAATATGAGTCTGGAATTCAGAGGATGAGTCCAGACTACAGATAGAAAGGAGGGAGCTGTCAAGATTAAATTCAAATGTATTTAACAGCAGGAGGCTGAATGAGGTCACAGGAAGGACTGTAGAGAAGAAAAAGAGACCTGAGGCTTAACTCCTGAGACTCTGCAGTGCTAAAAAGCCTGAGAAGTGAGGGGGAACCAGCAGGTTTGCAAGGAGTAATAGGAAAAAAGCTGCTTGTTCAGAGCCCAGGCGAGGGAAGGGGTTCAAGGTCAAAGTGAGTGTTTGTGTTAAGTGGTGCTGAGAAGACAAGTAAGATAAATGCCCACTGGATTTTGTAACACCACAGCTGAATTTGGCAGGAGCAGTTTCCCTAGAGGCACCGGAATAAGCACCTGATTAGAGGGTTTAACAGAATTTGGAGACAGCAGATAGAGATAATTCTTTTGACACAGGCATATTCTTTCAGAAACATTCTTTGCTGTACTCACAGGGAAGCTAACACCCTCTTGGCCCCTCCATGCTGTTCTGGAGGCCCTGGTGGTCCACCTGCTCCTTTCTCATTGATCACAGCAAAGGTGAATTCAAGGTCAGTGTTCTGTAAAGCAGGGGTTGGCACACTGAGGCAAATTATGGCCACACCCTTTCACTTATGAATTGCCTATGGCTGCTGTCACTCTAGAGGAACAGAGTTAAGTACTTATGACAGAAACCATATAGTACATGATGCTTAAAATGCTTACTGCATAGTTCTTTCCAGAAACAGAAGTCTCCTGTAAAAAATAGGAAGAGAAATAGAGCAGTAGCTAAGGTAGAAGGGATTCAAGAAAGGGGGTTGTTTTTTCTGTTGTTGTTTGTTTTATTGATTGTTTTTTGTTTCTGTTTTGTTCGTTTTGATACTAGGGATTGAACCTGGGGGTATTCTACTAAGGAGCTACATCCCCAGTCCTTTTTATTTTGGGATTGGGTCTCACTAAGTTGCCCAGGCTAACCTTGAATTTGCAATCCTCCTGCCTCAGCTTCCTGAGGAGCTGGAATTATAGGTGTGTTCCACTTGCTTTTTGTTTTCTGAGATGGGGTCTTATTCTGTTGCCCAGGCTGGTCTTGAATTCCTCAAGTGACCTTGCTTTAGCCTCCTGAGTAGGTGGGACTACAGGTTTGAGCTACCTTACCTGGTTAGTAAAGATTGTTTTTGTCTGTTTGTTTGTTGATACTGGGATTGAACCCAGGGGCACTTAACCATGGAGCCACAAACCCAACCCTTTTTGTATTTCTTATGTTGAGACAGGGTTTCATTAAATTGCTGAGGCTGGCCTTGAACTTGTGATCCTCCTGCCTCCGCATCCCATGTAGGTGGGATGCATCACTGTTTCGAGCCCTATCAACTGTTTAATTGCATGTACACCTTGACCAAGCAATATCACTTTTGGCATTTTATCTACACATAGGTTTTACACAGGTGTGAAGACATTTATTGCAGCACTGACTGTAATAGCAAAACAGTGGGAACAACCCGAATGCTTATTAGGGATCTATTTAAATATCATGGTGTATCCTCTCTTCTGTGCAGATACCGAACAGAACAAAAAGAAAAAGCTTTATATAAACTGATATGGAGTAATTTCCAAAATGTCTAACTGGCACATAGAAAGGTAAAGAATTAGTAGCTAAGTACTGCTAATCTCATCAACATAAACATCTAATATATATAAACGTTAAAGCTGATTTTCTTACTTGAATATTTTGTGTTTACATTTGGTTTTGCATGCTACCACCAGAGGGCACCTCTGGCACACTTCATGCACCTTCTGCAAGCCAGCATGGAGGTAGCTTATCAAACAATTTTTATATCTGGAGCATTCTTGTTCACCCGGCATGGGAATTCTAGTGTCAGCTTAAGGAACTCTGAGCCCACCCAGCTCTTCAGTTCCTCTTAACTTGTGGGACACTCTGGTGTGTACACCCAGCCTCATTTGTTTTTCTCTACCAGCTCCCACTTACCCTAACTCCTTCCTTTGCTATGTCAGTGTCCCATCACTGTGAAAATCTATAATTTCCCCTACATGCTCTCGCCCTTAAAAGAACACACCTGATATGGCTGCACCAGCTGTCTTTTTCCAGGTGGCTTCCAGGTAGGAATTGCTGGAGTTCAGGCATATTTTCACAGGTAAGATGATCCTTTGCTCTTGGAGAGTTTAACTATCCCTGCAAACTCAATGTATTCAGATCCTGCCCAACATACACTTTCTGTTGTTTAGTCTTTCTCGTCTTTATTGAAAGAGCAATTGTGAGGCTGCGTATGTAGCTCAGTAGTAAAGTGTGTGCCTACCATGTGCAAGTCCCTGGGTTCAATTCTGAAACTACAAAGAAGTTTTTATTATTGAAGTATAGTTTACATACCATAAAATGCACCTGTTTAGTTCAATGAGTGTGGATAAACTCATACACACATGGAATCACTAACAAGATCAAGTTAAGGAACACTTTTTTTTTGGTACAAGGGCACTTAATCACTGAGCCACATCCACAGCCCTTTGTATTTTTTTATTTTGAGACAGGGTCTTGCTAAGTTGCTCAGAGCCTTGCTAAGTTACTGAGGCTAGCTTTGAGCTTGCTGTCTGCCTGCCTCAACCTCCAGAGCCACTGGAATTATAGGCATGTGCCACCTCACCTGGCAAGATAAGGAACATTTTTATTGCAATAGAAAGTCAATCTTCCCTCTTGATCACACTTGGCCCAAAGCAATAGCTGCTGTCCTTTCTTCTCACCATAGATTAGATTTGCCTATTCCCAAATTTCAAATATATAAATTGTGAATCAAGCAGTTTGTGTTCTTTTTATTTGGTATATTCATCTCAACATAAGGTCTTTGAAATTCATTCCTGTTGATGCTGATAGTTAATTTTTCCCCTAAATATTATTCATTTGTGTGAGTATGCTACAATTTATTTATTCAGACACCAGTTATTGCTGGTGAATATCCTGATGGCATCTGCTCATCATCATAAATTTTCTTTTGGACAGAAATGCTAAATTTACTATGAATTATTTATAAAAGTAGTATATTTATTATTTACTATTTTTTTTTCAAAATGGCAATATCTTTTTAAAACTAAGGGAAGGGAAGGGAAGGAAAAGGAAACATGTAACCTCTAAACGTAACCTCCACTTTGGCATAGGATTAATTTGAGATGAAAGCAATTGAGAAACAACAGGTGGAAAACTATTTTTCTCCCTCATTCTGCCTAAAAACAGCATAAATTGTCCCCTACATTTTGGCTTAAATTTTCATTCATAAAAGTGAGCCCCCTTCCAGAACAAGGAAGAAGACATCTCTTAACTTCATGACAAACTTGACTTACTAATCAACTGTTATTTACCATATATTTTTTAGTTCCCTTCCCAAAACTGATACCTACTCCAAAAGCCCAACCTCCTCTCAGTGGTCTAATATTGACTCCATACTTAGTTGCCTTTTGTTAAAATCAGATATAAAATCTTGGGTCTAACTGTCTCTTTGGAGTTTTTCTTCTTCTGCTCATCTGTTATATTCAAAGGACCCAAATATTGAACCCAATATGGCAGAGGAAAGTTTTTTCTTCCTCTACCACAAAAGACAGTTAACTATATATATTTAAATATATATATATATATATATATATATATATATATATTCTTTACTCAAATACTTAAATAGAATTAAGCAATTCCAAGAAATGCCTGCGTATCCACTCTTTGTGTCTTTCACCCTGACATCTAGTGATTTCTCTTGCTTTTCATTTTTTCTTTCATGTAATGGTCTATCAATCTTACTTTCTATGAAAAGACAGAGTCATACATAAAACATCTCACACCATGTTTTATAGCTGCATGTCTTCATCACAACATAATTTAGCCATCTTTCTGTCAATAAGCCCTGTTCTAAAGTCAGTTTATTAATTTTTTCCCAGAAATAGTACATTTATTGGATTTACTTTCTCTAGTTCTGTGCTTTGAAAATAATACTTAATCTGTTACATCTTGTGTTTTAATCAATATAATTTTACTGAATTATCTCAATGATTCAAAGATAATTTGTAGCATTTGTCAAAATAAGCAAATCTGGGTTCAGGTAAGGAGACACTTTATTCAAAAGGATTATTAGGCAAGAAGAGAAGGGATGAGGAGAGTTCATTAACCATTGGTAATTTTCAGGAGTACAAGACTCTGAATCACACATAACCAGAATAAAAAATGGTAGCTCCTGTGAGTCACAGTGGCACAAACCTGTAATCCCAGCAACTTGGAAGGCTGAGGCAGGAGGATGGCAAGTTTGAGGCCAGCCTTAGAAATTTAGTGAGTCCCTAAGCAAATTAGTGAGACTCTGTCTGAAAATTAAAAAAATAATCAATTAATTAAAAGAGACTGAGGATGTAGCTCAGTGGTAGATTGCCACTGGGTTCAATCCCCACTAACCCCTGCCCCCCCCCCCAAAATTAGTAAGCTCATATTTTAGTTAAGACAGGCAGCTCAGAGGATATAGCCATTATTATTAAACCAACAATATTAGATAAGGCTGATTTACCAAATATTTACTTGAATTATGTCAGCTTTAATTGATAAAACATTTGGGATAGTTGATATAATACTTCTGAAAATATTAGAAGTTCAATTTCTGAGAATTTTAGGCAGATGTAATTTATATAAATATTTGGTTTAGCTTTAAGCCAAGTGAGAATCTTTAAGGGATTTTTTATTATCTAACTTGGTAACAATCTAGAAGTAGAAAAATTTTATATCTCTACATATAGATATATAAATATATACATAAACAGAGACATACAAATAGACTTTATGCTTTGATTTTAAATTTTCAACTCATTGAAATTAACTTCATATAAATGAAGAAGCTGTCATTCTTTGCCCACTTTTACATTTTTAACAGGATTTTGTTTCTGGCAGATCATTGCTTTCTCAATATGAAGGTTAAATGTCTCCACCAATATTTGGAGAAGACGCTAAAATTTTCTTTTCTCTGATATGTAATCTAATGGAGTTTGGGGACTAAATTCTGCGAAAGGGATTATGGAAAGATAAACCAACCACCTGTGTGTCTACAGAGACTATCTGAATGGACAAAATCTCCAGTCTGTTTCCAGTTACCTTTTTCAGCCTCAGGTAGCTATTGTTGGAGTCCCCAAACCTCTCAAGAGCCCAGGATGGGGCAATGGTGTATTGAAGGGTCTGAAATTTCATGTGCTTCCTTGATATCTTTGATCCTAGAAGCACTTTAAATACCCATGAGTTCTCCTGCTCCAGTCTGACACTCCCCAGTACTTATCTGCCTGGTATTGGGTGTGATGTTTGGCCATTTGTGCTATCTAGGGCAGGGAATCCTTCCTTCACCAGCAGAGCAAGAAGGAAGTGATCAGAGTTCAGGATAGGTAAGCAGCAAGCTGTGACAGGATGACTCAGATAAGGTAGAGGCTAATGACTTAATGACTTAGATAAGGGGTAACGCTCTATTAACCTTGAAGAGAAGATAAGTGGGGACTGAGGGTGTGACAGGGATAGACAGAAAGTAGAGGTGAAGGAAAACAGATGGAGAATTCAAGGCAGCTGAAGATAAGGTGGAGAATAGAGAAGAGGGGTGGTGAAAAGTGCTCTTCGATGAGCCAGTTTGGGGAGATTCCAAGTTCCCAAGAGGTCTTTGAAGTTCTAAATCACCTCCAGAAAATTTCTATTGCTTTTGAAGATATTAAACTGAATTAGGAGGAGAAGAGGGTTCCTGATAGAGTTACCTATGGGGTTAACAAATATTTAACTCAAAGGGGTGGGGGAGAAACTTTAAAAACTGAAAAAAAAAGTTCCACTTAATACTCTTGCACAAATTCTGTGTAACAGAGGGGGAATAAACCAAGACAAACAGAAAAACAAAAAGACAGGAGGGACAAAGAAAGACTCTACCCAAATCAAACTCCTTATTGTGCTTTAATAGAGAAGATGTCCAGAGCACTAGTTCAAAAATTGAACCCATCCAAGGATACTCAAATTGCTAAACGTGGCACCTTTACCTGGTGGGGTTGGAGTAGGTCCGTAGTTGGGGTCCAATCTGAACCAAATTGTAGCACCTAAACATTGCCAATAAGAACTAAATTCAGACTTAGGTTTAAGGAGAGACTTCATTCAAAAAGATTACTGCAATAAGGAGGAGGGGGTATCGCACAAAGAGAGGGTATTCTAAAAGGGAGAATGCTTCAATTGAAGGAACTGGCAGCCTTTTCATGTCAGGCAGAAAAGGGCCTTCTTCTTCCTCCTCCTCCTCTTTCTCCTTCTCCTCCTCCTTTTCCTCTTTTCTTTTTCTTTATTTCTCTTTCTCTTCCCTTCCACTCTCCTTTCTTCTTTTAAGTAGGAGGAGTAAACAATATCAGACAGAACCAGTATGGTGGAGTGGGACGAACAGGTGACGGGAGTGGACAATTGATAAGGAGAGGTTTCCTTTCTGGTCAGCTGAGAAGCAGCTACTTAGAGAGGCCCTGGAGGGGTTTATTTGGGAGGAGGAGAGAAACCTGACTAACATTTAGTCAAGTTAAACATTTTAGTCAGAAGAGTCAGTGGGATATAGACATCCACTAATCACTTAGGAGGTTAGGAAACTGAAGGGTCTGTGTGTGGCCTTGTCATGGGCAAACAGGTGGTTATCCTCTGTCTTATCTAAGTCATACTGTCACAGAAGAGTGGGCAGCTGAAACCCCAAACCTTGCTTCTTGTTTTCCCATGAAAGAAAATTTACAGTCTGACATAAAAAGCCAAGCAATAGAATTTAATTATGAGTGAAAGTAAAGATGTCTAGATGAACCCAGCTACTATGTATAACTATATAATGCTAATGAAAATTTTTAAAAACTAAAAAAAAATTAAAAGAAAGTAAAGGGAGCCTCAAGCAAAGAATACGAGAGAGAGAGAGAGAGAGAGAGAGAGAGAGAGAGAGAGAGAGAATCATCTCTGAGCAGAGACCAAAAAAGGAAACAATGCTACTCCCAAATTTATTGCTGTTTGCTATTCACCAGGAGAATTGGGGCTTACCTTCTTCAGTCTTCACCGATCACATGTTTATCTCCTTTATGTCAGGAGGGGGAGTTTTTTTACTCTAGTTGATCCTCTCTGGAACTGTCATGGAGACCACCCTATTCAGGGGGGCTTCATCTACAAGGCAATTCCATGTTAATATAGGTGGTGGGGTCAAGGACCTGAAAAACTTTGTCTCAATGCACTTGAACCACAACGGAAATTTCCCTTCTGATATACATTGAGAAACCTATGGACATAAATGTACAATGACCCCAGTTAACCTATTTGGGAATTATCCCCATTGATTTTTCATTCTTGACATTATTCTTAATGGATTTCCTTGATTTCCATGTGATTGTTCTTAGGGTTATTACTTTTGTTGTTGTTCTACAAGTTACCTGCAATTTCAAACAAACCCTGTGATCCTAAGTTACTGGCTCACATTTCACTCCTCATTACTAACTACTACTTAATGTTTCCCCTCTCAAGGACTGGAGACTCTAAATCATATAGGGAACAAGAGGCAATGAAATCAAATTATCATCTACTTCCTGCTGATTAGGGACAGGTATCTCCAGTTCTTGCTATCTGTCAGTAAAATGCTTTGATTATGAGCAAGGTCTATCCAAGGGGCCACAGTAAATCTCTGATTCAGTAGAAACAGATTGTAAAGCCATCGAGGGATGGAAGCCCTATGAGAAAAATAATAAAACATAAATATTGGAATAAGATTAACGCAACAATAGTCACAGCAACACCTGAAAAACATTAGTGAGTATGATAATGATTGTGGGTAGCAGCAATTTCTTCCACCAGGAAGTGCCAGAACCATGAATTAAAAAGTCCTCCAGGTGATAAGGATGGTGAGGATAAAGCATCTGTTTGGGAGTGCAAATCTTTGAGAGCTTGAGTTACATTGTCAGAGTTATCAGGAATGTAAAGGCAACATTCAGTCTGAATGATGACACAAGTCCCACCCTAAGCTTCAATGAGAATATCCAAGGCCATTCAGTTCTGTAAAACAGCTTTTCTCATGAGTGCCACCTCTGTGTTAAGGTGTCATTGAGAGTTCCTTGGGTTGTTGTTGAGTTTTTTTGGTTGGTCAGAACTTCTAGGCTACATCCTTTAGCCCAATTTGTGGAATGAGCAATGAAGCAAAGTGACCATACAGATCTCCCCCATATATAGTTAAGATTGGGGAGGTTTGTAGGCTGTTTTTGTGTCCACCACCTATCCATGAGTACCCTAGAGTACATCTTCCCAACCAGCCTGGAGAAAGCCAGTACCAAAAATTGGGCCCACATATCCATGGTATACCATTAGGTAATGGCCATCTAATTCTAGGTCTGAAGAACCAAGTAGTCCCAAACCAATCATCAGTTTATAAAATCACAATATATTGACATTGAGATTCTGGGGTCCATTCTAACTCCTGTGAGGAAGTAGGCCACTTATCAAAAGTTTGGTAATATTGTTCCCAACATATTGGGGCTCTCTGATCTACATATCCTTTGGTTGATGTAAGCCATATGTATCTATCCCAAATTTGACAGTAACCATCTTTATATATTTGACATCTGGCATTAACTGTGGGAAAAGAGGAGTAGATGGACTCCAATGTGGTTTAATGGCTGTGAAAGCTTAGAAGTTAGTGTGCTCCAAGAGAAGTTTTTTCTTTGACCTGGGTATAACAAGGTCTCTTTACAGGCCATAATGTAATATCTGCACGGGTAGAGTCATTTCTTCCTCTTGTTCTAGCATTAAAAATTATAATTTTGTACAATTATTTCCTTGAAGGGAGACACCCAACAAGAGAGTATCAATCAATTTTTCTGACTGTTCACCTATTGACCACATCAAAAGAAAAGAACTAAGTGCCTTGGGTGGATATCTAACTTGGTTAAGATATCATGACCCAATAATGGAATTGGATATTTAGCCAGTACCAAAAAAGGATGGGTAAATAGCATGTCTTCCCAACTATAACATGGAAGAGAAGTAAAAAGTCTCACCTTGGGTATTCTGTCAAATTCCACTACCAAATAGGAACCCGCAGAAGGACAATCAGAGACCAAGGTTAAACCACTTATCGGTGGTGCCTATATACAAAAGGAATTGAATGGCTCTGTTTCAACCCCACTGATGGTGACTATTGGGATACCAGCTGATTCCGAAGACCTGCTCATACTTGGACCCTCATTTGGAGAGCACCCCATCTGACGTACCTTCACCACTCTCCAGTGGCCTCTTCTGCCACCTATCAGGCCAGGAGAATTTGGAAGCCTGCCTTCAGTTGACAGACATCTTCATGGGCTCAAGGGTCCTACGGGTAGGGGTGGCTCAAAAAGCCACAGCCAATAACTGAACCTGTCTCTTGTTCCCTTTTTTCTCCTTTCACCAGTCCCTTAAGATGTCCTCCTGGTCTCATTTATAAAAGACCTGGGAGGCTACCTGCAGCAAGTCATCAAGAGAAGTCCCAGGGAGCACTGCCATTTTTTGTAATTTTTTCTAATATCTGAGCATGTTGCATAATGAATTTATCTTTTAAAGTAAGTTGCCCTTCGAGAGCTGTAGGATCTAAGGGGGTATATTTCTTAGGGCTTCTTTCAATTTTTTTAGAAAAGCCATGGAGTTTTCTTCCAAACCCTGATGAATAGCTGCCAATTTCATACAGTTAATAGGTTTCATCCTGTTTTTAAGTTCTGCCAAAGAAAATGATCATAGGATCCCTATGTCACCTGCCAGTTGAATCATCATCTATTGGGGCCCTCAGTTGGGGCAGCTGAAGGACCCACAGAATATAAGGAGTTAGTAATATGGAAATCATTCCTCAAAACCCTAGAACCTTCTGTCATTCAGTGTTGCTCTGTGTCTGTTACAGTTTGATTCAAAATTACCCATTATATCTCTCCAGGTTAGATCAAAAGCCTGGATTAAATGTTGTAATTCCTCTGTATATTTATCAGAGTCATCAGAACAAGTTTCCAAATCCTGTTTGATTTGTTTTAGACTCTGTATTCAAAAAGGCACCTGAATACCGAATGGCCAAAACTCTCCATTTGTCTCTTGAATGGGCATTATCTGGTAATGGACCCAGTAAAGATAGGCTTATGGCAAGGCAAACCAGAATGGGAGGAATGGGAACAGTCGATAATGTTGGGTATAGTGTAGGAGTGGAACAATTAGGATTCCATATATCTAGTGTGAAGTACATTTCTGAGAAGGAAGAGGATGTAGTGCTTTTTGTTGTTGTTGTTGTTGTTTGTTTGGTTTGGTTTGGTTTTGCTTCTTTGTACTGGGGACTGAACCCAGGAGTGCTTAAGTACTGAGCCACATCCCTAGCCCTTTTTATTTTGAGACAGGATCTCAGTAAGTTGCCTAGGTCCTTGCTGAATTGCTGAGGCTGGCTTTGAACTTACAATCCTCCTGCCTCCGCCTCCCGAGTGGCCGATCCTCCTACCTCTGCTTCCGGAGTTGCTGTGACATGCACAGGATCAACAAAGGATTTTGAGTAGGCGCATGAGAGATGGAGAAAAACACAGAGAAAAAGAAAACACAGAAATATTTTTAAGCATAGCTGGGGTCAAATAGGACACTGCACTCTGATGGAGGAACATTGACCCATAACTAGCTCTGCAAGCTTATTATATAGAGTCTCATAATTAGGAAGTTAAACTATAGAGGCATTGTAAATCATTCAAGACTTGTAAGTTATCAAAAGGCTTCTTTGTGCAATAAAAGTTTACAGAACTAGAAACTTTTTTTTTTTTTGCAGCTATCCTACTGTTTGCAGCTATTCTGCTGCACCCAGGAAGCCCATTGTCCTGGAATGTCTGATAATTGTTAGCATCAGAGCTGAGTGCCAAGGCTGTTAACATCCTTCTTTTGGCAAGGAATGTTTCCCAGGCTTGGCTTTTGCCAACACTGCGGGATCAGCTGATGACCGGGGGCGCATGACTCTCCACACCAAGTCACTGGGATTACAGGTGTGTAACACTGTGCCTGGTTTAAGCCAGCAATTTCTAAACTTATCATTGCTAGAAGTGTCCCATCAATACCACACTTAGTGAAAGAAAGTCTATACACAGGGAACCTCTGACCTTCCTTATTCCTTTCTTTCTGCAAAATGAATCTAGATGGAAAATAGTATCAGACTTTATACTACCATTGATGAGCCATTTTTTCTTTGTACCCTAATTCATATCGAGGGCATGCAACATTACAAATGAAAATCAATCTCTCTCTCTCTTTTTTTTTTTAGTTGGACACAATATCTTTATTTTATTTATTTATCTTTATGTGGTGCTGAGGATTGAACCCAGGGTCTTGCACATGCAAGACAAGCGCTCTACCACTGAGCCGCAACCCCAGCCGGAAAATCAATCTCTTTTTAAGGGTCTCTAGGTCAAAGCAGTCCTGGCTTCTTGGGATATACCCCAATGGGGTGATAATCATATCAATAATGATGGTTGATTTCCCATCTATAAAGCAAATAAAGTCAGAGTCTGTCAATGTCCAGGCATTCTTGAGCAGTACTGATGCCTAAGAGAGATGAATTTATGAAGGTGACCCTCCCATACATTTCATTTTAAACCCAGGATCGGGAGGTGTCCCTGTGTGGGTCCCAAGAACCACATAGGTGTAGCATGCCTGAACAAGTTCCTCAACTCATGGCTTATTTGTTGATCCTTTTGTCACTCAAGCTTATAATCTAATTTTAAAAACATCTTTTAATAACTTTATGCCAGACAATTGATATAACTTGAGGAAGTGACCCTTAATCCTTGTGTGATGAATTTTAAGGGTAGCATAGATCTGATGTTAAAAAGTCAAGGGGAACAGAGATTTTTGTGTCCTTATGTTGGAAGCATAGCAAGTCTAAAAACAGCAACAGGATAAATGCCATTATTAGTAATAATAAAGAAGAACAAGGATCATAGTAGACAAAGATGGGGACTTAAGTACCCTCCAGATTCTGGATATAGCCTCTAAACGGAGATGGTATAATGCCCACTCCTAAAGTCAGTCAGGTGTATGCCATAAGACAATAGCCACAATAGCAGTCTCACTGCCATTATGGGGATCTTGCTCCAAAAGGTG
Organism: Marmota monax; assembly: GCF_021218885.2. Classification (NCBI taxonomy): domain Eukaryota; kingdom Metazoa; phylum Chordata; class Mammalia; order Rodentia; family Sciuridae; genus Marmota; species Marmota monax. The sequence goes on along the minus strand of NW_026693595.1, from coordinate 825,149 downwards.
TCACAAAAAAACCAAACCAAAACAACAACAACAAAAAAGTGAGTAAAAAAGTTTGCCAGCCAGAGAAGACAAGGTGCCAGTGTGGTTACTGTCTGCACAAAAAGCTGAACAAGTGCATCAAGATGGCATAAGGCAGGGCTGGGGTTGTGGCTCAGTGATAGAGCACTTGCCTAGCAGGTACGAGGCACTGGGTTTGATCCTCAGCACCACATAAAAATAAATAAATAAAAGTATTGTGTCCATCTACAACTAAAAAAAATTTTTTTAAAAGATGACATTGACATAAGGCAGACAGAACATGGGCCTGACATATGGAGGAGCTTTTAGCAGAGAAAAGAGTTTACAGAGAAGTCCAAGGCAATAGGCAAGATATCAGAGGCTTACTTGGGCATGGTTTTAACCAAAGCTGGGAGATGAACAAGGTGAAGTTTAAATACCTGTCCTGTAGATGGTGCTGATCTGAGTCATGGCAACAGGTTAGATGTCACAGGAGAGTGGGAAGCTGTAGCTCCAAACCTCAGTTCTTATTTTCCCGTTGAAAAAAACTTTAAAGTCAGATACAAAAAGCCAAGCAAGATAATTTTATTATGAGTGAAAGTAAAGGAAGCCTGAAAGTATTGAGAAAGACAGTGGGTCATCTCTGAGCAAAGAACAACAAAGAAAACTATGCTACTCCCAAATTTATCATTATTTTATATTTGCCAGGAGAACTAAGTTCCACCTTCTGATCTTTGCCAATCACATGTTTATATCCTCCTCCACACCCCAGTTGGTCCTCTCTGGAACTGTCATGAAACCACCCTATTCAGGGGGACTCTATCTACAAGTCAATTTCATGTTAATATGGGTGCTGGGGTCAATGACCTGACAAACTTCATCTTAGTGCTCCCGCACTTCTAAAGAAATTTCCCTTCTGATATGCACTGAGAAAACCTATGGCCATAAATCCTAACTGTACAATGAATGACACCTTGATTCCCGTTGTTTCCACATGTTTATTCACAGGGTTGTTATCTCTGCTATTGTTTTACGAGTTACTTGATGGTTCACTAAAGCTAATTTCAAAGAAAGCCTGGGATCCCACTATGTTATTGGTTCGCATTACACTGCTCATAGTAATAACTATTGCTTAACAATGCCAGGAAAGGTAGTTCTCTGGAGGAAGTGATTTCCCAGAAAAAAAAAAAAAAAAGGAAAGGGGATTTCTTTAATCTTCACCATTTTCCAGGAGCACAAAGGTGAGAGAAAGTTCAGAATTATCTTTCTATTTGTCCTTTTTTGAATGTACTTATAACTCCAGTTCTATGATGATTTTTAAAAATATATTGCTACTGTTATCAATCATTAGACTCCAAGAGTTGTGCTTGTCAGGAATTCCACACGCCTATAATATCAGGACAGTTGGTGTGTGTGTGATGGTGAGTTTACTGTTTGTGTTGGTTATTAAGCTATATCTCAAAGCACCTCGCTCCATTCTCTGTTCTGTGTGCTGGGGCTGGGACTTTGTAAATCACATTTCCTGTAAAGTTTTGCCAACAGCAGGTGCCCGAGTGGACAAAAAGCTCCTTCCCATTTGCTTACCCTTTCTAGACGTGGCAGATGATACCAGTTTTCAGAGTTGGCTCCACTCTCTCTGACCCAGCCTTGAGACTCACCTTCAGAAATAAAAGTTCCATCCAGGGACCACTGCCTCCTCTGAGGTCTAACTGAGGTTCTGACAACCCCAGAGCTTCCTCTCTGTTCAGCTGAGTGGCAGATGCTTCCTGCAGTTGTGTCCCTCTGTTACCGCAGTATTTCCCTTGCTGTCTTTCCAATCCTCCAGTATCTGTCTGAGTAATTCTGTTTTCTCTCTGGGCCCTGACTCATACACCCCTAAGCCATCCAAGAAATACCTTCTGAATTGTTTGTACAGATTTATGAGTATATGTTATTGCAGTAATTAAAACAAGTGAATTATATTTATGGTATACAGTTGTCTATATCCAACAGACAGATAAGACATATTCTAAAAGTTTATGAATCCATTGTTTAGATCTTGAAATTCATTTTGCTCTCAAAATAGTAGACCTTGAAATTGGATGGTCAGATTCATCAGTGTTCATAATGCAAATGAAGTACAATTTGGCATAAATAGGGTGAGGAATTAGCATTGCTTTGACAACATATATTTAAAGTTCCAGTCTATATTAAAATATACACAGATTTTATCTACCTTTTTTGAAGTTAAGAAGTGTGTTTTCAGGAGCTGGAGATGTAGTTTAGTTCCATAGTAGAGCACTTGCCTTGGGTTCTATCCCCAATACTAAAAAAAATAATGTTATGATGTTCTTGTAGGCATACCATGTATTGATGATTCAAAACAAACTCAAAATATACTATAAACTCAGGGAAAAAAATTAGTCATGTGAAGATGGAGGAAACAAGGTTTATTCTAGAGAAAAGAAGTGACAGAAATAGTTTGAAATATCCAGTTACTAAAATTTATAAAATTCATAATAAATTATTGAGGGTTTTCACAGCATATATGCTTTTTCCATGGTTTTACTTGAGGATTTTAAAAAATATAATTTTGCTTCTTAGTAAACATAGTCATGGGGATTAGGGATAGAAGGAGAAAGCAAGTTGCAGATATTATTTTTTTTTCTAGTTTGGAGTGAATACACATTTAGTGTATTTTGCAAAAGATATTTGGGGTTTATGCTTTTGAGTCCATAGAAAAACATAAGCTACAGATTTAAAGGAGCTCATGTGTTTCTCAAATTGTAGATCTTGCACATAATGCTCCCCACCCCCAAACCCCATGCTGGAAATCAAACATAGGGCCTCCTGCATACATCTTTGCTATTCTCCACTCATCCTACCACTGAGCTACACATAATATATTATTAAAAAACGAATTTCCTACATAAAATTAAGGCAAGATGTTCTAAGAACATCATTGAAGAAGGTATCTCCTAGGGATATAGGGAGAAAAAGGCAAAATTTACCTTGCTTCAGGAGTATATCATTAAGACGTAGACCATTGTCCCCCTATAGTTTGCCTGGGAAATGGTACCTCATTCAGTAGCACTCTGGCTTGGGTCTGGGGAGTGACAGAGAATGGGAAAAAGGAGTCCAAAGCAATCCTCATAGAATTCCAAAGCATAGAACGGGCCATAACTTATCAGAAATGACACACAGAGTTAACATGAAACCTGTGTGGTTTACATGTTGTGGCTAATTTATGCTCACTTAACTTGCTCATCTTTGCTGTTCTCCACTCATCTTTGCACGAAGTCTTAGCAGACACTCCCGAGGGCATCTAAATCTCTTAAAGTCTAAAGCCCAAGAAGGTGGGCTGCAGAGACTCAGTGTTTTCCTCCAGACCAGACCAGTCCTGCCCTCTACAGCCATAGTTCTCCCCTGTGTAACTACCTCCCTCCTTTGGCTGGGATGATGAGTACCAGGCAAGTTTACATGTTACAAAGGAACTCACCCAACTCACAAGGTTTCAGCTTTCTCCAACAGCTACATCAGGATGTGTGGGTGGGCAAGGTGCTGTAGTTCCTTCAGTTTTTTTCTATACTGGTGTGTTGTACAGAAAAATGATTTGAAGATGAATACATTCCCATTCTGTTTTCTAGGAGCTAAGAACCCAACAGAAGACACATGCAATATTCCTCTTGTTACCAATAAGACTGTGCCAACTTTCGTAATTGACACAAAGGCATATGCTGTAAAGGTGGAAGAGATGTTATTCACTTTTCATGAGATTCTGGTTTGTTTCTCAATTTAATCTTAATTTTTATGTAAAAATAAACATAAGTATGAAGATTTTTGTTATTGTTTTGGGAGTTTGGTGTTTTTTGGGGGGGGGAATGTTTGTTTTTGTTTTGCTTAGTTTTTTTGGTACTAAGGATTGATCCTTGGGCCTCACCCGTGCTGTGTCACTGAGCTGTATTCCAGCCTCCTATAGTGAGTTTTTAAACGCTAAATTTAGTAAGCAAAACTCACCTGGAAAACAACAAACCTTCTATGGTCATCTCTAAACTAACTGTACATGACATAAAGAACACTAACATTTAAACTTTTCTTTTTTTGAAAACATACATATATTCATTTTTAAAAATCACACAAGCAGCACTTCTCGCATTTCCGCCTCCGAGAAAGGAGCTATAACATTTTTTTTTTTTTAAGACACTTAGCCCTTAGGCTGAGAATCAAAGAATCCTGGGCGCTTTAGGAAGAAAGGGAGCACTTGGACGCTCGCTCTCATCTTGGACCACAGTAGTGCCCAGAGGGCGCCCTGACCTCAGTTTAGAGCAGCGCGCCCCCAGCTCGAGCCCGCGCAGGTGGGCGAGGCGGGTGTGAGGTGGGTCGGCCCGGGGTAGGCGGGGCCTTGAGGGGTGGGCCCAGGGGCGTGGCGCCGGCGGGAAGATCTGGAGGCGCTAGCCCGGAGCGCGAAGGGTACCGCGCGCGAGGAGCGGCCTTGTGCTCAGGTTAGGGCATTTTTTTGAGCGTCGGGATCAGAAACGCTCGCTCCAGGTAACCAACTCCTCAACAGCTCCTTTGCCTGGCCTCCGGGCAATGAGCGAGGACTGGGATGGGTGCGAGCGAAAGAGCCGGCTCTTGGCCAGGGCCCTACTGCTCCATGCAGGATGGGCTCCGCCAGGGAGAGGAAGCGGAGATGGGGAGGGAGAGAGGGAACCCACCCACGTTCCGAGTGTGCTGGGAGCTGGGGATGGAATCGTCGCGTCCTCTCTCGACCCTCCTTTTCCGTCCCGGGACTGGGACGCCGGTACCCAGTGTCACCTGGAAGTCACTTCCAGGAGGTGGAAGTCTCTTTCTCGTTGGTCCTCGAAGCGAGTAGGAGCTTAGAAATGGGAGGGCATGGATAGACAAGGAGCGAACAGTTGCTGTCGTCTTTTGGGTACCAGGAGCTTTAACTTTAACTCCGTTTAACCCTAACCACAGCCCAACGAAGAGGCATTATGACCCCGTTTTACTGATAAACTCGATGCTGAAATAATGACTTGCACTGTGTTAAACAATTAGAAACAGAAATGCTATTCTGTCAGCGGTTTCCAAAGCCCTCTTCCTTCTTGCTCTTCCTCTTTTATTCTCGTGGGATTCTAGGAACCTCGTGCTGCAGGATTCTTTATAAAAACAAGCGATTCTTCTTAAACAAATTTTGCTTTTTTTGTTTTGTTTTAGTACTCAATCGCTGAGTCAGTTTCTTGCAGTTTGGGGTTATTACCTCTTGAAGTGCAAGAATATCCGGCGCACATCCCCTCGCAGCTCTTTCTCTGGGTCCAGTGTGAAAAAGAGGCACCTCTTCCCGAAGCAGCCTTGGGGGAGGTTCCCTGCAGAACCAAACTGGGAACTGCATGCGGCCCAGGTGGAGCTAAGTTCTGTGGTTACTTGGCTTCCCATAAATGCCTGTAAACCTTGCCTTAGACGCCGGTTGCCTTATTACTTTTTTTTCTACATAGAACAGAGTAGTGTTTTTACAAATAATGGAGCAAGAGGCAAGGTGGAAGGATATATGGTGTTTGAAGAAAGTAATGGTGCCTTGAGATGTAAAGGCGGCCATAGCTTTTAGTGGCTTCAATTTGGTGAGTAGTAGGGGAGAAACGTGGTCTCTTCCTTTGACATGCTGCTCCCCTTTCAGAGCTGTTCTGAAACTCAGGTTTGTTTTGTCGGAGGGAAGAGAAGGAGTTAATGTTTTTCAAAGATCAGTGTAAATTACCTGCTTGAAGCTTAGACCATTGCTGACAGGTCCTCCTGCGGGAAGTTATTATAACAGATTTCATTTATGGCAGGGAGGAAAACTGTGTGTGGGTATAATTTCTTACTGGTCGTTTTTAGGCTTTCAAAGTAATAGTTTTGGGAAACCTTGATTTCTTAGAAATGGCTAGCTTCTTTATCTTTAAATACAATGTACTATACTGTGAATTTACATTTCTTTTTTGTTGGTAGATTATATTTGTACATAAATAATGGGATTCATTGTGCTATATTGCTACATGCCTGCTAATTTACGTTTTATTTAAATTGGGGATTGAACCCAGGAGTGCTTTACCACTGAGTTACATCTCCAGTCCTTTTTAATTCTTATTTTGAGACAGGGTCTCACCAAGCTGCTGAGGCTGGTAGCAAATTTGTGGTTCTTCTGCCTCAATTTCCCAAGTCACTGAGATTAAGGGCAGGTGCCACCATGCCTGGTGTGAATTAATTGATTAAATAATGTTTATAGTACTGGAGACTGAATTCAGGACTCATGCATGCTAAGGTAAATGCTTTACCATTGGGCTACATCCCCAGCCTGTGAATTTATTTTTTAAAAGAGTTTTGTAGGTAGATGAAACAGGTTGATTTCCCAGCCCCCTTATTTCATGGTGAGGATTTGAAGGTTGCTTGCCACCCTTTCTTCATTTCTTTCAACCTGACCCTCTTACCTTCCATTACAAATATTACTGGATTCCATCCTTCATTAATTATATTTCACCCTTGATTAATTGCAACACTACTTTAGTCACAAGTTGCTACTCTTCCATTTGTAATTTAGTTGCTTGACAGTAAGGAAATACTTTCCCCTAAAGTGGGGTTCACAAAATCATTCATCTACAGGAACAGAACAGGTAATGCACAAGAGTGCTTGTTGGGAGACCAGGTGACCTGCAGAGGATCTGCTAAATCTATGTGGGTATTTGGCCACTTCCACCGGTAACCATGTAGGAATTTTGGTTCATTGTGGCTTGATCTCTTTATATTTTTTTCCCCACAAAAGTAGCTAAAAAATCTTTATCTTTTTTGTTTTTTTTAAAGAGTAGAACCTGATTTTTAAAATTTGTTGTTGTTGTTGTTGTTAATGGGCCTTTATTTTATTTATTTATTTATATGTGGCGCTGAGAATGGAACCCAATGCCTTACACATGGTTAGACAAGTGCTCTACCACTGAGCTATGACCCCAGTCCATAGAACCTGATTTTAAATGTTAACTTTTTTAATACAAAGACTCAAACCTGATTTTGTTCATGCATCATCCATTTGGCAATTTCTGCCTTAGAAACTACTGTTTATACATAATAATTATATTCTTAAGTAAATGGAGAATTCTGAATTATGATATAAATATTGTATATTTTTCATGAAATGAGGTGGTAAGAAATAGAAATTAGTACTGTTGGGAATGATCTCGTTTGATTAACAATGCTGTTTTCTGTGAAAAGTGTGTCATATTTAGGTTGCATTGAATAATGTAATCTTTCATGGGGACAACTAAAGACAACTTACCATTATATTAATATTCATTATAGTAAGCAATGTACTCCTGGTTCCAGGACAAGATGTTAGATGCCTAACTCCCTGTGTTAAAAAGGGAATTCCCTACTGACTGTTCATATAGATCAAGTGTGGTATGTTCTTGGGGGGACTATCTGCATTCTTGGCATTGATACTGGAGGCATGGCTAAGTGTTGTCTTGTTTTCTTGTTGCCTATCTGAGGCAAATGTCATGTATGTTCAGAATAGTATTTCCAAACTTTGGCACTTCTGACACTTTTAGCCCAATAATTTTTTGTGGCAGGAGATTGTGCTGTATGTTGTAGGACCTTTAACAGCATCCCCAGCCTGTGCCCACTAGATGCCAGTAGCACCCTCCCTCCAATTATAACAACCCCTAATATCTACAGACTTTCCCAGGGAATGAAGTCACACCTGGTTGGGGGGCGGGGAGGAGAGTAGGCCAGTATTTAAAATGCTCCAGACATTTATGAGCTGGACTACAGGTTACATACAATGAAGTTTCAAACTTCCAGTGATTAGAGAAGCTATTTGTAAATTTAAACAGTTGACCTTTTAAGACATTTTTATTTTATAGTTACGAAACCAGTATTCTCTGTGAATGGCGGATGTGTTCTGCCAAGTTTTATTATCTCCAAAGAAATTTCAAGTGTTCAATGTATTTAATAAATTGTTGTTATGGTTTAGATATAAGGTGCCTCCGAAAGCTCATGTGTGAGATGATTCAAGAAAGCTTAGGTGAAATAATTGGGTTAGGAGAGCTTTAACCTAATAAGTGCATTAAACCATTGATAGGGGTTAACTGGGGCTAACTATAGGCAGGTAGGGTGTGGCTAGAGGAGGTGGGTTCCTGGGGGTGGGCTTTGGGGTTCCATATTTTTTCTCTGGTCTGCGGAGCTCTCTGTTTCCTGATTGTCATGCCCTGACTGCTTTCCTCGGATGCACCCTTCCACCTTGATGTTCTGCCTCACCTTGGACCCAGAGCAACGGAGTGGGCCACTTGGTCTGGACTGAGACCTTTGAAACTGTGAACCCAAAATGAACTTTTCCTCTTCTACATTGTTCTTGTCAGGCCTTTTGGTCACAGCAGTGAAAAAGCAATAAGCTTGAAATGTTGGAAACTAAAAAGGAACTCTAAACTAATTTTTGTTTCCTCCTTTTAATTCTTGATATCTTTTAGGTTTTTAAGGTCATGAGATATCAATAGACCAGGCTTATCAATTTGGAAAAATTCATATAATCTCTAATATTAGAACCCCAAGCAAAAAATAAACAAAAATTCCAATACTGAGATTTAGTGCAATTAAATTATGTGCAGAGTAAAATCCATTTTTAGGAAAAATTAAACTCATTTTTAACTACCAGTAATAACTGAAAGTTTCATGTATTTCTGTAGGCTGAGAAATCCCAATTTTATGAAAAGAAGCTCTGTGTGATCTGCAGCTCATATCAGAAAAAAAGGTCTTAAAATTTTAACCTTCTTTATTAGGCCTTAAATAAGCTAGAGAGGTAAAGAAACACAGCCATGCTTATTAAAGATGCACTCTTAACTAGGGATCGACTAATTTTCAAGCTAATTTGCAAAACTCAGGACTGGCTAACATAATTTGTGGGGCTTCTTGTTTTTTTTTTAAAAAAAAAGTTAAGAATTTCAGGGTGGTGACACAGAGCCTTAAGGGAAGTACAGGGCTCTGTGTGACTATATGGGCTATACAGCCATAAAGCTGGCCCTCATATCTAAAAGGAAGGCTGTGATCACAAATGCAGATCTAGAAAATGAAGTGTAGCTACTGCCATCGAACACCTGGAGTTTCTGACTCATTGATTACACTTTCATTTCCAATCAGGAATCTGTACGTATATAGTAACCAGTGCAATAAAGTTACTGAGAAATCCTCCCATGACTAATTTTTCTTTTGCTAAAGAGGTGGCCACATTGCTGCTTAGGTTTCTGGGTACCTTGGCCACCTATTTATTCAGGCATTCTCTGATCAACTCTTCAACTGAGCATCTGTTCGATGTCAGGCATTGCTGACTCTGGGTGACAGCTGTGAACAAGACAGTGTCTTTCTTTATGCGTCATCTAGTCTGGTGACTAGAGGAGTGGGCAGACAGGCACACCATCACACAGGCTACACAGTCCTCAGTGGTGCTTCAGAAAAGCACAGGGTGTGGGAGAACATGCAACCTGGGCACCTAACCTGGTTTAGGGGAAGGAGACTGCTCAGGGCAAGTCTCTCCTAAAGATCATTATTTAACTAACGGAAGACCTGAAAAATGAGTAGAAAATAACCTAATAGCAGGGTGAATTTCCACGAAGAAAGAGTTGAGAGCTAGAAGGAAATGTGACCAGGGAGTGAGGTCTCTTGGTTCATTTTTAGGATTTTGGATTTTAACATCATGGTGGTGGGAACCCACTAAAGGATTTAAAATGGGAAATGAGATAATTTGGTTTGTGTTTTTAAAATGATCACAGCTGTTGCTTTTATGATGTCTTTGTATAAGCCAGAAAAAGGGGTTCATTCTGGGTGGACCAATTTAAAAAGATGGACCACTTAGACCCAGTGAGACCAGGACAAAAGGTATCAGTCCCCTCTGCTAGTCGCATAGTGCTGGCACAGCATGTACAATCATATATGGACACCCTGGGGTGGTGGCAGGGGGATGGGTGTGAGCAAAGAGTGCCAACTAAGGCTTTTGCACCCAGGGATGGTGTAGTGGCATTGAATAAAATTTAATGGCAGAGAGATACTGAGTTTGAGTTTGTAGTTAAAATCAGTAAGAAGGAGGTAGTTATTTGGATATGGTTGATAGGGAGATAATGAAGATGATTCAAACGTTTGTGGCACAAACAACTTAGAAGGGTGTGATGTTGAAAGCACTTATGATGTTTGAGAACACCTGAGGAGGACTAGGTTGGCACTGGGTGGGAGAGGGGAGGTAATTCCACTTGGGGTATGTTTTGCTTATAAGATGTCCTAATAGAGACCTGGAGTAGGTATCTGGAATTCATGAAGAGATCTCAGGTAGAAATACATGTGTGAGAGCTGTTGAATATAAATATTCATTGCATATAAGAAAGAGCACCCAAAGAGATGAGCAGAGTGTGAAGAGAAAGGGGCTGGCCCCACAGCATCCCACCATTCTGTTTGGAGAGGAGGAGAAGCCAGATTAAGACAACTGAAGTGAAAAGTACATTTTCAGGATAAGGAGGAAATCTGGGGTCTGTGGTTTTCTGTGTGTGTGTGTTTGGATTGAGATGGCAGAAACTGCACATGTTCTAATGCCCCCTCAGAAGTTCAGATATAGCAAGAGGCTAAAGATGCAGGAGAGAGAAATAAATGACAGGACCAGCTTTCAGAGAAGATGAGAATTTGGGCAGATGATTGGTCTGTGATGGAGGAGAGAGGGAAGGGATGGGTATAGATGCCTTTGATTTGGGAGCCAGGATTTCAAGACTTTGCTTTTCTCTAAAGAAAGAGGTAAAATTATTGTAGGAGATTGCTGCATTTGTGTATGCAGTGAGATAGTCTTCAAGCAGTGCTTATTGAGCATTTTGTTTCTTTCAAGTTGTTTTATTTTTGTAGTATAGGGGACTGAGCCCAGGGCCTCCCACACGCACAAACGTGGTGCTACTGAACTACACCCCTGGCCCAATTGAGCATTTTCCAATCCAAGCTTCATTATTGGCTGGGTGGAGAGTGTTATGAATAATGTTGATGACCACTAATCTTGGCCTGAAAATAGCCTCCCACCACGTTTTCTATAAACTACTTCCTGTCTTTTTAAGATTTTTGTTTTATTTTTTTGTGATGCTGGAGATTGGATCCTGGCCTTATGCACACTAAGCAAGTATTCTACCACAGAGCTATGTCTCTAGCTGTCCTGTTCAAAAAAAAAAAAAAAAAAAGAAAAGAAAAAGAAAATTAAAATGGGATTTACTTTTTAGAGAAAAGTTTTGGATTTATAGTAAAATTGAACAGAAGATAGAGATTTTTCTATCGCCCCCACCCCACACATATATACAATCTTCCCAGTTATCAGCATTCCCCAGGAGAGGGGCACATTTATTTTAATATCATACAGAATATTATTTCACTGCCCCTCTAAAATCATACGTGTTCCACCTATTCATCCTTCCCTCAGGCTAACTCCTTAAACCACTTACCATTTCCTGTCTCTTCAGTTTGACCTTTTCCAGAAGGTCATATAATTCAAGTCATACAGAATGTAACATTTTAAACTGATTTCTCTCACTTGCAAAGGTGCATTTAAGTTTCTTTCATGTCATTTCATAGCTTGATAGCTCTACTTCCTGCCCTTGACCTTATACTTGATGACTAAAGGGAGTAGTACTCCACACAAAGCTGAGTCTTCTGATGGACTTGAACTCCACCAGAGGTGAGGCTCCTGGAGGGGAAGGGCCTTTTCAAATCCTCTCCTCACCAGGCAGGTTCAAGTTCAGGGTAATGGCTTTCAACATTGATTATACATTAGGAACATGTGGGAAGCTTTGAAAAATTCTGCTGCCCAGGTCAAACTCCAGACCAATTTCATCAAATCTCTGGCAGGGGAACTCAGTTCTTGGTGTTTTATTGAAGTCTTTCCTGTGGTTTGAACATACAGCCAAGGTTGAGAACCACTCATCCAACGTGGGCCCAGGTAAGGTTAAAACCATTCTGCTGTATTGAGCTGTAGCTCCTGGTGCTTGGCCCTTACTGTATTTGTCAATTGTGTAAAGCAGAAAAAGAGATTGAGCTATTCGTATTGGCATCCAAAACAGGATGCAAAGGATAGTCCTTTGGAGTAGTGATGGGAAATATAAGAACTTTTTATAATTTTGTACACACTTAAGAAAGAAATCTGATTGTTTTTTATATTTAAGGTCTGGGTTGCCAATGGTGCCTCTGTTAGTCTTATGTCCTGTAAAGTGAGTGTGGCTTCCTAAAGTTGAGAGGGAGCCAGGGACTCCTTGCTTGGGTGTGGCATTGCTCACCTGTCTATTAAGCTTATGATGAGATGGTGCAAATTATGAACTACAAAGTACCATTGAGTGGTTTCATTTTATAAACACCAAGGCTTTAAACCAGAGCATCTCTCCACCATTTAGTCCTTGGGTGGGTTACAGGTGTACTGAGATCTTGCTTCTCTCTCAGCCCTTACCTTTCAGCCAAGTAGTTTATTAGTTGCCTTTTTGGATATATGTTGTGGCATGAGACAGAACTGGGGGAGGAAACTGTAGATTAGATTTCGGAGGCTCTATAACTGATCTGTTTAATGCTCTGGAGAAGGAGAGTGACCATCTAAGGTGTACCTTCGAGTATCCCTGGTGCTCTTGTTGCCACTTGCCTAGGAGTGGCTGAGTTCCTAGGTACCTACATTTTTCTCTAACAAAAAGACAGTTTCACATCTGCTGTGGTTTTTTTTTTTCTTTCCCCCAGTTTTGCTATGCCCATCATAAGTATTTTGCGAAGGAAGGAAAAACTAAGGTAAATGTGAGGATCCTACAATTAGACCAAGAGGGATTTACTTTTCAAAAGAAATATCTAGTTGGTCATGGTGATACATGCCTGTAATTCCAGTGACTCTGGAGGCTGAAGCAGGAAGATTGCAAGTTCCAGGCCAGCCTCAGAAACTTTGTGCCCTGAGCAACTTAGAACCTGTCTCACTAAAATATAAAGTACTAAGGATGTGGCTCAGTGGTAGAGTGCCCCTGTGTTCAATTCAAAAACAAAAAACAACAACAACAAAACCCTGCCACTTTAAGGCATTTGGGAATGTTTTTGTTGTAATATGAACATGTTGCCAAAAAATATTGTATTATTTGTTGTCAAAACTCTTAAAGAGCCGAGCATGATGATGAACACCTGTAATCTCAGAAGTTTAAAAGAGTGAGGTGGGATGATTACAAGTTGAAGGACAGCCTCAGCTATTTAGCAAGGCCCTGAACAATTTAGCAAGACCCTGTCCCTAAATAAAAAATAATAAGGGCTGGGGAACAGCTAGGTGTCAAAGTATCCCTGGGTTCAATCTCTAATAGCAAACAAACAAACAAACAAAAAAACTCTCAAAGAAAAAAAATATTAAGAACTTGAAACAATTGTATACTTTGAAAGTCTTTTAGGAAGAATATTAATGAGTTTTGAAACCATTTGTTAAATATGTAATACCTGCTGGCTATTTCATTGTACCTGATAATTAATTGAAACTTGCCAGTGTTATGCTCGAATTTGGGACCCCCAAAAGACCACCAGAGACCAAGATCGATGTAAACAGCAAAGAGGTGTTTCTTGCGAGCTAGCTCAGTCCTCCGAGCACACACAGCAGCTGGTGACGCTGAGAGGCCCCGAGCCCAGGGTTTGCAGCAGTTTTATACATTCTTTGGAGAAGGCAGGGACCCCCACATACATCATAGCATCTCTTAGCAAATCATCACACACCCTGGGAAAATCAAACAACAACTCTAAAACATGATTAGCACATTCACTGGCGGGAACAAGTTGGGAAGGGGTGATTGGTTACTACAAGAGGGGGGGTTCATTTGAACTGATTGGTTTAAGCCAAGAGGGGTGTTTGTGCTGAACTACATCGTTTTCCCAACACGTTATTAACCACCATAAACTACTGGGAGGGTCATCTGGCATCCCAGGTATTTCCCTGTCTCATGCTGATTGGTAGCTGCTGCTAGGGGGTTGCTATGGATCCCCACCTAGCCTGACTGAGTCAGGGACACCTGGTGCAGCAGATCTCTCCTGTTATTTGTAGATAAACAACTTAGAAGGGTGGGAATGTGCCTAGGAGTGCCCTGTGGGTCTTTCCAAGGACAAAGGCCATGTCCCTTCCTTGGACAGGCTTTGCTCTGAGGTAGAGGCTGGTTTTTCACCAGCTAAATTTCACAAAAATATTGTATATTTGGTGGATATATTGAAAAATAAGTATCTGACATTCCAGGAGGCTAAGGCAGAAGGATCTCTTGACTCTAGGAGTTTGAGGTCAGTCTGGCCAACATAGCAAAACCCAATCACCAGAGAAACAAACAACAACAGCAGAAAACCCAGATAAGTATTAGGTATAGGTAGCTAGATAATACGAAGTAAAATATCAACAACAACACAACAACAATAATTATTATTATTTAGGTAGCAGAACCAAGAGTGTACTACTGTAATTAAACTAGTACATTGCAGTTTATGTTTCCCTCATTTTTTTATATTATAATGCACATAATTTAGTGGTACAGTAGTTCACACATATCATTTTAAAATAAACAAATTGAGGGCATGTAAATCTTTTACTCTTAGGGTCTATACTAAAAAACTTGGCAAGCTTGTAATTTGAAACACATTGAGTCATATGAATAAGTGCATGTATATATATAACTTTGAAGTCAAATGTAATTCTATACATATGTAATGTGTGGAATATAAAAAGTCAAATGTAATTATGTATATACATAATGTAAAAATGTAAATATATATGTTTATGCATATTTGTAAGTATATCAAATGCAAATATATACATATATTTATTTGTAAATAAGACAATTTAAAAACTTCCTTGCTGATTAAAAGTATAAGCTGATTTAAACTGGTAAAACTGATTTAAAACTGCTTCTTCCTAATGATATACTCCTGAAGTTTATCCCGTAGAAAATAAAATTACTTCTGGTCTCAATGGCACATTCCTATAATCCCAGCATTTTGGGAGACTGAGGCAGGAGGATCAAAAGTTCAAGACCAGCCTGTGCCACTTAGCAAGGGGCTAAGCGATTTTGCAAGACCCCATCTTTAAAAAACAAACAAACAAACAAACCAAAAAAACAGACTAGGGATGTAGCTCATTGGTAAAGTGCCCCTGGGGTTCAATCCCCAGTATCAAAGGGGAAGAAAAAACAGAGGAGAGAAAGAGAGAGAAAAGAATATTACTACTAGAATAAAAGTGTTCAAATTATGAAAAGTGATGAATAGTGTCTTGTTTCTCATAAAATGTGTTTTTTATCATCCTATAATGTATATATTTATCAAAGTATCACTTCATGTCTTATAAATATACATAATTACTTATCAGTTTAAAATATACATATATAAACCTTTAAGCAAGTTTCTTTAAACCTGGGCATCCAGAAATCTTGGAGTTCCTCCTGGGCAGGTTGATGTTTTCAGTGATTTAAGCATTGGGCTTGGGATGGCTTCTTTCATCCACTGGCTTCAAGTGCTGTTGTCCTCATAGCTTTTGTTGGGAACCAGTCTGAGCCAATTTGTTTTTTTTTAAAACAGATTTGTAAGGCTGCAAGTCTCTGGCAGCTGTACTAGAGCAGGTGACAGTGAATGGTAAAGTCTTAGATTGGGAGCTCCCATGAACACTGCCCACGAACTTAATGGCAGCAGCATTCGGCTGACCATAGAATTGGAGGCAGGTAATCAGGAATTTTCTGGGATCAGCAGCTGGACAAGGGAATGTGCCTAGGGCATTGTCTAGGGTTGTTCAGCTTGCCAGGCTTGTTTGTTCTTTTTTTTTTTTTTTTTTTTTGTACTGGAGATTGAACCCAGGAGCGCTTTATCACTGAGCCACATCTCCAGCCCTTTTATTTTTTAGTTTGAGACAGGGTCTCACTAAGTTGCTTAGGGCCTCTATAAGTTGCTAAGGCTGGCCTTGAACTTGTGATCCTCTGGCCTTAGCCTCTAGAATTGCTGGGACTACAGGGGTGTACCACCACCTGGCAGCTTGTTTGTTCTTTGGATGTAAATGTAGGACTTCCCTCCAAGATATTCCCAACCCTTCCAACAGAGGTGGAGCACCCCCATCTCACTTCTGTTAGGTTAACCAACAAAGCCACTGAGTTCACCAACAGAGGACCCAGTTCTAACTCTTCGTGCTAATTAACAAAACCTCTGGTTCCTGATTTAAAGGAACAGACATAGTAGCTGCTGCTCAAGTGTGGCTGATTCTGGGATGTGTTCCTGTGGGAGTCTCTTGACCTTGAAGCCCCACAGGGTAAATAGATGAAAACCTGCATGTGTATATCTTACTGGCTGTGAAGTCAAATGTCTTTTTTTTTTTTTTTTTTTTTTTTTTTAGTTGTTGTTATTTTGGGGTTTTGTTTTTTATTTTTTGTAGTGCTGGGGATTGAACCCAGGACCTCATGAAAGTTAGGCAAGTGCTCTACCACTGAGCTAAGGCCCCAGATCCCTGCCAAAACACTCTTAAAGTAAATTATAGACAATATCAATATTGATTACTTTGTGTCTGAGAACTTGTATGTTCTGTAAAAATATGAGGCGTGGCTACAAATATAGGATTTTAAAAACATGTATAAATGGAAATGAGTACCTTTACAGTAAATATTTCATATCCACAGACATTTCTGGCCATTTTGAGAAATATCCTTTCAGCTAAATTGGGTTCAGTAGGAAGGGGCCCAGTTTCTGATGATTTTAGAACATGAAAGAAATTAACATTATCCTGATAAATCAATTATGTTTAGTAATATATCCAAAATAAATTATAAACACTTTTTAAAAAAAATAACAGACTTCTTGTTGGATTCATGCAGAAATTTTTTTTTCTTATGTTAGAAAACTATCTGTATTGAAAAAGGGAATGAAAAGAGAGAAGCAATGTTTGACTGATATTGACCACAAAAAAATGTCAGGTTTCTCATGTGTGGTTATGTGTGTGGCCCCGTCCTCTAAGGCCCAGCAAGAACTAGAATTGAGCTGAGGAAATTAGGTCGTGTGAAAAGATATATACCAACCAGTGTAAAGTTTCCATTGTGGTTATCCTTAGTCTTCCACTCCATCTTGACCCTTATAAAATACCTATGTCCCTGGGCCTCAGCTTTCTCGTGAATCAAAGAGAAGGGTGAGCTGGGTGCGGTGGCTAGTTGGGAGGCTGAGGCAGGAGGATTGCAAGTTCAAGGCCAGCCTTGAGAATTTAGGTAGACCCAGTCTCAAAAAGGGCTGGCGGTGTAGCTCAGTGATAAAGGGCCCCTGGGTTTAATCCCCAGTAATGCAAAAATAAAAGAAAAATGAAGAGGGTGGACCTTGGGACTAGAGGGACTATTTTCTTAAGAACTCGTGATTGGCTGCTCTGCTCTAAGAAGTTTTCTTAATCGGATGAGTTGGAGAAATGCTGAATACCATGTCCCTGGCTTTAGATTTTTGCAGTAGGCATTATTATCTTTAAGATAAAAGAAATACAAAGTGTAGCAGTTCAGCATCTTGCCTCACGTGCTTTATGTCTACTTCTCTCTGAATTTACTGGTTGTCAGGATCCACTCACACCCAATACCTGCTAGTTGTCAGAATACACCCACACTGAATACCTAGTACCCCGCTCCCAGGACCCTTGCTTCTAGGACTTTGACCTCTCTCTGAAATTCCTTTCAGCCCTACAATGGTTACAGTGTCCCCCAAATAGTTTTTAATTTAATAGTACTCTACAGCATGTCAGAAATTACAATCCTGTAATTTCCCCCAGAAAGCTCAGCAAATAACCACTGGGTAAATTTCTGGAGAGCAGGGAGTATACATTATTTATGTTTGTATGTTTCTCCCTAGAACATACGAATCAGTTTTGTATAATAGGTGTTCAGTGTGGAATTAAGTCCAGCACATTGAAGAATTAAATAGTAAGCTCAAAATATGTATTCTGTCTTGGTATCAGTCTAAAAAATGTGAATTAAATATTTGAACAAATGTTGGAAAAGAGGAATAATCAACAATCATAATAAATTACTAATGCTTACAAAGGCTCAGTATGTATTAAATACAGTGTAAGCATGTTATAAATTGGTTCTTATGCATTTGTTGTTTGTTTTTTACTGGGAATTGAACCCAGGTGTGCTTTATCACTGAGCTACATCCCAACTCTTTTAAAATTTTTTTACTTTGAGACAGGGTCTCACTAAGTTGCTGAGTCTGGCCTCGAACTTGCAATCCTCCTGCCTCAGCCTCCTGAGTTGCTAGGATTACAGCTGTGCACCACCATGCCCAGTGGTTCATGTATTCTTAATAAAAACTCTTATATACGTGATCATTTTCCCAATTAAATTGGTTAAAATTAATTATGATGATTATTTCTTACCAATAAAGAAGCTGAAGTTACACAGCACATACATATATCGAAACCTTGCATGGTACTTCATTAATACGTGCAATTTTTATGTTTTTATGCATCAGTTTAAAAAGTAAATATAAGTTATAAAAAGAAGGTAAATTGGGAGAGGTTAAGGGCTTCCTGAAGTCTGAGTTGATGAATGATGGTTCCCAGGTTTCCTGCTGGGGCCTTCTGGCTCCAGAAATCACTGACATCACATTCTCCTGCTTCTCACATGTGAACAAACTCAAGAGAAAATACTCGGCTACTAGAAATAACAAAAGGAAACTTTAATGATGTACCATTTTACAGTTGCAATAGTGACAAAAATAATTACAGTGTATGCTTATGTACTGCATAATTAAAATAATTATGTAGTCGATGTAGAAGAAAATGGTACTCAGCTGTTACTAGTGACAGTGTAAGTTAAGTGGCCCATTTGGAAGGCAATCAAGATGCATGAGGATTTGCAAAATATTATTTTGGAATTTTTGTTTGTTTTATTTTGTGAAGGGGCTCGCTGTATTGCCCAGCCTGACCTTGAACTCAATGATGCTCCTGCCTCAGCCTCCTGAGTAGTGGGGTTAACAGGCGTGTGCCATTGCACCTGGCTTGAGATTTCTCAGTAGTGACCTAAAGGCTCCACTCCTGGGAATTCCAAGGAAAATCCTTTAAAATACAAGGAAAAACAAAGCTATGAGTGTAGCTTGTATTTATAACAATAAAACTTGGAAATACCCTTAATATTCAACCATAAGACACAAACTAATCATGGCATTTTTCCAGTAATTAAAAAAGTCAGAATAGAAAACTAAATCCCTGCCGCTGCTGCTGCTGCTGCTGCTGCTGTGTGTGTGTGTGTGTGTGTGTGTATGTGTGTGTATGTTTTACTGGAGATTTAATCCAGGGGTGCTTAATCACTAAGCCACATCCCCAATCTTTTTTGTTTGTTGTTTTGAGACAGGGTCTTGCCAATTTGCTGTAGGTCTCACTAAGTTGTTGAGGCTGGCCTTCAACTTGATGTCTTCCTGCCTCAACCTCCAGAGTCGCTGGGATTACAGGTGTGCGCCAGGACACCCAACCCTGGTGCTATTTTTTTCTGAGCAGTTATTTAAGTCTGTAATGTCTTCATAGACAGGTACCAGAAGGGAATGTGAAGAATGAACCCTACATGCACACAATATAAATGTGCATCTCTCATTTTTCCACTGCCCATTTACAATATATTTATTTGGAGGTTTACTGGGGTCTTGTTTGGTTGGTTTGTTTTGTTTTCCTTTGGGGTGCTGGGGATGGAACCCAGGGCCTTGCATGCTAGGCAAGTGCTCTACCACTGAGTACCTTCCCAGCCCTCCTGGTTTTTTCATGCTGCAAAGTACATACTTTTGATTTTTCTTTCCACATTTTTTATTGGTTCATTATAGTTGTACATAAAGATGGGATTTGTTGCTACATATTCATACATGCACACAATATAGCAATATAGTATGGCCAATAGCACTCTACAGCATGTCAGAAATTGCTGATTTAATTTACTTATCTTTTGTGCACTGAGGTGCAGTTCCTTTCCAAATACAGTTTCATCTCACAAGCCTCTTTTTATGTCATTACATTGAAAATTACTTTATCTTGGCTTTGGTGATAACTAAATTCAACAACTGTACCAAAATCTGATTTAGAGCATTTTGAAAATGATAATGAAATTTACCAGTTGAGTTTTTGAAGCAATTTTAAAAGGCATGTTCAGAACCCAGATCACAAAGAGATCCCTGAGGGTTGATGAGGTTGCTCTGGTATTGTAGGACTGAACCCCTTTGTAGTCTTCACACCCACAAGAAGATTGGGGAGACTCTGAAACTCCTGAAAGGTCAGGAGACCAGGTGAGTATCATTAGGACCTGTTAATAACTGGATTCATTGTCATTCTTGGCCAGAAATAAAGACTGTTCTCTCTTGTATTTGCTCCCTGGGGAGTCAACCCTGACCTTACTTCTTACTTCTGATAAGCCGGACCAAATGACCACATTCAAAACAGCTAAAGCCTCAGTTTCCTTAATTGTAAAGTGAGAATAAAAATAGTTACTTACAGGGTGGTTGTGAGAACTAAATGTAAAAATGTGTATAAAGTACTTGGCAAAAGTACTTGTTGTTAATATTACCAGTTTCCTCAATCTGAGTTGACTTTGTATAAGTACCATCTATTTGATAATCATCTTTAAAGGAAGTAAAAAAAAAAAAAAACACCCAGTCCTGAACACATTTTGTGTCCATGATCAAATGAGTATCAAGAAGTTTTCAAATTTGAGGGAGTATTTATATTTTGCCTTTGCTGTTTATGGTGGTGATACCAGCAAGTCAGGAGGCCAAGGCAAGTGGCAATCACAGTTTCAAGGCCAACCTTAGCAATTCAGCAGGACCCTGTCTCAGAATTTTAAAAAAGTAATATAAAAAGGGCTAGGGATATAGTTTAGTGGTAAAGTGCCCCCGAGTTCAATCCACAGCACCCACTTCCCACCCCCAAAAAAGTATTTGGCCTTTGCAGCAGGACTTCTGTGTCATCCCCCACTTCCCTGAGACACAGCCCAGTTGGTCCAATAGGCCCAATAGGTCATCAGATTCCTCCAGACCCCTTCATCAAATGTCTGTTAAGGAACCCAAAGTACTTAGCACTGAGAAATTGGGGAGCCTTATCCGAATTCGACCACTCACTCTTTTGTACAGATAACCAAAGTCCAGAAAGGCTAGGATAAATCCCAAAGATGAGATAAACACACTAGCCAATATAAGGCCAGTTGTTTTGGGTCTCTTTATAAATGCTCATTCTGTGGAACCCAACACTAAGTGTTTTGAATTCATGTTCCACTCCCTGACACACTATAATTTGGAACATTTAAGTATTGTTCTTTAGTTTCCTTTCTTGGAAAAGACTGAACTAGAAGGCATATTTAACAAAAAGCACCGAAGATATTGCCCTTCATTTTGAGATATGTGAGAGAGGAATGAATTTTGCAATATCTGGAGATGTATATATTTTGTCTTCACCAATTGAAAAAGCTTGTGCTAGGCCCAGGGAGCAATGCAAGTAGAGGGGGACAGGAATGAAGCATAAGACTAGATCCTGACCTGAAGCAGTTCACTAAAGCACAGGCGTGGATGGATAGGTTCATAGAGTTATGTGGGATTGAGAGGTGATGGTGATGACATCTTTTTACTGGGCATCCCTCTGCTGGTTGCTATATAGATTTTTTTAATCACCACTAAATGAGATTGGTATTGGCAGGGGCGGAGGGTGCTGGGGATTGAACCCAGGATCTTTACATGTTAGTCAAGCTAAATACCCAGCCCCATGATTTCCATTTTTCAGATAAGAAACTGAAGCTCAGAGAAATGAAGACAACTTGCAAAGACCACACATTAGTACATTTTATTGTGAGGATCTATGCTCATTTCTGCTTGACTTCACACTTCTCTTTTGCTCTGTGGCCTCTAATAGTGAAATATGTTGGATTTCAAAGAATGGACAATCATATGGTTCAGGAAGCTGGATTTTGAACATGCTAGAGGAAATCAGGCAAAGAAAGCCCTCTTCCTTCTTGTTAATGGTGCTGCTTGTGTTTTGTCATTTGGAATGAGAATACTTAAGCAATCACATTTAGCAAACTGAAAATCCAGAATTTGGGAGCTATCTCTAAAATTAAGACTAATAATTTCTGGGACTAACAAAACTTTGGTGGAGACTAGAGCATTTAAAATCTGGTTTATTCAGAACACCACCCCCTGTCCCCCTTCCCCGCAGTCTGTGCAAACTGGATAGGTTGAAGTTTCATCCAGCTCAGTAACCTCAGTGGAAAAACCAAGGCCACCATAAGATTTTCTGCAGTATTGTTCTTGACATGTGGCTTAGTTTTCTCATCTTCAAAATTAAGAGTGGACAAAATGAATTTTAAAGTGACTTTCCAGTCCAAAATTTGGTTTCCATAAAACTGTGGTGTCATCTTCAACGTTAGAGACTACTTACATTTATATTAAGAAAAAAGAAGAAAGGAAATGTATATAGGCCATCTGGAATTTTGAAGTAGACAACAAGATCTTTTATACTTCTTTTTGGCCTGCAGTGGTAATGAGGTTGAAGATTCCTTTTAAAGACAACTCTTTGTATTCTGTGTGTATATAAATAGGTATAGTTCCGTTGGGGCCTATCAAATTCAGCCTCTGCAAATAGATTGCCCTGCCAGACAGGACAGGTTTTTCCCATGTAAAAGGTAGTCTTGCTATTACTCAGACTTCCAGCAAATTAGGGTAACAGTAAAACCACATAGTCCAAGAAGGCAGTGCACTAGCCTTTGAGAAAGAACCAGACAATCTTTGTTCTTAATCCCTAAATTTTCATGACACTAAACTAAAAAAGTTCCTTTTATTTCTTCAGACAACCTGGGGTCAAACCTTCCTTCCTAATATATTTCCTTCATTGTCTATCTTTTCCTAAATCAATTTTCAAAACCTCTTCTGATTTACATTCTTCAGGGCTGAGGATAGAGCACTTGCCTAGCAGGTATAGGGTCCTGGGTTTGACCCCCAGCACCACAAAAATAAGTGAATAAATAAATAACAGTCTTCTCTAACTGTACTTACCAGCACTAAAGATGTGTCTACTCAAGTTGTGAGTCAGAAGTATCTTGACCTAATCTTAATAAAGAGGTTAAAAACAAATACCCACTAGCTGGGTATGGTGGCACACCCCTGTAATCCCAGCAACTCGGAAGACTGAGGTAGGAGTACTGCAAGTTCAAAGCCAGTCTCAGCAACTTAGCTAGGCCCTAAGCAACTTAGCAAGACCCTGTCTCAAAATAAAAAGCAAACAGGGGGTTGGAGATGTGGTTCCATGGTTAGGCACCCCTGGGTTCAATCCCTGGTACCAAAAAGCAAAAAAAGGTCCTGGGGGTGCAGTTTGATGGTAAAACATCCCTGGTTTCCATTTTCAGTACCCCCCCCCCCGCCCCCCCCCCCCACACACACACACAAAAAAAACCTTGGGGTTAAAACTGTGTCACTAGGAAATTCAGAGGCATATAGTCTGATCATGGTGTGGTGCAGCCATCCCACCCTACTCTGCACCAGCCAATATAGAAACTCTGTACCTACTAGATAGCATTCACCCCTCCCTGGACCTGGAAACTCCGCCCTACTTTCTGTCTGTATGAACTTGGCTACTCTGAGTGCCTCCCATAAATGGAGTCACACAGAGTCTGTTTGTTTGTGCCTGGCTTGTTTCAGTGAGCATGTTGCCTTCAGAGCTCCTCGTGTGGTAGCATATATTAGAATGACATTCCTTTTTAAGATGTGAATACTATCCATTGGATGTACGGTAGCTCACATTTTGTGTATTACTTCCTTTTCCTTACTGTTAAAATGATTTCTTTATTCTGATACTTCCATACAATCATGAACATGTTCCTTTGACTTTCAAGGGTATATATGAAATCTGTGTGTAAAATCAAATGTATTTCTAACACCATCATGTGGAATCCTTTTTTAAATGAGCATGAAATGGTGTTCCCGTATTTCTTCACCTCCATTTTTGTCTTAGTACCAAGCTGGAGTTGGTGTCTTTAAGCCCCACTGCTTTGGCCATGATTCCACTGTGGTGGCCACACTTGATGGAGCACAGAGGTGGCCCTGGGAAGAGAGCTCTTCAGCAAGATCACTCGTGCCCAGCCTGACCCTGCCAGTGTGCTCACTCCATCCTCTTCCTTTTTCTTTCTTGACTCTATTATATTGTCTCTGGGTTTGTGGGAAAGGATTAACCCAAGCCAGTGATCAGATTTTCCTTCACCCTTTCTAGCTGACATTTGGGGTTTAAAGAGAGATCTAGATGGAGGGCATAGGCCTTTAGTCTCTGTGTGTGTGCACACACACACGTGGGCACAGACACATAGGTATATGTGTGAGTGGCTGTTTATCATCACTCTACAAGAATTCACCACAGTGAGAAACAGACTTAGTGACACAGTAAAGTGGGAAAGGGGGACCTTAGGGTTACAAAACACGAGTGGCAAAGTGCTATCATCTCTTACCTTCCTCTTTCTAAACTGCTCTTATTCTACATTACCATCTCTGTTTCCTTTCCAGCTTCCTTTGCTTTAGGTTTCTACTTCCTGAATAAGAATATAAAAAGTAGGGAACGCATTTCTTTCTGGTGTCTAAATCCCACCCATTTGCAAGATTCAGGTCACTTGTAACCAAGGAAGCCTTTCTGAAACTTTAAGTGACATTTTGTTTCAAAGTAGTATAAAGAGTAAATGAAAAAGAATTCTATAGAACTTTTTTATGACATCAAACTCAGGGGAAATCAGTTTTTCTATAGGTGACAATAGAAATCAAATTTTATTTTATTTCATCTAACATAAAATTAGGAAGAGAGCATTGAACATTTCATTAATTATACTTCTGTATCTTCATTTCTATATTTTCAAATTGTATATAATTATAAAACATTGTATATTGTGTGTATAGGTGTGTGCCACAAAAATACAATGTGTCACATCATATATATGTGATTAAACAGTAAAACGAATTGTAAAAAGAAAAATTCTGGTATTTGTTCTATTTATTGAGACTCTAGTGTGGCACGTGCCTATAATCCCAGCAGCTCCAGAGGCTAAACCAGGAGGATCATGAGTTCAAAGCCAGCCTCAGCAAAAAGCAAGGTGCTAAGCAACTCAGTAAGACCCTGTCTAAATAAAATACAAAATAGGGCTGGGGATGTGGCTCAGTGGTCAAGTGTCCCTTAGTTCAATCTCTGGCTACCCCTCCCCCAAAGTCTTTAGAATATTGATTTATTGCAGTTATATTTAAAAACTGATAACTGATTAACCATCCTTATAACTCTTAATTTTATTACTACCTTTAAAGCTTAAAAACATCCTGATTTTAATTAAACTTATAAATGTACATTCTTTAAAAAAAATATTTCCACAGAATGCCAAAAACTATGAAGGGTGTAAAGTTTTACTTGATTTGAAAGTTAACAATTATTATGTATCCTACAGGGGGAAAAAATAAAAGACTCAGGGGCCAGAGAAGAAAGATAGTTTGTTACTTATAGTAATACCAGTAGTAAAGAATTGGTGTTTTTCATGTTGGTTTCTCAAGCCCTAATTGGCATGGGGCAATGCAGAGGGCCAGGTGAAAAACCTGGGTTGCATTTTAGGAAAGGAACCCTGAGCTAAGGGAGCGTAAATCTTTTAAAGTAGGTTGTATGCATGCTATACTTTGCTCTAGGTAACATTGTCTTTCTCTACTTTGTTTTTTTTAGTGGGGCTGTAGATCAAACCCAGGACATCGTTCATGCTAGGATAAGCACTCCACCACTGCGCAATATTCAGCCCCACATTCTGAGAAGAAACTATTTGTAACCTAGATTCTAAATAACCAGCTAGGCTATTGGTCAAATATGATGTAGAAAAAAAGGCATTTTTATAAAAAGTCATAAGAAATCTTTCTCAGCAGATTAACTGGAAGACTATGCCACCAGAAGGTAAAGCCCACCAAAACTGTGATAGCAATAAAAACAACAGCATCATCATTTTGGAGTGCTTAATGTCTCCAGAAACTCTCCCAAGTGATTTACATATGTTAGCATAAGGAATCTCTATGAACACCCTACACAGAATATGTTGTCTTCCAGATGAGGAACCCAGGCATAAAGAAGTTACATAGTTTTCCCATGGTCATGTAGCTAAGTGAGCAGAAGACTTATGATTCAAACCCATGTAATCTGATACCCCAAATTTGTGCTGTTGCTTATCAAGAAAGAACCTCAATTAGAACAAATTTTAAAATAAATAAATACAAATTTAAAAAAGAACCTCAGAGAAGCTAAGTGAGTGACAGGCATCAGAGACAACCCTCCAAACAGGTCAAGAATGTGAGGGGCCCAGAGGCCAGGTACCCTGAGATCAAATAAAGCTACTGAGTTGCCAATGTTAAGAAAGAAGAACTCTACACAGAATGGCAAGGCCTCCGTCTTCAGTCTCATCTTCTTCCTGCTCCTTCTCTTGATCTGCTTCAGGTGATATGGGGGCTCCTTCCCTTGCTATCCTAAGTATCCTGAGACTGAATGTCTTTAGCCTCAAACACAGTAGTTGGTATTTTGCTCCATTCACAGTAGCCTCTGGTTCTCAGAACAATAGTCCTTGGAGTGTGGGTGAAATACAACCCAGAGTATTCACTGGGACTAGAAGCCAACTGAACAAACCTAGACCATGCTTCCTGTTGCAGAGGCACTAGGGTGTGGACCCTGATTCACCACCAGCTCTTTCTGCATGCCCATCCAGATGCAGAGATATGTGTGTATATCTTTCTAGGTATGTGTGTATGTGCAAGTGTAGTTTTCTTGTGAAAGAGTATTTCTACCATTTTCAAAAAATGGTACTGTAGGTAGAATTTTGCTATATTAATTTATAATTAGAAGTATACTGTTCTTACTCTTATATTACTTTTCCTTTAATTATTAACAAAGGAATTAAGGAAAATGTAGCCTGAACTACATGTAGCTCATTTCTTTAAACTTTTTTTTTTTAATTTTCATTTTCTTCTCTATATAGTGGTGTTTTCCAAATTAACTTACTAATTTTGTAAGTTTATGGTACTGGGATGGATATGAGTTGTTAACGTCTGGTTCATTTTGAAATACAGAAGTATATGCTAGTCATATCTAATAGATTTTATTTTAAAATGTCACTATAGCTTTTCTTTTTTTATGTTGTAGGTCTTCTCGTGTTCTTGCTTATTTCAAACTGGAATCTAGATCTGATAATTAGTGGTTTGGAAACTTTGTACATGCATCTGCTCATGCAGTTATCACTGTGAAAATAGTTTTGCACTAGGTTATGACCTTTACCCCTACTTTATTCTCCCATCTGAATCTTACTACCTTGAGTTGTTGCACACAAAGAACATTTGGTGGTGGAATAAAATTCAAAAAGGGCCCTTTAACTTGCAGCAGCAAAGTAATCTAAAACATGGTGCCACAGCTAACTATATGATGCTGGGCACTCTAACCCTTTCCAACCCATCATTCCTGTTGTTCTATTGCTCCTAATCTGTTTTATAAAAATCTCTCTCTCTCTCTCTCTCTCTCTCTCTCTCTCTCTCTCTCTCTCTCTCTCTCTCTCCTGGCCTGGCCCTAGGGATGGAAACCAGTATCTTGAACATAGTTTTCTCAAATTTAGATTGATAGTTTTTACATTATAAAAACCCTGATGTTCTTAGCTAAACCATGGGGTACATTATAATTGCTTTTTCCCCCCCATTATTGCATGACTCTGCTTTCCTTTGGAGTCCAAAATTATCTTCAAATTATCTTTCTAGTCCAAAGCTATTGCTTCATTTGCTTTGTTTTCAAGGTAGTTTATTACAAATTCAACCCTAAAATTCTGCCCATTTTTAAAATCAGTTTTCGGCATGTTGATTTCCATCAGTTATCCCATTAGTTTTACCTTCTTGAGGGCATCACTCCTAGAGCTTCTGGACCTGCTCTGGTCTGCTGTGGTTCTCCTTGGTTTCTTACGTGTTCAGCCTAGAATGTCCCTTCCCTGTGGTCCTGGGGGTTCCCTTTTCTTTCCTGGTGTGCTAGATCCATTTTTTGATTCTTACTATGACTTCCCCATTCTTGGTTAATGCTTAAGGTTTTTTGTTGGTGGTAGGGTGGTATTTATGTTTTGTTTTGTTTTCAGTGCTGGGGATCATACCTGGAGTCCTGCACATGTTAAACAAGCACTCTACCTCTGAGCTACATCTTCCTCATCCCAATGATGAGGCATGTTCTCTAGTAGCTTGCTGAGAAAAGGTGCATAAGGACATTTTGAGACTTTGCCAGCCAGCAAATGTTTTTATTTTACACTTATATTGATTGGCAGCTCATCCGAGTATAAGAATTCTGAGCTGGAATTTGGTTTTCATGAGCACTTTGAAGGAATTGCTCTATTGTCTTTTGTTTTTTGTAGTTGGATTTGTAAGGTATGAAGACATTCTGCCTCTGAGTTCATTTTATGTGGCTTAGTTTGACCCACTCTCTGGAAGCTTGTGTGATAGTCTTTTTTTCCCAGTATTCTGTTATTTCATGACCGATTAATCAATGTATCTTGGTATGGGTCTGATTTTATCCATTGTACTGGGACTTCAGGGGATTTTGCAATTCCTTCATTTTTGGAAGTATTCTCAAATTATTTCATCAATGGTTTCCACCCCTGCTTGTGTGTGTGTGTGTGTGTGTGCATGTGTGTGTGGTGTGTGTATGGTACTACCAGGCATGGAACCCAAGGAGACTCTACCACTGAACTATATGTCCACCCCTTTTTCATTTTTTATTTTGAGACATATCTCACTAAACTGATCAAAAATTTGCAGTCCTCCTACTCAGCCTCCTGAGTGACTAGGATTACAGTGTGTGCCACCATACCCAGCTATCTATTTTTATTGAAAGCATTATCTGACTATATTATGAATAGTTTTCTTCTCCCCAAACAGCCCACTTCCTTTGAACTTTAAGGTACTCCCAGGGTAAACAACACAGTTATTTTTTCTCTTGGCTTAGTTGGATTTCCCAGTAAATGAAACTCCTTCCTTGGCTTGACATGTTTCTGAGAACTGAGAGGGGCAGACTGGTTAGGAATGGGGAAGATGTTGTGCCTGTGATCCTGTTTGCTGGATGGGAATCCTGCCTTCCCTGGTGCCTGGTATGCCCCAGCCTGGGGACCTCTGCCAGGCTTGAGGTGGAGACCCACCTGCGCTGTAAACAGCTGCCAAGTCTCCCTTCAGAGCTGCAGGGTCTCTGGTTCCTGAGCCCTTTGAAGATCCTGTAGTGTAATTGGAGCTGGTTCCTCCAGTCAGGCAGGGATTCATGGGTCTGCTTAACCAGTTACTTCTCACCTTTTACTACTCCAATTCTGTTTTCTGCCTCCTCTCTCTCCCCCCAGGGTCATTGCCTGCCTTCACATTCCATCAAGTACTCAAAAGCACCCTTTCCTTGACCCAGAGGTTGTTAGTTTTGTGTTCAAACACTTGTAGCGACTCTGTGGTCACCAGAGGAGCTCTTGATGTTTTTTTTTATGGTCCTCTTCCTTGACCTGCTCTCCTAGTTATTAGAAGTATAAAAGAACAGAATCTGTTTTCTTATTTTTAGAACTTAGTATCCTTATACTTCCTCGTTTTAGTTTTTTAAAGTCACAGATGAAGGGTCATTGCTTGTAGGTGCCGAATTTTCTTTGCATGGAGAATTATTTTGTTCCATTCCTTCCTAGGTAGTGTTTTCTAGTTAAACTAAAAATTTTTGGATGACTGAAGGTGCATTAAAATACTATATACCATGTGCAAGTTTTATTTCTCTTGAAACTTCTTTTCATCCTGGAATCCTTTCTGTGTGAAATTGTGTTTTCCCATTTCTTAGCCAATTTTTATGTGGGCAAATGTTCTAGGTGCTGAAAGTATGTTAATGGTTAATTAAAATTTCTTTTAATGATTTCCCTTCTGAATTTACCATGGTGGTAAATATATAAAATCAAAACATCTCTCATTAGATTGTGTGTTTGTCCTTTAAGTCAAATAGGAAAAGAAAATTGTTACAAAGAAATTAACTTTTGTACTGTTGTATGTTTTACTTACTTATATACCTCTACTGCTGCTTTTTATTTCTTCCTGTGGATTTGAGTTACCATCCAGCATCTTTTCATTTTAGTTTAAAGGACTCCATTTAGTACTTTTAGGAGGGTATTTCTGTTGGTGAATTCTCTTAGTTTTGTCTATTTAGGAGTGTATTACTTTCTCATTTTTTTGAATGATTTTGCTAATTATAGAATTTACAATTGATAGTCTTTTTCTTTCTGCATATTGAATATAACATCCACTATCTTCTGGTACCCATTGTTTTTTATTTGAAGTTGTTAGTGATTTTTCAGGACCCATGGAATAATCATTTTATATTTTCAAGATTCTTTGTTTTTCAACAGTTTGATTATGAAGAGCCTACGTAAAGGTGTTTTTGAGATTGTACTCTTTGGATCTCATTGAACTAGGATTTGTGATTTTATTTATTTTTTATTTTTTAAAGTACTAGGGATTGAACCCAGGGGCATTCTATGTCTCCAGCCCCTTTGCTTTAATCTTTTATTCTGAGATGGTCTAGATAAGTTGCTGTAGCTGGTCCCAAACTTTTGATCGTCTTGTCTCAGCCTCCAAATTTCTGGGATTGCAGGTGTACACCACCACGCCCAGCTGCAAATTAGTTTTTATTTGGTTTTAGTAGACTATTTTTTTCAGCAGTTTAGGTGTACTGAAAAATTTCATAGAAAGGACAGAGTTCCTACATACCCCCTCACTCTGTTTCCCCTATTATTAGCATCTTGCATTAGTATGGTATGTTTGTTAGAATTGAATCTGTATTTCTACTTTAAAAAAAAAATAGAAATACAGTGCTGGGGATTGAGTCCAGGAATTTGCATAGGCTAGGAAAGCATTCTGAGTTGCACCCTCAGGCTCCTTTGTGCATTATTATCAGTGTGTGTGTGTGTGTGTGTGTGTGTGTTGTGGGGATTAGATCTATGGCCTTGTACATGCTAGGCAAGTGCTTTACCACTGAGCTATATACCCAGCCCTAATCACTTAACTACTGATAATTCTCATTGACAATTCACTCTGTGTTTTATTCTGTGGGTTTTGACAAATGTGTAACATCAGTTAGCCACCATTTCAGTATCATACAGAATAGCTTCATTGCCCTAAAAACTGACCTGTGCCCTACCTATTAATCACTTCCTCCTTTCCCCTCCAAAACTGTAACAGACACAGATCTTGTTAATGTCTCTGTAGTGTTGACTTTTCTAGAATGTCATATGATTGAAATCATATAGAGTATGTAATCTTTTCAGACTGGCTTCTTTCACATAGCAACATGTATTCAAAGTTCCTCATATCTTTTGTGGCTAAATAGCTCATTTCCTTTTATCATTAGGTGGATGTATCCCAAATTGTTTATTCATTCACCTCCTGAAGGATATCTTGGTTACTTCAAAAATTTGGCAAGTATGAACAAAGTTGCTAAAAACATGCATATGTAGGTTTGTGTGTACATATCCATTTATAACTCATCTTGGGTAAGTACCAGGACTTTGATTGCTAGATTGAATGGTTAATCTACTCTTAGCTTTGTGAGAAACTGCCAAAATGCCTGCCAAACCAGCTATACCATTTTGCATATGTGGACTTCTTCAAGCTATTTGGATGTACAGATGAGTATTTTTAAAGTCAGATTTGGAAAGTTTTTAGTCATTATTCAGATATTCTTTCTGCCCCCGCCCCTCTTCCCTCTTCTCTACTCTCCTTCCTGGACTCTAATTGCTATTTGTTGGTCTGCTTGATGGTGTCTCAGTTCTCTGAGGCATTGTTTACTTTTTTTACTTTTTTGTTGTTGTTGTTGCTCCTCAGACTATATATATTCTCAGTTGGCCTGTCTTAAATTTCACTGAATTTTCTTCTGTCATTTCAAACTTGCTGTTGGAACTCCACAGCCAGCTTTTTCAGTCAGTTATTTTAACTGTGCATTTCCAGACTTCTGTTGGCTCTGTTTTGTAAATTCCCTTTACTAAAGTTCTCAGCTGGTTAAATGTCATTCTGAGTCTTTGTTTAGTTAAATCCAGTGCCTGGGCTTCCTTGGGGATCAGTTTTATTGACTATTTCTCCCCTTATATGTGGGTTGAACTTTTGTGGGTTTTTTGTTTTGTTTTGTTTTTTGCATACCTTGTAATATTTTTGCTGAAACTGGACATTTTATAATATGTCAATTTTAGCAAGCAGACCTCTACTCTTACCCTGCCCAGGACTTGTTGTGTTTGTTTAGTGACTTTTTGGATGAGTTTTTCTATATTTATAGTTTGAGGCCCCTGTAAGGCTCTGCTGTAGCTTCATGTTCTGCTAAGGATTGGGCAGGAATTGCTTAGGGGCACATTGTTGTTTCTTGTTTTGATGTTTTAGTGATGGAAATTCCTTATTTTACCAGAATTGTTTGCTTTCTAATAGTTAAGGTAGTTGGAAGAAAATGAGACAAGCAGCTTATTCAATTACAGGATTGTCATTAATATGCCAGTGAGCATTGGGAAGTTTCACAGTGAGGGTGGGATATGTTGGATTTCCAATCATCTTGAACATTAAACTGTCCCTTGTCACACATTTTGGGAAATGTTGCTAGAGCTTCCTTTCAAAATGCTCAGCCTATGGCTGGAGTTGTAACTTAGTGGTAAAGCACTTATTTAGCATGCAAAATCCCCAGGTTCGATCCCCTAACACTTCAGGTGTTGGGGGGAGATCTAAATGTCAGTATGTTTTCACACCTTTACCAACCACAACCTTAGCATTAGGAAAATACAATTATAGAGAAGCAAATTTTAAAAGATAGAAATCTGCCATAATTTTGAGGGGAAAAAAAGTACATCTATACAAAGAGAACCAGCATGCTTTCTTGTGTGCTGCAAGTACACATATAGTTATATCCCTTCATGCATTTCCCTTTTCATTTCACAGACTTTTAAAAAAGCTTCAAGGGACATATTACCATCACTGGACGCCTGATTCACTGAAGAAAACTGGCAGTGAGAGGTACTCTGAAGGGGTGCAGGATGTTACCAAGAATCTCAGCACTTATTGATCCACACTTTCCTTAGTTCTCAATGGTAAAAAGTCTGAATACCTTTCTTAACATTATTCTAAACTAATAATGGCCAACTGTTTATTTTCATTTGTATTATTGATCTTCACAATTGACTTCCTAATGAAATATTTAAAGTATCAGTGTTAATTCTGCTGTTTAAAACTCATTTCAAATCTCTTTAAATCTAGTATGGTCAGAACTAATGGTATTTGATCTTCTTTTTCAGAATAGCACCTATTAGTTATAGAACCAATTGTCAAGTTATAAAGTTGTTTTTAAAAAATGAAATAATACTTGAATTTTTTAAAGCATTTTATATAGTAAAAATTAGAAAGTAGACAAAAGTTCTGTCATATACAGCTCTTGTTTTTCTGAGGGCTTAATAATTATAATTAGTATTATAATTATAATTAGTATTAATTAGTATAATTACTCAGTTTAGGAAATTCAGGCTGTATCTTCATATAGTGCCTGACATGGAACTAAGATTAAATGTAGGGTCACCCAAACACAGTCCCAAATCTGGTCTGGTTTTAGCTGAGCCCTTTGGTTCAGTTTGAAAACTCAGTTTACTTTCCCTTCTTTCAAAGATCCTTTGAAGTCCCTATCATTCCTGAACTTCTAAGTGTAGCCCTAATCCGAAATCAGGAAAAAGCCAAGTGGATATCTGATCTCTTCAGATCTTATGGCTGCTGATGCCACGTGGTGGACTTTAATAGATGTCAGGAAGAACTGAAATTAGTGTAACCATTTCAAGAAGAGGGTGTGCTAGCTTGTTTGGTGGTGCATGCTGGTAATCGAGTGGCTCAGGAGGCTGAGGCAAGAGGATCGTGAGTTCAAAGCCAGCCTCAGTAACTTAGTGAGGCCCTGTCTCTAAATAAAATATAATATAAAAAAGAGCTGGAGATGTGGCTCAGTGGTTCAATCCCCAGTGCCAAAAAAAAAAAAAAAAAAAGAGAGAGAGAGAGAGAGAGAGAGAAGGTGTGCTAATTCTTACAATTGGCTTACTTTCAAAAACTTGCCCAGTGTGGACAGTTCAACAGGTAGATCGTCCACTATGTTTTGCACTTCAGTGTACCTGAGAGGTAAAGTGTTTATTGTGGAATATTTTAGAACATTAGGCCTGGGTGGGGTTGTTAGGTTTTTCCTCCTCCAACTTGTGGTTTTAATACTGGAGACTGTGGGTTTCCTGTAAAACTCCCTTTTTGCTGATTAACCCACTTTTGTTTTTGTTTTGTTACAGCCTCATAACAAATAGCACGGTTCTTGAGTTCTATATTTATAAAGATCATTTCTGTTTTTCTTTTAGTGCTGTTGGTTACTTTCAAGATGCCTTTGTACTTCTGGTAAATTCAAACTGGCAACTCTTAAGGCCACGCTGGACAGAAAGTCAGAAGAAAGATCATTGGTGCTGGAAGCCTAGAAGATCACTTAGAGGAAAATCTCGGACTGTCATTTGAAATGCTGAGGAATTTATGGCGGAGGAGACTTTTTTCTTGTCCCACTAAATACTATTTTATGTTTCTTATTTTTTCCCTAATAACTTTCTCTGTTGTAAGGATTCATCAGAAGCCTGAATTTGTAAGTGTCAGACACCTGGAGCTTGTTGGAGATAATCCTAGTAATAATATTAATTGCACCAAAATTTTGCAGGGTGATGCAAATGAAATCCAGAAGGTAAAGCTTGAGATGCTAACAGTGAAATTTAGAAAACGTCCTCGGTGGACACCATCTGACTATATAAACATGACCAGTGACTGCCCTTCATTCATTAAGATGCGTAAATATATTGTAGAACCTCTTAGTAAAGAAGAGGAAAGCTTCCCAATTGCATACTCCATAGTGGTTCATCACAAAATTGAAATGCTTGACAGGCTCCTGAGAGCCATCTATATGCCTCAGAATTTCTACTGCATTCATGTAGACAAAAAATCAGAGGACTCCTTTATAGCAGCGGTAATGGGCATCGCATCCTGTTTCAGTAACGTCTTTGTGGCCAGTCAGTTGGAGAATGTAATTTATGCATCCTGGAGTCGGGTTCAGGCCGATCTCAACTGCATGAAGGACCTCTACAGAATGAGTGCCAATTGGAAGTACTTGATCAATCTTTGTGGGTTAGATTTTCCTACTAAAACCAACCTGGAAATTGTCAGGAAGCTCAAGTCATTCATGGGTGAAAACAACCTGGAAACGGAAAAGATGCCATCTAATAAAGAAGAAAGGTGGAAGAAGCATCATGTGGTCATTAACGGAAAGTTGACTAATACGGGGACTGTCAAAGTGCATCCTCCACTCAAAACACCTCTGTTTTCGGGCAGTGCCTATTTTGTGGTCAGTAGGGAGTACGTGAGGTATGTGCTAGAGAATGAAAACATTCAAAAATT
Organism: Marmota monax; assembly: GCF_021218885.2. NCBI lineage: Eukaryota > Metazoa > Chordata > Mammalia > Rodentia > Sciuridae > Marmota > Marmota monax. The sequence continues at coordinate 789,683 of NW_026693595.1, read as the reverse complement.
CATGGAGTGGGCACAAGACACGTACAGCCCAGATGAGTATCTCTGGGCCACTATTCAGAGGATCCCTGAGGTCCCAGGCTCCCTGTCCTTAAGCCACAAGTATGACTTGTCTGACATGCAGTCAGTTGCCAGGTTTGTCAAGTGGCAGTACTTTGAAGGTGACGTTGCCCAGGGTGCACCTTACCCACCCTGCAACGGGGTCCATGTGCGCTCAGTGTGTGTTTTCGGAGCTGGCGACTTGAACTGGATACTACGTAAGCACCACTTTTTTGCCAATAAGTTTGACCTGGACGTCGATCTCTTTGCTGTTCAGTGTTTGGATGAGCATCTGAGGCATAAAGCCCTGGAGATGTTAGAACACTGACCACTGAAGGCAAATTTTAGGAACAATAAGAAAAATACTCAAAACATACCCCCATCTGCTTTCTCTGCCTTGACAATAAGAAGGATTATATGGTGTCCTCTTTGGGGTGAGGATTCTCCTATAGTATCTAGAGTCAACATGAGGGGGGCACTTAAAGTGACTGGGGGCTGGATACGGTGACAAGGCATTGTGGAGGCGAGACCAGAATGGGGCTGGGAGAGAGGCCAATGTAGGAATCAGCCTCAGGGATTGTTAAAGAGCTCAGGGACTTAACAAAACGAGATTTGACTTGTGCCAAAATTATTTTAAGGATTTTAAATATAACAATTTTCCTGATATGAAGAAATTTATAGCAATAATCAATCAAGAATATAAATTTATCTCAGATATTATATTTGTTGGAATAAAAATTTGATTTTACTTTAAATGATTCTTGTAAACATTTTACTTTCTGCTCTAAAATTATACTGTGTGGTGTGTCTGTAGTCCATCTTAAATAGGTTTGATTTAACATTATTATTTCTGACTTATTTTTGCTTATAACAACGCACATATATTTTTAAAAGCAAAAAAAAAAAAAAACGACAATTTCTATGCATCACTTGGATTATTAAGTTATTCAAGGCATCAGCAGGGTAACAGTGCTGCACCCCTGTCATCCTAGCTACTCAGGAGGCTGAGGTAGGAGGATTGCTGGAGCCCAGGAGTTTGGGACCAGCCTGGGCAACATAGTGCGATTGTCAAGGAAGGGAGGAAAGAAGGAAATTCAGGGTTTTGTTGTTGTTTGTTGTGTTTTATCTATTGTTTCTACAAAGAGTAATGCTTAATTTTCCCCAATATTTCTCTCTGTACTCTTCCCTACTAATTTCCCCAGACTCTCTATCAAGCTGTGCAAATTGTTAGAGCCCTTATATTGCTCTCTTGGTTCTCTGATGTGATCTGATTGCCAGTAATTATTAAATTATTACTAAGAACTTGGAAAAGGTAAAGCAGATCTGGGATGGATGGAGGAGAAGGAATCTAGGCTGTTTTGCAGGCACATGATCAGATTTTTTGTTTGTTTGTTTGTTTTTTTAGAGAGAGATTTAGTTTTTGGTGGACACAACTTCTTTATTTTATTTTTTTTTATTTTTATGTGGTGCTGAGGATCGAACCCAGCGCCCCACACATGCCAGGCGAGCGCCCCACACATGCCAGGCGAGCGCCCCACACATGCCAGGCGAGCGCACTACCGCTTGAGCCACATCCCCAGCCCCATGATCAGATTTTTAAGCTCCAGCAATTTACACTGTCCCCAGAAATTAAGACTTTTTTTACTCATTGGATCCACTTATATCCAGGTCCACAAGGTGGTTGTATCCTAAGGTCATCTGTGCTCTGAGAAGATCTGGCCCTGACCTTGGCTCTCTGTGTTGTATGTTTGTTGACTGTTCCTTAGCCTGGTAGTTTTAAGCATCCCCCTCTCAGGCCTCAGTGAGGAGAGAAGAGGTCTGCTATTTGTTCCACAAAGGCCTATTGGAAGGCCTGGGAAGGGACTTCAAGTTTCAGACAGATGTTTTGATTGTTGGTATTATTTATAGCATATGGTTTTTACTCTCTCCATTTTCACCAAAATAGTGAATTGGGGGTTACTACAGATGATTTGGGGTTACTAGAGTGCTGTCTTGCATCTCCTAGTAAATGATTAAAAAAAAATTATAGTACTTTGCTAAGTTAATACTGTTCAGCCAAAGATCTAATAGTATAATTGTGACGGCTTGTCATTGAACATTAGACTTTAAACAAGAATCAGGAGAATCGCAAGTTTGAGGCCTGCCTGCACACTTCCCTGTCGAAAAGCTGGGAGCAGTAGCTCACACTTGTAATCCCCGCAACTCTAGAGGCAGGAGGATTGCAAGTTCAAAGCTATTTAGCAAAGCCCTAAGCAACTTAGTGAGACCCTGTTTCTAAATAAAAAGGGCTGGGGGCTGGGGATATAGCTCAGTTTGTAGAATGCACAAGGCCCTAGGTTCAATCCCCAGCACCAAACACAAAATAATAATAATAATAAAAAAATAAATAAAAATAAAAAAGGCTGGGGATTTAGCTCAGAGGGTAAGCTCCCCTGGGTTCAATTCCTGGTACTAAATAAATAAAGGGCTAGAGATGTAGCTAAGCACAGCTGAGGGAAAAGGGAAACCCACCCAAATAGTTTGTTTTGAATATCATCATGAATGCTTTGTTAACCCCTTTTACCCCTTTGAGTGAGCCCCATTTTGGATGCAACACATTCTAGAAAGTGGTAAAATTGATAGGTTTCATATCTTTCTATTAACTTGAATACATATCATTTAAAACCTGTTATAAAATTTATTATTATTATCACTTTTTTTTTTAGTGCTAAAGTAACAACCCAGAGCTTCATACATGCTGGACAGGCAAACACTGAATCATTGAGCTATGTTGCTAACCCCATATTTCATTAATACATACTTTTTAATGTTAGGGGCTTGTCATTAGAATACTGACTTAATTGTTTTGATACATTAGAACCCAAACGAATGGTGCATGCCTGTAATCCTAGCTACTTGAGAGGATAAGGTGTTAGGTGAGTTCAGGACACCAAGATGGCAGAGGAAGGGTATAAGAAGGATGCCACTGGAGGACCAGACAGTGATACAGGGAAAGGAGTCATGTCCCTGTTTACAATAAGCCATTACCATGATAACTCCTGCCACTGAGGACTTATCACCATAACAACACAGATTCAGTATTTTAAAATGACCAATGGGGGTAAAGTGGGCAATATTCTAATCAGGTATCATAACGTTAAGTAAGGTCGTCAATCAGGTCTACAAAGGAAACACAACACATCAGTTCAGCATATAAAACACTAATTCCCAGCCATGGGGCCTTGAGTCTCTCTCATTTGCTTGGCTCACTCCACTCTCGTACAAAGTGCTACCTCCATCTTCACCATCAATAAACCTGCGCTTAGTCTGTGACTTGTGTGTGTCTTGTTCAGTTCTTTGTTCAGGACACCAAGGACTTGGATCCTAACTAGACACACTGAGGATAACAGAGGCAGGAGGATCATAGGTTAAAGGCAGCCTCCACAGCTTAGCCAGGCCCTGACTCAAAAAGGGCTGGGGATGTAGCTCAGTGGCAAAGCATGCCTGGGTGCGAGTCCCAGCAGGAAGAGTGAGTGATCTTAATGGGAATATGTCACTATTCATCCTGGCAGCAAACTACAAAATTTATAGACAAACTGAAGATGTGTGGGACCTAGATGAAGAAAACGGAAGACCCACATAAATGGAAAATGCACTGTGCTCTTAGCTGATAAAATTAAATATTTTAAAAATATCCTGTTTTTCCAAATTGGTTCATTGGTAAATGCAAGTCCACTTGTTTTCTCAATGGGTTGATAAAATTAGCTAAATTTCCTCTGAAACAAAAATAAAATTGCAAGAATACCTAGGAATATGAACCAGAAATAAAGCCTTGGAATACTATATGTAAAGCCATATTTTAAAGGTATAAATATTAAAATATACTATTAGTGCACATTAAACTCTCAGACTGATGCCATAGTGACTGGAAATACATGATACTATAATGAAGTATTTCAAAGAAACAGGAAAGAAAAGGTAATTTTGGAGAATATAAGATTATAATGTCATAATGTACACCAAAGTTCAGATGGATTGAAAATGAAAATGAGCTAGAAGGACATATTAGTGACTATCTGGATGTGATGGAATTTTCCAAATAAAAGCAATGGAAAGATTAAACAGACTAGAGATTTAACTAAGGGTATGTATCTTCTGATTATGAAAAAACAAAAGGTAATTGAGATTGGGAAAGTTGCCAATCAATTTTTTTTAAAGAGGCTTATTATTTTAATATGGAAATGATTTATTCTGATTTTTTAAAAACATTTTTATTGAGAGATTCACATAACACACATTTCACCCATTGGAAGTGTATACCTCAATGGTTTTTAGTATAACCATCACCACAATCAATTCTAGAAACTTTTCACCCCAAAAGAAACCTTATGCCCTTTAGCAGTCACTCTCCATAAACCCCTCATACTAATATGTGTGTCTGTGTGTGTGTAGATATACACACATATATTAGTATGAAAAATATATATGTATATATTTGGTACCAGGGGTGCTTAACAAATGAGTCACATCCCTAGTTCTCTTTATGTTTTATTTTGAGATAGGGTCTCACTAAGATGCTTAAGGTCTCACTAAAATTAGCTGAGGCTGGCCTTGAACTTGCAATCTTCCTGCCTCCGCTTCCCAAGTCTTTGGGATTACAGGTGTATGCTACCATGCACAGGTCTAATATGTATTTTTAAAGCATTAAGATGCCAAATGAAAAATGAAAAAAGGTTATAATGATTCACAAAGGTGAAGTAAAGTAAATATTAATGTCTAATATGAAAAATGTCCATATCTTTAGTATCTAGCAGTACTAAAGGCCTTATACTATATAAGATACCCATTTAATTGTACATCTTATATGGAACAAATCTTTCTCTACAGTAGTCCCAATAATTGAACCAATCCTGTGGGCCACTGTTAATCAGACTTTAAGATCTCAGGATGCTTAGATTGGTAGCAATTTTACCTATAGCTCCTGAGAATGTATGTGACTTTTATTTTCTTATGCTGGTAAATGTTAAATCAATAAAAATATCCCAAATTAAAACAATTTAATTTTTGGATATCAGATTAGCAGTTCGGGTGCTAGACAACAATACTTAGGACACCGTGCGGAGGCTGCAGATAATATAATTGTTTGGAAAAATATATATCCAATAAAAAGGAGCATTTGGAATTTTCCTGAAATCACATCCCAATATTTAGAGAGTCCTTCCCTCAAACTCCCTGAAATTGTTGCTTGCCAAATATGCATTTTGAGACTTTTCCACATATGGTTTGCCTTAGAAGTCCTATTCTCCACACCCCCAGCCTTCATTTGGAGGAGGAAAGAGCCCTGCCTTCACTCCTCTTTTACCCACACAAATGTTTTGGATTTAAACTTCAGTGCTCAGCAGTGTTTCAAGGCCTTATACTCCAGGCAACTCTATAAGATATCGCAATTGCACATCTCAGGCGGAGAGTGCTAGTTTCAGCAGTAGCCCAGAAAACTTGGATCAATTTTATGGGCCACTGTCAATCTGCCTTAAACCCCAGCATGCTTATATTGGTAGCAATTTTGCCTGTATAGAATTTCGTCTTCTTCCTTCAGATAAATGTTAATCCAATTGCTTGGTTGATGAGGATGGTCTGGCTCTTTGAGCTGTATGCCAGTGGGAAACAGATGTTTGCTTTCAGCAGGACTCAAAAATACCCTTATTCCTCTGGAGCATCCATCTGAACATTCGAACGTGGGAGTAACTTGGATGAGCAATATTAGTGCAGGAGGAGGACCTTGTTTAACTACAGAATTTTGGGCATTTCATATGAAAGCTCATTGACCTTTAAGATTAGCTAAGAAACAGAAACCAGCGTGTTTTTTTTTTTTTTAATGCTTAAAAAAATCTGCAGAACATGGATACTATTCATTGCTGGCTTAGATGTTTCTAGGTACTTATTTTTCCTTATTTAGAGAATACTTTTTTTTAGTTTCTCTAATCAAAATCATTTAGATAAGACCTTACATGTTGAATACAGTGCTTTACCCCCATACAAATGGGAAAAAAAAATAAGTCAAGTTTCTATACCAGCATGACTATTCCTTTCTGTACGGTGCCAATTCATCATGGTGAACTGGGACACCTTTTCCAAAGTTGACAGCACAGTTAAAAGTTCCAAGAATTCAAATTTATAGTGTGTGTGTGTATACTCCAATAATAGAGGTTTATTATGTATCAATAGCAGCAACATCTTTTCTGGATTCTGCAGTCATCTGAACAAAATTGTAGAGATATCTAGCACATTTCATTTCAAAAAGGAAGCAAAACAAAAAGTAAAAAGCAAAACCTTTCTTAGAAAACAGAAAAGTTCTGTTATTGTTGGGATTTAGTAGGTATTTATAATATACTTTCTTTGTCATTAGACACATTAGCAAACTCTTCCTGGCCCAGTTAGAATTCCCTTATTTGACATGATTCAAAAGAAGTGTTTTCTCTCAGGGGAAGCTTTCCCTGCCCCTCGGCTTGAAGAATGTCCATTTAAATATATTCTATGAAGTCTATTGAGTGAATAATGACAACTGGCATTTATTGAGCATTTCCTTTCTGCGTGTTCTAAGCGCTTTACACCTATTACCTCCTTTCACTCCAGAACCACCTACTATTTGGGTTAATATTGGCCCAAATTACAAAAAAGTTTTTAAAAAAGGCATGAATCTATAACAAATGGCATGCTTATCTCTAACTATCTGCATTCTACTGTCTCAGTTACCCATTTCCTTCCCCAAACCCTGCTCTATTTTGAGAGCAGCACTTTTTCCCTGTGGTATTTGTTTTGGTTTGAGTTTTGGTACTGGGAATTGAATCCAGGGGCATATTACCACTGAGCTACACCCCCAGCCCTTTTTAGTTTTAATTTTGATACAGGATTTCACTAAGTGCTAAGGCTGGCCTTGAACCTAGATCCTCCTGTTTCAGCTTCTGGAGTCACTGGGATTTCATTCTGAAGCCTCCCAGCCCAGCACACAGCAACACTTTTATGTGGGGCCAGTGGTACTCAAGCATGCATGCCCTACATCGTTAGCCACTTAGGCAAGAAACTTCAGGGGCAAATGCCTACGTTAACACAACTTCAAAGTGTCCTTTGTTTCAGCTAAAATTTTTGGAGAAACATGAAGAACCAGCTAAGGTCACCCAGTCACTCTGACTTGATCTTTTAGGCACCTAGAGTAAATTTGGCCCACTATAACATTGAGCTGAGCATGCTCAGGAATGTTCAATCACCATCTTTCCTTTCTGAACCTGTACTCTATGACCTTGAGCAGAGCATACCCAGAAATGTGCCTGCCCCTTCATGTATGTGAAATGTACAGTCTCACCAAATAAAATCTCATGCTTCCTTTCCTCAGAGAGTGTATGAGCTTGCAATACTCCCAGTGGTCTCCTTACTACAGTAAATCTTCCTCCATTCATTTATCTCCTGGTATTGTTTCTATTACCAGAACGCTAGGCCTGAAGCCCTGTTCATAGGGACCAGGAACCCAACAAATCAGGTCTGGCCACTTACCCCAAACAACAAATGGAAAAAGTAATAATGAAAAATAGGAAAGGAATCTTTTTATCAGTGTAGCTATACTTAGAGGACAAGGGGACCCATGTTCTTAGCCCTGTCTTCACAGGGCTCACAAGGACTTCCATGTTTTATAAGGAGAGAGTTGGAGATGTGGTAGAGGTAGAGGCTTGCCTGGCATGCAGGAGGCCCAGGGTTCAATCCCCAGCATTATCAAAAGAAAAAAAAGAGAGGGGAATGAGGGTAAGGGTTGGAGGTTTGCATAGCTGGAGACTTTGTGCAGCTGCCAAAGCAGATGATCTGGACTGGGAGTGGTTGTCCTTCATTATCTCCATATTGGTCAGGGGGACTTTGTCATGATCATGATAAGGAAGTTGCTGTTGCCTGGGGGACAGTTTTGACCCATCACAAGACATATATTTATCTGATCTGTTATTCCTGGAATGCAGGGTGACTCAGAGCAAAGGAAACAGTGAGGCAGCAATGCAGGAAAAAATGAAGAGTTCAAGTCTTTGCTACATTTTTGGGCTTTGCACTCACCAAGATGTGAACCCATTGTTTGTCTGCATTGCCACTGACCTACATCTCCAGCCAGCACTTCTTTTTCTGAACAGCAAATGAATTGAGAAATTAAAGGGGTGGAAATAAAAATAATTAATTCATGAGTTACTGAAATCAACACCAAAAGAGTGTGTGGAGATTGGGGAGAAAGCAGAAGTAAGATCAGCACCTATATGAGGAGTGCAGGCCAAGGGGAGGGTCCTGAGAAATGCTAACATTAATCCTCTTCAAGAAGATCAGAGGAGTGGCAAGTGTAAAAATCTTCGGGGAAGTAATGCTGTCTGTCTTAACACTGGATGAAAACATAGGAGGACTTAAGTTGGAAGTGTTTTTGCATAAAATATTTGCAGGTATCAATCCCCAATTTCCAGAGACAATTTTTATTTTAAATATACTCTCTTAACAATGGAAGGCTGACCCTGGGAATGTGAGGAACCACCTATGACTTGTGAGGCCCCTGTGGGGCTGGTTTTTGTGTTGCTGAGTGAATTGTGCAAACTGATGGTATTTGCCAAGGAATGTGAGGGGAGGAGAAACCTCCCATCTGGAAAGACCTGAAAAGACTGTTAGGAGCAGGGAGGTAGACAAATGAAAGCTATACCTGCCCCCAGGTTGTTGAAATAAGGTATAACTGACAAACAAAAATTGTACATAATTAAAGTGAACAACATGGCATTTTAAAATATGTCAGAAAGTGATTGCCACAGTCAAACTAATTAACATATTAATCTCCTCACTCACACATACCTTTGTGTATATGTGTGTGAACACTGGAAATCTACTCAGCAAATTTCAGTTCACAATACATTGTAAACCAAAGTTATGCTCTGCATTTCTTCTCCAGAACCGAAAATTTGTGCCCTTTGACTACCCTGCCATTTCCCTCAGTCCCTAGCAACCAACTTTCAACTCTGTTTCTGAGTCTGACCTCTTTAGGTTCCACATATTACTATCATGCAGTGTTTGTCTTTCTGTGTTCACATTATTTCATTTAGCATAATGTTCTCTAGGTTAATGCATGTTACAAATGGCAAATTTCCATCTTTTTAATGGCTGAGTAGTACTACACACACACACCATATTTAGTTTTCCATTCATATGGTGTTGAATACTTTGGTTGACTCCATGTCTTGGCTATTGTAAGGAATGCTGTGGTGAGCATAGAAGTGCAGATATTTCTTTGAGACAATGATTCTGTTATGGTCTAGGGGTCCTGGGTTTATTGTCTCCATTCAGCAAAGAATTGAAGAACAGGACACAGAGATAGACAGCCAGAAAACAGATTTATTGCAAGCGATTGCAACAGACCTCTCCAAAGAGAAGGGGCCCAGGAGCCAGAGTCCATTAGAGAAGTTTTGAATTGTCCTTTTTATGGCCTCTGGAATCCCTCCTCTTCTTGTCTTCTCTCTTGTCCATGCTCTTTTCTCTATTTTTCTTTGGTATAACCCATGTCCACACATCTATTTTAGTCTGTCTATTAGATTTCCCACTTAGGTGCACAAATATGAAAGTTTCCATCTAATTGGGTCTCCTGCTTGCGTCCACAAGCACTTTGGTCAACTGGGAAGATGACCTCATTGGAAGACCTTCTCCATACTCCTTTGGTCTGGACCTGCCCCTGACTTCCTCACTCACCATCTTGCCCTGGCTGCCTATGCCCTTCCACTTCTCCTTCAATGTCAGTTCCCTTGGATACATACTAACTAGTGGGTATTGATGGATCATATATACCAATTTTAGTTTGTTAAGGAAACTCCATTCTGTTTTCCATATGGATATATTGATTTACATTCCCCCAGCAATATACAGGGTTCCCTTTTTTCCTATATTCTCAGCAACAAAATTTGACTATTTGGTATTAGCCATTCTAGCCAGTATGAAATAGTATTGTGATTTTGATTTGCATTTCACTGATGATTAGTGATGTTGAACACTTTTTCTTATATCCATTGGTTATTTGTATATCTTTGGTAAAATTTCTATTCAAGTCCTTTGTCCATTTTTTAAATTAGGTTATTTGGGGGTTGGGGTTATGGATATATATATATATATATATATATATATATATATATATAGAGAGAGAGAGAGAGAGAGAGAGAGAGAGAGGGAGGTTATTTGAGTTTGGGGCATTAAGCTAGATGAGTTCCTAGTGCATTTTGAATGTTAGTACCTTATTGGATATAAGGTTTTCAGATATCTTCTCCCATTCCATAGGTTGTTTTTTCATCTTTTTGACTGTTTACTGTGCCATGCAAAAACTTTTTAATTTGATACAATCCCATCAGTCTATTTCTGCTTTTGTTGCCCATATTTCTTACAAATTTATAATTTCTATAATTTGATAAGAGAATAAAATCATATTTATAATAAAATTAAATATTTATTTAATTTATATATTTAATGTAACATAATTGAATATATTTAATTAATATATACTTAATTTAACAGAATTAAATATTTTATATATTATATGTTAATATATAGTACAATCTAATGTATTAATGTAATATTCACTTACATCATAATATATTAATATATAAATTATTGCCAAGACAAATATCAAGGAAATTTTCTCCATGACTTTTGCATTTTCTTTCTTTTTATTTTTTAAAATTTTTAGTTGTAGATAGACACAATACCTTTATTTATTTTTATGTGGTGCTGAGGATCGAATCCAGTGCCTCACACATACTAGCGAGCACTCTACCACTGAGCCACAACTCCAGCCTGATTTTTATATTTTCAGGTGTTATGTTTGTCTTTGATCCATTCTAAAATTATTATTTTCTTTCTTTTTTTTATGTACTGGGGATTAAATCCAGGGGTGCTTTACCACTGAGTTATATCCTAAGTCCTTTTTTATTTATTTTTTTATTGAGATAGGGTTTAGCTAAGTTGCTGAGGCTGGCCTCAAACTTGAGATCCTCCTGAGTCACTGGGATTACAGGTGTCCCCCACCGTGCCTGGCTTTGAATTGATTGCTGTATATGTTAGTGGTTAGTGTAGCATTCCTTTTCCTTTCCTTTTCTTTCTTTTCTTTTTTTTTTTTTTTTTTTTTGAGGTAGTGCTGGGGATTGAATCTGGGGCCTTGCACATGCTAGGCAAGTGCTGTATCACTGAGATACATCCCCAGCCCTCCAATTTCATTCTTATTATGTGGATATCAAGTTTTCCCAAGATTTATTTATTAAAGAGATTATCTTTTCCTCATTTTGTACTCTTAGAATATTTTTTAATGCCTAATTGCAGTGATTAATAATAGTTTAGTACCATTTTGAGTAGGAGTAGTGAAAATGGGCATCCTTGTTTCTGATCTTAGAGGAAAAGATTTCAATTTTACACAACTGAATATGATACTAGCTGTGGATTTCTCAAATATGGCCTTTATTATATTGAGGTACAGTTCTTCTGTACTTAAATTGTTGAGAGTTTTACCATAAAAGGAAGTTTGTCCAGTACTTTTTCTGCAATTATTGACATGATTATATAATTTTTATATACTTTAGTCTGTTAATGTGGTATGTCACATTTATTGATTTGTATATGTTGAATCATCCTTGCATTCTTAGAATAAATCTCATTTGATTATGGTGAATGATTCTTTTGATGTGCTATAAAATTCAGTTTTTGATAATTTTGTTGAAGATTTTTGCCTCTATATTCATCAGACAGGTTGATCTGTACTACTCCTTTCTTGTAGTGCCTTTGTCTGGTTTTAATACCAGGATAATACTGGCCTCATAAAATTAGTTTTGAAGTATTTCTTCCTTTTTAATTTTTTTGGAAGAAGTCTAAAAGGGATTGGTATTGAATCTTTAAATGTCTGACAGGGTTTACCTGTGAAACCATCTGGCCCTGGGCTTTTTTTCTCCATCCGCATATTGATCTATTCAGATTTTCAATTTCTTCATGATTCTGTCTTGTGTAGGTTATATGTTTCTAGAATTTTTCTCATTTCCTGTAAGTTATCCAATTTGTAGTATATATTCGTAGTAGTCTCTAAGTTTCTGTGGTATTGTCACAGGAGAAGAGGTATTTACAGAGAAGGATCCAAGGAGTTCCCAGAGAGAGGAGGAGAATAAACTCAGGACCAATAAGGGCCTTGGCTTATGTGACAAAAAGAATTTCACATGCATCAGCTAGAGGCATAGACAGAGGTTTATTTAGGAAAGCAGAGAAGAGAAAATGGGGGCCATCTCAAGAATATAAGACACAGGGTGGTGGTGGTGGGGGAATGCCAGCTCTTCTTTTAAAGCAAACTTGGTGGGGAGTGAGTATGGGAAGGTATGGAGGAGCAATATTAGTTCTGTGGACTACAAGACAGTTTATAGTGGTCTGGTCATTCTTGGGATCCTTAGACTGGTAAGGGCTCCATCATCTGATCAATAGATAACTTTGTTAAGTCCTTTAAATTATAGGTTTCTCAAAATATCATATCACTCTTTGCTTAATCTATTTATTGGTGGCACAATTAGTAGTACATGGTGGATTTATAGATTTCCCAGGAATTGGGGGATGACAGGCCCGGGGGAGAGACTGGCTTGAGGAATGACAGATCTGGAAAGGTGTGTAGAAACTCAGATTAAAATCCATTTCCTTGTCCTTCCCTTTTGTCTCCTTTTCCCCTCCTCCTCCCCCTTTTCCTTCTTCCTCTTTTTCTTCTTTTCTACTTCAGTATCAGTAGTAGGGAAGTTTTAAATTTACTTGTTTCCCTCTGATAATTTTGATAATTTTATTCTGTGAAATAAACTGACAGATATTATAAAAAAGAAAACACATATTTTACTACATGCCTGGCATGGGAGTATGAAATTCAAAGAGGGCCAATATGGTTGAACCATATAGAGAGCTTATCAAAAGGGACAAGGGCCCGGGATCTGGGCAAAGGGAAGGTAGTGTAAGCTGAGGAAGATTGTATGCAGCAAGCAAAGGTTGTCTTATTTCATAGATAAGGTCTCCAGGTAACAGCCACCTGTGCACATGTCTGTCTGACCCACTCAGGCATCAGACCACCAATCTCTACTTCCTTGGTGGGGGGATTATTAGAAATGCCTGTTCCTTGTGCTGAATATAGATAGAGGTCAATTTCTCTTACAAAAGGACATTTTTTCATCAGAGCCATCCCTCTGCCTGCAAAGGCCTGCAATTTCTCTCAATGTGAACCAGCTCCAAATATGCAAAAGGAATATATTTGGGGTGAGATATTTTACCCTATTTTATAGTAACAATGTTTCCTATTTCATTCATAATTTTATTTATTTGAATCTTGTCTCCATTTTTTTTTGGGGGGGGGGTGGGTACCAGGTATTGAACTCACGGGCACTCAACCACTGAGCCACATCCCCAGCCCTATTTTGTATTTTTATGTAGAGACAGGGTCTCACTGAGTTGCTTAGTGCCTTGCTATTGCTGAGGTTGGCTTTGAACTCAAGATCCTCCTGCCTCAGCCTCCTGAGCCTCTGGGATTACAGGCATGAGACACTGAGCCCAGTCTTGCCTCCATTTTTCTTAATCTAACTGAGGGTTTTTAAAAATTTCATTCTTGTTTTCAAAAACCCAACTCATACTATCATGGCTCTTTTCTGTTGTTTTTGTTCTTATCTGCTTTATTTTTTTTTGGGGGGGGGTGTTAATTTTGGGCTTTTTCTAGTTCCTTGAGGTGTAAAGTTAGATTGTTTATTTAAGATTTTTCATTTTTCTCACCTCCCTCCCCAATATAAGATGTTGCATTTGGGACATGTGAAAATTAGGATTGCAATCTGGGCACACACAGAGAGACCATTATGGCCTGCAGCATGTCCAAAGAACCAAAACAACCTATCTCATTTTTTTTTTTAATGTAAGTACTATGTGCTATAAGCTTAAGCTTCCCCAAAAGAGGAGATGTTAAAGGTAATTTTAACTTTCTACTTTATGTTAGGTGAAAAACTACCTCAATTTGCCTGGGACTGGAAAGTACCTAGGATTCTGAACTCTGGGGCACAAGAAACTGAGATGGTTTGGTCACAATCCTTGTCTCTTTCCCCATTAATATTCCAATATAATCTACACAGTGCTTTGAGAGTATAATTAGTGTTTTTGGAGGCATTAGAACAAAAATTGACCAGTGTACCAGCACACAGAAAGAATGCTGGGGTGTTTTAGTTAGTTTCTGTGTCACTCTGACCAATGTAGCTGACAACTTCCAGGAGGAAAAGTTTATTTTGGCCCCTGGTTTCAGAAGTTCAGTCAGCTAACTGCATAACCTAGGCCCCAAGTGAGGCAGAACATCATGGTGGAAGATTATGGTGGAGGAAAGCAGCTGAGGATATGGCAACCAGGAAGCAAAGACAGAGGGTCTGCTCACCAGAGACAAAAAATATAAACCCCAAAGTTACTCCCCACATGACCTACTTCCTCCTGACCCACTCTACCTGTCCATAGCTGCACCCCCCCGCCTACAGTTACTGTCCATACTAGTGATGCAATCCTCTGATTAGGTTACAGCTCTCATAATCTGATAACTTCACCTCTGAATGTTCTTGCATTGTCTTACATAAGAGTTTTTTGGGGACACCACACATCCAAACCATAATGGTGCTGCATGCAGTCTTCTCTGTGCAGCTGTCATGCTCACATGTAGAGCGTTCAGCATTGACAGGCAAAGTTTCTGATTAAGGAGAGGATTGTAACTGAGCAGGGCATAAGCATGACATCCTCTCTATGGAACCTGAAAAGCTTCACCCAAGGTATTTGCATTCAGACCACCCCAGCTCTGAAGGGGTCTTTGTGGGCAGGGCTTGTGGATGGTTAGAAAGCAGGAGGTATCCAACAAGCTGGTTTTAATTACAACACACCAATGTGTATCCTGAATTACCCCTAACATACTTCACAGGTTCTGCTTTGGAAAACACTTCTCCAGCCTACCCAGGAACTAATGCTGCCAGTCTGAGTGTCCTTGATGGTGCCCTCTCTCCCCATACCCAGTTACCCAGCCTCTGTCCTCCACAATGCTTCTATTCAAATGCTCCTCTCCTGTCATCAGGCCCTGTTTATCCCTCATCATCTCTCACCTGGACTATTGCCAGTTTCAGAGCTGCCCCACTCTTGAATGTTGGCTTCCTGAAAATATCACTGAAACAACCTGGACATGAGACAAAGCAGAGTCTATTGCACATTGCAGTGATGGAGGGCTCCATCTGAAGAGTCTTGGTAGCATTCCAGTGGGAAGAAGACCAAATTAAGCTATTTGTGAGGTTTTGAATTCTGGGTAAGGGGGGGCCTGATGATATGGTATCTTGGATAATGATCATAATAAATAGGATCACAGGACACAGCAAGGGGAGGATTTTAAGGCATAGGATTCAAACAGTCTAGGAATATAAATGTCCTTTAATGCTATTTATGGATCTTTAAGGAACTGTAGAAAACAGTTGTTTGCAAGTTTTACCTTCCAGGGCAAGCACTTGGGGAATAATAAAGTGGTGTTGATGGAGACAGGGAACTGTGGGTTCAGACAGCTTTGCTTCTCACCTGCACACCTCTGAACTCATTCTTTTCAACTCCAGTAATAACAATAGTGATAATAACACAGTAACAATAATAGTAGCAGCAAGTATTCAGTCCTTACCATATGCCAAGCACTGTTGGAAGCATTTCATTTCATGTTGGCTCATTTAATTCTCACCACAATTCTGTTTTGAGGACACTATTTTGTCCACGTTTCACAAATGTAGGAAATAAAGCAGCTCCGAGAGGACAATCATGCAAGTCACAGAGCATCTCCCCATTTGTCACCTAAGTTGTTTCAATGATTCCCTGTTGCCTAAAAGATAAAACCTTGATTTCTTCAAATGGTACACGATGTGAGGCCAGGGTCTGCTCTCTGCTCCACTTCTCCAGTCTTCTTTATTGCAGAACGTGCTGTATTCATTCCTGGACCACACTTGGTTCTCTGAACACACGGTGCTATTTCTTGTCTCCATTATGATGGCTGAAGGGGGTCTTGGCCTGGTGTCTACTCTAATAAAAGAGACTGGGGAATCAATCTCTTCCTTCCCTTTCTGCCTGTTGCCTTTGTCCCATTTCATGTGAAGTGAGATTAAGAAGGTGCTCCTCTCATTCTACAGGAAATAGATGAATTTCCCAATACTGAGGAAGCAAAGTGGAGAAGTGGAGAGATGCTCGCTGAGTTGTGAGGCTCTCCTTTGAGCCCTGGATCAAGCTGAACCCAGGCCTCTTTGGTCATGTGATCCAATAAATCCTGTCTTTGATTGTTTAAGGGAGGTTGTGTTACTCAATTTTCTGTTGCTGTCACAATATACTAGAAAGGTTTATTTTGGCTCACAATTTCAAAGCTTTTGGCCCATAGCCTCTTGGCCCCATTGCTTTGGGCCTGTGGTGGCACATGGTGGGAGTGCATGGCAGAGAAGACCTGTTCCTGTCATGGTAGTTGGGAAGCAGATATAGAGGAAGGTCCTGGGGTTCCAATATTGGCACACTCCCAGTGAGCTACCTTCCATCCAGTAGGCCCCCCTCTTAGAGGTTCCACTACCTCTGAGCAGTGCCACAGATTGGTAACCAAGCCTTTAACACATGGGTCTTTGGGAGACACTCCAGAGCCACACTATAGCAAAGGTCAAATGGGTTTTTTTAGAGTGTTTTTATCAGAAAGATCCTGGTTCACACTGCACATTCTACTAAGGCACGTTTCTTCAGGTTTTCAGACTCGAACACCCTCACCGTTCAATATTCAGCTCAGGTATCACCTTCTCAGTGGGGGTTTTCCTATCACTGCTGCCCCACTGCCTTGCATGAATGACCACTCTGTTTTTAGGCTTCTCCACAGTATCCATGGCAGAATTTATTGCCATCCTCTAAAATGGACCATGGAAATTATTTGTGCACATATGTATGAGTTGAGTGTATTCTCTTTAAAATAACGACTTTAATTTTTAAAGCACTTTTTAGTTTATAGAGAAATTAAGTGGGAAGTACAGAGAATTCCTATGTTCTCATATGCCTTCTACCCCCACCCCATCTGCCTGCATAGCTTCCCCTATAATCAACATTCTACCCCAGAGGGGTTCATTTGTTACAACTGATGAACCTACTCTGGTTTATCATTATTACCCCAAATCCATCGCTGACATTAGGGTTCACCCTTGAGGTGGTGTACATTCTATGAAGTTTGACAATGGCATATGTCCAGCATTTTACAGAATACAGATGCTCCTTGACTTACAATTGGGTTATCTCCCTAGAAACCTGTTGTATATTGAATGCATTTAATATGCCTAACCTGCTGATCATCACAGCTCAGCTGCATTGTACACAGTACAGCACGAGTTGTTTACCCTTACAATTGTGTGCCTGGCTGGAAGTTGAGCCTTACTTCCACTGTCCAGCATCACAAGAGAGCATCTTACCCCATATGGCTAGCCCAGGAAAAAATCAAAATTCAAAGTAGTGTCTACTGAATGCATATTGCTTTCACACTATAGTAAAGTCAAGAAATTGTTAAGTCAAACCATCATAAGTGGGGAGCCACCTGTGCTACATTGCTATAAAAAATCTTCTGGGCTTCACCTATGCATCCTTCCCTCACCTCTAACCATTGGCAATTACTAGTCTTGTCATCTTCATAGTTTTGCCTTTTCTAGAATGACAATGGAATCAGATGGTATGGAATCTTGCCAGACTGGCTTTTTTTTTCACTTACTGATATATATATTTAAGTTTCCCCATGTCTTTTCATATCTTGGGAATTCATTTTTTTAGTACATAATAATATTCCATTGTATGGATGCACCATAGTTTGTTTGTCCCCCCGCCCCCCTTCTTTTTCCTTCTTTCCCCAGGGCCTTACACATGCCAGGGGTAAGTGCTCTACCACTGAGCTCTTCCTCCAGCCCTTCACAGTTTATTTTTTCATTCACCTACTAAAGGACATTTTGATTGCTTTCAATTTTGGAAGCAATTAAATTTGGCAACTAATATTAAACTATTATAAAATACATGTGCAGGTATTTTATGATATTTTATAATTTAACACAAGTATATTTTAACACAAGTAATTAAAACACAACACAAGTATATTTTATATTTAATTCCTGCTATTGCTCATTGGGGCAGGGAGTGTGTCCACTTTCTTTTTGCATTTCTAGGTGTAGCACAGAGCATATATACAGTAAGTGCTTATATATACCTGGTAAATTAATAAAGTCAATTAATTTGCTTAGCCCTTGATTAATTACTATTGAAGAAGAAAATCTTATTTTAAATATTTCTCAAATAGGCAGAATTATAACAATAGATAAGGGAAAATATAGAGTTACAACCTTCTAACAATTAGCTAAACTCAGCTTGTTTTTATTCTCAGTGATATAAAACCTTATTGAGAACTAAATGCTGCACCCGAATTCAAGTGTCCTGACATTTTTTTTTTCCTGCCCACAAATATTTCTGTTCAGGAAATTTGATCTTTAGGAATCCTGTGTTCTTTCCTCACTGTCTAAGCATGTGACTGAAGTAACCGGAGATTAGGACCAATCTCTGATGTGAGGTCACAGAGTTTGGGTCCCTGGCAGGTTGAGGTTCCTTTTGTTCGGGGGGAGAGGAGAAGAAAGAACAAGGAAGAGGAGACAGTACACATCCGTGGGTCCCTAGCTGCATTTTTTTCCCAAGCCATTTATATGCACCCAACAAAGAGGGTCAGGGTACACCTGTTTCCTACAACACTGGACTCTACTTTGTATGAGTTGCAAACAAGGAAATACGGATGGATAATAAAAGTAGGAAAGATGAGTGTGTATACAAACTTGATTTTTTTAAAAGTGGATGCAATCTCGGCTTAAGAGAGCAACAATAAACTAGTGGGGCAAAAGAGAGATAAGACTTTCCCAGTAATCTTTCCAAATAACCATCACATCGAGGGCGGGCCGGCTGAAGGGAGAGCCATGATTCAGTACCATTGTGTCATTACCAGTAGAATCTGGCTGGAGTACGGAATCTAAATTTCAGAAATTGCCTTCTGGGAGCACTATATTCATTTAAGCATATTTTTTAAAAACTTGGGCACAATTGACATTTGGGCTCAGAAAATTCTTTGTTTTGGGAGGTGGAGGCTTTTCTGTGCATTGTAAGATGTTTGGTGACATTCCTGACCCATACCCACTAGATGTCAAGAGCACACCCCTTCTTGAATTGTGAAAACCAAAGATGCCCCTAGACATTGCAAATGTCCCTGGCCAAATCATGTCTAACAGAGAATCCCTGATTTGTAGAAAAGCTTCCATTTTCATTGCTGTGCCTGCCTCAAACTGGGCAGAACGTATACTGTGTGAAATCACTGACTGTGGTTATTGGGTTTACCCTCCTGGTTAACCAAATACTCATGGCTCCTGCCCATACAAAGTTTAAATTTGATGGTTGAGAAGATGGATGGATGGATGGATGGATGGATGGATGGATGGATGGATGTCTCAACAACTAGATATGATTTCTCTTAAGAATCAACCAGTGTTAAAAAGAAAAGAATTACCCAGCCTACTTTCTTTCTAGCCAATCACAGGAGGTAAAAGCAACCCTTGTGTAAAGCAGCTAAAGCAGTCTGCCATTAGATTCTATTCATCTGGTTGGTGTTGGGGTGATATCTATTGGACATATGAACTTGTAAATATATAGAAACAAGTCATATCAAGCTCTGAAATATTAGATTATTTCAGAGTCAAATGAAGGGGTTGATCAAAAGATAGATCTCTAGGCTCTATGTTATGTTTCACAATCTCTGAAGATAAACCAAGAGTTGGATATGAGGTATCCCCCAAAAGCTCTTGTGTTAATATAGAAAGTGAAACGATTAGATTAGAGAGCTGTAATCTAATCAGTGGATTAATCTACTTGATATATTAATAATTTAAATGGATTATTGGGTGAACTGTATATAGGTGGGGTGTGGCTAGAGGAAGTGGGTCACTGGGGGCATGCCTTCAAGGATTTCATATTTTGGACCTGGATCTTTCTGCTTTCTCTCTCCACTTTCTGATAGTCATAATCTGAGCAGCTTTCCTCTGCCATTGATACTTCATCATCCATCAGGCCCAGAGCAAATGGAGTTGGCCAACCACAGACTCAAACTCTGAAACTTAAGCCCAGAGTAAATTTCTCCTCCTCTACATTGTTATTAGTATTTTGGCCACAGCAATAAGTTGACTAACACACTAGGTGTGGTCAATTCTTGATCTTTTTGGTTAGTTAAGTTTTTAGAGTCTCAGCAAATACTAACTTAGCAAGTACTGAATTATGGCTACAAAAGGAAATATGAGGTTAGGTTCCTGACCACCTCTGGTCACACTTCATCAACTGTAACAGCATTTATATTCTATAGGTTATTGGCCACCTTCCTATAGAACAAACCCATCTCATTCCTCTTCCACATAACCCTTGCATGGAACTTAACAGACCTTTAAAACATTGTTCCATAGGTTTCTTATCTACAAAACTTAACTTGCCTGAAAGTTCAACATTCTTTTCATGCCTTATTGCCTTTTAAAACATGTAAACCAGCCAGCACCAGCCAAAAATAAATCTCTTGGGCCTTCAGCCTCTCAATAATGCTAACCATTATGCTTTTTAAAAATGTTTCATCATCTCACGAATCCACAAGCTTGGCCAATCTTCCTTCTTTTCCATAGATTGGTCATGCATAATAGGGTTACTTTAGAACTTTTAGGAGCAACCTAATGCCCAGGTCAACCCCTCTTCTTTTTAGGATGAACAGGATTGTTGATTCATGACATTGAACTCATAGCCAACAGTATTATAAATCAACACTGAATAAAGTGTTCAGTGCTGCATACATTTTCTCTCTGGAAAGCACATGACAGCCATCCTAGGCTTAGGGGCCCTAGACTCCACTTCAGCACTACACCTGGGAGCCATTTTAATTAGTGAAATAACCAACAAAAAGCACAAAAATGCAAAAGACACAGTACTAAGTGAATCAGGAAAAGATACTTTTTACAGTGTGAGAACTGAAGCAAGAGAACAAAGCCTGGCCTTGTGGAACCTCTGTTGGGAACATGCACATCAGATGATTCAAATTTTTTGATTCCTGGTACATGTTCCTGAGTGACCATGAAGGTAACAAAAAGTATTGATTCTGAGGTAACAAATCTTAATGACTATGCAAATTTACAAACACAAAATCCATGAATAATGAGATTTGATGGTATCTATTTTTTTTTAATTGGAACTATTTTTCTTATTTGAGTTTTTTTTTTCAGATTTTTTTCTAAATCTACAATGACCCAACCACAGGATTGGGAACATTGCTTTTGAGAAAGACCCATTTGCTGATGAGAAAGTCCGATTTCAACTGAGGAAACTTACCTGAGTCTCAGCCTTTTCAGCTTAACATAACACTTATCACTTAGAAAAAAGAAATCCAAGTACCCATCTGGGTTGAAGGAAAAGAGTTATTTATGATTTTATAAAAAATTTTATAAAAAATAGAGACATTTAATATAAAATTCCTAAAAGATGAGATGGTGCTACATAAGACATTTTTGTTTCTTTTTCTTAGAAGAAAGGAGTTATATGGAAACTTCTCATATTTTTCCTTTCCACTCCTCTTGTGTCCAAAATTGAAGGCAGATTATTCTATAGGGTCCATTGCATCTTCTAAACTAAAAAATCAGTCATGCTACTTTTCTTCCAGTCTTTGCCACATGGAAAACAAAGTCTTATGTGATAAATGATTCCATAAAATATGATGAATAAAACTAATATAGCAGCCTCTCATCCTAGGGATGGAACTCTAGAGGGTTCCATTGAAGGTCTCCAATTATGTTGTTTGCTTTAACCATTCTTTGAACTAAATTAAGTATACATTCACAGGATTAGCTGCTGTACAATTTGCTTCTTCCAAAGAATGAAAAAAATTTAAAATAGCAAATGTCCCAAGACTTTTGAAAAAAATCAGCAACGGCTTCTTTCTCCAGGAGAAAAATCTCTTTCATCCAAAAGTGTGGATTTACACATGTAAAAATGTGTATTTGTACAGAAATTCTAAAGATTTTTCAGATATGAAATCAATCCTGATATCTTGTCTTTATGGGTCTTTATCACATCAAAGGGTTAACTGCAAAACTGGACCTTTATTTCTGACCGGGTAAGTCTATTTCACAAGATGAACCAGGATTTAGAGATCTATGTAACTTTTTAACATCTCTTTCTATTCAGTTTACAACAAGTATTTGGAATTTACTGCTGCAGTCTCAAATGGGCTTATCGGAATAGTGGTTGAAATGGAAGACGCTTTTTAAAAGCCTGAAGTCATCCGTACTTTCCATTTATTTAGGCTTCATTTCTGGAGCAACTGGCAAAGAATTCACAAACACTATGACCTCAGCACCTGTTTCAAATTAAACATCAGCTTTCAGTTTGCAAAATAATGTCTTGATAATTAAGCAAATTGCAGCAGAAGACCCGTCTCAGTTGCTTTTTTCTTCCCGGAGAAGTCAGCAGGATCACTGCATCCTAAGTTAAATCTGAAAAAAAATGTGTTAAATCTGAAAGGAGGAACAAAATAAAGGCAGTCTTTTCCATTCCAAACCATGGAGATAATGTGTAGAAAGGCATCCACATTTCAATAAGGAAAGTGCCTGGATAAAAGAAGTAGGACTAGCCACTCTAGAAGACAACATAGAAATACTTGAGTTCAGAATTTGGTTTTGAGATGAATATAAAAGCACCTAAATATCAGAAAAATGATTTTTCTGTGTGATAAGAATTCTTTCATGGTTCAGCAGACACAGTCAGCTTTCTGGGGTGGCCCACCCTGGGCCCACCTGCCCTGGGACCCATAGGCCAGTCGGCCAGACTGTGAGGCACACCTCACTTCTCCATCTTTGCTTCTTCTGGATGGTATTGATTTTTAACAAGCTCCTTAAGGTATTGTGATAAACAGACAAATTGAAAAAATTCCTAATTACATAATTTGTGAATGTACAGTAATGATATTTTTGACAGTGAAAAAATTAGGAAATATTCTAAAGAAACCTAGCCCTGGTACATTCATGTTTACCATTCTGATCCAACTAAAAAATCTTTTAAAGTTCTGCCTATGCTCACACTGCACCTGTGGCTGTTACCACTTGTGAGAATCATTGAAGGAATCATTTATTCTGAGATTCATCAGAAAGAGTTAACAAAAATTCTTTTTGCACAGATGGAAGCCTTCTATCATACCCCATAAATATATGTAATTATTATATGTTTTAGTCAGCTCTTTTGTGGCTATGTCTAAAGGACCCCACCAGCACAACTATAGAAAAGGAAAAGTTTATTAGAAGGTTCACGGTTTCAGAGGTCTTAGTCCATAGAAGGCCGCCTCCATTCCTTGGGGCTCGAGGTGAGGCTGAACATCATGGTCTGACAGGGTAGCAGAGGGAAGCAGCTCACATCTCGGCAATCAGAAAGCAGAAAGGGAGACTCCACTCTCCAGATATAAATATATACCCAAAGCCACACCCCAATTCCCATCTCCTCCAGCCACACCCTACCACTTCGATTACCACTCAGTTAATCCCTATCAGGGGATTAAATCACTGGGCTAAAACTCTTACAACCCAGTCATTTCTTCTATGAACTTTCTTGCATTGTCTCACACTTGAGCTTTTGGGGGACCCTACAGCTAAACCATAATATTATGTGTCAATAAAAAATAAAAGAATACTTTTAGAAATTCTTTTGTGAGATGTAAGTCTACCAAAATTAGATTAAATCTATGGAATTAAGGCAGAAAAGTAAGCACAAAATAGTCTTTTGTTTTTGAAAAAGCAAATGAGTCCCAAGGCAAAGAGTCTTGTATGGTGAATATCCCTCTTTATATTTGGTACTTTCTAAATTGAAAAGGAAGTGTCAAAAGATTATTTAAGTATGATATCTGCTTCTTCTTTTCAGCACCCCTATTTTAATTCCTTAGTGTTGATCATTGTGCATTATTTGTCTATCATGCAGAATAGAAGCATTAGGGATTGTGTTTATCTTATTCACTATTATGCCCTGATACCTCACTCAGGGCCTGGTGCAAAGTAGCTATTTCAAAATACATGGTTGAACACTTGTTTGAATGAAAAGGGAAAGAGGAAAGTGAATGAATATTTGTTGAACAGTTACTATATGCTAAGTCAGTTGTTTTTTCATTTATTGCTCACAAGCCTGATTTTTAATTTCATTCTATAGATCAGAAGCCAGGGCTCAGAGACACTTTGCAATTGCCCATGGCAGTCCATCAAACATAAGTAGTTGTCAGCTTGCCTTCCATCTCCTCCCTCTGTTTTGAGTATACCACTCCTCTGGCCCCACACACCCATCACGAGCTTCACAGGAGGGCAATCCTAGTTCATATTTTAAGTGTAAATCCTGATTAATTTAGGAAAATCAGGGTAGAGTTGCTCCCTTTGTCACTCTTCCATGTGGATGTTGACATGTGATTCAGTTCTGGCCAAGGAGAAGGGAGGCCAGGTCTGCTAGGCATTGAACTTTTTGGAAAAGGTTTTGAACTCTTAAAAGAACAGTGGAAAAGACAGAATCACTGGGCTTGATGTTTCCTGAATGTGATGCCAGGAATTAGCACGGTTATCTTGACAAAGAGGAGAGACTGAAGTGGAGTCCCAGAGAACAAGGCCGAGCCAGTGAATTAACTGTTCTGGAAGTTACCCACCTCTGGCCTTGTCAGGTTGAAAGTTGAGTTTCCACATCATTTTGGGCACTTAGAGGGAAAGAATTATTTTTGGATAAAAAAATATAATAAAAAGTGGCAAACTCAGATTTTATCCCAGGTCTAGCTCCGAAACCTATCTATTTTCCATTGTACTCCACCTGTCTTTCATAACTTTGCATTGTTTAAAACATGGGCAGGAAATTTATGAGTCCTGCAACACATGGCTAGTGTTATAAACCATTCACCATTCCACTCTCCCACATTCTCCATGAACTTGCATAGGTATATATGCAGTAATCTCCAAGTAATAAATCTATAATTCATTTTTTCCTCCTAATTGTTCATATCTTTCCATATAAACATAAGTTATCTCTTATTTTTCTATAAATATCTACTTTTCAGATTACTGGTATGTTGATAGAAATACAAACTGGATTAACTCAAAAAATGGTGAAATACTGGTTCCTGTAACCAAACCACAAGAAGGGTGGAGCTGCCCTCATGCATGAATGGACCCAGGAGTGGCTTGTGATTGGGACACAGGGCTCTGCAGCTTACAGGGCTTTTGTTGCAATGTTATACCATCAGGTTTCTCTGCTTAGCTGCAGACACATGGCTGCTAGCCACTTTCAAGGCTCAGTAACACAGCTCCTGACATGTGGGAAAAGAGAGATTCTTTTCCTTCAACTTTGGTTGTGTGACTACCCCTGGACCAGTCACTGTGGCTAGGGTACCATGACTGATCCTGGACTGTGTCTCTACTCTTATGTTCTGAATTTTTTCTTCCCAGAAAAAAGAAAAGACAGGTGGAGTACAATGGAAAATAGATAGGCTTCGGAGCTAGACCTGGGATAAAATCTGGGTAAAGACAAGAGTGGGTCCATTCTCCCAGAGTTTCCTTTCAAGCTCCCAGTTTGTGGTGAGTAAATAGTAATCACTCTACAAATACCTAGAGAACTTATGAACACAAACTCAGGGATCACAAATGAATTCACACACAACACACTCTCATGGAGTCTTTCCCAATTTCAGAACTCAATATACACACTGAGGAAAGAGCCCCAGCATCCATATTTTAGAGTTAAAACCTTTTTACTTATAACCATTTCACTCATACTCCCTATCGTGATGATTGCCAGGTGGCCTGGCCATTTCTCCCTGACAGGACAAATTCACACATATCAATCTTCTCAACAGCATATTGCCTCAGCTCTGGTAGCATGCTTGTTTCTACCTTCTGGGGATGGAGGATTCTCCCTTTTGAGCCATAGAGTACCTAACTTTGATCCATAGCTCACTCACACTTGTGAACTGTGCAACCCAGAGCACCTGAGCTACCATGACAACATCTCGGAGACATTGACTGTCCTTTTGGACAGCTGGACTGTCCTTTTGCCAAATGCAAGAGAGGCGAGGAAGGCAGGAAGCTACCCACTCCCTTTCCTTGTTTCCACAAACTAGTAAATAAGACTGTGAACCGTGATATGTTGGGAACTAACATTTCTTAGTTCAGTTTCCACATGACCTTTATTAGTCTGGGTAATGATGTGAGAATTCTCAACCAAACATTGCTCAGGTAGCCTAAAACAATTTTGAGAGAAGATGTTTGTTTGGGATTCTTAAAGGAGATTTTTGGTTTGTTTATATGCTTTATGCAAGGGTCATATATGAATTTCATAATTTGAAAAATGATTATTAACATGGTACTGTGAATTGAACTCAGAGCCTTGTACATGCTAGGCAAGTGCTCTACCACTGAGCTACATCCCCAGACCTCTTTAGTTCTATTTTGAGATAGGGTCTTGCTAAGTTGCCCAGGCTGTCTTCAAACTTGTCATCCTGCCTCAGCCTCCTGAATAGTTGGGATTACAGGCATGTGCCACTGTGTGTGGATTGGAAAACAATTATTATTAATAAGGTTGGTTTCTCCTTCACTGAAATGCCTGTGCCAATGAAACAGTATAGAATAATACCACTGTTGATGTGAAGCCCATCGTTGATCTAAAAAGTAACTTTCTACATAGGGAAGAGGGGTGGGAGGGGAAAGGGAGGGGGAAGGGGATTAGCAAGGATGGTGGAATGTGATGGTCATCATTACACAAAGTACATGTATGAAGACTTGAATTGGATGTCAACATACCTTATATACAAACAGAGAGAGGAAAAATTGTGACATATATGTGTATTAAGAATTGTAATACAAAAAAAGTACACGTATAATGGCATAAATTGGCGTGAACATACTTTATATACAGAGATATGAAAATTTTGCTCTATATGTGTAATAAGAATTGTAATGCATTCCTCTGTTGTTGTGTATTAAAAAATAATAATAAAATAAATTCTTTTAAAAAAGTAACTTGTGCATAAAGCTCTTCCTGTGATTTCCAGGTCTAAAGGAAAAACAAACCAAAGAATTGAATAGAATAAGAATATTTGAGCTTTATCTTCCCTTCCCTTTGTATTAGTTACCTGTTGCTGATATAAGAAATTATTGCAAACTTAGTGGCCTAAAAACAACACAGATTTATTATGTTAAGTTTTGGATGTTAAAGGTCTGAGATCTCTCTCACTGGAATAACATCGGAGCATCTGCAGGGCTGTTTCTTTTGGGGATCTCAAAGAAGAATGAGTTTCCTTGCCTCTTTCTACATAGGGAAGAGGGGTGGGAGCTGCATTCCTTGCTTCTTTGGTTCCTGGGATCTTCCTCCTCCTCAAAGTTGGCAAAGTAGATCTTCAGTTTTTCTCTTCTGTCATCATTTGACCTTTTCCCTGAATCCACCATGTCTATTTTTATAAGAACCCTATGAAAACATCAAGCTTAAGATTAAGCTTGATTAAGATAATCTCCCCATGTCAAGGTCCTTAACCTGATCCCATCTATAAAGTCTCTTTTGCCATGAAAGGCAACATACTCACAAGTTCTGGGGATTAACATAAAGGTTGGTATATCTCATTCATCTGCCAATACCTCTTACTATAATAACAATATAAATTATAAATCAAGGAACATTTACTTTGGACTAGTGAAAAATTACTAAAAACATACAACACATCAGATCCTTGTTTAGCTCCAGAATTACTCTCTGAAAATTTTGCTGCCAGAAAAATAAACACTAAAAAAAACTTAAAAAGATATATATATATATATACATATAATATACATATGCATATATACACACATATACATAACTTTTTAGCTTTTTAGTCTTATCTATATTGAGAGTATGTGTACTTTGTTATATGTATGTTTTCCCTCATATATATATATATATATATATATCTGTATATGTATATATAAATGTATATATATATAATATGTGAAGCCTTATATAGATCAAGATAAGGGACATTTCTAGCCCACCTCAAGTTTCCTTCATGTTCCTCCCAGTCAATAAACTTTCACTTTATAGCCTTTGTATTCACAGCTACTACAACAAATTTGTTTTTTCTTGTGCTTAAATATATAATCAGTTTGAGCTCTTTACTTACTTTCTTTTGCTCAATATGTCTTTTAAGATCTTTCCATAGGGTCTGGGAATATACCTCAGTTGGTAGAATGCTTGCCTCGAATGCACAAGGGCCTGGGTTGGATCCCTAGCACTACACACACACTATACACACACACACACACAAATATATATATATATATATATATATATATCTCCATGTTGTTTTGGGCAGCAGTAATTTTTAATTGCTGTGTAGAGTTCACGCATAAATACCCAACCATTTACCCATTCTACCTGTGTTAGTCAGCCTTCGGGCACTGTGAGCAAAATACCTGACAAGCATAACTTAGAGAAGAAAAATTTTATTTCAGGCTCATTGTTTTAGTCCAGGGTTGGCTGACTCCATTACTCTGGGCCTGAGGTGTGTCAGCACATCATGGCAGAAGAATGTGGAGGAAGAAAGCTGCTCACCTCAGTAACTGAGAAGGGTGGGGAGAGAGAGAGAGAATATCCATTGGTAAGAAATAATCTCCAAAGGCACATCCCCAGTGATCTGCTTCCTCCAGCTATCCCCCACCTACCAATCATCCAAATTATCAATCCATCAAATGGATTAATTAACTGATGAAGTTACAGCTACATGGTCTAGATCATTGTCACCTCTGAACCTTGCTGTATTGGGGAACATGCTTTCAAAACATGAGCCTTTCAAGTGACATTGAAAATCCAAACCATAACACTATCATTAATAGACATTTGGATTGTTTCCAGTTTTGGAGTCACTATGAATGGATTTGCTATGAACTACTTGTGAACACTAGAAAAAGAAAAGAAAACAGTGGCAGTAACTCAGTGGTAGCGTACTTGCCTAGCATATGCAAGGACCTGGGCTGGATCCACAACAGTGCAGGAAAGAAAGCATGAAGGGAAGGAAGGAAGGAAGAAAAGAAGGGAGGGAGGGAGGGAAGGAAAAGGCAATAAAAGAAGCCATGTTCTCGGGTATAGTGGAAAACTGAAATTTGGTTCATCCTTCAAGATTTGGATCAAACATGTACCTCAAGAACCAAGAAGTTCTCTACTTCCTCCCACCCCAATAAGAATCTGTGATTTTTAAAAAATTCCTATTTCCATATTTGTTGTCCACAACCTCCTCATTTGAAAAGATGATGAAAATGAACAATTTCTTGGGTTTTTACCCAGAAAATCATTGTGTGTATATTTTCATGTTAACCTTTATATGGTTATTTTGTTTATACAAAAGGAATTACCCTCTACAAATTATTCTGCACCTTTCTTTTAATTTTTGCTATCAGTGTAATACATCATTGTTTTAAAGGGCCTCAAAGTATGGTTGAATTACAATTTATTTAGAGTCCCTTTAGTTAAAGGACATTTTGTTTGTTTCCAGTCTTTTCCTATAATAGATGATGCTTCAGTGAATATCTTTGTATATTTTGGAAAAAAAAATGAAACATATTTAGAGAATTGCAAGCAATAATAACATAGACTTATTGGTGTCTGCTTGCTATTTATTTAAGTATTATTTATTTTTGCAGTCCTGAAAGTTGATCTCAGGGGTGCTCTACCCTTTTTAATTTTGAGTCAGTTTCTTCCTAAGTTGCTGAGGTTGGCCTTGAACTTGCCATCCTCTTGCCTCAGTCCCCTGACTTGCTGGGATTTCAGGCATGCACCCTTTGCCTGAACAGTATCTCCTTTTCAAATTTTGAAAGATACTGCCAAATTTTACTGTTTTAACTTCCCCACAAAAGTATATGATAGCATCTGTTTCCTGCACCATAACTAACCCCAAGTAGCATCAAACTTTAAAATATTTGCTAGTCAGCTAGTGGTAAAAAAACAATGATGACTTGATGTCCTTTCTTCTTCCTTCCTCTCTCCCTCCTTCCTCTTAGGGTATGTGCCTCATTGGCCAAGCAGACTCCTTGAGTGGGGAATGAAGCAGAAGTGCCCAATGCCTGGCCACCCATGCTTAGGCTTGTAAAAATGAAGAACTCTCCCAGGTAGTGGCTGATCCTGGACTTGAGTTCTACTTGGATGAAGGCCTTACTGTTTGAGATGCCCACCATTTCTGGTAGGATACTCAGGTCCCACGGGTGCATTTTCTCTGCCTCTGGCTTCTCTCTGGCTGGTGCCTTGTCTTGTCCTAGACTTTCAGCAGAGAGCATCACTTTCCCTTCAGGCCAGTGCTGCTGCCCTGCCCCGCACATCAGCAGCTCCTTGGATGGTCAGTAGCTTGTGGAGACCAGGCTGACATGGGGAACTTGGGAAGGTCTGCTCCTTGTGCTCCACTTCCTCCGACCTGCTGGCTTCACTAAAGCCTGCCTCAGCTTCTATTTTGAGTGAGACTTAAACTTCTTTTGCTTTGTATGATCTTTGTAAACTCCCCTGTTATAATTGCTGCCTATGTTCAGATTAGATTTCTTCCTACTTGATAACCTACTACTGAAGTCCAGTCTTGAGATGTGCTTGAATTTCTGATCATGAAATTTAATATAGAGTTTGAGTTTCAAAATCTGAAAAGTCAGTGCATTTTGGGACACTTTTTATTTTGTTTAAAATGTTATGTAAAATCTTTTGATCACAGGAAAGTACCTAATATTTTTAAATTTACACAGAGATTCATTTCTCTGTAATCATTGTCAAAATTGCTTTTCATCTACTCTTTCTTATTTTTCCTGACTTTAATTTTCTTTTATGAATATATTTATATATGAAGTACACATTTAACATGAAGTAGTACATAAGGCATCCTGCTCATAAAGCAGTGTTTCAGTTGAGACAGGGATATGAGAAATTCAATGGATTTAGTCTGTGAATTCTGTGATCAGATTTCTACCTCTATCTTCAAGTCCATTAATCCTATACTTACCCTCACCCCATCCATTTTATCTTCCATGATGGGCCCTAAGTAATCCTAAACTTTCAATTACTTCTCTATTATTTCCTGGTAGTGAGAATTCAAGTATGGGCTCTCAGTGTAAGTATTAGTCTTTCATAAAGACAAGACAAAGGTTCAGCAACAGGAAGTTGACCCCAATTCAGTTTGCATTTGGTAAAACCTAACTATACAAATACAGGAGACAGGCTACATAAATCCATTCATACATACAATGAAATGTTCAGCAATCATTAATACGATAGAATGAACAGCGGGTCTTCAAAGTGCACTCCCCAGGCCAGCAGCATCAATGGCACATTGTCTGAAAAGCAATTTCCCCAACTGAAGATGTAGCTAAGAGGTAGAGTGCTTTTCTAAAGTGCAAGAGACTTGGGTTCACTGGAAGAAAAAAAAAAAAAGCAAATTCTCAGAATCCACTCCAGAATTACCAACCAAGAAACTCTGCAGGTAGAGACCTACAATTTGTGCTTTATCAAGCTTATCCCATGGTTCTGATATGGACTTAAATTTGAGAGCCATTGGAGAAGACAAACAAACAAACAAAAAAGAGGTCTACAACATAATGAGTTCAATAAAAACAGACTGCAAAAGAATGTGAAGAGTGTGATCCTAGTTTTTGAGATTCTAAATGTATATATAAATATAGAGAATAGATTTATAAAAGTATACTTGAAAATGTCGACAAGGGTTATCACTAGATGGGAATTTGCAAATGACTTTGTTTTCCTTTCTTTAAACATTTCATTTGTACTTTTGAATGTTTCTACAGTGAATGACGATTGTTTATGCAATTTTAAGGGAGAGTAAAATAAATACTCTTGTGCCCCTGAGTCTTATCCTCCTTGTGGAACCTCTCTCTTCATTTCCATGGACATCAGCAAACTGGTACCTGCAGAGCACCACTTCCCTTCTGGGTCTCTCAAACAAGCAGAAACACAATTTCTGCCTAGATTTCCCTTAGCACAGATAAAATTTCCAAAAAACACTTTGTCAAATATGCCAAAAGATAAGGGAAGATATGTACGTAAAATATGAGAAACATAAATTTCTCAAGTAGGTTTTGAATTCTAGCACTGGTACCTATTCCCTTTTCTATTTTGCAGTTGGCTTGGGATTTTTCTGTTCAGGCTAACTGAATTAGAACATGCCATAAAAATTCCTCATCCAGACATCTTCCAGGCAGGTTTGGTCTCCTCCCAAGTTCCTGGCAGGACTCTGGTGTCAGACATGATAAATGAACTCATTCCTCCTGCATGACTCTGACTTATAGGGAGTTTGAGCCTGCACAGATCCTATATGCTTAAATATACAATTGCTCTGTTATAGATGTAATTCATAATCACATCAGCCTACAAAAATTCAGGAGTGCAAAAATATAACTATATATATATAACTATGTGTATCATATATATATTATATATATATATACTGATTCAGCTATAATTTAGAAGATCATGACTTTCATTTCCATCTTAAAGGAACATTTAATTTTTAATTTTGCTAATTCTATTAATAAATATCTTAATTTTATTAGTGCAAGCCCAGAAAATTTTGTTTTTATTCTTCAAGGTTAAATGGTTGTTCCTCTAGAGGCATCCCTTCTTCCAGAGTTTTTCTTTCTGGTCTTCCTTCCCTCAATTATTTCTAATTGAGAATGAAGAGAAAGTTTGCTTCTGGGTCTGGTCTAGTCCTATGCTAGACTTTGGCTCCAGGTGTTCCCTTGGCTCTTGTGCAGTATCTAAGGTGTTCTAAGAGGTGATCCATCTGCAAATGCAGGTCCCACATGGCCCTCGTAGCACTGGGGCCCATGCAGATGCCAGTGTCATAGTGACATGATTTATTTATTTATTAGAATTTTTTAATATTTATTTTTTAGTTTTCGGCGGACACAACATCTTTGTTTGTATGTGGTGCTGAGGATCCAACCCGGGCCACATGCATGCCAGGCGAGCACGCTACCGCTTGAGCCACATCCCCAACCCGACATGATTTATTTAAATACTTCAGTAATATGTTGTGATATTTTATATCCATTACTCAGGTTAAACCAAAATGTTGGAGATGATCCATATTGCCTATTCAAGAAATGATTAGCTAGTATTAAATCAAAAATGGTTACATTCCACAGGGGACTTTATCAAACCAACACTTTGCTAATTCTCATACTCTCAGATGGATGCTATTGGAGAAACTAGTAACTTTGTTAGGCAAGTGAGTTACTTAGCATGATTATTCTTAGAAAGGAGGTCTCATTGGTGATGTTATAGATACTGAAAATATGAGAACTGGCTAAAAATACTTTGAAGAAATTCTTTACTCTTGGATGACCAGGGTGTGAGAATTTAGGGGTTTAGGATTTATTTAGGATTCCTCAGTACTCTATGTACAACTATTGGTGTAGGAAGATTTCTGGGTGACAATTTTAAGGCAGAAATCCTGGCTTCTGAAGTCTTTCTGCTGTCTGTAAACATTTCATGCAATGTGTGATCCGATCTCCTGACAGTTTACAGAGTTAGAATTTTATCATGTTAACAGGAGAATATCAACACTTTAGCGACAAGTAATAAATGCTGTCAAATAAACATCTGTAGAGGTGGCCGAATTTGATCAGATATCTTTCCCTGTTATCCAAAAGTGAAATTATGAGAACATAGCTTGAACTTGTTTAATGGCCACTATTTTCCAGCAAAAGCAACCTAGGAGTTGGGCATGACCAAAGTGACTTGGATCAATTCACAATAAACTATGTTCTTACCTGATTCTCAGTGAAGACAGGGTACTATTATCCTTTTCATGATTGTGTCTTCATCTTGATCTAGGGTCTTTTGTGAGGTCTCATGTACTTGACTGTCTCATGTACCACTCAAGACCAATGCAATCTTACCCAGTATTATTCCTGATCCGTGAGGAACTTGGATGGAGGGCAACTCTGTCGCCTTTAATATGACAGAAAAGTGAATGTATATCGCATACCATCCCTCCATACATTTAACATTTCATGCAGGAGTTAAACACTTATAATGGCAAGGAAGAAGTTCCCTCAAGTAAATCTCCTAATTGCTAAATAAATATATCTCAGTAGAGACGTTAATGTTACTTTTGGATAAAAGAAAAATTCTTCTTTTGCCCAACTATCTCTATCTTAAAATGTGTCTTTGTTTTGTTTTTTTTTAGCATTCCTTGATTTTGTCCATTAAAAGGCAACCATTTCCAAAGAGAAAGTCCTGGCTTGCTTGAGAACTGTTGTGTTAATGTTTTCCCAACTGTTCCAGAAGTCTCTAGGAGGTTGCAAGGAACTGTCGTGGCTGGGGAGGGAGACAAGTGGCTGAAAGATCTAACTCCCGTCCTGCTGCAGAACATGCCTCTTTGGCAAAATGAGTTTTCCCAGGCTGCAGTGGTATCTTGGTATTCTTTATAAGTAAAAGCATTTCCACCAATCACTGATTTCCAGTTATCTTTACCCTTGATCATCTCTTTGAAGGTGCTTGGAACTGCCATAAGTGCTAGATGCCATTTGACATCCAGCAGGATATTCTCCCTTTATTTCTTTGTTGTGGGTCTAGACCTATCATTTGCACATTTTTGTTTGTTATGATGGGTCAAAATTGTCCATCCAAGCCAGGCACAGTTGTGTATGCCTGTGTATCCCAGCTACTAAGGAGGCTGAGGCAAGAGGATTACAAGTTCACATCTAGCATCCGCAACTCAAAATAAAAAAATTCAAAGGGCTGAAGATTTAGCTTAGTGATAAAGCACCTCGGTTTAATCCCCAATACCAGAAAAAAAAAATTATCCCTTAGAGCTTTAAAACAAATAGTAAAAAGAATTCATGTAATTGTATACTGTATTGATAATGTTGCTAATGGTTTATTTCATATATACTTACTGTTTTTGAAATATTTCAGAGTTGGGGTATTTGTTTTTGAAATATTTAAATTTTTCTTCCTTGTGTGGGTATGTGTATATAATCAAAATGAATGTTATGGTTTGGACCTGTAATTTCCCCCCAAAGTTCCTGTGTTGAAGACATAGTCCCCAATGCCACAAGGTTTGGAAGTGGGATTTTTAGGCAATGAATCATGAGGACTCTAACCTCCATTTGATTACTGGATTAATCCACTTGGTGCTGAATGGATTATTGGGAGGTAGAACCTAGTGACAAGAAGTAAATCATTAGGGGCATGCCCTGAAAGGGTTTATCTTGTACCTAGTCCCCCACCCCCTTCTCTCTCTGCTTCCCAGCCACCATGAGCTAACAGCTTTTCTCCACCCTGTCCTCCTGCTATGATGCCTTACCTCAAGTCCAAAGCAATGAAGTCAGTCAATTATGGACTGAATCCCCTGAAACTATGAGCCAAAGTAAATCTTTCCTCCTCTATGTTGTTCCTGTCTAGTATTTTGGTCACAGAGATGAGAAGCTAACTAATACAATAAATATAGCTGTGCATGTGGCAGCACCAAAGTGGTATGTGTATATTTTCCTGGAAGGATGGAACCTTTGAGGAAAGTCTTTGGATGCTTGAGATGAGAGATAGGAACAAATGAGAAGGTAGGAGACATGCTGTTATCTGCTCCTCGTCCCAGGCTCAGAGACTAGTAATCAACTAGAGTCACTATTTACATAAGGGACTTTGGGAAGCTCCAGGTATAAACAGCCATTTCAGGAGTTTAGCAAAAACATCCTGCCCAGATTTGCAGACTGAGGAATCCCATATTCCCGGGGTGTCTGCATCCCAGCTTTAGCACAGATTCAGGATGGAAGGTACTGTAGTGCTGTTTGGGCTGAGGATGAAATCTTGGGAGCAGCCTCTAGATAGAAAGGATCACTAAAGTAGATGCCAGCTGAAGTAATTCTGGCAAAGGTGTCTCCTCAAGGGGCTTCTTGACCATGGAAAGGGGCAGCACAGATGAATCTGATTGGCCTTGCTGCTGAGCTTGGGGGGCAGTCTTCCATTGGTAGCTTAGGAAAATTTGAAAGGTGAGCTGAGATCCACAGCTCTTTAGCTAGAGTCCAACTGGGAAGCATTATCAATGTTACTGTAAATGAAGACATTACATCAACCACTTGGTTATATTTTCTTAGGCCTTTGAGCCAGCTTGTTTAGTAACTTCCAGGGCCACATGAGGGCTTCTGTGAGTCCTAAGCACTTTTTGCTTTTGTGGATTCCTTTCTCCATTAAAAAGATATTAAAAGTTGCATTCTACAACTGCATTGGTATGAAGATAGCCCAAGCCAGATTCATTATCATATATTCATTTTCCCCTTTGATTTTAAAAGAAATAAAAATTAAACCATTTTATAGATTTCTAAAGTATTGTGGGTCCCAGGCCCTTGGCTTGCTATGACTAATGGATATGTTGTCCCTAGTAACTGTTTTCTTCTGTTTGTTTCCCTCCCCCCAGCACCTTCTCTCTTTCCTTGAAGAGAGAATGGTGTTTCCTGACTACTTTGTTGAGTTCTATCCCAAATTGGCCTTTCCACTAAGATGGGAAAATTGCATGTAAGTTGGCCATGTTTAATCATTTGCCCAGTATTTCAGCATTTTTTAAAAGCACCATATTCATTAAGTTTTCCAGTTATTGTTTTCTCAAATGGATCTGCTATTTAAAAATGTACCAACTACTCAAAACCACTTTTTATAAAATTATGAAGCTAAGTGCACATACACCAACCCTAAAAACCTTCAAGTGTTTTTCCTAAACTCCAACCCCGGGTTGTTTGTATGGGCTCCAGAAGCAGGGAGTGCATTTCTGTGGGCTCTATAATCAGAAAACATTACTGTCAACTGAGCCAACACACTTCAGCTCCTGCCAATAAACCCTTGAGTACCCCACACATGTTTACTCCTTGCTGGGAGGGTACTGCCAGAAAGTTTGTTCTCAAATTAAAAGCAAAACAAAATAAAAACTAATACTTGTGCAGAAAAGAACAGTTTCCTGAGGTGTCTTCATTTTCTTCTTTTTCCACATCACTCACATCATATTGCAAAGAAGTTGGTTTCTTTTTTTAATATTTATTTTTTAGATATTGGTTGACACAATATTTTTATTTTATATTTATGTGGTGCTGAGGATCAAACCCAGTGCCTCACACATGCTAGGCGAACACTCTATCTCTGAGCCACAACCCCAGCCCAGACGTTGGTTTCTTTAGAAGGGAGGAATGTCCACAGGCCCCAACCTTCATCCAGGCTGGCTGCTTTAATGTCTTTTGAAGAAAACCCAGGGTAGAAGAATATTTTTATGCTCAGCTGGGAATCTCAATGATGAACCAGAAAGAAACCAGCAACCAATGAATGATACAGGGTGCTATATGGAAAGTTTGGTCTGGATATTTGAAACTCATCAACATCCCTCTTCTAGGGTAAAGGTGTTCATTAAGGACAGTGTGGTAGTCAATGCAACCAACCGAAGGGCCTCCTCCCTTGTCCTAACCTGACTTTCCAGTTGCATTTCTTACACACTACTTCATGCACCTTATGCTCCAACCAACTGAAACTTTTCATTATTGCCTAAACACAAGAATGTGCCTCTTTGAGGACTGGGGATATAGCTCAGAGGTAGAATGCCTTCCTAGCATGCATGAGGCCCTGGGTTCTATCCCTGGCACTGCAAAAGAAAAAAATGCATAGCACATACAATTATATAAAGCACATAGTGCTTAATATCAATGACATATGACTGCATTACTTGTGAACTTACTATACTTCAAATCACTATTTAGAGTGCACTTTTACTTATTAAAAAGTGGAGTTTACCATGAAGTAGTATGCAGTGCGACACTGGCAACTGCCCAACCACCTGTTTACCACATCTCTGGATTATATCAGGAGCCAACCTGCAGTGCCTGACCTCCTCTAGCTCTGTCTGTGTAAACACACTCTGATGTTCACAGTATGAAGAAATCATCTAATAATGCACTGCTCCAAACATACCACTGTTATGTATGCATATATCTTAGAGGGCAGTTTAGGCCTGCTTTAGATGTCTTCCCATCTGAGCAAAACTCAGTGCCAGAAATCAGCAAAGTGACAGACATTTCCTGTGTATTCAGGGAAGAGAGAACTAGGCTGCCCTCCATGTAAAACGAGAACAAGAACATGTAGGAGACACAGCTATGGTGACCACCTGTCCCCGTTTGCATGGCACTGAAGCATTGCCTTGGAAATTGGGCTTTGAGTGCTAAAACTTGACAGTCCAAGAACCAGGATGGTCAGACATTGTATATACTACTCCTACGAACCTTTCATGAAAAAAAAATGATAAGATGAAAAAAATAAAAGAGAAAAATTGAACCAAGAATTAAAACTAAGATATTATAAATATAGAAGGCTTAGTAAAAGATATTATAATAAGTATTGAATATATTTTTGTGTAAAACTGAAATGAAGCAACTGTGGAAAATTATAATTAGCATATAATATGTTTTATAAGCCCTAATGATGTAAATATAACAAACAAATACTGGAAAGCGGAGAGAGGGAGGGAGTCAGGAGATCATTACTAAACTACTTTATTTTTCTTTCATAGTAGGAAGTAAATTGATTCTGTCTAGAATTACAAGTAGTTAAAAAAAAAAACAAAATCCATAATGACTTCAACTTCTTTATAACTTTGTTTTTATTGACCCTCAGAAGAATCTCCTAGGAATGAACATAACTTATTACAAAAAAACATTTACTTGAAGTTAAATTCAGATTTCTTTTACTCCTTTTAAAGAAACATTAAATTATAGTCTTTTAGCTTAAAGTATAATATTGTATATCCTTCTTTTATCTTTCTTTTTCTGTTTATTTAGCTAGCCACAGTAATTTTGAGAATAGTAGTTACTAAATATTGAGATTGCTTGTTTCTGTGTTTGGATTTGGGTTGGGGGAGGGTAAGTTGTTTCTGTGTCTTTCCAGTATTTTTCAATTAAAAATCACTGTGAGGACTGTTGGGATAACACAGTGGTGCAATGTGTGCTCAGGAGGCAGGAGGGTCTGGGTTCAATCCCCAGCACCAAGAATGAACCAAAATAAAAAACACCGTGATGCTTAATTTTATATGCCAACTTGGCTAGGCCACAGTCCACAGATGCTTGGTCAAATATTATTATAGACATTTCTGGGAAGGAATATCCTTCCTTCCTTCCTCCCTCCCTCCCTCCCTCCCTTCCTTCCTTCCTTCCTTCCTTCCTTCCTTCCTTCCTTTGTTTATTTATTGGTGCTGGGAATTAAACCCAGGGATGCTTTACCACTGAACTACATCCCACTTTTCATTATTTTGTTTTTTTTATTTTGAGACAGGGTCTTGCTAAGTTGCTTAGGGCTTTACTGAGTTGCTGAGGCTGGCCTCGAACTTGTGATCCTCCTGCTTTTCAAGTTACTTTCAAGTCACTGTTATTATAGGCATGTGCCAGCACATCTGGCTAGGAAGAAATATTACCCTCTAAACTGTGTGTGTGTGGGTTGTATCCAGTGAGTTGAAGGTTTTAATACCAAAAAAAAAAAAAAAGAAAAGAAAGAAAGAAAAGAAAAACTAACTTCCCCAGAAAGAAGGAATTTTGCCAGCAGACTATTTCTGGATTCAAACTGCAGCTTTTCCATGGATCTCCTGCCTACTGGTCTGCCCTGTAGATTTTGGACTTGCCAGCTTCCACAACCTCATATCTGTGTGTATGTATGTGTGTATCCATATGCACATGTCACACATAACTAAATGTGTACTTATAGAGTCAGTGATCTCTAGATGCAACAGTGTGTGAATGTGAGTGTGTGTGTGTGTGTGTGTGTGTAAGAGAGTGTTTGTA
Organism: Marmota monax; assembly: GCF_021218885.2. Classification (NCBI taxonomy): domain Eukaryota; kingdom Metazoa; phylum Chordata; class Mammalia; order Rodentia; family Sciuridae; genus Marmota; species Marmota monax. The sequence continues at coordinate 749,685 of NW_026693595.1, read as the reverse complement.
TATGTATATGTATATGTGATAAGTATAGGCATTTAATGGCCATGTGTAGTGTCTATAGGAACAATTTTAATATTACATTTTATAAAAAGTTAAAGCTCTAATATAAGAAAACAGGTCCAGAGAGATTTAGAAAACTACCTAAGGGAACTTCCATCAATCCCTTGCATACTGGTTAGAGGTAGGGCTGAGAGTCAAATCCATGGATGACTGACTCAAGTATTCACCCTCCTTTGCAGGAGCTACCATGGTTCCTGTATCATTATTGACTACACTAGGATATAGAAGCAGTAAATACTTGGAGAATACAGAATATGGTGGTTTTGTAGAATCACTTGGGAGGAAAGAAATGGTGAGGCATTTGTAGGCAGAGAACAGTGTTAAAATGGTAAATTTTGTTGTGTGTATTTTAATCAAAAGGAGAGGAATAGAAGGAAAAGGAAGAGAAGAAGAGAGAAGGAAAAAGAGGGGGAGAGAACAGAAGGGGAAACCAGCTTTAGATTGATAAGGATGAGACTAAAAACAAATTTATAAAAATTGTTCTACTTTTCCTGAAATTGTTCCACTGTTAATGTGAAATATACTAAAAAGAAACACATGCTACCTGAACAACAGTAAAGAGTCTTACGAACCAACAAAAAGCAAAAAAGAACATTTGGTAACAGTATTCCTTGCCACGCCCCTGCTTCCAAGTTGGTCAGAAGGTTGGGCAGGTCTGCGGTGCTCAACCACTGCAGAAACCATCTTTGGATTTGAGCCTCAGCAGGCTGCTTCTGGGAGCTGCCAAGCCAGCAGCATAATCTGAACTATGCCTACATTGTTATTTCACTCACTTTTCCATTAAAAACCAAGAGAAATAAAAATGTTCCAGACAGCTGAGTCCCTGCATTAGAACTGACATCAGCAAACTTTTCCTGGCAAGGTGCCCATCTGAGAGGTGGCAGGGAAGGGGCAGGATCCACACACTGGGCCATTGAAGAGACAGGTACCAATGCTGAAGCAGCTTGTACTTTAACCCAGCCAGAACAATCCACACGAGCAGGATCCTGATCCAGCTGCCTTAGACCTTCCCTGGATTCATAGTGTGCCCACCAGCCCCTGCCTTCTCCTCACCTCTCATTCCTTGGCCCTCCCTGTGACAGGCAGATAGGACATATTTACCCAATGGCCTTTGCCTCACTGCTCCCCCAGTGTGGAGGGATAAAACTGAGTGTAGACATTTTAACACAATGTCTACAATTTTTCTTTTCTTTTTTTTTTAATTGTGATAAACTAAGCTTAACATAAAAATTACCATTTTAACGATTTTTTATAATCATAATATTGTACTCACATAGCCTTTTGAATCAGGGGACATTTTGAAGCTAATTTTCCTCTTCCTTCCTTTCTTTTTTGTAATTTTCAAAAGAATAGCATAATGAGCAAAGATTTGCCTAGATTCTATATTTGGTTAGCATTTTCCTATTTCTCTCTCCCTGTCTCAATGCACATACTAGTTTGTTTTTGCAGAAGAATTTGAGATTAAGTTACAGATAAATTAATAAATTAAGTTACTGGTAAATGCTTCTCTGTGTATATATTAATTCACTTTGTGTGGTTATAACAAGATACAAGAGGCCGAATACTTTATAAAGAAAAAAATTATTAAGCTCACAGTTCTGAAGCTTCAAGTGAATGGTGCTGACATCAACTCAGCCCTGATGAGAACAAAAAGGCAGATGATATTACAATGGGGGAAGCAGATTTGGAAGAGATCACATGACAAAACAGGAAGTCAGAGTAAAGGCTGAGAAAGCCTAATTGGATAACAACCAATTTCCAGGAGGACTAATGCTCTCCATGGGAACCATCTTTATCCCTTCCAAGAGAAACCTAACTATCTACCACTGGGCCCTACCACTTCAACACTACTACCCAGGGGTTCAAGTTTCTAGCATTTGAACTTGGGGGGACATACTCAAACTCAATTTCCTTTATAGATATAAATTTCTCTTCCAAAATGGTAACTTCTCTAGTTTTAGGGCTTTTTTCTATGGTTGCAGCCTCAAAATAATCCTGTGCCAAAGAGGCATATTACAGGGTGGCATATTCTAGTCTCCCGAAGCTTATTGCGGGAGGCATGTCTTTGGTCTCCCACATATAGTTGTGTCAATTGCTTTTGCCTTTGGTGCTAGGGATTGAATCCAGGGCCTTACACATCCTAGGCAAGTACTCTACCATTGAGCTATACACCCAGACCAATATCTATTTCTATTCACTATTTGAGTGATATAAAGAGTTCCGGTTTTTGACAATTATAAATAAAGATGTTATAAATATTTGTTTACAGGTTGTTTTACTGTGTGTATGTGAACATAATCCACCCTCCTTGGGTAAATACTTGAAAACTGTTTCTTTTTTCAAAGTGGCTGTATCATTTTGTATTCCCACTAGCAATATATGAGAGTTCCAGTTGCTCTAAATTCTCATCAGCACATAATATTATCACTTTAAAGTCAACAAAAAACATCAGCCATATAGTGGTATATCACTTTAGCTTTAATTTGCATTTCCCTAATGCCTAATAATTTTAGCAGCATCCTCTCATGTGTTTATTTGCCATTTGTATACCTTTCTTTCTTTTTTTTTGGTGGAGATCAAACCTAAACCTCCTGCATGCTAGGCAAGAGCTTTATAACTGATCTACAATCTCAGCCATGTATATCTTCTTTAGTAAAGATCTTATTCAAATGTTTTACCCATGTTTTTATCAGTTTTGAGTATTCTTTCCATTTTTCTAGACAGAAGTTCTCTGAGGCCTTTGAGTTTGATAATATATCTTCCAAAGCCTGTGGATTATCTTTTCATTCTCCCGATGTTATCTTTTGTGAAGGAAAAGATTTTAATCTTTGGTGAAGAAATATTGATCATTTTTTTTCTTTCACTAATTGTATTTCTGGTTGTACCTAAGAAGTCTTTGTTTAACCCAAGTTCACAAAGATTTTCTCCTGTGTTTTCTTCAAGAAGTTCTGTTTGGTTCCATTTAGATCTGGATGGATTTTTTTGTTGTTGTTGTTAATATTTATTTTTTAGTTGTACACAAGATGAATTTTCAATTAATTTTTTATTGAGTGTGAGGTGTAGATTGAGGTTCAAGTTTTTTTTTTAAATATATTTTTCAGATGTTGATGGACCTTTATTTTATTTATTTATTTATATATGGTACTGAGAATCAAACCCAGGGCCTCACACATGCTAGGCAAGTGCTCAAGTACCATGAGCCACAACTCCAGCCTAAGAGGTTCAAGTTTTTACACACAGATGTCTAGTTTTTCAGCACCAATTCTTGAATTTCCTTTGTACTTCAGCCAAAACTAGTAGACGTAATTTGTATGGCTCTGCTTTTGGACTTTCTATTATGTTGCTTGATCTCTGTGACTATTATCTTACCATTATGAAACTCTTTTATTTTCTATTGTTAGTCTTGAAGTCAGGTAGGATGAGCCCAACAACTTTGTTTTCTTTTGGTTAGAGTTGGGCACAGTGGCAAAAAACTGTAAATCCCAACAACCAGGGAAGCTGAGGAAGAAGAATCTCAAGTTCAAGGCCCGTCTCAGTAATACACCAAGGGCTCTGGAGTTAGCTCAGTGGTAGAAAACTACTGGGGTCAATCCCCAGTTACTCTCCCCACCCCCAAAAAGGTTTACCTACCTCCTTTGTCTTTCCACATAATTTTTTGAATCAGCTTCTTAATATGTGTATAAAAATCTTTGTAGGATTTTGACTGAGATTGTGTATAAACAATTGGTCCATTTAGAGAGAACTGACACATCAGCAATACTCAATTCATCCAATTCATGAACACTCTTTTTTTTTCCTGTACTGTGGATAAAACCCGTGTGTGTGTGTGTGTGTGTGTGTGTGTGTGTGTCTTGTAGATGAACACAATATCTTTATTTTTATTTATTTGTGGTAGAGCATTTTTATGTGGTGCTGATGATCAAACCCAGGGCCTCACGCATGCAAGGCAAGCGCTTTACCACTGAGCTACAACCCCAGCCCAAACCCATGTGTACTCTTAATGAAATTTAAAAAATCTCTGTCTCTCTCATTATTATTATTTTTTTGTACTGCGTATTGAACCACTGAGCTTTACCACTGAGCTGCATCCCTGAACATTTGTCTATTTTTTATATGGAGACAGGATCTTGCTAAGTTGCTGAGGTTCTCACTAAATTGCTGAGGCTGCCCTCAAACTTGTGATCCTCCTCCTCAGCCTCCCGAGACACTGGTATTATAAATGTGTGTCACAATGCTGGCTAAAATCTTCTTAATCATGAGCAAAATTTTCAAGCAAGATTCCTGGCAAACTTCTCTAATATCTCATGAGGTTGAATGGATCACTAAGCCCTAAACCTAGTCAAGAGGAATAGGATTGGCATGACAGGCTTATAAATCAGTTTTTGAAATTTTACACTAATAACCTACTAGCAAAGATTTTTTTTTTTGCTTGAAAATTTTTTTTTTAGGCCTGGGGCTGTGGCTCAGTGGTAGATTGCTCATCTAGCATGTGCAAGGCCCTGAGTTCGATCCTCAGCACCACATAAAAATAAATAAACAAAATGAGGGTATCGTTTCCAACTACTTCTAAAAATAAATATTAAAAAAAAAGAAAATTGTTTTTTTAAAGCCACAGCTTAAAAGGTTTGTGATCATAAATATAATTCTGAGGTAAATTCTTATAATTTTATATGGCTCCATTTTGGGTATCATTGAACCTTATCGTCACAAGAAGCAGGGGTCCAGTCATGCTGAACACAGTCTCCAGGTCTTCCCTTCTCAAGGTGAGCCATACAGACATATATCTCCTTATATCACAGCCACCTAGTGATCCCCTCCCCTTCGACAGCTAGATACAACCTACTTGACATGTCCCAAGGATCTACATACCACATGGACTGTGCACAGATGTCACAGTGACCAACTCTCAGGCAGTGTGATTTAAGGGAACTCCTTCCTGCTTACTTGAAACCAACCAACTAGAACTCCCTGCAGGAAACCTGCTTGGGTAATGGCCTGGGGCCCAGGAAAGACTGGCTCCCAGGTCCTTCTCCCCTTCTCTTCCAGTCCACTAGTTGAGTGCTCATGTCCCAAATGGCTTCCCCCTTCCCTTTGGCCCTGTGAGGTGTGCTGCCCTCCTCCCTCTGGGATCAGCATTTACACTGCTTCTGTTATTTCCTGTGTCTTATTGTGTTGCCTCCTCCGTTTCTCACCTGTCCAACAAACCCAGACCTAACTTGGTCAGAGCTCTCCTCGAGAGTAGATTTCTTGGTGAGAATAAACTGCACACAGGTCAGACAAGAGATACAATGAATGCAAACATGTTTCCTGAGAAGGATGCCTGGTCACGCTTCTGACTCTTAGGCATCAGGCTGCCTACCAAAGTCAAGAAGAATCCTTCAAGAGGGCCATGCAATCACCCATGACCACCTCCTGCAATCCCACCAGGGCACGACTAGAGTTCACAGCCACTCTTGACAGAGAGACCTCAGGACCAAATCAGAGAAAAATAGAGCCCCTTCTGTGAGCAAAAGAAACTTGAACAAAATACAGGTTCATTCCTTGGAAGAAAGGAATGGCAGATGTTGAATACTCAAGTTACTGAGTCTGCCCTGCCTCGGAACATTTTTACCCCCCTTTCGTTCGTGGTGAATTCTTTCCTTCTATATTATGCTTTCAGATTTCAGTTGATGGAAACATGCCATTTTACCCAAGTTGAAGAATCTCAGATATTCATGAAAGCATAGATATTCTATTATTGTCAAATTAGGATGAATTAAAAGGAAAACTACTGGTGCAGTTTCAGAAGTATATAGTGGACATAGGGATAGCCATATCTAACAATAACTGCTCGGCTTAGAAAAAAATTAATTAGTTCAGTATTTTAGATGAATTTATTTTTTGTTTAATTTTTTTTTTCTGGTATTAGTGATTGTACCAAGGGACACTTACCCATTGAGCCACATCCCCAGCCCTTTTATTTTTTATTTTTAGACAGGGTCTTGCTAATTGCTTAGGGCCTTAATAAGTTGCTAAGGCTGGCTTTGAACTTGTGATCCTCTTGCTTCTACCTCCCGAGCTGCTGGAATTACAGATATGTATCACTGTGGGCACAGTTCAGATGGGTTTTTAATGTGCAATTAATCTGACAAAACAGAGGCTACTTACACTCATTGATGCAGTATCACCATACTGAAACTACTTAAAAACTAAGTACACTGGTTCCCTGTTCATTGGATATGTAAAACATAAGTCAAAGGTTATGAATGTAGTTTAATGACTCCTCAAAGTCAAACACTGAAAGATAAAAATGGAATTTCTTTACCAAAAACTATTTCTTAGCACTTGCTCTGTTACACCAAGTTTCTAAATCTCTAAAGCCATTACAGATTTCGTTTTTATCAATTCACAATTTTGATACAGGTGTGACTTCTAATTGTCAGGAAACAATGACATTTTGCAAATTGCAGAAACAGAAATTGCATTGTAAAAAAGCCTACAAATGAACTTCAACAAATTTATCAATGTTCTCAATTCAGAGAGTCTGGCCTGTGGTGCTGTGTGATGTTCTGCCTTTTGTTCCCTTTAGAACAGTCCCCACTGATCTACCTCAGAGCTTCCCCCAGGATCAGAGTAGGCTGAATTAGACTAGACAATTCCCCAGATGAACACAGTATCAAATCTGTTTCTAATTTGGTCAGAGATTTCTGCAACAAAAGCTCCTTTTCCCTGGTTGTTTTCATTACTGGAAAATTCACAGAGCTCCAACAATTACTCCCCTTGGCTCACAGAGATGTAGAATAACCTTTCCAGTATGATCTTTGCATCACACCTGGTTATTAGTAACCAGTTACCAGCCCCCCCCCCTTTTTTTTGGCCAAAGATCAAATTACTCATTTGGTAGATATAAAGGCATGTTTGTTTCACACCCATGCTGAAGTGTATTTAAAGAGGTAGGGGGCAGGATTACAACCCAAACAAAACAACCAGCTGTAGGGTCTATTTTTTTAACTTGGGTTAAAAATGTCTCCCTTTTCTCCTTCCAGATTAATTTCTATGTGAAACTTACATAAACATCTACTTAAATTTAAAGTCATACCACAATTTAGTAGAAATTCCATCTTTGATGAACATGGAGCATTTATTTGCTGAATATCACTGTAAATTGTATTGTTTCAAATGTTCTGAAACATTGCATGAACACATTATAAAACTATACAGTGCCTCTCTTCTACTTTGTCCTGTATGCTTGTGATATTTGAATAACTTTGTGTTCCCTCAGTTAAATTTTGGAGTACCTGCTCCTCAGACATTTTAACACTCTCCAAATCTCCATCCCACTGCTGGTTTTCTATCCTGATAGGAGGTTTGAAGTTTGCCTCAGTGTAACATGGGCTAAAGATTTAGAGCCTTGTTCCAGCTCACTTTCAGTAAGCATCCATGCCTTAAAAATCACAGGATCTAAATACCACATCTGGAATAACCATTAATTGTTAAGGTCAGTGACATCTTTAGAAGTATCTCGTTTAATGGGGGAAGAACTTAGGAAATAGTTAAACACGGGAAGGGAGCATAAGTAGAACTAATGACTGAGATCTATTTCCTGTATACCATATTCATGGTACAATATAACATTTTATACATATTATTCTATTTTTTATCATTTCTTGGTAGGTTGCTATTATTTTAAGTATTTTAGAGATTAAGTACATTGATGATGTCATCTTAGGTGTATTCTTAATTGTAGGTCTCTTGAAAGAAGAATGATTTGTTGTTCATTATATTTTTGAATTTTAGAACAGTGCACGGCATATAGTAGGTTCTCAATAAATATTTATTGAATGAATGAATGCATCAAAAAAATTACATTAACCAAAATGAAAGAGGATGAAAATGTGGGTCTTGCACACATTGCCATCAATTCCCTTGTTTTCTCTACCACATTCTGCAGCATCCTGCACAGGGTAGGAATGGCTGTCCTTCTAGTATGTTTGTTTTTGTACTGAGGGCTCCCATTGGCTTCTCACCTTGTGTATGTGGCTGCAAAGACCAATAGGCAGCAGCTTCCATCTATTAAAACTCGCTTTTGATTTTGTCAAGGGCATTTTCTAGGCATTTATTCCTAGAAAGCTTTGGATTTTTTCCCCCCACATATGAACCCTCCAATGTATGGAAAATAGTAAGCTGGGTGTTGCAATAGAGGGGAGTAAGATGGTGGTTGGTGAGAGTGGATAGAACAAAATGAAGACTCAGCCCCATACCTAGGAAGCCCACAAGAGGAGGACCAAAGACTTTTGAAATAGCATAAGTATATGGGTTTCCTTTTTCTTGTGCAACTGCTATTTGTAGGCAGTCCTCCCACCTTGGCTGAGAACTGAGGCTGGGGAAAGAGAGATGTGAATCCGTGCATGTGAATACATTAACATGGAGATGGGGCAAATCATTCTTTTCTCAAAAGAGTTCAGGTCCCAAGATGGTGGAAATAATAATAGCAGCAACAACAGTAATCTCTGTGGTTGAAAGAGGCGATCTTATTTGAAGATGGTGCTGGAGAAGGGAAAGTACATGCTGCCTTTACCTCCTGTCCAAGTTGTCTGTACACAGACAGATAACTCTCCAGTCCTATTACAGAATTCTGTGAAGCAAGATGGAGATTTCTGGAAATTGGCTGAGCTTTCTTTTGAAGGCAAAAGATGAGGTGTAGAAATGGAAGTTTGTCTGGGAAGATAAATTCCCAGAGCTTACCCTAGAGCCCAAGGAGCCTTAGGATTCTGGCTGGGAAATGTCATCCCTGCCAGGAGAGAGAAAGGAAGCTTCATGTGTGGATTGTGTGTGGCAAGCAAGAGGCTGCCTACCGAGCAGGGAGTCAGTTAGTTTTGGTGCCTGTGAATGCTGTTGGAATCCCTATTCTAACAAGCTTTGCTTTTGTGGTTTAGACTAAGTCCCTTAGCATCTCTAGGCAGAACCCATAACTGCCAGCTGGGACAGACAACTTGTTTGTGTATAGACAACTTGGACAGGAGGTAAAGATAGCATGTACCTTTCCCTTCTCCAACACTGTCATCAAAAACAAACAAAAAAATAGTGTAGATTGTGCCCTCAAAATGTCATCGTAATTCTTGTGGCTTTTACAGGTAATGCATTCTCGTGGTCACTTCCTATTTTAAAGAGTGATTCTTACTAAATTCATGCTCTGCTCTGCTCTGTTGTTTCCCTGTTGCTGAAGCAGTGCATGAGATGCCAGGAAGTGTGTGAGCAAATTTTTTAATTGAACAGAGAAATAATGATTTAAAATATTTCTTTTAGTGTCAGTTCAGAAGGTTGTTTTAGTCACTTCTCTCCAATTTCTTTTTCCTCTGACACTTGGTTTCTTCTTCAGCATGATGAAGGATAAATAATCTTTGCATTCCTTGCTACATATTATAAACAGCCAAACAGAAGCTGTAGCTATGATGACACTGACAATATTGGTTTCGTGAGGCTGAAGCTTTTGAAAAGCAGAACTCACTAACACAGAGAATCAACAGGTGTTGCTGCTGTCTATACAACAGAGAACACTTTATTCTTAGACAACAAGTCTAAAACATCCAATAGTGACTAGTCTGTCTATGACATCTTGGAACAATGGTGTTGAATAGTTTCACCAGTTTGGGAACGTGTATGTATGAATATATATATATATATATATATATATATATATATATATATATATATATATATATATATATATACATACACACACACACACACACACACATATATTTTTTAAGTAAAATAAGTTTTTACTCCAAAAACAAAAACAATATACTCCATAAAAGCTGCTATTTTGAAGTTTTGAATCTAAGCCAAGATACACTAACTCAATTGACACAGCAGTTTCTAGTAGATAACATCATTGTGTACCATATTCTGAAAAGCCTAAACCTGGTGCTTTGCATCCATGAGCCAAACAAGGAGAAAGAGTGGGTGGTATCCTCTAAGATTTTCCATCTCCTTATGCACATATATTTTTTCTACATTGCCTTAGTCAATTTGTGCTACTATAACAAAATATCTGAGACTGCATAATTTATAAAGAACAAAAATTTGTTTGTCACCATTCTGGGGCTGGAAATCCAACATCAAGGAGCTGGCAGGATTGGTGTCTGGTGAGGGATACTCTCTGCTTCTAAGATGATGCCTTCTTGCTGTGTCCTCTAGAGGGGAAGAATAGTATCCTTGCATGCAAGGGCTTGTCTTACCACTTAAGCCCTTTTTTTATAACATACTAAACCATCCATGAATTTTGAAATTCAAAACATAGTATGCACGCTTCAAAGCGATCTCATGGTGAGCCTTTATTTAGCTCTAAATATATTATTTTATGTTGTAATCTCTATCTATCTATCTATCTATCTATCTATCTATCTATCTTCTATCTAACAGGACCATGAATTTAACCAGGAGTGCTCTACTACCGAGCTATATCCCCAGCCCTTTCTATTTTTTATTTTGAGACAGAGTCTTGCTAAATTACCAAGGCTGTCCTTGAACTTGTGACCCTCCTGCCTCAGCCTTCAGAGTAGCTGGGATTATAGGCCTATGCCATTGCACCATTTTATAATCTTAGTTTAAGTGTATTTTGAGTATAAGATAACTATGAGCTACTGCTTAGAGTTTAAAAAGTTTAAAAAAGTGTAAATCTATTCTAAAAAATAAAAGAAGAATGCATATCTCAAAGAATTGACTCCCCTCCATCCTCCTCTACCAACTTTCAAGATTTTTTCTTCTTCAGTTGATTACTAAAATAAACATTTATTAATTCACATTTTACAACCAGTCATTAATTTATGTACCTTTCATATATACCTGGGTTACATCCACATAACATTACACCAATGTCAAATTCATGGTTTTGACATCACACTATAATTATTTAAGATGTAACCATTGAGAGAAAGTAGTTAAAGATATGTGAGACCTCTACTATTTTTGCAAGTTCCTGTGAATCTAGAATTTTAAATTTACAAAGCATAATGTTGCTATACTGTGTACAGGTACAAATATGTAACAATGAATTTCACTATTATGTATAATTAATAATGGGTTAATTAAAAAGTTTTAAGTATAATTAAAAATAGTTTCCACCTCGATTGAACTGCAAACATAAGCAAAATCTAACTTGGGTCATTCCTGGCAAAGGAATATGTTAGAAACAAAACTTAACCTCAGTCGATCATAAGCAGTCAACTAACTTATGAGGAATAGTCTGACAAGGTAAATAAAAATGTCAATTTTTTAACAGCAACAAATCAAATAATTTCATTATTTTGCTTCTCCATTTACTCCATAAACTCTTGTCCCCTATGACTGGTCATTAAAATATTAAGCCTGTTTTGGTCTGATGTTCCCCAACTTATGGACTTCTTCTTATTCAAATAAGAAGCAATTGTCATTGTCAAAAGATCAAATACTGTGGCGAAGCAACCACTGTGCCCATTTTGTTCCTTGTTTTCCTGTTGCATCTAGAGGTTGTGGGAATGTTCTTGGATTCTGAGCTCTGCAGTATGCAACCTGAGCCCTCCACGTTTATTTGAGTAACTTAATTTCCAACTGGATCCAGAGGTCAAACAGAATGTTTGGCAGATCAAATGGTGTGTGTTCACAGGAACTGAACTGGGTCCAATTGGAGACCTCAGGTAAGTAAAATTTTAGAAGGATAGGGTATTATGGGTTTGTCAAATCTAAAAGGTCTGGGCCTGGCTGCTGTGATTGGAAATCCAGCTAATATATTCAGAAATAAAGAACCTAGAAAAACAGATGCGCCTCAGAAAGATAATATAAAATTACAGTGGCCACAATGAGGAAGTTTCATTCCATATGAAATTCTTCATCCATGGTCTCATTAGGACAGAAGAAAAAGAAAAGAAGGAATCCTGAATGTCTTAAAAACAATGAGATTCATTTTCTACCACAAAAGAAATACTCAAAAAAACTACCTCTGTAAAGGGATATCTGCAGCATACCAATAAAAATTATTCTTAATCTACTACTTTTCCATCTGATTCTATTCAAAACAAATTTCCTTTAAAAATCAGATCATCATGGAATATTGTGAGTTGTTCTGGGTATCCTCGGAATGCTCTGCCAGTGAAGACTATAAAATACTTTTTTTGGAGAGAGGATAAAAATTATTTAAAATTTTTCATGATAATTTATTTTAAAAATCCAGTTAGTATAATTTTTATAATAAATATCTATTTTTAAAAAAGATAAAAACCAGATAAAAATGAGCCAGGAATATCAGCAACAACTAAATTTTACTGTTGGTTCTGCAAGCAATTCTGAATTATTATGAAGCAACCACCTAAGGCTACAAAGGATAAAGACTAATGGAAAATAGACTGGATATCTTTTCAGTGACTACTAATAAAAGGTGAGTATGACTGCAAACTCCTTCTTGGAGAAAACTTAACATTTTTTCTCTGTGCCTTTGAGATGTGTAAATATTTATTTTACTTATGTATTTATTTATATACTTATATATTTTATTTTTAGGGCTGGAGATTGAACCCAGGGACTCACATGTACTAAGCGCCTGCTCTATCACTGAGCTACAACTTCACCCATGCTTAAGTCTTTTTTTAAGAGCATGTTTTGGGGGTTGGGGCTGTAGCTCAGTATTAGAGAACTATCCTAACATGTGCAAGGCCCTGGGTTCTATCCACAATACTGCAAAAAAGTAAGATAAAATGAAAGCTTCAGAGAAGTGATTCATCAGAAGGTGCAAAAAAGAAACTTCTTAAAGATAAGCTGGCAAATGAAAAGTCTTAGGAGTCCTTTCCACAAATATTAATAAAAGTCTTCAGCCATCTGAACAGATAACTTTAACTGACAAAAGTACAATTAGTTTTAAATTATTTTGCCTGACATGTGGCGGAAATTTGAGAACAGAAGCTTTGAATCTATGTTTGCATTTGTCTATGTGTTCATAAATGTCTATGTATGTTATTTGTATGTCATATTGTTCTTCAAATGGTGTTTTTAGAAATAAAATTTAAAAAGCTCTTTTTTAAACTTCTTTTTTTAAACTCCTTTTTCTAGAGAAGTTAAGTGCTTGTATAAGTTATTTTCTCAGAGAACACAGGAACTAATTTAAACATTTTTAGTTCATGGGATTTTAATCCCCAACAAATAAGGATAGTGGTCATTTGGGTAAAAGGGGATATTCCACCTAACTTTACTAGTGAAATAAGCTCATGTTATCTCTGTTACAAAATTTTCCCACAAGAAAAATAATGTGGTATGACTGCTGGTTTTATTTAAAGTTTGAATTTAGAAAATCTTTTTGATAACTAGGGACATTAAAAGTAGACTTAGTAAAATTCAGTAATAGGGATTTAATGAATATTTAGATCATTTCCAAATAAGATAGACTAGTAAAGCATTGATTCCTGAACAGAGTTCGTTGAAGCTTATACATTTGGGGCTTCTTATTAAAGAGGAACTAGTCTTGCCCATGACTATGCCGGTGCCTGAGGAGGTGTATGCTTTTAAAAACCAAAATCATGCCCTTTTCTAGTTTTCACTGGATATTAAGGTTACAAAGGGTTGGTAATTCTAATTAGTATATGTAAAAAAATTATATATATTAAATTTATATATTATTTATATATCAATTATATATATTACTTATATATATTAAATTTATATGTATTAAATCTAATTTATATATGTAAACAAAATAATAAGGATGAAAGGAAACAATTTGCATTTGAAAAAATTATGAAGAAAGTAGGATGTGTTTCTAATATGAGAATGTATTCTTTAAGGGGAAAGAGTTATTCTATCTGAAAGCAAGACAATGAATTGTTCCAGAATAAAAAAGAGTAAAATGAGTAAGACAGAACTGAATGGATATAGAAGGTTGTAGAAGGTTGTCAAAATAGGAAATTTGTGTATGGTCAAACTACATACAAGAAAGATTAGACAGATTTTATTTATGAGGTTAAAAAACACAAGCTCAATAATATACTGATATGAAGCAAAGTTCATGTTTTTTCTGTCCTGTAGAAGGACAAGTTAGGCCTGGGGATGTAGCTCAATGGTAGAGCACTTGCCTAGCAGTCTGGAAGCCTTATATATATTTTTTTAATTTATTTTTTAGTTTTAGGTGGACACAATATCTTTATTTTATTTTTATGTGGTGCTGAGGATCGAACCCAGTGCCCCATGCATGCTAGGCGAGCGCTCTACCACTGAGCCACAACCCCAGCCCTGGAAGCCTTAGATTTGATCCAATCCCTAGCACCAGAGAAAACAAAAACAAAACAAAACAAAACAAACAAACAAAAAACCACTAGATTTTATTGGAATACTAATCTGCTCTCAATTTTTAAAGTTTTTTTCCTTTATCTCTGATGTAAGATGTGTAGAAAGCAAAGATTATTATCAAGATATTTTTATGCTCAAGTTGTCTCTCATTGGATCTTTGATTATTTTTAAAAATTGAGTTTTCACTATTAAAAGAGCTGCTATGTGTTTTGGGGATTCTTTGTACAACTGTGTAACTTTCTATTTTGCTTTTTAAAATCTGTTGTCATTTTGGTATTTTTCACAGTAACCTATGATCCTATTTAATCATGTGTTTTAACCCTTTCGATATTTTTTGACAACTTTTCAAAATCATCCTAAGTCTTATTGACCTTGAACTAATTCTGAAAATTTCCAGAAGGATCTCTGGAATATCTCAAAACAATTTATTTTTCCTCCTTTTAAAAAGAAAGAAATTGAGCTTATTACACTTATTTGATATGTCAAATTGCAAGGGATGCATTGTCAAGTAATAAGTGATGCTAAACCTGCTTTAAATTATATTCGTTATTGCTATAAGCATTCTAGAAGTTGTATGAAATTCCTAGAAATATGATATATCTTGGTATAAAGTCACCAGTCATAAATCTAATTATTATCTTAAAATGCCATGTATCATAAAGTCAAACTTTCTTCCTGAAAACTTTTGAAAGCAGCTATGATACAAAATTATAAGATGTTCATTAAAAATAAAAGACTAGGGGGATCTGAGATGGCGGGCCAGAGGGAGGCAGCATTCTGTTTTGCTCTGATGACCTGAGACTCAGGAAGTGAGAATACTGCTTTTCTGTGAGAGACAGTCCTGCTCCTGCACAGGAATCATGGTCACCATGCCCATGCAGGGCTCCAAGCCTTCGCATCAGAGTAGATCTCCCAACTACTCACCCACGCGCCACTCACCTGAGCAGAAATCCTGGACACAGCTTCCCCGCAGGAAAACTGGCAGTTACCCACACACAGGATCTCCAGCCACCATTCCTGGGCGGACCCTGTCAACCAACATGGGGGGTCCCCAGGTCACCTCCATCTTGGGACTCGGCAGCAACGGAGATAGTCCTCTAAGCTCCATAGCCCTCCTGCAACGGGGAACTTCACACAGGCTCAGAAGACAGCTACAGCCACACGCTGCACACCACAGAGCTCATCTCTGAACTCATCATCCACCATCATCGCCCAGCCCCCGACACACGACCTGACACCCAATTGCAGAAAGCAAACGCCTCCATCTTGGGTCACCTTCATCACCATCTTTAGTGGGCGCTACTCCCAGTGTGGAACTCGGGCTGGCCAGGTACCCAGTTTCTAACACCCCATCTACCCAGCAGCTGCTAGCCAGGCACAGTGACTGCCAAACAACAACAACAGAAAACCCACCTCCCACGGTGGGGAGGGGAGGTGCAGAGCATGCCCAAAGCATCACACACAAAAGCCCCAGAGAGAAAGGTTCCTCATTAGGAAGCAGTAAGGGAAAGGGTGAGTGTGATATAGTTTAGGGACTCCCAGAGACCAGGAACTGGGAGGTCTTCAGCGAGAAAGGAGATAAGACCAGGAGCGCACATCACAGGAGCAGGCCCAAAGAGAGATCCCTGAGGTGCAGTCTCCCTTCGAGACCAGTGGGTGCCACACCCCACTTCCAGGTGCCCTCCACCCAGGAACAACCCTTCCTCCCTGGTTACCTTCACCATCCTGAGGGCAGAGATACCAGCTAACAACAGCTGACACCACCTATTGGGTGAGAAAGGAAGCAGGAAAGATACTGATCTCCAAACAAAACAATCCTTGTTTCTTCCTTTGAGATTTTTTTTCCTTTTTTTCTTTCTTCTCCCTCTCTATTCTCCTGCCTTCACACGCCCCAAAATATGTGAAACCAAGTACTTTGCATGAATTAGGATATTGAGGTCTAAGACAACTGAATAGTATATTACAGTTGTGTTGTATATTCTTTCATTTTTGTTTTTGTTTTTTTCTTTTTTTCCTCCTATTTTTACCATTTTACCATTTTTCTTTTTCTTTCTTTCTTTATTTTTATTATTGGTTGTTCAAAACATTACAAAGCTCTTGACATATCATATTTCATACATTTGATTCAAGTGGGTTATGAACTCCCATTTTTATCCCGTATACAGATTGCAGAATCACATCGGTTACACATCCATGTGTCTTCCCTCTTATTTGTCTACCCAAAATGACTTCCTCTCTATTTTCCTGCTGCAAACCTTCTTCTTTACATTTCTCTTTCACACTTCCTAAAATATAACTCTATATCCTCACTTCCTACCTCTTCAGCATATCTTCCTACACCTCACCCATGATTCTTTGTCCACCATCAGGAACTGTAAACCCTTTTACAAACCTACTGATTATATTGTAGATAATAACTGAATTCATCATTTCTGTACATTGTGACCAAACTGTAAACATCTATTAGCAAATATTTGTTTTTAGGTGGTATATTGATTATATTGGAATCTGTTAACATTGTCCTACCCTTCAAAGGAGAGGTATTGGAACCCTACAGGAGCCTATAAGACTATAGAGTAAAAAAGGTAATGCCTCGGATCCACAGCGCTAGAAGGGAAGGCACAAGATCAACATGAAAAGACAAGGGAAGAAAGTGCCCCAAACAAATCAAGATACCACATTATTAGTATCTATGGCCAGCACAGTAGATGAAATTACAGAGGTGGAGTTCAGGATGTACATAAATTAAATGTTCTGTGAATTAAAGAATGATATAAGAGAGCAAATACAGGCAGTAAAAAGTTATTTTGACAAAGAGATACATAAACAAATGCAGGAAGCAAAAGATTACTTCAAAAGGAAGATAGACGTTCTAAAAAAAAAAAAAAACCAGAAATCCTTGAAATGAAAGAAACAATAAACCAAATTAAAATTCAATTGAAAGCATCACCAACAGATTAGACCACTTGGAAGACACTACCTCAGATAATGAAGACAAAATATATAATCTTGAAAAAATGTAGACCACACAATGAAAATGGTAAGAAACCATGAGCAGAACATTCAAGAATTATGGGATAGCATAAAAAGACCAAATTTAAAAGTTGTTGGGATACAGGAATGCATAGAGTTCCAAACCAAAGGAATGAACAATCTATTCAATGAAATAATATCAGAAAACTTTACAAGCATGAAGAACAAATTGGAAAATCAAATTCAAGAAGCTTACAGGATGCCAAATGTACAAAATCACAACGGATCCACACCAAGTCACATTATAATGAAAATGCCTAACATAAAGAATAAGGAGAGAGTATTAAAAGCCATGAGAAATTGAAATCAGATTACATGTAGGGGGAAACCAGTTAGGTTATGTGCAGATTTTTCAACCCAGACCCTGAAAGCTAGAAGATCCTGGAAGAAAATATACCAAACCTTGAAAGAAAATGAATGCCAGCCAAGAATTTTGTATCCAGCAAAATTAAGCTTTAGATTTGTTCATGAAATAAAAACCTTGTATGATAAACAAAAGTTAAAAGAATTTACAGCTAGAAAACCTAAACTACAGAACATCCTTGGCAAAACATTCTATAAAGATGAAATGAAAAACAACAATGAAAATCTGCAGAGGGAGGTATTATACTAAAGGAAAAACTAATCAAAGGAGAAACCAAGTCAAGATAAAAAACAAAAATGGCTGGGAATACAAATCATGTCTCAATAATAACTTTGAATGTTAATGGCCTAAAGGCACAATTCAAAAGACATAGGCTAGCTGATTGGACCAAAAAAAAAAAAAAAAAAAGACCCAACAATGTGCTGCCTCCAAGAGACTCATCTCATAAGAAAAGACATCACAGACAGAAAGTGAAAGGTTGGTAAAAATCATATCACTCACAGGGACTGCAGAAGTAAGCAGGGGTTTTCATCCTCATATCAAATAAAGTAGACTTTAAGCTAAAGTTAAGCAAAAGGGATAAAGAAGGACATTTCACATCACTCAAGGGAACCATACACCACAAAACATAACAATTATAAATATATATGTCCCAAACAATGGAGCAGCTATGTTCATCAAACAAACTCTTCTCAAGTTCAAGAATCGAATTGATCACAATACAATAATTCAGGGTAACTTCACACCTCTTTCACAACAGGGATAGATCTTCCAAACAAAAGCTGAACAAAGAAACCATAGAACTCAATAATACAATCAACAACTTAGACTTAACTGACATAAGTAGAATACTTCATCCTTCAACAGGCAAATACACTTTCTTCTCAGCAGCACATGGATCCTTCTCTAAAACAGATCATATATTATGCCACAAAGCAACTCATAACAAATATAAAAAGTAGAGATACTAGCCTGCATTCTATAAGATCATACTGGAATGAAATTAGAAATCAATGATAAAATAAAAAATAAAAACGACTCCAACACTTGGAGACTAAATAATATGCTGCTGAATGAACAGTGGGTTGCAAAAAAACATCAATAAGAGGAAAGTTCATTGCATGGAGTTCATTCTTTGTTTTTTTTTTTTGTGAAAAAGCTTTTTTATTCTAAATCAAATTAGTTCACCAATCTAATCATAACAATGCTCAACATTTCCCATTTTGGCAATTTCTATCACTCTCAATTTTTGGTAAATCTGCCCTGTGTTCCCAACATCATCGCACCCATGGCCCTCAGCAACCATTCCAGAAAACAAAGATGATCTAATTATACTACCTGTTCTTAATTTCATCTAGTAAGTTTAAAATTCTTTCTCTACTAAGAATCATTAATAAAGTGTCCATGCTTCTTATGAAAGGCTTGATATCATACAATGCTCCTGTTTGTTTGAAAGCAAGAACAGTTTTCCACTCTAGTCTTCATCATATAACTGTTAAAGGGGAAAAAAAGAAGGAAGATCCATATTTCTTGTTTTTGTTTTCTTTTTCCCCAAACCCTGAATTTCTTCTCAATCTATAATGAACGAAACACAAAATCCACATTTCTTAGTGGAACTATTTTTCTTATTTGAGGTTTTTTTTTCAGATCCTGAATTTCTTCTAAATCTACAATGAAACAACCAGTGGATTGACAACATTGGTTCTGAGATAGACCCACTCGGTAACGAGAAAGTCCAATTCCAGCTGGGGAAATTTACCTGAGTCCCAGCCTTTTCAGTTTAACATTACACCTACCACCTAGAAAAATAAATCCAAGTACCCATCTGGGTTGAGAAAAGAGTTACTTGTGACTTTATAAAAAATGGAACTATGTAATGTAAAATTCCAAAAAAGTCAAATGGTGCTACATAAGACATTTTTCTTTTTCTTAGGAAAAAGGAGTTATATGGAAACTTCTCATTATCTTTTTCTTCTCTTCTATGTCCAAAGTTCAAAGCAGGTCATACTATAGGGTCCATCTCACCTTCTTATCTAAAAAACTACTCGTGCTACTTTTCTTCCAGTTTTGGCCACACGGAAAACTAACTCTACTGTGCTATATGACTCCAGAAAACGGGATGAATAAAACTGTAATACAGCAGCCTCTCATCTTAGGAAGGTGAACAGGGTTCCCTCATGGACTCACACTGGGTTGTTCGCTTTTACCATTCTTTTAACTAAATGTAAGCATGCACTCACTTAGCTGCTACACAATCTGGTCCTTCTGTAGAAGAATGAAAAAATTTAAAAAGAGCAAATGTTCCAAGCCTTGAAAAAGTAAATAACAGGTTCTGTCTCCAGGAGAAAAACCCCTCCTTTCATCCAAAAATGTGGATTTACACATGTAAA
This sequence comes from Marmota monax, assembly GCF_021218885.2. NCBI lineage: Eukaryota > Metazoa > Chordata > Mammalia > Rodentia > Sciuridae > Marmota > Marmota monax. Next base: position 729,549 of record NW_026693595.1, on the reverse strand, counting down.
AATATGTATTTGTACAGATTCTCTTTAGGTATCAGATATGAAATCAATCTTGATATCTTGTCTTTATGCTTCTTTATCACACCAAAGGGTTAACTGCAAAACTGGACCTTCATTTCTATCCAGTAAATCTGTCACAAGATGAACCAGGATATAGAGATATATGTAACTTTTTAACATCTTTTTCTTTTCAAATTACAACAAATATTTGGAATTTACTGCTGCAGTCTCAAATGTGCTTATCATAATAGTGGCCGAAACTGGAAGACATTTTTTTAAAAAACCTGAAGTCATCCATACTTGCCATTTATTAGTCTTCTTGTTTGGAGCAAAAGGCTAAGAATTCACAAATACCACAACCTAAGCACCTGTTTCAAATTAAATGTCAGCCTTCAGCTTGCAAAATAATTTTTTGATAATTAAGCAAATTGCAGAAGACCCATCAATTGCTTTTTTTCTTCCAGGAGAAGTCAGCAGGATAACTGCACCCTAAGGGCTTCTTTCTGTGTTGAATTTGAAAGGTGGAACAAAAGAAAAGCAATCTTTTCCAATCTAAACCATGGAGGTAATGTGTAGAAAGGTATCCATATTTCAGTAGGGAAAGTGGCTGGATAAAAGAAGCAGGACTACCCGCTCTAAAAGACAACATAGAAATACCGGCCACATCCTGAGTTCAGAATTTTGTTTTGAGATGAATAAAAAGCACCTAAATGTAAGGAAAGTGTTCATCCTGTGTGACAAGAATTCTCACATGGTCCATCAGACGCAGTCAGCTTCCCAAGGGCCTGCACGCCCCCGGCCCAGAGGCGCTCCTCACTCCGCCATCTTCGCTTCTTCTCACATCTGCCAACCCAGCGACCGGAGTTCATTCTTTAAAAGAAGAAAAAGTCAACAAATAATTGACCTAACATTACATCTAAAAGCCCTAGAAAAAAGAAGAAATCAACACCAAAACAGTAGAAGACAGAAAATAATTAAAATCAGAGCTGAAATCAATGAAATTAAAACAAAAGAAACAATGGAAAAAAATTGACAAAATAAAAAGTTGTTTGAAAAAATAAATAAAATTGACAAACCCTTAGTCATGCTAACAAAGAGAAGGAGAGAGAAAACTCAAATTACTAACATATATGATGAAAAAGGAAATATCACAACAGACACTATAGAAATACAGAAGATAATTAGAAATTATTTTGAAAACTGTACTCCAAAAAAATAGAGAATATTGAAGGCATCAACCAATTTCTAGAATCATATGGTTTGCCCAGATGGAATCAAGATGATATACACAATTTAAACAAATCAATTTCAAACAATGAAATAGAAGACACCATCAGAAACCTACCAACCAAGAAAAGCCCAGGACCCATGGATACACAGCTGAGTTCTACAAGACCTATAAAGAAGAACTAATACCTATACTCTTCAAATTATTTCATGAAATAGAAAAACAGGGATCACTTCCAAACTCATTCTATGAGGCCAATAGCACCCTGATTCCAAAACCAGGCAAAGACATATCAAAGAAAGAAAACTTCAGACCAATATTTCTAGTGAACATAGATGCAAAAATTCTCAGTAAAATTCTGGTAAATCGAATATATAAACATATCAAAAATATAGTTCACCACAATCAAGAGGGGTTCATCCCAGATGCAAGGTTGGTTCAACATAACGAAATCAATAAATGTAATTCATTACATCAATAGGTGTATATTGTTTATATTGGAATCTCTTAACATTGTCCTACCCCTCAGATAAGAATCCTATGATCATCTCAATAGATGCAGAAAAAGCATTCAACAAAATACAACACCACTTCATATTCAAAACACTAGAAAAACTAGGGATAACAGAAACATATCTCAACATCATAAAAACTATCTCTGCTAAGCCCTAGGCCAACATCATTCTAAATGGAGAAATATTGAAAGCATTCCCTCTAAAAACTGGGACAAGAGAGGGATGCCTTCTTTCACCACTTCTATTTTTTTTTTTATTTTTTATTGTGGGTTGTTCAAAACATTACAAATTTCTTGACATATCATATTCCACACTTTGATTCAAGTGGGTTATGAACTCCCACCTTCACCCCATACACAGATTGCAGAATCACATCAGTTACACATCCATTGATTTACATATTCACCACTTCTATTTAACATAGTCTTGAAACACTGGCCACAGCAATTAGACAGATGAAATAAATTAAAAGGATATGGATAGAAAAAGAAGAACTCAAATTAGCAGTATTTGCTGATAATATGATTCTATACCTAGAAAACCCAAAAAAATTCCACCAGAAAACTTCTAGAACTAGTAAACAAATTCAGCAAAATAGCAGGATACAAAATCAAGACTAATAAATAAATTAAATGCATTTCTGTATATCAGTGACAAATACTCTGACAGAGAAATGAGGAAAACTACCACATTTATAACACTGTCAAAAAAAAATAAAATAAAATAAAATACTTGGGAGTCAATCTAATGAAAGAGGTGAAAGACTTCTGCAGTGAAAACTACAGAACATTAAAGAAAAAAATTAAAGAAGACTTTAGAAGATGGACAGATCTACCTTGTTCTTGGATAGGAAGAATTAATATTGTCAAAAAGACCACACTATCAAAAGCACTATACAGATTCAATGCAATTCCAATCAAAATTCCAATGACATTCCTCATAGAAATAGAAAAAACAATCATGAAATTCATCTGGAAAAATTAGAGACCCAAAATAGCTAAAGCAATCCTTAGCAAAAAGAGTGAAGCAGGTGGCATCACTATACCAGACATATACATATACTACAGAGCAATAGTAACAAAAACAGCATGGTATTGGCACCAAAATAGACCTGTAGACCAATGGTACAGAATAGAGGACACAGAGACTAACCCACAAAATTACAATTATCTTATATGAGACAAAGGTGCCAAAAACATATATTAGAGAAAAGATAGCCTCTTCAACAAATGGTGCTGAGGAAACTGGAAATCCATATGCAACAAAATGAAATTAAACCCCTGTCTCCCACCATGCACAAAACTCAACTCAAAGTGGATCAAGGACCTAGGAATTGAACCAGAGACACTGTGCCTATTAGAAGAAAAAGTAGGCCCAAATCTCCATCATGTCAGATTAGGCCCCAACTTCCTTAATAATATTTCTATAGTGCAATAATTAAAATAAAAAATTAATAAATGGGATGAATTCAAACTGAAAATCTTCTTCCCAGCAAAAGAAACAATCAGTGAGGTGAACAGAGAGACTACATCTTGGGAGCAAATTTTTACCACCTGCACACCAAATAGAGCACTAATCTCTAGGATATATAAAGCACTCAAGAACCTTAATACCAAATAAACAAATAACCCAATCAATAAATGGACCAAGGAACTGAACAGACACCTCTCAGAAGATGATACACAATCGATCAGTAATTTATGAAAAAAAAACATTCAACATCTCTAGCAATTAGAGAAATGCAAATCAAAACTACTCTAAGGTTTCATCTTACTCCAGTCAGAATGGAAGCTATTATGAAGACAAACAACAATGCAATTCCAATGCAATTCCATGTGTTGGTGAGGATGTGGGGCAAAAGGCACACTCATAAATTGTTGGTGGGACTGCAAAATGGTACAGACAATATGGAAAGCAGTATGGGGATTTCTTGAAAGCTGGGAATGTAACCACCATTTGACCCAGCTATCCCAGTCCTCGGTCTATACCCAAAGAACTTAAAAACACAGCCACATCAATGTTTATAGCAGCACAATTCACAATAGCTAAACTGGGGAACCAACCTAGATGCCCTTCAGTAGATGAACGGATAAAAAAAATGTGGTATATATACACAATTAAATATTACTCAGCAATAAAAGAGAATAAAATCATGGCAGTTGCAGTAAAAGGATGGAGTTGGAGAATATAATGCAAAGTGAAGTTAATCAATTACCCAAAACCAAATGCCAAATGTTTTATCTGATATAAGGAGGCTGATTCATAATGGGGTTGGGAGGGGGAGCATGGGAGGAATAGACAAACTCCAGATAGGGCAAAGGGGTGGGAAGGGAAGGGAAGAGGCATGGAGTAAAAAAAGATGGTGGAATGTGATGGACATCATTATCCAAAGTACATGTATGAAGACACAAATGGTGTGAATATACTTTGTATACAACCAGAGATATGAAAATTGTGTTCTATATGTGTAATATAAATTAGAATAACAAAAAAAAGAAATAATAGACTGAACTGGGTACAATGGCACTTGCCTGTAAACCCACCAAGTAGGGAGGCTGATGCAGGAGGATTGCAAATTTGAGGCTAGTCTGGGCAATTTAGTGACACTCATCTCAAAATAAAAATTTAAAAGGGCTCTGGATGTGTTTCAGTGGTACAGCACCCCTGTGTTCATTTCCAGTGCCACAATAAATAAATAAATAAATAGCCAGCCAGGACAAATTTCTGACAATTTTAAATCATACTATTGGACTGGGTAAGAATTTTCAAAACTCTACTGGAAAATTGATAGATTCATAAGACTGCTAATCAAATATTAAACTAAGTTAAAATTTACTATTTGGGACTGAATTAACTGGGCAAAATTATAATTGTTATGCCTTCTCATTTGAAACATTGCTGGTTCTTTGATATCTTGTTTCTCAGAGTTAAGGAATTCCTTTTTTTCCTCTCTTAATCCATGTATAATTTATAGCAATGTGATAAAATACTTTGTAAACAAAAATGGAACATTTATTTTTTCTCTCTACTTGATCCCTCCAGAATTTGAAAATTCCCATTAAATATTCTTATCTTTGAGATAGGTATTTGGATGACACAATAAGAATCTGTTCTTACATAATTGGGCAAGTCCTTGGCCTGATTTCCTACCAAAGAGAGGTTTTAAATGTCTGATATATATATATATATATATATATATATATATATATTTCTCATTATCAGATAGTTTTAAAAGACTAAGTTTGACCAACACCCCTTGGATATTATCAAGGCTCTGATTTAAATGTCACATTTTAAAACGTAGATAGAATTACTTTTCTTGATGCATCAGTATAAATAATCAGTCCAAATTCAATGAATCAAAAAAACTAACTTATTATTTTTGATAAAGATGGGAAGGAGGGGCTATCACTGTGGCTCAGTGGCAGAGTGCTTTTCTTGCATGTGTGAGGCACTGGGTTTGGACCTCAGCACCACATAAAACAAATAAAGGCATGTTGTCCATCTACAACTACAAAAAAAAAAAAGATAGAAAGGAAAGTAGAAAATTTGTGTTTCCATTATCAAATTCTAGTCCTGTTTATGTATTTATTTTGCCATTTGGTGAATAAACTGGATTGAATCCTACTTTTTTTTTCTGATTTCACAAAAACAAAACACTCTTTTTCCCAAGCCCTGCAAACTGAAACTAGATGACTTTAAACCTAAAAAACCAAAAATTACTACAGATGTTCCTTGGTTAATGTTGAAGTTAGTTCCTGATTAATCTATCCATCATAAGATGAAAATATAAGTTTAAAATGTTACCAATATTTTTTGATAGATGGATGGTACTGGAGATTGAACTCGGGGGCACTCACCCACTGAGCCATATCCCCAGCCCTATTTTGTATTTTATTTACAGACAGGGTCTCACTGAGTTGCTTAGTCTCTCATTTTTGCTGAGGCTGGCTTTGACTCTGATCCTCCTATCTAAGCCTCAGCCACTGTACAGGTGTGCCACCATGCCCAGCAAAATGTTACCAATTTTTCCCCAAATTGTGAACTAGTATCAAGTTGGTGCATGAATGAGCAATGAGAGAGACTTATTTGGGGCTCTGAATAGAAGGGGCAGATAAACTCCCAAATCAACTTTCCAACCTTTGAGAGTCAGGAGCTTATAGATAAGAGGAAAGAGATAGACTAATGAGGGGAGCATATTTATGGTTTATTATAATGAAGTTAGAGGTTGTCTGGAGGTCAATGTGGCAGCCATCAACCGGTTTGCGCCAGCCCTATTGAAGAAGAACTTCTGGCCTTCAGGCATTCTGTCCTCAAAGACAAGCAAGATCAGGGCAGGGTGAAAATTCTATTAGGCCAGTAGAAGATCAGAGAGGGGAAACAGATACAGATTTAATACATCTAACCTAGTGAACATTATAGCTTAGTCTTGCCAACCTTAAATGTGCTCAGAGCACTTCTATTCTATAGTTAGGGAAAGTCATCTAACCCAAAGCCCATTTTATAGCAAAGTGTTGAATACATCCTATAATTATTGGATATAGTATAGTATAGGGTATAGTATCCATTGTTCACCCTTGAGATCACCTTGCTGTGATCACATGATCACTCTTATGATCAAGTGGCTCACTGCCACCACTCAGAACCACCAGAGTATATCACTAGTCCAGAAAATATGTAAGGTCAAAATTTGAATGCATATAGCTTTTTCAACACTGTAAAACTAAAAATCATAAGCGAAACCATTGGTAAGTTGGGGACCTTGTTGGCTGTGGTGGCACTTACCTATAGTCTGAGCTTCTCAGGAGACTGAGGCTCGAGGATTGCTTGAGCACTGGAATTAGAGAACCACCAGGTGGATAATCTAGTGAGATGCTGTCTCAAGAAGATTTAAAAAGAAGAAAGAAAGAAAGAAAAGGAAAAGGAAGAAGAGGAGGAAGAGAGAAGAAAAGAAAGAAAGGAAGCAGTTGGGGACCATCTGTACAACAGATCATGCAGGTACAACTTTCATGCCTGCTGCTCTATGTGTCACTCAAAGAGTTCACCAGACATCTAATGACATAACCAGACATTCAAACAGCAAACCAGGAAAATCCATCAGATTGCAACTGTCATCTTCATTCTAAGATGAAGACTCTTGAGGAAACTTCAAACTTATCCAGAACTCTTCTTAACTAGCTGCCCTTTGGACTAAAAAGAGTAAGGTTATAATTTGTTCCAAATACTAACTTTTGTTTTTCTCTTATTTTCATGGACTAACAATCTGAATTCTCTTCAATACAATAATACCCCAAAATAGTAGTTACCGATGCCTTAACAGTTTAACAAGAAGAAATTTGTGCTTAACAGTTTAACAAGAAGAAATTTGTGCTTTTATTGATAAAGATGTTGTTACTCTGTTGATAAATTGAAATTATTGCCACAAATTTTGCATTGGACAAAAACCAAACCTAACTTCCACCAATCACATGTGTTTTCATGACGAGGGCTACTCCAACAAAGAAAAGCAAAGTGGACAAATACTAATTTTTCACCAAACACTGCCTTTTCCATTGATTTATTCAATTGGTTAAATCTTGGCTCCTGGAAATCTTTACTCAGAGAAATTTTTCCTTCTTGACTTTTATTTCCCTTAGAGTTATTGTGATTTTTACCCCCACCCCTGTATGTTTGTATGCTATCAAGAATTTTAAAGGCTTTCCAGCAGCCATTTGGGCTTGGAATGATTGCCACCAGGATCAGACAACTCCTGGGAACCAACACTGGTTATGTAATTACTAAAGGTGGGCCTTGTAGCTCTGAGCTCCAGGGTACCTATCTGAATTTCTGTTTCAATGACTAAATCAGTAGTGATAATTGAAAGTAATGCTGTGCCCCTGGGTTTGCTCTTGTAACCTGTTGAGAGGATGACCCACAGGCGGGAATTGTTAAAGCAAAACTAAACTGAAAACTCCTGAAAGAGCAAAACCAATGAAGCCTCAAAATTAGCCTTAACTTTGCTTAAACTGCAAGCATAAATGCAACTTAACTTGGGTTATTTCTGGTTACTGCTTGCATTGGACAAAAACCAAACTTAACTTCAACCAATCACGTGTGATTATATGACTAGGGCTATTTCAACAAAGAAAAGCAAAGACAGCAATTCTGTAACTATAACCAATCAAATTATTTATTTTGCTTCTGCTTTGACCCCATAAATACTTGTCCCTGGCAATTTGTCATGAAAATTTTGCTTGGGTTGAGATAAAACACATCACTTTCCCATTGAAATTAGTGGGAATTTTATTTCATGGAATGGCTTCTCAGAGCATCAGGGTTTACAGAAATAAGTTGAAGTCTGTAAGTGAAGAAAAGAATGGGGATTTAAACAAGAATACTTGTTCTGGTATGTGATATGTTCTATTCACAACTAGTGCTGAAATCCTTTGTGAAGGGAGAAAAGAGAAGGACTGCGTAACCCTGAACTTGTCATTGAGATTGCTGTTCCTCCTACCTTGTTCATGCTCTAGTCCTTCTCCATTTTTCATACTGCCTTTTCCTGTTGACTTATCTCCAAATGTGAGGGACCCAGGCAATGGCAACTAACTTGCTCTATGGGGAAAAGAACACCTTGATATACAGTGCTTTCTGATTTTCATGGTGCAAATATTTCCACTGTAGCTGAATTCAAGCTATTAGCCTGATGTCACTGAATGGGGAGTTGGGAAGAGATGTGCCCAATCAGCTCTCACTAACAGACTGAGGCCAGCTCCAACTCATCACCAGCTCCAGGGTTTGATAATCAGCCTTTTAAACTTTTTTTATTATTATTTTTTAACAGTCATTCCCTAGATGATTTCACCAAATTCCACGACTTTGAATATCATCCATATGATGATGAATTCCAAATGAGATCTTATCTGTCCCATTTGCACATATTCATAATATCTAACAGCCAACCTGATATCTTCTGGTTGGGATGTTTAATAGGCATGTGAAATTTAATAAGAGCAGAGCAATAAAGCATTTTTATTGGTATGGGGGTTGAACTCAGGGCTTTATGCCTGCTACCTCTGATCTATACCCCATCTAAAACAAATCTCGTAATTTCACACTTGATTGCCTTCAAGTCTCCCCCCTCAGTAGATGATATCATCATTCACCCAGTAACTCCATTCTAAGCCCTCAGAGTCATCTTATTAATTGTGCCTTTAAAATTTGTCTAAAGTCACAATATCTCAACCACCGTTCCTCTAGATGAATCTGCCTGTATATTTGACTACCTCCCTTCAAGTGGTGTTACTATTCCACTGTCCTCATCACCATGACTTTTCCATTTCAGGTAATTTTTTGCTTAGGATAAGAGTTGCAAATACCCTTGGAAGAACCCATTTGAATGAACAGCATCAAATAGTATCAAATCACTGTTTTCTTTCCAAGATTTTGCAATACTCCTATCTCAAAACTCTTGTCATACTGTGTCTGCTGTGTGCACCAGTGTTAAACTATTATATTTCAAATTTCTAACTGAAAGACTTACCTTCAACCACACCTCCAAATTTCTTAGATAGTCCATGGTCAAAGCGATGATCTGTGTGCAGTAATCAATTAACTTCAGTGTTACGTGCTTGTATTTTTAGGAAAAGTCATAAATGAAGGGAAATCCCAGAAGAAGCTACCAAGTTTCTGTTGCTTCTGCTATCATATTTCTTATCCCCCATATTTAAAGAACATATTCATTCAGTTCAACACAAATTAAAAGATTATTACACATATGTCCTCATAGCAGCTTGTCTTTTCTTAGAAGAGGAAAGGTTTATTTTGGGCTTACAATTTTAGTCCATGGTCAGCCAATCCTGTTGCTCTGGGTCCAAGGTGAAGTAGAACATCATGGCAGAAGGGTGTGGCAGAAGAATGCTATTTCATGGTCAGGAAGCAGAGAGAGGGAAATCCCTGTTTGTCTTGGTGGGATGTATAAGTAAAAACCAGTCAACTTTGCTCAATGCAAATAAAAGAGAAAAGGTAATTTTCCTCTGGTAATTCATAACTTTCATGTTTACTTTGGTGAACTTCAGAATGTTGTGTCACCAAGGATTTTGACAGAGAGAGAAAAATTATTTTTAAAAAAGAGATTCTTGGTTTATCTGGAGCTTTCCCTATCTCCTTTTCTCTGATTTGATCCACGAGTCTGCCTTCATAGTGCATATGGACAAGAGATTTTTGGAGCAATGCCAGGCACTGCTGAAACAGCAACCTCTTGACCATAACTTCTGGGGAAGAAAAGCAGCCTTCTCTGAAATTATCGTCCATAAAAACTCTGGAATTTATTTGCACAAAGAGCTCATTGAGAGTTGACAGGTCTGGTACAGCCATTCCTTTATTCCTATGGAGGAAGCATCAGAAAAACCAGCGGTCCTGCTTGTACCACTTCTGCAAAGGGAGTGTTCCAAAGTCTGTGCCTTGAGTAATCGGCAGGCCTGGCTTCCCGAATGGGTGGAGGCAGCGGCGTGGTCCTGGGGAAAGAGCCCAACACTTGAGTCAGGGCCTAAGTGTGCCAACTGAGGCACGTCACTGAGCCACCTGGGGCCTCCTTGTCTTTGGCTTGAAAATGCACATGGGAAAAAAGTAGTATCCCAACTACAGGAGACTTGTGTTAAGAGACTGAGAACATGGAGATGAAATTGTTGTGTAAGTCAGCCAGAATCTCTTCACAAATGCCAGTCACTGTTACCAGCTCATATAAGCAGTGGCTAGAGTTGTCATTTTAGCAGTTTTGCAAAAGACCACGCTCCCAGCTCACCCGGCAAAGTTTTCCCTGTAGTGTCAGGATTTCTGGGATTGGAAATGCAAACTATATTTTTCCTCTTCTTGTTTAGACTCTTTTCAAATGCAAGTGCCTTTCAGAAGGTAGAATACCAAAGTAATCCCTTATGAAATAGATGGGACTTCACAAATGCTTTCTGTCTCTCAGGAGGGATCAGGTGTCTAAGGATGGGTAATAAAAAAAGATTACTAAAAGTTTGGTAAAAGTCATTTTAAAAAGCTAGAATGCCCACGAAATAATAGAATTGTAACAGCCTTGCAGATTTAAAGGATTAGAGGGTTTTGAAGTGGAATTTAGGCAGGTCCCTTTTATATAAAACAAAACAAAACCAAAAAAACAAAAACTAAAAAACATCAAAGTGGAGTGGAGGCCCACAATCTCACCCATCATCCCAGTCTCACATGGATTCTCTACAACCCATGAAGCCACTCTGTGGAATCCCTGGGCTCTGAGAAACAGTTTGAAAATCTCTGCTGGCTTAGATTCCACATTGTACAGTGTAGGCAAAACGACTTCCCAGAAGAGAGATACCCGGAAATATAGCCACTGTGCTAATCTAGTGCTCATGTCTTTATATAAAGAACATAATAACAACGAGCATTTATTGAGATATTACTATGTACCAGGATCTTGGCTAAATTATACACATTATCTGATCTAATCTCCAGGATAAACCTGTGAGATAGATACTAGTTTTCAGAAACCGAGACTAAGAGGGAAGAAACTTGGAGAAAAGCTCGGAAGCTTTTTGGAAGCCCGTGTGCTCTAGATCTGATGCTCTTTGACTCCATCCTGTATTTTCTCCCAGCACATTCTTTCTGAGGACAACTAATTTGTCTCTGGCCCTCATCATCACAGATGCTGTCTAGAATTTCTGTAGATTCTAGATTTGGATTTCAACAGAGACTTGGATGCTGCAAATGTTATCTTCAGTCTGGATTTATATTTCAAGGGAGAAAAGAAGAGTTGGGATTAAAATAGCAAGTTCTCTTATGGGTGTAACAAGTAAGTGAGCAGACAGTCTTAGACCCATAGTGAGGTTCTATTTTCCTCCTCTGTTGCCAACTCTGTGTCATTATTTTTTTCTTCTCAATGGGGCATAACTTTACTAAATAAAAGAAGAGGGGGAAAGTGGACTTACTGCAACTAAGAAAATAGTCCACCTTAAAAAGTCTGAAATTCAGATGGGAGAATTACTCAACAAAGCACAATAACATTGAGTCCTGTTCAAAAAAAAAACCCTGCAACTTAGCTCATCGTGGAAACTTTTAAGCAATTTCTCACAGAGAGAAAGGAAGGAAAAAAACTAAATGAATAAGAACATTCTTCTTTCGGTTTTAACCACACTAGAGAGAAAAATATTTAATTCTCTCACTGGCAAGAAAATAACCATTTTTGTATTAGTCACCAGCAAAGTCATCACTTGCTTGGCTTTAACAGATATGGAATTATAACATAATAGTATTTTAGAACTCTAAAAGTTCTGTCCAAAGATGAGCAAACCTCCCTTAGAGATAGAAAGATGGAAAAATAAAGCAACTGACAGGCAGGCAGCACATGCTGGTTATTGGTCTCATTCCTGTTTCTTTGTAAGAGCTCTTTGTATGGCAGAATCACAAATGCTTGGCTTTGACATTGCAATTTTTTTGAAAGATTTTTTTTAATCAGTTGATTTTATAACTGACATATTTTCCAGGTAAGTGGTTTTCAATTATTTATGTTCTAATATATCTGTCCTTAAAAAGAAAAAAAATTTAATTTAAAATTGTCATAGAAGAATAAGTGTCCCAAACCATCCAAGAATTCATAGTGGGGAAAACAACAACAACAGAAGAGCACTTAAATAAGATCAACTTAAAGTTAAGAAGTTATGACTTATCTCTTAGATTGTGCATACCCCACATTTTCTTATGCTATCCTTTTTTTTTAATTTTAGTTTTCACTTGACTCTTCTTTCTTTATGCAGTTTACACCATTTGTATTATGTGAGATGAGGTTTACTGTTACTTTCTTTGTGACTTGGTAGTTGTGCTAACTAACCCATTCTTGGGCTGCAGATGTAGTTCACTGGTAAAGTATTTCCTTAGCGTACATGAGGCCTTGAGTTTGATACCTACCACTGCCAAAGGAATTCCTCAAACTAACCCCTTCTTTTCTTATTGAGTTGAAATAATACATTTGTTGAATGTCAAATTTTCTTTTTGGCACAAGGGATTGAACCCAGTAGTGCTTTACCACTGAGCTATGTCCTCAATTCTTTTAATTTTTATTTTGCAACAGGTTATCACTAAATTGCTGAGGCTGGTCTTGAACTTGACCTCCTGTCTCAGCCTTCTGAGTCACTGAATTATAAGGATGAACCTCTATTCCCACTTAAATTTTCAAATGTAGGGCTGGGGTAGGCTCAATGACACAGTTCATGCTTAGCATGCACAAGGCTCCAAGTCCAATCCCCAGTTATCAAAATATATATATTTTTTTACATTACTGAGCTATATTTCTGGATTCTCTATTCTATTCCACCAACCTATTTTATTCCCTACAATACTAAATTGATCTTATTTAAGTGCCCTTCTATTGTTGTTGTTGTTTTTTTCCCCACCATGAATTCTTGGCTGGTTTGGGGCACTTATTCTTCAATGACAATTTTAAGAATCTTACTGGTATCTGGTAGAATGATAATGGCCCTTCCCACCCACCAATAGGTCTACCTCGTAGTCCTGGAATGCTGGAATTTGTGAACATTACTTAGATGGCAAAAGAAACTTTGTAAATATGATAAAAATCAATGCTTTTAAGATGGGGAGATTATCTTAAATCATCCCATGGATTTTCTGCAATGACAAGGATTATTATAGGCTGGAAATGCTGGCACATGCCTCTAATCCCAGTGACTTGGAAGGCTGAGGCAGGAAGATCACAAGTCTGAGGCAAGCCACAGTAACTTAGTGAGACCCTGAATCAAAATTTTAATAATAATAATGATAAATTAAAAGGATGGGGGATGTAGTTTAGTGGTAGAGTACTAGTACTAGTACCCTACCCCCACCACACACAGGAGAAGTCAGAGCCAGAAATAGAGGTAGTATGATGAAGAAGCAGAGATTGGAGTAATAAGCTTGAAGTCGGGGGAAGGGAAACAGGCCAAGAGGTCCAGATAGCCAATATAAGCTGAGAAAAGAAGGAAACAGATTCTCCTCTCCGAACCTCCAGAAGCAACCTGTCTTGCTGACACCTTAACTTTAGATCAGTATGTTAGTCAGCTTTCCCTTACTGTAATAAAATGCCTGATATAATTTAATCAAAAGAGGAAAGGTTTATTTTAGCTCACAGGTTTGATGGTTTCAATCCATGGTCACTTGTCCCCACTGGTTTTGGACCTGTGGTGAAGCAGCATATCATGGCTGGAGGTTGTGACAGACAATGCTTTTCACCTCATGGAAGCCAAGAAGCAGAAGGAAGGAAGGAAGGAAAGAGAAAGGAAGGAAGGGAGGAAGGAAGGAGGGAGGAATAAAGAAAGAGAGAGAGAAAAGAAAAGAAAGAAGGTAGGAAGGAAGAAAGGAAGGAAGGGAAGAGAAAGAGAGAGAGAGGGAGAGAAAGGCGGGCCAAGGTCTCAATATCTCTTTCAAGGATATTCCCCCATATAACTAGAAGATTTCCAACTGGGCTCTGTCTCCTAAGGCTCCACCTCCTCCAATAGTGTCCTGGGCTAAGGACAAAACCTTCAACACATATGCCTTTTTTTATATTTATTTTTTAGTTGTAGTTGGATACACACTTTTATTTCACTTATTTATTTTTATGTGGTGTTGAGGATTGAACCCAGGGTTTCACTCGTGCAGGACGAGTGCTCTACCACTGAGCCACAACCCCAGCCCTAACACGTATGCCTTTGAGGGACACTTATCCAAACTGTAGCACCAGTGAAATCGATTTTGGAAATTTTTTAAATCTCTAGAACTGTAAAAGAATAATTTTGTGTTGTTTTTAAGCTACTAAAATCGTGGCAATTTATTATAGTAGTGATTAGAAAATAATACAGCATTGAAATAAAATTATATTAAATTTATGTTTATTTTATGAAAACTTCATTTCTGTGTCGTTTTCCCATTCGAGAGCATGATCTTCTTTCATTTGTTCAGATCCTATTTAACTTTCTTCAGTAAGATGAATATTTTATTTAATATCATTATCAGAGTATGTATTTAATAGATATTATTTTACCATACAATAATATTTACTAAATACACAAGATGTGTCACATGCTGTGCTAAGTGCTTTACATCCATTGTTGTTTTTAATCCTTTCAAGACTCCAAGATAAAAGAGTATGTTATCTCTATTTGGTACAGAAGGAAACTAAGGCTTCTAACAATTTTAGGAAAGTCACATCCAGTGGCAAAGGCTTGATGTGGAATTTGGTCAGTCAGCTTCAAAACCTGAATTCAACCCTTCCACCACTCTCAGGACAACACACAGCTGGAGTCCAAGCACACAACAGGACCATAGCTGTTTCAAAAGGAGCCACATGAAAAGACTCAAAGGAACAAAGTTCATAATACTTACCACTCCAGCTTGGCACCATTTTATTTTATTTTTGCCTATCTCCTAAACCAGTGCTTGAGAAAACCTTTTCCTAGACCAAAACTTCTCCCTGGAGTGGGGTTTTTCTTTAAATGAAAGGAGGAAACTAATTGTACCAAAATTGTTTGCTACTCTCTTGACCCAGAAAACCCCACACAATCATGTATATCAAGAGGTTCAAATTATTGTGTTCACTGTAAGAACCCCTGTAAAACTGCCCAGCCCATCAAGGGTATGCATATCTGAAAAGACAACAAGTACTTGAAAGATGTCACTTTAAAGAAGCAATGTGCGCCATTCTGATGTTATAATGGTGGAGTTGGTGGGGTCCCCAGGCCAGTCAGTGTGGTAAAATTCAGGGTTGGTGTCCAAAAAGAGTGCTGAATATTTGTTGCACAATGCTTAAAAATGCATAGTAATGCTGAATTTAAGGGTTAGATGCAGATTCTTTGATCAGTGAACATACCCTGGTGAACAAAGCACCAAGGTGCACCACCATACTTACAGAGCACATGGTCAGACTCACCCATACCTGAGCTCCTCTACCACCCTGAGATGGTCCTCACTGAAACAGAGAAAATTGATCCTAGACCAGAGGAGGAGGTTGCACAAAACAAACAAAGATATCCCAGAAGAAACTGAAGAAACAAAAACTTATGAAATGGGAATAAATTTAGCATAAAAATAATTGCAAACAAAGTTCAAACAAAATAATATTGAAGTGAGAGAAAACTTTCTCAATAATAATGGGATGGGAAATGTGACCATTTCCTTTTGCTGGCACTTGCTTTTGTATGTATTTTCTAGCGTTTGTCTGTAGTAATGGGGTAACAAAAGCTTTTTGTTGTCTTGTGTAGAACAAGCCTTACCTCATTCTCCACTTTAGTGGGTAATCCACGCAAAGAACATTCTGTTTGCTAAGAGAGAATTTGTGTGTGGATCATATTGGTTAAGGTTTTCCTGCCAGTTTTGTGCTGTATTTCTGGATGTAATATAATCCCCACCCTTCATCTCTCTGTCCCCTTTCTCTTCTATTGTTGTTCTCTTTAAAACTAACAACTAGGGATTGGGAGTGAAGCTCAGCGGTAGAGTGTGTGCTTAGCATGCGCAAAGCCCTCAGTTACATTGTACCCTGGTACCCCAAACAAACAAGCTAACAACTAATTTTGTTTAAAAATAAATTTTAAATAACTTCAAACCCACAGAAACTTTGCAAGAGCAGTGCAAAGATTATTTTGCCCTTCAGCCCTTTGACAGCAAGTTGACCTTGAGAAGCAATCTTCCCTGGATACTTTTTGGGTATTTCCTTCAAACAAGGATGTTCTTTCAAAAAAAATACAACCTAATTGTGTCCCATGAGTCCATTGTAGCGAGTGAATGCTTTTGAGAATCTTTTTGTCAATCACTTCCATTTCCTCTAGTCTGCAAGAGTTGGTTCCTAAGTCTTTCCTTGATGTCCTTGTCTTGACACCGTGTTAGTCAGGGCCCTCCAGAGAAACAGAACCAAAAGATCTCGCTCCCCTCCCACACCCCTCCACATACATTTCTTAGATGGACTCACATGATCACAGAGGCTGAAAAATCCCAGTATGGCCAGCTGCAGGTTGGAGAGCCAGGGAAGCCTGTAATGCCTCAGTACGAGAAGCTAGAAGCCTATAAAGGAGAGAGGCTGATGGTACATTCCACTTAACCCTTTTCTCAGTCCAAGGCCAAAGGCCCAAGAACCCCAGAGGACAGCTGGTGCAAGTCACAGAGTGCAAAGGTCAAAGAACCTGGAGTGTGATGTCCAAGGGCAACAGGAGACCATATGCCTGCTCCACACTGGGGTGGGGAGAAAGACTGTTTCCCTGTCTTCTACCATCCCAACTGGGTAATGCCACCCACATTCTGTAGGAATCTTCCCCACTTGATTTGCCAACAAATGCTCTAATCGGCTCTCTCAATTACCTCTCAGACACTCAGATATTATTTTACCAATTGTCTAGGCATCTCTCAGTCCAGTCATGCTGACTTGCCAAATTAACTGCAATATATATATATATATATATATATATATATATATATATATATATATATATATTTGAAAGATTATAGACCAATTATTTTGTAAAAATCACTCAATTTGGGTTCAACGTAAAATTCAATTTATGAATCTTTGGCAGGAACTTTTCACATGATCTTTTATTCTTTTCATTTGCACCCTATTCAAGGCACACAGATTTAATTTTCCCTATAACTGATGTTCACATCAATTACTTGATTAAAGTGGTGTCTGCCACCTTTCTCCATTAGAAAGTTACTCCTTTTATACTTACTCAGTAGTTTCTCTGATGTAATTAATACATTTTTGTGGAAGTTATATGTAAATATCCCTTCCTTCAATCTTCAATTTATCCATATATTTATATTGCTAAGGACTCATGCTTTCCCATTTTATTCAAGAGACTATACTACTTTGCAATGATTATTTATTTATTTATAAGATATTTTTAGTTGTAGATGGACACAATACCTTTATTTTATTTATTTATTTTTAATGTGGTGCTGAGGATCAAACCCAGTGCCTCACATGTGCTAGGCAAGCGCTCTACCATTGAGCCACAACCCCAGCCCCTGATTATTTATTTTTATGTTGAAGCTAGTTTCTGTGTTGCTTTGATATGTCCCTATCATTGGTTCCTTTTCAGTACAAGGTTCCAATCTATGTTTATATAGACATATGTGTGTGTGTGTGTGTGTGTGTGTATCCATCTGTATGTATGTTTCACATGTGTCAGTTAGTTTACATCACTGTGACAAAGCACTGGGAAAAAAATCAATGTAAAGGAAGAAAGAGTTATTTTGCCCTATGGTTTCAGAGGCTTCAGTCTCTGGTTGCTTGGCCTTATTGCCTTTGCACCTGTGGCAAGGCAGTACATCATGGTGAGGAGAATATGGCAGAGGAAACTATTCACCTCATGGCTACCAGGTAGCAGAGAGAGAGAGAGAGAGGATGGAATCCCAAAATATCTTTCAAAGGAACACCCCCTGATGCCCCACTTCCTCCAGCTAGGCCTCACCTACTCAAGCTTCCACCACCTCCCAACAGTGCCATTACTTTAGATCCAAACCTTCAACACATGAGTTTTTGGGAATTTTAAAGATCCAAGCCATAACAAAAATACACACATTTTTTACTACATTTATTTTTATATTTATCCATATACATTGAAAACCATGAGTTCACCCAATAATTTTCTCCATTTTTTTCTTTCATGTTTTCAGTACTCATGATTGAACCCAGGGGCACTATAACACTGAGCTACATCCTTAGTCCTTTTATATTTTTTATTTTGAGACAGGGTCTCATTAGGTTGCTGAGGATCTTGCTAGGTGGCTGAGCCTGGCCTTGAACTTGTGTTCCTCCTATTTCAGCCTCTTGAATACCTGGGATTACGGGTGTGCAGTACTGTGCCTGGAAATTTTCTCCATTTCTGTATTTGTAACTTCCAACTCCAACACTAAGAACTCTGCCTCCTATTGTTCTTAAGTCTCCTTACTTTCTCAATCCCCCTATATGTAGTCAATCTCTCATCATAGTCACTGACCCCCTTTTTCTTGTAGACACCCTCATCACCTTTGCTTGCTCAACCTGCCACCACAACTGTGCTGAAACCATAGTCATCCCACTGACTCTGACAGTCCAGTTCATACCATCAACTCCCACTTAGATGTTGTCTTAGTCCATTTTGTGTTGCTATAGCAAAATACCTGAGGCCGGGTAATTCCTATTGAGAAAACTTTAATTTAGGTCCAAGAACATGGTGCCTGCAATGGCTTCTGTGAGAGCCTCATGATGGACAGTATCCCATGGTGGGAGCATGTGCAAGAGAGAAATCCCAAGATAAGGGAAGAAGCAAAGAGTGAGCCAAGAAAGCCAAACTTGATTTGTAACAACTTGCTGTCATGGTAATTAATCCAGTTCCTCAAGATCGAATCCATTCTCCAGAGAACTAACCTCATCTCTCAAAAACAGTGACAACAACAGCAACAAAATCCATTAATCCACTCATGAAAGTAGAACCTTTATGACCCAGATGCCTCTTCAAGGCCCCACTGCCTCAAACACTCTTACACTGGGAATTTTAACCTCCGCACGAGTTTTGGCAGGGACAAACCACATTTAAACCCTAGCAGACATCCTCCTCACCCCATCAGGGTTCTGATTTCCCATCCAGGGCCACTGCTCCATGCATTTATCTTTCTTGCCACCTCAGGCTGTGACTGCCACACAAGGCTCTCCCTGTGGTGGTGATGTTCTTACTCAGGTAGTTCTTCATGTCCCCATAGCAACAGAAGGACATCCTCCTGAATCCACTGGGTTCCCCCTCCCAAAACTGACACCCCCTTCACCCTGGGTGGACTCTGCCCCTATGCCAGGCTGTCTCTCCAAGGAGATTCCCCTACCTGGTAAGAGATCCCTCTTACATGAAGGCCTGCCTTGGCTATTTAGACTCTGCAGTACCCCATGCCATGCTGTCCCCAATCATGGATACCGCCTCTACCTACTCAGGGGAGATACTCTGGCCTGGGCCACCACCTCCACTACAGAGTAGATATCCAACTTTCTCTGCCCCACTGACTTTAGGACTGAATTATTCTAGTGGAAAAGAGAAGAAAAGGAGGAGAAAAGGAAAGAGAAACATTTCCTTTCTTATCAGCCCTAAATCATCTCCATGACACACCCTTCTTCAACTCCTAAGTCGACAGGAGAGTTGGCTTAATTGGAGACCATCTTTGAGCACAGTTAAATGTCTGAGTGAGGAAGATCGTCAGTGGATTCGGGGCTCCAGCAGGAGTTTAGGAAGCCTTAGGGTTCAGTCCTGCCATTCACTTCACCAGCCATGGGAAACCTGTTGTTCTACTTCTAGTCTTTTGTACAATGGAGTAATAAAAAAGATTGATTAAGCAGTAAATGTGATGCCTGATAAAAGTCCCTTTTGGTTGCTTATATAAAAGACAGTTATTATGAAAATGGACGGAGATAGATATTCTGAAATATTCTGAAAACTATTAAAACCTATGAAAATATTATATTTTTATAAGAAAAATGTTTTTCAGGAAATAATAATATAATGCAAATATTTAGTAGTACAATCCTATTTTTTATGACTTAAAAAAATAGCTGTGAATAATACATACCCCAATACACAGATACATAGAGCCAAAAATGTGGGCCAGGGAAATAAAATATGGAATGCCTGGAAGGAGGTAATAGCATACAGCCATAACAGGTTGGATTTTGTGAAATCAGAGCCTGGTAAGTGTGGGAAGTGTTTTAAAGAACTCCCAATTTAATGCAATTTGCATATTTATGGATCATCTACTATAAACTTTGTAAGAGCAAGAGTCTTTTTTCAATGACACCCAATCCCCAAATTTACTTCTCTTTATCTCCTCTGTGGAAATTTCCTCTGAGTTCTGACACCACTGTAGCAACTTTTAGGACTTCCCTTTTCTTTACTGCCTTCTGCCCAGATAGGTGTGGCATCTAATTAAAATGCCTCCTACTTCCAGAAAAGATGCTAACTAAATGGGATTTCTGAATTGGAAAATTCCTCAATTCCCAAGATTTCCATTTATGCAAAAGGAATGAATTTAAGACTTTTTTTCCTGAATATAATGAATAAAAATCTCATCTGAGGCATTTTTATAAGACTCAAATACATATTTAAATACTTCTCATTTATTCTTGATTTCTAAAATGATTCATTAGTAAGTACAAAAACAAAGCAAAAAGAGGATCCCTATGCCACTAACCCTAAGTAGATGACACAGGAGAACTGGACTCTAATGTGGCTCTGTGGATTAAATCACCCAACTTCATTTCACAAAGATTCCAGGAACAAGAAGGAACTCAGCCC
Organism: Marmota monax; assembly: GCF_021218885.2. NCBI lineage: Eukaryota > Metazoa > Chordata > Mammalia > Rodentia > Sciuridae > Marmota > Marmota monax. The sequence continues at coordinate 708,520 of NW_026693595.1, read as the reverse complement.
TTTGCAAAAGAAGAAGTGAGGCTAAAGGTTGGGAAGGTAAGGGTAGCTAAGAAATCCTCATGTTAAAGAAAGTGGCATGAATAGTGGAAGGAAGTGGTCAGCGCCAGCTGACGGTGGGGCTGTGAGGTTGAAGATGTGAAAATAACTGACTCATGGTCCTCTCTCTCATTTGACTTGCTGCTGAGAGCCTTTACTGATTCTTCATTATTTCTGCAGGATATTTTAGCTCAGTGGCAACTACACGAGCTGAGCTAGTTGTCACTCTGTGGTATCGGGTCAACTGGATTGGATGGATTTGTGGACTAAGTTACTCCCTGGACATCTCTTCATTCACACATTCGTTGTTTTGGGAAACGGTTTTGCACGCGGGGTACGTAGATGGTTTAAACCAAACACCAGGTACACAATAAAATTTTGAAGACCAATGTTTTAAAAAAGAAAAAAGCTCTCCTAATCCAATGATATGGAAAACATTGGTTGTTAGATGAAGATGGTGGCTTGAACAGTAAGTGTTTTCCTAAACACTTTACTAAAATGACAGTGAGTGAACATTTTAGAAGGTACAAATGCATAAGGACAGAGATATTAGGAGAAGGGAAATAGCATGATGAAATTGGAATGAAAGGACGGATGGATGAGTGGGCATTGACCTAGCAGACCCAGTGAAGTGAATTCCAAGCTGCTGTCCCGACAGCAAGTGACTCATCCATCCAATTGCACCACAGAAGCACAAAAAATACTCAGGAAATCAGTGCTGTCATCATCACTAAAGGGAGGATGAATTGGTCAGGTGAATTGGTGAAAAGTCTTTTTAAAAAGCAGTTATACGCCCAGCTACCTTCTAAATGCACCACAGAAGAAGGACGGTCCCTTCCCCACCTTTGCACAGGAATGGAAATTTAGTCTCTAGAACTGCACCGCCCAGTACAGTAACCACTAGGTACATGTAGGTTTTGAGCCCTCAATATGTAGCTATTCTGAATTAAGATGTGCTGTAAGCCTGAAATACATACTAGATCTTTAAAACTTAGTTTTTAAAAAAGAAGGTAAAATATGTTGATATTTAAAAATATATATATTTTTTTGGTACCAGGAATTGAACCCAGGAATGCTTAATCACTGAGCTACTGCCACAGCCCTTTTTAGATATTTTATTTAGAGACAGGGTCTTGCTGAATTGCTTAGGATCTTGATAAGTTACTGAGGCTGGCTCCTACCTCAACCTCCCAAGCCATTGGGATGACAGGCATGCAACCACCACGCCCAACTTGGGGGTGTTTTTGTTTTGTTTTGTTTTGTTTAAAGTAATGATAGGCCTTGACCTCAGATCTGATTGATCAATTAAATTAATGATCTACATAAGGCTTATTTTTCATGCCCTGCTGTGCATGAAAGTAATATGCCCTAACAATAACACTAGATGAGCAAAAAGGATGTGTTTATGTCTGTGCTTGTTTTTCTAAACAGAAAACTAAAATATGGGACCATGGATCCATCTCAAAATTAATATCTATTACCCTCTGAGCACCTAATAGGAGCCGTGCACCCTCTCAGCTGCTAGGATACATAAATTAAAGCCAGTGCCCGCCATGGAAGGATGTACATCTAAGGGAGGAGCCAGATCAGAGGGGCATGCTTGTTGTACAGCAGGCAGAGTCTGTATGCATGGGAGGCTAAGAAGCCCAGAGTGACCCTGACACAGGCAAGCTACAGGAGGGGCAAGAGGAATCATTTCCAGAAAGGCAGACTGGGTGCTGCAGAAGGAAGGGCTTCTGAGTGAATAGAGAAAAGGATACATTAGGAAACAAAATGTTCTCAGAGGCCTGCAGTGAGGGGTGCGTCCAGGAATGAGGCTGGAGGGAAGCCCAGGTGGCTTCATGAAAGGCTGGCTTATTTTGCCAAGGAGGTGGGATTATCTTCTAGAGGAACCAGCGCATCACTGAAGGGTTCCCACAGGATGAAGTCCGCCAGAAAGCTGAGGCAGCCATGTCAGTCCTTTCTCTCTGGACATGTCACACAGAGTAACAGGCATGAGTTTATTAGAAGGGACAGGACAAGGGAAAGGAGGACACTCCTGAGGGAGACAGTAGGTCCCCTCCTGCCCTCCAGTTTTATTGGGGGTCCCAGGAAAATTTCCAGTGTCCCACTCAGCTCTACATTTTGACTGACAGCACAGGAGCTGCACAGACCACCTGGAAAAGAGGGTGGTGTGGTGCTCAGAGATGAGATTTAAGGAATTGCATCCCCCTGTTTCTGCCTCAATTTCCTGTCCTCTTAATCAGTTTATTACCCTCTACATAGCCCTTAGCAAGCTTTCTTTTTGAGGTTCTTGATGGTTTGGTTGTTGGGGTGATTCAGTGTTGTGATATAGTTTTGATGATAAGGGAGGGCCCAGGCCCAGGTAGGGTGTGACCAGATCTTAAAACAATTTTTTCTTAAGGGTTTGTGACTATGGCTGGGGGAGGTTTAGACATACCAAGCTTGCGTCTTTCAGGTACTTGCCTGTCATATAAGGATCCCTATGGTTTTCAGTTGCCCTTCATTATCTTTTTCCTGCCCACTCACTCAGGGATGACTAGCTACCCACATCTGAAGAGGGTGCCTCCATAGCTATATGATCTGATAGTTTTGTTAGTGGTAAGATGCCTCTCTCCTTCAGTCTCTAGAGGGAATGGGACCAATCATTGCCTCTGTATCCTTTGAAGGAAAAGATAACCTAGGAATCTGGAACCAGGTGTAGGTCAGAGGTGAGACAGGTGCCTAATAAAACTTCGAAGTGTGCTTCGAGTCACCCCCTGTTCAGGGTGTGTGTGTGTGTGTGTGTGTGCACGTGCACACACACACACACACAGACAAGCTAAGATCCATTTTCTGCACCTCTGGCTCAGCACCTCCATTTGGCCCAGAGCCTTTCATCAATGAGCTGAGCTAAGCTGTAAGATCTCATCTGGTTAGTGTGGATCTCCTGCCAAGTAACATACCATCTTAGACCACTTATGTGTGGAAGATTTCTAGAAGTACTGAAACTGAATTCAAAGAGAAAATGACATGGGAAGAGGGTATAAGGAGTGGGAGGAGATGTGGAAGGACAATGGAAATGAGCCACTTTTTAAATTTGTTCTAATTAGTTATACATGATAGCAGAATGCATTTCGATTTATTGTACACAGATGGAGACAACTTTCATTTCTCTGGTTGTACAGGATGTAGAGTGGCACCACCTGTGTGGTCCTACATGCACCTAGGGTAATGATGTTCATCTCATTCCATCCCCCCTCCCCTCCCCACTTCCCTTTGGCCAAAGTTTCTCCATTCTCCCCACACTCCCACCATTATGGATCAGTATGGAAACGAACCATTTTAGGTAGATAGGGGCACTCGGGAAGGTATCCCTTAAAGAGGTATACAGGGAGCACAACAGGGTTTCCTGGTTTTCTCTTGCTAAGGATAATCATGCTGCCCCAAATGGGGATCTACGTGTCCAGAGCACTCGGACCTCAAAATAAGTGAATGGAAGGGTGCATAAACCTGTCATCCTCTCTGGTCTTGGTCTTTTACCCCAAACTAAGTTACTAAGTAAAGAGCCAGGGCAGAAACTTAGCACTCAGACAGAGCTCTGTAATGGGGGAGCAGTGGAAGCCAACTGGAAGGAATAAGAAGTCACTGTACTAAAGCAACTTCACAACCCAAAAGAGAAAGATTCATTAGATTCCATCGCCTGAGGATAGTCCTCTGGCTTGAGATTCTGTCCATTGCCACCCAGGGCAGTCCCCCCATCCTCTGGGTCCAGGAGACCAGGGGTCCCATCCACTCTGAATCTGCTGTGGCTCTGCCCTCAGACTCATTCTTGCTTAATTTTGACTCACCTCTGTCCCTTTCAGTCCAGGCTAGCAACATCCACTGGCTTAAACCTCAAAAACCTGTTGGTCTCTTGTAATCCAGTGGTTCAAGCAGAAGAGAGGGTCTTCCATAGGTCTTCCCTGGATACCTACATCTTTATTCCTGGCTCCTGGTGAGATCGCTGATTTGATTCATAAATCACACACCTAATCTCTTTGACAAACATTTGTCCAGTCATACCTTTGGCCCTGTTTCCAGAGCAGGTTATCTGGACAGGCTGCACGGTCCAGACTTCACTTAGAGATCACCTCAGCTAAATATACAGCTAAATATTCATTATCTACAAGTTCTACTTTACACAGAATAGCAGAATGCAATTCATCCAGGTTTTCTGCCACTTTTATAACAAAGACTGCTTTTCCTGTGGTATCTAAAATCATGTTCCTCATTTCTACCTGAGAATCACCAGAAACATCTTTAATATTACTATTTCTAGCAACATTCTCTTCATGATGATATCTCTCTCTCCTAAAAGGGTGGTAGAAGCTTCCTCCACAGCCCTCCTCACTTTCCCCTGAGTTCTCACCAGAACCACCTTGAATATCCACATCCCTACCACTGTTACTTCAAGGCAGCTAAGCTTTTCACTGTTGGGTTCCTGAAAACTTCAGCCTCTTTTCATTACCTAATTCCAAAGCCACTTCCACATTTTAGGTATCTGTTACACCTTAGTTCTCAGTACTAAAATCTGTGTTCATTAGCTAAGACAGTTCTAATAAGGTACCACAAACTGGGTGGCTTGGAAAACAAACAAAAATGAAAATCGATTCCTTCGCAGTTTGGCATGCAAGAAGTCCACAATCTAGCAGAGCGCTCATAACCTCTCTGGAACTGAGGATAGACTCCTTCCTCACCTCTTCCTAACTTCTGGTGCCGACTGGAAATCTTTGGCAGTCTTCTCATCCTCTTTTTCACATGATATTCTCCTGTTTGTGTGTACGTCCATATATCCCTCTTTTTGTATGGACACCAGTCATTGAATTGGGACCAACCCTAATGATTTTATTATAACTGGAAAGACTACTTCCAACTAAGGTCACCTTCAGAGGTCCAGGAGGTTAGGACTTTAGCATCTCTTCTGGGGGGGTCACAACCTGTAACACTGGTTGAATGATAGCAGATGTATATACCTGTGTAAACACCAACCAGATCAAGGCAGAGAGAGTTTCTAGTACCCAACAAGCCCACCATGCCCCTCTGTAATTGCTTTTCAAAGATGGCCTTTATTCTGAGCGCCATCACTTAGTTTTGTGCACAATTTGTATTCATTTGCTGCTATGGAGGAAAGCTCAAGAGAGCCACAAGAATGAGAAAATTTTTCCAATAACCATCTAATCCAGGAAACTGCTTAAGTACTTTCATCATGGTTGAAGGACGTTTTTCTCCCTTACATTTTTAATTGGTGCATTACAATTGTACCTAATGGTAGGATTTGTTGTTACATATTTGTACATGCACACAATATAAAAAATAGACTTTAGCCTATGCCTATATCATTCCCAGGAATTTCCCCCTTCTCTCCCTTTAAAGGAGGATTTGCAACAAATTTCTGGGGAAAATGCCTGCAGGGCATGTTTACAGAGAAGCAATAAAAAAAACTTGAAATGGATATGGTCAAACATAACCTATACTTTCAAAGGCTGGGCTTTGAGCCATTTCTGACATACATCCCTAAAAACCGTTTAAGAAGAGTATGCAGTTTTCATCTAGAAGGGATAATGGGGACATAGAGTGTTTGTTCAACAAGTAGCTAATCCCTAGCAAACAAATGACTTTGAGATTCAGACAGAGCTCTCTTGGACTCCCAGGTTAGTGTCTGGTGTAGCAAATATTTGATGAGTGGTTGTTATGTTCGTAGGCATGGGGAATTATACACAAATGCCACATTGTCCCTGTCACCAAAGAAGTTAATCTTTCTTGGAGAAACCACAGTAAATATATAATTTTAAAATAATATAGCTAATGTAATCAGAGAGTCCAGAATAAAGCTATTTATTTATTTATTTTTAATTTTTGTGTTATTTGAGGTCAAACTCAGATCCCTATGCCTACTAGGCTAGCACTCTGCCATTGGGCTATACCCCAGCCCCAGCGTAAAATTTTATAGAGTTACAGAAGATAAATATTGGCCCACCTAGGGGTGGAGTGATGATCCAGGAAACCTTCCTTAAAGTGAAACAAAGAACAAACGGGTAGTCGGGGCTGGGGGGTATGCAGAAGCAGGGAGGCATAAAACATGAGAAAACCAAGCAGATGGGATGCTTGGCCTGAGTCAGGCTGTAGTTGCAGATAAGAGTAGATGGCAGATATTAGACCAGAGAAGACTCTGATGTCCTGATGAGAAGGGGACTTTCCTGAGGCAGCAAAGTCATTGCTCATGGACTTCTTTCAGCCTGCAGAAGTTGCCTTTATGGCTGACATGGTGTTTGAATAAAATCTAAATGCCTAAGCAGGGCATGAGTCCTCCAGCCCACCCTAGGCCCCAGAGCTTCCTACTGTTTAATACTTATCAGTCCTGCTCTGGTATATTATTTCCATTTGTGCCATCTGTGATGGGGACTAGGTAACACTGCAGAGTTTTAGGCAAGCAAAGAACATTGGCCATATTTGAATTTTAGATAGAATTTTCCAGAAAGAGTTTTGGGGCTTGACTTGAACAGGTGAGACTGAGGCAGTACAAGGGCGATCAGTTAAGAGGTTAAAGGAATGGCAAAATGTGGTTACTCTCTGAGCAACAGTAGCAGGGAAGGAGAGAAGAGAGTTTAGAAGATAAAATCACTAGCTGTTAGTGAGTCACTGGAGGTAAGGAAGTGAGACAGGTGGTTTTCCTTCTCCCTCATCACAGAGATGGCTTTGTCGTAGTTGCTGTACTGGTTTTAATTCAAGGACCCAATCAAGCTGGTACACACAGTCCAGGCCACAGAGAGAACAAAGGATGTTATGGAACCAGGTGGAAAAGGAATAGGCCTTGGCTCCCTCCTGAAACGAGAGAATTCTTCAACTTCTCTTAGCAAAACTTACACCAGTGAGGGAAGTTTGGCAGTCCATACCAAACCCAGCTATAGATAACTACAACTGGCCATCTCTGTTAATTGCTGTTCAGACAGTCACACTGATGTTAATGGTTGGTAAAATAGTGTATTAATTCCTTTAAATTATTTCTTTTACAGTGTTTGCAACTTGAGAGTTATAAAATATATGAAGAAGAGGCAGCTGAAATCAGTGGCCAGTGTCATCGTGTTGGATGTAAGTAGCAGTGACCAATGGCATTAGACTCAGGGTCCAACCAAGACTTGTCTGAATAAGCCATACCTGAAAAGAGTTCATTGAAAGACTACATGTAAGTATAATTTGAGGACACTAAAAGAGTCCCCATCTAAAATCTAACTGATTCAGTGGCAAATCCATGAAATAAGCCATAGCTTCAGAGTTCCCAGCAAAAATTTCACCAGAGTTTGCCCTGTTGGCCTAAGGTGTTTGTTATTGCTGTTTGTTTGGTATCAGGGATTGAACCCAGGGGCGCTCAACCATTGAGATACATCCCCAGCCCTTTAAAAATTATTTTAGCGACAGATTTTCGCTAAATTGCTTAGGGTCTTGCTAAATTGCTGAGGCTGGCTTTGAACTTGCAATCCTTCTGCCTCAGTCTCCTGAGTCCCTGGGATTATATCTGTGCCACCACTGCACCCTGCTGGCCTAAGGTTTTGATTGGCTCTTAAAATGCAGATATCTGTGGTAGGGATAAACATTAAGGTTTATTGTTCACTTAAACTTTCAAATGAATGGGGCAGTGCTTTCTTGAGTAGGTTTGATAAATGGAGACCCAGATGCCAGCCACAACATCAAACATCAAGTAAGTTCCATAAAGGAACAATGGAGCCAGGTGGTGGTGGTGCATACCTGTAATCTCAGCAGCTGGGAAGGCTGAATCTTGAGTTCAAAGCCAGTCTCCACAAAAATTGAGGTGCTAAGCCCATCTAAATAAAGATACAAAATAAGACTGGGGATGTGGCTCAGTGGTCCAGTGCCCCTGAGTTCAATCCCTGGTAGCTAAATAAATAAATAAATAAATAAAAGGGTGGGGGGTGGGTGGAAAATGGACCAGGAATGGGGAATCTAGGTATGAGAAACAGAGTAAGGTGAAAAGCAAGGGTGCTATGGATTACATGTTGATTGTCCTCCAAAGGACCATGTGTTAAAGACCTGATCCTGGGGTGGCACTATTCAGAGAAGGGGTCTAGTGGGTCCTTAGGTCAGTGGGAGTATGCACTCAAAGAGATTGTGGGACCCTCTCCTCTCTTCTCTCCCTTTTTTGCTCCTTGGCTTGTGATGAAAGCAGTTGTGTTCCACAGGTGATATATTATTTGGGGGTGATATATTACTACAGGGCCAAAGAAATGAGGCCAACTGGACATGGATTGTGAGCCAAAATAAACCTTTTCTCTTTGTAAGTCTATTACCTCAGGTATTTGTTATAGTGACAGAAAGCTGGCTAACATAAGGAGTTAGCAAACTTTCTATCAAAGGAAGATAGTTGATATTTAAGGCTCTGCAGGGCTTAGTGTTTCATTGCAAATACTTCTCTATCTTTAAAGAACAAAAGGATGGGTGTGGATGTTAGAATAGAACTTCATTTACAAAAAAACAGGTGGCAGCAGTCAAAATACCGCCCACGCACCAGGTTGCCAACCCTTGTAAAGAGGTAAGAAAACATGGGCCTTGGAGAAAGATACACTTGAAGAGAAATCCTAGTTGTAAGAATCATTAGACTAGTGGTTTGATAATATTTAGTTGACAGCTGGCCTCTCTAATCCTCATTTCTCTTCAATGTAAAATGGTGTAACGACACCAACATCTAGTACAGTACGAAACTGCGATGAGATTCTGAATATCAAGATCTTAACACTGCCTCGAAAGTAAGGCATCCAACAATTATCAGTCCTTGTTTTAGTCAGCTTTTTCACTGCTGTGACCAAAAGACCTGACAACAACAACCGCAGATGAGGAAAAGTTTATTTGGCTCACGGTTTCAGAGGTCTCAGTCCATAGGTGGCTGACTCCATTGCTCTGGGCCCAAGGTGAGGCAGCACGTCATGGAAAGAGTATGGAGGAGGAAAGCGTGGCACCAGGAAGAAGAAGGAGCTCTTGCTTACCAGGGATGAAATATAAATCCTAAAGGCACCCCCTCGGTGACCAACTTCCTCCAGCTATATCCTACCTACGTGTAGCTACCACCCAGTTTATCCCTGTCAGTGGATTAATGTACTGATTAGGTTAAGGCTTTCATAACTCAATCAGTTAGTTCACCTTTAACCTTCTTGCATTGTCTCACACATGAGCTTTGGGGGGAGAGCCTCATATTTAAACCATAATTGTCCCTCTTCTCTACTTTGACTTTTACTTGAGCTGACATTGTTCAACTTGTGGGGCTATCAATAAATTCATCCTGATCACTTGATTTATTAAGTGATCAAAAGGTAGATCCCAGAAAAGTAAAGTATGATCTAGGATATTTCTGTTTTTTCATGTTTCTTGGGTTGGTATGCACTTGGGATGTTGTGTGAAGTTTGGAAATCAACAAAGGGATTTTAAGATTTTTCTGGGTCAGGACACCTTGGCTGTAAGTCAAATAAAATGACTGGCTAAGAAAAGTGAAAAGGAATTTTACTGAAAGTATACGGTACAGTTCAGAAGATCTAAGAAAATCCAGAGAATTAGAGTTAGAATTGATGAGGCAACTAGTGGCAGCCTGAGAAGCAGAACTTGCATATCCATTTTGACCAGCCAGCATTTATGAAGCGAAAGATCTCAGTCTCAGTGAGTGGTATTGGGATTACTTGCTTAAAAGGCCCCTGTCTATCTGCTAAGAATTTATCAGTCTTGGCACTAATGGCATTTTGTGCAGGAAACTATTATACCGTAGGGGTCTGTCCTATGTACTGTAGAATGTTTAGCAGTATCCTGGTCTCTACCAAGCAGATGCCAAAAGTGGTCTTATCACTGGCTATCATAGCCAAAATGGCCCCAGACTTGCTAAATATGCCCCAGGAAAGCAAAATCACCCTGGGTTGGGAAACATAGAGCCACTGGGCTGGCTCAATCCCTGGGGGTTCCTGCAGCATGCCTGCTTTCACCTCATTCCCTTAAGGTGGTTGATCTTAAGGATAGATTCAATTCAGTTCTTGCCATCCACTCTGCTTCCCAAGCTGATACTACATTGTTGAACTTATCACAAAATGTTTTCATGCACATTTTAATATGGCAGTTTCTAAACATTCTCAAATTCAGGTAGGTCTTGCATTTCCAGTGGCCTTGACATTCAAAAGTAAATACTTGCATGGATGAGTAAATAAAAGCATGAATGGAAAGGACAGAAAGAATATATCCCATTTTATTCCATCTGCAGAGGGCTGTAGTAACTCCTTCTTTTGTTCCACCCTGACTCTAACGTACATTCTGCCATTTCTGATTTCTTTTGTTGAATGACCACTTCCTCTTCCGCAGATCATATAGTCATGGTGAGATTATAAAACCAGGTCCTATCATCTACTGAGCATATTTGATATTTCCTGTCTTTTACTAAGTTTATTTAATATTTCCATCTGGAGGGCTGGGGATGTGGCTCAAGCGGTAGCACGCTCGCCTGGCATGCATGCGGCCCGGGGTTCGATCCTCAGCACCACATAGAAACAAAGATGTTGTGTCCGCGGAAAACTAAAAAATAAATATTAAAATTCTCTCTCTCTCTTTCTCTCTTTAAAAAAAATATTTCCATCTGGAGAGAGAGAAAGAGAGAGAGAGAGAGAGAGAGAGAGAGAGAGAAATTAGTATATTTCCAAATGGCTATTAAGAGGGGTTGCAGACACACAAATGGCTCAGAAAAGCTGGCCTTTGTAGGAAGTGATTCAATGGCATTAGTTAGTAGTTAATGCAGGCAGAGGCTTCCCTATCTGATCTCTTGCTGTCTGCCTGGGAAAGAACTTTTCACAGAAAGCAGATATTGAAGTTTTGACATCTGGCCCAGAAAGATCCTTCCACAAGTGGCCTTCTGATAACTATTACCCAGGAGACTTTATCTGCATAAGATCACCTTTGCTCCCTGCATTCTTCTTTTGGCTCTTTAATAACCTGCATGGCCGTCTTCCCTCATTCCCCAGCTCCCTCCAGTCTTTCTTTCTGCAACTCAAAGTGCTATTTATATTTCAGCTATCTGGTCCTTCCTTTGAGTCTCAAACTTTGTGTATGGTTCCTGTATTTCTGCACATTAGTAAGTTTGTATGCATTTTCCTTTGTTAATTTCTTGCCAGTTCATTTCATAGACCAAAAACTATAGAAACTTCAGAGGGAAAAGAGAAAGTTGAAAACTTCTGTACAAGTGTAAAGAGGTGAAGAGAAGAGGAATGACTAATTGTAGAGCGCTGGTTTCCAACTGGGCTCTGAGAGCATCTGCTCCTTGGCCCTTCCTGACCTGGAGAAGCACCTGGAGCTCAGCGCCACAGGCAGCCTTTCCTAAACTTGCTCTGTAATGAAAGAGTGGAGTTGATGGGGAAGAACGGAGAAAAAGAGAGAGAGGGAGGGGCAGAAGAAGGAGGAAAATGGGCAAGAAGGAAAAGGAAGCATTCATGAAGGGTGGTGGTGTGAATCCACCTACTTATGACCCAGGGCTGTGACTTGGCCAGCAGACCTTTGGGGTCTGCCACAGATGAACCATTCAGGGCTTCATGACTCACTGATGACCCTTCCACATATTGCTGGGAAATATTAGCAGCTGGATTTCCTGTTAACAGATTCACCTTTAAAATTACTGCTATCGCAGGGTGCTGTGGCACATGCCTGTAATCCCAGCGGCTTGGAAGGCTGAGACAGGAGAATCACGAGTTTAAAGCCAGCCTCAGTAGCTGTGAGGCGCTAAGCAACTCAGTGAGACCCTGTCTCTAAATAAAATACAAAATAGGGCTGAGGATATCGCTCAGTGGTCAAGTACCCCTGAGATCAATCCCTAGTACCAAAAAAAAAAAAAAAAACCCTACTCTATCATTACTACTCCTTATTAAGCTCTATGTGCTCTGGTCTGTCAGGCCATTGCATGTATTTTCTTCTTGTTTTTTATTTTTTCTGAAGGTCAGCAGATAGGTGATAATATTTTCCCTCCTTTACAGATTAAGATATTGAGGTTCTAAGATGTTAAATAATTTGCCCAAAGGCAGAAACAGGATTTGTTTTTGTTGTTGTTTTTAGTGCTGGGATTGAACTCAGGACCTCTAACTTGCTAAGCTGTTCTCTACCACTGAGTTACACCTCCAGCCCCAGAAATGGGATTTGAACAAGATCGGACTTAACTGCAAGACATCTGAGCACAAACAGTAGGGGCTTTTCAGCTTAGATCTAGGTCCCGGAGAAAAGGAGGAGGGGAAGTGAATGCTTCAGCTTCTGTTCCAGCTCAGGCTGTGCCTTTAGCTTTTGAAGCAGGACTTAACTGTCTGAACCTGCTGTTGGTCTGGCTTTGGAAAAGCAGCTGCCTGCTGCTGAAACCGTCCCACTCTCCATCTGGTAAATTAGTTTGCTTTTCATCTCCTCTCTCCCTTGGCCTGTGGGTCAGTGGGCTACTTGATAGCACCTTGGCCAGAGACTCAATGGATAAGGAAAGGAAAAGAAGGAAAACTTAGCTCAACTCCTGTTACCTGAGGCAGCAGCTGAAACCAATGCCCACAAAGGGAGTTTTGTATTTCCCATGAATTTAAAATGTCCCTGTCACTCATGCTTCCAAGTGTCCTGAGCTGGTGATCCAAAAAAGAATGCAATCATTGTGCAAGCAGGGCAATTTATAAGGAACTACCTCAGAGTACACAGTTAATGCAATAAAAACTCAAACCCAAGGAGCTAATTGCTCCTGGATTTCTTTATGGTTCCTGCCTTAGTTGGGGGTAGAGGAATAAAGGAGGAGCCAGGTGTTAAGAAGCACAAGATCTTCAGAAAGTCTGAGACATGTCAAAATTGAGATACACACATATTAGAGGAGGCTATTGAGCCAATATTAGTTCCTGATAAGCTTGGCTATTAGAATGCTAGGTCCTGGTGGATTTCCTGAAGAGGAGAAAAAGGATGCTAATCCCTTAAAAGGAGCAGCAGGTGTCTTTTCAAGACTTCTCATTTCATCTTTTCTTTTCTTTTCTTTCCCCTTTCTTCCTTTCTCCCTCTTCGTCCCTCTCCCTCCCTTCCTCCTTCTCTCTCTCTCTTTCTTTCTCCTTCCTTCCTTCCTTCCTTTTCTCTTTGCTTTCTTGGCTCCCACACAGAAGGAAGGAGGGGAACTATTATTTTGCAAGAAAGAGTCTACACATTGGCAACACACAGGTGCAGTGAAATTTTGCTCCCAAGTTGTGGGGCAATTTTGTTTTAACTGAGAGGTGGTTCTATTTTGTTTCTGTGGTTGAAAGTGAAAGAAGAAGAAGGTCAAAGTTTCTAATTTTGATTTAAGTTTTTTTCAAGTTATCATTCTTTGAAACCACTTGGATGTCAAAGAGAATTCAATTTTTGACCCTCTTCTCTTTCTTTTCTTCTTCTTTTAAAGGTTTTCAGAGGGAGGGTTATTATTATCTAACTTTTTATCACAAAAAAAATCTCAAACAAAAATAGAAAGCAGAGTAGAGCAAATTCTTATCCACTCTGGAAAATTTCAAAGCTAGTAAAAATAGGAAAGTAAATGGAATTAAGCAGCAAACAGAGGTGGGGAATAAGAGTCTCTTTGTGAATTGTCAATAGTAAAGGCATCTCAGCTATGCGTTGACATGAATTCAGTGAGGCTATCATCTTTTGGGGGGCTCTGCCTTTGGCCAGCCCCTAAAAATCTGCCCTGAAAGGGAAAGCTCCTTATTAGAGGCTCTTTGTGGTTTTTATGTTGTCCCAGTGACTTTTGAATACACAAACACATTGGGTGGAGAGAAGGCAGATAAAACCTGAGATCTGAACAAATCCTCATAAACAGATTTCCAGAAAAGCCAGGAGGTAATCTCCTTGGTAAGATCCTGGGGCTGCAGATAGTGCCCAAAGGAGGGAGGCCACAGGGGTGGGACACATCAGAGAAAATACTTTACCCTGCATAGCAGTAAAGGAGGCCTGTCTGACTGTAGAGATGGAGTCTTCAGTGGCCAAGACTAGGCTGCAGCTTCCCACACACCCACAACCACAAACAGCAGACCCAGGGGATCCTGTTCAGACGCACATTCTGATTCAGCAGGTCTGGGTGGGAGAAGCTGAGAACTTACATTTCTTTTTTTCTAACGTTTTATTGGTGCCTATTATTACACAGAATAGTGGGTTTCATTGTGGCATATTCAATGAGAACCAAGCACCCAGGTAGAACCAGCTTCATGGGCTATGTGGCCTATGCAGTCACCCCAGGTGACTGTACACACTGCTTGATTGTCCTTGAAATTTGTGTGTGTGTATGTGTGTGTGTGGTATGCTGGGCATGGAACACAGGGCCTTATACATGCTCAGCATATACTCTTCCATAGAACTACATTGTCAGCCTGAAATTTTTAATAATTTTAACTTTGAACTTGTGTTTTGGAAGTAAGGTCTGATGCGGTAATACAGTCAACAGGAAACTAGAAGAGCTAGTGTGGGGCCCTAAGAATGTGCACATGTGCTGTATCTCACCACCTCACTTTCCTCATAGCATTGGAGATGACTTCTCTGTACAAAATTCTGGTGGGAGTTAAGGACATCTCAAAGTGAATGCATGCTATGCTTATGGCTGTGACCCGAGAAGGTTCTGGGTACATACAGCCAAGGCAGGCTGTGCTTACCATGGGTATCAGAACTTGCTGTGAAGGGGAAAGAAGCAATGGTATTCTAAGAAAGATTCACTCTGAGTTACTTCCCTATAGTAGTCAACCATTTACGTTAAAATTGTGGCACTGAGGAAAGGAAAAGTGTTCCTTCGCCTTTCAGTCCTTCCTTACTCAGCTGTCAGGAAGCAGAAAGGTAGAAATCATAGGTAAAATGTGTGCTTATTGTGAACTAAAATAAAAACAATTGTGTTGCTTGGTTCGGTGTTTTTATTGTTCTGGTGAGAACAAAATACATAGTATGTACAAGTTACAAGATACAAATTGTGTCATTTCAATGACTCTGCATTGCAAATTAAATGTTCACATAGTTTGCATTCAAAACTGGCATTGCACACTGTGTGCAGTGCCCCACACCTATAATCCCAGCAACTCAGGAGGCTTAGGCAGGAGTATCATGAGTTCGAGTCCAGACTCAGCTACTTAATGAGATGCTGTCTTAAAATAAAAAATAAAAAGGACTGGGGATGTAGCTCATGGTAGAGTGCCCCTGGATTCAGTCCCCAGTCCTGCAAAAAACAACTATAATAACAACAAACTTGGCATTACTTGATAAAAGGTAAATGATAAAGACATGCTAGTCATTTAAAATGGCATTAAATAGCAATTATGAAACTCCATGACAAATTGAGAAGCCATGGAAGAAAATAAAAAGCTAATATTTTAGTATATTTGGAACTTTTTCCTGCTGTTTGAACAAAAGCCCATGTTTTTATTTTGCATCAGGCACATATATTAGGCAGCCAGCCTCGCTCTTGGATGCTACTGCTGCTGGTGGTTCACAGACCACATTTTGAGTGAGACTTTAGAGCCAAGTTTTGAATCCCTGCAGACCTGGGTGCAATGCAGATCACACTAACTGATAGTTATATTTGTGACCTCAGGCATTCCTTGAAGGAATACATAAAAGAAAGGCAAAGCATTCTCTTTCTGGCTTCTCAGTGATAATAAAAATTGTTTAACTTGGGATGTGACATTTTAGCTCACACACTTTAGTCTCCTTACATATGTGATCTGGATGATAATTCCTCCCATGCAGGAATTCAAAAGTCGCCCCTGCCCCCCACCAATTCTTCTTCCATTCGGAGGACCCTGGGGTGAAAGAAGGCTCCATCCCCCTTTCTTTTCCCCTCTACTGTAGCTGGAGGGTTATCTTTTCTCCCTTCTGCTTGGGTATATGATCTTTGAGAATTGAACAAATCATGCCTCTAGACAGAATCCATGCTTGTGCTGTGTCCTCTACCACAGAATCAATATTAACATGGTGTAGATGTTCCATATTAAATGAATACAAATTCTCTGCTTCCACAGCCCAAAGGGAAAGAGTTTAAAAATAATTACCAAGTGCCATTATGGAGATACTGTATATAACCTCCAGATTCCTGTTATTTGACTATTAATATTCTCCATCGTCTTTCCTGTCTAAATCAAATGAATCCTTCAAGGATTAGCCAAATGAATTCTTCTTGGGGTCTAATGCTAGCTCTGGCTATTTCCCACCAGTGTCTTGGTTCTGCCCTCCCCCAGCTTGGCTCCTCTTGTAAATGACTGCAGCATTGGCATATTTCACGCAGTCCAGGAGGGAGACCATCTGCAAGCCAGAATTCCCAGCACTGCCCTACACTTGGCTCTGATTGGCTGACCCCTCAAACAATCTTAATGGCTAAAGTCATGTTAGAGGCTGATTAGCTTGAACCTGAAACGATCTCAACTAATCACTTCTAAAAGACCGAGATGATTCTGTTGATGCATTTAGGACACCTTCTAGCTAGGAGCAGGATTAATCTCCCTACCAAAACGCAGTGGCTAAGTGGCAGTAAAATAGCTATTGGACAAAACCCAGATACTCTTCCTGCTTCCTCTGACTGCTCTGCTAGATCTAGCTGTCTCTGTTAATAGACATCACCTCATCTAGAGCCTTATCTAGGGCCCATAGCTAGCCAGGATCTTTGAGATAATAGCACAAGCTCAGCCCTCCAGTTTTATTATTTCTTTTCTTTTTTTTTTTTTTTTTTTGGTACTGGGATTAAACCCAGGGTTTCACACAGCTAGGCAAATGTTCTACCACTGAGCTATACCCTCAACTCTATTTCTTTCTTTCTTTCTTTTTTAAGACAGGATCTCAATAAGTTGCCCTGGCTGATCTTAAACTTGTGATCCTCCTGCCTCAGCTTCCCAGGTAGCTGAAATTACAGGCACAAACCACTATACCCAACTTCTACTGCTATTGCTGCTTCATAGTTGTTTGTTTGTTTGTTTTGTTTTGTTTTTTAACTATTTATGTATTTGATACTGGAGATTGAGCCCAGGGCCTCATGCATGCAAGGCAAGTTCTCTGCCACTGAACTATAACCACAATTATATATATATATATATATATATATATATATATATATATATATATATATATATATATATATATATCTCCCTGCAGAAAATAAGAGTAGGGTTTGTTTGATGTTGCATCTGTAGTTAGTGGCAGAGCTCAACCTAGACCATCTGCCTTTAAATCGTTTATCCCTTAATCATACACAGTATTGCCTGGGATGGCATTTAGGAATGTTATGTTTATACATTCTCACTCTTTCTAGATACTAAGTTTCCAGGGACCAAAAACAATGTGTTTTTCTGCACCACAGCACTTAGTACAAGACTGTTAAAGGATAAAAAATTAAACAATTTAAATATTTTAATTCGCTTTAGTTTGGACTTTAGAATTAGGCAACACTTCATTCCACAAAATAGAATGAGCAGAAGCTGAGGCAGGAGATGGCAAGTTCAAGGACAGCTACTGCAACTTAGTAAGGCCTTAAGCAACTTAGTGAGACCCTGTCTCAAAATTAAAAATAAAAGGGCTGGGTATGTGGCTCAGTGGTTAAGTGCCCCTGGGTTCAATACCCCATACCAAAAAAAAAAAAAAAAAAAAAAAGGAGGAGGAGGAGGAGGAGAATTACTCTAATGAACTGAGCAGAAGGGTTTGATTGTATAGAAAATAGGAAGGCTGAAAAATGTAGAAACAAAACAAAATGCAGATTGGCTATTTCCAATTTACTTTCTTTTTAGGATAAGAACAGGGAAACAGAATTATAGAAAAATAACTAATGAGTTAACATTGAGTTATTTCCAGTTACCTTTGTTGTGTAAGGATAAAAACAGAGGGAACTTCATTTAACATTCCAATTGAAACTGGCCTGTTTGGAATATTTATCTGTACTTAATATCAGTTTGGTGATATGCAACTTTAGCCTGGGGGACTCCATTTTCATTTTATTTGGTCCTTTGAAGTCCAGTAAAGGATCTTAGTACAAAACAATATTGTCCTGTAATATTTATTATTAGCTCGAGATTATAAACATATACAACAATATTAGTGAAATAACCAAAACCTATTTATCACCAAAGTGCCAAGAAAAAGTCACACTATAAGTTAGACAATTATTTTAGATTATTATTGTGATTTGACCAAAGATAACATTTTGCCTTTACTTTAAGAATAATGACACACTAATTTAACCTAAAAGTCCTAAATTTATGAGTGTTTTTAGTAATCGAAAGATCTTCAAAACAATCATAAATGTTATTAAGTGTATATGTAGGGCCTCAGGGTATACCTCAGTGGTAGAGTGCTTCCCTGGTCCAGGGTTTGATCCCCAGCAAAAAAAAAAAAAAAAAAAAAGTGTTTTTACCTCTATATCTGCTATACCTATATTTCCATATTCTATCTATCTACCTCTCATTTAAAAAAAAAATTACCTGTAAAAGAGAAAGGAATTTTAATCTTCAAAAGGTATTGAACTTTTATCTAGTTATTTTATCTGTAGAGTGATAAAGTTGTTTGAACATGCCCCAAATTGTTGTCTCTGTTTTCCCACAATACTTGTGAAATGGGATTCCTCTTTATCAAGTGGAGAGACAGAAGGAACTTCACACCTCAAGTGTAGCATGTAAAATAAAAGTGCATGGAAAAAGCCACTGGAGCCATCTGATGTCAACCCTGTCTTTTATACTTAGAGGAGTGGAGAGATTAGGGCAGCATGGCTAATTCTTGTTCCCATCAAACTGTCCACCTACCCAAGCTTCTGGATGATCATTCTAGAAAAGCAATCAGCTTTTATCAAATGGAGCAGTCTTCTAGAGCAAGCAGACCTTAGAGTCTGGGAGGGTTAACTTCTATTTTTGAATTGTGTTTGCAACTGTGAACCAAGCGCCAGCTGAAGGAGATGGGGGTAAGTAAGAAATTTCTGTTCCATGGCTTGGACAAAGCCAACTGCCTGCAAATTGACCAACACAGGAAGCAACAGGCTACTAAAACTGATCTCAAGAGTGCACCCTCTTGCTTTACTTTTCTTGCTAAGGATGCTTTAGCTATTCTGGTCTCTTATTTTTCCAAATGCATTTCATGATTGCCTTTTCTATTTCATTGAAGAATGTCATTGGGATTTTAATAGGGATTGCATTAAATCCGTATAATGGTTTTGATAGTATGGTCATTTGGACAATATTAATTCTGCCTATTTGAGAGCATGGGATATCTTTCTATCTTCTAAGGTTTTCTATTTCTTTCTTTAGTGCTCTGTAGTTTTCATTGTAGAGGTCTTTCACCTCTTTGGTTAGATTGATTGCCAATTTTTTTTTTGAGGCTACTGTAAATGGAGTAGTTTTCCTAATTTTAGTGGATTCATCACTGATATATAGGAATGCATTTGATTTGTGGTGTTAATTTTATATCCTGCTACTTCACTGAATTCATTTATTAGTTCTAGAAGCATCACAATACCAGACCTTAAATTACACTACAGAGCCATAGTAACAAAAATGACATGGTATTGGCACATATGTTTACAATGGTATAGAATAGAAGACACAAAGACAAACCCACAAAAATACAGTTATCTCATACTAGACAAAGGCGTCACAAACATACATTCGAGAAAAGATATCTTCTTCAACAAATGGTTCTGGGAAAAATGGAAATCCACATGTAGCAAAATTAAATTAAACCCCTATCTCTCATCCTGCACAAAACTCAATTCAAAGTAGATCAAGGACTTAGACACTAGAACACAGACCCTGTGCCTAATAGAATAAAAAGTAGGGCCAAATCTTTACCATGTTGGCTTAGGAACTGACTTCCTTAACAAGACTCCTAATGCACAAGAAGAAAATCAAAAATCAATAAATGGGATGGTATCAAACTAAAAAGCTTCTTCACAGAAAAGGAAACAATCAATAACATGAAGAACTGGGTATGGTGGTGCATGCCTATAATCCCAACAGCTCATGAGTCTGAGGCAGAAGGATCATGAGTTCAAAGCCAGCCTCAGCAAAAGCCAGGGGCTAAGCAACTCAGTGAGACCCTGTCACTAAATAAAATAAAAAATAGAACTGAGGATGTGGCTCAGTGGCTGAGTGCCCCTGACTTCAATTCCTGTATCCCCCAAAAGATAACTTGAAGAGGGAGCTTATAGAATGAGAGAAAATCTTTACTACATTCACCTCAGATGGAGCATTAATCTCCAGGATATATAAAGAACTCAAAAAACTTACACCAAAAAAAAAAAAAAAAACCAAAAAACAACAACAACAAATAACCCCAAAAATAAACGAGCTAAGGAACTGAACAGACACTTCACAGAAGGAGAAATACAATTGGCCAACAAATATATGAAAAAATGTTCATCATCTCTAGCAATTAGATAAATGCAAATCAAAATTACTAAGATTTTATCTCATTCCAGTCATAATGGCAATTATCAAGAACAACAATAAATGTTGGCAAGGATGTGGGGAAAAAGGTATACTCATACATTGCTGCTGGGACTGCAAATTGGTACAACCACTCTGAAAAGCAGTATGGAGATTCCTTAGAAAACATGGAATGGAACCACCATTTGACCCAGTTATCCTACTCCTAGGATAACTCCAAAGGACTTAAAAGCAACATACTACAGTGATGCAACCACATCAATGTTCATAGCAGCTCAATTCATAATTCCTTGATCCAGTTTAGTTCAATTCACGCTAACCTGTGGAACCAACCTAGATGCTCTTCAACAGATGAATGGATAAAGAAAGCATGGTATATGTACACACTGGAATATTACTCAGTCTTAGAGAAGAGTGAAATTATGGAATTTACCAGTAAATCAATGAAACTGAAGAATATCCTGCTAATGAAATAAGCCAATCCCAAAGAATCTAAGGCTGAATGTTTCCCCTGATATGCACATGCTAATTCACAATAAGTGTGGGACTAGGGAAAGATAGAGGTATTTTGGATTAGACACAGGGGAGTGAAAGGAGGTGGGGGGTATGAGGATAGGAAGGATAGTAGAATGAGTAAGACATTATTACCGTACACAACTGGTGTAACTATATATCATGTAAAACCAGATGAATGAGAAGTTAGACTCCATTTTTATATGATATGTCAAAATGCATTCTACTGTCATGTATAACTAATTAAGAACAAAAAAAATTTTTTTAAATGCACCCTCTACTGGAAGGGTGAAGAAACCTCATTGTCTACCTGCTCCTCCGGTGACATTTTATTTCTTGACCCAGTCCTCTTTGTGGTATATGGTCAGACTACTCTTTGATCTGTGATCTTGGTTGGTAAGAATCCTGATTCCTCATCGGCTTCCAGACCCTCTTACTTCTCAGTTTCCCCACAGTCTCGTTGTAACTCTTTCTTTCAGCTCTGGATCTCCGTGAGGTAGCATAGATTTTGACAGAAAAAAAGGTAGTTGTCTGCCTGTTATCTTCAGAAACTAGCTTTCTTTTATGGACCTATCACTCCTGGATCTCTATTTATTTTGTTTTTCTTTGTTTATCCCCTTGAAACAGGAGGTTCTATATACATCCTTCAAGCTATTTAAAGAAGTACTTCCTCTTTGTCATAAAACCATCCTATTTGAGTTAACAAGGAGTGTTCCCTAGCTCTAGTATTAATATGTCTAATGACATCAAAATCATTTTTTTAATCCCTGTTTACATGAACTTCACCTTGCCGCCAACGCAAATATTATTCTGTTGCCGTAGATCCACTTATGCCTTGGGTCACAAAGGAAAAGATTTTTTTTTTCTTTTTCCTTATTCTTTTTAGTTATATGTGACAGTAGGGTCTATTTTTGTGGAAACATGAAATATATCTTATTCTAGTTGAGATCCCAGTCTTGCGGATGTACACGATGTTGCAATTCACTGTGGTGTGTTCATGTATGTACATGGGAGGGTTGTGTCAGATTTATCCCACTGTCTTTCCTGTTCCTATTCCCCTCCCTTTCCTCCATTCCCCTTTGTCTAATCCACCGACCTTCCCCTCCCCTCATTGTTGTAGGATGGCGTGCACATATCAGAGAGAACATTCAAAGTGTAAAATTATTTTCTGTGTACTCAAATGATTCTACCCAAATTAGCCTTAAAGTCCCCAGCCATATTTTCTAAACTCCCTACAATAGAATCCTCACCTATTCTCTAAATCATTTTCTATTATTCCCTGATATGTGTACCTTTCTTTCAAACCACACAGGATTGATTGCTCTTCCTCAAACATGCTTCCTTTGTTTTTCAGCTACCCACATTTATCTTTCCCTCTTGATCTTGGTTGGCAAGAACCAATCCTGAAGAAACACCTACCATCTATTAACCTTTACGTGTTGGGGTGGGGGGACGGAAACCTCATTGTTACCAGCCTGGCACTGTGCAATTAATCATTCTATTCACAATCTCTTCTTTCAGAGTCTGGTGTGAGAAATAGTTCTGGCCTTTAAAACAGATCTGTTCTTCCTGAGCACAGATATTGGTGCTTTGCAGGAGGCAAGTATGCTAGTCAGGTTTTTGTTGCTGTGACTGAAAGACCCGAAAAGAACGACTTAGTAGGAGGAAAAGTTTATTTGGGGCTTATGGTTTTAGAGGTTCAGCCCATGGGTGGCCACTCCATTGCTCTATGCCCAAGATGAGGAAGAACATCATGGTAGAAGGGCCGAGCCGAGGAACGCTGTCCGCTCAAGGCAGCCAGGAAGCAAGAGAGGAAGAAAGGGGGCCACAGGGAAGACTAACCCTTCCAGGGCATGTTCCCAGTGACCCACCTCCTCTACCTATGCCTTACCTGTCTACAGTTTTTCCCCAGTTCAGTAGTCTTTTCAAATTATTAATCCATCAAATGGATGAATCCACTGATTAGGTTACAGCTCTCATAATCTGATCATTTCACCTCTGAATATTCCTACATTAACATAGGAGCTTTGGGGTGACATCCCATGTCTAAACCATAACAGAAAGTGAGGCCTGTTTGGTCTTTTTGGAGACACCAACCTGTGTGCTATATCCATGCTAACCTGTAAATTTACACCAAAAGACTCCCAGCCAGCATGTGGCATGTGTGGAGAAGGTGCTTAAGAATCCACCAGGAGGGGAAACATTTCATTCTAAAAAAAAAAAAAAGACTCTTCGAAACCTTGTTATCGATGGCTTGAAGGCTAAGATATTTTCCACCCTCCTCCCCAC
This sequence comes from Marmota monax, assembly GCF_021218885.2. Classification (NCBI taxonomy): domain Eukaryota; kingdom Metazoa; phylum Chordata; class Mammalia; order Rodentia; family Sciuridae; genus Marmota; species Marmota monax. Next base: position 685,262 of record NW_026693595.1, on the reverse strand, counting down.
AGGGTCAAAAAGTACCTAAGGATATGATTGCAAGTAGAAAAAATAGGGGACAGAAATCAGGCATTGGCCGTCTTTCATTTTCACATATGTGTGGATTTTTAAATGCAAATATAGGGATGGAAAGCATTAATGCAAATCAAAATGTTTCGATGAACAAGTTTCAGCAGCTCAACTTTAGAACAATTATGAATAAACCTGTAAAGTTTTTGTAGACAATGTCAGCATTAGATTTTTTTTTTTTTTCAAAAAAGTAAGTTTCTCATTGACAGCAACAGAATGGTGTTGGTGACATTGTCATCACACAAGAGAGTCCATTCATTCGTTATACTTTTCTGAATTGTCCTACATGCAAGTACATATTTTTAATGTTGTCTGTCGTCTGCAATATTTCTGTAAGTTTGCTATTAAAATACATTAAACAATTTTTAAAAAGATGAATTTCAGTGTTTACTAATTCTATCCGATAGCACTATATTCAACAGAAATCACACATATTCATCAGGTTTGTTTTTTCTTCCCTTTTGGTGTACCTTGCAATATTTTTGTTGAAACTTAGACACAATGAATTTGGTAAAAGGAACTGTTCCAAATAGGTCTTTGGTGTGAGATTTTGTTTTTCTGGCTAAGCACTAGGTTGAGTTTACTATTTGCTGTAGCTATGGGGTCAGAAGCTAAGCTGTCACCTGGTGTCCTTGTTTTGGTCTTCCTGTTGTCTTTGGATTTCCCTAGAAACTACTTAAATATTCTCTGAAGACTTATTACATAGTTGTTTCAGTTGTATTCCGTGGTTGTTATGCAGGAGCCCTACTGATATGATGGTGGAGGTGTTGGGGGAGGGGAAGCCTGACCTTCACAAGTGCCTCTCAATTTATCCACCTTCTTACCCCTCCCACACCTGCCCTTAGCTGAGACAGGAACACAAGAGCAGGCTGGCCTTGGGTAATTTGCTTCCTTTGGGTTAGTTAGGCCCTTGTTTCTCTTGAAGGCAGAATTTGCTGAAGAACAGAATGTTCTAGGCATATTTCAGAATGGCTGCTTTCCTCACTTTCTGTTGAAAGTACTAAGGAAAAAAATTTCCTGATCTTCACTGTGAGTATTTATGAGGGCTCCTGGAGATAAAACTCAAAAAAGTGTGAGTTCTGCTCTACAATTACCCCAATATGTATGTATGTATGTATTTTGGTACTGGGGATTGAACCCAGTGGTGCTTTACCTCTTAGCCACATCCCCAGTCTCTTTTATTTTGAGACAACATGTCACTAAGTTGTTTAGGGCCTCACTAAATTGCTGAGGCTGGCTTTGAACTAGCAATTCTCCTGCCTTAGTCTCCTGAGTCAGGGATGTGTCACCACTCCTGGCTATTTGTTTATTTTTATTTATTTTTTAACAGAGGAAGGAACACACAGAAGTTATTACATGCCTAAGGCATGGGAGTATTAGGCTCAAAGAGAGAAAAGATGGCTGACCTTTATATAGAGCCTAAAGGGATAGGAGTTTGGGCTTCTTGGAGGTTTGCCTTCTGCAAAGGGAGGCAGCCCAGTCTGTGGAAGGTTGGGGAGAAAATGTGTATAGCAAAGCCAGGTTGTCTTTTGATGCAGATGAAGTCCCCCAGGTAACAGCCACCTGTGATCATCTGTCTGTGCCAGAGCACAGTTGGTAGTCTTGCTTTCTGGGTGTGGATCTCCAATAGCAAAGACCCTGGCTGACAAATTTATAGGCTCTATTCTTAGGGAGAATCTGAGAGTGTTCTAGAACTGTTGATACTCTGGACAACCAAATGGAAGGTCTTCTATCTTTTTGTTGTCTCTAGAGGAGTCTTGGTCTCTGCCTCAATTTTTTTTTTTTTAAGAGAGAGAGAGAGAGAGAGAGAGAGAGAATATTTTAATATTTATTTTTTAGTTTTTGGTGGACACAACATCTTTATTTTATTTGTATGTGGTGCTGAGGATCGAACCCAGGGCCCCTCGCATGCCAGGCGAGCACGTTACGGCTTGAGCCACATCCCCAGCCCATGCCTCAAAATTTTTAACCTTGTTAGTGACAGTTCCCGTTTTCCTAATTCAACACTGGTTCCTTTGGAAATTCCTTTTTGGAGGCTGTTGTTGTGACTCCATATATGTTTGCCTGGATCTTCAGCTTTGGGGACAGGCAGTTTGCTCTATGACCAGTTCTTGAATGAGTAGAAGAGCTATTGATTTTTGATTTTTTCAGCTTTTCTTTTATTGGTGACAGAATAGGCAAATTCAAAACTCTTATGCCAAGAGAGAAACTAGAAGTCTCCCCGTTATTTTTAGTTTTCCAAATTGAAGTTCAGAGACTCACACATTTGATTAAAAAAAAAGCCAGGACTAGAAAACTCAGGTGATGTGGTAATCTTTTTTATGTACCAAAGGCAGGGTAGAGGCTCAAAACACCTCAGAGAATAGAATCCTTTAAGATGTTACTGCTAGGTGCCATAGCTTTGCTTACTTCTGTGGTCACAATCAGACTGGATATCCATACTCATTAGAAACAGTGCAGAACTGCCCCCAATAGAGAGGAGAAAGTGTCCAGGCAACATGTTCCAGTCTTTTGCTGTTTCAGTACAGTCTTCCCTCCCATTCTTGCCCATCTGAGGAAATAGGGAGACTGACAAAAGCAGAAAAACTCATTGGCTAAATAACGGTGGGAAGATAAGAACATTTTCTTCTAGAAAATGTTTTCAAATGCTTTCTGCCCACACTCAGGGGTCACGGTGTGATATTAATCCAGACTCATCACTCATCTTGTACAAAGTTGTACCTCAGCAGGTGTCACTAATATTCAATGCAACAGCACAGGGCTCCCTCGTGTTGCACAATCCCAGACAACATCCCACTCCTAACATCAGGGGACACCATGCCTGAGTGAGCTGACACCTCATGGGAGGAGGCTGGCCCAGACTCACTCAGAGCCCATTTTCTTAGACCACAACATCTCTCAAGTCTCATATTCTTGTAGGAAATCTTCACAGCAGGGTGTTAGTCATATTTTCATCACTGTGACCAAAATACCTGATGAGAACAACTGAGAGGAGGAAAGATTTATTCTGACTCACAGTTTCAGAGGATTCAGACCGTCTAAGGCAGAAGCATCATGGCGGAAGAATGTGGTGGAAGAAAGCTCCTCAGCTCATGGGAAGTGGCAGCAGGAAGTAAAGGGTGGTAAGGGAGGAAACTGGGGAGAAGATAAACCCTCCCAAGGCACATTCCCACAGACCTGCTTCCTACTTCCCAGTGGCCCTGCCTTCTAGTAGTCCATTCAGCTCTCATTGAGGTCAGAGTTCTCATGATCCAATCCTTGCCTAAAAGCCCTGTCTCTGAACCTTGCTGCATTGGGAACCATGCTTTCAACAATAGACTTTGGGGAACATTCCAGATCCAACTGCAGTAATGTGCTTTAATTCTGAGAGCTGCACCAGAATATCTAGGTTTAAGGCAGCCTTTTAGGGTAGGGGACGGAATTCTAACCTTCACGAGCTTTCCTTTAGAAATTCCATTAGCCAAGCAAAAATTAGCTTCTCATTTTCTTGCTGTCTCAGGCACATGTTAGAGTCTCTTTAGCAAGGCTGAGTGGTTATTTAGGGTCTTGTAGCAGCTGCCTCCACACCTCTGTTCCTTTCTTCCATTGGAGGGATTTGGGATGATGTTGATTATCATGCAGCTTAAAGGTCATGGCTATTCTTCAATGTGGGCAGAATGTGGAGTGATTATGTCAGGAAATGGCAACTTCCCTCTGTAGGGATTCCTGTTCTATAGACTTACATGGCTTCTGGTAATTTTTTTTTTTTTAATCACAGGATAATTTATCAAGATATTTATTGTTTCCTATTCCAGGCTAGAAGATTTTCAAAAGGAAGAAAAGATCATTTTACTCTCTTTTCAAGGAAATTCTGGGCTGCCAATCTTAGAAGTGATGTATTAGTTACATGTTGCTACATAACAAATTATTCTGAATCTTAGTGGATTAAAACAAGAAATTCTTATTATCTCAGTTTCTGTGAGTCAAGTGTCATCTGCTTAGCTGGCTCAGTCTCTTACAATGCTGAATTCCAGTTTTGGCTGGGGTTCTGGATACATCAAGGAGCATCTTGGGGAGCACCCATCTGTGTTCAAAATCATTCACGCAGATTTTGGCAAGCTTAGGTCTTCTCTGGTGTTGTCCTAGTTATCAGTTCATTGCCACTTGGGATTCTCTGTTGGGCAGCTCTCAGTATGGTATCTGGCTTCCCTCAAAGGTGAGGGCGGGGGGGGGGGGTGAGAACAAATAAAGTAAAAGTCATTCTTGTTTCATGAGCTAATTTTCGAAGTGACAAATTGTTACTTTTGCTGTGTTCTGTTTGTTAGAAGTGAGTCACTAAGTCCAGCCCACACTCAGAAGAGAGAATCTCACTAGGACATGAATACCAAGAGTGGGGATCACTGGCAGTCTCTTCAAGGTTGCCTGTTACAGGTTGTTATTGGGGTGTGTGTGTCTGTGTGTTTCCCAGACCCAAACAAAGTTGAAAAGCTTCTGTTATGAAACTCTATTTAGATTCTTGTTTGGGAGGTGGATTTAGTCAGGTGTCTCTTAGAGGGAGGAGGTGGAGTCTGGAGATGGGGCCGCTGGATTGAAAGAGAAAGAGCTGCCCAAAGTTAGCCGTGGCTCGAGGGACTCCAGGAAACCTGTCAGTTTTCCATGCCGAAGTGTTCTAGGAGGTGGCAGGACAGATGTGTTTTCTTGGGGATCTAAACCTGAAAGACCATAGTGACAGGAGACACATAGAAGTTGCCAGATCTCCTAAGTGCCAAGGAGTCTGTGGAGCCTTTGAATGGACCATATAGTCTTGGACAATGAATCATAATAGCAACTACGATTTACAAAAGACCAAACAATCTTTTCTAGTTGATTTTTGACAGATTTTACCACCACAGAATAAAAGAGAGCACCTAATAATGATTGATATTGGGAGTCTTTTGATCCTAGTAAGTGATTAGTACATCTAGATGTACTAGTATTTCTTAGAACAAAATTACCACTGTGGGGTAATTTACAAATAACATAAATTTATTTCTTATAGTTCTGGAGACTGGGAAGGCCCGGATCAAGATACTGGGATTTGGTGTCTGGTAAGGGCTTTATTGCTGCATCTTCACATGGCAGAAGCAGCCACCACTATGCTACACGGTGGAAGGCAGAAAGGCAAAAGTGCCTGGCTAATACCCCAAAGACATTTCTTCACCTACTACTACTATGGCAGCTACTCTGGACTATCAAGAGCTTTTACAAGGGCACTAACCCCATTCATGAGGACAGAGTCCTCATGACTTTATCGTCTTCCTAAGGCCCTCTCTTAATCTTATGACAATATGTGGATTTGGTGGTGGTGGGGGGGCATATACATTCAAACTGTAACAGGGGATTAAAACCAGATATAATTAGATTTAGAAAAATTATATTTCTATTTCCTAGGCATTGTAAAAGTTAATTTACACTTATTATCTATCTAATCTTTATAGTAGGTATTGCTCATTCTCTTACCTAAGGAGAAATGGAAGCCAAGAGGAGTAAATATATGTTTAGAAGACTAGCATAGAAGAAGAAATCAGAGCTGGAGCACCCCTTTGTACTGCAAGGAGTCATTTTGAGTGAATTAACCTGGCTTAAACAAAGACTCAAAAGTGAAATATATTGACTAATACAATGGAGAAGATGGGGACTAAGGTTGTGATCAGGCTGATTAGGGGACTCTAAGTCATCAGGTGCTGTCCCCTCTGTTGTTTGTCTCCATTCTTCTATGCTTCTTTATTTCAGCTTCTTAAGCACTTCCAATTCAAGTGCCTTGAAAATGTGGTGGCTCTCATAAAAGTCCCTGCTAAGTTTTGTTGTGACTTCGGGGTTTAAGTTGGACCACATGACCTCTCTGAGTCTATCAATGAGGGAATGGATGCTGCCTTTGACTAGGGCCTGGGATACGTCCCTATTTGAACAATTGGCTTTGTATGGGGACAACTCCATCTGTACTACCAGGGGTGAGCCTGAAGAATGGAGGTGATTTCCCTGGAAATTAACATGGTTCAGTACAGATACAATTGATTCCCACAAGTAGAAATGATAACTCCAAATGCTACATTTTGGTTTTTGCATGATTCACAAACAATTCATTTGAACATCCCTAATTTCGATCTATCATCTATCACACCATTTTTGATATTTTAACCAGTGTTAACATCTTATTTGATGTAATTAATAAATAAGTTGAATAAATCTTTGACCCATACTCACTTTGTATGTGTATGAAAGTCATGTTTTTAACTTTTCAAAAATGATATGTTACCAAGTGAATGGAAGTCTCTCTATTCCTTTAATTTTGAACTCTCATTGTCCCTGAGAAACTTCTTAGATAATAACCATTTTAAAGAAAATCAGAGCTTTAAATTTGGCTGATTTTTTAAAATTTATTTATCTATTTATTTGCAGTGCCAGGGATTGAACCCAGGGCCTTGTGCATGGGAGGCAAGCATTCTACCAATTGAGCTATGTCCCCAGCCTGATACTTTAGACAACTTGCTTTCCAACTTAGTTTGGCTTCTTGGAAGTGGATCCTTTAGTCCTTGGTCAAGCTGCCCTAGCAAATGCTGAGGGGGACAGAATTGAGCCTTTTTCCCAGAGTCCTATCCAAACTGTAACTGGTCAGCATAATGAATGAATGGGATTCTTCAAGCCTCTCAGACGTGGGGTCATAAGTAACATAACAATAACTGAGTAATACAAGGGGACTTTCCTTCACATGCATTTTCATCTAAAATTTTTATAACATATTTTTAAAATGTTAAATTCTATACACATTTTGGAGGATAAAATTAAAATTAAAAACAGCAAGAATTTCTAGTTGTGTTTTGGTTACTTTTTTCTCAGTGGTTTTCAATTTCTAAGTCGTATAGGGGTCAAAGACATTTCTTTACCTACTACTACTATGACAGTTACTCTGGACTGTCAAGAGCCGTCTCTGGGCTATGTGTGGACTACATTGGAATCGCAGACAGTGAATAGGAGAATCTGGTGTCTGGGAACTTCCAGTGGATATTTTCTCTGACCATCCAAATACACTGTGAGCCCTATTCAGCTCTGCCTGGTCCCACACAGTACTGGAGATGGGGTGACCTGCTATAGCCACAGAGTCTCTCAGAGATGGGTGTGACCTGCCAAGATGCCAATCAACCTGCTGACTGAAAGACATCACAAACAAGACTCCACCCCTGAAACCTGATCCCTGACTTTAATGTACCCCCTTAAATAAACCACAGGAGCCCGTTTTTAATTGTCCATCTTCAGCTCCTGCGTGGACTGGATCTATCGGGCATTCTACTTTAAGACTATAATTCTGACTATGGGTCTTTTGTTTTTCACTAATTATTTCTGACTTATTTTCTCTGGTGGCTTATACTCTCCTGGGCAGGAAGAAGGACCCCCTGGTGAGGCGCTGGCAGCCTCCACATACTGGACCTCTTGGGTCATTTTATACTGGAGAGAACAGGCAAGATGAAGCTATATAGATTATAAGAAAATGAAATATTATCAAGTGCTAAATTTATTGTTTATTTTCTTTCCTGGATTAACTGATGTTCTTTTACTGATGTTGCCTCTTCAAACTTCCAGCCATGGGATTGGCACTTAAAACGGTCTTTGCTTGAAGGTCTTTTCCTATGTTCTGTTTTTTCCATTTATGACATATATCCATTTATTGAATGTGGAGGTTTAAGGATGAGTCCATTTTTTTCCTATAAAGCTCATTGGTCATTTCATTGTCTCTCAGATAGCTTTGGACAGACCAACATTCCGTGTGATTTTAGAGAGAGCTGGGCTCTCAAAGGCAGGCTCTTGGTGTCTCCTATCTCCTTAAACCATCTCAAAAACACCTCCTAAGCTCTCTGGTATGAGATAGAAGTGGACCAAATCAGTCCTTTTCCTATATCCTTTTTTTATTCTGCTACATAGCTGTAAATCCATTAAACTAATATATCTATAAACCAGAATCCAGATAACAGTATCAACTAGAAGAAAAAGTGGGCAGACAGCTCTTTGAGATGGATTTGCCTTCTGTCACAGCATACTCAATTGTTCCTAGTTCTCTCTAGCCTGGAGGCAGGGGTAAGCAGGGAGAGGAAAAGCCCTGTAGTCAGAAAATTTGTGGTTGGCCCTAGCTTGAAAGAAGCACAATTTGTTGAATTTTGAATCTGTTTGAGCATTCAGAATTGTGTATATGCATTTAGAAGACAGAGTCCCATGGTGACATCTTATTCTCAGAGCATCTCAGGGACAAAATGTTAAGGTAGAGAATGAGAAAATGACGACGTTTGTTGCTGTAAATTTTTTCATCTATTTGGTACTTACAGGCAGAGGAATAGTATTTGGGATCTATAAAGAAACGCACCCTGGGATAATAGTTAAGGAAACTTCAAATTTTCAAACTAAAAAAAATCAGCTTACAAACCAAATAAAAAAATAACTATTGCAACTTGTTGGGTGTGTGGGAGACCTTGCCTTTTGGTTTTATTTCCCCCATCAGATCTCTCAGAAGAACATCATGTAATCCCCTACCCCTCCTCCTCCTCTCTGAAGGGCACCAAGCCAAAGGGCACCAAACCGAAGGGCACCAAAGTCAAAAGTTTTCTCCATCAATCCCTGAGTCACCCTGCCAATCAGCACCTGCCACGTCACCAGAGCAACCCTTCTTAAGCTGAAGCCTGCAGGCTCACGCTGCTTTCTTCCTCTCCTTTTCTGCTCTCTTCCTCTTCTTAGCTGATCTCTTCCTCTTCTTTGATGCTCTCTTCCTCTCCTTTCTTCCTCTTCAGGCAGCTCCCCAATAAAATCTCTTGGTTGAATTTCCGTCTTGGGTGAGTCACTTGCCTTTCATTGGTGCCATGAGTCAGATGGGGCTCCCTTGCCTTAAGCAGGACCCCCATCCCGCCAGAGTTCATCACCTGTGCCCATCTCTGGATCGCCTCCTTGGCATCCACCATTGGCCTACGAATCAGAGAGCCCCTTCTCTGGGCTCCTAAACCCACTGAGGCATGGTAACTGGGAACTGGCCGTCAATCATCGAGCAGCCCCTGTGGTGTCTCCGGGGAGGAATACACCCCACCCAGACATTCATGGTCGCAGTGGTCCTCTTGGATCTTTCCCCTTCCTACAGGCCTTGGCCGGCTTGAGAACTGGCAAACCCCCTCCCCTCCTCAAGCGTGGGTCTCCTCTTTACCCCTCTGGATTGGAAACCCTGGCGCCAGGTGACCCACAGCTCCCAGGGCTCTCCAAGAGGGCGCCTCACCAGAGGATTTTTGGTGAGGCCCGTATCCTCTGCCTGAGGTCTCATTCTGATATTTGGCTGGAGTGGGACACCTCCCCAGTCAACATATCGTACCTTTCCTCATAGCACCATAGGGGGCACCTCCTCCCTGCCAGCCAACTCACCTCTCAATGCCTCCTCGACAATCTGCACACCCTCAGCCTAACCCTGGATATTAAGCCCCCAAAATTGATACAATTGTCTACTCAGGATTGGCCCAATTATCCCTTACATAACCAAAAGACCCCGCCATTTTGTGGGACTTCTACAACTGTTGCAGGCGATCAAAAAAAACCTAACCCTCCTCTTTCCAGTCCCGCCCTTTCACCTCCTCCTTCTTTAGGCCCTGCCCCTACTTCCTCCTTCAGTCCTCCCATCACCCTTTCCTGCGCACAGTCTGTCCAGCCACACCCTACTCCAATCATGGCTCCTTTGAGAGAGGTTGCTGGGGGCGGAAGGGATCATTAGGGTCCACATGCCCTTCTCCATAGCAGACCTTTCACAGATTGAAAAACGCTTGGGTTCCTACACCACCAACTCTGCCTCATATATAAAGGAGTGTCAATACTTACTCCAAGCCTGTACTCTCACTTTTCATGACATTTACATGATCCTGGCCAATTCCCTTCTCCCAGAAGAACATAGGCGGGTCTGGGAAAAGCCCATAATTATGCTGATGAGGTCCATCAGACCACCTTGGCCCACCCGATAGGCGCCCAGGCAGTTCCTGATCAGGACCCTAATTGGGACTACAATACCCCTGGAGGATTAGCCCTGAGGGACCAATTTTCCACCTGCCTCATTGCCGGACTCAAGACAGGTGGCTCAGAAGGCAGTAAACTTTGAAAAACTCCAAGAAATCATTCAGGACAAAAATGAGAACCCTTCCAACTTCCTAGATAGACTGACTAAGGCTCTCCAGCAATACACTGATTTAGACCCTGAAACCTTCGATGGGAGAGAGCTCCTAATGACCACTTCTTCTCCCAGACTACCCTGACATTTGGGCAAAACTTAAAAAACTGGAATGGGGACTCTTGACCCCTCAGACTGAAGTCCTGGCCATAGCCTTTAAGGTGTACCATAACCAGGATAAGAAGGCCAGAAAGCAAAAAAAAAAAAAAACAGATGCTGGCACAAGCTCTACGGGGACCTACCCCATAGGTCCCTTCATTTTTGGCTAAACACCCACTACCCAAGATGCCCCCTGGGCCCTGTTTTAAGTGCAGGAAGGAAGGACACTGGGTATGAGAGTGCTCTAATTTCAGACCACCTAGGTGTCCATGCCCTAAATGCCAATTAAGGGGTCACTGGGCTGTGGACTGGTCTGGCCCCCAAAGAGGAGTCAGATCCGCCTTAAGCCCAGACCCAGATCTTTTGGGACTGGCCACAGATGACTGAAGGAGCCTTGGGACTTCCTCCCCGAAGACCACCATCACCTTTCAGGAGCACAGGTTCATTATTACGGTGGATGGATGCCCGATTAACTTCCTTTTAGACACAGGGACACTTATTCAGTCTTTGGGGACCCACTGTTCCATTCTGTTTCCCCATTGTTGGGGTACGGGGACAAAGCCCTCAAAGCCTCCACACTCTCTTGTAGGTTTTACCACCATCCTTTCTCCCACCAGTTTTTGGTAATACCCCAATGTCCCATTCCCCTATTGGGAAGGGACATCTTAGCCAAATTCCATGTCTCCATCATACTCCATCCCAGCCTTTCTTTTATCCTCACCCTTGCAGAAGCAACCCCACATGTCCATAGGCTCCCATCCTTCTCTTCCTCCGGAGGTAAACCCTCAAGTTTGGGACACTTCCACCTCCTCTCCGGCTCACTGTGTCCCTGTCAGAATTCATCTTAAGGACCCTCAGCATTTCCCTTGTCAACTTCATTACCCTCTTCCAACTGACAGTCTTCAGGGCCTACAGCCCATTATTAAGGACCTATGGCACAAGGGCTTAATAAGACCTACCCACTCCCCTTACAACACTCCAATTTTGGATGTCAAGAAACTTAATGGACAGTACTGCCTTGTACAAGACCTACGAACGAGGCAGTTAGACCCATTCACCCTCTGATGCCAAACCCCTACACCATCTTCTCTTCCATTCCTTACTCTTCTTCCTACTTCTCAGTCATCGACCTGAAGGATGCTTTCTGCACCATTTCCCTTGCTCAGGATTCCCCCGACATCTTTGCCTTCACCTGGACTGACCGTAAGACACATCATTCCCAGAAGCTTACCTGGACAGTCCTCCCTCAAGGTTTCAGAGATAGTTCACATATCTTTGGCCAAGCCCTGGCACAAGACCTTCTGGGTCTTACTCTTCCCCACTCTACCCTTCTGCAGTATGTGGATGACTTACTCCTCTGCAGTCCTTCCCTACCTGTCTCCAAGAGTAACACTGTCTCCCTCCTTGATTTCCTTTCAGAAAAGGGTTGCTGGGTCTCTCTCTCAAAAGGTCCAGCCCTCTCTACCAGCAGTTACCTACTTAGGAGTCCAGGTGTCTCAGGGAAAAAAGGCCATTACCCTAGACCAGAAACAGTTAATTCGAAATTTGCCCGCCCCACTTACCAAAGAAGAGATTCTCTCTTCCCTGGGGCTGATGGGATACTTCCAAGCCTGGATCCCCAATTTTTCCCTTTTAGCTGCCCTCTATACAATATAGCCAAGGAAAAATCATTGGCGACCATTCCTAAAGCCACTCGAGTCCCATTCCACAAACTTCGGCAGGCCCTCAGGCCCAGGAAGTCCACTTACCTGATATGCATAGACCCTTTGTTCTGTATGTCCATGAAAACCAGGGCCTGGCCCTAGGGATGCTAGGCCAACAGCAGGGACCGACATTTGCTCCAGTAGCCTATCTATCCAAACAAGTGGACCCTACGGTCCGGGGATGGGCCCCCTGTCTCAGAGCTCTGGCAGCTGCCTATGTCCTAGTCCAGGAGGCCAAAATACTTACTTTCTGAGGGGAAATCACCATCTCTTCACCTCATCACTTGAAGGAATTACTGACCTATAAGGGCTTAAAAACTCTTCCCCCTTGCCGTGTTCTCTCTCTCGGGATCTTTTATACATGACCCTACCATTTCTTTCCAGGCTTGCTCCTCTTTACACCCCACGTCTCTCCTCTGTCTCTATGGACCCACAACTCGAACAGTGTACTGAGTCCACAGAGAACCTTCTCACATGTCCCTCCCACATTAAGGAGGGACCACTAACAAACCCCACCCAAACCTGGTTCACGGATGGAAGTTCTTTCCTGACAGAGCATGGCAGACAGGAAGGATATGCATTGTCTCCCTCTCGGAGGTCATAGAAACCAAACCTCTACCACCCCACAGGACTAACCAGCAGGCAGAACTCATGGGGGTCACCCGCACCTTTCAACTAGCCATAGATTGTTCCCTCACTCTATATACTGATTCCAAGTATGTCTTTCACATTCTCCTTTCGCATTTGGCCATATGGAAAGAGAGGGGACTATTGACCACCAAAGGCACCTCCATAACTAATTCAAAATTCATCATTGATCTTCTCAGGACATCTATGCTTCCTTCAGAGATTGGGATTGTTCATTGTCAATCCCATCAGTCTGACTCCTCACCCATCACTATGGGTAATTCTAAAGTGGATCAAGCTGCCCGGCAGGCAGCCACGTTACCATGCCCCACTATTGCTGTCATGATTTCAAGTACACCCCCCAACCCCCTACCCATCTAAACAGGACCTCTTCTCCGACTTACATTCCCTGTTCCATACTAGCCCTCAGAACCTCAAGCTCTTCTTACAGACATTCTTCCCACTCACCTCAGATGATGCTAGGTTCATACACAAGCTCATCACTAAATGCACCATTTTTCAAAGAACCAATCCTAATACTAATTCTTCCCCTTCAGGCAGCCCCCAATAAAATCTCTTGGTTGAATTTCTATCTCTGGTAAGTCACTCACCTTTCACAACTGAAAAATGAGTAAAGAACATAAATTGTCAACCCATAATAGAATATATAAGAGATGTTCAGTTTCACTATTTTTGAGAAAATGTAGATAAAAACAAGAATATCTTCATCCTGCTATCAGAATAGGCAAGATGAAAAAGCTTTCAAAGTTCCATGTTGGCGAGCATTGGCAAAGACCTGCTTTGTGGCCAACTCCAGCCAGTCTCCTTTGAGCCCTTTTCTTGGCTAGGCCTCAACCATAGACTGTATATTACAGATTTCTTAGCACAAATGAGGCTTAAGCAAACATCTCCTTTATAAGCTCAAGGCCACATCTTTAGGATGACCTCAGTCCCCCTCAAAACTCCGGCCAGAGAAGGCTTAAAGCTGCCAGAAGAATTCACTGTTCTTCTAGCCAACTCCTGACCACAGGTGGCTGACCACCCTTTCTTAAAGCACTTACTGAAAAGGGCTTGCAACTGTGAATCCTTCCTGTATATCTTTAAGATGTATATGCACCCCTTATCATTCAAGTTTATCTTTCTAAACTTCTGAAAATCACCTGAAAGATTTTTGGACTTCGAAATATGTTCAGAACACAAACTATGCATAGCATCTCTCTATAAATCGATAAAAAGATTATTGATAAAGAGATGTTTTTCAATAGAAATACATCTGGAAAGATTTCCCATAAATATTTTAATAAACAATGCTATGACTGAGTGGTGGGACTAGGTGGTTTATACCCTCTTTTCTATACTTTCTGTTTTGTTTTTTTTTAAATAAGCATGTATCTTTCCTGTAAGCAGAAAAGAAAATGAAGCTATTTTATTTTTTGTATTGAGAAAATAAATTACAAGAGATATCAGTGACTACTCTCAGAAAGATTCAGATGTACAGGGGCCCCTGGGTCTATTTATTCCCCAGGTCTTGTTCCAGCTCTATAATTCTGTGTATGTCACATAAATGTCAAACTCCTGCCAAATGTCACTTGTGCTGATTTTCAAATGGTAATATCAGGGGAGAATAATATTTTCTTTTTTACTTCTCGCTATCTCTCTTTTTTTTCCCCTCTCTAAATCTCAAATATATGTGTGTGTGTGTGTATATATATATATATATATATATATATATATATATATATATATATAGAGAGAGAGAGAGAGAGAGAGAGAGAGACTATTTATTTATTTATTTATTTATTGGCAGTATTGGGTACTCTACCACTGAGCTACATCAGCCCTTTTTATTATTGAGACAATAGTCCTGTTAAAATGCCCACATTGGCCTCTAATTTGCAATTTTCCTGCCTCAGTCTCCAAGGTAACTGGGATTATAGGCATTTGTCACCACCCCAGTTATGAATTTTACTTTGATGACAAAGGACCAATGAAATTTTTTAAAAAAAGTTTATTCTGTTCATGGGAATTGCTAGGTAAACTATGGATTTTTGGAAATTATTTTTATGATGAGAAAATAATTTAAACATAAAATGTGCAAATGCTTTTTATATGTGAAGTCACTGGAAATACCTCCTCTGTTGAGTTTTATTAGATAAAGAGTTTTTGTTTTGTTTTAAATGAGCATCACCAAGGCTGATGTTGGTGTTACCCAGTAGTAGGTACAGCAAAGGTTAGTGTCTTCTCCACAGTCTGCCCTGTCTGGGCATTTACATAATAAGTCTAGTTTAAAGCAACTTGAAACCTAAACTGAGTCTGCAGGGGACCAAGTGGCCCATCCTGCTGTTTCCACTATGAGCATGGTAGCTGGCCCCAGAGCTACCATGAATCAGGGGTCCACCCTGATTTCTGCCGCTGATTCTCTACTGATACATGGGCATCAAGGCCAACTCAAATGTCCTAACTGGAAATCTATTGATCTTACCCAGCATTTAATTCTACTTGTTTTTAGAAATACCAATTTTTCTTTGGAGAACCTTTTCTCTTCCACCTCACCATGGCTTGGAGAGGGCTGATCCCACCTTCTTGCTCCTATTGCAAGCATATGATGCAGGATCAATCCCATCTGCATCATCCATCCCTCCAGTTACAGTGATTGGTTCAGAGATAATCGGACAGCCTACTTGTCCAATGAAAGGAAGCCCCAGGGTTTCTACTGGGATTAATGGAAAGGAAATGACTAGTTTCAACAGGTCACTATATAAATTAGCTCTACAGCCTGAAGCTGCTAAAAGGTATTAGCCTATTACAGGGAATGACCTCTTTAGAATGAAGCTATTCACAGATAGCTACATTCAAACTGAGAATGAAGAGAAGCCAAGTCTTGATGATGGGATTTTGTTCAAAGCAACAAAACTTTTATTTGACTTGTTTCCCAAATGGTCTGGAGTAATAAATGTCCCCTCCTATGACATTTTCCATGATCTCCTAACTTGATAGATTTCCTTTCTCTAAGCCTCAGCACTGTGCCTGGGCTTCTCTTTGATGCTTACCTTACTCTCATGTTCTGTTGTGAATCTGTCATCTCTGGCCACCTACAGGATTACTAGATTACAGCCATGAGACCATTTCTCACATTTACATCACAAGTATCTAGCCTTGAACTTAGAATATGTCCTAAATATGTTGGTTAATTGAATAACTGCAGTGAATGAACATAGAGGTAGGAAGGGAGTATTCAAGAAGATTTCAACTAATATGGCAACCAAGAGTTCTAGTACACATGGTTCAGAATTTTTCCAGAAGGACATTGCCAACATCCCATCCCTGTTATGTGTGACCATAAAGTTAATTTTCATACAGGTTTTGCTCTTTGGCTGTGGGGTCAGCAGAGGGTAGATGCACAGTGTCTGTCTAAAGCCTGAAAGATCTAGACACTGAAAGATAGGACTGGGAAGCCCTGCTGAGAGAAACACCTAGCCGCACACCCAGGGATGGACAATGTGTTGTATATAAAATGTTATAAGAAAGATCAGGCTGTTCAAAGGCATCCTTTTGTGGAGAATTTCCAATGAATCTTGTGTACACATGATTAGCATTTGAATCAGTCTTGCTTTCTGCCTAGCTGGGTGGGGTGAGGAGGAAGGATATGGGGACAGGTCTGGATGTCAAAGGCTGCACTGGCTGGGGAGAACATCTGCATAATGGGTTGAATTGGTTTCAGAATAGGAAATATCATAGTGAATTCATGGACTTCAAAATATATAGAGAGACAAAAATAAAAATAGAAGTAAGCATGAGAGTGTGTGTATATTTGTGTGTGTGTGGGGGGAGGGTGTTGTATATGTGTGCGTTTCCTCCAGTTCTACCACGTGCTGGGAGCAGTAATTCCCCAGTTAGCAGTGAGCATACCCAGCACTTGGATCTTGATTTCTCAATGCCATTCTCCACTAAAAGGAACTAAGACTCTGGAAAGGAAAAGCTGATTCTGGGACTGGGGCAGGGGAGCAATGTTGCTGAGTCTGCAACATTGTGCCAGAGACTGAAGAATTGCTCAAAGAAGAAGGAGGACTTATCAAACTGAAGAGGCTCTCAAAGACCAGGTTAGGATCAATTTGAAGATCAAAATAAATACTAACAGATGATAATGTATTAAATAAAGCAGGATTCCACAAGTTCATTGATAGAAATAAAACAGCAAATTAAAAGTTTGATGGACAACAGGCTGTCTATATACCTAGAGCACATCCCTAACAAAATATTAATTGCAAGGGGAACTTAGGTCTTTTATAGTGAAAAAGCCTTGTCCACATTACCTTGATCAAGTGTTCAAAGTGAAGGTCAGCCTGGCTCAATGAGAAAAACACAAATCAGTTCTGAAACGTTGTTGCCAAAGATGAACAACCTGAATCCAAAGCCAAATCCAACTCCAGGGACATTCCTGGAGAAATTGTGAGTAATCTTCGTAAATGTCAGGGTTCTGAAAGTCACACAAAAACTGCCAGATGGAAGGAGGCTAAAGAGACATGAAAACTAAATGTAACATGTGATTTTGGACCAGATTCTTTTGCTATTAAGGACATTTATTGAGACAACAGATGAAATTTAAATGAAATCTGAGGATTAGATGGTAGTAACATTTCAATGTTAATTTCCTGGTTTTGATAGACAAAGAGAATGTCTCTGTTTGTAGGAAAGACACACTAATTATTTGGAGGATGATGAGACATCCTATAGACAACACTCTTGCAAGTGTTTCAGGAAAAGTAATTCTATGGTTCTTTCATGTTTGAGATTGTTTCCAAATAAAAAGTAAAAACAAGCCAGGTGCAGTGGTGCATTCCTGTAATCACAGCAACTCAGGAGGTGGAGGCAGGAGGATCATAAGTTTAAGGTCAATCTCAGCAATTCAGGGAGACTCCTGTCTCAAAAGACAAAAAAGAAGGACTGGTTCTGTAGCTCAGTGTTAGAGTGCCTCTGTGTTCAATCCCCAGTATCACAATAACAAAAACTCATATAAAAGTAAAAATAAGAGGCCAACTTAGTTGAGATAAGAGATAACTGAGTAGAGATAAGAGAAAGTTTGGAAGGAGGAGAGAAGGAGTAAGGCAGGGGACGGAGTAATATAGCTACATCAGGGTTGAAGGAAGTCATCTATTTGGAAGAGGGGTTGGGAGAGAAAGTGAGATGCTGAAATAGTTGATAGAAACCAAAGGTAGAGTTGGTAGTGGATTTGGAGATGTTGGCAGATTCACAGAGAAAATGCTAGGTGAGTGGGAAGATGAAGAAGAGGGAGGGGAGGAGAATATTTTTTGAATGCCTTCTCTGTATTAAGCACTAGGCCTGGCATTTAAGTCCCGTTTAACCATCACAGAAGCTTGTAAGATGAGAGTTTTATGCACATTTAAAAAAAAATGGTTAAACTAATGCTCAAATAAGTAAATTTCTGGGTGAGGTGGGGCTTGACTGTAATTTCAGTGACTCAGGAGGCCTAGGCAGGAGAATCATATGTTTGCCAAGTCAGCCTTAGCCTCTTAGTGAGACCCTATATCAAAATAATAATAATAATAATAATAATAATAATATTTTTTAAAAGGCTGAGGATGTTGCTCAGTGGTAGAGCACCTCAGGTTCAATCCCTGTACCTAACAAAGGAAAAAGAAAAAGAAAATTCATCCAAAGTAATGCAGGTAGTAAGCAGAACCAGGGTTTAAATCCCTGTGAGTGACTTCAAAGACAATGAGATGGTAGAGAAATGGTTTCATCAGCTCAAGGAAGAGAGCATTTAATTTTTGCCCCTAGAGATTATAAAGGCACAAAGACTGAGTGAGAAAAATGATGATTTGAAGTTAAGATTGAAAACAGGATATAAATGATCTGAAAATAGGTTTGTTGAAATCCTGGGGAGACAGCAGAAAGAACAAAGAAAATGGAAACCAAAAAGTTCCTTCACTAGAATATGAAAAAAAACAGAAAATCAAAAGAGGAATTTGCAGAAGGCATTGGGGTATGTTAAGCAAATTTCTAGAGTGGCTTCCAATGTCCCCACCTATTGGTATTTATGCCTGTGTACTACTGTCCCACTGAGTGTGGGCTGGACTTACAGACTTGTGTCTAATAACTGAATAGAGCAAAATTTATGACACTTCTGTGATTATAAGAAATTGTAGCCTTCACTTACTAGCATCTCTGTCTTTGATTTTAATAAACAAGCTGTCATGTTGGACAGACCCATATGACAAGGAATTGAGGATAGCTTCCAGCAAATGGGCAGCAAGAAATCCTGCCAACCACCGGGTGAGTGAGTCTCGGAGCAGGTTCTGCCCCAATAAAACCTAGATGTTGGGCCAACACCTTGGTTACGGCTGTGAGAAACCTGAAGCAGAGGCCCCTAGCTTTCTGACTACAGGCACTGAGGTATTGTGGTGTGCTGTTTCAGTGTGCTAAGTTATGAGCTAGTCGATCTTTATTATTCATGGATTCCATACTGGCAAATTCACTTAGTAAAATTTATTTCTATCTCTGAAATCAATACTCATGACATTTTCATAGTATTTATGGACATGAACAGGGTGGCAAAAAATTTGCATCACCTGAGGCACATGCCCCCAGCTGATGTTGAACAGATGCTGTATTTCCTTTTGTTTTGCTCATACTGTAGACAAGTGTCCTTTTCAAAGTCTATTTAGTTCCATGGGCTTTTAAAATTTTTCGTTTTTGTGCTTTTGGTGGTGATTTCACTATTTAAAATGGCCCCCAAACATACTGATGGCTGTCTAATATTCCTAAATGCAAGAAGGCTGTATTGTGTCTTTTTTGATTGGATGTTGGGGATTGAACCAGGGCCTGTTGCATACTAAGCATATGCTCCACCATTGAGTTCCACCCCCAACCCTCTGATGTACCTTATGAAGAAAATATACATGTTAGAGAAGCTTTGTTCAAGGTATGAGTTATATTCAGGTTTCTGGCTATGAACTTATTATTAACAAACCAATAATGTATATTAAAATTGCTAGGCATGGAGGCATACCTGTAGTCTCAGTGACTCAGGAAACTAAGGCAGGAGGATCACAAGTTTGAGGCCAAACTGAGCAACTTAGGGAGACCCTGTCTTAAAAAAAAAAAGTAAAAAGGGCAGGAGAAGCAGCACAGTGGTAAACCTCCCTGGATTCAATACTACTACTACTTCTGCCAATAATAATAATAATAATAATAATAATAATAATAATAATAATAGTCTTTGAACAAAAAACACATAAAACAACCATATATTGATCAATTGGCAGAAATATTATGGCCAGAGGCTCAGAGGAGTATAGTCTCTATTTCCTGTGGCAGCAATGGATCAATATATACTGATTTGGTGCTTTCACTCACTTTATAAGATATAATTACCATAAATAATGAGAATCACCTGTAACTTGTTAATGCAGCAATAGGTAATGAAGACTGAGGGAACTGGGCAATTCAGCTCACTGATCTAGAGGGAAAGAGTTTCATAAGGAACACATGATCGAGTGTAAGAGCTGTAGGTTCCTCACTAGGGATAAGGCTGGGGAGAGTGGATAACGGTTGTCTCTCTGCCATCTAAGTGTCATTGAAAGGGTTATATATTGAAAAGAGATACTTCTTCCTGGATGATTGTGAATGACACTCTCTAGGAAAATTAGCCTTGTTAGGCCATCTCCTTGCTCTATAAAGATCACAGCTGTGTGAGGACTGATGTCAAAAGGCACCAGCTTAATTAAACTCTCCATGATGGTACAGATGATGTAACCAGGGCGGGCTGCTGGCAAGCTGTTCCCAGGATACAGCCAACGCAGCAGAACGGCACAAGAGGAGCTGTCAGGGGAACAGCCCCTTGGGGACTCAAAATGCCTAACACAGCTTTCCTATGATCTACGACTCAAAGTCTTGGCTTCAGTGGCTGAAAGCTTGTTTTCCTTTAAACATTTTTAAATTTCGGCCCATAAATTTCATGAGAACCCCTTTTGATTGGATTTTCAATTAGGCTCCCAAGTTTATACCTGACCCTCCTGCCCTACACTCACTCTAATGAGTGTGCTAGGTCCTTAAATACTCATGGATTTTGCATAATAGGTAGCTTTGTTATGTATGTGTGAATGTTTTGACATAACATAAATAGCACTATGCTAAAAATACTGTTTGCTTTTACTTTTTCAACTCTATCCTGTGATTTCAGTGTTGCTCTATGAATGTGTACTTTGTTGCTTCTCGCAACTGAGTAGTATACACAGGGTGTATCCACCCCATTTTACCCACTCTTTCCCCTAGTGCTGGACACATGCCCATGGCATGCCTCCCATTGCTACCATCTTAGGTAATGGCTGTAGAAATGAGCACAACTTTCCCCTTGAAACGCATGGTCTTCATTTGCCTGCAATTAATTACTTCTCAGTCTTCTCTTCTGCTTTTTCCCTTACTTGGGTTGAGGACAATTTCCATTGAAACTCATTCCTAAGTCACGAGAACATGCAATATCTCACTTTTTGTTAAGCAACTTATTTTTTTGGCTGGTCCAACAACTTTCCAGGAAGCAGAAGTATCATTTGATTAAGTTGGGGCGGGGGAATAAAAGAAAAAAAGCACAATGGTGATTCCCAACTCTGATTTGGCCTGAAAGTTATGAAATTTTAAAAAGAAAAACACTTAAAAATAAGAGAACATTAAAATGTAGTTTTGAGGTATGTTTTATGGTGCAGGGGTCAAACTGTATCTATGCTAATCATGCACTCTACCACTGAGCTATACCTCCAGCCTGAAATATAATTAAACAATAAATATCTGCCATGAAAAGGCAAGGGATAGAGAAAGAAGTTGGTATAATCGGGTAACCACAAAACGTGGAGATATTTCCAAGGTAAGAAATGCCTTACCCCAAGGATAAACAATACATTTGAAAGTGTAGTGGGTCAAACCCTGAGACGTGAAAGGCAAAAATAAGGGGAGAGTAAATTTGGTGACCAGGAAGGCCAAAATATATACAGTTCACTAGTACTGAGTGCCAAGGTAATCAATGACCAAATAAACTGCTGCAAAGATTCTGGCTGACTCAAAGAAAGCAAGCCATAACATGTGGAATCAATTTTTATTTCCGCATTATACAGAGAGATTATATAGATACATTGTGTCATTACATATTTTATATTATTAATGCACACAATTTGGGGAGAATTTATTTATTTGCCAAAACAAACTCTAATAGATACTTTTATTCAAAGCAATCTGATACATGGTAGAAAAATCTTTAAATATATAAAAGATTAATCTGTGCACATCTAAATGTTTCTAAGGGAGCAAACTACTGAGGCATTGTGATAAGATGACAATTGCAATCATAGTACTGTAACTGAATCCTTAAAATGATATCTTAATGAGAAAGGCTAGGAGCAGTGACTTCCACAAACATCTGGAGTATACCTTAGAGACTAACCCTATAAAACATTGTATGGCTTCAACAGGAACCTCAGGGTTTTCTTCCATTACCAGCTATTGCCTTCAAATTTTCTCACTCCTTGACATTATCTTCTGTGCAGATTTTTGTTCTTTCTCTAGACCAAGAGTTACAGAAAGAACAGTTGCCACTTTGCATAAAAACAATACTTTTGTCCCCAGTAACCCCTGGGTTCACTTAACTACAAATCTATAGGAAAAGTGCAAAGCAGTTCTCAGAAGTCAGAACCAAAGCAAGAATGCTCAGAATGCCAAGAGCCAGAGAGTTGAATGATGTGAGAGTTTACACCTGTCTACCTATCTGCTTAGGGACTGTTTTTTTCAGGATTCACCTAGGATTCTATTTACTTGAATTGAATTTACATGGTAGCTTTTTCTCTAACACGTGCAATTAAATTAATCTGTCCATTTAAGATCGTAAAATAGCAGGTGTCTAACATCAAAATGGTTTTGCAGCCCATAGAACAGCCCAAACAAAACCACTGATTGGGAAAGGTGCCCATAATTTCTGTGTGGGAAGATGAAGCTTCAAACAGCACAATCATTTGAGTAGTTAGTTGTTCATAAACAGGCTGGACAAGTTCAAAGAAAATGTGAAGGGTGGGATTGTTGCCACGTCTGCTTGGCTGTAACAAGAGCCCTCTATCAATAGCTCTGTGTTCTTGGGTTTCCACCACAAAGCTGAACACTGGATTCCTCATTACTTAGAGGTTACACATGACTAGAGGACCATGTGGTACATCTTCCAAAAGGGGACAGAGCTGAATGGAGTGTTCAGCAGGTGACCAAACCAGAATATTAGGTAACTGTACTAAGGTCAACACCAGATTCTGGGGTAGGCATCATTTGGGCTTCCAGAAGTAATAATTGGGCTATTAGAGATGGTGGGCTTTGGGGGTTTTCCTATTGGGCTAGCCAAACTTAATCAGGAAACAGATCCAAAAGACCACAAAGTTTAAGATGGTAAGTTGAAAGGGATCGAGAGGGGGGAAAGCAGATAACTATGGAGGCTTCTGGAGGAAAGATAGTGGACCTGTGTCTTGGTAAGGTAGGAAGGAAATAGACATGAGGGGCAAGTGAGGTCAGAGGAGCTCAGGTGCAGGTGCAAAGATGACTATTTCAAAGAGGACCAGGGCTCAGTGTCCTGGAGAGCTCTCTTCAGTGAAGTTACCACCATGACACTAAGGCAGACCACCCCTCTCTCCTCTTCATTTTTATTTCTTCCAGTTTCTTTTTTAACAGTCCCCAGTGGACTAAGAATGGCTTCCAGGGTAAGACAAGGACCTTGGCAACACCAGCAAGTAGCTCAAAAGGAACCTTTAAGCACATTTCACTTTGAGACTTAATTAAAATTAAAAGTTCAATTAAAACTTGGACCATGCTTTTGTGCCTAGGATTCCTTGTCTTCCTCAGCTGGCCATGTATTTTAGTTTTCAAAATAAATAATAATTTATTTTATTGACAAAATTAGTTTTGCAGTCTCATTCTTCCATTCTGTTTAGAGAAATTATCTAAATTCAAGTGGGGTGTGGGGCACAAAGTAGGAAAAGATATTTGGTAGAGCAAGGATCAGTAAACTTTCGCTGTAAAGATGGTAAATATTTTTGGCTTGGTTGCCATATGGTTTGTTGTTAACTACTCAGCTCTGCTGAGGTAGTGTGAAGGTAGACAGTAACAAAACAAATTTGTGTGTCTGTGTTTCAATAGCATTGTATTTATGAATACTAAAATTTGAAAAATTTTCTTATGTCACGAAACATTTAAAAAAATTTATTTTTCAGCCACAAATGTGAAAGCCATCCTTAGCTTATGGTGGTGCCCCAGATTTGGCATAGTTTGCCAACCCATCTGCTGGAGGCCCCAAATATTTGAAATTATATTGGTATTTTAAGGGGCATAAAAAAACTATAAGGAACTATTTTATAAATAATAGAACATACATTTCATTTTAATGTTGTGATCCAATTTGAGTATCTTAAAGCAGATCACTTTTTTTTTTCAGTGTCAAGGATCAACCCAGGGGTGCTTAACCACTGAGCTATATCCCCAGCCCTTTATATTTTTATTTTGAGACAGGGTCTTGCTAAGTTATCTATAGCCTCACTAAGTTGCTAAAGCTGGCTTTGAACTTGTGATCCTCTTACCTCAGCCTCCCAAACTGCTGAGATTACAGGAGTGTGCCACCATGCCACTTTTTTAATAAGCATGTGAGAGGGAAATTCAGCAAATTGGGTTACCAAATAATTTTTGAGTGGGCTACATTAGATGCCCAGTTTGTGGACTGAAGCACAGACAGCTGCTAAAAATTCAACATTCACCCCTAAGTGTCACAATATGAAGGTCTTCAATACTCGTTGGAGAAATGTTTTTTTTTAATCAATTCACCTAAATCATGATACCTAAAATAAAAATGATGTAAGTTAGAAACTCTACTTTCCCTTTGAGAAGCTAATGAAGAAGACTCATGTGAACAAGAACACAATGGGCACTTAGCTGATGGTGGTTTTATACTTGTGAATGGTTTCTGGCTGTCCTAAGCAGGGTAGGAAATTTAAAGGTGGGATTATGGGGAGCCACTTTCTTGGGGAGAGTTGAGCACTGTGTACTTTAAATCTAAAGTGTTCATCACAGAGAAATCCAGCTAAACTAGGGAAAGAAATCCACATACGCTTAACAGTGGATTTAAGTTCTCTTATTGGTAAATGCCAGACTAAGGGACCAAATACCACTACAGCAAGGGTTAAAACACTGAATTGGAAGTTCCTACTTTCTTGCTAAGGTTCAACTAAAATCTTTGAGGCACATAGTTGGCAAAATAGGAAAATACACACAATTTCATAAAACATGTTAAGAGTAAACAAATTCTCCTCCTGTTTTTCCCCTTAGAAATTTAGAATGGCACCAGGTAGTGCAAAGTGGAAAAAAGTAACATCAGCCCTGTCTCTTCTAGGTAGATATGTTTCAGCAGAACCACGAAGCAAAAAGCATCCTCATCCCCCAGCCGTGGCCCACTAGGGCTTTTCTTTCAGCTTCAGGTCAATACTGTGAAGAGAAGAAAGCGAGGGAGAAACAAGAGAAACCCAGTGAGAAATATTCAGGAATGAATTGGGTGGCATGGGTTTGCTATTTTCCTTAAAAGACTTACTGAAAACAAATCATGCAGGTTTTTTTTTTTTTTTTTATACTAGAACAATCTGGAAGAACACAATTCTCCTCTCATTGCCAAGCTTTTCTCTAAAAGATGGAATTTGTTTATTTTTACAGCAATGTTTCTGGAAGCTTTTTATGCCTTTTCAGAATGATCCAGGGAGGTAAAAGATCAGTGTTGAGGCTCCTTCCCAAAGTCAATTTGGACAAGGAACATTACGGCATTTTGGAAATAAAGGATCTGTCACCTTCTAGTAAATGCCCTTTCTTCGTTGTCTGGTTAATTCAGCATGAGCCTGGTCATGCTGAATGTCACTGAGGTCCAGTACAAGGGACCAGGTCATTGGGAATATTTGTTTTTTTAAATGCTCTCAAGGATCTGACTTGCTTTCTTATCTGTAGAGTTTTACTTTGGGATTGTCATTTTTCTATCCACTGTGCTCCCTCCCTGTATGCTTTTCAAACATACTTTAACCAAACAGGTTATTTAAAAAAAAAAATCTTGTTTATGCTCTAAAAGCTATTTGTGACTACAGTTATCCACAGAAGTTTGTATTAGGTTTGATTTGGATGACTGGAATTTTAGTCTTTCATTCATGGAATTGACCAGCTTCTCTCACAGGCCAAGAAGGTATTCACTTAGCCAGAATGTGAAGCACAGTTGTCTGGAAGGTTTCAAGGTGGGTGAGAATCCTTGAAATCATTCTGTGAAGAAGTGCATGGTCACTTTGTTTCACCTTCTGCCCTTAACAAAAATCTGAGCCAACACTTATACCACAATATCCAACTCCAAACACATTTTGTTGTTGTTCTGACTTTTTTGTAAACCTTCTGGAGTTTGATTCTTCTCTTCTGTTTCCAGTAATCAAAAAGCTAAAAGACTTAATTTCTCCAGTTTATGGAAGAAGCAAGAGATAGTTAAAGGTGGACAATTTTCTTAAAACTTAATACAAGAAACTAGAAACTACCCTGAAGATTGTTTTTTGAGATAACTGGTTTTTTGTTGTTGTTGGGGAGCTAATGAAACTAACAATGCTACTTATTTAAGTCTCACCAAATACAACCACCTTTGATTATATAATGTTTTCAATATATATAAAATTATAAAAGTCATGTATAATATACATATATATACACATATTAAAATTATGAAAGTCATGTGTGAATAAATAAAATTCAAACCTAAACATAAAGGAGATAAGCACTGATGCCTATTTTAAAATCTAATGTTCTATTTGGATAAAAAAATTACTTTGAGTCAGAATTGAATATAAATGGAGTGTTCCTCAGATGAGCTTAGTTTTCTATCATCAACTTTGCAATGAGACAGAACAACCTTCAGATAATTTTATGTGGTCACATTAGTCGATTTAAATGAGGTTTTGACAAAGTATCTGTGGATCTTGTTTAATGATAAAAACATTGGTGTTTTATGCAGGAAGAGGGGGAGATGGGCATGTTTCCCTTCTCTTTCTCTCTCTCTCTGAGCACAGTGAGGGACCACTATAGAATTAGCACACATTTCATTTTATTCTTGGCCTGTAAGTTCCTTGGAAAATCCTGTGCCCATATGCAGTTGATCAGTACTACACAAGGTATAAAATGCTTCCACACAGGATTCTTCCCTGGAAGAACAGAAGCCTGGAGTGAATGAAACCAGAAGAAGGTAAATGAAGCCCCTCATTCTAACACTAAAGGAAGCCAAAATCCATGGCTGGAAGTCAGGGGAGAAAAAAAAATTTTTTGGCTCATCTGGGACCTCACCATATTTATGGTGATCATGTGTCCCAGTTGAGGCTTGTGAAAGAGAAGACTGACCAAAAGGAAAGCCCTGTAGGAGAATATGTTCTTTTAAAAAGTGGGAAGTGGGGCTGGGGTTGTGGCTCTGTGGCAGAGCGCTCGCCTAGCATGCATGAAGCACTGGGTTCGACCCTCAGCACCACATAAAAATAAAATAAGATACTGTGTCCACCTAAAACTAAAAAATAAATATTAAAAAAAGTGGAAAGTGTCATTAATAATTTGCAGCATTCCTCCCTTCCCCCCACTCTCCCCCACCCTGGAATGAACCCAAACAAGAAGGAATGTTCTACCTTCTTCCCAACCCCAGCAGCCCCACAGACCAAAAGAAGCAAACAGACAAGGCAGGCAAAGGAGTGGGTAAGCCTGAAGATGTAGCAGCAACAGGGCAGTGAGTGACTGGATCGTGCCTTCCGCAAAGTTTGTTAATTGCAGAAGCTGTTAACTCATCAAGGGGGTGATGTTCTGTTAAGGAAGGAAATGTAGCATATTTGCAAAATGTATCATGGTGGACTAAGGGACTGAGATATGTATGCTTTGCAGAATTTCATGTGGTAATTTGCTTGAAGCAATTGCTGCCATCATCTCAAAAGGTAGGCCAAGAGTGACCTTCAGAAAAATAGCTGCATGATTTACAACATTTGTTCTTTGTGTCCTTTTCAGCTAGGACTTTCTCTCTCTGGAGTTTTGTTCCTAAACTTCCTTTAGGCTAAGGGCAGCATGGCAACTGTAGAGCTACTGCACTATGATCTTCCAACTTCTCTGTGGACCAGGAGGGGGAAAAAAAGGTGACAAGAGAGACACACTTAAATTTGATCTTTACCTCTCTTTGATTCCTGGGAACAAGGACAATGTTAAATTCTCCACCAGTCAAACTAAATTAGGAGCCCATTATTGGTAGTCAGGTTCTCTCTGAGAGTATGTTGTGACTACCATTTTTTTCCCTGAAATTGACCTGGCTACTAACTTTATTCTCTTAGGTGAGAGATGGCATAGCCATTTGTACATGTAGACCACCTTTTTCTGACTTATAAATCACTACCTCTGGATCTGAGTTACCAAGGTTCAAATCTCAGTTCTGGGTCTTTTTTTTTTTTTTCTTTTGGTACCAGGGATTGAACCCAGGGGCAGTTTACCACTGAGCTACATCTCCAGCCCTTTTTATGGGGCTTGCTAAGTTGCTTAGGGTTTCACTAAATTGCTGAGACTGGCTTTGAATCACGATCCTCCTGACTCAGCCTCCAGAGTCATTGGGATTACAGGCATGCACCACCATACCTAGCTGGCTCTGGGCCATTTTTGTGACTGTGAAACATTTGTCTTGTTAGATAATCTGTCTATGCCTCTATTTCCTCATCTGCAAAATGTACCTCAGAAGCTTATACAGAAGATTACAATCAGATACTGTAGATGAGCTTTTATAGAGTTTGGCACATGGTATGAATGCAATGCGTGTCAAATTTCTATTTCTCATAGAATGGGAATCATCCAATTAGGTCATTCCTGAAGTTCCATGCAGACTCAACTGTTTCTTGGAACTTGCAAAACAAGGATACTTCTTCCCTATCCACCAAAATATTGTTAACGTGGAAGTCCAGTTTTCAGTAATTAAAACAAATGATGTCATTCAGAAAGCAGAGTTGCATTCCTCTTACCCAACTGTTCTTACATCTGGCCCCAATATTTATGTTCTCTGCACTTTTGGATTAGAAAAACAGAATTCACATAAAGACTTAGGTTGTCCTTACTGGTGATCACAAATGAGACAGCATGAAGCTGGCAAGTTTCTCTTGAGTTTCTAATTTCAGGAATGGAGCACATGAAAGCTGAACATCTAAACGGGCTTTACCCAATCCTGGATGCATTTTTTGTTTGTTTGTTTTCGGAGCCCCACCATACAACCACAGGTAACCACATAGCTTTATTGATGATGAATTCTTACTCCTTCTCCATAGAAGACATTTCTGGATCATTGTAAAGGCAGCTAGTTCTGAGTGCAAGGAAAAAATAGGAAGTAGTCAACATTTTCTCCACTCATACTGCTAAGTCAGCACAACTGATTTGGGGCATTTGAAACTGTTTAATGTGGTCCCATTGCTATTACTGAGCAAATCTACATCAGAGCAGATGATGAGATTAAGCTGTGACTTTTTCCACATTGGTTTTGAAATACAATAATTGCCCATGATTTAGAAACATTAAAAGAAAGACTTAAAAATGTCAAATACCTGCTGTGGTTTTCTCTGGTCTGGTCATTTTTCCTGACTTTTTAAACCTCTTATTCAGTGAACATAATATCATAAATTTTATTTGTACCCCAAATAATCAAATATTTTATACACAAAGGAAAATCTCTCTCATGCAGCCTAATTTTTGTTTACACATGAACACAGTTAGCTTTCAGTTTTCATACGAGTGAGGATTTTCCAAGACACTAAAAGAAAAAAACATTGGTGTCAGAGGTATCCTTGAACACTGATCTCTCCATATAGCTGAGCTGTGTACAGGTAATCCTAACACTAACCTAAACCAGGTGTGTCCAGGAGGAAAAATGTAATCCAATAACATAATAAAGTGAAAGTTTTTGAAGGTGTTTGTTTTTTGTGTCATATTAGCTGTTTTGATAGTCCATATTGGTGCAATTACTGTTAGCAAACTTTGAGTTTGCTTTATATTAATTTCTGATTAATACTTTGTATAATTCAACTTTTACTTTTCTTCCACCTCTGGTGTTGTTTGTTATTAGCAAATATCATTTGAAGGGATTCTATGATCCTTTTTAAAGGCAAGAGTTTCTTTCATAATGTGAATAGTTTTACAAGCCAATTTATCTGTTTGCATATAAGAGGTTCAGTGATAAGACTAGTGGGTTTTTTGTTTGTTTCTTTCTTTCTTTTCTTTAAATGGCAGAAGGCTATTTTCCCCAGGCAGGGTAGTGGCTTTCCTCCTCATTCTCCACCCTTCTTGCTGGTGGTCTGGTATTTTTATAGAGAGTATTTGGCAACTCTAGTGAACAAGGATGGTCAAGAAAGTGTTGACAGTGTGCTAGGAAAACCTAGCAAAGCTGGAGTGAAATCAAGAAAGGGCAGTTTTCCAAACCCAGTTGTTCTGCTTTTTAATTTAGAGTAATCCAAAGAAAACAGCAATTTGCAAACCATTTAATTCTGTCACTCTAAAGAAGGCAGATGGATTCTTCTCCATTTGCAAAATAAGAATAGGTCTGTGTGTAGTATATCCTTCGGAAGTAGTTTCCTTCCTGTATAGATCTAAGGTTTTAAAGAAAAGATAGGTCAGGCTGAGCAAATCATTTTCTGAATGTCAATGCTACTCAAATTGGCATGCTATTTAAATGGTAGTGTGTGTGTGCATGATAGATTCTGTTAGAATAAAAATTATGTCATTTTGAGGGTTTTTTTTTCATCTGAATGGATGTTAATTCGCTTTAAAGAAAAAGGACAAGAGTATTGTAACAGTTAACTATACTGTTGATAAAATTTCTAAAGCAAAAATTTGTTTTAAAATGCTATTGGAAAGAAGCAACACTATAGACAGATAGGGTTTGTTCTTTGATAAAATATATGTTTGCCTCTGGTTAGAACTAGACCGAAGCTTTCTAACATGGAAAGTCAGAACATATCTGTCAATAGAAAGAACCTGGGTGTATCCGCCTTACAACCAAGATATGTAGTGATCATGTTTTCTGGACCCCAAATCATCCTATAGAGTTTGTCCTAGGATTTGGGAGCAGCTGCAGGGGCTCAAAGGTTGTCAATGTAATTGGTGGCCAAAATTGCAGGATTCTGAGGCTTTCCAATCACTGAGGGGGACAACGGAATACAGTGCTTTCTCCTTACAATGCAAAAGGGCAAATATTTTTCAGTTTCACTATCAAATGAAACAGGAACAATTGGTGGATTCTTTCGAAAAATTGCTATCTACTGCATCCAAAGCAAAAGCACAAACTGCTAACATCTATCAAAAAAAAAAAAAGTTTTTGTTTTGTTTTAAACTTAGCCCTTTATTTTAAGGCAGAGACCTACAGTATAAGAATCACTGGAACCACCTGATTTCAGCCCCACCTGAGACTTGCTGAACCAGAAAATCTCAGGATGACAGCAGGAGACTGTTTTAATAAGTGCTCCAGGTGACTGTGATGTACAGTAAAATTGGGGAGCCACTGTTCAAAAGTAATGAACCTACTTTTATGTAAATGCATTAATTTTTGCAGCATACATTTATTGAACTCTCAGGCATGATCAATGTGCTTTTTTAAGAGGGAGATTGAGGCTTTTCAGGGCCATTTAAAATATTTAGGTATTTGAGAGAAAAAGGAGAAAGCTACACAATGAAACCAAAAATAACTGTTTTACTATGGTAGCCAAATAGGAAGAGTAGCAATATGGAAGGGGGGGGGAACCTATTGAAGGAGGCAAGATTTCATGGCAATAATGAAAAAAAAAAATGACAATATGACTTTGTAATAGGTTTGGCTGGGAAATTATTGATGTCTCCTCTCGATCTTTTATTTTGAAAATGGCTCCTTGATTTCATTAATATGTTATCCTCCTAAAAGAGAATGCATTGAAGTTTCTTTCTGGAGGAACCTCATGACACAAACCAATCGAGTGCATATAAATGCTATACATTACACCAACACGTGGTTCCTAGATTCCTAAAATCTTCCTTCCACAACTACTTATTTGTTATAGTTGAGATGGAAAGTAAGAAGATTCTGTTAGAATAAAAATTATGTTATTTTGAGGGTTTTTTTTTCATGTGAATGGATGTTAATTCGCTTTAAAGAAAAAGAATAAGAGTATTGTAACAGTTAACTACACTGTTGACAAAA
Organism: Marmota monax; assembly: GCF_021218885.2. Taxonomy (NCBI): domain Eukaryota; kingdom Metazoa; phylum Chordata; class Mammalia; order Rodentia; family Sciuridae; genus Marmota; species Marmota monax. The sequence continues at coordinate 653,305 of NW_026693595.1, read as the reverse complement.
TTTCTAAAGCAAAAAAACTTTCATTTTTAATACAAAAGATTCACACTACAGGCAAATAATTCTATAGGCTACTTACAATAAAAATGTGTTACAGAAAAAAAAATGTCTAAATAAATTGTATTAATGAGGAATTGGTATTTATTTACAACAAAGCAGTAAAACTTAATTATTTAGATCATATTCATTTAGAATTTATAACTGTTTGTAGACTTCCTGCTTTCATACTCTGTTAAAATGAATGCCTGCTGTAAAAATCAACAGTGTAAGCAACATTTGAAATGGGGAAGCAGCTTCAAGTACTTTACTTAGTGTGGCAGGATCTCCAGAGTAGCACTTATCTACATTTAACATGAAGCTTCAAAATATTTCTTTGTAACTTGGAACAAGAAAAAAAAGATTGGGTACTTTTTCAGAGGAGCTTTGGGCTGACTCTAGGGCTATTTTATAGCTCTGTAAGGGCAGAGGTTAACGATTGGGTACTTTTTCAGAGGAGCTTTGGGCTGACTCTAGGGCTATTTTATAGCTCTGTAAGGGCAGAGGTTAACTTGAAGATTTATGACCAGCAGAGATGCAAATACTTTCTGATAACCCAGTGTTACAGTTTTTTGCCCTACTGGACATTAACCAGTTTTGTATTTAACCCAACAACCTTATCAAACATTCTTTTGTAAATAGCCTATATGGTAGTCCCCTCTTATCTGTAATTTCTCTACTAGCAGTTTAAACACAGTCTGAGAATATTAAATGAAAAATTCCAATAATCCATGAGTTTTAAACAACCTTTATTATATTTGTTTATTATTGTTGTTGTTAATATTGTTATTACTAGTTATTGTTAATCTTCTATTCTGCCTAATTTATAAGTTAAACTTTATCACAGCTATTTTATTATAGAAGAAACAGTATATTTAGGGTTTGATGCTGTTTGTGCTTTCCAGAATCCATGGAATGTCCTGGAACAAATAAGATAATAATATCCGGCTGATAAAAGGGAAGTACTACATATCTCTAATTTTCCAATGCTCTTCAAATTGACTTTAATACTTCACTAGCTCCCAAATTAAATAATTAGTTTAATAAAATCATTGGAATGTGTTCATTTTATATTCTCATGAGCATTATGACTTTTACTTTTTTGAATATCATACCTCAACAATAGTGAGCAATGACTTTTTTTTTTCTGCATTTTTCAAAATATCATGGAGGCTCTGAGTTAAGGAATGTTTCCAAGTTACTAAATAAGGTGGTGCTGTTGTTTTAAATCTTGGAAGGCCATAAAATTGATTCTACAAAAATCTTCCAAATTTTAACTTGCTATCATTTCCCCCATAAATAGAATGTGTGAAGTTCTGCTCACAGTCATCTGATGTCATATCCTATGTGGTAGTGCCTGTGACAATTCTTTTGTTATGGTGTCTAGAATTGCATATTAAAAAATTAAACAGTGACAAATGCTTTCCTTAAGATAACCAAGATCATGGGGAAAAGACTGTAGAAAGAAAAGCAGAGATTGCATTTACCATGGGAGAAGGACATTTTTAAAATGCAGCATTCTTATCAGGATGCAAAAATAAAACACCAAGCATGCAGATTCTTCCCATTCATTCCTGAAATCTAAGCCAAAGTCACACCAGCTGCTAAATTAAAACCAAGTCTTACTTAGCTGCTTCTGAAGCTTCTCTCAGTTCTTCATCCAGTCTGCATGAGCAAAAATTACCGATGTAGAAAAGAAACAAAAAAGAAGCACGCAGAGCATGAGAGAATCACCCAGCAAAGCAGAGCCAAACATAAGTGGTGTGTGTTTGCTTTTAAGAACCATCCTCTGGAGCATCAAGACACAGTTAAATATGGCGTCATTTCCTCCCATTGGGCGTTCGGTGTGGGTTACCTTTGCAAATTCCTTCATAAAGGTATATGTGAAAATTGCAAGGGGATCATAAACATGCTGGCTGAATAAAGCTGGAAACATCCACATCAATGTGTTGGAAACAGTTAAAGTTAGCTTGCAGCCTGGGCCAAGCCAAGGGTGTATCTGGTTTAGTAGGTTTCAGTTGCAGATCAGGTTGACCTCAACAGCTTTACACATACAACAAAGAACAGAAATGGTAGACAAAGGACTGATACAACAACCTCTTGCTTTGGTAGCATGTTGAGGTCACCCAGGAGTAAAACACTGGAGTGCACACACAGGGGGTCCAGCGTGAAGGTTATCAGGAGATTTTTACCTCACACTTCTCTTATAAGATCTCTCTTCATCGTACCTTATGAGATAAAAACGGATGCCATGAGGAAAATAAGCAAATGGATGGAAAAATGACAGGTAAATGTTTAAAACTGTGAGAGAAAAATTCTATCCAAATAATCATCAAATTGGCTTTTGGGAGAAAACTTATTTTCTTTAGATGTAATCAATGAGTTATAATTTAAAAATAAACACTGTCAATCCTCACTCTTTGTGGATTCCATATTTGAAAATTTACCTGTTCACTGAAACTTATTTGTAGTCCCATAGTCAACATGTGGCACTTTTTTGGTCACTTGTGAATACATACAGGGTGGCCAAAAGTTTGAGTCGCCCAGTATGCGTGCACATCGCCAACTGAGGTCATGTAGGTGAGGTTCTGCCTTCTTGAGTTTCACACTGTAAACAAATGTCTTTTTCTAGTTTACTTGGTGATGTATTTTCCTCACTTTTGTTCTTTTGTTAGTGATTTTGCTATTTTAAATTTCCCCCAAAATGTTGTGCCGAAAACGTTGCCTAGTGTTGCTGTATACAAGAAGGCTGTGACCTGCTTCACAGAGGATATATGTGTTAGAGAAGATCTGCTTAGACACATGTTGTAGTGCCTTGAGTTCAATGCTCATGAATCAACAGTATATACTAATAAGGTATCTTTAAACAGAAAAATACATAAAATAAACTAATATTTTGATTGGGTTATAAAAATGTTGTGACTGGAGACTTACAGAAATGTATTTTCCCTAGGAATAATAGTTCAGTATTTACTAATTGGCTACAATGATTTTATGGAACCTAATTGCCACAAATAATGAGAATTAACTGTAATCAGTTGATTAATCAATCAAATCAATCAACCAATCAGTCCCATTCCTGGTTGAGCAAATTTTCCATCATGTAAGCCCTTTGATGATAGACTCTATCCCAGCTGAATATTGGTCATGTGATTAGCTGAGATCAAGTCTTTTGTACGTTATTTAGTAACAGAAAAATGTTATGGCTTGTATCATTTGAAAACTGCATAATGTGAAAACAAAGACCAGTAACAGAAACAGCAGAAAGGACATCCCAGGGAGATGGATTACAGAAGACAGAAACACGGACAAGTGGGAGAACATCCTGGCTGCTAAATATCTATCTCCAAAAGAAAATCTTTCTGAATGGGACCTTTCTTCCTGAGGTACCTTTTCCCACATTGAGCCCTGGAGAACTGATATACACAGACAAATTAAAACAGCCTTGGTCATATTTAACTTTTCAATTAAATTTCCCCATACGGCAGTGAGTATCCAAAAGCAACATGATTGTAATAAATAACATTCTAGATTACCAACTCTGCCAGGTGGTTTCCTGAATGTTTGAAGTACACTGTTCTCATTCAGTCTTGAGGACCATCCCATGATGAATGAATTACTTTCCCATTTTACAGATGCTGAATTTAAGAGTCAGATAATTTAGTAGGTTGCCTGAAGTCTCAGAGACATTGAGAAATAGGAGGGAAGCTTCAAATCTAATAGCCTCCAAAGCCCATTCTCTTTTCATTCTATTGTCTCTCCCACACCATGGACGCATTACCTTATTTACCTGGAAAATGACCAATGGAAGAGAGAAATGTCATGTCATCTTTTACAAAGAAAGGCAGCATTATAGGAGATGCATAGCCAGCACTTTTTAAATTTAAAGAGTAGCAGTGAATTTTGGATATGGGCAGCAGGCCAAAGCTGTGAGGTGTGCTGGTTGTGGTAACTCTCTGATGTTATTGAGGATTAAAGCCGCCATTGTTAGGATATTACAAACACTCTGCTTGATTCAGCTGAGTCCACTGACCACTATAAGTCCATCAGTATCCTGTATTTATGCTGATTTGGGAGATGGAGAAAAACCAGAATGCATTTATCTACTTCTAAGATTTGAATTTAGACGGACAGCTTAAGGGAGATAAGAAATTTACCATAATAAGACATGGGAATTTGGGTGCCAGGCTGACTTGGATTTGAATTCTAGTTTCATCTCTTTCTGGTTCCTACTTATTCTTTCCCAAAGTAAGTTCTTCTTCTTCTTCTTCTTTTTACTTATAGGTGGATACAATCCCTTTATTTTGATTATTCAGTTTTTATTTTATGTGGTGGTGGGGATGGAACCCAGTGCCTCATGTGTGCTAGGTAAGCATTCTACCACTGAGCTACAACCCCAGTCCACAAAGTAACTTATCAGGACCATCTATAAAATGGGGGTTTACTATGGGAATTAAATCAATGATATAAAATTAACTCCTTTATGGCAGGCACATCATAACCTAATAGACATACGTTATTTAGGTTTTATTTGTGTGTGTGTGTTTTGCTAGGAATAAAACCCAGTGTCTCATGCATGCTAGGCAATCAATCTACCACTGAGCCACAACCCCAGCCCTAGACACACATTAAATGAGAATCTTTTCCTTCTAGTTTTTTTGTTTGTTTGTTTTAAATGAGAGGACTGTTTTGGAGCTCAAATTGGGAGGAAAGTTTTGGTTCTATCTCATTGAGGAAGCTATGCAATATTTGTCTTTTTTTCTTTGAAGTGATGGTGAAGTCCCTTTCAATTCCAATCAAATCAAAACTGGTGAGTCAGATGCAGTGGAAGAAAAAAAAAAGGTACACAAAAAGCAGTGGTTCTTTGCAACAACATAAAAGATAGGAAATGTTCATTTTCAAGTGTCTCCAATTTAACATCCAGCTCTAAGTACTTGTTTCATTAACTTTTACTCTTATTTTGGAGCAAAGCTCTGAGACCTTCAGCACCCATGCTTTCCCTTAACAGGCTGCCATGTTACTCTGTACTGAGCAAGAAAACCACCCTACCCACCACTGGGCAAATGCCCTCTGCCTTCTTATCTTGTACCTAAAGGGAATCATGGGGGAAAAAAGAGATTTAGAAGAAAACAGAAAGAGTTATTTCCTTGTATTTTCCTGGAGTCTTACAGACAAATTTCTTCATATAAGACAATAATGAAATCCAAACTATGCTAAGATCCTACTGTTTATGTACAGAGTGGGAATCACAAGTAATGAATACACTGGTTAATATTAAATTTATACTTTCTTCAAAGTGAAAGCAGAATTCAAGGTAAAAATGAATAATAATTAATCATTCCAAAAGAAAATTATGTAAAGAATGATCTGAAAGAACAGTAGACTATAGTTTATGGGAAAAACTATACATATTTGATAACATTTAATATTTGTTTTAAATATGCAACACTATTTCCCCACTATTCAAGAAAGGACTTATTTTCCATCCACTTCTTCCACAAATATACTATTTCTTACCAAAACTTCAGAACCATCAGACTTACTTGATGATACTCTCTGGAATATGGATGCAATCCATTGGGATCAGCCCGCTGAGTTCTGATAAGCTATTAACATATTTAATTTTACTGCTGAATTTTGAACTAAAAGAAAAAAAAAGAAAGAAAAACATTATCATTAGCTGCTACTTCTCCATTCTAAAGTCATTGTCTCTTCTTTAAAAATCTTTTTTGTTTGTTTGTCTGTTACTTTTCTGGTGCTGGGAATGGAACCCATGACCTCACATATATGAAGCAGCACCCTAACCCTCTGATCTACACCCCAGTCCCCAAGTTCTGATGTAACACCTTGGCCCAGTATTTTAAGAAGAAAGCTTAACACTATTTGAATAGTCATCATGGGTCAGACACTGTTTTGCTGTTGCCACTGTTTTCTATTTTTTTAACTTGACAAGTAAAAATTGTAAATATTTATTGTGCACAACAAGATGTTTTAAAATGTGTATGCATTGTGAAATGGCTAAGTCAAGCTAATCAACATAAGTATTACCTCACATACTTATTGCTTTTGGGGGTAAGAACACTTTAAATCTACTCTTAACAAGTTTTTTTTCTTAGTAATTTTAAAAACTAGAATGCATTGTTATTAATTACAGTCACCCTATTGTACAATAGCTCTCTTGAACTTATTCCTCCAATTATAATTTTCTATCCTTTGATGATTTCCCAACCCTAGTTCCCAGGGACCACCAATCTATACTCTATTTCTGAGTTCAACTTTAGTAGGTTCACATACAGTGGTCCTTTACTTGCTATGGAGAATTGGTTCTAGGATCTCCCCCAACATACACATACTTCGGATGTCAAAATCTAATGATGCTCAGGGCCCTTACACAACACGGTTATATGCAGTATTTGCATATAACCTATGCATTTCTCCCTATATACTTAAAATTATCTCTAGATTATTTGTAATACCTAATACAATGTAAATGCTATATAAATAGTCGTTATACTGCATTGTTTTAGGGAATGATGATAAGAAAAAAGTCTGTACATGTCCAGAGATACATTTTTTTGTTGTTGTTTAATTTGTTTAATATTTTCAATCTGCAGTTAGTTGAATCTGCGGGTGCAGAACCCATGGATATAGAGGGCCGATCATATAAATGAAATCATGTCATATTCAGCCAGGAATTATTTTAAGTGATACACACACACACACACACACACACATATATATGTATATATATCCACTTATATATTTTTTTCTATAGCCTAGAGAAGTAGGTACTATAATTATCCTTTTGTCAGTTTTTAAGGATAAGGAAGCTGAGACCCAGGGTCTCACCATTAGTAATTGGCAGCACTCTGGGGAACAGAGTTTATGACTCCAAAGTCCACACTCCTGACCACTCCTCACATGGCTTCCCCACAGCAGCTGCCTCTCTGAGTAGTCACTGGATTATGTTTTCTTTGACTTTTTGCTTGTTTATTTGTTTTTAACAAACAAAAATTGTATAATGAGTCTTTTCATTATCTACCAAGGTTAATAATATTAATAATATATGTAAATATATATGTATATATTAATTAATATATTTATTTATATATGTAAATATATGTTAACAATATATGTAAACTCAATTTTGTCTTAATTTTGTAGTTTTATTTTAGAATACTTTTTTTTCTTCCATAAATTTTATTTTTCCATATTTTTATTGGTGCATTATACTAGTACATAGTGGTAGGATTTGTTATTTCATATTTGTACATGTGTACAATATAACAATAAAATTTGATCAATATTATTCCCTAGTATTTCCCCATTCCTTCCCCTCCTCCCACTTTCTGATACTTTCACTCTACTGATATCTCTTCAATTTTTTAAAATTTTAATTTGTTATATATGACAACAGGATGCATTACAATTCATATTACACATATAGAGCACAATTTTTCATATCTCTGGTTGTTTTCATTTGAAAGTTTTAATTTGTAAGTTTTCATTTGAAAGTTCAATCCAACATCAAAAAAAAATGTGTTCCAATAATTGGATTTGAATTACAAACAGCTTGCATCTAAGCAGGTTCATTTTAGACATGTGTAAATGTATAAAAAACAACTTGGAAGGATATCAGTGAAACTAACTGATAAGAGAATTTGCTTCTGGGGGATTGGTAACTGCTGAAGGAAGAATTTAGTCCTACCTGTAATAAGAAGATGCATTTCTGAAGAACGTGTTTTCTAATATTTGTGTAATTGCAAACTTATTTTTAAAATATAAAAATTCCAGCTGAAAGTGAATTTGCTCAAGGTTCTAACATTCTCCATAGTTTCACATAAACACACCTCCCTAGTCTATGGGATTGTGCTGATCTGGGTGCCAATAGCACTGTCACACGTGCTTTTAGCTACTGTGCATTCTGGTAAGAAGTTTTTTCAAAGCTTTTTTATTTTTTCTATATATCTACCTTTAATATTTTCCTTAAGGTTCTAACCCTGGGCCTGTGGACTATGACTTCTGGACAACCTTCCTGTCCATAAAGTCACTCCTATCTTTCTTGTTAAATCTTGGGCAAATCCACATCACCAGTGATAGACTACATTAAGCATCTTTCTTGCTTTGGAGTGTGTGAATGAAATTCGGGTTTCTTTTGGTTGTTGTCTGTTGTTTGCAACGATATGGATCCAACCAAGGGCCTTGTGCATGACAGGCAAGCACATTACTATTGAGCTACACCCCAATCTTTAAGTTCAGATTTTGCTAAAGGCTGAGTGGATAATCAAGAATCAGGAAAGAAATCATGCAAGGGGAAAGCCTCCAGCTCCGGGGGTTTGCTCCTTGGAATTCACAGCTCTCCAAACATGTTTTGTTCTATCCTGTTTGGTGTACTTGAATCTCTTCTTCCTGTTTTCAGCTAGTCAATCCTGGCAGGGTGTTTCAGTTGCATCCTGTATTGTATATGTTTGCTTATCTGCCTATTTCCACTGCTGTATTTTGAGATTCTTGGGGACAGCAGCGAAGCTGTGTAAGTTTTCCAGTATATAGAAGACCATTAACTCATTCTTTAAAATGAATTTGCCATAACTGAATACAAAAACATATCAAAAAAGATAGTGCACCATGAAGTAGGGTTCATCCCAGGAACGCAAGGTTGGTTCAACATACGGAAATCAATAAATGTAATTCATCACATCAATAGACTCAAAGATAAAAATCATATAACCATCTCAATAGATGCAAAGAAACCATTTGATAAAATACAGCACCCCTTCATGTTCAAAATGCTAGAAAAACTAGGGACATCAGGAACATACCTCAACATTTTAAAGGCTATCTATGCTAAGCCCAAGGCCAACATCATTCTAAATGGAGAAAAATTCAAAGAATTCCCTCTAAAAACTGGAGCAAGACAGGGATGCCTTCTTTCAGCACTTCTATTTAACATAGTTCTTGAAACTCTAGCCAGAGAATCAGACAGACAAAAGAAATTAAAGGGATACACATAGGAATAGAAGAATGAAAATTAGCACTATTTGCCAACGATATAATTTTATACCTAGAAGACCCAAAACATTCCACCAGAAATCTCCTAGAACTAATAAATAAATTCAGCAATGTAGCTGGATACAAAATCAACATCCATAAATCAAAGGCACTTCTGTACATCAGTGATAAATCCACTGAAAGAGAAACTAGGAAAATCACCCCATTTATAATAGCCTGAAAAAGAAATACTTGGGAATAAACTTAATGAAAGAGGTGAAAAACCTCTACAAATAAAAGTACAGCATGCTAAAGAAACAAATTAAAGAAGATCTTAGAAAGTAGAAAGATCTACCTTGTTCTTGGATAGGCAGAATTAACATTCTCAAAATGATCATACTACCAAAAGCACTATACGGATTCAATGCATCCCAATCAAAATCCCAATGACATTCCTCATAGAAATAGAAAAAGCAATCATGAAATTCATCTGGAAAAATAAGAGACCCAGAATAGCTAAAGCAATCCTTAGCAAGAAGAGTGAAGTTGGTGGCATTACTATACCAGACCTTAAACTATACTACAGAGCAATAGTAACAAAAACAGCATGATATTGGCACCAAAATAGACTGGTAGACCAATGGTACAGAATAGAGGACACAGAGACCCACCCACATAACTACAATTATCTTATATTAGACAAAGGCGCCAAAAATGTACATTGAAGAAAAGATAGTTTCTTCAACAAATGGTGCTGAGAAAACTGGAAATCCACATGTAACAAAATGAAATAAAACCCCTATCTCTCACCATGCACAAAACTCAACTCAAAGTGAATCAAGGACCTAGGAATTAAACCAGAGACTCCGCATCTAATAGAAGAAAAAGTAGGCCCAAATCTGTATCATGTCGGATTAGGCCCCAACTTCCTTAATAAGACTCCTATAGCACAAGAAATAAAACTAAGAATCAATAAATGGGATGGTATCAAACTAAAAGGCTTCTTCTTAGCAAACGATACAATCAATGAGGCAAATAGAGAGCCTACAGAATGGGAGCAAATTTTTACCACTCGCACATCAGATAGAGCACTAATTTCCAGGATATATAAAGCACTCAAAAACCTTAACACCAAAAAGCAAATAACTCAGTCAAAAAGTAGGCCAAAAAACTGAACAGACACTTCTCAGAAGAAGATATATAATCAATCTACAAATACATGAAAAAATGTTCATCATCCCTAGTAATTAGAGAAATGCAAATCAAAACTAAGATTTCATCTCACTCAAAGTCAGTATGGCAGCTAGTAAGACTACAAACAACAATAAGTATTGGTGAGGATGTGGGGAAAAGGCACACTCATACATTGCTGGTGGGACTGCAAATTGTTACAGCCAAATATGGAAAGCAGTATGGAGATTCCTTGGAAAACTTGGAATGGAACCACCATTTGACCTAGCTATCCCAGTCCTCACATTTGCTCAAATTCACTGAATTAAAAGCAAGAATCCTCACATTTGCTCAAAATACAACTCTTGAAATGGCTGCCTGGACTCTTTACCTAATTTTGGTGACATATATGATATTTGTTCAGAAGAAATGAAACAGAAAGACAATACTGTACCTGGTCAGTATTTATTTTCCATTTTCATATTATTCTGCTTTCCTATCTGTTATAAAATAACATATCATTGAAAAAGTTTTGTCTATTTCCTTTTCTAATGTGGCATGGAAGTCCTATCACTTCATGTTCCATGTTCATAGGAAGCAATTTAGAGGTTGTGTTTTACAATAAACAAGGGGGAATATTAATATTCAAATATTAACTCTTAATTAGGGACTCCTGATGTGTAGAACAAAGTATCTTTCCAGGAAAGGTTGAGGCAAAATAAATTTTCCTAAATACTCTCAGCTTATAAATTATTTTTATATAATAATTTATATACCTAAAAAAATCTACTAGTAGTGCTTTTACTAGAATGATAACTGTACCTTATAAAAGGTCGTGTCACAGCAAGGATTGTTCTGATGAACCAAGAAGGATGAACAATGATGAATGATTTCAAATTTTTGCGCAATCTATTTTGAAGAAACAAAAAAAAATACCTATTACTCTTAACCCATTTTCAGTGGGAATTAAATAGAAAATAAATCCCCAAATAAGAATATCTATATTCTTATCTGATGGAAAGTACAAAATTGCCACGATTAACAAAAAATGTTTTTCAAGACATAATTTGAAACAAATCTCATTTTCCCATAGAAATAAATGTAAAATAGAACAGTAGTATTATTGGAGTGCATACATCTATAGTCACCATGGTGTATTTTGTTAATGATGCTTTTCATTTTTGTCAATATTATCTTTACTCTTTTGGAAAAAAATGTTTTGTTTTGTTTTTTGTTTTTTTGTATAACAAGGATTGAACCCAGCTGTGCTTAGCCACTGAGCCACATCCCCCTCCACCTTTTTAAAAAATTTTTGAGACAGGGTTTTGCTAAGTTGCATAGGGCCTTGCAAAGTTGCTGAGGTTGGCTTTGAACATGCGATCCTCCTCCCTCAGCCTCCCAAGCCACTGGTATTACAGGTGTGTACCACCAGGCCCAGCTAAGAATGCACTCTTAATAACAATTTTGACAATTTATTTAATCTTAGTAAGTCTTGTTTTTTTTATTCTTTTGTTTAAAGAAAATTTACCATTTTAACAATTCTTGGTCTTTGCGCACATTTTTTCAGCATTTGTAGCATTATATTATTAACATTGGTATCATAAAACAGGTTTGTTTCATATATAACTGGGCATTCTCATGTTCTTATACAAGGGGATGTAATACATACTAGATATCATAAATTTGTATGCTTATTATATCAATTTTCCTGTACATGGCAATAAAATGTTTTTTCCTAATAAAACCAGTAGGGGGCTGGGGATGTGGCTCAAGTGGTAGAGCACTTGCCTGGCATGCGCAGGGTACTGTGTTCAATCCTCAGGACCACATTAAAAAAAAATAATAAAGATGTTGTGTCCACCAAAAACTAAAAAATAAATATTAAAAAATTCTCTCTCTCTCTCTCTCCTAAAAAAAAAAGTATGGACAGAAGTATCTCAAGGACACAAAAGCACTGGATACCTTGAACTGACAGTGAATACTGAAACACGAGCACAGTGCTATGCAGACCACCATTGTCCCAGTGCACGAAACAGCAACCAATTCACATGATACCACCCAAGAAGCTCAGGTACTTTAACTGATCCACTCAAGTCACATATCTATTGGCAATAGCACATGCACAGTTTAAAATAGACTTGGTCTGTTGAGTTTGACTCTATTCACAAAATCTGGGAAGGTTGTACTTTATTTCAACTTTGAGGTGTCAAGTGACACTTTTATTAGTATTTCTATAATTTATTGCTTTAAACATGCATAACTCCATGTTTTTAAAATGTGACTGCATATTTGGTAGACTAAAAAGAAATCTGATATGAGAGCTGTTGAAGGAGTCGACACACTAGTTAAATAATGGAGTCCACATACCGTCTGTCAATCATCTGGTAGCATTTCTTCATCCAGCCAAGCCCTGGCATCTTCCTTCTTGGGGTAGCACCATTCAGATACACAATCATGTAGTCTTCAGCTACCATCAACTCTAAAGTACTTATTACATATCTGATCACAGGAAGGAAAAGGAGTTTTTCAGTTTCCACGTGAAGTATTTCATCCTGTTCACACCATAATTATGTAACAAATTACAGAGTGAATGACATTTTAGTAGAGTTGTGATTTATTACCACTTTATCTCAGGAACAATGCAATTACTTAAGATCATTTCTCTGAGGGTACTACTCATTTCTTTGTATGGTTATCTAATTTTTGTTTGCTTGTTTTCTAAATTCAGGTACCACAGAAAAATACATGAGTTATAAATCTGACTTTCAGAAATGATAACTATGTCATCAAACATTAAGGGCAACTCATATTAAACAAGGGCAGAGATAAATGAAATCAAGTTTTCATCAGTGGATTAAGAACTTATTATCAGGAAACAAAAATAATACTTTGCGCAAAGGAAATGTTACAGACATTTTAGAGGGAGAACAAACTCTGCTCACTTTATTTTCCATGAGTTCTACTGACAAAAGAATTCCTTTAAAGGTTCTAGCCTCTTAAACAACACTCCTTGACAGCAATCTTATTAACTTTTTATCAAAGGCTCAGGATATTCTACATCACCTACTTCCCTTAATTGCCATTACATACCCACAGACATTTATTTACTCAAAGCACTTTGTCATAAGCATCACTCACAGGAAAAGATTTTCCATGACATAGTGGTAATCCGCCCGACTGCTGTCTGGCAGAAAACAGGCGGCAAACACAATGATGGCATTTAGGCCGTCCCCATAGTATCCTGGGGGACAAACAAAAAGACATTTGTAACCGATTGAAAGCTCTTAACAAGATCCTATTGATAAATCTGAAGATTTGGCAAGTATGTGTATGGAAATGATAGATATCGCATGAGTTGACTAGAGTTCTATAGCATATACACATATAATTATCTTTTGATACTCAAGTAACTTGTTAAATATATAGTGTGAGCATATTTGGATGATTTTATGTACTGTACATAGTTGTGCATAGCACATGTATCTATACCTATCTATCTCTTTTATATATATATATATATATTCAACTTATCAAAAAAAGTAACCTTTTTTCCTCCAGAGCTTATACATGCCAGGTACGCACTTCACTCCAGCCCCAGGCAACACTGTTTTTGCAATTTATATAATACAAATTTATTTTTAAAAGCTAATTTATATACTATTTCTTCATTCTGATGGCTAAGAAAGAGGTTATGTTGATTCTCTTTAGCTCTTTTTAGTTGTAGTCCCCAATTCATTCAGTTCGTCACTGAACTGCAATATCATCTCACACCCACACACTCCAGTAACCAGATACTAGTCAACAGACATGTACAACACCTTTGTTTGATTTCAAGGCCTGGTCACTTGTGTGTAATACCCCTGGGACCTCTGAACTCAATAGGTAGCATAAGGTGTATGAGAAAAGTTCTAGCCAGGCTTAGAGTAACTGAGCCCAGAATTTAGAGCCTAGCCTCTTAAAGAAAGGGGCACGCTCAAGAAGGGCCTGGCTAAATTCTCTTTGAGTTTTATAAAAATAGGTGGTTTGGGAAAACTTGAGAATTACTTCCTAATAATAAGATGGTGAGGGTGGGGAAGTGCTGTGTGTAGGTGATGCTGAGGAAATAGGAGATGGTCAATGGAAGTCAGTGTGGCCATTGACACTTCAAGGGCTAAGGAACATGTAGACACATCTCAGGACATTATTCCTGTCTTTTGAGAGATCTGACATCATTTTGGCATTGTTCTGTCTTTTAAGCAAACTTTTTATTCCCTTAGAGCTCATCATTGAAATTCATGGCAGGTGTCTGTCAAATCCCCGTAGGTAGGAGTATAGAACAAATTGCGTCTTCAACACCGAAACTGGGAAGCGATGTCCTGTATTGTCATTTGGGTGGGGGGTGCTGAGTCTTGAACCCAGGGCCTCAAACATGTTTAGCACACATTCTACTGCTGTGTCACAACTCCAGCCCTAGGCGACACTTTTTTGACTTATTATTTTTAAAATAGCCTATCATTTTTTTAATATCCCAATTTAAATGATATTTAAATATCATCTAGTTCTGGACAACAGAATCATGAAATAGAGATTCCCTCAGAGTTTTGAGAAGGACAGAACACACCTTCGTGTCTGAGTTGGTCCTCTCAAACTCAGTGTTGCACTTTTTCAGAATTCTAAATATTCCTCTGGTATAAAATGCTGACTGGGTATAAATTTGGATGGGTTAAACAACTCCTAAAAAGCAGTTTAATAAGATGTTCTCTACAAAAAGAATATGACTCTACTGCAAGGCGGTGGGGGAAGAACGAAACCAACCAAAAATATATCCAGCTGTGGGCTTGTGAGAATTACTAATTTGCGGTTGCTGTATATGGTGTTATATTCTACAAGATGCTACCTATGGAAGCAGCCACCCTGGAACTCATGTTTGTGAAAGAACATTACAGTAGCTTCCCTTCTGATGTTTTGCTTTAGTTCCAACTTTTCTAACATGTAAGCATTTACCAACTTATTTTCAAAATGCAAATATGAAGGAAATGGCAGAAAGAGATATATTTTAAATCAAGAAAAGCTTGTTCTACCAATTTCATTTCTGAGAATTCATAACTCAATGGAAATCCACGAAGGATATGGTGACTTAGCTAACACCACAAAGATATGCATTTTATACTGAGCACAACAAAAACAGTTCATTAAAAGAGACGACAGACATAATGAATCCAACAAAAAAAACAAATAAGCACACATCTTTATAAATGGGGCTGTCTGGCTCCAGGGTATCAGAATATTTTCAAGGTCATGACTGATTTTGATTTCTTTTTTCTGGTTTCTGTGAAATTGTTTTTCTGTATTTTTTTATTGGCCCAACATTTTAATTTTTTATCGGTTGCATTATAATTATACATAATAGTGGGATTTGTTGTTACATATTCATATATGCACACAATATAGCAATTTTTTTAAAAGAAGAAAGACGGGGGTTTATAAATAGTATTTGAGAAGTCATCTTAAATGGCAATTAGGCCCCTGTATGAATGCTACAGATGGTGCTCTCCAGAACTCATTTAGTGGAAGGAACACTTGAGGGATCAGTGTACTGCTTCGTGATCACTGTCTAAGTGAGGAATATTTCTTTATATAAATATTGCTGGACTTTTCAAATAGAAATAGTTCCTCATACTCTAGGTTAGAGTTGCTGTAAGAAGGGAAGAAGAGATGGGAAAAGAAGAGAATAGGAGAGAAGGTAACTTAGGAAAGGAAGCAGAAGGAAAACATTCCTCATGAAAGTTTTCCTCCTAAGTCAAGAGTCATCATCATCGGGCTTCAGGGACACTTTGGGTAATGCCTGCTGGCGAAGTGCAATGACTAAAATGAGTGGGATCATTTGCTCATTGCCCCCGCCCCCACTCCAGAGGCTTCCTGGGTAAATTTCTATCCTAAAATATGCAGAGTTTCAGGTGAAGTTGCCTGTTGGCAACAGCATAACTTATATGGAGTTTGGTTTTTAAAATATTTACTTTGTCAGACTCTCTTCCTTATAAACATGAGGTAGACAGGGTACATGTGGTGGGGGTGGGAACAACCCCACCAAGGAGCCTCCTTGGGCTATCTGAAGCAGTGGTGGCAAGCCTTACCTGAGGTGGCACAGACAGGCATGAAAGGGGTGTAACACAAGTTTGCTGGCCAGCAAATGGAATGGAGAGAGAAGGAAAGACGTCACAGTCACAACCCAAACACACACACACACACCAGCCAGCAACTCTTCTCCGCATTCTTTCCAGGATCATCTGTCCAGCAACATTTCAGAGAAGGTTACCTGAGTCTCCTATAATGAAATAAGAGAAAAAAAAAAAAGAACAAGAAAGGAAACAGGAAACTCCTTGTTAAAATTCTTTCCGTGTGATTGTCCTTGGTTATTTAAATGTGTTCTCTGTTCTAAGTTGAAAAAAAGCCATTTCTGGCCTCCATGTGACCCCATGCCCTTGACTTAGCAAAACTAATTATAACTATAACACTTTTTGCTTTTTTTTTTTTTTTCCATTTAAGCAGATGGCAGGGATAGTGTTTCTGGGATCATAGAAAGTGAACACTGGCGTTGGGATCACCTTAATTTGACTAGTGAAGTAACTGAAGCCCAGAAGAAGTAAATGACTGATAAGAGGCAGAGGCCACTAAGTGGCAAAGATAGGCCTTAAACTCACAGGTCTGCATTGTGTTCAGGACTTATGACAATAGCTCATATCAAAGTCGCCAAAGCTGAAGACTGAACTATTTGTTCCAACCCACGGGGAGCACCTGGCAGTGTCGGACTTTGGGGCCAGCTTCTGCAACTCTTTTGCTAACCCCCCTTCCAATTTACCACACAGAGCACTGTCCACGGTTCCCTAAGGACCAGAGGGGAAAAACGGCCTCATACCAAAAAGGCAAAGCTCCAGAGCAAGGCTCATGCTCGCTGAGAAGTCTGCTTTTTAAATGCTCATCAGAAGCCAGGATGACAAACTCAAGAGATCGGTAACCAAGAAACTTTGTCATCTAAGATCTGAGAGAGGGATATAAGTTTCCAATATGGAAGACAAGTCTTTGGCAAATTCAGAAGTAACATCCAAACACTCTTTACCTACAGGATACAAAAGCGGTTGAGCGTGTAAGAAGGTGGCCTCTTGCTGATGGACCGGATGAGAGCAGCCAGAGGTACATTCATGCAGGTCAGTGCCTGGAGGAGGCTGAGGTAAAGCCAGGGAGAGGAAAGGCACCCTTCCTTTCAAAACAAACTGGACAGTCACACAGACAAAATCAAGCTTGCCACACATGATGGAGGGGAGAAAATGCCAAGGGCAGGAGGTGGCAGGCACAGAAAGCTCAGCAAACCAGGTTAGCCCTAAGGTCTCAGGTGAGTTTCTAGAAGCCATGACAGGCAGAGGCAGTGGCTCTTCCCGACCATCTTGGTACTGCTGTTAATCACTTTGTCCTGATTTAGGCTCCAGCTCGATGGGCTTAACCCATCCAACCAGCCCACCTGACTTCCCAGGAGTTGACAAATAGGTGATTCTGCTGGGGGACTGAGAAAGAACTCAGCCGAGGACAGCAACATCAGAGCCTGCCTTCATCACAACACGAGGACCTTAAGAGCCGAGGGGGTAAATGTCGCCGGGATTATCATGGGGTGACTAATTTACTTTGACAGACTTTCCTGTATTTTCTATCCTTTTTTAAGAATAAACATAGGCCACACTTATAGTCAGCCTTTGTTTCATTTCCCAAAAGCAAACAAACCCAAAATACCCTATGGGTGGCACAAAGGAGGAATGACTCTCTGAGAAGATTTCGAGAGTCATTTCAGTTGTGGTTTTCACCCTAAAAACAAAAGGGTTTACTATAAGGTCACTTGTCTGTTAGCAGGATCAGGCCAGCCTTCATTCCAAAGAGGTGTGGGACAGGTTTCTCTCCAAGACCACTGTCCCTGACCCCACAGCAGCTACCACAGGGGCATACTGCCATTTCAGGAGAGGCAAGGCAAACATGGGGCATGGCCAAGGGCTCCGACTGGCATTCTCCCTCACTGTCACAGTTGGGTTCCCTGAATGGTCCTGGTACTTATAGAAGGTGGCAGTGCATGGGACAGAAAGGGAAAGCTCTACTGATGGAAGGATGTTTAACTGAAATAACAAAACGTCCTCAGGTTCTTTAGAAAACAAATGTTGCGGATTTAATTCAGTGCCAAGACTCTTATTTCCCTGTACTCATTGAGGAAGACAGAACATAGACAGCAGCAATTGTCTGGTTAGCTTGCACTTTTTCTGGACCAGCTGGTTGGTTACAGTGGCACCTCAGGAGTGCGGGAAAGGAATTCATGCAGTAGAAAAATCAAAAAGCCGTGGATGTTTTCTGAAGTCGACAATGTTCAATGTGTTGCTTGTGCTCCTCTGACTTTTTTGAATCTCAAATTAATCAAGGCTCTTATGCCCCTATAGGCCTCAAGAAAGCACTGAAAATACAAAATATGCTTTCCCCTTTCCTGGTCCCTCACTAAGCAGGTGGAAGCTTTCACAGGGATTAGAAATTGTTGGACCTAGATCTGACGTAGTTTATAGAAAAGCAAACTTTAGGTAGGAGGAAATAAAGTACCAGGCTGAGTCTAAAAAGATTCCCAAAAGCTTCTGAAGAGAATTCAAAAGGCATTTTATAGAAATGAGTTCCACCAGGTCTTACTACAGGACATGGTATGACACACTATAAGCTATTCAGTTCAACACTGTTGATAGGAATTCCAAACAGACATTAAGACATTGGACAACTATGGCTTCTGAGAAATTTGGACAGATTATAACATGGCACACAAAGACCTTTTTACATTGAAAAGTTTTTGTTGTTGTTGTTTTTGTTTTTTGCCATAGTAGACTTTCAAATTTTTAGTGGATAGAGGATAACGTAACACACTTAACTCTCTGTTACCTGAACACAGACTACAGAACATGGTGTCTTTGGGATGTCATGTTACAGAGAATCCTGGTTTTATTTATTTCTCATTTAAAAATATGGCCACCCCTCCCCATTTCCCAGATTCACACATAGCATGACTACCTCCGTGAGAAATGACTCTCCTGTAGGGCTCGATGACCTTCATGTCAATCCGTTGCTCTTGTTCTCCAATCACCACTGTCCTCCACAGCCGGTTGTCTTCCCGTTCCTCTTCAGCTGTATATTCTGGAATAGACTCAGACTCTTGACCAGAATCTTTGTTGGCTGTGGAATCTTCTGGAAATGAAGCACAAAGCACAAGGCTGAAGGAGAAAGACTTCCACGGCAGAAGTAGCAAAGTGATGGGATCATAAGCTACTTCATGGCAGAGCCTGCCTGGTGCAACACCGGCTATGTGCAGCGTTTATAGAGCTTAACATCACCCTGACCACATAAAGTCCACCCAGTGAAGTCTGTTCTATTGACTGGACAACCACATCCATTGCTAAGGCCACAATGAGGTGGGGATAGGTGAGTCTAGAGCTGTCTTGAGTCAATAGAGTCCCAGTGGAGGATAAACTGGTATCAACTCTTCCTTGATCATGCCAGATAAAGACTCTAGGTCTTGCTATGGGTAAAAGATCTGATGGCTCAGAGTGTTTCAGGGACTATAGCTTGTGATGATATTATTATCCAAGATCCTTGCTCTCAGACTCTTAGAACAGGGTTGAACCCCTTTCTCTATTGAAAGCACATCTGGACATAAATTTGCTATTATTTCCCACACAAATATGGAAATATTTCTACTTCCAAATATGCTGCAGAAAGGTTTTATAGTAAGGGAGAAACAAGTTTGTAGACCAAAAATATATCAAGGTCCCAAATTCATAAGACTCCTAAATTTAGGGGTTCATAAGACAACAAAATCTTACTGAGTATTCTTTATGAAGAAATTTACTCTTTGCACCCCCAAATGTAACCATTTTGTCTTTTTAAACTTGTTTTAATTAGTTACACATGACAGTACAATGATCTTGACATATCATACATTTGAACCAGATCCATTTTGTCTTTTAAAAGTGATTGCTTCCATTTTTATTAGCAATACTAGTAGAGTTCAGCAATGGTTATTCTGTATATCCTAAAGTAATTTGAAGGAAAAGACTATTTATAATTATCACAGTAATCCTGAGATATTGTCATTCTTATTTTCCTATTTGTGAAAAAAGACCATTGAATCTGTACTGCACCTTCCTTATATTTCTCCTATAGCACTTTGATAATAATAGCAATACTCTTTAGTATTTAACATCTTATACCAGGCACAGTAGTTTTAAAATATATATTAAGCCAATGCAAAAACTGACTCCAATGTAGTCTGTCTCAGATCACAGAGTTAGTAAGCAAATACAGTTAAAACCTTTACCTTCAACGCTTCTAAGTTATCACATTGTGCCTTGACTGTATGGTTTTCATTCTTATTTATTTTATGAAGAGGCTGAGAGTGTCTTGGGCTAAGGAACTGAGTCTAAATTGCCTTGAGTACTCACCTCCACCAACACACACTGCACATAGCTTAGAAACCTACTTACTCAGTATACTCAATTAAAAACTGGGAAGGTCAGTGGGTAAATAAAGGAAAGTTTGGGCTAGTTCCTAGAAATTTAGGTAATCTGTAAGGGAGCCACAACAAAGACATTACATCCCAGAACATTCTGCCATTTCACATTCAAAAGTGTCTAATGACCTATGACTTGCAATAGGAACATGAAGTTTGATTGGGAAGCAATCCCAGCCATTTTTGCCAACACCAACAGCCACCACTATCCACAGAGCCTTGGCTCACCTCAGCTTCAACTGTTCCCACAGTGCCTGAGAGCATATAAAAACAGAAAACAGTCACCTTTGGTTTCCAAATGAGCACTATGTCACTTGTGCAAATCTACCTGTCTGGAGTCCCTTCCTGCTTTCTTTCTACTTGGGTTAGTAATCTTAGATGCCAATCCCAGTTGCGTTACTGGGACCCTGTTATTATTTGAATAAGAGTTGTCCTCCAAAGCTCCTGTTAACACAGGAATGTTTGGAGGTGAAGGGATTGGATTGTGAGAGCTGTTACCTAATCTAGTTAGAATGGACTGGGTGGTAACTGTAGACTAGTGGGGCAGGGCTGGAGGACATGGGTCACAGGGCATAACCTGGAAGGGTTCATCTTCCCCTTGGTCCCTTCCCCACTCTGTCTTTCTGCTTCCTGGCTGCCATGAATACTGCAGTGCATCCCTCATCCCCTTCTGCCAAGATGTTCTACCTCACCTTAGGCCCAGAGCAATGCAGTCAGCCATCTATGGACTGAGACCTCTAAAACCATGAGCCCCAAATAAACTGTCCCTTCTCGAAATTGTTCTTGTCAGGTATTTTGGTCACAGCAATGCAAAATTGACCAATATTGATCCTATATTCCATCTTGCCTCAGCTCCCTCAGAACCTGACGTTCTGATGTGGGTTTGTCTTCTGACATTCCTGTACACACAACTTGAAGAGACCCTTGCTTGTGATGAGCTTGCCATCCATCAACCCCTCTGCTCTGGTTTATGCCTGGTGATCTATGTGGGGGTAAAAATAGGGTTTGTTTTGTTTTCTATATGCTTTTATGGAATTTGCCTCACCAAAATAATTTTCTGTATACCATATTCTTTATTCTGGTTATAAAAGTAAAATATACACCAAACAAATATAGTCAACTGAACTTTCACAAAGGAATCAAGGCACTACAATGGAGTAAAAATAGTCTTTCCAGTAAATACCACTGGAACACTTGGACATCCATTTGCTAAAAATAAAAAAAAACAAAAAAGAATCTAGGCACAGATCTTAGACCTGTCACAAAAATTAACTTAAAATGGATCAGTAGACCTAAATGTAAAAAGTAAAAAATCTTAAAACTCCAGAAGATAACATAAGAGAAAAATCTAATTGATCTTGGGTACAGAGATGACTTTTTAGATATAACATCAAAGTCATGAGCCATGAAATAAATAACCGACTAGCTAACTTTATTCAAATTAAAATTTGTGCTCTGTGAAACAATGTTGGAGAATAAGAAGACAAGCCACAGACTAGGAGAAAATATTTACAGAACACACATTTGAGAAAGGACAGTTATAAAGTATAAAGAGTGATTAAAACTCAGGAATAAGAAAGTGAATAATTTTGCCTATTAAAAATAGGCAAATATAAAAAGATGTTCAAGATCATATGTCAGTAGGGAACTGTAAATTAAAACAATAAGATACCATTATATCCATTATATACCTATTAAATAGCCAAAAATCAAAACACTGATAATACCAAGTACTAGTGAAGACATGGAGTCAAAGGAATGCTCATTCATTACTGATGGGAATGTAAAATGGTGCAGCCACTTGGAAGACAGTTTGATAGTTTCTTTTTCTTAATATTTATTTTTTAGTTGTAGGTGGACACAATACCTTTATTTTTTTATGTGGTGCTGAAGCTCGAACCCAGTGCCCCATGCATGGTAGGAAAGCGCTCTGCCACTGAGCTACAGCCCCAGCCTCAGTTTGACAGTTTCTTACAAAACTAAACAACACACTCTTACCATGCAGTCCAACAATCATACCCCTTGGTAATTATCCAAATGACTTGAAAATGTATATTCACACACACAAAAAAACAGACAGATGTTTATTTATAGCAGCTTTAGTCATAATTGCCAAAACTTGGAAGCAACCAAGATCTCCTTCAGGAGGCAAATAGAAAAATAAACTGTGGTACATCTAGGCAACAGAATAATGTAAAGTGCTAAGAAGAGATGAGCTTTCAAGACATGAAAAGATATGGAGGAACCTCAAATGCATGAGTGCAGGAAGCCATACTTACTGTGTGATTTCCAACAATAAGATACTCTAGGAAGGACGAAGCTCGGCAGACACTTAACAGGATCAGTGTTTGCAAAAGGTTAGAGGGGAGCAGAGATGAATCGGTAGAGTCCAGAGAATTTTTAGGGCAGTAAAACTATTCAGTGTGATATTATAATGGTGGATATAGGTCATTATATATTTGTTTAAGCCCATTGAAATACACCAAGGGTGAGTCCTAACGAAAGCTGTGGCCTTTGGGTGATAATGACGTGTTGATGTAAGCTCATTGATTATAACATACCACAGTGATATAGGATGCAGGTGGTGAGGGGACAGTGTGGTGGGGGAATGAGGGCATAGGGGAGCTCTTTCTGTTCTTGCCTCTCATTTTACTGTGAACCTAAAATTTCTCTAAAAGTTTAATTGAAAAAAGGAAAACACATAAAAGTATAAGCAATACAGAAACTGCTCATAAAATAGGGAAAACTGTCAACACTGCTCTCACTCATTACTGTTTGATGGGTACTATTTTTCCTTTGTCCACACACACTTTTTTTTTTTTTTGCCAATAAGTATGATTATCCCATATGATCTGAATGTTCTATACATACTGTTCTTTAATTTCATCTACCCAATGATACAATATGGGCATCTCAGGGAATATAAATCCTACTCATTTTTAAAAGGAGACTTCAAGTAGTTTCATTTTGCTGATGTCTTTTTTTAGTGTATCAGTCCCATGATGATGAGAATTTACTTTTATTTCATTTTTTAGTAAATAATTTGTTCCAGTATGTATCTGGAAGACTGGATCAGTGGTATAAGCATAATTTTGTGGATATTTTTGTCCTTGAATACACAGCACCAAAATATATGCTGAGTGCCTGCTCCCTCCCTCTGTCATAAGCCTGGAGGCTATCAAAGTTCTTCACACTTGAGATTTAAGGTGGAAATAATCTCACTGTTGTTTTAATTTGAATTTCCTTTTATTACTATATAAGGTGAGAATTTTTAAATGTTTATTGGCTATTTATATTTCTCTTACTGACAGAGAGGTACCTGTGACACGCTTTGCTACAGTGGTCTTTATATGTCTGGTGTAGTTCTTTATACAGAACTTTGTCAGACATAGTGGGGCATGATGGCACATGCCTGTAATCTCAGCAACTAGGGAGGCTGAGGCAGGAGGATCACAAGTTGCAAGCGAGCCTTAGCAACTTGAAGAGACCCTGTCTTAATTTTTTTTTTTAAAGGGCTGAGGACATAGCACAGTGGTACAGTGCCCCTGGGTTCAATCCCCGCTACCAAAAGAATATAAAACAGAAAGAACTCTATTTTGTAATTATTATTCTGTCTTGTGCTTACCTTTTCAATTTATTTATATACATTTTTGCTTGTTTGTTTTGGTACCAGGAATTGAACCCAGGGGTGCTTAACCAGTAGGCAACATCCGAGCCCTTTTTATTTTTTATTTTGAGACAGGGTCTCCCTAAGTGCTTAGGGCCTCATTAAATTGCTGAAGCTGGCCTTGAACTTGCAATCCTCCTGCCTCAGCGTCAACTGCTGGGATTACAGGTGGTGTCACTGATTCCATTTATACAATAAAATTTTACTAAACAAAAAGTTTAAAATTTTATATAGTTGACTTGTTAAGTTTTGTTTTTTTTAATCATGATATCATAATAAGAAAACAATCTCTATCTTAAAGTATGTATATGTATGCACACATACATTTTCTTATACTTTATTTTTTAAAGTAGCATTATTACTCGCTTTAGTATAGAACCTTGGGGCTGGGTGTTTTTTATGAGGTGTTATTCCTAATGTTTCAGAATGTGGGAGCTGGCCAGTTGCTGGGACTCCTCCTTCTTCTGCCCTTTCACTCACTTGATTTAAATGGGGTAAAGGGAATGATTTAAGAAATAGAGGTACATTGTGTTCTTTTAAGGTGTTCACTTCTAGAAGTCAACAATACAAGCTAGGAAGAAGTTAAAGTAGCTTTATTAAGTTTCTTGAGTTAGCAGTACTCTCCTGATCTTAATAATTCTTCTGCTATAACTATAAATCATCATCTTCCCTCCAGCATTCATTTTCTGACTATTTGCAAAAACTTCCAAGTCTTATTGAATTCTCTATCTCCAGGCCCTGAGAATTCAATGCTTCGTCTCACACCGTCTTCATTAAGAAATGCTTGCTTCCTTTTCTCAGTGATCATCTTTCTCCCTGGTTACTGTAGAGGATAATTAAACCCTCATACACAGTGGGGAGAGGTAAACTTGAACATTTCCTTTTGACTTTTGAGATGATCTAGCACAAGCTCTTGAATGTCCTGTGCTATACACATCACAGCAGTACTGGGGATTGAACCCAGGGGCGATTTACCACTGAGCTACATTCCTAGTCTTTTATTTTTTTCTAACTTTCTTAAAATTTTGAGACAGGGTCTCACTAAGTTGCCAAGGCTGGCCTTGAGCTTGTGATCTTCCTGCCTCAGCCTCCCAAGTTGCTGAGAGTATGGGCATGCACACTGTACCCAGCAGGGAATCCATTCTTGTGCTCCCTATGGACCAACTAGAGACGAGTTCAGATGTGGCTTTGCTGTGGGGACATGCACCTGTGTAGCAGGTTAGTTTTCTATTGATGGTCTTGCAGGGATAAAATGAATACTCTTAGAAGCCACTCTGTTTGCACTTTTCCTTGTTATAGGAAAACATCCAATGTACAGTTAAGAAATCTTTAAAATTCTTTGGGTGACAAACAGCAAGGCAGAAAGTTAATCTGAGTATAAAATCTGAGCAATGTGAGAATACCAAAAAAAAATCATCCTCTTTTCAAAAAACACCATTACAGACAGCATAAAGGCTGCTGTAGGTAAGACCCAGGAAACTTAACACTTGATTAGTTTATATGCAGAGTTAAAACAAGAAATTGTTTTTATAAGCTGGTTGCCTGTAGGCTGTGAAAATATGGAAAACCATAATAGGAATGTTAAATGAAGTAATTCCCTGATTATCTGGAAATAATATTGGGGGGCTTATCAACCCAGAAAACTGTCATTAGGAATTAGTGTTAGAAAAAGCAGCTTAGATAAGGTCACTAAGCATCCCTTGGGAAACTAGGAAGGAAAAGTTAAGAGGACATGAGTGTTTCCTATAACATTCTTATCAGGAATATGCAGGCAAAAATTCTTTACCATTTTTCCACTTCCCTTATAAAATCCTTTGCTGAGATCTGAGTTATGGTAAAAATTACTATGTGGTTGGTTTAGAAAATAGGAATAGGTCATATTTTTTTCTGATCTTTGAATATTTTTAAGTTTCTAGGATTCATAAAGCATCTAAAAACACAAAGATAGTTCTTAATATGAAAGACTGCCCACCTAAGTTCTTCACTATTTACATATTTCTGACCTCTTAGGCACACTGTAATTATTAAGGGGAATCAAATCTTACTTATATTGGTAGCTTAAATTATATTTCTCAACTTTTTGGACGCAACTATTAAAATGGTTTGAAAGTGAAGACCAATTTAACATCTTTTGATTGAGATTTAAAATTTTTTTCATATGCAAAATTGCATATGAAAAAAATGCACTGGCTACTGTGATTGAAAAGAGGCAAATGGCATAAAAGTCTTTGAGGCTGTAAAGACTCCTCAAATTGTGAAAATGGTTGGATAAAAGGAGGTATAGAGTGAAGGTGGCTATCATGTTGGCGTGGCATAGGTAAGCCTAATTTAGTAAAAGAAGCTCTCCTTTTTGTCAGTATGTTCTTAGGGATGTAGCACGGGCCAGAAGCCACCAACAACAACTCTGGGCTTGAGTGTTGCTCTGCCATCTCCTAGGTATGTGACTGTATGACCTCAGGCAAACTATTTAACCGCTCTGTGCCCTGGTAGTCTCATCTCCCAAGTGGTAGAAAACATACCTATTTTATAGAGTTGCCATAAGGATTAAAATAGTTAATGCTATGAAGCACTTTGAATGGCTTCTACACATAGTAAGCACTCAAAAAGTGTTCATTACACTAGATTAATTATGCTTCTGAAAACTCGTACCTGAAAAACTTAATTTTATTTAGAAGAAAATAAGCCACTAGTTCAAAATACTTGCATGAGAAATCCCAAAAACATGAAGATTTAAGCATTTATTTCATGCTTCAGGATCAAAATGTATTTATATTCCTCCTTCATATGCAGTTGTTACCCATGTCTACATGTTTATAAAATAAAGCTCTTCAGATGTACTCTTCAATACTTATGCTTTTTTGTTCATCTGTTTAAAA
The DNA here is from genome assembly GCF_021218885.2 of Marmota monax. Classification (NCBI taxonomy): domain Eukaryota; kingdom Metazoa; phylum Chordata; class Mammalia; order Rodentia; family Sciuridae; genus Marmota; species Marmota monax. The sequence continues at coordinate 626,016 of NW_026693595.1, read as the reverse complement.
GTGTTTGAATATACACTTTTCATTTGGAAATCAAGGTAAATTTTCAAATTAAACTTAGGTTAAAATTCTGTCCTTTAAGATCTAGGAGAGGGGTTGTGGCCATTAAACTAGCTCTTTCAACATAATTATGTCAACTAAATAAAAAGAACTATGTCAGCAAGTGGCAGTTTTAATTACTAACTTGCAGCAGCCAACACCACTTTGCTTCACAGTTTTGCTATTTATAAAAATAAAAGGTTCAGATGTGGTGTGACAAAGTTCCCCACAGCAGAAAAGTAAAAGGGGGAGGAGAGGGAGGAACCGGCAGAGTCTTGCCATAGCTGTCTTCTAAGGGATCTTAAGTCAATACATTAGCAAGAAAAGAGCTGGGGCAGCAGCGGGGATAGATGGAATAGCTGGGGAAGACTCACTGGGGTGCCAGAAACAAGTAGGAATTCAAGATATTCCTTCCTAACATCTCAGGAGGCTGAGGTAGGAGCATAGCAAGTTCAAAGCCAGTCTCAGCAACTTAGCAAGACCTTGTCTCAAAGTAAAAAATAAAGAGGGGTGGGGAGGTGGTTAAGCACCCCTGGGTTCAATCCCTGGTACCAAAAAAAAAAAAAAAGAAAAAGAAAGAAAGAAAGAAAGAAAAACTTTAATTTTATATTTGTGTATTTCAACCTACAAAATCAAATATCCAGTTACGTAGGCAGCCCTCTGTATCCATGGGTTCCAAATCTGCAGAGTCAACAAACTGCAGATGGAAAATATTCAGGAGAAAAACAACAAAAAACCTTCGTCTGTTGAATATGCACAGGCATTTTTATCTTGACATTATTTCCCAAACAATAAACAACTATTTTTATAGCACTTATATTGGGTTAGGTATTACAAGTAAATGATTTAAAGGATGTAGGAGGGTGTACATTAGTTACATGTAAATACTGTATCATTTTATAGAAGGGTCTTAAGCATCTTCCGATTTTGGTATCTGTTTGTGGTCCTGGAACCAATCTGCCATGCATACCAGCGAGAACCTTAGAGAAATTCACAAACAGGGCTGGAGTTGTGTCTCAGTGGTAGAGAGCTCATCTACCACATGTGAGGCCTTGGGTTCGATCCTCAGAACCACATAAAAATAAATAAAATAAAGGTACTGTGTCCAACTACTACTAAAAAGTCAATATTTTTTAAAAAATAAATTCATGAACATGATGAAAATTCAATATAAAATTTCTACTTAAACATAATAAACTTTAGAACAAGCAGCTTATTGCTTCTGCTTATTTAACTTAAGGAAACAAAGCCTTAAATTCTGGGAAGACAGGGTCTAAGTTTGTACTGGTCATGGTATTACCCTGTTGGTTCAATGACCATTGGTTGAATTAATTAGCTAATTTGATGAATTTCCTAATTATATTTTCCTATGAGTGAAACTTCTAGATTAGTTGACTCTAAAAGTCAGGGCATTGTTTAATTGTGGTATTGCTTTTGTGTGTGTGTGTGGTACTGGGGATTAAACCTAGGCGTATTCTAAAACTGAGCTACATTCCCAGCCCTTCCTTCCTTCCTTTCTTTTCTTTTTTTTTTTTTTTTTTTTTTAAATTTTGAGACAAGGTCTTGCTAAATTGCTTAAAGCCTCACTAAGCTGCTGAGGCTGAACTTGGACTTGCCATCCTCCTGTCTCAGGCTCCTGAGTAGCTGGGATTACAGGTGTGTGCCACCACGCCTGAGTACAGTATTGCTTATTAAGACTAGAAGAATTTTTACAAGGAAGAAAAGCAATAGCCGTGGCCAAGAGTCTCACTTTGACTTTGAAACATCATAACTTTGGAGAATGCAGCTGGGTAAAAGTGAAACAAAAACCATAAGACCCTATTTTTTTCTAAAGTGAATGCTGTATATTTGCCTATACTTATTGACAAACCAAACTTCATTGAGCAAGGGAAAGAACTAAAGTGAGACTTCTATTCAAATTAGAAGTGTCAATCTTTAATCTGGCAACTTTCCATCTTCTTCCTTTTTGTCTTTCCTCTACTCCACTGACTCCACTTCCTCTTCCTTCCTACTGTTTTGGAAATATTAACCTTTAACATAATAAAGTCTCTGCTCTGGAGAACAGACATTCTAAGGGGAAAAGAAAGACAATAAACATGCAAACAATTAAATAATATAATTTCAATTAGAGATTTATGGAAAATAAAATGAATACTTGGGATAGGGTATGATGGGGTGGGAGGAATAGGGAAGTGGAAAGCACCTTTGATGGGAAAAGTCAAGGAAGGTCTATCTGAGAAGGTGACAACTGATTAAGGACTGAATAAAGAGGAGGAACCACTGATACAGTTTGGATCTAAATATGTTTTTAAAATCTCATGTGTTAGGAAATGCAGCAATGTTCATAGGTGAAAAGATTGGATTATGAGAGGTAGACTTCTTCAGTGGATTGATTCATTTGATGGGTTAATACTTTGAATGGACGACTGGGTGGTAACTGTAGGCAGGTGGCGTGTGACTGTAGGAAATAGGTCAGTGAACTACTCCTTGTCCCTGGCTCCTCGCTTTCTCCTTCCCTCTGCTTCTTGGCTGCCATGAATTGAGCAGCTTTCCCCTGCCATGCCCTTATGGCATGATGGTCTGCCTCACTGCAGACCCAGAGCAATGGAGTTAGTCAACCATGGGCTGAAAGTCTGAAACCATAGCCCCAAATAAACTTTTCTTTTTTTAAGTTGTTCATGTTGGGTATTTTTGTCATAGTGATGAGAAGTGACTAACACAGCCAACGACTTACCATTTACCGCAGTCAACTTAGTGACTTACCATGGCCAGTGTACTCAAAAGAATCTGCTTCATCGGGGGTATCGAGTTCATCCACATTGATGTCAATTTCATCTGGACTGTCCAGGTTATCGTCAGAGAGAATAGAGCCTTCACTTTGGTCCAAGGAAAGATTGATATTTGGAGCTGTGAGTTTGATTCTCCGAGGATGAGTCCCATTAAGATCCAGAGAGTTAGGAGGCTCTAAAGAAGGAATAGCAACATTTAACTACTAGAATATAAACAAAATTGCCAAGAATAGGTTTAGAACCCACTGAAAGCATTTTTAAGGCCCTTTCATTAAAGGCAGATCTGCTACAAATCCTTATAGGGGATATGGACTCCCTTCTTGTCAGCAGGCCTGAGAACTTGCTTCCCTCCAACCCATCTGTCAACCATGGCCATGTAACATAGGAAGTAAGAGCTATTGCTAAAGGGAAGAAAACTATTTTTTTTTTAACTTTTCTATTTAGGTTTAAGGACTTTATGCAACTATAATATTGAATTAAATTTTTATGGGGTATTTAGCAAAGTGTCTATTTTCTAATAATTCTTGTCAACTTTGCTTCTGTGGGACAGAGGTTAAGAATTCTGTTTTGTTCACAGACACTTCCAAAATAGTTCTTTCCAGATCCTGACAACACTAATTTTCAGTGACCTTTCTTGTTTTGTTTTGTTTTCAAATAAAACCTGAGGTATCCTCCCAGGCTACATTCTTTGAATGTACCCAAGCACACTACCTCTCATGCCAATATTGTTTGACATCCGTTCCATGACATACGTGATAATCATATTTTAAGGCTCACACCAGTAGCTCCTACCCTTTTGTTGTAGCATGTATCTTTCTGCTCATTTAATAGAAGCAAAACTGGGAAGTCATTTTAATCAAGTTCATCTCAACCCAAAAGAGATAATCTAATATGGTATAATAAGAAATATGTTGATCTTTACCTCTGGTTCCAGGCACAGAGTTTCTAAAACCCAGGGGATTTCCTGAGATCAAAGGAGTATCTCATGTTATTTATAGCAAGCCCCTTTTGATCAGACCTGAGTTTATGCTGAGGAGGTAACTTAAAGCGGAGCCCCAAGATAGCTTCAGCATGGGGCAGGTCACCAAAAAGACTAAGTGACTGGAACTTTCAGCCCTACACGCTAACCTCTGGGAAGGAGGTAGAGGGCTGGAGATTAAACTTCATAAGAACTCTTGAATAACAAGGTTTGATGAGCATCTGGGTTGGGGAATGCATTTAGATGCTGGGAGGTGGCACACACAGAGAGGGAATGGGAACTCCACCTTGTGTGAAATCCAGAAAACAAAGATGACCAAAAGGCAACGTTTAAAGAGCCCTTCCAAATGGAGCCGGGCAGCTGTTAGGGGAACAGCTGTACTAAGTTATGACTACCCAGGAAAATGAACTCTTAAAACAAGGCAGAGGAATGTGAACTGTTGAACTAGGCCAACATCTTTACATGAATGCTACAGTTGCAACTGTAACAAATAACAAATGAACTTCCAACCTAGATAATGGTCCCAGCAATCAATCATGTATATATAGTGATATGCATCCTAGTGATACGTATCCTAGTATAACTCTTCTGCACCAGTCATCCTCCTTTTTGAGTAACCTATGAAATTTCCTTTGTCCTCAGCTTCTCTTCCTTTTAAAAACCCTGCACATACATCTGAGCTTCTTTGGAGAACTCATTGAGAGTTATCTGATCCTGTGTTTTCCTAAACTTTGAAAGACCCAAGTAAAGTCTTTTTGCTTTTACCATTTCTGAGTTTGAATGGGTTGACATTACACGGTGTCAGAATTGGGTTCTGAAGTGACTCATCTCCCCCTGTGATGCTGCCAAGGACACAAATAAGTGCCCACAGGAGTCTTTTATTCTCTATCATCTCCCTGGCAGCTTCAGATCATGAGGGCAAATCCTCTCAGTTTCTAAACCTTTTTCACTGAAGTTCCAAAACTTTGTTGCCAGCTGCTTAGGAGAAAAATCTCTCATATAAGTATCTAGGAGGGCATCCCTCATTTTGGTGGATACTGAGTTTCTAAGAAAGGAACTTTCATCTTGAGTTAATTACAGGAAGCTCCTTCTCTGAGAATGCTCCTAGTGGGCAACCACCATCCAAAACTCCTCCTTTTTTTCATGGTTTAAATGTACTGGTTATTTTTTTGTAAATTCCTGATTCAATGAACTAAAATTATGCATGATAATTTGAAATTATACTGGCTCCTCCAGGACTCTTTTGATATTTCAAAATTAATTCTACTTGTATAATCAATTAGAAAAAAAAAAACTGGAATGGTGTTATGGTTTGGAAGTGAGGTATCTGTTAAAAGCTCTTATATTAATGCAGGTGTTTCAAGATGAAATGACTAGATTATGAGAGCTATAACTAATCAATCCATCCTCATTTGAATGGTCTGGGTGATAACTGTAAGCAGGTGGGACATGGCTGGAGGAGATAGATCCCTGGGGGTGTGCCCTGGGAGGGTTCCTCTGCCGTGTGACCTCTTTCCCTTTCTCTGTTTTCTGACTCTGCCATGAGTTGAGCAGACTTCCTCCACAGGGGCCTTCAGCCATGATGCACTGCCTTACTTCAGGTCCAATCTCCCACCCTAGCATTTCAGATTTATATAAATTAGTCTAGCTACTTGCAAAAAAAAAATATTATAGCTAAGTAATGGATTGTTTTGGTCAGTCGGAATAATCCTACTAGAGATTTCTCAAGAGTAACTGCTAAAAGCCAAGCATATGCTCAAAAATTATCCCTAAAGCTTTATAAATAAATACCACTGTATTTCTCAAATTATCTCATTATTCTACAGTGCATTCAGTGTCCTGATGACCTTTTTCTGATTGTTACAGCAATTCTGAAAAAAAAAAAAAATCTTCAAAATTCTGGCATGAAACACCTGATGGACAAAACAAATAGCCTATTCAATTCCAGTTTCTTAGATAGTCTTCAGGAAGATTAAGATACTTTGGTCAAAAAGCATTCCCTGGACTGGGGTTGTTGTTTAGTCGGGGAGCACTTGCCTAGCTTGTGTGAGGTGCTGGACTCAATCTTCAGCACTACACAAAAAATGAATAAAATAAATCATTGTGTCCATTTACAACTGAAAAAAAAAAAAAGAAAAAGAAAGAAAAGCATTTCCTGTTGGGTGTGGGCCTATAATCCCAGTGGCTCAGGAGGCTGAGACAGGAGGATCGTGAGCTCAAAGACAGCCTCAGTAAAAGTGAGGTGCTAAGCAACTCAGGGAGACCCTGTCTCTAAATAAAACTCAAAATAGGGCTGGGGATGTGGCTCAGTGGTCAGGTGTCTCTGAGTTCAATCCCTGGTACCACAAAAAAAGAAAAAAAAAAAAAAAGTGAAAGCATTCCCTGATCTGAGAAAAGGCCCCATGAGCCCCATGAACTATTTGCTTTAGCTGAGCAACTGTCTGTCCCAAATTCTTGTTAAGAAATCTGAGGAAAAGTCACCAAAGCTATGAAGTCTCAAATGAGGTTGCTTAGCTTGTGATGGAAAACCAGACCTGGTTGTAAGATGAAATTATAAAAACATTATGGTAAGAAAACAGAGCCTGGGGAAAGGGGTCAGTTCCCCGTCAGCTCTTCTTCAGGAATCCTAATTAACCAAGGGTCGCTATCTTTTGGATTATAAATAACTGTCTCTAGGAGTCTTTACTATGTCCTCTTGAAATGTAAGCCCCTCTTTCAGGGCTAGAGATTCAATAGATGCCTGTGAAAAGACCTATTTCTTCTTATCTGTTTCTGTAACTCACTTTATGGTTGAGACCCTGCACAAGGCCTTCAGCCATGTAGAGTGTTGTGGGATCCGAGCTAAAAATTTGTAGTGTGTTCTCCTCTGGGCTGGCTGGGGGATGGTGTAAAATAGTTTGGAGTTCTCCTCCTCTCCAAGTGCTGCTTGCTGCTTCTCGACTGGTCTGTTTCCCTCAACAAGTACATGAGCTTCCAGATGAAACAACTGTCTCCTAAGTCAAATTTCTCAAACTCTTCCAGTTTTCCTAGAGGTGTTTCTAATTATTGGCCCATAAATCTAACTCTTGATCATCCTGGACATGATTTTACATTTTCATATTGTGGTTTGGATGTGAGGTGTTCCCCAACAGTCCACATGTGAGACAATGCAAGAAGGTTCAGAGGAGAAATGACAGGTTTTGAGAGTCTTAACCTGATCAGTGAATTAATCCCCTGGTGGGGATTAATTGAGTGGTTACTGAAGTGATAGGGTGTGGCTGGAGGAAGTGGAAATTCAGGTGTGGCTTTGGGGTATATATTTGGATCTGGCAAGTGGAGACTGTCTGTGCTTCATCATGTGAGATGGTTCCCTCTGCCATACTCTTCCATCATGATGTTCAGCCTCACCTCAAGCCTGGAGGAATGGAGCTGGCTGCCTATGGACTAAGACCTCTGAAACCTTGAGCTCTCAAATAAACTTTTCCTCCTCTAAAATTGTTCTGGTCAGATCCTTTAGTCAGAGCAGTGAAAAAACTGAGTAAAACAATATTATAATACCATAACATCACCATTAAAAATGGCAGAACAAAAACCCAAGGATGATTTGAGCTACATTATAAAGCAATTATTTCCCAGTTATGAAATGGATATATATATATATATATATATATATGCTTACCCCTTACTATTGTCACTTAAGGTCTGATTCACCCTTACATTGGGAGCAACATAATCGTACTAAGATGGGTCAAGTAGATAGTACTCATTACCTTGGGTGGTATCCTTCCAAACCCTGTTCTTCTATAATGACCATAAGATCCTCTGATCAGCTAAAGACTGAGAATGGTGACCTGTCATTTACTGGAGAGAATGTAATGGAACTCAATGGCTCTGTGGAACCAGTCTTTGGCCTTGGCTTTCCCTCACTTGAATAGGACATTGCACTTTGGGCTTTCACTGGATACAGAGGCATATTCAATCCTCCTTCAGTATGGGCTCTAAGAACTTTTCCCCCTTAAAAGACAGAGGGATTCGATCATTGTTGCTGTGTTTGTTCCTACTTTAGAGCTCTTAGATGTGATTGCCCTCATGGAAGTATTAGCTAATTTCACCCATCAAGGCTTAAGCGACAGCTGACAAACATTACGCTTGGTAAATACTGAAATGCCCTTAATAAGAAAAGCATTCTTGGGGCTGGGGCTGGAGCTCAATGGTAGAGCGCCTGCCTAGAACGAGTGAGGCACTGGGTTCAATCCTCAACACCACATAAAAATAAAAAAAAGGTATTGTGTCCATCTATAACTAAAAAATACATATATTAGAAAGAAAGAAAAGCATTCTTAGAAAACCACAGGGCACTTGATATTATCACTGTTTCTTGAGGGGGTACTTGTGCTATTATTAAAACAGAATTCTGTGACTATACAACTGATGAATAATCAACTCATCAGTTATATGAAAAAATTGCTTTTAAAATGACCTTGTACTTAGCCTAAGAGAATTGTTTTAATTCTCTGTCTGGATCAGGTTCCAGCTGGCTAAAAGCCTTACTGATAGTGTTATTAATACTCCTTGCTATTCTTATTGATGCTTGTATTTTTATAAATTTTTAATATGATGCATAACTCACTGTTTAACTACTTCTATTACCTGAATAATGATCTCATGTCAACCAGAAGCCATCAGTCATTCATCAGAGGATTGAATCCAGTGAAAGCCCAAAGTGCAAAGTATCAAGTCATTTTATAAGCCATGCTCCTCTGTAAGCCCTGCTCTCTGACTGCCTCCTTGTTACTCAAATGTGACCTTAAGCTCTCTATCTACAATCACCTTTTCTTTACAGGGATATGACCTCCTGGGAATGAACCTTCCCAGATCCAAGGGACCAGATCTACTTAAAATCAACATATAATACAAAGATTGATTATTGATGCTTTCAGTCATGATCAAAAGGGGAAAATATGAAAACTATAAGAAAATCATAACAAAAAGCAACACTTACAGAGCCCTTCAAGGCAGAGTTAGTAGGTCATTAGGGGACCAGGAATTACTGGTATTAGGAGCTACTACCTGAGGAAGTGAACTCTTGAATTGGGCATGGAAATGTAAACTTTTGAATTGAGCCAAGTCTGCAAAAAACACTAACATCTTTTAATGCATGCTGTAGCTGCAACTGTCACAAATAACAAATGAATTTTTCACTAAAGATAGTTGTGGAGATCAATCATGTATAGCTTAGTGATATGTATCCTAGTGTTATGATAACTTTTCTGTACCATTCATCTTCCTTTTCATGTAACTTGTAAGATTTCTCTCTCCTTATCTTCTACTTCCCTTTATTTTATTTTTCTTCATTCATTCATTCATACTGGAGATGGAACCCAGAGGTGCTTTACCACTGAAAATGTCCCCAGCCCTTTTATTATTTGTTTTGAGACAGGGACTTGCTAAGTTGCTTAGGGTCTCATTAAGTTGCTGAGGCTGCCCTTAACTTATGATCCTCTTGTCTCAGTCTCCTATGTCACTGGGATTACATGCATGTGCCACCACACTCGGCTCTCCTTCCTTTTAAAATTCCTGTACAACATGAACTTCTTTGGAGCACTCATTCAGAACTGTTTGAATCTTTATTTTCCCAAATTGCAATTCCCAAGATATATAAATAAAATGAAATAAGGATCTTTTGCTTTTATAAATTCTGAATTTAAATTGACCAAACATGCCTATGCACCTCATCATCTGAGTATTCATCTGTGTCTTTTACAATATGCTCCATAATAAGCCAGTAAATGTAAGTAAAATATTTCCATTAGTCCTATTAGCTGTCCTATCAAACTACTAAACCTGAGGAAGGGATTTGTAAATATTTTTATTTATAGCCAATTGGTCAAAAGTACAGGTCCATATTAGGATTTAAAATTGGTTTCTGAAGTAGGGGAAGTCTTGTGGGACTAAGCCCTTAACCTGTAGGAACTGGCACTATCTTCAGGTAGATAATGTCAGAACTGAACTGCATTATAGGATACCCAGTTGGTGTCCTCTAGAGAACTGTGTGGTATATGTAGGAAAAATCCTAAATATCTGGTTATAGAAGTACTCTTCGTAAGAGTGTAGTAGGAGAATTGTTTCTTGTCTTTACCTGAAACCAGAAGTAACAGGTTTCCCTGGACAAAGTATTTTGAAGGCTATCTGGTATACCCTTCAACTCTGAAATTCTAACTGTGGCTCTGTTCTAATGATACTGGTTCTACTCCTTTATCATTAGGATTTTTCTTTTCTGCATGGAATATCACCCAAACTGTGTACCATGTAATGTTTTTATGTATTACTTTAAAAAATGTTTCTGCTGACTAATACATTTGAAAAACACTAGGATTCTATATTATAGGAATCTTTAGCACAGTGTTGTCAAAAATAATTTTTGTGATAATGAAAATGTTCTATGTAGTACTGAGCACTTGACTAGTACAACTGAAGAGTGGAATTTAAAATTTTATTCATTTTAATTAATTTAAATAGCCACATGAATTTAGCTGCTAACCATATAGGTTAACCATAGCCTTAATACCTTTAATATTCAAAAGTATATTGTGGGGCCTAGTACATGCCTGTAATTCTAGCTACTCAGAAGGCTGAAGTAGGAAGATTGCAAGTTTGAGGCTAGCCTCAGTAACTTAGTGAGAACCTGTCTCAAAATAAAAATAAAAAGAGAAGGAATGGGAATATAGTTCAAGAGCTAGAGTACCCTGGATTTCATCCCCAATACTGAAAGAAAAGTATACTGTAACTCTTGAAGAGCAAAAGAAACTTTCAGTGGTCACCATTGGCCTTAGAACATTTAAAAAATAATTATCTCACAACTAGTATTTTGAAGAATGCACTTCAAATACTAGGGTGGAAGACAAATTTCATTACTTCCTTTGTCTCTACCTCATTCTAGGCATGATTAATAGTGCCACGGTTCTAGATCTTGGTATGATATTGTAGCTGGTGCAGTACAAGAGAGTGATTCTAGTACAAAGTGACAATTGTGTAGGTTGCAACTGAAAATTTTAGTCTTTTTGTGTGTGTCTGCCTTAGACACAAATCCTTATAGTATGAGGTTATTGTCCCAGGGATTTATTTATTTATTTATTTTTCTGTGGTTATTATTGTTTTGTTTGTTTTACAGTTCTGGGGATTGAATCCAGGGCCTTGTACATGCTAGCAAGTACTCTACCACTGAGTGACAATTCCACCCGCCCCACCTCCTTCCTGTTTGTTTGTTTATAATTAAGGTACTATGCTTTCTTGATATCATATTTCCAATTTTAAACAATCACACAATTACATGTAAATTTGGGGAACTTAGACACTAGCCAGAATTTGGTAGTATGATATCTAGCTACTGGTTATCACAAGAACTGAAAACATGGGCCACAGCCCAGGTGATAAAATGTGGCCCACACTAGTGAGTTTCAATATTCAAATCAACTCTGAAATTAAACAAATTGAACTCAACACCTTCCTTTCACACAGTTTTTATTCCTCTCTTGACTTTAATCATTGAAATCACAAGTTGAATGCATAGGAAATGGTTCTTTCACTGAATAATGGAGATGTTTGGATGCAGAATACCCCAAGGAAATGAATAAATGCTTCTCTCACCAGGCCTCAGGTCTGCAGCATCAGGACTTGGCATTCCCTCCTCAAAGGGGATGTCCATTCCTACATCCTCTGACAGTAGCCTGGAGAAAACAAAGCAGAGTGTAAAACACTGGGTGGGATTTTATTTTCTTTGAAAAGGAAACCCAGAGATTACTGGATACGATTTTCAACTCAAATGAAATAAGCCAAATATGTGCACTGAATCCATTGTTAAGTGACCCCAAATTAGAATAGAGTTTCTGCAGTTAACTGTGAAGGAGAACCATGAACACCAATTTCATGGGCAACTCAAACTCCAAGTTAACCTGCGTACAGAAATGCCTTCCCCTACCAGCTCACCCAAGTACAGTACAGGACCAAACTCAGAAACTGGAAATACAAACACCTAAGAAAATATATTTTGGGGAATATTTAATATGTATTTTTTCAACAAGAGAAGCAATATATATATTTTAGAGGAAAGAAGACCCAAGTTTGTATGTATTTCTCCCCTGTGTTGATTTGAGTATACGACTTCAATTGCCTTGGGCAGAGGACAGCATACTCTGCTATGTTCCTTCACTTTTTGAATATTTAAAGGTTCATCATGAATATATGTTGGGTGGGGAGGATGGCTCTGGTCACAACTTACCGTCTCTTGTGTCTATTTGGTGCTGAGCCCAGGCCATTTATATTCACCTACTTGGTAAGAGGATTGCAGGGAAATAGGAAAATACTGCTCCCCTGGAGAGAAGTGAGTGAAATTAAACAAATTGAACTTAACACCTTCTTTTCACACAGTTTTTTTTTCCTCTCTTCACTTTAATCATTGAAATCACAAGTTGAATGCATAGGAAATGGTTCTCTCACTGAATAATGGAGATGTTTGGATGCAGAATACCACAAGAAAATGAATAAATGCTTCTCTCACCAGGCCTTGGCCCGCCAACCCCACAAACCCTCTGAAAACACAGCATCATGGAGTATTATGGTTTGGACCTTAAATGCCCCCCAAAGGCCCATGTGCTAAAAGCTTGATTGATAGCCTGTGGTACTCTCAGGATGTGGTGGGAACATGTCCAATAGTATATAAGAGGTGCGGCCTAGGGTTGCAGATGTAGCTCAGTGACATAGTGTTTGCCTAGCATGCACAAGGCTCTGGGTTCAATCCCCAGCACTGGGAAAAAAAAAAAAAAAGAGCTGGGGCCTAGTGAAAGAAAGTCAGGTCACTGAGGCATAACCTTGAAGAGGGTGTTGGACCCCCACCCCCTTCCTCTCTTTCTTTGCTTCCCAGCAGCCATGAGGTGCGTAGCTTCATGGCCATGCTTGGTTGCCAGCCATCATTCCCTCCATGATGTTCTGCCTTACCACAGGCTCAGAGCAATAGCGCCAAGTGACCATGGTCTGAAACTTCTAAAACCATGAGCCCAAATAACCCTTTCTTCCTTTTAAAGTGATTGTCTCATTTTTTTTTCTTTTTACCACAACAGAAAGCTAACACAGAGAATTTCTCTCTCTACATAATTTCTGTGACTCTGACCTTGAATGTTCTTTAAAGCTAAAGCTGCCCCCTAACATCAAGACGGCGGGCAAGGCTGGGGTGCAGTTCAGTGAGACCATGCTTGCCTAACACATCAAGGCTATCGGTCTGATCCTAGCAGAAGAGAAATACAGACAGTGGGCAAGAGGCTGGCATGTGAGTAAAGCAATGATGCAGCAACAAGAAAACCTGTGCCACAGTGTAGCTCCCCACACGAGGTGAAGTGAACCCCATTGTTCAGCAGTAGGGTGGGGGAGGGGACTACTGAGAAGTCTTATGTCAGGCCCAGGTTTGAAAGTCCTGGGACCCATAGGGATGGATGTCTGGCTTCCCATGCTGCTGCAGTTTGATTTTCTTACACTCACCCTTTTGTCTTCTGAAGCGATCTGTGTATATTCTCCTATATCAACCTCCTTCTAGTACCATTAATGACAAAAATGCTATTTAAAGCAGCTGGATTCAAAACTTCAGTTTCATCACTGACTGTGTGTCAGACCACTTTATCTTTTTGTGCCTCAGTTTCCTTACCAATAAAAGGAGAATGTGCAATGCCTGAAAATAAGCACTGACAGAAAAGCAATGCTTTGCATTGTAGCTCTTTTTTGCCTTCCATGACAATTGCTTTCTCCATTGAATTTGAAGCTTCATGAGAATAAGAATCATACCTGTCTTATTCATTATTATTGCAGCATCCAGTATAGACAAACATCAATAAATATGTGCCAGGCAGAATTTTTGAGCCTGAAATACCCTAACTGCACATATATATTATTTCTCTAGTTTTCTGCCCAAGAGTAAACCTTAAAATAAATAAATAAATAAATAAAGACCTCAGATTCCTACCAACCTGACAGAGCACATAAAAATGCAGGCCTGAACCTCAAAATAAATTTGAAGGGTTTTAAAATGGATAGAGAGTATTAGCTTCAATTCTGCAGGTTTTATAAATGCTTGTGAGTTAAGGACAGCATCATGGAATTACTAAAGGAGTCTCAGATGTGAGGTCACAGTTCTGAGTTATGGATCACTGTTAGTACTGAAAAGCTGATTGACTCTAAGAAGATTAGCTGACCATTTTGGATTTTAAATGAATAGAACAAATACCCAACATCACAGCGTCTATGGTAAATAAATATAATACATATGAAAGCACTCTGTAAATTTTAGAACATTGAGTTTAAACCCCCCCCCCACTTCCCATTTAAAAAATATCACCTGTATCATGGTTGGATAAAGCATAATCAAGGCTACTACAATTTGGGTATTAGCCCAGGCAAGGGATAATTTTACAACATCACAAATCTCTAGAGTATATAAATGCCCTCAGACTCATTGACATTAGAGAACAGACCCTTTGCCTCTCAGCACAGAGCAGGAGACCCTGTGAAGAAGGTGCTGGAAAGCCAGTGGTGGCATGCACCCAGGGAAGGGAAAACCTGAAGGTTGTGATGGGGACGGGGTGATTGGAGGGAAGGGCTCTCACAAACCCATGGATACTAAAGAGGGCTATGGGAACCTTTAAGAAAACCTTAGGGATGGGGAGAAATCTGAGCCAGAATAGTCTACAAGTAAGTTAGGGAGAAACCTAAGTCATACTCTATAAATACTTCAATCACATTCATACATTGGGTTCATAAACATTTGTAGAAATGAAATGGCCAAACCAAACATAGTACTTGAAGTGAAGCAGGCTGCTAATTTTATTTTTTCTTGCAATGCTGGGGATTGAACCTGGGGATCCACGAATGCTAGGCAAGCACTTTACCCATGAGCTACACTCTCAGCCTCTGGAATAGTAGTTTTCTGATAAGCTATGGAAGCCTCTCAGAATCTGTTAGGTAGTGAATCTGTCCAACCAAAAGATAGGTAGTTATATCCTATCTACCTATATCAAATGCTTAATTTTGGATCTTGTGAACACAAAATGGAGCTAACAAAGAGGGTTACAAACACAAGTCTGACTCTACTGTGGCTAAACTAGCCATATGTCTCCACCTAGAGGATGAGACAGAAATATTTTATGGTTTCTTTGCTGACTGATGCTGTATGTAGCTATATTGTTCTTCACCCATATTTCTGGCTCTTGGTCTTTGGTGTACATGTTAATATTTCACTTTCCTGCCCCTTGGGAGTTATAGTGGCTATGTAACATGGTTTGGCTGATAAAAAGGAACCGAAATACAGGTGTCTCTTCTGGGCAGAAGACTTATGAGCAAGTGTAGGTGCCACCTCCTTCCCACCTTTGCAGGGTTCTAAGTGCCTGTGGTAAGCAGAATCCCCTATGAAAGCTTGTGGGATATGTGAACAAGAAATGAATTTTCCTTCTGTTTGGCTATGAGACATTGGAGTCATTTGTTACCGTATCATCATCTAGTACTTTTTTTTTTTATTTTTTAGTTTTAGGTGAACACAATATCTTTATTTTGTTTCTATGTGGTGCTGAGAATTGAACCCAGTGCCTCACACATGCTAGGCAAGCATACTACCACTTGAGCTACATCCCCAGCCCCCATCTAGTAGCTTTTGCCTATACAGCTTTTATTGTTTTGAAGGGAATAGCTAACTCACAATATGGGGAAAATTTTCTTTCCTAATTTGAGTAACCCATTTCCCCATTCCCCAGTCTCACATTGACAATACATAACTTCTTGTCAGGGTTGCTAAAGCATAAAAGAACATTTTAATAAATGAGAAACAGCTTCAGATGGACATCAAATGCTTTTGAGTATTCTATAAACTTTGGTATTAATGTGCCATCTTTATGGGTTGTTTTTTTTTGTCAGAGTCATCTGTTACTTGTCAATTTATATAATATTTTTCTTTCAAAGTGACATTTATTTATGTAAAGTTACTTTGATAGGAAGGTTTGTGTCACCAGTGTATACAGAAACTTAAACCACTCACCTAAAATACATGGTCACATAAATTAAATATAATAAAAATAATGCTGTTACTTTTGAATTGGACACCCCTGGATCTCACTCCACAGCTTCTCTCTTTACTAAAAAAGAGAGATTAGGAATTGTTAGCTATGTCTGGCAAGGTGTAATGTCATGTACAGTGGTTCCCCACCTACATTATTTCATTTCCTGGGATTTCAGTTACTCATGGCAAACTGAGCTCTGAAAATATTAAATGGAAAATTCTAGAAGTAAGCAACTCATATGTTTTAAATAATTTACTATGATATATTGTTACAATTGCTATAACTATTTTATTATTGGTTACTGTTGTTAATGTGTTACTATGCCTAATTTATAAATTAAACCTTATTAAACATAGTATACATATATAGGGTTCAGTACTATGTGGTTTTAGACATTTGCAGAACATCTTGGAATGTATCCCCTGCAGATAAGGTGGGACTACCATATCCCTATAAATATAAGAAATGTGCCAGTTGGAATACAATATCCAAAAGGTAATTAATACATTTCCAAGTTTCAAAGAAACCAGGGGAAATCCTTGGGTGCCAAATTGAAAAGTTATTGGAAATATGCTGAAAATGGTAGTTTGTAGGATTTCTAGACTGGATATAGGCCCTAGGGTCCCATAGCAGAAGACACCTCTGGGTGCTTTAAGAAAGGCACAGATCTTAACTTCTAAATGAGGCTGTGGAGCTTAAAGAAATATTCCACTAGTATAAAGGGGATGAGAAAAAACTCTTTTCTTTGACCTTGGAAAGCACAGTCTACCAGGGATATTGGGTAGAAAATAAAAAGCAACATATAAGAATTGTAGACACTTGTCATGTGATAAGCATGTCTCAATTTATATTACCTGAGTGATGTAGAAAACCCAAATAAAGAAGTTAAAATTGAAATTCATCTATCATCATTGAATATCTACAACCCAGAAGAATTAATTGTAAAAAAAAAAAAACACTTGGTAATACTTATTTTTACACCCTAGGGACTTAATGGAAACCTACTTGGGAGCAAGATAAAAATAAACTTTTTTGAAAGAAGAGCGCACACCAAAATACAAAAACAAAGCCTTCCTAGCATAAAAAAACACCATGGTTGCTATAAAATGCAGTCACAGCAATGAAAGAAAACAAAACCAAAACCAAAAAAGAACAATATAAAAAACACAGTAAGGATTAAGGTAAATGACTGTGCTAAAGCAGTGAGACTTAGGTTTGCCATAACAGGTAATGCCACTTGAGCCCTGAGTAGCCATGCTGCTTATAAAAGAAATAAGTAACATAATAATGATGCAGAAGACACATTTACAATACAGTGGTATAAAATGATATATCAGAAAAAGATTGCACACAAGAAAGCATAATATTAATGTCAAACAAAACAGACTTTAAGCAGAAAAGGCAATATTAAGGCTAAAAACATTATTTAGTGTTAAAAAGAATAATTCTTCAGAAAATGTTATAATTCAGAGCCAACAAGTTTTCAGCAACTGTCTCAAAATATATAAAGCAAATATTGAATGTAAATTATAAGACACAATGAATTTCATGGGGGAACTTGAATATACCTTTTAAGAATTAATGAATTTGAAATGTGTACGAATATGGAAGTTCTAGGCTTGCCTGTGGGTGTAGCTCAGAGGTAGAGCATTTTCAGTACACAGGAGGTACTGGGTTTGATCACCAGCACTACCAAAACAAATTAAAAAAAAAAGAATGTGGGAGATCTGAACAATGCAATAATGTAGCTTGATCTAATGGACAGATCTGCATGCAGTAAAAATATTGAATTTTTTTCGAACCATACAGGATGTCCCATAAAACACCAAAGTCGATTCACATGCACCATATTCTCTGACTTCAAGACTTTAATTTAGAAATCAGTTACAAAAAGAAAGTTTGAAGACAAAATCACACTTGTATGTGACCCAACAATAACAACGCCTTACCTAGCAAATGAAAGCAGCTAAAGAAGTTCCTAGAGGAAAATAAATGGCCTTAAATTCAGATATTAGAAAATAATGAGGAATCTAGAGAGAAATAAGGAATTTTAAAAGGGAGGGGGCCTCATCAAAATAGAAGGGATAACAGAGAAGTAGAGTAAGGGGATTGAGGGGCGGAGGAGGGATGGGAAATGGGAGAAACGAACAATTGACCACACTATGTTATGTGCATGTACGAATATATCACAATGAATCCATATAATTCCATATGTGTAACTATAATGTACCATTTAAAAACAAATCACAAAAAAAGAAAATAAGATGGGGGCTGGGGATATAGCTAATTTGGTAAGAGTACTTGCCTCTCATGGACAGGCCCTTAGTTCAATCCCCAGCACCACAAAACAATAACAACAACAACAACCCAAAACAAATAAACAAAAAATACTAGGAAAAAAAATAAGAAAACAAGATGGCCTGAATTAGCCAAGAGGCAGTTATAAAAATAATCCTGCCCTTATGTGATTTATGCTATCTTTGCTAAATCTGTGTACCCCCTCCCCCAAATGAATGCCACCAAGTAGAGGACAGTAATGTAAATAGAATTTTCCAATTTGAGAATGGATCCCATATAGATTGGCAGGTCATTATGTTTCTGGCATTTATTCTTCTTAATAAAGAAGGCTCATTGTTGTAGCATGACAATCTTGACACCACAGATAGTAAAGGTCAATAGATGCAAAACTTTGGGACACAGAGGCACCCTCTTGCTTTTAGAATGGGTCTAAAATTAAGCCCTTTCTACATTTTTAATTTTTTTCCAGTATATCTGGATCTGGAGGGATTTGATTATTGTAGGACTAGCTTTGCTTGAAACCAGGTTCTTTTTGAAAGGTAATGACTAGTGCACCAAGACTTGGCGCACACACACACCCATACACACACACAGATAACATTTCTAGATGGTAATGTTTCCTGACAGGCACATACACTCAGCAGCAGGCAGCACCCCTTTGTGGGAGCAAACCTTCTTATAAGCTTGGCTACTAAAATATACAGCGTCATAAGAAGTACAGTAGCAGGTCAAGACCTGGGGCCGATTGTTCTTTAGAAAAACACTGATGATTGTGCTGTTGTATTTTGGGGAAATGATTATATAAATGGAAAGTTCCCTTATGTCAGAGTTACTCAAATTCTTCTGACTTCCTTCTAGTCAAATGTGATACACATGTCAGATAAAGTCACTTTCTCTAGAAATGATGCCAAAACGTAGGGAAAAAACCAAACAATACTTTCATGAGATGCTTGTCATCCTTTGTTAAGTACATAAATAGCTGAGTGGCTGGAGGATTGTCATTTCAGGATTCCTGTCTGATAAAATAGCTGCAAAATTTAAAACAACAATACACGCCACTCTGTGAACCCCAGATAACTTTTCAAATTGCTCAGAGTAGGAGGTAAGATTGACTTGCACCAGGTTTCATGCTCAGCTTGATCAAGCTGAGACCAAGGATGAGAGGTTCCACAACAGGAAGCTGTGATCAAGCCCATGAAATCAGGCTCTTGGCAATGATTCGGATTCACTACCCAGCTGAGCCTCACTCCCCCTGGAACAGATAAGCTCTGTAGCCAAGCAGGAAGAAGAGACCTAGGAGCCAGCTGGCAGAGGGAGGTGAAGGAAGGAGGAGAGAACAGGGAAAGAAGCAAACAACAGAGAGCTGAGCCTGCACATTCACCCAAATATCACCTTCTTTAGGGAATCTGCAAAACCTCACAAGCCACATCTGTGGGTTCCCAAAGGACAATGACAATGCAGTCTCCTTACTCAGGTTCAGATTCCAAAACTCTAAAGGTAGCAAAAACATCACTCAGTACCCCAAATGATCCCCACCCACACACAATCTCTTGAATTGTCCCCTGAATACAGCAAAAGTGGTCTTGTTGACAAACTTCTTCACAGCATTTGAATCTTAGAAACACTAGCATTTGAGACACACTGAAACAAGAATAATAAAAAAAGCCTAAGTTCATTTTGCTTTTCAGATGATAATTATATCTTTGATAGTGAATGGAGGTGCATGCAGAATTGTATCTCTTACTGCCAGCTGTATGCCACTCATCCTCTTTTAATATTTTTCTATAACTTTAATAGATATCAATACATTTGGGTTTTTTGTTTTGTTTTGTTTTGTTTTTGTTTGATTGCTTTGTTTTGTTTTGGTACTGGGGATTAAACCCAGGGGCACTCAACCACTGAGCCACATCCCCAGCCCTATTTTGTATTTTATTTAGAAACAGGGTCTCACTGAGTTGCTTAGGACCTCACTAAGTTGCTGAGGCTGGCTTTGAGCTCATGATCCTTCTTCCTCTGCCTTCTGAGTCACTGGGATTATAGGCATGTGCCACTGCACCTGGCCATTTGTTTGTTATTGATAAAATTAAATTAGATGCACAATCTCATGTTGGGAAAGGGCATATACTTGTGTCTAATGTCAACTTACACTCAAAACTAGGATTCCTCATAGCCATGCAGAACTCAACAAGTACAAAACTGAATCTAACATCTTCTACACAAATCAGGTGCATCCTACATTTTCTGTGATGGTTTTTAAAAAATATCCAAAAGTTCTATACCTTCAAAAGGTGGAGCCTAATTTTCCTTCCTTTAAGCATGGACTAAACAGTGATTTGCTTTCAAAGAACAAAATAAGGAAGAAGTGACCATGTGTGGCTACTAAGACAAGGTCCTTAAAGGCCTTCCTCTCCTTTTGATCACTTAGTCTGGAAGAAGCCAGCTGCCGTGTTGTCAGAATACTCAAGGAGTCCTGTGGAGAGGTCTATGTGTCAAGGAGCTGAGATTTCTATAAAAATCCAGGTAAGAGGAACTGAGAGTATAGCCCTTAACATATGCAAGGTCTTCGGTTCAACCCCAGCACCAAAAAATACAAATTCGGGACAGAAAAACTTCTGCCAGAAGCTAAGGGGGCAAGCCGTTCTAGAAGCAGATCCTCAGCCTGATGCAAGCCTTCAGATGAGCATGGCCCTGGCTGATGTCTCAATAAGAAACCCTTAGACCCTTAATAAGAGACCCTGAGCCAGAACCACCCAACTACTCCACACTTGAATTTCTGACACAAAACCTGGGAGATAATAAATGGCTGTAGTTTTAAGCTGCTAAATTTCAGGGTAATTTACTACATGGCACTAGCTAGTAATCTATTCCCCATCCTAGTGAATATCTACAAATCACCTAAACTGGTACCCAGTCTTACTTTCTTTTCTTCTTAATCCAGTTTCCCATGCAGTCCTTCATTCTCTCCTCTCCATTCTTAATGATAATGCCTTATCAAGTTTATTCTTGCAGAAACCTCTTGGCCTTTCTTTCTGTTTCTGAACTTCCTGCCTCTCTCCTCTAAATCTCTAACTGAAAATGCCTGTCCATATTCACCTTAATGTCCCTGTTTAAAAAAAAAAATGCTTTCAACATTCCAGCTGCCTCAGGGAATATATTCTGGCCCCAGAACAGAACTGGTGAGCAATTCTAGATTTGCGCCTCCTCCCATTCCCCTCTCCAGGTAGCCCTGTGAATCTTGTTTGTCCTGTAAAACTCGGTTCAGCCAGCTCAGTCCCTGGATCTTATCCCCAACCCACAGAGTTGGGTCAGATCTAACAGCACCCTGTCCTCACCTACATAGATGCTTTGCATGTTCCTACAATTTCAGATATAAAACCTGTCTGTCTCCCTCCTCCTCCTCTCTCATCCCCCTTCGCACATACCCGAAGCTTCTGGAGGACCTGAAGTTCCAGTGGGTGGGAAAGGACCTAGCGGGTTATGAAGATGAAAAATAGCTATTGAACAAAGACACATTATTTAGAAGTGTGAAAATACCCTGCCTTTTTGGAAAGTGCTCCTCAGAATGTCTCACTACATATTTGCCCTTGACCATCAAAATTCTCTTTCAACAAGGGGTGGAGGTGCAGCTCAGTGGTAAAGTGCCTAGTTAGCATGTGTGAAGCCCTGGGTTCAATTCCCAGCATCCAAACCAAAAAAAAAAAAAAAAAAAATTTTTTTTCTTTCAACAAATTACTTTCCAAGTTAGCCTTTCTTCAAAATATAATTTGGGAATATTAGGTGCTCTACAAAGAAGTAATGACTTTGAGCATAATTAGGCAAAGTTCACTCAGCCAGACATTTATTAAGCCCTTTCACCTAGCAATAACACTCCTCTTTGATGATATTTGGAGCAACTGGGAGTGGGTTTGGCTAAGAAAGAATGAAGTTCTTATGAAGGGAAGGAGAAAAGAAGTGGACTCTTGTTTGTCTTTTTTTTCCTCCAAAATTGAAGACAAGCTTCAGTGCCAAGGACAACAGCTTCTGCAGGAGGTCCAAGTGAACAGAACTGACCAAGATCTCAGCACAGGCTCCTCTGTTCATGACTGAATTCACCAGCTTAGCCTCACTTTGCACTTATCCTTTGGGAAGACCAGTCCACAGATGCCTCCCAGCTCTAGCCTCTTGAAAGAAGCTCACTAGGGTTCCCCTTCCCCAGAGCTCATTGCAATGGGTGCACCTCCTTAGTTTAACTTCCTTTTCCTAAGTAGTATAAGAATGTGGAGTCACCAAAAAGTCCTGGACAATCTGGCACCAGAAATAATTATGGGAACATATATAGATTACTTTCAACTGCTGCTCAAGCAGTTATATGTGCTGACCCACAGGGCGTGGTAGAAGACTTAAGTCTTTGACTGCTCTAGAGCTGGGGTCAGCAGAGTTTCTTTGCAAAGAGCTGGATATTAAATATGTTATGCTTTGCCTGCCATACAGCCTGCCACTACTCAACTGTGCCACAGTAGCACAAAAGCAGCTACAGACAAAATGTAAATTAACGGGTATGGATGTGTGCCAACTAGACTTTTGCGCAGAGGCTGGGGATGTAGCTCAGTGCTAGAGCGCATCCTTACCAAGCACAAGGCCCTGGGCTCAATCCCCAGCAACTCCCTTCCCACAAAAACTACCATGTACAAAAATAGGTGGTAGACTGGACTTCACATAGGAATGGCCATAGTTTGCCAAATGCTACTCTTGAGTACCACCTGAGTAACATTTCATTTTCTCAAAGTTGGACATATTTGTCAAATTGTGAAGCTTTAATGCTGGTGCAAGTGGCACCCTCAAACATGTTTGTGTGCATATAAAAAAGTATAAATTCAGGTGTAGTTTTAGTTGTTATTTAACAGGAGTTTAAATGTGATAGCTTTTAGCCAGCTGTTCTAAGAATACATGGAGTAAAATACTCAGATATACATGAGGATATATGTAAAAAGACAGTTACTATAGAAAACCCTGCAAAACTGTGGGGTTTTTGAGCAGACTGAATTTGACTGTGATACAACCATGAAATATTAAATTTTTTTGTAACTACTTCCAACAGTTCTATGTTGAATCTCCCTTCCCTGTGTTAAGTTTTCTTGTAATTTTCAGTTATTAAAATCCAATCCAGTTTAAACTGTAAATTTCTCATCTTAAAACATTATCTCCTTTGCTCTCTCTCCTCTTAGCTGTGCTGGCCCATGATGCTTCAGAGAACTGGAACGGGGAAGGCTCTTCCACTCCCCATTCTTACTCCAGCATCTTAGATTCCAGAGAAGGGCATGCTGGGAAGATGGAGAGGATGCGGAGAGCCTGGGCTGTCCTTTCACTCCTCTCTCAGGCCCAGTCCTGAGAGCCTCCGTCCTCTGTGCTACTCCTCAAGTGCATGGGGCCTCCGTACTGTCCACCTGACTGAGAGAGAAGATCTGCCCTGACTCCACATCCTTTCCTTGTTCCCAGTTCCTGGCCCTGCCTCTGACTGGAGGCTTTGCAAACTCTGGCCGTCAGAGCAAAATATGACTACAGACTTGGTGGTTTCATCAAGAGAAACTTATTTTCTCACAATTCTGGAGGCAATAAGTTAAAAATCAGGGTTTCAGCAGGATTCTTCTGTCCTCTGTGGCTTATCGATAGCTGCCTTCCCCTTCTATCTTCACATAGTCTGGGCTTGTGTCCTCGTGGCTTCTTATAAGAGCAGCAGTATTATGGATTTAGGGCCCACCTTAATGACCTTGTTTTAAATTAATTGCCACTTTATAAAGATCTTATCTTCAAAACTGACATCCCCAGTTAATGATGGTTCAATTTAGCAATTATTTTTTACTTTATAATAATACAAAAGCAATACACATTCAGAAGAAACCATATTTCAAATTTTGAGTTTTGATCTCTTCTTGGGTTGGCAATATAATACTGTTGATGCTGAGCGGCAGCATTGGGAATCGGCTCCCAGTCCGATGGGAAACCACCAAGACTCTACAGTGTGATATTCTGCTACCAAATGGTGTTTGGTAGGTTAGGTATATTAAATATATTTTCCATTTATGATATTTTCAAATTACAATGGGTCCATCTGGACATAACCCCATTACAAGTGGAAGAGCAATCTCTACCCCTCTGCTGGATTGGACTTCAACAAATGAGTCTGGGGACATACAATCCTACCCGACTTCAATATGGCCCAAATCTATTACTGTCTCTGGCATTTTGGAACCCACAGTACACCCATAATACTACCCTGTCTTTCTAAAGAGTGATAGTGCAAGGCCACCCATGGCCACCCTCTCTCTGATGTTCATTTGCTCAGACAGGAAGAAGGCAGACTCACAAATCTGCTGCCTAAGTGCCTCCAGGCAGAGAATGAGATGCCAGCTTCCCTTGTGGAAGTATTACAAGTCTTTACCCACAACTATTTTGAGCAACCCTCACTTGGGTTTGGAGGGGCAAAAAGGGATGCACCCCAGTACTCTTAGCCAGGAAATGCTTCCTGATAACCCCTCCCTCTCCTCCTTCCTAGTCTTCTGCTCATACAGACTGGGTTAATGGTTGAGTCACCTTTTAAGAAGTCTTGAGGGGAGCATCTAGTCCAATGGTCAAGAACTTCTTACCATCTTTCTCTTTGGGAAAAAATACTTCAGGCCTTTTTGTCCTGGACCTTTGTAGGTTATTTTGAATAGTCAACTTGATTGGATTAAGAGGGTGTGTCTAGGAATGATTGGCATGTGAGATAGCCAACTGAAATGGAGACCCTCCTCAAGCGTGATAGCACCATCCAATAGGATGATGGCTTGGATGGAATAAAAGTTGGAAGAACAAAGAAGTAGCAGCAGATGCAAGTTTGATTTTTCTTGAACAGGAGTCTTGATCTATGGTGTGAGGATATTGGACTCTCACTTCTTCACTCTTTTAAAGCCAACCCGGCCAATGATTCTCCAGATGCCTAGGATACCCCTGTTGATCCCTCTTTTTCTGGGACTTCAGCCTCTTGGGCTAGGCAGCTACTGGTTCCTCCAGCTCTCCAGCCTGCAGATGGCCATTGTGGACTATCCAGCTTCTAGTTGTGTAAGCCAACCTACTAAATCCCCTTTTTATGATTATACTTCCTATTGATTCTGTTCCTCTAACTAACCCTGACTAGTGCAACCTTGGAACCTAGTTGTTCATTCAGTAACTAAAGAAAATTTTCCACTCAAAATACAGATATCGATGTAAAAATGTAGAGAGTACAGAATAAATGGTAATCACTAAAGTATGCTATTAATTTTCACATATATTTACTGTATTGTATTTCTAATCAGATATACTACTCAACATTATATTGCTCTATGTCAACAATTTTATGTAAAAATGTAAATTGCCTTTTATGGGTAGTGTGAATAAAATTGATTAGTTTTTTAACAAAAAATGAATTTTGTTTTTTTCTGTGCTGGGATTGAAAGAATTGTGACTTTTTTGTTTGTTCATTTGTTTTTGTGTATAAAAGGAAAAGAGACTCTCAATGCACATCAGTAGGAGAGTGACTAAATATAGCATGATATCCACTAGTATTTAAATGCAAAATAATTTCTAAATGTATTGACATGTAATATTTAACATATGTTTAATAAAAAAATCAAGTAACAAGGTGCTGTGTTTCAAATGATACTATTTTCATAAAATAATATACACATATATATATTTAAATATAGACAATATCTAAAAAGAACAGAATATACTGTCATATGTGATTATGTAATAGAATAAGTATAGAGGAGGAGGGATTTTTAGTTTCATTTATTTCCTCTTCTGTGTTGTTTCAATTTATAAAACATAAGCATGTGGCAACATTTGAAAATTAAAAAAAATTTTAAAAATAATAAGATTCTATAAGAGTTTCCAGAAATCTCCACTTGAGCAAATTTGAATTAATTTTAGAATAAAAGGAATGCTTAGGAAGTTGTCATTTCAGTTGTTCATCAGTAGCAATATCAGGCTGTCACATCCCCTGACATATTCTCAGGGCCCTGGATGCTTTTCAAAATGAATGAAGTATCAGAAACAGGAGGATGAGCAAAGCCCAGGGACTGAAACGTCGTCAGCATCATGGAGGAAAGCCAGGCAAGCCCAGGCTCAGAGTATCCTGTCATGATGCAGGTGCTGCTGCCCGCTCTGGCCATGTCTATCATATTTTTTCATCTTCACAAGTATTTTCTAATGTCTACTCTGAGCGAGCAGTGGGGCTTTTAAAACAAATAAGACACAGGCATTGCCTGCCTCTCACAGCAGTTGCTGCATATAACCTTGAGGATTCATCTTTTACAGTAGTTTTAAATGGATCTAATTTGATCCCTGTTCTGCAGTCTGTGTTTCAACACTTGCTTTCTATCTTTCAAGAGTTTCTCTTCTACATTCGCCTATTCTTTTCCCTCTGGATTCTTGTACTGTTGCTTTGCCTATTTTGTTAGACTTGCTGCATTTATTTCAGTTTTACAATTTTTCTTCTTTTTTATGAAAATTTCATTACTTTATGTTCTTATCTTTATAGTGTGTGTGTAGGGGGAGGGGATCTTTGATTCCACATAGTATCTTTCTAACTCCATATCTCTTTAAGCTTTTAAAATTACCTTTTGTTCCTCCAGTACTAGGACTTGAACCCTAGGCCTTGGACATGCTTAAGCATGATCTACCACTGAGCTGAACCCCAGCCCAACATGGTTTTTTGATGGGATCCCTTTGAGGCATTCCCCTCTCTCCCTGTTTCACAGGTGAGGAAGGCAGATGAGCCAAGAACTGAACCCCTCCATCTGGATGAGCAGACTATCTGCTCCTGCAGGGTGATGGCACCATGGGATTCCCACAGTCCCTACAGGGTCTGAGAACACTGTCTTGCAACCTGCATTCAGGGAACATGTGCTAAATACACGGACCAGTGTGCTTCTTTATGGTAACAGCATCCCCTTGTTATTTTCTAGATTTCCTTCCTGATGGGTCATTTGTTTTTTGCTTTCTTCTGGCATTAACTTCCTTTATCTTTTCACTTCCACATAGTCACTGTCTTGTGGTTGAAAACTGAGTCACCTCTCAGATCCCAGTGACTTTCCTGGGGAAGGCCAGGATGCCAGCCTGGGCAAGATAGGAACATATCCCTGGAAGCCACCCTTGATCTCAGGTCTGAGACTGACAGGGGAATACCAAGGAACACACACATATATACAGGGGAAGGATTCGCACCTGAGTGTTCCCCAGTTTCCTGGGGTGAGACACAGAAGGAGAGTATGGTCATATATTTAAATCATTGCTTCCCAAAGTGTGTGCCCAGTTCCACGTGTCTATGCCAAAAGGGTTTGTGCCATATAAGTGTGGGGAATATCATACATAACATCCTCCTTTGGAATTTTCATAATGCACACAACTCTGTTAGGGACCCTGAGATGCCCTACAGAAAACAAATCTGTTTGATTTTGTTTGCTTCTTTTTGATCAAGAAATCTTTTTGTTTTGTTTTGTTTTGTTATTACTTTGTTCTTTTGAGTAATAATGTTATTGTAGAAAAAAAATTGGGAAGCATGTCTCTGAGATATTACCCACTGAGATGTGTGGCCCTTTCTGATATTTTGTACAGTGTCTAACTGGAACCTAGCATATGTAGCCTGATTACGTATGTAGTGTTTTATTTCTTTCAGAAAGTGTATAGGATAATAGTTAAATCCTCAAGGCACTTGAAACACAGACTGCAGAACAGGGATCAAGCCTGAACTTGTACCTTGGCTCTGATCTTTGTAAATATGTGACTTAAAGCAAGTTGCAGAATTTGTATGTACCTCAGTTTCCTCATCTGTAAATTGGGGAAAGAATCACTGTGTACTTTTAGAGTTGTTATAGGATTTCATGAGTTGATTTAGGTAAGCATAGAGAACATTGCGTGGCACATAATCACTGATGTACATAAGGATTAAATAGTGCTGCTGTCACTACAATAAGTTTGTTAAAAATTAAAATAGAAAACTAATTTTCAAAAGCAAGTACCCTGGATCCAAAAGACATTTTCTTGAAAAAAAAAAAAAAACAGAAAAATCCATTCTGAAATGCATATGGAATTTTAAGAGACCTCAAATAGCCAAAACAATCTTGAAAAGGAACAAAGTTGGAGGTCTCACACTTCCTGTTTTCAACAATGATGTCAAAGCAGCCATAAACAGAACAGTGTGACTCTGGCATAAAGAGAAGTAGTGCCCATTAGAATAAAACAGCAAGATCAGAAATAAATATATGCATAAATGATCTTCAGCAAGGGTGCCAAGCTTATTCAATGAGGAAACAGCAATCTTTTCAATAAATGGTTGAAAAACTGGATATTCACATACTAAAAGAATGAAGTTGAACCCTCACCTTAATGATAAAAAATTAGCTAAAAATGGATAAAGGACCAAAACATAAGATCTAAAACTATAAACTTCTAGAAGAATACACAGGAGAAAAGCTTTGGATTTACAATAATTTGACATTGGATTTAACAATAATTTCTTGGATATGATACCAAAAGCATAGCACAAAAGTAAAAATGGGTAATTGGTATCACTACATAAAATTTAAAAGCTTTTGTGTATCAAAGGATATAACCAAGAGTAAAGGACAACCTATTAGAGGGGGTAAAACATTGAGCAAGGATTTGAATAGATGTTTCTCTAAAGATGATATAAAACTCGTCAACAGACATATAAAAAGATGCCCAACATCAGTAATCATTAGGGAAATGCAAATCAAAACTACAATGAGATAGCACTTCACAGTCATTAAAAAGACTGATATCAAAAGAAAAGAAGGGCTGGGTTTGTGGCTCAGCGGTAGAGCGCTTGCCTAGCTAAGTGCGAGGTCCTGGGTTCGATCCTCAGCACCACATAAAAATAAATAAATAAAGGTATTGTGTCCAATTACAACTAAAAAATAATTTTTTTTTTTTTTTTTTGGTGCTGGGGTTTGAACCCAGGGCCTTGTGCATGCGAGGCAAGCTCTCTACCAACTGAGCTATCTCCCCAGCCCCAAAATAAGTATTTTTAAAAAAGAAAAGAACAAGTGTTGGTGAGAACGTGGAGAAATGGAACCTCTACACACTATTGGTGGTGATGCAAATTGATGGGCCATTATGAAAAACAGTGTAATAGTCCCTCAAAGAATTTAAAAATAGATTACCATATGATCTAGCAATCCCACTTGTGGTTACAGATCCAAAAAAAGACTTCATAGTAGGACATTGGAGAGATATTTTCACCCCTATATTCATAGCAGGTTCAGTTGTAATAGTCAATAGGTGGGAGGAACCCAAGTGTCTATGGATAAATGAATGGATAAAGAAAATGTGGCATATAAATTCAATAGAATATCATTTGGCCTTAAAAAGGAAGGAGAACAGACCACAACATGGAAGAACCTTGAAGACATTATGCTAAATGAAATAAACCAGTAACAGCCACATGCAGTGGTACACACCTGTAATCCCAGCAATTCAGCAGGTTGAAGAAGGACATCTCCCCATTCCCACATGAAGCCACAGACAGAATTAAACTATTCACTGTTTTTTCCTATACATGCATACTTATGATAAAATTTAATTTATAAACTAGGCACAGTAAAAGATTAACAACAATGAGTAGTAAAATAGAATAACGATAATAACATACTATAATAAAACTTATTTAAAACTCAAGAGTCATTTATTTCTAGAAGTTTCCAGTTAATATATTTGAACCATTTCTGACCACTGAAACTACAGAAAGCAAAACCATGGTTAATGACGGACTACTATATGTGATGTGAGAGTGTTTCCAGTGTCATCCTGCCCAGACTCTTTCCTGTTTTGATAATAGCACCTCTGTTTCCCTTTGGAGAATCATCTCTCCATCTCACTGGGGTACACAAAGGTTTGGGACTTGAGGCTATCTCCCTCTGGCTTCAGAGATGGCTAGGTGACCAGGCTTCACCAATCAGTATAGTCTCTGCCCCTGCCACAGTGATTGGTTCTAGGATAAGCATGTGATCTGAGTTGTTCCAATGAGACTGAACCCAGATTTTGTTGGAACCTCTGGGGAAAAGAATTCCTATCTGTGGAGATTGTCAGCTGAAGGGAATGTAAACTGAGGGCATTATGGATAAAAGAACCCAACATAGAAAAGAGACAGTAGGTAGAAGGAAAAAAAATGAATAATTTGAATTTCCTTATCTATCTCTACCTACAACCAGGTTATTTCCTGAATTTTTAATATGAGACGATTAATGTTTTTATTACCTTAAAAGAGGTAAGTTGGGTTTTTGTACCAGCCACTCATAGAGGCCGACTGACCCCCCCCCAAAAAAAAAAGACTGGGAAAAATATGTATGTCCACGGATTTTTTTTCTCTCTTTCTATTAATTCAACAAATATTTGTTGGTTGTCTACCATGGACTGGGAGCCTTAAGGGCTTTGTAAATGTAGAGATGATCAAACAAGGACATTGCTCTATGGAGCTTACATGTGGACTATTCTTATTTATAAATACAGAGTTAGCTCTCATATGAAGTACCAGGAGAATGATCCTTGAAGTTAGCTGGCCTTCATATGTTTATTGGATGAATTGATATCTCGAGATAAAATTACACTGTGGAATGATTAAATCAAACCTAATTAGTAAATTCATCATCTAATTATTTTTGTGGTAAAAACATTTAAAATCTACTTTTTTGGTATTTGGAATACATAGTGCATCATTATTGATTTTCAATAACATTCTGTGCAATGGATCACTGAAGCTTTTTCCTCTTGTCTAACTGAAACTTTGCACCTTTTGGCCAACAGATCTCCATTTCTTTCTTCCCCAGCTCCTCCAGTTTCTAGTATCCATCATTCTACCCTGTATTTCTGCCTCTGTTTGAAAAGCTACTTGGGTTTGTCTACCCTGATGATTTGCTTCCCAGTATGGTTTGCTCAGAACAGGTGAAAAGGAGGGGGTAAGAGGAGCAGGAATTGGCTGCACACATAACTCCAGGACCCCTAATCCTCCTTTCTGCCTCTGCTTCTCATTTCCTCCACCTTCCCAATAGCTGGGGTCTAACAGATATAAGTTAGCTACCAAGTGACAATGGGAAAATTCCAGATCACGCTTTGAAGACTGTGGACTCCCTTAGATCCCCAATGCAACTCTGAAAAGAAAAAGTTCCTTTGTACCTCCCTCCCAAACTCTTCCTTCTGCATGAATTCTCCTCTTAGCCTTTCAGACCAGTTGAAGAATAACAAGTCTGCCACCAATCACAGAACTGTGAGACATTTGCAGCACACCCACTGTCACATTCTTCAGGTATCTGCTATGGGCTGAATTGTGTTCCTTGATATTCATATGTTGAAGTCCTAAAGTCACAGCACCTCAAAATGTGAGTGTATTTGCAGATAGCATTTTTATAGAGGTAATTAAGTTAAAATGGAGTGGGTCCTAATCTAAAAATGAATGATGTCCTTTTAAAGAGGACATGTGGACACAAACACAGAAGGAAGACCACGAGGATACACAGGGAGAAGGCAGCCATATGCAAGCCAAGGAGAGATGCCTCAGACAAAACCAACCCTGCTAACACCTTGGTCTCAGATTTCCAACCACCAGAACTGAGAGAAAATAAATTTCTACAGCCATCCAGGCTGTGTTAATAGTGTCTGATCTTCACCAGCACACCCAGTTTCATGGAGGAGAATCTTTATTCTGGAAGGAGCACACCAGTCCTTCAGTTTATCTCCTCTACTGCTGCCTGACAGATCCAGAGGGAGAGAACCCAAGTTAGGCCTCTGGGGACAGAAACCCAGACTTAACACGTAACCCACTGCATGGTATAATCACATTCTAGGAAGCTAATTTACAAGACTTGATTAATTTCATACTCTCCTGAGGGATAGATTCAGTAATCGCACAGCTATGTCAACCTCACAAAGACAACTGATCCTTTAACTATTTCTCAGTCATAGGCATGTCTTCATTGTGTAAATGGAGATAGCTGTATAGGGGGAAACGTGCTTATACTTTTAAATAATTGCTATTCACAGAATTTTAGCATTATATGGGATTCCATTACTCGGTCTCATACATCACTCACATGCTCTGGTTACCAGTTCCCTCCTGGTGGATAAAAGTTGGTACTGAGAAATAAACTCTAAAGCCTGAGACCATTCATCAAGCCAGTAAGAAACAAGCTTGAACTAAAAGACTGGCAAATACATGAAAAATTGGTGACTAACTCATCATAGGAAATGCAGTTTCTGCCTTTATACTAAAGAGATGAATTTTGATCATCCCTGAACTTAGTTTAATACACAAAAAGAATCTTCTTCATGGGCTACCCAAGGATGGGGCTTGACTCCATCCCAAGTTTGTGTGTGTGCATGCGCTCTCTCTCTCTCTCTTCCTGTGTGTGTGTGTGTGTGTGGGGGGGGGGGTGTTGGGGATTGAAACCAGGGTCTTGTGCTAGACAAGTACTCTACCATTGAGCTACATCCTCAGCCCACCTTTACCTATACTGATATTTCTCTAGATCAATAACCTTCATCTCTCCTGTTCTCCTCACTTATCTCCTGCTCAGCTGATCTCTTGGGATCACACTACAGTGATTTCACTCTTGTTTTATTTTAGGTAGAGCTATTTCAAGAATTTCCAATTTTCACCTTTCCTGGATATTTCTGGAAGTTGGGTGTAGAAAAATGTAATGCTAAGTGGTGATATTTTTGTTTCTTTGATAATTCTCCTGCTTCATGGGCCATGGTGGCTTTAGAATAGGTATTCCATATTGGTTCTGGACGGCACTCAAATTCTGCTTCTCATGGCAGTATGGAAAGCACATGTTTTGTTCTCAATTTCTGAGTTGGAAAAAGATTTTGAAAAAGTTCTGTCTCCAGGCAAAACTATACCTTAACCATTGTGAATATCTGCTAGGACTTCTTAACTGCAGCTTCTCTGATGCTGTTTGTTTCTCAGACTGTTAGTTCAGGTAAGAGTTCAAGAAATGTTTGAGTGCCAGAATCACATGAAAAGTGTTAAACTAATTTGCAGAAGGGTGTTTTACAAAGAGAGTGGATCAGAGATGCATTGTGTTCTCAGAAAACCTAAAATTTAGGAGAGTAAAGGAGGAAAAGACACAACACAAGTTCACACAAAATGAGAAAAGGAGGGGCTAAATGCCACAAGAGGTAACAAGGAATTTGAGACAGGAGTAGTTCCTCCAGCTGTGGGCAGCAGGGATCATGCTGGAAGCCTGCAGACAAGAGGTGGTACTTGGCCTTGTGGGAAAGTGGGGAAGGTAGTAAAGATGGATAACATCTGGGCTTTCCCTTTCTCCCCAGCCCATATGCTCACTACCAAGACTCATTCTGTTTTCACAACCTATGAGCCAGAATTTCTTTAGAGCTTATCATGGGCAGCATTTGGCCTGATCCCTGCCCTCAAGCTGAATGTTCTCTATCCTCTCTGTGAAATTGTAGTCATTCATTCACACAGTCATTATCCAGGAGGGATAATAGTTATACCCCCAATAGTTATACCAAAGTAAATACAAGGGTTTGCAAACCTGAGCTTTTGGGGAAAGGGTCATCACAAAGACCAGAGTCCACGGCCTAAGGCTAAAATTCAGATGTGGGATTTTACTTTCAGCGAGTGCCACTGCCAAGGATTTTATCCTTTTTTTTTTTTTCACTTGACTTATATTAATTTAAATCAAGTAACTCCAAGGTTGCAAATTCTTAATCATGCTGAATGAAATTATGACCAATCATCAAGCTTCCCAATTCTTCTCCAGGCACCTCCCTAGTGTGTTCTCATCTTCCTCAATTTCAAGGACTATAGTTTTCTTCCATGTCTGCATTTCTGGAATTGCCTCCCTTGTTTCCATTTCAAGCACTATTCCAGCCTCGATTATGTTTCAGGGGGGACTATCACCTACCATTTTGTCTTCCATTTCTCCCACACCATTGCCAACCCACTGCCAATCATAACACCTAGCTCAAAAAATACTGGCTTCCTACAGCCAACATGATACAATTAATGCAAATTTTTTGTTTGATTCTCGGGCCTCTCAACCATCTAGTTCAATCCATGCTTACCTTCCCAATTGCTCTACCCTTCACTCAAAATCAAATTCTCTTCATCTCCCAAATCCAGTGGATGGCCCTCCTGACTCTGTAGCATGGTTTATCTATCAAATTCTGTCTTCCCCCAACCTACCGAATCTGCCTCATTCATGAATCTTAGCTTGCTCCTCTATGACAAAGGAAATAGAGCAACACTCTCACCTTAAGGCACCCAAAGCCCATTGGTTACACCTGGTAAGGAGCTGATTTCACTCTGTCCTTTGCATGCCATTTGTTTTACTTCTTCCTCCCCATGGGGTGAGATAAGAGGTTGCATCTTAATTACCTTTGGATCACATGCAGTCAGTCCTTAGGGACAGCATCCTGTTCAAAATAAATGTACAAATTCTGAGAGTGTTCAGTTTCATTTTCCCTAAATTTATGTAAGTATAATGATTTAAAGGAATTAGGAAATGCAACCTTATTCTGAAAGTAGGATAGATTTTTATTTTTAAAGCTCTGTGGAATTTAAATTGCATAGGCTAGATTCTGCTAAGAGCTTCCCAGAGGTCCTGGGTTAAAAGGAAGTACCCCAAGATGGAGAGTTAGGACCCTCAGGTTGTGAGCCTAGCCTAGCCACTGACTGAATGATCTTAGGCCAATCACTCATTCATACTAAGTAAGGGTTTAGTGTTTTCCCCCCCATTCTTACACCAGGTCATTTGCTTTCTATCTTTATTTTTCTTTCTTTCCTCTTTTTCTTTCTACCTATAAACTCAAAAAAAGTAAGCCCAAATGAATTTCAAGATTTATTTCAGCTTATATTACTTTAGCAGTTTTCTTAGGACTCAGACACCATACAGTGGGCCTAGGGGTGTGCCTCAGTGGTAAAGTGCATGCATGAGACCCCAGGTTTGGTCCTTGGTACCACAAAAATAAATAAATAGATAAATAAATAAAAATGGAGCAATTATCAGAATAGCAGATAAACAGCTTGCTACTAGAATAAATTATACCAACTCTGGCTGTGGCCTTCAAATGATAATGGTGCCTTGACATTGAATGCCGCCTCTTGTCTCTTCTCCTGTGCCCCTCATATGCATCCATCCACTACTACCCCACAGTTCATGCTATAATTATTATTATTTTCATTTTTATTGGTACATTATAGTTGTACATATGATGGAATTTGTTGTTACATATCCGTACATGTACACAACATAATTTGCCAATATCACTCCTAGGATTTTCTCTCCCTCCCTACCTGCTATTAATAGAATCCAGAATGAGACACGCCAAAATATTCTTTGTCAATTTCATTGCAGACAGGATGCCAGGGAGCAGAATTTGTCTTTTGTTACTTTTGACTCTGCCCTCTCACCTCTTTTTCTTTCCCCCAAATATATTATTAACTGTAATTAGTAGGAATTGATGAAACCAGCCCAAATATAAATGTAACTCTGGCCAGAACTTCCAGTATCTCTTATTGAAGAAAAGAATGTTTTCAGGAGTACAAAGCCATTGGGGGAAGAACTGGAAATGGAAATTCACTAGAATGCACCAAAGAGAGGTCTAACCATTGGGGGGGGGGTGTTAATTTAACTCTTTGCTAATAAGAAGGAGATCAGGCTCATTATTCTTAACTACCTATGGGGCCACAGACCTTATTTAGGACATAAAGGGTAACTTTGCATTACAAAGCTTAATCTCAACAGGATGTTTTTGGTGCTGCTCACTGCAAAAGACAACAGCTCCTGCTGTTCTTTATTCTTGAGTAGCAGAGCCAGGTCCAAGCAAGCCATTTTAAAGTACAGAGCCTTCATGATTCTGAAAGTGTCTAATTCACCAAAAGAAACATTTCTATAAAAGCAGGTATTTTTCCCTTCCTGGATAAGGAGTCTTTTCAATTAAGAAAAATTCCATGGGCCATTTTCTTTGATTATCATTTTAAATAGTTATCATAGGTTTTACATTCTGTTTATGTTATTGATTACATATTAAAAAAAAAAAAACTTTGATCAAATGAAAATTTTGAAATGAATGATTTGGAGGCTGTTCCCATATTTCTCCAAAGGAGGGGCTTGGGTCCCAGAAGTCATACTCTTAGAGCAGTTTACCTATGACTTAAACCATGTCAAAGAAGGGGGCAGTTTCTGGAAATGGTGTCTATATGCCTAAATCAACATGGCAAGGCCTCTGATCTCAGGCAGAATGACACTTCAAATCACTTCTGCCAGGCGAGGATCAGGTTTTGTTTTCTAGTTCCTACACAGGAATATACAACTTATGTGATTCTTGGTTGAAACTGGCCAGCTGGTCATTTTTTTTTTTAGGTCCTCACATAACTTAGTTTCTCAGTTAAATTTTGATATTTGATAAGTATTCTTTCTGTCTCGATTTTAAAAAGAGAAGAACATATGCTTTTTTTTTTTCTTTGATGACCTATTTCTGCAGCTCAGAACTAAGGTGAGTTTTAAAGGTTACAAGATTCATTAGAAAAATAGAGAAGTGGATGTTATGAGGGTCAGCAACTTTTAGAAATAACATTTTT
This sequence comes from Marmota monax, assembly GCF_021218885.2. NCBI lineage: Eukaryota > Metazoa > Chordata > Mammalia > Rodentia > Sciuridae > Marmota > Marmota monax. Next base: position 589,224 of record NW_026693595.1, on the reverse strand, counting down.
AAAAATGCCACTCTACCAGGACTGTTCTGGTTGTGAAGTAAACCAAATAGACATTATAATACCCATCAGCAAATAGTCCTAAACAGTTTCAAAATTGTCACAGCTTTTGATTTCCTATCACCATTTTCAACACAGAAATAAAGGAATAAAAAAAGGATTATAGCTATGCAATTATAGGTAATCGCTGATTACCTGAGGGACAGGAAAGGGGCAGGTGAGCATAAAGACTACAAGCTTGTCGCCTATGAGCTGATGCAGAAGGAAACGCAGCAGCCAGCTGTCAGTCGTGAGGGGCTGGGCAGAATTTGGCCTCTGCTCATCCGCTCCTTTCTCCCCCTCCAACTTCCCAGCAGCGATAGAAGAGGCTTTGAAAACCACATTCCCCAGGCAATCTGCCTTCACGCACCCGATCTTCTAAAGCCACACCCCGACCCACCTACCTTCTGAGGATGAAAGGAGGCTCGCTAGCGGCAGGGCGAGAAGGATGCGCGGTTACTGCTCTTCAGCATCTCCTGTCTGGAGCAGTTAACTGGAAATACAGATTCGCCTCCATTTTCTGGTCACATGATCCCTGGCACATCTAAATAAGGATGATCACCTGCCTCCCAGATCTCCCAGTGCACCAGCCACCAGCAAGCGGCTGGAGCATAAACAGAGCTGGCTGGGGCTAGGCAGAGTTAATATTTGGGGATATAAAACACTCTCACCTGGATGGTGGTGTCAGAAATGCGCCCTTGATTTTTATGTCAGCTCAGGAAAACTGTCACTCTTGTGCCTGAGGGAGACTGTATGTGAACCGGCTCAAAGCACAAGTTGCAAGGGATTTGGTTTCCCTGAAGTCTCTTAAACACACACACACACACACACACACACACACACACACACATCCTGTATTTGAAAATACAAACTTAGGATGCTTGCCCAAGATCCACACAGCAAAGACAGAGGTTAAGCATGTTGAATATGACTTCTACCAATCATTAGCAAGTTTTGACTAAAGAGCAAAGTGCCCCAGACTGCTCATTCACCAAACCCAATAGTAGTAGTAATATACTTTATAACACAACCTATGTAGAGAGTCTGGGTTGAGAAACTCTTGCAACAGAAGTTTGCTACTAATATGATTATTAATTCTAAAAATGCCACCCAGATACACTGACTTGTTAAGGAAAATAAAATAATAAAGAAATTTTACATAATAAAAAGGAACATAATAACTTTTAGCCCAACTTTACTGGGGAGTGAACCCAGGGGCACTCTACCACTGAGCTACAGCCCTATACTTTTTCTTATATTAAGTTTTGGAACAGGGTCTCACTAAATTGCCCAGTCTGACCTCCAGCTTACAATCCTCCTGCCTCAGCCTCCCAAGTAGCTGGATTACAGACATGTGCCTGGTTGGAGACCTCTCCATTATGCAATGCTGGTTTCCTTCTCCAAGTGGAAAAGGCAGCAATGGAAGGCCACAGAAAGAAAGTTAAGTGTGTTCTGTTTTAAATAGTATCTGTTTTAAAGTCAGCAGCTGATATGGAAAGTGATTAAGTTATTGACATCAGGCCAAACTCAGCTACCTTTAAAATTAATACTTCATTAAATTTGACATGTGGGACACTATCACCAATAATACTTCCTGTTGTCTTATAGGACATTCTTCCAGATTATACCTGGCAAAATAATCCTAAACCAGAGTCAGCAACTGAGAAAATGTATTATTTTATTCTTATATGGAGGCACCTACAATTATGTTTTTAAATAAGAATTACTGCTTAAATGCAATAAGCAGCATACCGGTGATTATATTGACAAAAGAGGCATGGTAGATGTCAAATTCTCTACTGGGGTTTTAGTTATTCACTGAGAGCTTAATTAGTATTTTCAAATGATTATTTCATGAATTGAGGTTTAAAAAATAAAGATATAAAGGTCTTTGAAGGTTACATATTGTCAACTGCTGCTTGAGTTTATACGTAAGAGATGATTTAGTAAAACCATTTTTTTCCCTGATAAGGAAAAGGACATTCGAACTGAATAGATTATAATAGTTATGGTAAAGGAACACATGACCAATTTAAAAAATAAAAACATCTATTTTTCTCCAAGAGGTTGAATGAAATGAGTAATAGCACCATAGGAAAACTAAAAGATTATAAGAATCCTGAAGGAGAAGTATAGGAACACTAAAAACAGGTAACCATGTTCTTTTAAAAAATATTTTTTAGTTGTAGATGGACACAATATCTTTATCTTATTTATTTATTTTTATGTGGTGCTGAGGATCGAACCCAGTGCCTCACGCATGCAAGGCAAGCGTTCTACCACTGAGCCACAACTCCATAGCTAACCACATTCTTAAATTTCAAAAGATGTATTTTGTAACTTTTGAAGAGAAAGATGCCTGTTGTTCCCAAGTTAAATCTAGCACAACTACCTTGGGGAAAGGAGCACTAAATACCTGACATTTTCAAAAAAAGGAAATTATGTCAGACAAACTGCATTTCTTTTCCGTGGGGCACCTGACATTTGACAAGTGTTATTCTAAGCACCAGGGGTACAATGATGAACAAGACACACCAAACTTCTGCTTTTCTGGAGGTTATATTTTCATAGGTAGAGCAAGATATGATAAAATCAATTAAATAAATGGAAGATCATTTCAGAGGGAAAATAAGTGGTAGGAAGAAAGTAAGGTGGTTGGAAGAGAGCGGGCTTCTTAGCTTTGGCACTACAGGTACCTGAGATTGAATAATCCTTTGTTGTGGGGAATATCTTGTGCCCTTGTAGGATGTCTAGCAGCATTCTTGGCCTGTCCCCACCCCAAGAGTGTCACCCACCCCAGTTGTGACAACAAATGTCTCCAGATTTTGGCAAATATTCCCAGAGGTGAGGGAGGAGCAAAATTGTTTCAGGTTCAGAAACAGCAGCTTGGATTTCTGGGCTGACTTTTAGATAGCCTTTGTTCCAAAAGGACTCACATTAGTCTTGGAGACAGATCCTCCGCCAGAGGTCAGTTAACTAATCCTGTACATAAATATCTCAGTACAGTGTTCAGAAGCGGAGGTTTCACCACACTCCACCTCTGCCAGCTGTGCTGAATAACATCTGCCTCCTCACTCCACACCCTTACTTCCTCCACCCTGCTCTCTGCCAGCCTCCCCACCCTTGGGACTGCCACTTGATTTTGTCCAATGAGGATGGGAGTGGGAGATGAGAGGGAGGAAGGAGAGGGAGGTAGGAACAAGTACTCACCCAGCCCCTCCCAGTGGGACTGACTGGATCTGAAGACAGTTCTACCCTAATTTCTACCCTAAATTCTTGAAATTGTTGTTCTGGGATCTAGGATCCCTCCCTTCTTGCTGCCACTATTCTTAGGCCACTGTGCTATTCCTGTGGGTCCCCACACTTTACCTCCATCTGTATAAATCCTCCCTTAAAAAAAAATCTCTTGAATTTTCCTAATTTGAATGTGTCACCTGTTTTCTCCTGTGTCCCTGACATTGTAATAATTTATCCTACTTAGGAAAGTCATGACTTCTTGTCTTCCTCAAATACCATCAATTTTCAAGAAAGTTTTTTTTTTTTTTTTTTTTTAAGGAAGCTTTGCCATTAATTCTGAAATTTTAAGCTTTCAGGCAGAGATACAACTTGAATTTTCCTAAAATGAGAAGCCAATACAACACAAATGGGTTCCTCTGTGGGTGTTCCTCCTGCCAGTCGATTGAACTGTATCTGCTTGGGTTGGCACTCAGGGCTGCCTCATTGTAAAATTCCTCACCACAAGATTCTGCATCTATAAATATTTGAAAAAATTAAATGAACATAGAGAGGCTTTGATTTTCTTGTTTCCCTCTGACCTTCAGGCACCCAGGTTGGTTCTGCACGCTCCCAATAGGGAGCAGCTACCAACATGATGGTAGCTCTCATCAGTTTGCTGTGGTAGACATCAGAAGAGTTCAGTAGGTCACAAGATTGTCTGAAAGGCAAGTTCTGGCTCAGTCATTCTCAAGAAATTGCACTGAGAACTTTCACTCTGAAGCTTTGTAGGCCTTTTGATGAGACAATGGGGGAAACAGGAATGAATTCACAGATGTTCAAGAATGACTTGAAACTACCATGCTTCATTGACAAGCTCTGAGATGGAAGTGAGAAGTCTTAGGTTTAAGTTTCAACTTCACCACTTTCTAATTTCTGGATGGCATTTAGCAGCTCACTTTTTATTTGTTTGAGACAATTCAAGGCTCATATGGAACTCAGTGAGCTCAGTGATCCTCCCACCCAGCCTCCCAAATAGCTCAGACTAGATGGGTGCACCACCATGCCTGTTATCTTAGCTGTTCACAAAAACAGTCTTTTCACTAGACTGAGTCATAGTGATAGTTAAACTTGACCTACCTATCTCAAATGACAATTGGTGAACGAGAAAATAATATAATTGTTAATTTGCTAGCTCTTATTATTGAAGGTCTGCTCAGGGTAGGGTTGGCCAGATATGCAGAGATGAGGGGTTAGGAAACCACAAAGAAAGAAAGGGAGAGAAAAGAGGGAGGGAAGAAGGAAGAAACTGAATTGCAAATTTAAAGGACTTGAGACTTGTCACCACCAACTCACCAAATATAACACACTAAATGATCAACTCTAATTACAAACATAAATGAACAGAGTTAGTGCCAAGTTTGGTTTTCCATGATTGGTTCAGGAAAAAGCCAAGAAACAGTAAATAAATTACAGAAAGCTGAATTTGTGGAAAATCAACTCACCTGTTAGTGAGGGCAGATGTTTCGACCTGGGACATAGCCTAACCACACAGCAAGGCTCAGAAAGGGGCCATGAGATTCTTCGCAGAGTTCCCATTACCCAATATGGAGAGAAAGAGTCTACAGATTATTTATTTACCCATGTGGATAAGAGAACCAATGTATTAACTCTCCAAATGTAAGTCATAGACAGAAAAAGTCTAATTTTGAAGGTCTCATAAAAAACCAAAAGGTCACTCACTCACAGGAGAAAATATGAGTTCTCTTCTATAGTCTTATTAGACAAGAAAAAAGGTTTAAAAATTACTAATTTAAAAAAGATAGAATACATAGAGGTCAGCGTAGAAGCAGAGTATATGGAATATGAAATATGTTGTGTTTGAAGGTTATTTTTATTTTGCGGAACACTAAATACCTTGCCTCACAGAGTGAGGAAGCAAGATATATCTCCACAAATATAAGGGTCAGTTTTCCTTCTAAATACTCCATGTCAAAGGTCTGGGAGATGGGCTGGGGGTGTGGCTCAGAGGGAGAGCCCTGGCCTAGCATCCCCAAGGACCTGGGTACATCCTCAGCACCACACACAAAGAGGTCCAAATGACATTAATGTAAGGCCCTCTCCCTTCTCATCCCTTCCCCTTCATTCCTTCCACCCCCCACTGCTGCATGTATCTCCAAGATCAGGCAATATCATCAGTTTTTCTAGCCCTCTTAGAAATTATTCCTTTTGTCACCCTATGCAGCTATTTCCTGCTGGGCATATCATTTGGGCTTTTGACTATCCACTATGATGGTTCATGTTATGTATTAACTTGGTGAGGCTGTGGTGCCCAGTTATTAGACCAAAGACCAGTCTAGATGTCTATGTAAAAATGCTTTTTAGAAGTTATTACCACGGAAATTGGCAGATTTTGAGTAAAGTACATTATGCTTCTTAACAGGGGCAGGCCTCATCCAATCAGTTAAAGGCCATACAAGAGAGGTCTGAAGTTTCCTGAAGAAAGAATTCTCCTCAAAACTGTCTGAGTTTTTAGCCTGCTGCCCTCAGAATTTGGATGCCATTTAATACTGACTCTTCCCTGAGTTTCTAGGTTGCTGACCTGCTCTCATGAGATTGGATTTGTCAGTATTATCACACATAAGTCCATTCTCTCTCTCTCTCCCTCCCTTCCCTTTATTTATCTATGTCTCCTACCATTATATGTATGCATTGATATATAGACATAGATATCCCTTATTGTTATATGTATGCATTGATATATATAGAGAGAAATATAGATATAGATATTATAGATATACATATATATTGTATATATCTCCTATTGTTTCTGTTCCTCTGGAAACCCCTGAATAATACATGACACAATCGTCCCTTTCTTTATGCATCATTCTTCTGACCATGCTTTGCCCCTTCGTTTTAATCAATGCTTACTCTGCAGATGTCCTCTGAGACTACACAGGAAGGACCAGGTACATTCATCACTATCTCAGGGAACTAGTATTTAATCCACTGATGGCCCAGTCTATAGCTGTAGGATGACCAACATGTTGGCAAAGGGCTTTGGGAAGGCCCATCCTAGGGAACATGAACAGAGTACTGACAATTTCAAGGACAGAGGCTATCTCCTAGCCTACTAATACATTTTGTTAATAAGAGTGAGCAGGTGGAATGAGAACAAAAGACATGTTTCTCATGCTTTCTTGGGTGCTGAAAGCCGTCTGAGAGCTGAGGGGGTGAGGCAGGCGAAGAGAGGAAAGCAGTGCATTTGTAACCGGTGTGCCATATCACGCACACTGGGAACCTACGTCTATTTATGAAGTCCCCCTCCCCTCTTTCTTTTGTTCGATGGTCTTGATTTTAGATATTCTGTCCTGTGATCAAATGACGTGTCAGGTGTGGCCAGGTTTTTGTTTGGGAAAGCATGGCTCTCTCATTCTGTGCTTGCCTTCCTGTCGCCGTGAGTTCCTGCATCTTACTCTTCCCAGTTCACTTGACGGGCTGCTTACCTCCTCTTCACCTTTGCAAATTATGATCTTCCTTTCATCCATCTCTACTTGTACCTCTCAGCCACACTGTAACTTCCAGGGGACCTTCTGATTCAGGGGCCCCTTCCTTCATTATAGTTTTTTCTTTTAAGTTCATTTTGCAATTATTTTGGTAAATAGACAAATATAGTACACAGAGGAATATAATTATTCTTCCCTTCTGACTGTAAAAGAAAGTAAAACATTCTCATGGGCTTTAAAGTATTGACGGCCCTGAGTACCTACCCTCCCTCCTGATAGATGATACACTGTCCTGGTACCTGCTCCATACAGGTGCCCTAAACAGGAGTCTCTTATCAGTTACTCCCTTATATAATTTTACCCCACACAGTTGCCATGGTCAAATGAAATAATGCACAGAGAGTGCTTAGCAGCTGATCTATGACAAATGCCCATAATTTGAGCTATTTAAAGTTAAAATGACATCAGTTATATACCATCTTGACTATTATAATAGACCTTTTCACCTAGGTCTAGTTCCTTAATTAAACTGAAAACATCTAGGCTAGGAGTCCGATCTAGAGCAGTAGTTCTCAAACTGAAGTGTGTACCTGAATCACTGGGAGGCGCAGCTGAAGCACAGTTGCCTGTGCCCAGCCCCTGGAGTTCCTGAGGGAGGTCTGGGATGGAGCAGATCATTGCACCTCTTACAAGCACTCTGGTAGTAATGATGTCACTGGTCCTAGAGGACTGCTGTTTTAAACGACTGGTCTCTTCCCAAAATCAGCACAGAGGGAAACTTTCTGATACAGAGTGTTATGCAAAAATTAATAGCAATGCCGAGGGGAACATGTGCCCCAGCCTCGCACTGTGAGAAAGTTTCAGTATGATAGGAACTGAGCAGAAAGAGATGAGCAAAGGAATCTTTTCTTTTCCATTGAAAGAAAATGTGCTAGTGGCACAATTGGACAGGGACTGTCATCTGTTGGATTGCAGGGGTATGTGCGAAATGCAGACAAGAAGCCAAACAATAGCTCAGCCAACTCGTGGCTGCCTGAGTTCTCAGCTCAACCCACAGCAATGCCAGCAGGGCTGCTGGGATCCATCTGCTCCTCTTTCTGATAACGGATCTGGGGTCTCTCTGGAAGGAAGTAGCTTGACAGGAAAAGAAAGATTAGGCCGACCGAAAATGTCAGTTCACAAAGCTGCACTTGAATATGGTACAGATTTTAACTCAATACAGCCGTTTAGTAACCCCACATCCTCCTGCAACGCTTTTTTGTGTTCTGTTTTCTTTCATCAAGAAATGTAATTTGCAAATGCCGAAGCTTCCTTGAACACATTCTGTTTCCACACAAATTAAGTTCACAGAATTTAATACTACGGGAAGGCTTGAGACCATCCAGTCCAACCCACTAATTTCACAGACGAGGAAATGTAAGCCTGGGTTTAATCCTAAAATACATAGCTGGTAACAGTAGATCCAGGATGGGATCCAGATTCCTTGACTCACGTGGTGAATGTAGTCCTTTATATTCCCAAACTGAGCAGGAAAAATGACATCTTTCCTCCACTGTATTTTAAAGAGAAATCAGGGTTTCCCCGTTGCTTAATTTACTTTTTACTATTTTCCCTTTTTGTCAATGGGAGCAGGGGGTGGAGGAGTGGTAATAAGGGCCAATGAAGAGAAATAAAAAGTTGAAAAACAGTTTCAACAGAACCAAAATATTGAAGGTGGTAACAACATGCGTTGCCTGCTGTACGCTCCTTGGCTACCTGGAAATGTGGCACAAGGCCAATTCTCAGAAGTCATATGAATGAATGGATGGAGGGCTGCATCCATTTGCCAGTTTCTCAGCCAATTAGGGGGCGAATGTTTCACACAAAGATTTTGAGCCTGCTCTGGAGTCTCCTTATCTCTACCAGAAAGTTCAGTGTTTACATCAGACCAGAAAATGCCTTTTCTATAAGATAGGCAGTATGTCAGCCAGAAACGTATGGGCTTTGGAGGAGGAAAGCTTTGAAGCCCAGAGTGCTTACTCTGGTTACTTAAATCTAGGAGAGTGACAGAAACATTCAGGGCCTTGAATTTCTTCTTCCCCATTTCACCTATTTTTTTTTCCTCCGCTAGCATAAAGATTAAATGACCTGTGCAAACTGCCTTGCACATAGTAGGTGCTGAAGAAATGCAGTGACACTCCATTCCATTTCCTGTTTCAGCATCATATAAGTACTGAAGTATGTAGGGTCGGGGTCAGTATAAGACTTGAAGAAGGTATTTTTTGTTTGGTTGGTTTTTGGCTGGAAATGTGCACAGATTATCATTATGTTCATAGTTCTCTAGTTTTATGGATGATATGCCTTGCAATAAATAAAAGCAACGCTCCTATCATGCAGGGGTTCTTCACATTCCATAACCCCTCACCATTTCCCTGGTTTCTAAATAAAATGATTTTCAAGAAAAAAAATAAGTCTAATATTTTGCTCACCCATTTGGTCTTGGTTTCCTGGTTCCAGGCTCAAGGAACTCTGTCTCCTCCTTCATTTCCCTCTCAGGGATCTTGTTTTTCTGAGAAGGCTGTGGTGAAAGCATTTCCCATTCATTGTCATGGGTGACCGTCTGCAACAGAACTGCATCTGGGACAGCCCTGCCTTGCCTTTTGTTCCTCTGTGATTGGCTGCTCTGACCAACAGAGACTTCCTCTAGTGCTAAAGACTCTAGAGGCTTCATTCCTCCCAGAACCTGCACCTGGGGATCCTTGCCCAGGCTAAGATCAGAGCATGGCTCCACAGTCTGGCAAGACCATCCAGGCCTTGAATCTCTGGCTTCCAATGATGGATCACCAACTTCACCATGGCCCAAGACCATCCAACTCTGGTCTTGTGTAGGGCTTTCAAGAGATGACCTCTTGTCGTCTTTGGAAGACATTTCCTCTTCATGATGATCTTTGTTTTCATGTAAGGAGGCAGGCTGACATGGGTCTGGAAAGTTTGCTAACTGAGTTCCTGGAAGCCCTGTTTCTTGGGATTCTATGGGTGATTCTTCTGATTCAGATATGCTTCCTCTTGCTTCACAGGCCTCTGACTTCAAGGGTGAATTTTTTTCATGGCTTACAAGTATGTAATCCATGTGTAGTACATGATGATCCTCATTCTTGGCTATGCATCTTTCATCCTTGTATTCTGATTTTATCTGCTCAGATTCTTCAGTAGGAATTATTTTTTCTTCTTCTATCTCTAATGTTTCCTGGATGGCACCTAGAAAAAGATGAAAGTGAGATGGGGAGAACAAATCTTAAATAACACGTTGTGTGATTTGGGATCTTTGCAAGTGATTATTTTAAAAATTTAAAAAATATTTTTATTTTGTAGAGTTGTTCAATTTTCAGGGATAGGTATTATGATATGAGCATTAGATTTTGTTGCATTTTACAAGCATTGGCTAGCATGCAGAGCAAATGTAGTTAGTTTCTCTTTACCTATATTGGTAGAAAGAGTATATTTTACAATCGCACTAGTTTAATTGAAGCCAGCAGTTTCTCGGGAGAGGAGGAATGGGGAGGTTTCTTACCATTTGATGGTCCCATGTCGCCACCTGCTGGTGGATCAGAATTATCTGTTTCTACTTCCCAGTCAATATTTGATGGTGATAACTCAGTGTTGGAGCCTGCCCCTCCTACAGGTGAAGAAACTGATTCAAGGTCTTCATGAATATGCAGTACCACCAGCTGGTGTCCAGGCTGTCCATTTGGGGTCTCAGGGTGTTTTCTCTCATTCTGATCAGGAAGGGCGGAAAGCAGCATCTCTGCTGCTTCACTCCCCAGAGACACATCCTCTGGGGACCCAGGTTCCTCTGTTCTTTCAGCACCGTGGGTAGGTTCTGTGAGATAGGACAAATCAAAGGGAGGCGTGTAGGGTGCCAGCGATTGCTTCAGAGCATCTTCCTCCAAGGGAGGGTCACCACCATAAAGAAAGTGTTCAGGTTCTTTCATTAAATCTTCATCGATATTCTGGCCCATTACATCATACTCAAAATCACCCCACGAGGCTTCAGATGAACAGATCTCTTGCTTCCCTGTATCCCCATCAACTGGTGTCTCGGGATGACCTTCCGATAATGTCAATTTACTCATGTCATCTATTGTTCCTGTAGAAGTGTTGAGACCAGAGGCATCACTGAAACTATGGTCAAAGGCAGCTTCACCTACATCCAGGCAGGTGTCTGAGGCCAGCAAAGCATCAGTAGCTGTGGCAGGATTCACAGGAGCAAAAGACGGTTCATAGCTAGGTGAAGCTCTTGTACCTGTCTGACTTTCAGGAGAAAAGTTCTCTGATACCCAAAAGCCACTGCCTTCTACAGGTGGCTCCTGGTGAGCTACAAAAACCCTAGTTCCCACATTTTCAGTCCTTGGGATTGAAACTTCCAAAATTGGTGCTGAATCTAAGCCAATTCTTTTTTCTGATGCTTTTAAACCTGTACTGTCATCATCATTCATTTCAGGAGGTTCTGGAGAACCTTTATAAGAGGGAGGCTGAGATGAGCCATCTATATTTGCTTGATTGCTGATGGGAGGTAGTGGAATTACATTTTCAGAACAGAGCTCTGGGTTGTATGGGATAGATTCCTGCCCAGGCTCCTGACTAGGTTCTTCATTCACCTTTGGCTCAGCAAGATAACAATCACTGAGTTTCACTTCAGGTCCCATGCAAACACTGACGTGCTGCTCAGTCTCTTGCTTTGCTTCAGAATCATGACATATATCAGGGCTGTTGGAGGCCTGAGAATTGCTGTCCTGGTCACAGTGAGTTAGTATATCAGGATTCTCACCATCTGGTTTTACACTGAAGGGCTGCTTGACATCCATCCACAAGTCAGGCGAAGCTGAGGCCAGCTGCCTACCCTCTTGGAAGTTGCCATGCAAAATATCTGGAACAAAGGGACCTTGGGGGCTCTCACTAGGGCTGGAGCTATCCCATTCAGAGCCTGATTTCTTTATCAACTGTGTAGGGGAACTGACAGTAGGGATATTTTCTGCAGCAATGCTGGAATGTGTCATTTCACCAAGGTCTGGTTTTTCTTGTTCCCACCAATTTGCTTCTTGACATTCAGCAGTTGAGGTATTGGCTATAACACATTCATTTTCATCTGTGGGAGTAAATGCTGGGTCCGGCTGGTCCCAGACGGTCAGCATGGAATCCTGACACCGCTCTGGGGTGGGCATTTCAGAAGGAAGGTTGTTGCCAGTAGAAGATATGAAGGTTTGCTCTGTGGAATCCTTATCTTTAATTTGGTCCAATATTACAAGCTGGCTAAACGGATCAGCATATGGGTCTGGCTGTCTTGGTTGAATGTTCCAGAATTGCTCATGGGAGTTGTCTCCATGATCATCCAGAAAGGGTGACTGAAGTTTATCACTGAAAGGATTAGTACAGTATGCTTCTATGGATTCCATATCACCCTGCATGGGTGCTCCCCAGGGACCCACACTTTGGTAGTCCGAAGAATTCATCTCTAACACAGCGCTCGAGTTACACAGCTTCCCTTCAAATGCACTTGTACTTTCGATTGATCTCGCTTCGGGCGGAGGGGCATTCCACCACTCGTTGCCTTGAGCTGAAAAGCCATGCATTTCCGATCTAGAATGATCCTCACTCTTTGGTTCAGTTTTGGGAGATACTTGCCATACGTCATCTCTGGTCCTCTCTGTCTCTGGAGAAGATCTCCTGTCTTCCACTGCTGTGATCTGTGCTTCAGTCTCTGTGAGTGGTGAGAAATTCCACTGATCAAGGCTGCTTTGCAAATTGTCACAGAAAGGGTTTGACTCATTTTCATTCCCTGCTGGTTCTGAGCTGCCTGCATTGTCTGAAAACTCCTCGGGCATGGGATCCACCGTGGCCAAGGAATTGGATTCAGTTAATGAATCCCAAGCTCTGGATTCACTCTGAGCCACCTGACAAGTGACCAAAGGGATCTCTTTCTCTACTGATACATCATCACCTATACCATCCTCATCAGAGTCAGAGCTTGCTCGAATGGCCGTGGCGTCCTCTGGCTGCACAGATTCAGGAATGTCACATTCATTTTTCTCCTGAAGGCTAAATGTTACATTTCTTTCCAGATAATCACCTGAATAGTCAGAATATTTTCCTGTTTCAGGACTGGATAAAGAGGATAGGGAATCACGATCCACTGAGTCATTCCAAATCTCTAAAAATTTAGGAACCTTGTGATCAAAGCTGTTTTCAAGCCCATCTGTTCTGCTTTCCTCCAAATCTTTCATTTCAGAAATGGCTTCTTCTTGGCCCTCAGTGGTGACTGGTTCCGATTCTTGGTGATCCTGCTTACTCCATCCATCTCCATCCTCTTGCTGATGATCCACACGGGGTACATGGCCCCAGGGAGACAATGCAGCCAAAGAATCATTTAGGTCAGGACTCGATGCACTTGAGTGAGTATACCCACTAGAAACACTATTTCTGTCATAATCTCCAGATGAACCGGTTCCTGGAAGGCTGTTGTCAGTATCCTTAGCTTCAAGATTCTTAGTTATCTCAGAGCTCGGGTGATTATCCTGCACATCACTGTCTGTAGGGCAATCCCAAATATCCAGGCTTTGGGGAGATGCTTCTTTTACTCTTTCTGGCTCCAGAATGTTATATTCTTTAGTTTCCTCAGGATCCATTTCAGATAAAGATACATTTTTTGTTAAATTCATCCCATCTGGAATCTCAGTAGTTTCATCTGAATTTCCTTGACTTATGAGGGACTCTTCATAGGTCTCCTTTGCTTGCAGGTTGTTTGTGGACATCTCTGTTTGTGTATCATAAGAGGTTATATTGTAAGATTCAAACTCTAAAACATCTTGTGACTCCTTGGTTTGAGGACTGAAAGTGACTGAAAGAGAGCTGGTTTTGCCTGATTCGGTGCCGACTTCTTCATGTTCAGATGCAACTGGAGAAGAGAGATCATTAGGCCCTTTTCCATAAATCCCTGAAGTGCTATCCATTCCCAGATCTACTGGATCCCCTTTATCAAGGCTCCCCCTGTCCACGGATCCTGGAATTTCATTCTCAGTTTCACTTTTTTCGTAGCTGTGACTTATCATCCATGGATCTGAGTGGGCAAAATGTCCTGGACTCTCAAGCCCGGTCACCAGGGATTCTGTGTCACCTTGCAGGGCTGCTGTCCCTGTTTCCTGGTTGTCAGGATGAGTTGTAAGTGCTGCTGACTCACTGATTCCAGAAACTTCCAGCACATCTCGGGTGGGACTATTCTTATCACTTGCTGAATGGCTGGGACTTTCAGGAGGTAAATTGCTTTGTTCTGAATCCATAATATACGACGGGTCTGGCAACTTCAATGATGACACATCTTTATCTCTTATAAAAGAATCCCAAATACTGTCTGCAATCAGCTGCCCACTCTTCTCATTCAGAGTGTGATATTCATTGGGAGCAGTGTCCTTGGTGTGCTCAGATTGGGGAAGTTCCCAATCTACCTGATTCGCTTCCTGATACTCTGTGCCCCATGGCTCCAGCTGTCTTACTGAAAATCGGGTTTCTGGTTCCGTACTTTCAGCCATATATCCCTCTGCTTGGCCATCACTGGTGATCGCCACCCCCCCACTGCAGTCATCCCAGTCCAAGTCATTGTCCATATCCGAAATGGTTGCCGTGGACTGCGTGTCCTCCAGAATGACTCTGTTCCACAAGTCGAGGTTGTCAGAGGCTGCCTGGTGGGAGTTGGTGCTGCTGTGCAGAAGTGTGAGCTGCCTGTTGGTTTCATTGTACATCTGCATCATGCTGGGGTCGTCGTAACTGGACTGGCTGCTTTCCGCCATGTCATCCTCCATGGAGGCGTCCTTATCATCTGTGTGCTCTGTCCTGAGTAAATCTTTACCTGGGTCATGAGTGGCATTTATTTCAGGACCACTATCTGCATGAGGTGAAGCCCACATGTCCAGGTTCCCAGGACCAGAACTGATTCGATTTCTAGGTGGTTGCTGTGGCGACTGCGGAGGAACTTCAGGCTCTTCTGTGGTGCAGTCATTTGACTCCAATCCTGCCTCTTTGGCAAATGGCTTGTTTTCAGTTTCTTTTTCGTCTCCAGCAAATGTTGGTGATGTGTAAGAGTCAGAGGTGGAGTAGTTGGTATCTAACGGAGAAGGCACTGAATCTTCTCCCATATTGGATGCACTGTAATCAGAGCATTTATATGATAAGAAGGAATCTTCCCAAGGAGCTAAGACATCTGACCCTCCTTTCTTAATATTCTCCTCAAAAAGTCTCCAGGAATCTACCTTTTCATATACATTCCCTCTAGTTTTAGGATCCACTAAACCATGCTGATCTTCTCTTGGTAGCTTAGAATTATTCCATGCCTGTTCTAAATCAGAACTGGGATTTCCAGATACAACAATATTCTCCCTGGAGTCATTGTTTTTCTTGCCCCAGATTGTTGGAGCTGCTTCGTTATTTATCTCACTGGGTGAATGGTCCTGAAGGTCTTCTGAAGGAAAAGAAAACCCACTTTTTGTCATGGCCCACTCATTGGGGTCCCTCGCAGAAGGTGTCTCACTACTTGTTGGGTGAAGATTCCAGGTATTTTTTAGAGCTTTGGTACTATCTTCATTACCAAATGCACTCCAGGCTGGAAATGACACTGCAGTTGCCGGTTCAGCATCATTTGTAGACTTTCCCCAGGGCTCAGGCATTGTGGTGGGAGAGTGGCCAGAATGCCACAAAGCAGCAAAGTCTTCTATCAAGTGGTTTGTTCCCTGGGGGGAAGCATTTGGCAGATGTGACTTCTCAGTGGGCAGGCTCTGAAACTGCAGACTTTCCTCTTTTTCGTCTTGAATAGCATTGCTACCCATTTCGGCCTGACCAAATTCAGACCTCCAAGGATCTGACTTTGGGAATTCAAGATTCTTTGGCTGAAATGCAGAATCTGAGACTCTCCTATCCCCTGGGCTGGGCTTATGATCTTTCCAGGACTCGGGGCTCTGGAAGACAGATTCTTGTTCGCTGGAACTCCACGCATCAGCAATATTTTTAGAATCCATTTCCAAAGCACCCCACCAGCTGCTGCACCGTGCACGAGTCTGAGGTGGCCCCATGTGCCCTGTGTCAATTGCTTTGTGGGTTATGTCTTCTGGATATAGTGGGACTGGCTCTTCAGTGGACGGTGAACTTTCTACAAAGCTATTCATAGGTGTTGGTGGGATCCTTTTCCCAGTATTTTTCAGTCTTTCTGGTGAAGGAGAGTCATCTCCCATAAAACCTGTCATGCTCAAATTTCTTTCAGAGCTGTCTCCAAGACTTTCTTGTCTCTGGGCAAGCTCCTCATCAAATTCCACAAGGCTGTCTTTTCCAGCCTCTGACAACAGTGAACTGGATGAATAATTGGACATGTTGATCCCGATCTCATCAAGTCCTTTGGGCCCAGCAGCAAGTTGACCCTCTGATGAATCACTGTTGGGGAAGTCATCTGTTGGGGAGTAGTCTGCGGAATGGGAAGATGGCTGGGACTGCCCAGAAGCCATGGGTGCTGAGTCAAAGTTGAAGAGGTCAAAGCGTTCCCCATGATCCCCAGACCGGGCATGCTCCTCTGCCACTGCCCCTTCGGGGATGGGACTATAGGAGTCAAACCCTGGGAGGAGGCTGTGGTGAGGCCCTGCACCTTCTCCCACGGGACTGTCATCACTGAGGAACACTGAGCTCTCCTTGGATGAACGGCTGCTCCGAATGGTGGCCAGCCCGCTATCTGGGCTAACGAGGTCTACGTTGACATCCACCTGAGCCTGGTTAGAATCATTGAGATCTGGAGGGTTTTCTATGAAGTTCACAGAGCTGGGCTGTGGTTCTATGTCAGAACCATACAACTCCATAATCCCAGAAGAGCCCTGGGAGAGGGGGGCACTGCCTGCCACGGCTTCTGTTGAGGATGTCCGGCTGTTGGAGACCATCTCTGGACACCTCCTATTGATGACTTCCTTGATGAGGAGAACCACCTGATCACAAGTCACCGATGGGTCCTCCTGCTGGTACACCAGGATCTCATCACAGCCACATTCGAAGGGCTCCAGCTCCAGGCAGGGGTTCTGACACTCTTCCAGCTCACAGCAAATCTGAGGGAGGCACAGAAGTCTGCATGAGCACTCAGGTGGTCTTTGCAGTTTGCAATTTGTCTTTCTTACTTTTTTTTTTTAACATAACTGTAATCTGTGTTCATCTATCTAAAAAGACCTCAAATGACTGAATATAATTCGAGACTTGGGAAACCCCACTTAATCTACCACCAACCCTTTAATTCTGTGAAACTGCTTCTCATTTAACTCAAAATCCAGCTGATTCACTGGCTCGTGGCTCTCAAAAGTTACAGGTACAGAGGTTTAGAATCATGTAAGTCCTTTCCTACATGCAATATGAAGGATCTGCTGCTAAGAGCTTTGATTTGAAAAATACTATCGTGGAGGCTTCCAATGTCTAAATCTTGTCCCTAGGAAGCCAGTAACCAAAGATAAAAATTCAGCTTTGAAACCAAATGCAGAGTCAAACATTGAAAGAGCCACAAGCTGGTGACACAGGGTGCACAAGCATGTAGGTCAGAGGAGGAGGCACAGATGCATCTGTGGCAGGGGCAGGGGGCTTCTTATCTGGAACAGATAAGCACAGAGAGCAAGCTAGAGCACATATGGTGTTAAGAAAGCTGATACAGTGCTCTTTGAGGACAGAATGGGAGGATATAGGAAAGAAAGGAGGCATTGCTTCCAGCCACCTGGGGATGCATGAGGCAGTGTCTAACCTATTAGTGAGGGACGGTGAGGGAAGAAGCATTTGATGCCCACATGTTTTCTCCTGTAACGAGTCAAGTATGTTCTCACATTAGAAATCAAGTGCACTGGCTTGATATATCCAGTGGTGTTTTATGATTAATTTTTTCTAATTATTTTTTATTTCCTAGACCTTGGGTTAAAAGGCTTAGCCATCAACCTAGAGGATCCAACTGTTAACCTAGTCAGAATCTTAGCTACCATCAACTAACAGATTAAAGCCTCAGGTCACCAGTTACTAAAGCCCGAGCAAAAAACAGAAACTAAACCTTGTTAGTTATTACCGAGGAGCAGTCTCAAAAGGAAACAGCACCCCAAGGTAAACTTGCTCTTATTTGAGATAGCAAAACTTGATTTCATGGATTCGGTCTAGAAGAAAAATTGTCCTGGAGCTCTGCCATGGTCTGGATATGATTTGACTGTGTCCTCCAAAAGTTCATGTGCTGGAAGCTTGGTCCCCAGGGTGGCAGTGTTGAGGTGGTGGGGACTTAAAAGTTGGGGGTCCTAGTAGGAGGTTATAGGTCTTGGGGGCATCACCCTCAGAGGGATTTATAAAGGTTTCATGGGATTAGATTAGTTCTCATTAGAGTGGGTTGCTATCAAGCAAGTTCAGCCATCTCAACGGACTCTTCTGCTTCCGGTGTCACCGTGTCATCTCTTCTGACTTCTCCCATCAGGGTGACACTATCTGCCTTGAGGTCCTCACCAGACCCCAAGCAGATGCCAGTGCCATGGTCTTGAAACCCTAGAACTGTGAGTGAAATCAACTTCTTTTCTTTATAAAGCCTCGGGAACTTTCTCATAGCAACCCAAAATGGACACAAGCTCTTTTAAAAGGTCCAATGCACAAAATACCTCCAGCATTTCCTAAAATTCAAACGCTAGGACTCTATCTCTTACATTTTATGCTATCTCTTGGAGTCAATTTCTTACAAGATACAAATCCACTCCCATTTCCCACCATGTGTTCTAGAAGCCAGCAGGTTAGGATGCAGTAAAATGGGTTAGGGTCGAAGGAGGACTCACCTGACTGCACAGTTCTAGGTTCTGGGAATACACAGCGACCTGCCTCCTTGGCTGCTGCTCCTCTGATAGGTAGCTAGCGAACAGGATGAGGACATCATAACCAAACTTGTCTGTGAATGCTTTCAAATCACTGGTGATATTGCTGTGAAACAGACAATTCTGAAACAACAGGACATTTGATATTAATGTCAGTCTGTGAAGAGCTGTGCCACAAATACGTCCAATCTGATGACACATTAGGGACGATATTTATAGTTAGATTTAAGTGAGATGAATAGTTTGCTTTGAGAAAGTTTGACAAATTTTATGCTATGGCTTAAAATACACTTTACTTACAGGTTTTCCCAAATCGATGGAGGAAGGACTCTTTGCCATCATTAAGAAATAGCATTAGATTAGTAACAAATAACATCTTTTTCTAAAATACTTATTCAAATCCTTACTTCACAAAGCATATTTATTCTTCTTATCATTTATATGAATGTGGGTTATGTTCATAATCTAGTGCTAGAAAAATAGGAGGGAATTAGTGTTCTCTATAAAATTTTCATTTTATATTTTTCATTTTTATAATTAAAATTTTAAATATTTTATATTTTATATTTTTATAATTTGAAAATTTTATTTGATGACTATTATTAGTTACAAATAGAAATTCCTGAGGATAAAATTAGTTGAGTTTACTGAGTGACTTTTACTGTAGCATAGGAGTGCAGAAGATGTTTATTTATTTGTTTGTTTGTTTTGTGTATGTAGTCCTGGGGATTGAAAACAGTGGAACTTTACCACTGAGTTACATCCCAAGCCCTTCTTTTTAAATTTTATTTTTATTTTGAGACAGGGCCTCACTAAGTTGCTAAGGCTGGCCTTGAACTTGAGATCCCCCTGCTCACCCCAAAAGACTTTTATAAAGAATTTTGACTTCTGGTCTACTAGGTCTATGTGGCAGCTATGGAAGAATGAATAATTTCAGAAAGCACCCCAAACTGTGGCCCATATAATTCACAGAAAATGTGCTGGTCTCTTTTCTAGATTTATCTTCAGTGAGAACCACTTTGTCTATGTGATTCTCTTCCTGAAAGAAGTACAGTGAAATCTACGTGCTAGCTCCTAGCACAACTGGCACATACTAGATGCTGAAGAACTATTTATTGCATGACAGGAGAGACACATACACAAAATCAACCTGTGCTGCACAATTCTGTATCATAGCTTACATACATGCATAGAGTCAGTCCCCTATATCTGTGGAATTGATCAACCATGGATCACATATCTTCTGAAAAAGAAACTTACATATGCACAGACCTTTTTCTTTGTCATTATTTACTAAGCAATACACTATAAAATTATTTACATAGCATCTACATTATATTAGATAATACCATATAAGTCATATACATTAAATAAGTAATCTAGAGATGATTTCAAGTATAAGGGAGGATATATGGGGGTTATATGAAAATATTATGCCATTTTATATAGTGGACTTGAACATCTGCAGATTTGATTATTCAAAGAGGATCCTAGAACCAATTCCCCATGGACACTGAGTAATGACTTATACATACGTACCTACATATGTGTGTGTATCTATATAAAAATCACTGCATATAATCAATCAACTAACAGTCCATTGTGCTAATCAATAAAAAACATCATGATGTCCTCTCAAGAGATTAAACAATTCTATATTTTTTTCTGATCATAGTAGTAATCAGAATTATTCCTGCTGCTGGTAAAACAGATTTTTAAATTAATTATTAATTAGTTTTTATTGGTGCATTGTAATTATACACAATAATGGTATTTATTGTGATGTACTCATACATATGCACATACCATAATTTGGGCAATCTCATTACCCAATACCTCCTCTTTCCCTCTCCTCCTCCCTCCCATGCTGCTGGTAAAATACTAAGGCAATACAGAAATGTATGCCATGGAGAGTGGAAGTACATGGGCTCCTCCTCAGTTAGCCACTGTGAAGAGCTGAACAGTGCAGTACACACAGTTGCAGTCTTTGTCCACATTAATGTTTGTCAGAGGCAGCTCTTTGAAAATGAAGATTTGGTATTAGAGGATTGGACTATGTACCAGACACCCCAAACAGCCATAATACATGTACTCTGTAATTCTGCTGAATTGATGTTGAAGTCTGTGGGGCCCTTGAGGGAGTACATGAGACCCTGGCAGGTGTGCGGGCCCTGCCAATCACAGCCTCTCCAGGAGGCTTTGCTGTCTCTTCTGTGGCAGTTAATCTCCTTAGGTGTCTTACAAGGCCACTTTTCCTCTCAGGCTACAAGGAGTTGCATGTGGGAATTCACAAAGGTCTCAGGCTCCATTGCTGATGAATAAGTTTATAATGCTCCCTTACAGTAGCTTTTGGAAACATGTATTCCATAAACCATACTGTCACCTTTCATGCTTTTTATTTATTGTCCAAACTGCATCCTAACAATCTTTAAGTAGATTAAACAAACAAATTTACCCATGGTAGAGGTTGATATTTAGAATGTGTCTTTTTTTTTATTGGACCTCATCTTACACATAATATGAATTTGACAGAAAAAAAATATTTCAAATCGTCATTGGTGATCACGTATAACCAGAGAAAAGAAAAGCTGTGCTACAATTGTGTACAATAAATCAAAATAAATGAATCAAAATATATTCTTCTGTCATATATACCTTTTAATATAAATAAATAAATTAATTAATAATAAAAAGAACCTCCATGCTGAGCTTTTTGCAATTATGAATTATGAAAGATCTGGTCCTGAAGAAAAACAGGAGTGAACAACAACTTCCTACATCCTATCTTCAGTACCTAAAGGCTTTGGCAGGAGAAACCCTACAATTTTTCTGTCCAATTTTTTTCATTATGTATATAACCCTCCTTACATTTATAAATCCTTGAAAGAAGACACAAATTTCAAAGAGATTTTCACATATAATAATGATTATCACTATACTCTTGGCTGTCATTCAAACAAGAGAGGGCAGGTTTTGCTCCTATCTGAGCACAAGATTCAAATGCAGAAGAATCAGCTTTATTCAAAGCCACTCTTGGGGACTATTTGTTATTCCAATATATCAGCTGCATTCAACCTGTCTGGATTCTACTGTGTTATGCTGATGGCTCTAGATTTCCTATCAGACTCCAGCCCAGTAGCACCCAAACCTGGCATCTTTTAAAAAATGCATTGTCTGGCCATGTGCAGATCTACTGAAGTCCACTCTGCCCTTTCCACTCAGCCCAGGTGATTCCTTGCACACTGAAATTTGCAAAGCACTGCCTCAGGGAGGCACTTCTCAATTGATTTATTTCCCTGCAAACCAGTCCTCTGGGCTCTCAACACTATCACAAGGCTTGTACTCACTCACACCCTCCGTCCTGATTCCTCACACTAGCATCATCATAAAAAATCACGCTGGGATGTGTATTTCTGGGCAGCTTGCTAGAAATTCTTATGTAGCAAGTTGTATTAGAAAATGCAAGCATCTGTATTTTCATCATGTCTCTCAAAATGATTTTACAATCACATCTAACAGTGACACATTGTCTCAGTTTTCCTCTGGGTAACCCTGAATTCCACAGAATCAAATGAACTATTAATAAAAAAATTACACGAATCATTTTGGCATATTAGACAAAATACATTTTACAGTAACGCCAAAACAGAGATTGTCGTCAATGACGCCCTATATACCCTAACATAATTGTTCAAACTGGATTTCATCCTTACTGGCCTTAGGATAAGGTGAAGAATTTCACATTTAGAATAGAATCAAACAAGGGAATGAGTGAGAATCTCAGGAACCCGAGCAGCACAGTCTGTTTGTTCTGCTTTTATGCCGGTGCTGTTTGCATAGGACATAATTTATTATTGTCTTCTAGCTATGCAGGGAGTCCTGTGCTGCGATGGCTCTTATGTTGCTGACAAGCTAGGCTGGCCCTGAATAAACAGCACTTCATCATCAACACAACACAACTGTAGATACAGGTTGGCATTTTATTTCCCCCATCTGCCTTCTACCTGATAAATTACTGTTTTAGTTACATGTATACAAATACGATTTGTTAATCTGCTCAAACATCTCCAAAACATTTCTCCCACCTTAAGTTAAAATTATATACGTGCGAGCCACCATGTTGGTAAACTGACGTCACCACACCTGTTTTTGACTGACCGCAGCTCATTCAGCCATAGAACAGGTAATTTCAGGCTGCAATTCGCCTGCGGCTTGCAGACAGATTGCTAGGGTTCAGCGCCTGGGGGCTTCTTAAAATCTGATCTTATCGGAGTGAACACGGAGCGCGGGGCGGCCGAGTCCCGGCTCCCGGAGCCGTCCCGGAACCGCCCTGGCTCCGGGCTGCGGAGCCTGCGGAGGCTGCTTCTTGGACCCTGCTAATATCAGAGCAAACACGAAACACCAAGAGGCCGAGTTCCGGCTCCCGGAACTGAGCCCGCGGGGACTGCTTCTTGGAGCTTACACTTATAGGAGCTTACACCGAGCACAGAGCGGCCGAGTTCCGGCTCCCGGAACCGTCCCGGAACCGCCCTGGCTCAGGGCTGCGGAGCCCGCGGAGGCTGCTTCTTGGACCCTGCTACTATCAGAGCATACACCAAACACTAGGCGGCCGAATTCCGGCTCCCGGAACTGAGCCCGCGGGGGCTGCTTCTTGGAGCCTACACTTATAGGAGCTTACACCGAGCACGGAGCGGCCGAGTTCCGGCTCCCGGAACTTCCCTGGACCGGGGCTGGGAGCCTGCGGAAACTGTGTCTCGGTCCGGGTCCTGCTGAGGGCAGGTCAGGACTCACCCATTGCTTGGGTTGCCTGGCAAGGGGAACGAAATGCTGCCATTCGCATAGGATACCAACATGGCAGAGATCTGATGTCAGCAGAAAGCGGTGGAGGAGAGATCTTCATCAATACCAGCGGTGACATAAGCAGTTGGTCTCCTGGTAAGGGGGGTGAGGCTCAGTCACCCGAGTCTCCTCAATTTGTCCTCGAGCCAGAGGGAAGGAGCCGGGCCGCCGCCAGCCCCCGGAGCAGGCCCAGCGGCTCGCCAGCGTGGTGACCGCGTGACCCCAATTGGAGAGGGGGCGGAGCGGAGCCGCCACCCACACCCGCCAGGTGGGCAGACCCACGACCCAGTAGTACATGGGCGTGGTAGGAGGGGCAGGGCAGAGCCGCCCTTCGCGCTTGCAAGGTAAACAGACCTGTGACAGCCTGGCGGGTCAGGCCCAGTGGCCTGCCAGTGTGGTACACACGTCACCCCAACTCGAGTAGGGGCAGAGCAGATCCTTATCCCACGCCCGGATCAGGCCCTGCCGGTGTGGTGGTCACGTGACCCCAATTGGAGTGGGGGTGGAGCGGAACCGCCACCCGTGCCCGCAGGGTGAGCAGACCAGTGATCAACCTGCAGATCAGGCCCAGGGGTCCGCAGGCGTGGTAGGAGGGGCAGGGCAGATCCGCCGCCCGCGCCTTCAAGGTAGGCAGACCTACAACAGACCTGCGGATCAGGCCCAGGAGCCTGCCGGCGGGGTACAAATACCACCCTAATTGGAGTAGTGACAGAGCAGAGTCGCCTCCCTTGCCAGGAACAGACCCAGCATCCTGCAGGCGGGGTAGTCACGACACCCCAGTTGGAGTAGGGGCAAAGCAGAGCCTCCACTCGTGCCCGAAAGGTGGGCAGATCTGCGACCGACCAGCAGGACAGGCCCAGTGGCCTGCTGGTACGACAGACACGTCACCCCAATTGGAGTAGGGGCAGAACAGAGCCGCCACCAGCTCCCAGAACAGGCCCAGTGACCTGCCGGCGTGGTAGCCACGACACCCCAATTGGAATAAGGAGAGAGCAGAGCCGCCGCCCGCACCTGCAGGAAAGATACGCAAGCAGTATGAAAAGACAAGGAAAGAAAGGACCACAAGCAATGCAGGTCAACGCAACTTTAGAAGAGGTAACAGCTGCAGCAGATGGAATGTCAGATAAAGAATTCAGGATATACATGCTTCAGATGATCTGGAGTATCAAGGAAGACATTAAACAGCAAAATCAGACAATGAAAGATCACTTCGACAACGAATTACGCAAACAAATCCAGGAAGCAAAGGATCAACTATACAGGGAGATAGAGGTTATAAAAAACAAGCAATCAGAAATCCTAGAAATGCAGGAAGCAATAAACCAACTTAAAAACTCAATGGAGAATACTACCAACAGAGTAGAACACTTAGAAGATAGAACATCAGACAATGAAGACAAAGTATTTCAACTGGAAAAGAACATAGACAGCTCAGCAAGACTGTTAAGAAACCATGAGCAGAACATCCAAGAAATATGGGATAACATTAAGAGACCAAACTTAAGAGTCATTGGGATACAGGAAGGTACAGAGCTCCAAACCAAAGGAATGAGCAGTCTATTCCATGAAATAATACAAGAAAACTTCCCAGACTTGAAGAATGAGACAGAATCCCAAATCCTAGAAGCCTACAGGACGCCGAATGTGCAAAATCATAAGAGATCCACACCTAGACACATTATAATGAAGATGCCCAACATACAGAATAAGGAGAGAATTTTAAAAGCTACAAGAGAAAGGAAGCAGATTACATTTAGGGGCAAGCCAATCAGGATAACAGCTGATCTTTCAACACAGACTCTGAAAGCTAGAAGATCCTGGAATAACATATTTCAAACACTGAAAGATAATGGGTTCCAACCAAGAATTGTGTATCCAGCGAAATTAAGCTTCAGGATGGAGAATGAAATTAAAACCTTCCACGATAAACAAAAGTTTAAAGAATTCGCAGCTAGAAAACCATCTCTTCAAAACATCCTAGCCAAAGTATTACAGGAAGAGGAAATGGAAAATAACAATGAAAACCAACAGTGGGAGGTAGGACAGTAAAGGGGGGGGGGAAACAATCAAAGAGGAAAACAAACAATGTTTAGTAACAGAAATAAACAAATATGGCTGGAAGAACAACCCATATCTCAATAATAACCCTAAATGTTAATGGCTTAAACTCACCAATTAAGAGACACAGGCTAGTAGAATGGATCACAAAACAAGACCCAACAATATGCTGCCTACAGGAGACGCATTTGATAGGAAAAGACATACATAGGCTGAAGGTGAAAGGTTGGGAAAAATCATATCACTCATATGGACTTCGGAAACAAGCAGGCGTGTCCATACTCATATCAAATAAAATAGATTTCAAGCCAAAGTTAATCAAAAGAGATAAAGAGGGACACTACATACTGCTTAAGGGAACCATACACCAACAAGACATAACAATCATAAATATTTATGCCCCAAACAATGGTGCAGCTATGTTCGTCAAACAAACTCTTCTCAAGTTCAAGAGTCTAATAGACCACCACACCATAATCATGGGAGACTTCAACACACCTCTCTCGCCACTGGACAGATCTTCCAAACAAAAGTTGAATAAGGAAACTATAGAACTCAATAACACTATTAATAACCTAGACCTAATTGACATATATAGAGTATACCACCCAACATCAAGCAGTTACACTTTTTTCTCAGCAGCACATGGATCCTTCTCAAAAATAGATCATATATTATGTCACAGGGCAACTCTTAGACAATATAAAGGAGTAGAGATATTACCATGCATCTTATCTGATCATAATGGAATGAAACTGAAAATCAACGATAAAAGAAGGAAGGAAAAAGCATACATCAATTGGAGAATGAACAATAGGTTACTGAATGATCAATGGGTTATAGAAGACATCAAGGAGGAAATTAAAAAATTCTTAGAGATAAATGAAAACACAGACACAACATATCGGAATCTATGGGACACATTAAAAGCAGTTCTAAGAGGAAAATTCATTGCTTGGAGTTCATTCCTTAAAAAAAGAAAAAACCAACAAATAAATGATCTCATACTTCATCTCAAAATCCTTGAAAAAGAAGAGCAAAACAACAGCAAAAGAAGTAGAAGGCAAGAAATAATTAAAATCAGAGCTGAAATTAATGAAATCGAAACAAAAGAAACAATTGAAAAAATTGACAAAACTAAAAGTTGGTTCTTTGAAAAAATAAACAAAATCGACAGACCCTTAGCGATGCTAGTGAAGAGAAGAAGAGAGAGAACTCAAATTACTAGCATACGGGATGAAAAAGGCAATATCACAACAGACACTTCAGAAATACAGAAGATAATCAAAAACTATTTTGAATCCTTATACTCCAATAAATTAGAAGATAGTGAAGGCATAGATAAATTTCTTAAGTCATATGATCTGCCCAGATTGAGTCAGGAGGATATAGAAAACCTAAACAGACCAATATCAATTGAGGAGATAGAAGAAACCATCAAAAGACTACCAACTAAGAAAAGCCCAGGTCCCGATGGGTATACAGCAGAATTTTACAAAACCTTTAAAGAAGAACTAATACCAATACTTCTCAAGCTACTTCAGGAAATAGAAAAGGAGGGAGAACTTCCAAATTCATTCTATGAGGCCAACATCACCCTGATACCTAAACCAGACAAAGACACTTCAAAGAAAGAAAACTACAGACCAATATCTCTAATGAACCTAGATGCAAAAATCCTCAATAAAATTCTGGCGAATCGGATACAAAAACATATAAAAAAAATTGTACACCATGATCAAGTAGGATTCATCCCTGGGATGCAAGGCTGGTTCAATATACGGAAATCAATAAATGTTATTCACCACATCAATAGACTTAAAAATAAGAACCATATGATCATCTCGATAGATGCGGAAAAAGCATTTGACAAAGTACAGCATCCCTTTATGTTCAAAACTCTAGAAAAACTAGGGATAACAGGAACATACCTCAATATTGTAAAAGCAATCTATGCTAAGCCTCAGGCTAGCATTATTCTGAATGGAGAAAAACTGAAGGCATTCCCTCTAAAATCTGGAACAAGACAGGGATGCCCTCTCTCTCCACTTCTCTTCAACATAGTTCTCGAAACACTGGCCAGAGCAATTAGACAGACGAAAGAAATTAAAGGCATAAAAATAGGAAAAGAAGAAATTAAATTATCACTATTTGCAGATGATATGATTCTATATCTAGCAGACCCAAAAGGCTCTACAAAGAAACTATTAGAGCTAATAAATGAATTCAGCAAAGTGGCAGGATTTAAAATCAACACGCATAAATCAAAGGCATTCCTGTATATCAGCGACAAATCCTCTGAAATGGAAATGAGGACAACCACTCCATTCAAAATATCTTCAAAAAAAATAAAATACTTGGGAATCAACCTAACAAAAGAGGTGAAAGACTTATACAATGAAAACTACAGAACCCTAAAGAGAGAAATAGAAGAAGATCTTAGAAGATGGAAAAATATACCCTGTTCATGGATAGGCAGAACTAACATCATCAAAATGGCGATATTACCAAAAGTTCTCTATAGGTTTAATGCAATGCCAATCAAAATCCCAATGGCATTTCTTGTAGAAATAGAGAAAGCAATCATGAAATTCATATGGAAAAATAAAAGACCCAGAATAGCAAAAACAATGCTAAGCAAGAAGTGTGAATCAGGCGGTATAGCGATACCAGACTTCAAACTATACTACAGAGCAATAGTAACAAAAACAGCATGGTACTGGTACCAAAACAGGCGTGTGGACCAATGGTACAGAATAGAGGACACAGAAACCAATCCACAAAACTACAACTATCTTATATTTGATAAAGGGGCTAAAAGCATGCAATGGAGGAAGGATAGCATCTTCAACAAATGGTGCTGGGAAAACTGGAAATCCATATGCAACAAAATGAAACTGAATCCCTTTCTCTCGCCATGCACAAAAGTGAATTCAAAATGGATCAAGGAACTTGATATCAAATCAGAGACGCGCCGTCTGATAGAAGAAAAAGTTGGCTACGATCTACAGTCAGTGGGGTCGGGCTCCAAATTCCTCAATAGGACACCCATAGCACAAAAGTTAATAACTAGAATCAACAAATGGGACTTACTCAAACTAAGAAGTTTTTTCTCAGCAAAAGAAACAATAAGAGAGGTAAATAGGGAGCCTACATCCTGGGAACAAATCTTTACTCCTCACACTTCAGATAGAGCCCTAATATCCAGAGTATACAAAGAACTCAAAAAATTAGACAATAAGAGAACAAACAACCCAATCAACAAATGGGCCAAGGACCTGAACAGATACTTCACAGAGGAGGACATACAGTCAATCAACAAGTACATGAAAAAATGCTCAACATCTCTAGCTGTCAGAGAAATGCAAATCAAAACCACCCTAAGATACCATCTCACTCCAGTAAGATTGGCAGCCATTAGGAAGTCAAACAACAACAAGTGCTGGCGAGGATGTGGGGAAAAGGGTACACTTGTACATTGCTGGTGGGACTGCAGATTGGTGCAGCCAATTTGGAAAGCAGTATGGAGAGTTCTTGGAAAGCTGGGAATGGAGCCACCATTTGACCCAGCTATTCCCCTTCTTGGTCTATTCCCTAAAGACCTAAAAAGAGCATGCTACAGGGACACTGCTACATCGATGTTCATAGCAGCACAGTTCACAATAGCAAGACTGTGGAACCAACCTAGATGCCCTTCAATAGACGAATGGATAAAAAAAATGTGGCATTTATACACAATGGAGTATTACTCTGCATTAAAAAATGACAAAATCATAGAATTTACAGGGAAATGGATGGCATTAGAGCAGATTATGCTAAGTGAAGCTAGCCAATCCCTAAAAAACAAATGCCAAATGTCTTCTTTGATATAAGGAAAGTAACTAAGAACAGAGTAGGGATGAAGAACAGGAGAAGAAGATTAACATTTAACAGGGATGAGAGGTGGGAGGGAAAGGGAGAGAGAAGGTAAATTGCACGGTAATGGAAGGAGACCCTCAGGGTTATACAGTGGAGGGGGTAGAGAGAGAGGAGGGGAGGGGAGGGTAGAGGTGGGGAGGGGGGAGGGTGGATGATGGGAAAGGCAGCGGAGCACAACAGACACTAGTATGGCAATTTGTAAATCAATGGATGTGTAACTGATGTGAATCTGCAATCTGTGTATGGGGTGAAGGTGGGAGTTCATAACCCACTAGAATCAAAGTGTGGAATATGATATGTCAAGAAATTTGTAATGTTTTGAACAACCCACAATAAAAAATTAAAAAAAAAAAAAAAAAAAAAAAAAAAAAAAAAATTATATACGTGCATATGCATTCCTAATTAATTTTCTAGGGTTTAAAAAATAAAGAGGACCCTCCCCTTTAATTTACCATCTCCAGCCCAGGCACACACCTCTTGTGCAGTGAGGTCCAGCCTATAATCACTGTATGGAATTGAGGTAGTTCTTTTACTAATCATTGCAAATGGCAAAATCACAGATTGATTCCACCAGTTAGGAAGAACAGCAATTGCTTTCTGCCTCAGTCTTTTGTCATGAATAGTTCCTAGGATTCCATCATTATGCATTTTTAGAGGTCATGAGTCTTTTTGCCTGAGTAATTCCTAGTTTTGAAATAGGAAGGTCTAGAAATGCTGGGAGAAAAAGATTTTACTATTTCCAGTCACAAGCTAAGGTGTCGATCTCAAAAGCTTTAAAAAAGGCCCTGAGGCCCCCAGGCAGAAAAACAGAAATGATCCAGGTCTACTGGATCTGAGATAGCAATCGATAGTGTCCAATAAATTTCCTGTGTTCATGGTTGGAAGTGCACAGGCAATTGCACTGGAAAATCCCACTCTTACACAATCCTATTTTACTTCTCATTCCACTGCTCTGAAAATTTTAGTCGTTATGCTATATGCTGGTAGCTTCCCTGTATCACATGGAATAAAAGTGATTTAAATAATGTCTTGTAAATGTCTGAGTACTTGAATGTGGATAGTCCTTGGGAGAGGAAAGCCCCCCGTCTCTTGAACCACTCACACTTGGTCACCTTTCACTGTCTTCTCAGTCTTTCCTGTTGGGTGTTGGGCTCCGTTTTTCCCCACAAACTGCTCTTCTCAGAAGTATCGATCACTTCCAGTTTGCCAAATATGAAAATCACTTTCCTGTTCTTGCCCCATTTGACTTTTCTGCAGAATTCCTCAGGTCCCCTCCCTCCTTCCTGGAGCACTTCATTCTCCCAACCTCATGCTCACCTTGTTTTTCTCCCAACTCACTGGCCATGCCTCAGTCACCTTTGCTGGTGGCTCTTCCTTATTAAGCCTCGACATGTTCATTGTCCCAAACTGTGTTTCCCAGCCTGGCTCACCTTCTTTTGCTATGCATTCTCTTGGAGATCTTATCCAGTCTTTTGGCTTTAAAACCATCCTCCTGCCAGTCAGTGATGACCTAATGCTCCCTGTAGGTCTAATTAGCCTCCCAAATACAGAAGGATCCACCTCCTCCCCACTTCTTCTGAATGGCGCCACCAGCCACCCAGCAACTCACGCCAAACATCTAGCTTATTCT
This sequence comes from Marmota monax, assembly GCF_021218885.2. NCBI lineage: Eukaryota > Metazoa > Chordata > Mammalia > Rodentia > Sciuridae > Marmota > Marmota monax. The sequence goes on along the minus strand of NW_026693595.1, from coordinate 558,148 downwards.
TGGTTCCTTTCCCCCTCACTCCTCATATAACCCATCAATGAATCCTTTAAAACATATCTCAAGTCCAAACACTTTTCTAATTTTTTTCTATCTTGATTGCTGTCCTAGCCACAGCCACTATCATTTGTGGCATGAACTTGGGTGACCCATTCCCAGGGGCTACTCTTCCACACTTGTCTCCCTACAGTCAGTTGTCAATAGGGAGTTTTAAAAAATCTAAATCTCATAATGACATTCTCCTGTCCAGAACTCACCAAAAATTTCCCACTGCAAGTATTGTTTTATGTTTTTAACTGGAAGGAGATAAGTTTCATGTCCTTGAGGGTAAGAGTTTGAATAAATAAATGAAATGGAATAGATGTAACAATAGAAAGAGTTGGAAAATATAAAAGACAATTTGCATTTGGAATACAAACATCCATAAATAATATGTAAATTCATCAAAAAATTATTTGATAATAAAAATTTTAATCTTCTCCTATTATTGATAACTCTTTCTTAAAGATAATCTCATATATATTTTAGAAATACATTCTAAGGAAATAACTGGATATGCACACAAAGTTTGTGGACATAGCTACTTATGGGATTATTACTTTAATAACTAAAACTTGGAAACAAAATCTAAATGTCCAATAACTGAGAAATGATTAGATAAATTATGAAACAATCATAAATGGAATATTATACTACTATAAAAATCATACTATAAAGCAATACTTAGTGATACAAAAAAACACTCATAGTGTAATTTCTATACTCATATCAAATAGAATGTCAGTTCTGTATGTATTCTTTTTTTTTTTTAAAGAGAGAGAGAGAGAGAGAGAATTTTAATATTTATTTTTTAGTTTTCGGCGGACACAACATCTTTGTTTGTATGTGGTGCTGAGGATGGAAACCGGGCTGCACGCATGCCAGGCAAGCGCGCTTCCGCTTGAGCCACTTCCCCAGCCCAAGTTCTGTATGTATTCTGGTAACATATTGAGAACTAACATTAAATGGACATTAAAATACACTGATATTTAAAATTGTCACCATTAGGCCAATTGCTAATATTAAATTTCTTATGTCTCTCCATTATTTTAGTGAGCTCCCTGCAAGGTTTCTAGTAAAGGCTTTGGAGCCAGCCAAACAGGAGGTGACCATGGCTCTGCTACTCACTAGCTGAGCTACATGAGTTAATTCATCTCAGAGCCTTGGTTCCCTGAACCCCAGTACCCAACAGAGGATTGTCATGAGAACTAAGAACGTGTATAAAAGGTTGGCCTAGTACCTGCCAGACAGTAGACAATAAACATTGGGTCTCCTTCCTTTCCTGGTTCCTAAGCTATCAAGAAAACATTCTCAAAAGCAAACAGGATTGGGTCATAGCTTAGTGGTAGAGCGTTGCCTAGTATGTGTGAGGCACTGGGTTCAGTTCTCAGCACCACATAGAAATAAAATAAAGATATCGTGTCTATCTACAACTAAAAATATTTAAAACAAACAAAAAAAAGCCATTCTCAGGATTTATAGGATTAATTTGATTCACAGGACATATTTTGCAAGAGTTCACATATACTACAGTTCTTTGTTTTATAACCCTTACGATATATGTGAGTTCTTGAATGCTACTCAATCACACACATTTTTAAGCCACTTACATGATTGATGTAAATCCTACAAGTGAGATTATGGAGGAAAGTGCACTAAGTGAAATATGAAGCTAAGTCACTTTCAAAATGATATATAAAACTGGGGGGTAAGGAAGTGTTCAGCTCGTTAATAGATTTTTAGCCCTTAATTCCAAGTTAGAGTCAATGAATGAACTCGTGTTTGCCACTATATAAACAACAGCTTTTAAAGCATGAAACAAGGAGAGGCAGAGCCCCCCCCCCCACGCCTGCAAGGTAGGCGGAACTGGGACCACTGGCAGAACAGGCCCAGCGGCCTGCTGAGGGGCAGAGCCGCCGCCCCCCCCACCTGCAAGGTAGACGGAACTGGGACCACCCACAGAACAGGCCCAGTGGCCTGCTGAGGGGCAGAGCCGCCCCCTCCCCCCCTGCAAAGTAGGCGGACCTGCGACCCACCGGCAGAACAGGCCCCAAAAAAATAAAATACTTGGGAATCAACCTAACAAAAGAGGTGAAAGACTTATACAATGAAAACTACAGAACCCTAAAGAGAGAAATAGAAGAAGATCTTAGAAGATGGAAAAATATACCCTGTTCGTGGATAGGCAGAACTAACATCATCAAAATGGCGATATTACCAAAAGTTCTCTATAGGTTTAATGCAATGCCAATCAAAATCCCAATGGCATTTCTTGTAGAAATAGAGAAAGCAATCATGAAATTCATATGGAAAAATAAAAGACCCAGAATAGCAAAAACAATGCTAAGCAGGAAGTGTGAATCAGGCGGTATAGAGATAGCAGACTTCAAACTATACTACAGAGCAATAGTAACAAAAACAGCATGGTACTGATACCAAAACAGGCGGGTGGACCAATGGTACAGAATAGAGGACACAGAGACTAATCCACAAAGCTACAACTATCTTATATTTGATAAAGGGGCTAAAAGCATGCGATGGAGGAAGGATAGCATCTTCAACAAATGGTGCTGGGAAAACTGGAAATCCATATGCAACAAAATGAAACTGAATCCCTTTCTCTCGCCATGCACAAAAGTGAATTCAAAATGGATCAAGGAGCTTGATATCAAATCAGAGACCGTCTGATAGAAGAAAAAGTTGGCTACGATCTACATACTGTGGGGTCGGGCTCCAAATTCCTCAATAGGACACCCATAGCACAAAAGTTAATAACTAGAATCAACAAATGGGACTTACTCAATCTAAAAAAAATTTTCTCAGCAAAAGAAACAATAAGAGAGGTAAATAGGGAGACTACATCCTGGGAACAAATCTTTACTCCTCACACTTCAGATAGAGCCCTAATATCCAGAGTATACAAAGAACTCCAAAAATTAGACAATAAGATAACAAACAACCCAATCAACAAATGGGCCAAGGACCTGAACAGACACTTCTCAGAGGATGACATACAATCAATCAACAAGTACACGAAAAAATGCTCACCATCTCTAGCAGTCAGAGAAATGCAAATCAAAACCACCCTAAGATACCATCTCACTCCAGTTAGATTGGCAGCCATTAGGAAGTCAAACAACAACAAGTGCTGGCGAGGATGTGGGGAAAAGGGTACTCTTGTACATTGCTGGTGGGACTGCAAATTGGTGCAGCCAATTTGGAAAGCAGTATGGAGATTTCTTGGAAAGCTGGGAATGGAGCCACCATTTGACCCAGCTATTCCCCTTCTCGGTCTATTCCCTAAAGACCTAAAAGGAGCATGCTACAGGGACACTGCTACATCGATGTTCATAGCAGCACAATTCACAATAGCAAGACTGTGGAACCAACCTAGATGCCCTTCAATAGACAAATGGATAAAAAATATGTGGCATTTATACACAATGGAGTATTACTCTGCATTAAAAAATGACAAAATCATAGAATTTGCAGGGAAATGGATGGCATTAGAGCAGATTATGCTAAGTGAAGCTAGCCAATCCCTAAAAAACAAATGCCAAATGTCTTCTTTGATATAAGGAGAGTAACTAAGAACAGAGTAGGGTTGAAGAGCATGAGAAGAAGATTAACATTAAACAGGGATGAGAGGTGGGAGGGAAAGGGAGAGAGAAGGGAAATTGCATGGAAATGGAAGGAGACCCTCAGGGTTATACAAAAGTACATACAAGAGGAAGTGAGGGGAAAGGGAAAATTAATACAAGGGGGACAAATGAATGACAGTAGAGGGGGGTAGAGAGAGAAGAGGGGAGGGGAGGGGAGGGGAGGGGGGATAGTAGAGGATAGGAAAGGCAGCAGAACACTACAGACACTAGTATGGCAATATGTAAATCAATGGATGTGTAACTGATGTGATTCTGCAATCTGTATATGGGGTAAAAATGGGAGTTCATAACCCACTTGAATCAAAGTGTGAAATATGATATATCAAGAACTATGTAATGTTTTGAACAACCAACAATAAAAAATCAAAAAAAAAAAAAAGAAAGCATGAAACAAAACAAAACAAACAAAAAAACACATAGTGATTTTTTTCTTCAGTTAAATTGCCATGGGTACAGACTTTTCCATCATTTCCCCTCCAACTGCCAAATAACCTGCAGTGACTTTTACTCCTGGTATTCATTCTCTCCACTTAGGTCCAGCATTGTGGACTACACACACCATCTGAAGCGATTGTCTCCCTTACAAATTAGAAATGAAATATACTGACTAAGGCTTTTATTATGTGAAATAAATTACTTTGTAGCATCAAGGACAAGCTATTCCTAGAATTGTTATATCTGAAAATCTTTTCCTTCTTGCAGGTAATAGAAAAATCAGGTGAGTATCACTCACAGGTAGGATTCTTGTAGATAAAAATCTTTACCAAGATTAAAAATACAGCTTGTACAGCTGCATTTTGAAGAACAGAGAGTCCTAGAGTTTGACGACCCATAACTACTTTGTAAGCACTGTGGGCAACATGGATTGCTGAGTTACTGAAATTTAAGAGTATAGTTTGACATTTATACTCTGCATGGATTTGTTTCTAGACTGAAGGCTTTTTTTTTTAAATCAAGATATAAGAAAAATGCTGAGGTATGTATACAAATGTCCTAACTGAAAGCTTTATGATTTATGCTACCAAAATTCTGTTATGATGTTTAAGATATTCAGCAATAATAAAGTCTGATAATTTTGACAGGAAATGATTTATGAGAACACAATATGCATAAATTAAGAGATTTTATTTATTCTGTTTTTATGCATTCTTTAATTGGTAAGCCAAGATATTTCCCATATTCTTCCTAGATATAATTTTTTACACACCATTGTTCTTATATATTTATAGGGGAGCCAAGGCATCTTAATAACTTCACTGGAATCTTTTAAACTATATTATGCATCATATTTTGAAAATGAGTCAAATAGTACATATTTTCATTCTTTATAACTAAAGATAAAGCCTTTTTGTGAAAATAATTTATGTAAATGAAATATACTAGAATATATAAGTTAATGGATAGCACATATACCAATATAATTTCATTTGTTGCTCAACTAATTTTATTGACTTAAATCAATGTTATATTGCCTATCATAATTCAAGCATTGATTCTGCATTCAGCATTCTGTTAAATGCTTTGCATCACCTTATTTAAACTTTAAGAGGCTTCTGTGAGGTCAGTAGTTGTCTGCTTTGCACTGAGGAAATGGAGCCTCGGGAAGTTAAGTAGTTTGCATCATGTGTGTGGAAAATGGAACTCCAGTCCAGGTTAGCCTGAAGTCAGAGACCATACTTTCACTCCTGTATTATCCTAATATGAGGAGATACTGAAGATATTACTCATTAATTAAATTTTAAACTGAATAATAATAAAAATAATGATAAAAATTATTTTAATCTGGATACGGTGGCATATGTTTGTAACCTTAGTGACTCAGTAGGCTGAGGCAGGAGGATTGCAAGTTTGAAGCCAGCCTCAGCAATTTAGCAAGGACTTAAGCAACTGTATCAAAATTAATAATAATAATAATGATAATAATAATAATAATAATATTTAAAGGGTGGTAATGTGGCTCAGTGGTTAAGTGCCCCTGGGTTAAATCCCCAGTACCAATAAAATAAAATTATATAATTTAAAATTGTTTTTTCTATTCCATTTATTTCTATTTAGAATGATTCTCCCTTGTCACTATACACAAGTAAGAAACATCCTTGATTTTGACAACTGCTAGTAATAATACACTGCTTAAACTTTTTTTTTCTAGTCAGTACTGGGGATTGAACTCAGGGTGCTTTACCACTGATCTACATCTCAGCCCTTTTTGTTTTTTGAGACAAGATCTCACTGAATTGTTTAGGGCCTTGCTAAGTTGCTGAGACTGGCCTTGAATTTGTGATCCTCCTGCCTCAGTCTCCTGAGCTGCTGGGATTACAGACGTGTTTCACTGTGACCAGGTAAACTTTTGAAGATCTGATATTACCATGCATTGCGATTGATTTCCGGTTTCTCACTTACTCTATACAGTGTAAATGTGGAATGACTTTCAGTTTTAGGTTCTTACATAATAATATGTAAGAACCTAAAACTGAAAGCCTGAGAAAGCATCTATGAAAAAGAATGTTGTTATATCCTTGCAGCAATAGTATTTTGAAAAGTTTGGCATCCATGTATATTCAGGAGGGAAAAGAAGCAGCACACACAACCTAATTGCTGGTTATCCAAAATTAGCCCCATGTATTTTCCTTGCTCTGGTATATTAGACACCCCCAAACAGAAGAATCTACTTTACCATTCAGTGTGTAAAAATCTCATTATTTAAAGATGCTCTCAACATAACTTATCTTCTGCTCAAAAGTCCACAGAAAAGCAAGAATTAGAATTTGTGGAGGGGAGTAGGAAGACTCAAGAGGATTGTTTTGTTTTTCTCTGATGGAGTAGGCATCTTAATAGGAGAAGTCTATAAGAGCAGTCTTCTTATTAAGGCATGACTATCAAAGATATTTATAATAATGTTATCAATCTGCAGGTGCTTTGGTTTAGGTCATGCATATCATAACTAAGAAAGGAAAATCTAAAAGTCTTAGAAGCAATAAGTCTTATAAGGTGCCCACTTGAAAGAATTCCAGAATAGAAGGAATTATTAATTGAAAATTAATTATTTTTAGGTCATGGAACAAGTATTACTTATCCCCATAACCACATCATTAATGAAGAAAGAAAAGAGGTGGTGGGAATTGGGAAATAATTCACCTCAAACAATAGGTTTAAAATAAGAACTTTAAAAAAAAACAAAACTCTGAGCTGGTTTCAGATTAGCCTGAAATTGAGTTGAAATTCTAACCTTTCCTCAGTAGCTCCATCATAAAAAGGAATAGTGTCACACCAGTGAAAAGTTGACCCTGGGCAAAGGTGCTTAAACACTGTACTTCACCGCAGAAAGTCCTGGACGGACTCTCACGAGCAGTTAGTAGAAGACTTAGATGCCAGGAGGTCTCAACCAATTAAATACAGATAAGTCATCACCTCATAAACCAGGTCAGCCTAATTTACAGTTTTCTTTAAGGACAAACTGACAATCACCAAAACTTTCAACTACTGAAAATAGTGAGGAAAGGCAGATGGTTGTTTTCCTGAAGGCCTCTTTCTTGTTCATGTATGTTTCCAAGGATTTGGGGGAATGAATAATTCAGGACTCATGTGCAAAGGGCAACCCAGCGACCAAGCATGCTTTATTTTTGAAATGGCAGAAGCTGGGCAATAGTCTAACTATAAACTAGAAATAATAGCAATAAATTATTTTTATAATTATGTACACATATAAAAAATTGGCTTGTTTTGAGCCATGAGCCTGAACACTCAATAGCTTTATTTATTTTCCTTTGTAAAAATAAATCAACTAGCTTGAAGAGTATTTAGAAAAAGCAGGAGAACTTCCTTCCTCTCTGGGTTCCTCTTTCTGCTTCATGGAAACCACCAGTGGTGTCTCCAGAGCCTTGTGGTACAGGGTGTCACACACGTTTTGGATTCGTCTAAGCTGTGTCAATATTAACCTGACCAAATAAAGATCAAACTGCCTCCTTGGTTCCTCATGCTCTTCACATGGGGAGCACAATATGGCTCTTGTCAGAGGTGCTTCATCATTTGGGCTCAAGGAAACTGTCAGTACAGTTTGGGAGTTCGTTCTTCATGGGCAGATATCCTGATGGGTCTAATGAAGCCTTTCTGCTGACAACTCATTTGCTAAAAATACCCAACCATCACCAAGTTTAAATGGGGAATGTGGTTGTGTCCTCTTTGCTATCAACTCAATGAAAGTAATTCATTAATTTTTTTGAAGTGTAAAAATATCTGTTCATTAAGGCCCACACCTCTCACCGCCCATATATGTGTCTTGCTTGGATCCATTTGCTCACTGATAAACTTTATGTCTTGCTTAAATTGGAATATAATAGGGTAAACACCAATCTTGGAGCACACATGCAGAGCCAACAGTCTGTGTGTGCCATTTGTTGCAATCTGAGCTAATTACCAGAAACCCCCTCCTGAAAACAGATACACTCTGGTGTTTGTGGTTTTATCTTTCTTTGGGGATGTCTGTATGGGGTGCCTGAGGAATTCCTTTTCAGGTAGGACATGGCATTGCTGTGATCCTCTGGATTGCAAGTCACAGGGACTTAACTGTCTTACATAGAAAAACACAGAAGAATCTGGGGAGCATTCTTACAAAAACCGAGGGAGAACTGGGTGAACTGGGACAGCCAGGAGGCTGCTGGCCCCCCTGCCTCTCCATCCTCTTTGGGCTTCATCTGCCCTCCCAAGGTCAAGTGGCAGCCTCCGTGTGGCAGGGAACGTTGGTGGCTGCAGAAAATCCGTGCAGATCTTATAGTTATAGTCAACAGCTTATTTCCTTTTGATCTTGAGTTCCAAAAACCTGGAGAAATAACTGTGGTTGTTACAATTGGTTTGGTTCCCTTGCTTTGGGGCAAAACAATTGAGGTGGATTGGAAAGACCATAAAACGCAGAGATGGCACTAGTTACAAGGAAATTGGTAGATAAGAGTCGTTTCCTGGAAGAGGGATGATGAGGAGATAAACCCATAGTTGGCACTTCAGATACCAGGCATAAAGCGCTCTCTCTCTCTCTCTCTCTCTCTCTCTCTCACACACACACACACACACACACAGAGAACACACACATGCGATAATACTTCAAATCCTTATTTTATTTCCAGCCAACCCTCATCATAGGAAGAGACAAGATGTTTGGAAAGATAACTTTTGTATTAACTTTGATTTTCATGGAATTTTGCACCCCAATTAAAAAGGGTATCATAGGACAAGGGATGTGGCACAGCAACTCTGCCTAGCATGTGTAAGAACCTGGGTTCAAGCCTCAGCATCACAAAAAGAAAAAGAAAAAGAAAGTGTTTCTAAAATCCATAAAAGTGTTAAACATATAAAATGAAAACTATGTGTGAATAATTAAAAATATACTATCCAAACAATCAGGAAAAAGAGGCCAAAGCTCCTTTTTTTCTTTTTCTTTTTTTTTCTTGTAGGTCAGGTAAGGGAATCTCTTTTTGGTCTCTGAAATCTTCAGAAGCTCAAATCACCACAGCCATAATACTGCTATTGCTGTTAGTAGCATCCATGAGGCCTTATAAATCATCTACAGCCCCTGACCTCAAGGTAGAAAGAAAGCCCTGGAGCTTCTTCTGGTAGTACAAGAGTTTATTTGGGTGTTATTATTTTAACCAAGAATTATTTATGAAATGGCTTCAAATAAGCCAAATCCAGGGGGGGAAAAACAAACAATCACATTTATCACTGGTAAAAATAAATCACTTTAAAGCAGGTTTCCTCCACTGGGGAACTGGCATTTGGGGCTGGACAAGTCTTTGTTGTTGGGGGCTGCTCTGTGCATTGCAGAATGTTTAGCATAGTTATGACATAGTTCATTCTTTCTGGGTAAAGAGGTAGGAGTATTATAGAAATAAGTCAGGGATGGGAGCATTTGCATGGATGCTTTATACTAACTGGCCAAAGATTTCCATTTTCTAAGCTGGTATAAATAATGGAATTTCTATCAATTGTCTTTTAGTTAGATTGGTATGCTTATAAACAGCAATTTTATTCTCTTAGGCAAACAAAAAGAAGCATGATGGCTTAAAAGAGCAAGGACTTTGTTAAACATAACTTCCTACTTCAGGAAAGTTAAGCTTACACAGGTATTTCCCAGAATGACTTTTTTTTAATAATAGAAAAGTTGTATTATTCCAAACCAGTTTTGGAAAAACAGAGCATTTTTTTAAATACTAAATTTTATATTTGGGATTCCTGAAAATATGCTAACTTATTTTTTAACCATAGGAAACCTAAAGTGTTACTGATATTTTGACAGTATCAATGTGTAATATAAAGATGCCTGCAAATGTTTGGTGAATGGCCAGCAGCCTTGCCAGACAACTGAGGTTATGTAGAGAAATTTATCAAAAAAAACCCATTTCCAGGTCTTAATTACCTAAACATGTGCATCCATATCAGCCTTTTTACCCTCCTCCCAATTTTTATGGCTATATTGTCATTATTTGAGAACATAGTTTATTGAGAGTATGCCTCATTTCATTCTATTGTGTGTTTCAAAGCATTCATCTTAAAAAGTAACTATTTCTACTTCATCAGTATATTAAAGGTTGTATAATTATATTAACTAGTATGAACAGGTTTGGAGCAAACACAGCTGATACTTGGTAAACACTGAATTTAGTCACAGGGTGTGCACACACCTGTGCTTTCTTAGAGAGTTTTAAGTTAGCTTCGAGCATTCAGCTGAGGTTATCAGTCAGTATGTTCTATAGAACAGAATGGAGAATGTTGTTTAGCTCAGCACATTAGTTAGGGGAAGATCAATATAGAGAATTTCTCTTAGCAGAGGCAAGTTGTACAACTTTACCCGCTCATCCCTCAACATCAGGATGTTGAGTCTCAAGATACAGTAACTTAAACCTCTTAAATACAATCACCTGGAGTCAGCTTGTTAATCTACAGACTCTGATTTAGTATGATGGGGTCCAAGATGTTCATCTGTCTCTACAAGCTCTTAGACATTGGCTGTGCTGCCAGTCTGGGTACCACACATGGAGTGTTAGAAGCCATAAAAAAGGAAGGGTGTCCATGAGTCCACTATGAAAAAAGAAAAAAGATAATTCTATAAATGAATCTGAAAGAAAGTAATGAATATTCTTAATAGCTCTCTTTGGAAAAATGAGAAACCAAGAGAGTGAGACTTACCTAAAGAATATAGGATTCTCATATGATAGAGGAAATGATTTCAAGCTAAGAATATGAGAACAGAATGGGGGCTTGCACCTACATTTTGCTGGTCACCAAAGCAAACCTCTTTTGCTTATAGGAAAGGAGTCAAATCTTTATACCCAGACGCCCCTACTCTTCTACCACCAGCAAACATCTAGTCTTTGAAGGGCCTGATACATGCATTCATGTCATAGAAAACTGCACTTAGACACATATTTTGGAAAGGCAACCTTCTCTTTGTTGGTAATGATCTCAATCTCTAAGAAATCCATCACTGACACCCAACACACACCATTGGCTTGATTTTGTGTGTGTGTGTGTGTGTTTTGAATCATCCTATGTTGTTATCTTTTGTTTAGTCTAACTTTAGAATTAAGCAACTGCTCTCATTGTCTTATTTCTTATATAGCTGCAAAGACAGGCAAGCCAGTTCTCCAAAGTCTCCAGTTGGCAGGCCCAATTAACTTGAGAATGTGCAGTGTCCAGGTTGGGTAGTTTATCTGTGTCTGGTTTTTCCTGGGGCTTGAGATGTCACATTAGTGAGGCTCAACGAGCATCCATCTTTTCTAGTCTTGGCTTCCGGCACATCTCTTGCAGACAGCTCCTTCTGAGATGGATTAAATGAGTTAGAAGTAGACCTCCAGCGACCACTGGGCCCCAAGCCAAGGCTCATGATTAAGAAAACCTCTGTGTCTGCCTCTGTAACTGTATTTATCTATTTCCTTGCTCTTCCTCCATTATTCTCAACTCTTTTCTGACTCTCATCCTACATCTTGTGTTTACCGTGTCTCTTGATTTCATCAAGAGGCCATGTAGAGTGATTGATTACTGTACCTTCTTAGGTTTAAGCATGCTATGAAGCACACACAGTGACTAAATCACCTAATGACAAAGTTCTCAGAACATGGACCTGTTGTTAAGTAACATTTGGCTGCACTTCCCAAGACAGAACTGAACTTCTGTCTATGACATTTATATTGATTTTTAAAATTTTCTGAAAATAGCTAGGAACCTGCCTTGCTGGGAAATAACAATAGAATCATATTTCTGTCTGCTTTGAGAGAACGTTCTTCTACCTAAGGAGCCACAGGCATGAGTCCTTGCTTCTGTGTTGCTGTGCTCAGCTATCAGCTATTCCCAGTACAGTGCGCTCTCTCTCTCTCTCTCTCTCTCTCTCTCTCTCTCTCTCTCTCTCTCTCTCACACACACACACACACACACACACACACGCACACACACACACAGTATAGCACTGCTCCAACAGCTGTTGGAGGGCTGGGCGCAGTGCAGAAAGCTGCTCTGAAGTCTCATCTCACAGTCTCCAATTGGCAGGGATGGTGCTCAAGATACCTGTGGCTGACTATATCATGAAGTAGGGAGGAGCCATCCTCGTTCCTGTGGCTGGTGCAGGGCTGTCTTCACTCCCACACTGAGCTCCAGGGGCAGATGACACAGACTGAGCCCTCCATCCACAAGGGCCACAGTAACGGTTTCAGGAATAATATGTGGCCTGAGACAGATGGATAAGAGGCTTCACTGGAGTTTTGTAAAGCTTTCTCTTCCCCTGATATCCAGAGATCTAAGAATCACATAAGCTTGGGGCTACCCATGGGCATCTTGGGGAGTCATGGAAAGAGTCTTCCTGACAATGAAGCCAACATGGAGAGACACAGAGGCAAGAGAGGGAGAGAAACCCTGGTGATTTAGTTCAAGTTGAAGAATATCAGAAGCTAAATATCTTCTGGATTATCACTCCAGCAATTAATTCACTGTTTTCCTTAAACAAATTTGAATTGCTTCTGTCACTTACAACCAAAGAACTAGAGAAATAAATGTAGAGCTTCTGAAAACTTACTAAATGATTATAATAGAAGTGAATATTTTCAGATGCAGAGTTGACTTTAAGAAAAAAAATTCCAAATCATTACTTTTTACATTTTAGAGTCTTTAACCTTTTATTGAAGATCATTTTGTTGTTGTTGCTTTGTTTTCCCCATTAGTCAACGAGGGGCTAGTCCCAGGTGGCTAATAATTAAGTTACCAAAACACAAAAAGAATTGGCAAGCCTACCATCTGGACTCCTGGAAGCCACGGAGGAGGAAAACAGCACAAATGACTGGAAGACCCACCAGGGAAGACTTTAGGGCCACTTACAGGATTATCCTAGCCTGGGAAAATTTTATTGAATAAAGGCTGACAACATGCAAAGAATCAAAATCTAAAAGTGCTGTGATACTTAAAGAGAAAGTAAAATTCTATGTCTATAGAGCAATTTTGGCTTTTCTAAAAATGATCAAAGTAATCTGAATTGGTGCTTGCCAATTCTCTAGCTGGTAATAGAATAATGATTTTGTGATAACTAATTTAACAAGGAGAAAGCTGAAGCTCAAGAAGTTTAGAAATATTCCCAATATTAGACATAGTGATTTGATGGTGGAGCAGGAGTCAGAACCCAAGTTTTCTAAGCTTTATTTGAGTACATTTACATATGCCATTTATTCTCATTCATAGTTGAGTGTCACAATCTGATAAGGACAAAGATGGAATCTTCTTATTTAATATTATCTTTCTCTTTTTTATATTTATTTTATTTTTTTTCTTTCTCTTAATTATTTCTCATCTCCCATTATAATCTAAAGAGAAATATGAGATACCAAATCTGGATAGCCAATGAAAATATTTTGCAGTCTCATAGCTTAGTAAGGGGTGTGGTGTGTGTGTGTGTGTGTGTGTGTGAGTGTTTTCAAAAACTTCAAAGAGAAAATCTCTATACTTTTATTTTCAGAGATAGTATAAGTACTGTGGTGGTAGGCTTTCAAGAGAGACAGTGCTGGCATGTGCAAAATACACATACATAAAGGAGAAATTGGGCAAAATGTCATATGATGTGCCTTATGCCATAGATAATTTCTGGTCAGATACATAAAAGAAAGAGGAGGTTCCAATGTTAATCCCTCTAGAAGGAAAATAAAGTGAACAGGAAGTAAATAATTTATGATTGGTATGTTAGTCCATTAGGGCTGTTGTAACTAAATACCATAAATTAGATCACTTATAAACAACTAAAGTTAATTTCTCATACTTTTGGAAACTGGAAAGTCTAAGATCAAGGTACTGACAGATTTGGTGTCTGGAGAACCAATTTTCTGATTCAGGGGCTACTGTCTCTTCACTGTGTCTCACACAGTGGAAATGGCAGGAGTCTCTCTGGGGCCCCTTTTAGGAGGGCACTAATCCCATTCAAGAGGGCTCTGCTGCCATGACCTAATCACCTCCCAGAGACTCACCTCCCAGAGACTCACCTCCCAACACCCTTACCTCAGAGATTGGGATTTCAGTCCATGAATTCTGGGGCAGCACACACATTCAGACGACAGCAAGCAGGGAGACTGAAGCAGGTAATTCTTTTGCCATGACCTAATTCTTGGGATTTCTAGTGTTCCAGCCTCTGAACCACAGCAGCAGAGTAAGTTTCCATGAACACAATGACACTCTCACCTACTGCCCCAGTACAGGTACTGAGAACTGAAAGCCTCCCTACCCTCCACATTGACCCAAGAAAAGTCACTTCTAGGACACAGCATCCTCCTATAGGAAGAAGTGAGTTGGGAAAGTTGAGAGGCCACCCCTATTTCTGTTCTCAAAGAGTCCTGCTGTTGTCAACAGCAGCCATGGTTTTCTCATGCGTAGCTGCATCCCTTCTTGGGAAGATAAAACTAAGAAATGTGCTCATTTGTAGGCTTGCTGTAAATAGAATGTGAGGGTCTAGCTTGTGCTTTCTTTTCCTTATTTAAAGGTAAGAGTCCACAGGTAAACTGGCAGGTTGATAACTCTAGGATTATCAAGCTTTGGCACTTGGTTGCCTCCAGCCCTAAGCTTCCATGAGAGAGGCACAGATGAGCACTCAAACCAAGCTCAATATTGAATCACTGGTAGTGCTTGACTGTACACTAAGATCAGTGAGAGCAGACATTTATACATACGGCTGCAGGGCAACCCAGAAGGATGTGGAGTGCAAGACTAAACAGAAATATTACAGATCCCATGTCCAGAAATTGTACCAGGAGCTGACTATTTTAGCAACGTAGCTTCAGGTACACATTTACATGCAATAATTCATAGTCTACCAAATAAAACCCAGGCAAACAGTAATGCAAAAACATATTTCCTGCTGTCAAGAAAATTTCTGGCAAAATTAATCAACCATTCATCCATTCAGGCTCTTTGCATACCCTTTTGTCAAAGAGGGAATACTAAGAGATTTCTTTTCTCTTTCACGCACTAATTTCAATGAATTGAAGAATCCATCAAGCTTGAGTTGATTTATTGAACTGTCTCTTAGCTCAGCAGTACAACTACAGCAAATGAACTGATAACTTCTCCTAAAACCAGCAGTGATTTGATTCAACAATATCTGATTTATTTAACTCTTTAGAATTCTAGATTTAACTTACTCCTTAATTTCTGAAATAGCACATATTTTTTGGATAAACGCTTACATATTTGCATGCATTATTTAGTTTTCTGATAGCAGTGATTGAAGCATATAGATTATAGGATTTTTTCTTTAAAAGACTTTAAAAACATTTAAGTTAGGTAGTTTTAAAAAATATTTAAAGACTTAGAATCCTTTTCCAGTTTAAACTGTTTGTTTTGGTGGTTAATGTTTATCCTTAACAATACCAGTCACTTCAGTTTAAAGCACTAAAGACTAGACTTCTTATTTTTATATTTATTTTAATCATCCTGCCAGGTAAGAAGAAGTACCATGAGGGGACACTTAAGGCATGAACATTAGAGAGAAACCAAGCAGAATATTTAAACATGGTTTTCATCACCAAAACCTGTCCACTGAGCCCCACAGAGCCCATTTATCACACATCGGCTTTGCCTTTTTCTTTGTAAAGATGTACGACCTTTGCCTATTAGATTTCATTAACAGGGCACCATACAAGGCTCCTTTGCACATGGCAGGATAGAAAGCTCAACATCCTCGCCTGAAGGATTTGTGGGAACAAGCTCATCTTCAATCTTTGTCCCTGGGAGGCACTTTTAACACCTGCCAACCACAGCACTATCATCAGAAAAACATTTAGAGATTTATCTTCGGGCTGGTAATTATAAGAGATAATTTGTTTGGAGTATGGATAAAGTTGGTCTAGCATAAACAAACTAGAGGCTCAAATTACATGACGAACATCATTAACTATTGATTTAACCACTGCGGGTCTGCAAGCTCCCTGATATTCCCTGAAGATGGCGGGTTCCTAAACTGCACCTTTGGCCCCAAAATTCATGAGTCCAGAGCGGGATGCATTTCAGTGCCTGCTTAGCATCAAGCTTGGTTTCCATCATTTTCCTTCTTTTGAGCATCTAACTCTAGCTAACGTCTGTCTAGAACTCTAAATGGTAAATTAAAGAGAAAAGAAGGATAAAAGCATTATAGAAAGTATGTTAGTGGTTCCTGGAATTCTGAGGAAGGAGGGAATGGGAGTAACCACTAATGGGTTATCAGGTCTCTTTTTGGAGTGATGAAATGTTCAAAAATTGGACAATGCAGAAATCTGTGAATATATTAAAAACTGCAAATTATATAATTCCAAAAGAGGGATGATCTAGCATATGAATTATATATCAATAAAGTTGTTATTAAAAATATAGATTGTCTGACACTTTCATATTTTATAAGAAAACATGAAGATTTTTAGAGGGATGAAGTCAAAGGTATCCAGTATCATAGACTACTTTTACCTTTCAAAGACTTAAGTCTGAAATTTGCTATTATCTCATCAGAACCTCACAATCACCCTGAGAAGAGTGCAAAGATGGTGTTTGAACCTTACTTTATAAGTCAGAAAACTGGTACTGGGAAGAGTTGACCAAACCATGTTATGTGTGGAAGCCTCTGTGTGTTCTAGGATACTCATCCTATTTCCACACAGAATACCAAGTCACAGAAGTGAAAGGCTATTAAAGAATAAGAGGAAAAATCTCACGGACAAATAAATATTCAGTAGATGTGAGGATAAACGACAGAGAGCAGAACCGAATGCCTGATTTGAATACTGGCTACATCCAGCACAGCTCTGTCTCTAAGTAGTTATGTGGCTCACTGTGAAGAGTTACAACCTCAAGCTCTCAGTTTAAAGCACTGCCTATACACACAGTGTTCAATAAATTGTACTATTAATATTCTTTAATGCCATCATTAATAATGGTAACAAAAAGAAGGGGAATGGCAAGCTCTACTGAGCCTTTCCCAAATATAGGTCTATCATTTCTTATCAGAAACCTCTGGGGCCAATGATATATTTTGCTATTTGAAATAGTTTTATTTGAGAAAGGTAAAATGATGTTTATAATGTAAACTATGAAATCAATCCCATTGGAGCTTAGGGCAGCCCTTCTCAAACACACCAAGTATTTATGTGACAATGTATAATGAGGGATCAAAATCATGTATCAGATCTAAATTTGCTATCAAGGATTTTCAAAAATTTTCTTTCTTTTTTTGGGGCAATTATGGACTTGAACTAATTCTCAATAAAGCATTAAATATTGAATATCCATTGCTTAATTAAAAAGATCAGGGATCACTTCAAATTATATGCTGAGGTAACTTTAGGAATAGGCATTGAAAGGCCATCTGGTTGACTTCCCAACATTAGTCAACTCAAAGGACAGTGCCAAAAAGCATTAAAATAAGACCTCATTAACATGAACTCTATTAATTAATTCAAATGGTACGTTGTCCAAAAATCTGCATTTGCTTTCTCAATGAAAACATTCAGTGATACCCAAATACTACAAGAGGACAATTTTATTTGATTAAGATTATAAAACCTCTTATATTTAATTAAACATTTTAATAATTAATTAATATGTAAATTTTTGGATTTAATTAGAAATCTCTCTTAGCTAGCAATCAAGACATAACTGAAATTCCTCTAGTTATCAGGTACCTGTCAGCTGATTCTTTTTGTTTGTTTGTTTTTTGTTGTTATTATTTTGTTTTTGTTTTTGCAGTGCTACAGATTGAACCCATGCTTGGCAATAGCTCTACCACTGAGCTATATCCCAAGCCTAATTCAAGTTTTTTATGTTTCTAAAAGC
This sequence comes from Marmota monax, assembly GCF_021218885.2. Classification (NCBI taxonomy): domain Eukaryota; kingdom Metazoa; phylum Chordata; class Mammalia; order Rodentia; family Sciuridae; genus Marmota; species Marmota monax. The sequence goes on along the minus strand of NW_026693595.1, from coordinate 540,137 downwards.
TAGAAAACTTACTTTTAATCTAAAAATAATATTTAGTTTATATCTTATTTATATTGGTTTCTCTGGCACTTACTTAAATCAGTGATTCTTGAACTCTATACCAAAAGAATTTTTTGCCAGAGCAAACACCACATTAAGATTTAAAAACTAAGCCTCTTTTATTTGGTTTTCCAATTCATTCTTCATGGTTGGAAATTTTTCTGATATTATCTCACTGAAGAGATTGTGCACTCCTTTGGTTTGAAACTCTGTGCCTTCCTCTATGCCAATAATTCTTAGATCTGGTCTTTTGATGTTGTCCCAAAATTATTGGATGTTCATGGTTTCTAACTTTCTTCACTGTGTGATCAACTTTATTTTCCAGGTTGTATACTTTGTCTTCATATCTGATGTTCTTTCTTCCAAATGATCTAGTCTGTTGATTATGCTTTCTATTGAGTTTTTTATTTGATTTATTCTATCCTTCATTTCAAGGATTCTGACTATTTTTTTTTTTCAGAGTCTCTATCACTGTCTTGAAGTAATCTTTTGCTACCTGTATTTGCTCTCTTATCTCATTGTTGGAGTGATCAATTTTTGCCTGTATTTGCTCATTTAGGTCATTCTTTAATTCACAGATCATTTTAAATATGAGCATTCTGAACTAAAATGCCTAGAATACAGAATAAGGATAGAATCTTAAAAGCCATAAGAGAAAGGAATCAGATCATATAACGGGAGACCAATTTGTATCTCAGCACATTTTTCAACCCAGACCCTAAAAGCCAAGAGATCATGGAACAACATATACCAAGCTCTGAAAGAAAACGGATGCCAGCCAATAATCTTATATCCAGCAAAACTAAGCTTTAGATTTGATGATGAAATAAAAACCTTTCATAATAAATAAAAGTTAAAAGAATTTACAACTAGAAAGCCTGCACTACAGAACATCCTCAGCAAAATACTCCAAAAAGACGAAATGAAACACAATGATGAAATTCAGCAGAGGGAGGGATTACACTAAAGGAAAATCTAATTAAAGGAGAAACCAAGTCACATTAAATACCAAAAATTTTAAAAAATGGCTGGGAATACAAGTCATGTCTCAATAATAACCCTGAATGTTAATGGCCTAAACTCACCAATCAAAAGACACAGACTAGCAGATTCGATTTAAAAAAAGACAACAATATGCTGCCTCCAAGAGACTCATCTTATAGGAAAAGACATCCACACACTGAAGGTGAAAGGTTGGGAAAAATCATACCACTCACATGGACTATGGAAGCAAGCATGGGTTTCCATCCTCATGTCAAATAAATTAGACTTCAAACTAAAGGTCAATCAAAAAGGATAAAGAAGGACACTACATACTGCTCAAGGGAACCATATACCAACAAGACATAACAATTATAAATATACATGCCTCAAACAAGGTGCATCTACTTTCTTCAAACAAACTCTTCTCAAGTTCAAGAGTCAAATAGACCACAACACAATAATTTTGGATGACTTTAACACACCTCTTTCATCACTATATAGATCTTCCAAATAAAAGCTGAACAAAAAAACTATAGAACTGATATAAGATAATTATAATTTTGTGGGTTAGTCTCTGTGTCCTCCATTCTGTACCATTGGTCTATCAGTCTGTTTTGGTGCCAATACTATGCTGTTTTTGTTACTATTGCTCTGTAGTATAGTTTAAGGTCTGGTATAATGATGCCACCTGCTTCAGTCTTCCTGCTAAGGATTGCTTTAGCTATTCCGGGTCTCTTATTTTTCCAGATGAATTTCGTGATTGCTTTTTCTATTTCTATGAGGAATGCCATTGGGACTTTGGTCAGAATTGCATTAAATATGTATAGTGCTTTTGGTAGTATGATCATTTTGAAAATATTAATTCAGCCTATCCAAGAGCAAGATAAATCTTTCCATCTTCTAAAGTCTTCTTTGACTTCTTTCTTTAGGGTTCTGTAGTTTTCATTAAGTAGATCTTTCACCTCTTTCGTTAACCCAATTCCCAAGTATTTTATTTGTTTTGAGGTTATTGTAAATGGGGTAGTTTTCCTCATTTCCTTCTCAGAGGATTGGTCACTGATATATAGAAATGCCTTTGATTTATGGGTGTTGATTTTATATCCTGCTACTTTGCTGAATTCATTTTTTAGTTCTAGAAGTTTTCTGGTGGAATGTTTTGGGTCTTCTAGGTATAGAATCATATTGTCAGCAAATAGTGCTAATTTGAGTTCGTCTTTTCCTATACATATACCTTTAATTTCTTTCATCTATCTAATTGCTCTGGCCAGTGTTTCAAGAAATATATTGAATATAAGTGGTGAAAGAGGGCATCCCTGTCTTGTTCCTGTTTTTAGAGGGAATGCCTTAGATTTTTCTCCATTTAGAATGATGTTGGCCTGAGGCTTAGTGTAGATAGCCTTTACTATGTTGAGATATGTTCCTGTTATCCCTAGTTATTCTAGTGTTTTGAACATGAAGGGTGCTACATTTTGTCAAATGCTTTTTCTGCATCTATTGAGATGATCATATTATTCTTATCTTTGAGTCTATTGATGTGATGAATTACATTTATTGATTTCCATATGTTGAACAACCTTGCATCCCTGGGATGAACCCTACTTGATTATGGTGCATGATCTTTTTGATATGTTTTTGTATTCAATTTTCCAGAATTTTATTGAGAATTTTTGCATCTATATTCATTAGAGATATTGATATAAATTTTTCTTTCTTTGATGTGTCTTTCCCTGGTTTTGGGATCAGGGTGATATTGGCCTCATGGAAAGAGTTTGGAAGTGCTGCCTCTTTTTCTATTTTCTGAAATAAGTTGAATATTATTGGTATTAGTTCTTCTTTAAAGGTCTTGTAGAACTTGGGTGTGTATCCATCCGGTCCTGGGCTTTTCTTTGTTGGTAAGCTTCTGATGGCATCTTTTATTTCATCATTTGATATTGGTCTGTTTAAATTGTGTATATCTTCCTAATTCAATCCGAGAAAATCATATGACTTAAGAAATTTGCTGATGCCTTCAATGTCTTCTATTTTATTGGAGTATAAGTTTTCATGCATTGGAGAAAAGATAGCCTCTTCAACAAATGGTGCTGGGAAAACTGAAAATCCATATGCAATAAAATGAAATTAAATCACTATCTCTCACCATGCACAAAACTCAACTCAAAGTGGATCAAGGACCTGGGAATTAAACCAGAGACTCTACGTCTAATAGAAGAAAAAGTAGGCCCTAATCTTCATCATGTGGGATTAGGTCCCAACTTCCTTAATAAGACTCTTATAGCATAAGAATTAAAACCAAGAATCAATAAATGAGATGGATTCAAACTAACAAGTTTCTTCTCAGCAAAAGAAACAATCAGTGAGATGAATAGAGAGCCTACATCCTGGGAGCAAATTTTTATCCCCCACATATCAGATAGAGCACTAATCTCTAGGTATATAAAGAACTCAAAAAGCTAAGCACCAAAAAAACAAATAACCCAATCAATAAATGGGCCAGGGACCTGAACAGACACTTCTCAGAAGAGGATATACAATCAATCAACAAATATGTGAAAAAATGTTCATCATCTCTAGCAATTAGAGAAATGCAAATCAAAACTACTCAAGATATCATCTCACTCCAGTCAGAATGGCAGCTATTATGAAGACAAACAACAATAAGTGATGGTGAGGATTTGGAGGAAAAGTACACTCATACATTGCTGGTGGGACTGCAAATTGGTGCAGCCATAATGGAAAGCAGTATGGAGATTCCTTGGAAATCTGGGAATGACCCAGCTATCCCTCTCCTTGGTCTATACCCAAAGGACTTAAAAACAGCATACTACAGGAACACAGTCACATCAATGTTTATAGCAGCACAATTCACAATAGCTAAACTGGGGAGCTAACCTAGATGCCCTTCAATAGATGAATGAATAAAAAAAAATGTGGCATATATACACAATGGAATATTACTCAGCAATAAAAGAGAATAAAATCATGGCATTTGCAGGTAAATGGATGGAGTTAGAGAAGATAATGCTAAGTGAAGTTAGCCAATCCCCCCAAAAACACAAATGCTAAATGTTTTCTTTGATATGAGGAGGCTGATTCATAGAGAGAGGGAGCATGGAAGGAATAGACAAACTCTAGATAGGGCAGAGGGGTTGGAGGGGAAAGGAAGTGGCATGGGGGTACAAATGATGTGGAATGTGATGATCATTATTATCCAAAGTACATGTATGAAGACATAAATGGGTGTGAATATACTTGTATACAACCAGGGATATGAAAAATTGTGCTTTATATGTGTAGTGAGAATTGTAATGCATTCCACTGATCCAAATTGTAATGCATTCCGCTGATCCAGATCTTGGATGATCTTGAACATCCAAGATCTAAATATAAATAATTAAAACAAAGATTTAAAAACTAAGTGCTCAGTGGTAGAGTTCTTGCCTGGCATGTGCAAAGCCCTGAGTTCAATTCCCATTACTGCCAAAATAAAAGTTTAAAAAAAATTTTAAATCAGACTTCTAGTCAATATTTAATGGCTAAGGTTGTGTTCATAAAAGTTTAAAAAGTAATCTATGAATATAAACCAGAAATTCTATGAATTATAATTTATTTTCCATAAATATAAAAATATTATATTTAAAAATTATATTTATATAATTATATATATAAATATATACATATTTGGAAAATAAATTATAATTTATATATAATATTTTATATATATATATATATATATATATATATATATATATATATATATATATATATACACCAAGATATGCATCATTGATATAGGTAGTACTTGTACTCCATCAGTCGAGTTTTCAGATCAAATACCTTTGCAGTATTAGTTCTCAAATACCTCAAGACTATTTGTTTCTTTTTATGTGATTCCTGTCTAACTACTGTTTCATAGTTGCGATCTCTCCTGAATATATCTCCAACGTATATTTAGTATAACCACAAAAAAGTGTCATAGAATAGATTCCAGCACAGCATCTATTAATACATGCATGAACCAGAATACAGAGTTTAGAAAGCAAGTATAGGAATTTAATACGTGACAACATGGTGTTTCAAATTCAGTGGGAAATGGGCATTTTGACCAATAAATGTTGTGGACATAATTTGTACATAACTGGAAAAAGAATGCAGAATCAAATAGCAGATAAGCTGAATATCTAAATGTAAAAATATTAAATAATAAACTATTTGAAGAAAATCAGGGAAGTCATATAACCCTATACCTAGCAGAGTTTATTAAGAACATCCAAGATCCAAGAGACCATGAAGGCAAAGAGACAAATTTGACTTTGTAACATTTAAAAACTGGGTTAATATATCATAAGCAAAGCGAAAGTTTAACTGATGGACAGAAAATCATCCATAGTATCTGTGATAAGCAAACATAGATACCTAATATATATAACCTCCAAAGAAATCAATAAGGAAAAAGATGAACAACTGAACTGAAAAATAAACAAAAATAAATATGCAGTTGAGAGAAGAAAAGAAACAAACAAATGGTCAATGAACATACAAAAAAAGTATCAATCTTACAGGTAATCAAGAAAAAGCAAATTTAACACAATGAGACACCATTTTTACTACTAGATGTCTAAGTTTTTTTTTGTTTTGTTTTGTTTTTTGAGAAAGGGAGAAAAAAATCTTGAGCTGCTAAAGATACAGGAAAACAGTTTCAAATACATCTATAAGAGTGAGGGGTAAGGGTTACAACAAATTTTTGGAAAATAATGAGACTATTAATAGTAAAATTAAGCAAAGTTTATGAATCAATGATTCATTGGTTTTGAGAAAGTATTTTATAAAACAAAAGAAATACTATAAAAATATACATGCATAAAAATAGTAATACATCATTGTTCATGGTGGCAAAAAAAAAAAATTGGAAACAGTCTGATTTTCCTCTATAAGGTCAGTCCTTCTTCTGTGTCTCCCCTCACTCCCAAATAGAGACAATCAAGTCTATTCAATTATAGCAAGGAATACCATTTTGACATTAAAAAGCTAAGTTAAACATAGACTTTTTCCTGATATATTAGGAGGAAAAAGAAAATTCCATAATAATGTGTATAGATCCTATTATTAATAGCAATTACATATTCCATAATTCCATACATATGTGTATATGTATGCATGAAATTGTGTACATCAAATTAATAGCTTTAATTCCCCTGGGGGAAGGTAGTTGAGGATGTATCGGTGAAAGATAATTTACTAAATATCTTTATATATTTTATATCATTTTTTGAATCATTTTTCTAAAACGAGAATGTATTCTTTTTATAATCTTAGATATATGTCAGCCAAAATTGAGAGAATAATAAAACCAAGTGTGGGTTCATCTTTATTTTATACTGTGAAGTCTGGATAATGTGCTCGAGTTTGTCTACAGCACACATAAGCGCTAGTGGTCATGAGAGTTAACTGAGGCGCCTTCAGCAACTCATTTGTTAAAACAGTCAGTTCCTTCTGAATGAAATGCAAGTCATTATCTACCCAAACAAGAAAATACTCTGCAGATGCATCTCCTATGCCAAGTTCAGAGGCTGTGCTATAATAGTTTATTCAGTTGGCAAATATCCTTGTAAGATTTAAACTAGGCAAACCAAACATGCAAAGGTCAAAGCAATAAAGAGAGTTAAAGTATTAGATGAGTATTCAGGAAGAATTCCTTCCAGAATAGATGGGACCTCAGAAGACTTTGATTAGTGGGGAGATGCCTTGCTGATGATGAGATGAACAGCAAGGTCCTAGAGGCGTGGGAGACTACACACATGGAGTTTTACCTACCCCAAAGGAGGCTGTCTGTTCCTGCCTCATTTCTATGCCCCTCCACAGCTGCATCCCATGACCCCTCTTGCACATTTGAGTATCCCGCAAACCCACTGTGTCCAAATCTTGGAGGTGCCGTAGAATATGAACTTGGTAAGACTTAATCTGGTCTACAAAGGCCTGCCCTATATTGCCCTCCGAGTTCCCACAATGTTCCCCATGTGACAGGAACTTGGAGATGCTCCCTTTTCTAAAAGAAGTGTCTCTTAAGCCTGCAGATGTTCTATGAATAACTAAAAGCAGGATAAAACTCAGCATCTCTGCCTTCATTTTGTATCTGTCTCCTTTATGACATTAAAATTTAGGTCAGCTCTGAACGTAGGCATGTTAATCATTTAAGAGGTACTCATTAAAAATCCAGTAAACGAGGCTTATTAACTCTAAATGCAACTATCCTAGCTCATCCACCTTTAAAACTGAGGCAAGGTTTGCAGCACTCTATTTCAGACCCCTGGAGTAGGACCTAGAAGTTGCCAGTCGTCACCCTCTTCCAGGATCACAGTGTTGATAGGCAGACATCCCAAGCAGCAGTGGAAATTGGCCCCTGAAGTGACAAGGACTTCTCTGGGGCCACTTTCTTGCAGAACCAGAACTGAGAGAATAATCAACTGGACCATAGTTTGACCAAGACTACTAAATTATGCATACCTCTTGCCCCCTGCCCCAATTCCTCTTCTATTTAAAGCTACAGCTTCTTTTGGCAACCTGAAGACAGAGCTGAGGTGCTGGATCTCACCTTGCCTCTCCTCAAGGGACATATTGACTAAAGTTTCCTTTTCTGCTTTTAACCAGTACCTTTTCTGCTTGGTTTCCTCAGACCTGGTTAGTAGGGACCCCTGAAATCAAACCTTGAGCCTAGGACTTCCCTAACAACCACATAATAGTAATCTCTCTTTGCTTCTCCACTCCACTCCTACCCCTGCTAGGAACCCCTGTTTGTTTAATAATCCTCCTTAAGAAAGAAGCTCTGGTCCTTGAGTAGCATCTCAGTGTACCTCTTAGCTCTTACTACACAGTCACCATAGCTGTGTCCTATTCATCTGCCAGGGTCCATACCAACCTTGGTTGCAAAACCAGATCAAAGGACACTGCATACCATCTCGCGCCTTGGCAACCTCTTTAGTTAGCTCCTCGAATCTGGGTCAGCTACACCTAGAAGTAGTTTTGTGGTTGTTCTCTAGGAGGTGGATGGTCAAGCTCTAGACTTTCCCTACCAAGTTGCTTTGCCAGGACCATATACTTATGGCTTCAGTGGGATGTATTTTGGCTTACAGTTATACCTTCCTTCAAAGTGGAGAGAAAACAGTAGTAGGTTCTTATTGCTTTTGTCAGCCCAACAGATTTTCTCTCCTGTTGTTAACGGATCCCTTTCCCAAGGATCACATGGATGAACATGTAATCCAAGCTGGACTAATAGCACCTCACTCTTACTATCTCTGGTGACAAGTGAAAGGAAGGAGCTGGTGCCACTATAAACATCAGTGTCCTCTTAGCTTGGAGAGAGAAACCTTTTCCTCTGATAGCCCTTGTACCCTGAAAAGGAGAGTGGAGCCAATCCAGAGGGAAGCAGGGTGTGACACAATGGTGTATATGTTTAGTCTAAGTCCTCCATTTTCTGGTAAAGCTCTTAAAGCCCTTGGTGTTTCTCACTTGCTGAGTGGGGGGTGGAGATACAGGGACCTAGATAGCATCAGGACAGGACTGGTCACTGGAAATATCAAAGCATGAGCAGAAGATTGAGATGTTCTCCAAATTCTAAGGAGAGGGGCTGAAGGTTGAACTGATCATCAATGGACAATGATTAAATCAATCATGCCTACATAATGAAACCTTCATAAAACCCCCCAAACCTGGGTTTGGTGAGCTTCTGGATAGCAGGTCCTGGAAGGTGGTGCGCCCAGAGAAGACAGGGAGGCTCCGAGCTCCTGACCACATGCCTTGCCCTGTGCATCTCTTCTTCTGGCTGTTCATCGATATCCATTATAACTGGTGTGTAAACACGAGTGTTTCCCTGAGTTCTGAAAGCTGCTGTGGGAAATTAACTGAACACGAAAGGGGGGTTATACAACTCCAATGTATGGGTAAGAAGCTCCAGAGGCTGAGAGACTTGTGGTTAACATGTGAAATAAGGGTAGTCTTGTAGGACTGAGCCCTGAATCTATGATTTGACACTAACCCTGGGTAGATGTTGTCAGAATGAAATCAAGTAGTAGGACATCCAACTGGAGTCTGCTGGAGAATTGTCTGATTGGTGCTGTGCATGAAAGTAGGAAAAAAAGAAATTGAGGTATTTTCTATATCTCGTACAGGGCGAAGAGTAGAAGAAAGCTCGTGATTTAGTAATGTGAGGTACTGAAGCCTTCCCTCCTTTTCTTTCCTCAGCTAGAGACAAGTTAGTTTACTGTCTTTAAAACCAAGAGTCCCTGGGGCTGGGGATGTGGCTCAAGCGGTAGTGCGCTCGCCTGGCATGTGTGTGGCCCGGGTTCGATCCTCAGCACCACATACAAGCAAAGATGTTGTGTCCACCAAAAACTAAAAAATAAATATAAAAAAAAATTAAATAAAAAATAAAACCAAGAGTCCCAACTCATTCAAAAGTTAATATTTATTTAGCCTTCAATGTGCCAGTCTACTAAGTTCTTTGAACACATTGTCTTATTTTACCTTTCATGATAATCCTATTTACTCCCTCATTTTATAGGTGAGAAGACTAAGACTCAGAGGGGGTAAGCCATTTGTATAATGTCACATGGGTAGTCAAAATACGAACCTGCCATCCTACCTCAGTTGTGCTGGACTCCAAAGCCTCTGCCCTTTATTTCCATAACTGAGCTAGTTCTCAAATGTGTGGAGATAATTCCTTCCAGGGTAGAAAAACAACTGACCCCTTAAGAAATGGATTCTTGAAGTGAATCCAGGCAACACTGGTTAAGGGATGGAAACAAATTCCTTTGGGGGGCCATCCTCTTTGAGTACAGCTGTCTTCCTCAGTCCCCACAGTTGTCTTTCCACGCTCCACTTCTGGCCTCCTATGAATTCTGGATACAGTTCAGAAATCTCCTGTCACTCAGAAGACCTTCTTTCCCAAAAGAGTAAAAAACCCACAGTCGGCTCCAAGGCACACTGCTTCTAACAGTTTTATGGATATATAATTCACAAAACATAAAGGTCACCTTTTTCAATTATAAAATCCAGTGATCTTTAGTATATTTAGACATTTATGCCACTGTCACCATCATCTAATTTTATTTATTTGTCTATTTATCTATCTATTTATTTATTTATCCCTGATTGAACTCAGGGATTGAACTCAGGAGCACTCAACCACTGAGCCACATCCCCAGCCCTATTTTGTATTTTATTTAGAGAGAGGGTCTCACTGAGTTGCTTAGCACCTTGCTTTTGCTGCTCCTCCTGCCTCAGCTTCCTGAGCTGCTGCTGGGATTACAGGAGAGTGCCAACACTATCATCTAATTTTAGAACATTGTCATTACCCTCAAAGAACCTGTGTCACTCCCGGATCTTCCCTTCTTCACCCCTAAGACAGCCACTATCTACTTTCTGTCTCTAAAGAGTTCCATCCTGAGTTTTTGTCCCTCCTCTGGGTATAAGGGCATCCCTTTAGTTTGCCTGGTTGTCTTTCTAGTCCATCTCCTTTAGTCAGCCCAAGGGTCTTACAGGTCAGGGACCCCATCTTCAGCGTGGTATCCTTAGCCTGGCTTGATTTGGCTACATGGTAGAATCTCAAAGTTTGATTGATAAAAGGGAAAAAAAAGATTTTGCACCTAAACTATCTTTTCTAACCAAAGGTTGTATGTCTACTGTCTCAAGTTTTAGGAGTCACATAAAATGGCCCTATGAATCTCCCTAACTGGGCCACAGCTTGCAAGCTACGCTATGAGCAAGGACATTCAGGCCATGATCCATTCCACTACCATCTTCTGGGGATGGGCACTATGGACTGAAGAAGGAGTCTTATCCCTAATTTGCACAAATGGTGCCCATGCTTGCTGGGTAAGACAAAGTGGGGTACTGAACTAAGGCACTGTCAGTGAGACTGGAGAGCAGGGGACAAGCTCACACGTGTCTTATTGAGTTGAGATGTTTGTATGAAAACCAAGGGAGCCATGGGATATCTCCCCAAAGATGTCCTGTGTGTCTACAAATCAATTAAAAATCAGGTCTAAAAATATGTTTGGGAGTTGCTAATACACACCCAAAGGATTGTTTGTTGGAATGCGGACAGAGGTTGACTCTACAGCAAAAGGCATGGAAATTCACTGTTACTGAGCTGGCCTAGGAGACAAGTATAAAGATTAAGGAAAGAAATGATTAATGGTCAACAGAAGGCCCCTTCTGTGGGAATTTGCCAAGCTTTTTGGTTCCTCATATTAACCCACCTAAATCTAGATCAAGAACATATGCATAATGCGAAAGAAGTTCAACTTTCCTTTTCCCTCACAAATAGCCTCGTCTCATACACTCTGCTAAACAGTCTGGATGGATATAAACAGCTGTTCTTTACAAGACTGTTAGATGTTCTTTACTGACAGATGGCAGTAGCTCCTTAGGGCACGCATGCGCGTACACACACACACACACACACACACAGAAACCTTAGTAGGGTCAATAACATTGATACTCATCGATGAAGTTACTGAAATCTAGAGTCAGGAGAAGGGCCTGGAATTAAAAACATATTGTCAGTGCCTCCTCTGTGCTTAACACTAGCACAGATATTATTTTGCATAGTTGCTGGGAATAAAAACATGTTTGTTTTATATTTCATGTTTATGGAGTAACAGATAATTTGTCACATTCAGGTCATTAAATGACTGTACAATTTATCTCAGATTTCCCTCTGCCCTTATGGACGTGGAAGATGCTTAAATGAGTATCTTATTTGGGTATACAGCAGACAAATCTCTAGTGGAATGTGGCTGTTTGGTTTGTTTGAATCACCATATTTGAAAAAACCTCTCAGAAAATATTACTAAAAACTGTTAGTGGTCCCTCCAAACTCCAGCCAAAATGGATAACTAAATAGATTTGTTTAGACAATTATTGTGACAGAAAGAAGTTAGGGGTTCTGGGAGAGATTGATTGCTTGATTGATTGATTTTTGCCAAACTCTATAAATCAGAAAACTAGTGATGATTGCCCTAACTGTAGAGAACTGTCCAATATAGATCTCAAAAAACACTCATGACATCGTTTAGGAACATTCATTGAGATTTCTTTCTCCCAGGATAGATAGATTAATTAAATTCTTCATGGAATCACAAAAGTTTAAAAGTAAAATGAAAGAAAAGTTGAATGTCAGGTTTTAAATAGACCTTAGATGTGTTTGGGTTCCATCACCCATCCAATTCTGAAATTCCTTATGCTTCACTCTGACAAGTGGTTATAAAAATTAGGATTGAACGTTTCTACTAGAGGGGAAACTCATTACCACCAGAGATAGCTAATTTCATCTTTGGATAGGATATTAGAAAGTTTTTTCCTTACATGGAATTATATGGGTTAATTTATTTATTCTTCGAAATTCTTCTTTTGGAAGAAATAAATGGTGGTGAGAAGGTTGGGGGAAAGGAAAATTTACTCATTGTTGGTAGGATTGTAAATTAGTACAACCACTATGGAAATCAGTACAGAGGGTCCTCAAAAAGACTAGGCATTGAACCACCATATGACCCAGCTATACCACTCCTTGGTATTTTTCCAAAAGAATTAGTCATCATTTTATAGTGATATATACATACCCATGTTTAGATTAGCACAATTCACAATGGTCAAGTGATAGAACCCACCTAGGAGTCCATCAATAGATGAATGCATAAAGAAGATGGTGTGTGTGTGTGTGTGTGTGTGTGTGTGTGTGTTATTTAGCTAGAGAGATAAGTGAAATTATTTCATTTGCAGGAAAATGGATGGAACTAGAGAGCATCATGTTGAGCAAAATAAACCAGACACAGAAAGTCAAAGGGCATATGTTCTCTCTCACTTGTAGGAGCTACAGAGAAAAAAAAATTAATGAACCCAATGAAAATAGAAGGGAGACCAATAGAATGGACGAAGAGCATTGATGGACAGAAAGGGGACAGACTAAATTATGCTATTTTGCATGTATGAACATGTCCCAATGAATCCTACTATTATGTACAATCATAATGCACCAATAAAAAGGATTAGAAATTATTCTTATAGGTTAATATCATTCCCAATCTACAGATGCAGAAAACTGTGGCACAGAGGAATTAAGTAACTTTCTCAAGGAAACATGCTTTTTAAAGCAGTGGATCCAAAAGTTGGATTCAGTATACTGTTTCCAGAGTCCAGTTCCTATTCCGTAATAGCTCAAAGATTGGATGGTCTAATATTTGGTGATATTTGAAAGTGTTATTGGGTTACTACTTTTTCTTCTAGTAGGAAAAGACAACTGTTTCTTTTAGCATCATCCACTAATGAGACATTTAAACTACCTGTCCAACTCTAAAAAATATTACTTTTTAAAAGATATATTTTAAACATGTTTCTTACTAAAGGATGTAATGTGTACCAAGCCTACAAAATCACATTAGAACTGATAGCCACCTGTGTATATAAACTTGTATTTTTAAAAACTGCAACAAAACAAATACATTCCTATTCTCTATTGTGAGTAGTAAGGCGTCTTATGGAGCTGATGATCCAGGAGTTTTCCATTCTGGACAAATGCTACAACATTTTGAAAAACCATAGCCCTGGTGCCCAGGTTCACCTCTCCCCTGATGGTCTGGTCCAGATGAGCCAGGGAAGAGCTTCAGTACTTTTTTTAGTTGCCTAAAGGATTCCAATATACACCAAGGATTGAGAACTCCAGAGTGTAATGACTAGCCATTAGATTGCAAACCTGTGAAAGTCATATGGCGAGTAAGAAGGAAAAGGTAGAAGTGGAACTCAGGCTTTAGCAATCTGGATTTTTTTTTTTCAACATGCTTTATTGCCAGCATCTTTTCTTTACACCTCATTCTTTAGCATAAAAAATGCCCAGCCTTTTGCAGTGGGAATAATGCCCATGTGAGTGAACATATAGAAAAGACTGCCTCAGGTTGCAATTATTAGGAACTACTGATTTAGCCAGATAAATAAATTTAAAATGGCAGAGAAACAGTCTCTGATGCACCAGCACGGCTCCTCCCTGCTTTTTACTCATGAATCAGGATATTCATGATATCATTCCACAGAAACATTCTGTCATATCCTAATGAATCATCTATCTGTAGACTTTTCTTTTTTACATGGGAAGCATGAGCATCACTTTTTAAGAAGTGCCCTCAGGTGGTTCTAACATTTTCAACTGCTTGATGGATTTCACGGGCCAGTCACCCCCGTCTTTTCTCCCCTTGGGCGTTTTCATGCCATCCTGGTAGTTAATGCTCTTGATTTTCATTTGGCCAACTGTAAAGGATCTTTCATAATTTTCTCACCTCTTTTCTGAAGACTCTGTTAGAGATTTACATCCTGCCTTCTTACTCTTTTTCACCTCATTATCTATTTATCTTTTAAAGTCATCCTACTGTTTTGTGAGCAGATATTTATTGAAGGCCCTCCTTATTCTCTGAACCTGATGTATTTTTCTTCAAGGCCCTTTGCAAAATCTGAAATCAGATTGTATATTTAATTATTTGTTTATCGTCCATATCTCTGGTCCCCACCTGAATATTAGATCTATGATAATGTTATGGGCTGATATGAAAAATTAGTTAAGCTGTCTCCATTTTGCTCAGACCCTGCATAGAATTGACCTCCTTTCCTACAAGAGCCCACTCACATAAAAGAGACCCTGCATGGAGTTGACCCCCCTTCCTGTAAGAGCCCATTTGCATAGAAGCTGACACCCCACCCACTTGCACCCTGACCACAATGTCTTTAAACCATGGAGCTGCTTCTGGCTTACTTCCTAAGTGGGTATGGGAGGTGACAATTCTGAGAACTTGGTGCTTTACACTTTATGAAATGTGTCTTATGACTCTACTTGCCTCTCCTGTCCCTCACCTTTGTGGTTTTTCTGTTTAAATGGCCCTTCCATCTGCATTCAGTGTCTTGGGCTGCAGAACTGTCTGCTTTCTGCTCCCTTAGCCCTGGCCAGAATAAATCCTTCGTCTTTTCTTCAAAAAGACCCAGAGTTTTATTTGGAATTTTAGAATCGTGCCTTAAAAATAACAAGGAATCTCATTCATACTGACATAAAAACCACTGGCTGGCCCATGGTAGATGTTCAATGGATTCCTATCAAATGCATAAAGACTCAGTTGGTAGCATGCTTACTCCCATGTACAAGGCCCTGGGTTCAATCCCCAGCACCACAACAAACAAAAACAAACTAGATTTCAAATGAATAAAGAAATAAGAGAACAAGAAGATGGATGGATGAATGAATGGATGGATGAATGAATGGATGGATGGATGAATGGATGGATGGATGGATAGACAGATGGTTAAGTAAATATTATGTACCATACTCTGAGAAATAAAATATGTGAAGCTTTCTTCCCCGAAGGATTTCTGATCTTAATGCTGCTGAGCATTAAAGATGCTTGATTGTCTCAAGGACATGTGGACACAGCCACTGAGGGCAGAGGGGAAGAACAAGAAACCTGCCAGAGGAGCCAAAGAAGATATCCAAGGAGTCTCCTTTACATGCATATCCTGATTCATCAAGCCTGGGGGAGGTACAAGATTCTGGAAATGCCAATCATTTCTTCTGGGAATTTGCTGGTCCAGGGACCACGCTTTGAGGAACAGAATTTCTAGATAATTTTTCAGGGGTTCTTGCCTTCTATCTGCTCTCCACCATCCACTTCTACTATTAAAAAAATGAAAGTAGATGGAAAATGCAGAATCTTTTTGGTGAAAATCCCTCAACTAATGAGAGGTTTTTAAAGTGCACACAAAATTACACCTTGATATGTACATATCCTGTGTTCAGTATGCTATTTGTCCTGTTGTGTCCTCTGATCTTCTTAAAACATACCTTCAAACCCTTGCCGGCACAGGAAGTATGAGCTGGCATGAACCAGACCCTTCTCCTCTCCTCCTGGGATTAGTAACCCCCTAGGAGCCTTTTGCTCTGCTCACTGGACAGATGGTGCTGCTCCCACTCTCTCCAGTACTCAGGTGTGGGTGGTACACCTGGGAGCAGGCACTGGCTTTGCATTTGAACTTTAGGTTGCTTCCTTCACCCTGTTAACAGTTACATTTTCTTGCCAACACGTGTGTTTTTCAAAATCTCTTTAGGCATCGAATGTTTTGGGGTAAGCAGTGTCTTGAGAACTCCCTGGAGTTTCCAAAAGGTAGTAGGATGAGGAAAACCCCAGTTACTAAAAAAGTGAGAAACAGGACCCACTTAAAGCATGTGAACATTTGTCAATGGAAACAAAATGGATGTTTCACACCAAATATGAGAAAAGCTGTGTGTGTGTGTGTGTGTGTATGCTGTATATTTTCTCCAGGTGATATTTAAACTGCAGTGTTTGCAGCATTTCTCAGAGCTGGATTACCCAGTGCAAGCAAAGTGTGTAATCGGTATTAATCTCCCAGAATGTCACTACTACCGCCTATCAATCTGCATAAATTCTACCGCAAAACTTTAGGAAGAAATGCTATTCAGAGCAAATGATGCATCAAATTCAAACAGGCCATCAAGATTGCTAATGGATTTTAATAGCAGCTATTACTGCATAATAGTATTTTCCCAACAGCTGTTTGTTGATACAATTCTGCGTTTACAGGACCTTTATGTCCAATCCCAGGAGATGGCCCGCCATTCATTTATAATCATTTGGTTCCACCTACAAACAAATGCTACTTTATTTGCATTTGGAGACTGTGAATGGTCTGCAGATTTGACCCACTCCCACCTCATTCAATGAAACCAACAGCGAATATTACAAGCTAGATTAATTAGTTAATATTTAGAGATACTAACTACTGCCAGAATAATAAATACTGTCAACTGGCAAACTATGAGAGCTTTTATTGATTGCTTGGCTTCATTCTGAACTGCCCTAGTTGTTAAAAACTGGTTTTTTATTCTATGTAAATGAGTAATGGTCCTAAACTAGGAATCACTTTGAAAGGTTCAAAACCAAAGAATCCATAAACCATTTTAAGTTTTTCTGCTTGAGATGAGTAACCGGTAAAAATGCCCATAAATCACTGCTGAAGGAAGAGCGCAAGGTGAAGGCCAGCCTCAGCAAATCAGCAAGACTCTATCTTTATCAAAATAAAAAATAAAAAAAAAGACTGGGGATGTAGTTCAATGGTAAAGCATCCCTGGGTTTGATACCCTAGTACTGAAAAAAAAAAATCACTGCCAAAGCAAAGGTAATAATAAGTGTGATAATAATCAACGTAAAGGAGAATTTATTAATGAAACCCAAAGCTTTGCTTCTTGTGGAGTGGTTGAGATTACAGCATTAAGAATAAATATTAGCATTTAAGTTTGCACAGAATCAGCCAAGGAATATGTTTCAAATGTAGATTCGTGACCTCTATGCCAGAGATGTGAAGCAGAGCTCAGGATTTAACCTTTCAACAATTACTCCTGAGGATTCTGATGCCAGCCAGCCATGGATCACATGTTAGAAAATGGCATCGATTTATAAATATAATATATACCAATGTCTTAGTGTATTTTTAAGTTTTAATGACATCAGAAATACACATATTAAAAACTTTCATAAAACATCATTTGAAAGTTTATTTTTATTCCTTTTATACTTACTTAATTTTGTGAATTTAGAAAGAAAACATTTTAAATTATAATTTTTTTCTTTCAGTTAATGCACTTAGGAGACTAAAACAAAATATAAAACCTAAAAAAATTTCCCAAACTTACAAAACTTAGAGTAAAATAAATGAAAATAATTATGCATTTGGATGCAGATCTTTACTAAGTTTATAGTATACATCTGACACTATTAATGTGTAAAACCACACTGAAACTATTTTTGAGACAAACTGTATAGAACTTAAATAAATTCAGCTCAATAAAACTAAGAGGTAGGAATGAAGTCTCCCTTTTGTTTAGTCATTGTTTTTTGGTTTTAAGAGAAATATGCACACATAACTCTCAGTACCTGCAATATGGGAAGTGCGGGTGAATGCTGGGGACTTCCTTTGTGATACAGAGTTGCAGAAGTATTAAGGGAGAATAACAAGCAAAGAAAATGACCGCCTGTTGAATCCAAGTGTTTGGAAAGGATATAGAACCCTACAGACTACATAAGCATTTTCATCTACTGCATCTCACTTAACCCTCTGGAGGAATCTGGGTGGGTGGGTATCGTTTCTCTCACTTAACAGGTGAGAAGCTGTAGGTCTGGGCAATTTTGGTAATTGGCCCAGGGGAAAAAAATTACAGATAGCAAATGACCAAGAACTCAAAGCCAAAGCTTCTGATCCTTCTCTAGTCCATTCTTAACCCTGATCAGAAGGATTGGACAAGGCAATGAAGCTTAGAAGGGGCTCAGAGGGCTCAAGCAGAAGTAGGTAAGAAGGTGACAAACAGGAGCAACTATCCTAAGGCCTGCCATGCTCCAGGGCAAGGCAGGCCTTTGTGGAAAAGCAGGCTGCAAACTGGAAGAAATCTGCTTTAGCTAGGGGTCACTGAGCTCACCAGGGGTGCACCATACTTGGGGTGGAGTTCTAGCCCAGAGGCTATGTCTGTCCACCTCACCTGGGTCTTCCTTCCTGGAGACAACCATAGAGGTGTCCTGGAAAGGGTGCATTCAAAGCCTGCCTCTGTCCCAGGGCTCTCGGGTGACTGTAAAACCCATGGTTGCATCTCTGATTTACAAGTGCTTCCTTTGTACAATTAACATAATAGTACAGCAATTCCCCTTATCTTCAGTTCCACTTCCCTTGGTCTACTGTGATCTAAAAATATTAAGTGGAAAATCCTAAAAATAAGCAATTTGTAAGTTTTAAATTGCAGGCCATTCTGAGAAGGGTGATGAGATGTCATGCTACCCTGCTAGGCCCCATCTGCCTCACCCCTATTCTCCTGTCACTCATTCTACCGTGACCCATTCCTTTGTCCAGTGTATTCATGGTGTACACACTTCCCATCCATTGGTCTCCCTGTCCCTTCTTCACTAGATATCCATCTTGGTTATCACACTACATTGCTTGTGTTCAAGTGACCATTTTACTTAATAATGACCTCAAGTGTAGGAGTATTGATGTTGGCAATTTGAATATGCCAAAGAGAAGAAGCCAAGTACTTCCTTAAGTGAAAAGGTACAAGTTCTTAACTTAATAAGGAAAGAAAAACAATCATATTCTGGGGTTGCTAAGATCTGCAGCAAGTTAATGTAGTTAATTTTTTATTATGCCTAATTTATAAATTAAATTTTAATGTGTTATGTAGAGGAAGAACCTGTATATATGAGGTTCAGAACTTTCTGCAGTTTCAGGCATCCACTGGGGGGTGGGGGTGGGGGTCTTAGGATGTAATCCCTGAGGGTAAGGGAAAACTACTGTAATTATTTCTTTGAGTTTCAATAATTAATTTAAATATGATGGTGAACTTGGCAAAGAGCTGGCACTGGAATCTAATGTGGCTCCTTGTTGTAGAGTGGGTCTGACCTCTTTCGTGGCTGTCTGTGGGGTGTCCCTGCAGCCTCAGTACCCAGCATATGGCAGGCACTCCAAACACGCTATTGCATAGAGAAATGGATGTCACAGCCGGACTCAGATTCTCCGCATCACACACTGCACACTTCCCTGGCATTCTCATTGCTATGACTGTGTGACCCCATGTGATGTCATTTTGATCATGTGTTTTCTTCATCATCGAAAGCAGACTTTTTGGACTCACCCTTTCTAACACTCTCCATTGCTCCCCCACATCATTGCCAAAGATTCTCCCATTGTTTGACCCACCATTTCCCTCCTTTCTCTAATCATTCCAGGTTTTATGATTATGACTTCTATCCAAAACTATTGGGATAACCTAACTGTTCTTCCTGACATTTGAATACCCTTCCTTCATCAGTCCACCCTATATGCTGCATTCTGATTAGTCTTCCCCAACTCATGCCATGCATGACTTTAGTCAAAAAGTAACATGTAAGTGTCACAATATGCCACATCATGGCCACATCTACCTCTCTACCCTCATCTCCTGATAAGTCCCTCCAGCTAAAGGACTCTATTTCAACCAAGCTGAAACTCTGGCTCCCTAAACACACTTTAGATTTACTGCATCTGTGCCTAGCAAGAAATGTGTTCTCATCAAGACTCAGTGGAGTTGCACTGAATTTAACAGAACCAAGTTGAATAAAATTATCTGAATCTTTATGCTCAAAAATCAAAATGAGTCATATGCCTCATTCAGCAAATGTTGGACTGCCCCAGTCCCATGCCTTCCACCACGGGCCCTATCTTCCATAAGACTGTCATCCCATCTTCTTTTTTCTCAAGACATAAAATAGGTAAACTTATCCAGAGTCATCAAACAAGAGCAGAGGAGGACATGAGGAAAGGTTGCTTTTACTTGTGTAGGTTATACCCACCTCATTTGGCAAATAAGTGTCAGTATTAAAACACTGCAAAAATTAATCACATATACCACTTCAGGTCTAAGTTTAGAGATCTCCAATTCCCAAATGAGCAAGAGGAATATTCTATTTAGTTGGTGGGAACTCGCATTTTGTAGATTTGAACTGGGAATGATTTTAACCTTGTGTATCAAAAGCCAGAGTCAAAGTCAAATGATTGTTTTTCTCTTTTGCTGGGAGTTTTGTTTGTTTGTTTTGTCATGTTTTGTATTTTAAATATTTTTGAACACTAGGTGGCTCTGAATTTCTATTGGAAAATAAATCTTTAAGAAAACATCAAAAAATATATGTATTATTTTTCACCAAAAAATTTAAAGATTTTTTTTAATAATTTTGATTTGAGAATATTAATTGAAGTCTACCAAAATCCCCATGAACCCCAAATAAAGAGCAGAATATTTGTCCTTCTAGCATTTGAGATTATATTTTTAACAGCTTCATATGAAATTGTGCCTATTGCATTGGTTTCAGGTATAATTTTTAAATGATTCATAAACTTTACTCCAAATTATGTTATACTGCAGCTGTATCATGTTATGTATTATGTATGATCAAATAATTATGCCTATCATAATTTTAAAAAAAGACTTCAAAATATTGCCATATAATTTAAATTGCTTTAAAATCTTCCCTAAGTACATATTGACCACTCCTGGAAAGACTGGAACAAGCTCTAAAATAATTTTTAAGGTTGACAACTTTAAACAAAAAGAATTATTGGGATAAGGATATTTTAGCCAATTTAGAAGCCATAAACTCCCACTATCGGGAAATGTGATTTGTTGCCTTAAATTCTACTTCCCACATTAAAAGTGTTGCAGATGAGTTCCTGAAGAATTCAACATTGTTTCCAAATGTCTAATGACAATACTCCATTCTGTCATCAAAAGCGTGTTAACATAAGAAGTAAACCAAAGCCATCTCTAGATAACCTAGTAATAATACAGGGGGTGGCAATGACTGCAGAAATGTGGGGAGAGAAAATATGACCAAAATAATCCAGGTGGTTGCCTGGTTGGCTCCAACTTTCTGGAAGAGGTCCAACTTTAAATTTACTTTCTAATATCAGTTTGCCCAGTTTGTTCTATCTCAACCCATAGATTCCTCAAATGTTCATTTCACCTTTAACAAATTTTGAGAGCAGTGGTGAAACACTCCTATGGTAATTTTCCCCTTGGTTCCCTGACCACCCCTTTCCAAAGTCTCCAAGTTCTCCCCATTCCTTTTTACATGTTAAAAATGCAGGCCATGAAATATGACCGGTTGAGGATCCTTTGGCCCTGATTCTTATTTGTAGATGGAATACATAAGATAGGAGATGTGAGCAGACTCAGCCCTAGAGCAAGGCCCTTCCCTACAAGCCCAGCCATGGACATATGAGAGGCTCCCTGGCTTCAGAAACTTGACAGTCTTGTCCAGGTAAACTATGTGAGATAAACCCCAAGATAAACCCCAGACAGAGCCATCTTCAAAGGACAGCAAACACTGGACATTCAATTTCAGATTTGCAATTAAAATTCTAACTGACAAAGTCACTTCCAACCCCCTCCAGTATATTCTGCTCCAACTTTTAATGAATGCTTGCTGCCTCTGAAACATATCTTCTAGTGCATATCTACCTGCTACATACCATCGTACCCCTCCATCTCTACCTGACAAACTTCTGCTTTTCTTTCAAGTCTCTTGCCAAGCAATATGAAGACTGAAGTCTTGTTCAGTGAGGGAGAGTGTTACAATGACAAAGAGCAGAGGTTCTGGTGTTCAGGCTGCCTAGGTCTGAAGCCCAGCCAGGTCACTTACTACTTATGAGATCTTTAACCAGTAAATTCAATTTCTTCACCCAGAAAACAGGGTAAGAGTATGAATTCTATCTTCACAGAGTCATGGAGGTTTAAACAGGTTGCCCTAACAGAACCTAGTACCTGGTGTGAGGCAGGCCTTGTGTTGATAAGCCATGTAGGGAGTGCAGTAGTGTAAGTGAGCTACAGCATAAGTCTTGGCTGCTCTTCAGTGAATGCTCATCTCCCATCAGAATTAGATGTCACCCTTCTCTGTTCTTTCCTGGAGAAACACAATCTTAATACTTATCACAACAACCACAAATGGGTAGTCTACTTTCCCAATTCTTTCAACGGACTGTGATAGGACAAAACCAATGAACAGTTGAGGTTGTATCCACCTGTTCCAATGGAGCATCTGGGTGCCATTCACTCAGCTTCCTTCCCACATACTGATAAATGAGAGTTTAAAAGTCAGCTTGGTGAATACTGGACAAGGGCATCTGGAGGCGAGTATGTGCAGCATGCTAGTGGAGTGAACAGGATATGCCAGGAGGTTCAGTATGGAGAAAGAGGGGAGTGACTGGGAAGAGGAAGCAGGAAGAAGATTCCTTCTGTGGTAAGACAGTGAGAAGTGCCATGAGTCAAGGAATAAAAGAGGAAAGGAAAATTGCCGAGTTGCCATGGGCTGTGTACTTGAAACATGTTACACTTTTGGAAAGATACTGATAAAGATGAGAATTCCAGTTTGGGCTTTGGCTTCATTCTCTAGAGGGATACCCCAGAATGGACATGTGAATCTCAATTTTGTTAGGTTCATAAGATTACGTGGGAGCAAGGAAAAGGACAATTCCAATTTAGGTGATGTATTAGTTTATTTACTGATTCACAGAGCAAATATGTAGAAACTCCTGGGTATCTGGCACAGTTCTAGGTACTGGTGACACAGCAGCCCACAAGACAGACCATGACAGCAATGACATGGTCTAAAAAACTATCTAAAGAACTATCTATTCTAATCTAAAGACCTATCCTACTTCCCAGCCTTACTGCTGTCACTCTCAACCCCCACGCAAACAATATCACTATGCAAAGTGGTTTTATTGTCATTATTTATTGCTTACTGTCCACCTCTTCCACCACCACCATACCTGCCTCCAAGAAGAAGGTAAGCTTCATGAAGTCACTTTACCTGTTACATCCACTGCTATATTCCTAGTATCTAGGATGGCTTCTCAAACATACCTAATAATGGATAAATATTTGTTGAATAAATCAACAAACTATCTCTACTGAAACTATTGTCTGTAGTCAGCAATGACACTCAAACAGAATGGATTTTCTTTCTGTTTCTGTTTTCTTCGTTGCCCTTGACTCCATAGAGCACCTCTTTTTCTTTTTTAAAGAAATTCCAGAACTTAAGCTTCTATGACAGCATGCCAACTTCATCATTGCTGTTTTCTTTTGCTGACTTCTTTTTCCTCCTCTAATGTGGGGAGCCTTAAAGGCTCAACTCTCGATCCTCTATTTTCTCTACATGAATTGTAAACTTCATTGTGAAGCTTTAAATGAATCCAGTTTGCCCAGCAAGTCTACCAGCAAAAGAGCTTCCAAACTCTCTGGGTTCCTCACCCAGGCTCCTGAAAGAGCGAGAAGGGTTGTAGGTGTTAATAAATCATACAGTTACGATTCTCTGATCTTCTGCATTCTTTCTTCCGTGTCTTGGAAACTGCTCTCCAGCTATATGTTCATCAAAGTAGCAGGTCAAAGGGTCCCCTATCTCCTCCCAGCCCCACCGACCTCACCCTGTCCAGCTCTCTGCACTGCTGCTGGGACATGGATTACTCAAGTAATATTTCTCCCCTCCACACACCTAGAGAAAACTTGTCCATACTTTGCACTTGAACTAGCATCTCAATGTCAATGATTTCCAAGTCTCTATCTCCAATCAGCACTTCTAATTTCACTCAGGTCTCGTCTCTTTGGGTTACAAAGAAAATCCTCCCTGACGAGACCATCAATAATTTTAAGTCAAAGCTGAAGTTGTCTCATTAAAAAAAAAAAATTCACTTCAGAGAAAAATCTGTAGCTCACCTTCACCCTAATATGACCATTTTTCTTTGACTTTTTTTTAACATCAAAGTAATTTGGATTTCCTATGATGTAATCATAATCACTAGATATTTCTGTGATGTGAGACTCTGCATGAATTCTAAACTATATATTTTTAAAAAACCTTACAAATCTTTGCCTAATTCCTGCTACCAAAACATTACACTTGGGTTGGGGCTGTAGCTCAGTGGTAAAGTGCTTGCCTAGTACGTGTGAGGCAGTGGTTTTGATCCTCAGCACCATATAAAAATAAACAAATAAAATAAAGGTACTGGGTCCATCTATAACTAAAAATATTTTTTTCCATTATACTTTATCAAAAAATTTAAATTACAGGAATAATACATGCTTGTTTTAACAAGTCAAACTCAAAGACATAAAAACCCAAACCATTCGAATCACTTGGCAGAATTTCACCTCAACCCATGCGACAGTTTGAGGAACATACTTCCAAATCTTTCATCATGTTATACAAATATACGCTGGGTTTAATTTTTATTTTTAAAATATGAGATTAAATTATATATATTATTGGGCAGCTTTATTTTTTTACCCTAATATGTTGGGGACATCCCTTAGGGTTAGTACATGCAGAATTAATAAATTCTTTTTCGATAGTTCCATAGCATTTCTTTGCATGACTGTACCATCATTGATTCAATCCTTCCTCTATTGATAGATATTAAAATTGCTTTTCAAAAAAAGTTTTCAGTCTTTTTCTAAATTACAAATGGTGTAAGAAACACTGCACTGAATATATGTTAATTTATATTGATGCTTTTACTTCTAAGGAGAAATCAAAGTAGGTTTGCTAGATCAAAAGAAATGATCTTTATTGTGTTAAATTTAACACAATGTTTATGGATTGCATTCAAAAAAGTGGTAGCAATTTCAATTATCATGAACAATCTATCAACACTTCTTAAAAATATTTTAAAGATTTATTAAATAATTAAATTGAAAATAATCTTGGAAATTTATTATAAAGGCTCAACAAAGACAAGGATTCAGTATCTGAAATATGATATACTTATGAAATTGCTATTCAACTAAAATAGACTAAAAAAGACCTCTAGTAGAAAAATTATGGTAAAAATAAAATTAACTAGAGCCACGATAAAACATTAAACTGACCTTCAAATACAATAAAAATCCTGAAAGGGTTTTTGAGGAATTTAAGTCATTTCTTAGGATAAAAACCATAAAATGTATTAATATTCTGACCTAATTCAGTATTCTATCAGAATATCAAGTCACTGCCAATTTTTAGATTATCAATTCACCATAATTTCTTGAGTCATTATGAACTTGCCTTTGTTAATTTCACTGTAACACTTAAAATTTTGGCCATCATTTGAAGTAACAACCATTGAAGAATTTTTTACTTCCACATTTTACCATGGTTTGAGTGTCCCCTAAGAGTTTACTCTGATTAAAACTTTGGTGCCAGGTGATGCCGTTGGTAAGTACTAGTACCTTTGGGAGGTGGAGCCTTGTGGGAGGATATTAGATGGTAGGTGGAATGAGGTAGTAGGCATGTGACTCTTGAGTTCTGTGAGAGACTTGTGCCAGAGTTGGTCCCACACTGGTTCTCTATTCCTAGTGTCAGATGTAGTGAATCACTTACTCTAGCCTACACTTTCCCTGCCGCTGTCCTCCATGTGCCAGGGGATGATACAGCCAAGGCATGGCTCTTACTGAGCCTACACTGTGTCATTTGGACTTTCAGCCTGTAAAACTATAAGTTCCATAATCTTCTTTTTTTCATAAATATCCCATGCTGGGTATTTTGATATAGTGATTAAAAGCTATTACAGAAACATTTATCTCAGTTTAATTAGAGTTCAGTTTATTTTAGTTTTAACTAATCAATTACCTAAGTTTATGTCAAGTTTCTCTGGACTTTAAACCAAATACTTTTAGAAATGAGAATTTTGGAAGCATGAAAATAGAAGGAGTTTTTTTAAAATGATACAGTTGGTCTGGGGATGTGGCTCAAGCGGCAGCGCACTCGCCTGGCGTGCGTGTGGCCCGGGTTTGATCCTCAGCACCACATACAAACAAAGATGTTGTGTCTGCCAAAAACTAAAAAATAAATATTAAAAAAAAATTCTCTCTCTCTCTCTCTCTCTCTCTCTCTTAAAAAAAATAAAATGATACAGTTTTTTTTCTTTAGTGACATTTTCAATTCAATCCATTCTCAATTTTTCAGATTTCTTAACTTGTGATTAGGTGATTTGAAAATTGAGAAGGACTAAAAAAGACCTGGAGTAGAAAAATTATGGTAAAAAGAAAATTAACTAGAGCCAAAAATAAAAAATTAAACCACAATAAAATCTTGAAAAGAGTCTTGAAATCATCTCAAGTAATACAACTTTATTAAATTTTTAAGTTTTGTATTAAGCTTCAGTTTTGTTTTTTAGCCAAGAGCAACTAAATCAACTTAATACAGAAAATAAATAGGAAAATCATTCCAAATAGCAACAAAGACAGTGGAGTTATCTAAAAGAGGTTGTTGTAGTGGGCAATATGGTAATACCTGAACTTTGATAACCATTAACATTAAAATAAAATTGTGAACAAAAATACTAAAACTTTAATTTTTAAAAATCTGAAAAAATAATTAGTCATTGGGAAACCAATAAGTGACCAGAAAAACTTCATTACTTATTAAATTTTGGCTACCAATTACTATAAATGGCAAGTTAAACTTTTACACTTCTTGAGATATTGGCAAAAAAATTTTGAAGACATTAAAATATTGGTAAAAGAGGAAACACCATAGAAATTATTCTAAAGAAATATAATATGTAAATTATAATAGTATAAATCATACGATTTTAATATAAATTATATAATCACATAAATTATATCTCCGTGTGAAAAGCAGCATTATACTCTTGTGGCATCTTAAGTACATTAATAAGAAAACTAAACCAAACTACATCCTTTAGGGTTTATTGATTTAGGCATTTTTTAATGCTGCTGTGATAACAAAATGGAAACTGGTAAACCCAGAGTCACAGAATCCTCAAATGACTGTTAATATGAATTAAATTTTAATCAGCTTTTTCACCACTGTGACCAAAGGACCTGACAAGAACAATGTAGAGGAGGACAAGTTTATTTGGTGCTTATGGTTTCAGAGATCTCAGTCCACAGACATTGCGCTAGGCCTGAGGAAAGGCAGACCATCATGGCAGAAGGGTGTGGAGTGGGAAAACAGCTCAGGATATGGCAATAAAGAAGCAGAAAGAAAGCTCACTCACCAGAGAAAATTATAAACCCCAAGGGCAGGCCCCTGGTGACCTACTGCTTCCAGCCACATCCTACCTGCCTATAGTTACCACTCAGTTGATCCATATCAATGGATTAATCCACTGATTATTTTAAAGTTCTCATAACTCTATCATTTTACCTCTAAACTTTATTGCATTACCTCATACATGAGCTTTTGGTGTATATCTCATATATAAGTTGTAACAAATCAACTGCCAATACATTCAATAAATATTGATTGAAGTCCTATTTGAGTAGGACTCTTCTAGAAGCAAGAATCTCTGCTCAAGAGGAGTCCTATGCTAGCCAGGAGACAGACCACACCATAACAATGTCACAGGAGGATAAGTGCAATGAAGAAAACTCAGGTGGGGACCAGGGCTGGGAATTGCTGGGGTAGCAGGGTGGGAATGGCTGTTTTATTGAGAATTTTCAAGGATGGTGTTCAGGTAACATTGAACAGAATGCTGAATGGCTGTAAACCATATACAACAAAGCAGACTGTGGTAGATCAGCTTAAAAAAATTGCCAAATGTTCTTTCTGCAAATTGATTTTCAGAAAATTTCAGTAATAGCTAGAAAATGGGAAGAAAAACAAACCTAAATATCATTCTGAATAAAGACAGACCCAAGCACTTGATAATCCCTCTGCTTTATTTCTAATCATTTCTTCTGTAGAGGGACCACCTTACTCCTTATAGCGACCCTAAAGGTCATAGATCACTCAGGGATGGTTGGCAGATCATAGGCTAAGTGAGAGAAGAAAAGCCAATTGTGTTAATTAAAAAGCAACAGAAGGACTCAGGGTGTAGCTCAGGGGTAGAGCTCTCTCCTAGCATGCATGAGGCCCTGGGTTTGATTCCCAGCACCACACAATAAAAAGGTAATAGAAAACCTGCTTTGTGATAAGGATGACACAAACAGCATGTGACTTGGGAGCACACTAAGTGCACCTTCTGTGCCAACCAACACCTAATGTGAAGCAGCACTACAAAAAACATGCCACATAAGCCAAAGAAGAACACGTGGCTTGAACCAACCACCTTTTAACTCACAAGTTCTTTGTCATTTACATCCTACCCTAGCACCAAAATGAACCACTTCTCAACCAGACACCGGCACCCACTACAGGCGGTAGGAAGACCACAGCATCTTAGCTACTCTCATGGGGAAGTTCTTTCCCAGATGAACTCTTCAGTTCAATGATCATAATATTCTTTTTACAACAAACATATATTTTAATTTTTTAAGGCAATAGTTTTTTCATGGATCTGCAACCACACAATAGGTTGGTTGAAGTATAATTGGTCACTTGCTCCAGTTCAGACACACTTCAAAACTGTGGGAACTGTTTGTCTCCAAGCTTTAGGCAACTCTTCAAGGAAAACCAGAGGCAGCTTCTGTGGTTTTGCCAGTCTCTTCGCCTGGGAAGGCAAACTGTAACTTTCAACTATGTAAATTACTGACAGGCAGTGACACATAAATTTCAAAAACTAAGTGGGTTATTTTTTTAATTTTTTATTGTTGGTTGTTCAAAACATTACATAGTTCTTGATATATCATATTTCACACTTTGATTCAAGTGGGTTATGAACTCCCATTTTTACCCTGTATACAAATTGCAGAATCACATCAGTTACACATCCATTGATTTACATATTGCCATACTAGTGTCGTATTCTGCTGCCTTTCCTATCCTCTACTATCCCCCCTCCCCTCCTCTCCCCTCTTCTCTCTCTACCCCTTCTACTGTCATTCATTTGTCCCCCTTGTATTATTTTCCCCTTTCCCCTCACTTCCTCTTGTATGAAATTTTGTATAACCCTGAGGGTCTCCTTCCATTTCCATGCAATTTCCCTTCTCTCTCCCTTTCCCTCCCACCTCTCATCCCAGTTTAATGTTAATCTTCTTCTCATGCTCTTCGTCCCTACTCTGTTCTTAGTTACACTCCTTATATCAAAGAAGACATTTGGCATTTGTTTTTTAGGGATTGGCTAGCTTCCTAAGTGGGTTTAGTTAAAAGTAGAAAGGCCAACCAACTCAGTTTTTGTTATCCTTTACTAGAAAAGTGCCTAAGAGCTCCAATACATTTCCATCTTGGTACAAGAACAATTTATATTAAGAAACAAAAATCAAATCTTATAAATGATAGAGTTTCTTAAATTGGAATTTATTGCCTGACCTCTCACCATCTTTTGCTACAATTACTTTAAGCATATGCTTATTTTCCATATCAATTTGACTTTACCAAATTGACCTGTTGTTGTTGCTAAGAAAAGAAAAACAGAAAAAAAAAACCTTTTAATTACTAGTATTGATTAAGGAGGAATGAAATGAACAATTTACGTTACCCTCAAATCTTTTTCATTGAAGAAATGGAAATTTTTATAAACCTTGGGAGAACATCAGAATGTAGAATAGGAGGACAGGTTGATGTGTGCTGGACCACCTACTCTTTATTCATGTATCTGGCTTTCTAATTGTAACATATTCACGCTGTAGTCACATCACGTACAAGCTTAATGCATCTTAAATAAATATGTGCAATAATAATGTCAGAATCTTCTCTTCCCTGTTCCCATGTTACAACTGGTAAAGGGAATTTAACAAGGAAACATACTGAGGAGACCCTCTGTGCTAATTAATTTTGGTAAAAATAGCCCCACAGGAAAAAAAAAAGGTAGAAAGTAATTGATGGAATAACACAAGTAGAGAAACAGCACTTATACAGAGAAGGAGCAAATGCAAACTAAAAGAATTGACTATTAGAAAACAGATCTATTTTAAGTCTGGCTAGAAAGAGACAGGTATTTTTAAATTTAATTGGATCATTTCAAATAACAATTCACTTATCTCCCTGAAAACCTGAATAGAAGAGAGGGAAAAGGTTCAATCTCTAAGCCAGAACAGAATCAAGATTAAAAAGTTAAAAATGGAGATTAGGCAGGATCCAGTACCTCTGAGTCATTTAGTGAAGAGGTTACAGATTTTAGGGACAAAAAAATATGACTTTGAACACTGCTACCAGCAGTAATTTCTTTTTATTTCTGAGCCTCCATTTCCTCATTTGCAAAACAGGAAACACCAATGTCTACCACACAGAGGGTTGTGAGAAAGAGTGATTGTTGACAGTAAGTTCTTGGCACACTGTGATCACTCACAGAATTATAAAAAACAATACTTTCAGTCCCAAAAAGGAAGGGAAATTTTGTTCTATCTCTTTGCAACTGAGCGAGGTAGGATTAGAAATAAAATCACACGTAAGTGGTGGTGGGAAGGGGGAACCAGACTCAATCACTAAACATACATGTAAAACACTGCAAGACAAAATAGAAAAGTCGTATAATGTTGCATTGTAAGTGAAAATATTCGCCAGAAGGCTTCTCTTCTCAGTGACTGCCAGAAGATCATTTTATACTTTTCATTTTAAAAAGCATTTTCTTACTACTCTACCTTTATTTTCTTGCTTCATGTGTGCAAGGACTATTATCATTTACATCCTAAAATTTTCTTGCATGTCAACTTGGTTTTATATCATCCCATTGCAGCCCAACTCTCTTGAAGGTGGGGGGAGGAAAGAAGTGGGAGTTGGCAGAGAGGAAGAATTGCAATGTCCTCAGGCATCAGGGTCTGTCAAGAATAAAGGGTAATGGAGCACATGTGGGGATTCCACAGCGGAGTAGGAGACAGGTACCGATCTCAGTAGGGAGGCTTCTTCATACCACCCTGCCCCTGACAGGGGGAAAAAAGAGAGTTCTCAAAGATGAGCACAGGGGTGGCAGGAAGGCAGAAACATCAAAATAGACAAGAGCAATCACCAGTCTCCCTACCTTGCAAACCACACACTGTAAAGTGTTATTCGTGGTGCTGAGCTCTGAGCCTGGCACACTCTGGACAATTTGCTGACCAGCTTCAGAAATAGATTTCAGAGGCAAGTCCCCCTTTTCTTCTTCCTAAATTTGTTTATTCAATAAATATTTGTTGAGTCCCTAGTCCATGCAAGGTGTTCTTTTAGGCCCTGAGGAATCAGCAGCAAACAAAACAGATAAAAATCTCTGCCCTCCTGAACCTTGCATTTCAATGTCAGGGAGACATATGCATATATGGATAAGTGAATAGGTCACATTTCAGCCAGTGATGGGATCATACAGAAAAAATAACATAGGGTAAAGAAGTTAGAGAATATCTGGAGTAAGGGAAGCAGAATTTTATACAAGTTGTTCAGGGAAGTCCTCACTGTTTGGATGGCATTGGTCAAAGAACTAAAGTAAGCTGAGGTAGCCTCCGGAACATAATAAGAAAATGTGTCCTAGGCAACTCAAGGCTGAGGACCACCAGGGTAGGCTGCTGTGGGAGCAGGGCGTTTGGACAGAAGACTGACCTCTAACCTGATCCAACCATTCCCTCAACTTCTCTGGAGACAGCCAGCATTCTCCTAAGGCAGAAATGCAGCCTGTCACCCTACACAGAGATATGGGACAATAAATCCAACCAATCAATTCATTAGGATGGATGATTTTTTTCTTGAAATCTTAAAGGCTAATCCTTTCTTGTCTGACAGAGACATTTCAAAACTGGAAGGCACTGGATGCCTGATGGAGAATATTAGAGGGTCCCAAAATTGGAGCAAAATGGGGACAAAGGGATGGTCAGAGGCCCAGGAGATGAACTTGGAGCAAGCTCAATAGTATTTTGGAATAGCTCAGGGCTGGATGTGAGGCTCAGCCCAGTTGTTCACAAGCCATGTGAACATGGATGATTGGATGATTGTTTCTCACCTCTGAGCCCCAGCTTCCTCTCTATTAAGAGGATAATAATATGATTTACTTCACTGAGTTACTAAGAGGATGAATTGAGATGATTTATCCAGACCAATGCCTTTAGTATATTTAAGAAATGACCTGAGGCATAATTTAATAAATGTTGGCTGTTATTATATTATTTGATTTCACAGCTTTGACATGGCCAAATTTATCTGCTAACAAAGGAATTTTTGATTCTGGGCTGAGCACCACAGCTGAGTTTTTCCTTTCCAGTTGACTTCTTGAAATTTTCAGAAGCACCACTGGTTAGCTTAAATAAATGAATTTTTAACATTTCTCCAGCGATCTTTGTCTCACTTTGAAGACATTATTTTATATGATAAAAAATGAAGAATTTGAGCAAACAGGTTTTGACAAAATGTAAATTCAATATAGATTCAAACTTTCTGGATGGGTGATACTTATGTTCACAGGAAATGCTTTAAAATATGCACAAGATAATTAAGTGGGCAACATCTAAATAACAAGTTTAGATGTTATTTTTTTTAAAGTATTTCAGACTAGATCGGGCGCGTTCAAAATTACATATAAGAGGAAGTGAGGGGAAAGGGGAAAAAAAACAAGAGAGAGAAATGAATCGCAGTAGATGGGGTAGAGAGAGAAGATGGGAGGGGAGGGGAGGGGGGATAGTAGAGGATAGGAAGGGCAGCAGAATACAACATACACTAGTATGGCAGTATGTAAAAAAGTGGATGTGTAACCTATGTGATTCTGCAATCTGTATACGGGGTAAAAATGGGAGTTCATAATCCACTTGAATCAAATGTATGAAATATGATATGTCAAGAGCTTTGTAATGTTTTGAACAACTAATAATAAAAAAAATAAAAGTATTTCAGTGTTCCCTTAGCCATTTGGCAGAGTATTGAAAAGTAGTAGTTACTTCCTTAATCCAACCTGCAGGATTAAGATTCTTTGGGAAATTATTAAGATCTCTAAATTTATAGTTTCCTTTCAAGCCAAGGTTCTATTTTGAAATACATCCAACGTCTTCTTCAAGACAAATAACCTATGAAAGCACATATTTTATATGAGATAGATTATTATGGAAAATATCAACTGTTAACATCTAGTTACTTCAGCATTCCAAGTGCCTAATTTAAAAAGAAAGTTTTAGAATCTTATATTTATTCCTATGGAAGGAAAACCTCATGGCATGGACTTTATATGGTCTTTATTCAACATAGACTAATAAATAGGTAAAGAAATTTCCATGACAGGAATCTGAAACATTGTCCTTGGTGCTCATAAATACTCCACTGTATTGTCTGAAATGACTTATATCAGTCCTGACTGTGGGCTCAGATTTACTGTACAGTTCATCAACTTCCCAGCATGATGGATAATGAATGTTTCATTTACATCGCTAATTGCCAAGCCATGGTTCCCGCAACCTTTAACCCGTATGCTTTATCCCATTATCACCATATGTCAATATAATTGCATTTAACATTCCAAGTGATAAACTTTCTTCTATACAGAGAAATATTTCTCACAAAGAAATCATATGAAGGCTGCTGATAAAATACAAGTCTATTACAGGAAACGACAGGGACGGAGTCAGAATAATAGGTAGATTCTCATAACTAGTAAAAATTCATCTTTGGACTAGGACCCTTGGTTTCACGTATAAGAAAAATAACAGTATTTTCCTACGGATTTATCTTTGTTAGCCTTTAATCCAACAAATGCAAAAAAAAGAGATCCCCCAGTGGTGCAATTAAATAGTCATGACTATGTTATATTTCAAAAATATTTTTAAAAACTAGTTATTGATGGCTTTATGATCCAATTACATATTCTATGTTTATTTGATTTTCAATGAATAAATCTATAATGAAATAACCCTTACCTTTGCCTCAAATTTAGAATTGAACAAATATACAGAGAGGAGTAAAAAACCATCAAAAATCGAAAACTAAACTGGAGAAAAGTTGAGAGATCATTTTGCCTGGCCACCTGTATCTAAGACTCATTTAAAACCAAGAGTGAAATGAAGCTAAACAAAAATGGATTTTTTTTTTTTTTAAGGATTGGGTGTGTGTTCTTGAAAGAATAGTGAGATCTAAAGTGGAGTCAGTTTTGCAGGGGTAGCAGGAGCTACCCCTCTGAGGAACTGGCCAGGGCCAGGAAAAGCTGGAGTGTGCCTGCCACCTTGACGTCCCTTGTTTCTCATCTCAGAAAATGATCAGCAAATTTTTAAACCTCATGCCAGAGAATTCTCCATGACATTTTCTCCCTAACTACCACAGTCAACGCTTTGACAAATCCTATTTTTCCTTTAAAAGTAGTCTTTCCTATTTAAAAAATATCTTATTGGTGCATTATAATGACACATAATAGTAGGATTCATTGTAACATATTCATACATGCAGATGATGTAAGAGACAAATTCTATTTGTTATAACTCAATTTTTTATGTTTTATTTTGAGACAGGGTCTTGCTAAGTCCTTAAGGGTTTCTCTAAATTGCTGAGATTGGCCTCAAATTTGTGATCCTCCTGCTTCAGTCTCCAAGTCACTGCTATATCCTCTGACTAGGAAGCTCTTAACCAAGTTTTCTTCTAGCCTACTATTACACATCCTAGATTTAAAAGCCTAAAAATCACTTTCTTAAGAAAGATTTATTCAATCTCTCTACCAATGTCAAGTAGGTTTTATTTTTTCTCATGGAAGCATCTAATAGTTTACTTCACAACACTCAAATTTGATTGAAATACGATTTTTTTGTGTGATTATTGTTTAATGTCCAGCTTCCCTATTAAACTAAAAACTCCAAGAGAATAAGAACTGTGTGTATTTGATTTCTTTCTACCCCTAGCAGCCAGTACAGAGAATATAGTAAGTGAATGACTCATAGTTGATCTCTGGGTATTACACCATTTCCCCTACTGGACCCTCATTTTCTTAACCATGGGGTTGAGCACAGGGAATGGATATTGGGATCAGGATGTAGATAGGCAAGACAACCAGAGACATAGGGAGTGCTGGAAAACCCTAAATGAACCTCAGGCCCCTTGGAGGAGGAGAGACACAACTTCCCAAAGGGTGAGAATGAATGAAAGAATGCCCTCCACTGGGAGGTACCTTCGGTACTTTAGATGATCTTAAAGTTTTTATTCTCTTTGTGCCTCACATTCTTTATCTGAAAAAGGGAGATGACCTCTGCAGAGATGTTATGAGGATTAATTGAGTTAATTATTATAAAATTCTTTGGAGACTGCCCACCATGGATTAAGTTCTTTATTTGTGAAATAAAAATTAAATTAAGGATTTACAATCAGTAAATCAAGGTTTGGAGATATTTCCTAAGGTGCTACCTCTGCATCCTAATGAGTTACAACATGCACATTTAGTGTTTTAACACCAAAGCCAATAAGCAAAGAGCTGGTCCACTCCAGTTCTCATCAGGTGTGCAGCTCTAGATCAACATTGATTGCACTACTTCTCTAAGTTCTCAATATGCCTAGACATCTTCATGAGTTGGATGGGTTAGCTAGTGGGAATGAGGACCAGGCCAGGAGCCAAAAGTCCTGGCTTTTAAGTGTGGTCCTGCTATTACCTACCTGTGTGCTGTCTGTAAATGTTCTGCAGCTTAGATTATTGTCTATGAGTTAGATAATCTCCATAATCTCTTTTAGACCCCCCCCAAATTGTACGTCATATTTCTTTCTTTTTTCTTTCTTTCTTTTTTTAATGCCCAAAGGATTTTAGCAAGGATGGTAGGCATTGTCATAAATAAACAGAAAGGCACAGAGCCACAACATGGACAACTGATAGATACCAGATGAGCCTGATTATGCATTTAATCAGAAGTTATATGATCTATGGGATCTGATGAGAGATGCTTAAAAGGATGACATTCAGGGAAGGCCTGCTGTGTGCCACTAGTAACTTTATGCAGTGTGCTTCGTTTGCTCCTGACAACAGACCAGTGAGAGAGGCATTAATATTCTATGGGCCCAGCAAGGACACAGAGAGAGTATTTGTGACATCCAGAAGCCCGGAACATTGTGGATAGTTCCCAACACAAGTTTGGGGTACAATGACATCTGCTATTTGTCACTTCAAATGGTGGCATGTGTTTCTGTGAGGGAAACAAGAAAGGCTGGTGAATTTACTATATGAGGC
Organism: Marmota monax; assembly: GCF_021218885.2. Taxonomy (NCBI): domain Eukaryota; kingdom Metazoa; phylum Chordata; class Mammalia; order Rodentia; family Sciuridae; genus Marmota; species Marmota monax. Next base: position 503,531 of record NW_026693595.1, on the reverse strand, counting down.
CCCATAATGGTGTAACTAAAATAACGATGTCACTGGAAACAGCAAGATGGAAATACAATGTTTGAATAGTGAAATGTTTTTGAAAATTCCTACCCCTTGAGTACCTCCCCAAACAAAAGGAAGCACGTAAATAGTAAATAACTGCTTTATAAAGCAACCCTGAGCACCTGATTTTCTACTCAGATTTTTCTTTTCTTTTCTTTTTTGGTACTAGGAATTGAACCCAGAGGCAACCTACTATTGGTATATATCCATAGCCCTTTGTATTTTGTATTTTGAGACAGGGTCTTGCTAAGTTGCTGAGGCTGGCCTCAAATGTGTGATCCCCTGCCTCAGACTCCCAAATTGCTGTGATTAGAGTTGTGAGCCACTGTGACTATCATTCCTACTTGGAAATTCTTGCTGCCTTAACTTCCTTTGCTGATTTCCTTTTTCTTTTTTTCTACTTTTTTTAGTTGTAGAGGGACACAATACCTTTATTTTATTTTATTTTATTTTGTTTTTTGTTTTATGTGGTGTGGGGGATCAAACCCAGTACCTCAAGCAAGGTAGGAAAGTGTTCTACCACTGAGCCACAACCCTGGCCTCCTTTGCTCATTTCTGTCTTTCCTAGTCACAGGCCTCCCAGAATTCACTCCCCATTCTCCATTTCTGAGCTCATATGGTCCCTCTGTCTGGTTTTCACCTTGGTACAGACCCTGTCCTTCTATATTTATTTACTTTTCCATTTCTCTGGGAGAGGTGCCCTGCTGCCATCTTGGTACATAACAAGCTTTGCCCAATGTCTGGTTCCTGCTTGTGAGAGAAGGACATTTAAAAATAAATTAAAGAGAATTTGGGATGCAGCTCAGTAAAGCATGTGCTTAGAATTTACAAAGTCTTGGTTTCAATCCCCTGAATGGACTGAATGAAGGCGTGAATGAATGAATGAATGTGTTCCTTAGAGCCTTAAAGGGTAAATGAGATACTGTTATGGTTATTTACTTGAAAATGATTTAGGATGTGAAACAAAGACACTAAATAAGCATTACCAGTGAGAGGAATAAGTAAAAAAAAAATACCATGATGGTTTCACAAGACATATAAAAAGCTACAGTGGATACTGTGCTGACCATGAGTAGACAAACAGGGGAAGACAGAACTCCAGGTCAGAAGGGTCCTGATCCTAGTCCTGCTGCCTTTCCTAAGTGTTTATCATTAAGTCAGTTCATATTTCCTGGCCTCCATTTTTCTAATCTACAAAATAGAGCCACCATAACATCAGATCTCTCAGGTTTCTTCTGGTTAAGCATTCTCCATATATCTGGCCACATTAATTTTTCATCTTTAGACTCAAGGTCTGTGTTGGCAGCATAACACTTTCTGTCTGGGTCAAAGACTCTTCATGTTCTTGTCCAATATTGTGTCTGCAGTTTCTCCTGAAGCCTTGCTCTGGCCCAGGGTGTGTACAAACAGGCTGAAACGAGGCTCAGGACTTTTCCAGAGCTATATTGGAGAGCACATAGCATGGTGACTATGGAGTGAATTACATGATAACTATCATCCTAAGTGCTTTTGTCCATACTGAAATTCATTTCTCACTTTTGTGCCCATTTGAAGACTTCAAAATGTCATTCTATTAATATCACCCTACTCACCTTTTCTTTTTACCTGGAAGAATTCAATATTACTTGCAGCTGTGGGAATTTAATTACATATTCTTTCACTGCAAAGACAACTGAGTCTTATCTCTCCCCTTTGTTTCATTCTAATATAAAGATCAAAAGCTCAGCCTTGTTTGAAGGCTCTGCCAACCCTCTGTCCTCTATCCTCTTCTTCCATCCACCACTCCTTCCCCACATACCCAAATGAAATCTCTAGGAATTGGAAATTCTCCAGGCAAGTTAGACAAACACTATTCACTCTGGCTGACTGACTTTTTCTCATTTCTTAAATCCTGAATGATTAGAATAAAGTTAAAGACTAAATAGTTAATAAAGTTTAGAATAAATAGACTTTCTTAATCCATGCAGATAAGGGACGTATATGGGATTCATTATCACATGGGAAATGTATTATCATATACTAAAAGCATAAAGTGATTACAAATATATAGTTGCAAGACACAGAGAATGTTTAGGCAGCATATCCCAAAGCTCGAGTTATGAGGCAAACGCAAGGAACCTTATATTATCCTACATAATACACTTCACTTCTCTCTCTGCCTATATCACAACATCAAACAAGCTTTTTATAGAATTGATGCAATGCAAATCACTGAAGATAACCTCTATCTACTTCGTGATGAGTGCACTTCAGAACTTGAGCAAATATGACTGGTCATTTATTTCAACTTTGAGATATCTGTGTCCCCTTAGATTACTGAGAGTAAAAGGGCACTCTTACGAGCCACTGTAGAGGTTCCCTCCTAGCAATGAAAGCTTTACAAAGAGCTACTCAGGACAAGCCATTAAAAGCTGTGACAGTGTGTGAGGAAGCGTGCATCCCAGAGAGTGCCTCTTTCTCTTTGACCCATTATTGCAGACTTAAAAACAAGCATGTTTTCAAATGGTGCTCTGAGCTGCCAATGATGTATCACCACCATATCTCATTATTCTCCACTAAATGTGATAATAATGTGATCTGTTAACATAAAAAAAGTTTGACTTCAAAGAAGCAGCTGGAAATGGACAACCACAATATGCATAAATCTAACTCCTACCATCAGCTGCATACTGCTTGACTCACATTGTTAGAAGCACCTCGAATCTGCGCGTTCTCTTAAGCAAAATACTTGCATTAGGTCTCAGCTGGGGCTGTGCACCAGGCAGTTTGGGAAATATTCAATTCTCAGCAGAAGCCAGAATTTGAATGCTCTCATCTTTTAGGAATCATTTAGCAGGTTTGGAAAGGGTTCAGGCAGCTCAGGTGCAGCCGTGGATGTCTCTGAAGATCTGTCTCTCTTTGCTCACTGATGGCCCAATGAGTAAGGTTATCTTTGAAACGATGCTCGAAGGAGGGGGGGGGGAAGAACTCAAAATGACACCAGCATCAGAGAGATTCAAATAAATATTGGGTTTAAGTTCACATTGATCAAAAGGAGCCAGGGTACAAGAAGCTTTGAGCAAGCATTGTTCCTGACTCTATGGGTCATGACCAACAGCAGAACCCAACACAAGGATCTCAGTCCATCTGAATTAAGCTAATGAAGCTTGTGTCAAGAGTTTAATTCTCCTATTACTAATACCAGTTTCTGACCATCTCTGGCTTCCTTTCTTGAATGCTCATAGCCTTGGCCCTAATGTCTTTATCTTTTTCATTCTGTCATTTTGGCCTTCCCCAAAATAAGAGCAATGACTTCCAAGGTTTTTTGTTTTTTTTTTTTTTTTTTTTTTTTTTTTTGCTGTTCTTAGTGCTAGCCTGAACACCCAGACCCCTATTTACTTTCTCCAGTGGATGCCACTTAGAGACTATATTCCCTCAGGTGAACTTTAGATACTCACAACATTCTAAATCGAACTCATTATCTTCTGTTTTCTTCACCTCCTAGACTTGCTCCTCTCCCTTTATTATTATTATCTGAGGTGGGTACCAGGCATTAAACTCAGGGGCACTCAACCACTGAGCCACATCCCAACCCTATTTTGTATTTTATTTAGAGGCAGGGTCTCACTGAATTGCTTAGCGCTTCACTTTTACTGAGGCTGGCTTTGAACAAACTATCCTCTTGCCTTGCCTCCAGAGCCGCTGGGATTACAGGCGAGCAACACCGCACCTGGCTCTCTTTATTCTTGATATCACTAAACAGCAGGATCCCCAGTGGAGTCAGGTGGCTCCGTGTGGTCTGTGCAGGCATGGCTGCTGATGCCAGAGGGATGACTGATTATGCCACATCGTCCAAAGGGCCCTCTCCTGGGTCCTCATGGTTCTCAGGAGTAAGACCCCAGCTACTTGCTGCCCCCAGGGTTCTTTTTGCCTCTCTTGCCTACCAAGGAGTCACAGAATTTGCTGTGTCTAGGAATTTCAATTAAGAACTCACACACTGGGTTTGGGATTGCAGCTCAGTGGTAGAGCACTTGCCTACTATGTGGGAGGTGCTGGGTTCGATTCTCAGCACTGCATATAAATAAATGAATAAAATAAAGGTCTATCAATATTTAAAATATATTTTAAAAAAGAATTCACACACTATCTGTCCTATCGATTTTTTAGATTTGCTGAAAGTTTATTTTTCTAAAATCCTTATTTAAATTACTTTTCCTTAAATACTCTAGCATATACTCTAGCATACTGTGTGAACTTTTATTCTTTGTTATGACTTTTATTACTCTCTCACCATCAGAGCATCTTTCAATTCTCTTTATTATAGTTTTATTATTAGATTACATTTTCATAATTCTCTTATTATTTTATTCTTTTTAAGATCAATTTATTCAATTTAAGTGTCAAGTATAACTGACAAGGTCCCCTTCCTGAAAGTCTTCATATTAGGAAAAGGGGGTGGCAGCAAGACATGATTAACTCACAGATAAACAAACAGGATAATTTCATACTATCATTCTCTGAGGAGGAGTCATTTTAGCAGAGAACAGAATGAAAAGCAGGTAATGCCAAGATCAAGGCAGAGGACATTCCAAGCAGGAAGAGAATCAAGTACAGAGGATCTGAGATTCATCACTCACTTTAAAATACTGGTCACTTGCCATGTGTTTATCATCATCATTTTGCATTATTTCACTTTCCCTCTTACTGGTTTCTGCTCCATCTCTTTCTTTAGGTAGAAAAGTCCACCCATCGTCTCATACTCTCAACCCTCTATCTCTGTAGTCAAAGTCATGGCTTTGGTTCAGACTTCAAGCAGCTCCAGCCTGACTGGTTATGCCAACAGCCTCAATGTTCCCACAGCTTCCAGGCTCTCTTCTCCAGTCCACCATCTCTTCTCTAGTCCAGTCTCCACTGCCCACCAGAGAAAGCCAAGCCTAACAACACAGTGTCCCTTCGCAGCCCAGCTTCTCCTAACCCACCCACCTCTAACAGCGACTTTCCACCCTTCCCACGCAGCAGCTACACTCAGTTCTCAACATCTCTGAAGTCTGCAACCTTTCCTTTTCACGCATGGCATCTGTGACATTCTGGAACATTCTCTGTCTAGGATACCTTTTCTAGTACCTGGTTCTCTCCATCCTTCAAAGTTCTGCTCAAGTTACTGGGCTCTGAAGCCATCACCAGCAACTCAAGTTCCTTGTGCCCTTATCTGATTTTATAATTTTGAACAACAGGCTGAAAGCCTTGGACTTCTCAGGGTCCCTTTTCTGTGAAAGGTTTTATTCTCTTAAAGTCATAGTATGTCCTCAATAAATCATTTCCCTAACTTGGCTGAAAACATAAGAAGCAAAACACCATCAAATGTTAAGTCACCAAACAGATTCACTCCAATCAAAAGAAACGTCTCTTGCCATGGACAGAACTAGCACAAGTCGGTGTTACATTTTTAAATATATCAAAAGTAGCTTTTCAATTGGTTGATAGGTTACTGTTCCTTTTGGACCTTAAACTCTCAAACCACTCATTTCCTCTTTGTAAAACTTCCTGAGGTTCACTGTAGCAGAGCGGCCAACTGCTTGATTTTAGAGCTAGACTTCCTGGGGTGAAAGTCTCCTCTATTGCAAACCTTTTGGGGGGCACTCCATCCTTCTCATAAATGAGGGAATCGATGATAAAGACCGTGGCAGAGTATAGAACAAATATAGGAAAGCACTTAGAGCAGTGCTCAACAAATTTGAAGCACCTGCAGTCTTAGGTGTTACTGTGGTTACAACATGACAATGATGACAACCCAAGGGAGGCCATAACTAGTGAATGGAAATCGAAGGGGTAGCAAAGCTTACAATAAGAAAAGGGCAACACTCAGATTTGCAAGCACAGAGGAACTAATAAGTTCTTGGTGTGTAGTTCCCCCTCAGACAGGTCTGGTTCATCTAGTCCAATGAATCAGTTCCCAATCTGAGTCTCTTTGATTGTTTTGAATTTCAAGGAGTGATGTGCATATAAGCTTGGAGATGGAGTTAAGGCACCTACTCCATGCCTTGATAGCAAAAGCAAGTATAAACTTCTGTTAGAATCATCTTTTCCCAGGAAAGACCTAAAAAGGGACTTAATGGGGGCTCAAGGCTTCCTCAAAATTGAGCCTCCACTCTCATATTTTCAAATGGACAATAGATGTTTTTACAGAAAATGTTTTACATCACAGTTTCAGCAAAAACCTCTTCCAAGTACATTGCTATTCTGAGTCAATATAAAGTCAGGAAACTTCTCCCAAATAATCTTTTTCCATTTGAAATATTTTACCTTTTGCAAAAGTCTTTGTATCCATTGTCCATTCAGACTTCCTGACTCTAACATAACCAGAGCATTCATGATTATTCCTATTTTATGGGAAAATAAATGGGTGTTTTGACTTGCTACAGTTCACAGTGCATCCAGGACTGAACACCCAGACTTCAATCTTCTCCCTCAGTGGCCTTTTCACAGATGGGAAATCATGCTCTTTTTCCAAATGAAAGTTGTTACCCTAGAGGGCTCCTGTGTGGAAGCTTTTGCTTGCAAATGGAATCTGGCACCCCAACAGCAACATTCAAAACAGAAAAGACTACTGGAATATGCAGCTTCCCTAGGACTCCCTCCACCTGGGATCTACCTGGGAGCAAGGTAGAGAACTTTTCAATTGGATACCAACAAGCATTCCTACATGGTTTTCCCACATGCTCATGTCAATGAGACCACAGTTCTGGTCAGTGTGGTAACTTCTTCTTCACCACTAAGTAAAAGACTTTGCCATAGTCTAAGCAGGAATTCTGCTTCTTTAAGGTGATTTACTGAAGGCATGACTATCTTCTGAGAGCAAATTAGGAAAAGAAGCCATGTCTTTGTGTGTCAGTAAGTCCGATGCCAAGCACAGGTTGGTTCAGGTTTATTGAAATTGTGAATTTATCAGTGGATTAAATATTGATACATCAGTTATGAAACACTGCAGAGTTTCTCGCAATGACCCCTCATTGGCAATAGGAAATCTTCACGTCAGTAGGACATCAGAATATTTAATCCATCTCCTCTAACATTTGTGTTCTCAAATCTAAGTAGCAAGCCAGACAAAACTCCCTGGTTCTCTCCATCTCTCCAGGTCCACTGTAAAGTGGGGACATTCCTCTTGTACCTACCAGCAGCAACCCACTTCCCACCCCAATTGGCAGGAAAGCTGCAGTTAATTAAATCAGAATTAGGGCAGGAAAAGCAAAGAAAAACTCCACAGCAAATCTTACAAAAATAAAGTGGAGAAAGGACTGTTTTCCCACATACGCTGGATGTGGATGTGTGTTTGCCATAAATTAAGCCTGCTGTGAGAGGGATGCTGAGCCTCCCAGATGGCAAGCATCCGATTGAGACACACAAGGAGAAATGACTTTTTAAAATTCTTGAATTAATTCTGTTCAGTTTATTTGGAATGTCATAATATTCAATAAGTATTTAAGAAACAACATGGTTAGAAATCCAATGAGGCTTCCAAATACAATGTGAGATAACTAATGAGCAAACTTTTCGATGTCAAGAACAACACATTTTATGACTCTTTGGAGTTTACGTTCAAAAACAATTCTTTTAGGGCTGGGGATGTGGCTCAAGCAGTAACACGCTCACCTGGCATGCGCGGGGCGCTGGGTTCGATCCTCGGCACCACATACAAATAAAATAAAGATGTTGTGTTCACCGAAAACTCAAAAATAAATAATAAAAGAAATTTTCAAAAAAAATTCTTTTAGACAAATACTGCATGATTTCACCTATATTTATAATCTAAAATAATCAAATTTAGAAAATTAGAAAGTAGAAGGGTGGCTGACAGGAGGTGGACAACATGTGGAGCTGTTGGTCAAAGAGTCTAAACTTTGAGCTATGAGATGAATAAATTCTGAAGAACTAATGTGTAATGTAGGGATTATAGTTTAAAATGCTGTATTGTCCACTTAACATTTGCTAAGAGAGTTGATCTTAGGTGTTACCAACACACACACACACACACACACACACACACACACACACACAAAGGTAACTAACTATACGAGGTAATAAATGTGTTATTAACTTGATTGTGGTAATTATTTCGCAGTGTGTATGCATATCAAATTATTACATTGTACACCTTAAATATATAATTTTTATCAATTATACCTCAATAAGGCTATAAAAAAGATTTAAAACATGATTAATTTATTCTGTGATCATGAAGTATAATATGGGGTGGAGGTCTGGAGGAGAGTGTCAAAATCTATTTGAACAAATATTTAAAGAGCCATGCACTCAACTATCTTAGTTCTAGAGATGCTTATTTCTGACACAAAATGCCTTTCTTGTTTAGTTGAGTTTTGATTTAGTTGTGTTTCTAAGTGAACAATGAAGAAGAAAAATGGAAAAAGTGTTGTCCTTTCACCACCATAAGGAAACTGCTACTTGCTAGTGTGGAGAGTTTGGGCTCTTAAGAACCTTGCAAGCTGGACCACAGGATTGCATTGTGGGACTTGCTGTTTCAGTATCGGTTTTCCTCTTTCCACAGCTTTGTTTGGATCCAGGCTCAGACACTTACAACCAGTATAAGAACTCACTCATCCTTGGCAAGCCTGTTTCTTTCTCTGTACAATGGGAATGAGAACGGATCACAGATTCCTCAGCTGTTTGTTAGGTCTTTTATTCTCTTTTTAAGTAAGGAATTTAACTATTTTCTTATAAACTTGTAAAGATGCTTCCTACATTAAAGATACTGATCTTTGCCAATAGGAGGCAAATATTTACTCAACCCTGTTTTTATTTTGGTCTTTTAAGTAAGTTTCTTTTCCCTTTTTTAGATGCTAGCTCCTTAATGAATGCTAGCGGCTATGTGCTACCTCAGTACTTAATTTTCTCTAAGCTGAGAGATGGGAGTCACTACCTCATTTTATAGACAAAACTGAGGCTTCAGGTTAAGTGATTTGTCCAAAGTTAAAGTGATTCTATAAGGAGTTTCTGAAGTCCAAACACAAGTCTATTATACCATGTGGTATTTGGTATATCTTCTGCATGTATAATAGGTAGATAAGTCATCATTCAGAGGGAGCTTTCTGACCTTTGCTTCCTAGGCTGTAAGGGGTTGCAAGTTAGTAGAATAAAGGACACTCCTTGAAATAGTAATAGATAGTACAAAGAGTAAGGTAAATAACGTAAATAATACTATACATAGCAAGCTGTAAACATGACAGCTATTTACTCAATAAGAGGTATATGAGCAAAGTTACGTGATCTGTAAGAGGGAATAAAGGTGGGAAAATGCTACCCTGAGAAGGTCACTGGTGACTAATAAGAAGAAGAAAGTCTATGCAAGCTAAACTAAGGCCCAACACACCTGAGACCTCTCATCAGAACTGCTAATGGAAACACTTATAGTCCCAGAGGACCTGGAATGGCTCAAGAAGATAGATCCCTTGAATTGGGCCAGGTTCCATTCAGACAAGAAAAAAACTGCAAAGGGAACAGGAATTCTGGGCATCATTTACTCAACTACCACATCACCAATTTGAAGGGGCTCAGATTTAGAATCATAGCATGTTTTGTGCAAAAGACCAGTTGAGAAATTAAATTCAATCCCTAATTATTCCTGAAAGAAAAGGAAAAAAAATCAAGGCTCAGAGGGATTTACACGATTAGCTAAAGTTTATTCAACTAGTTCACCACAAATCTAGGTCTAGAATTTTGGATTTTAAATTCCTACTCATGGTTCTTTGCTCCATTCAACATAGTCTATGAAATTACAGCAAATCTGATATTCCTTCCTTCCAGTCTGGTTTTCAAAAGGAATGGGCCTCCAAAGATAATATGCACTTATCCAATAAGGGCTTAGGTAACTGCAGTACTAGGGATGAAACCCAGATCTTCATACATGCCAGGCAAGCACTGTCTGCAGCTTCCTTTGGCTTCTTAACAAAGTTTAGCTTTGTCTTGAACCAAATCAGTTATTGTTGTGGTTGTTGTTGTTTTAATAAGACCTACTTTAATAAGACTAGCTACTATTTATTGCCAATAAGACTAGCTACTATGTATCAGGAACTACTAAAAATTTTACATATGCTATATTCTCAAAACAATTCTACAGAGTAGGTTTTAAAATTTTTTTCACAGATGAGATATTGTGGTTCTGAGAAAATAAACAAACATGTTCACAGGGCAAATGGAAGGAGCCAGGAATCTGGACCAAGGCCTTACACATTGTTACTCAGTGGGAATCTGGAGGTAACCTGATGGTGGTAAACGCTGAGCCTCTGGAGGTGGAATGACATGAATAAAGCTTATTCTTCCAACTAGCTATGCGGCCTTGAGCAGATTATCTGCTCTTTCTAAGCCTCAGACACCTGCTCTTTAAAATATGAATACAAAGGGTAACTATCTCACTGAGTAGCCATAAGAATTAAATAGAACAGACTATGTTAAGTTCTAAACCAAACAGGACATACTCAGCATTTGCTGTGTATTACCAATTATTATTATTATTCCTTAAAATTATTAGTCTCTTGTTCTAGACCTAGTAGAAGAAAAAAAAAAAAAAACCACCCTCCAATGCTCTTCTGCCTGCCATGAAGAAAGGCAGGAGAAGGTTTGGACTCCTGCTGCTCTAACATATGGTCAGAGCCGGGAGAACAGACAAGCCTTACCTGGGAACGGGGGCTTAATTGAACAGCGCTGGCCCAGGTGGCTAGGCTCCAGCTGCTGGATGCTGAGAGGCAGCTTTGGCCAATCTCCAGAAGGAATTTGCATAAACTATCATTCTATCTAGGACTCAAATATCAACAAACAAGTGTCCAAAGATCAGGTCTTCCTTCCTCTGGATAGTGCCACTATCCATGACACTAGTCTCTAAAGACATCTGCATGCTGTCAAAGCACCATGACTCTTTGATCCCAGACAAATGTTGAGAGGAATCAAACATGAGACAAAGACCTTTGTCTTTGAAAAAGACTGTCTTCTCTCTGCATCATTCTGTGAACTTCATCTTAGCAGACAATACAGCCAGCTTGGAAGACAAGCCTCCGCCCAGAGTTCACACCTAACTTGTCTTAATGTGTGATTCAACCTAAGTTTGGTTGCCCACAGTCCCTGTGAGAGTGGCTAGAGTTCTCCTGGAAGTGAGGAGACTGCATTATCTCTATCTTGTGGTTTCTTGTAAACCAGTCTGAGGAAGAGAGAAGGGAAGAAGAAAGGAGGCAGAAAAAGACAGAGGAAGGAAAGAGATCAATGAAAATATTTTGTCCATTGTAAAAATATGGATTTTCATTAGCAAGATTTAAATGTTATACTTTTAATGAATTGCTTACTCCATTTTCTACATCTGGTGGTTAGTACATGCCATTAACTTAAAGTCTCAGGTATGCATAAAAGTCACATAAAGCTTTTTAATCCAAAAGCCAGAAATCATTTGCAATTGAACACTTCTGCCTAGACACTGATTTTCATTTAACAGATAAACACTGGCATGGTTAGACTATGACAAAACAAGGTTAAAATCTTATAAATTGAAGGGAACTTGTTGACTGTTCCAATCCCTCACTTCATGGGTGCCTTCTTTGAAGTTTAACTCAGACTCAAAATTTTTGTTTCATTTGGACAAACAAAATTCTTTTTTTCCCAAAAGCTATATGATATTATTAAAATTTTTCCAAGTAAATTAATTAAGAAAGCAAAATACTTCTCTAACTGCAACTCAAGCTGCAAATCCTGTCAGCTCCAAAATAATTTTTTAAATAGGCAAGACAACGGATTGTAGATGGGGTTATGCAACTTATTAGTTCAATGGCCCAAAGTAAGGTACAATATTATTGAACAACAAGTCTGTCAAAATAAGCCGCAATGTGATAATTACGCCCAACACACTGTAGAAGCAGAAAAAGAAAAGTAAAGGTGGTAGGAAAGGAAAAGTTGGGGAAAGGATCAGAATGAGGAAATGTGATGAAAATCAGAGGATGCACATAGCAGAAATGGGAGCCAGTGCAGGCTGTGCTGCAGATTCGTTCCTTCTCTCAGCCTGCATTCATATCCCTGCATTCACTACTCAGTGCCAGGCATCATGCCCAAGGACTGGGAATTTAGTTACCAAACACACAGCATTTCCATACTCAAAGAAAGCCATGCTATTGAGGAGGGAAGCAATAAAGCAAAACAGCTGTTTTGTTATAAGGCCATTCAACGTTCTGATTGAGAGTGGAGAAATATAAACAGAACTAGACCAGCAAAGAGGTAGCGCTCCCACTTCTTCCCAGAGCAGAAGGAGGTTCCGGAACTGAGCCTCAAGGGCTTTGGAGTTGGCAAACAGCCAAAAGAAAAAAGTCAATTGATGTGTAGGTAAAAGCAAGAGTAATGAGGGGACACAGCATCTTCCCCCTTACCTGGAAGTCATTCTGCATGGGAGGAACAAAGCATGGCGTTCTTACAGAGGAAGGGAGAAGGCAGAGCTGAGGAGTACGCACTTTATAGAATAGGTGATGGAACACCATGGAAGGATTTTTAAGTAAGGGAGTAAGAGGACCCAACTTGTAATTTAGAAAACCAGGAAGATAGATAAGAGAGAGGCTCACGGACAGAAGAGACTAGAAATGGAGCTTTACAATAGCCCAAAGGATGAAGAAAAAGAACCTGAATGAAGACAGAGCCCTGAGATGGGAGGTGGCAATGTCATGGGCTTCAGGTAAAGGGGTTAGCAGGACTTCATGGATGACCGGTAGAAGGTGAGGAGGGGTTAGGATAAGAGGCAATGAATTCAAAATAGTGTCAGAGCCCACAGCAGCAAAAAGGGCTCACAGAGAAGAGGGGCCACCATGGAGGACATGTAAAGGATCATGCATAAGAAAAAGGCAGGAATCAAAGCAGATTCTGTAAAAGAACTTCATCTTGAAGATTCTCAATTTTGCATTCCTCGCTATTTCTTGTCCCTACTGTGTCAAAAGTGTTTGCTGCTCAATCTGTTTTGCCACAAAATTGTGGTTAGGTAGAAAGAAGTTCCGGTTAATGCTAATATTTACACATTTCCCAATTTGGCAGGGGGTACCAGGGATTAAATTCAGGGGCACTCAGCCACTGAGCCACATCCCCAGACCTATTCTGTATTTTATTTAGAGACAGGGTCTCACTGAGTTGCTTAGTGCCTCCCCATTGCTGAGGCTGACTTTGAACTCGTGATCCTCCTGTCTCAGCCTCCCGAGCTGCTGGGATTACAGGCCTGTGCCGCCACACCTGGCTACACATTTCCTCCATTTTGATGGTTGATTTCTTATGTGTCAACTTGACTAGACCATGGGATGCCCAGACATTGGCCCAAGATTAGTCTGAGTGTGTCTGTGAGAGTGTTTCTGGATGAGAATAACATTTAAAACAGTAGACCAATAAAGTTGATTGCCCCACTCAGTTCAATCAATCAAATAGAACAGAAGGATGAATAAGAGGGAAATTCCCTGCCTGTTTCAGCAGGGATTTCTGTCTTCTAACTTTTGGACTTGAACAGAAACATTGGCCCTTCTGGATCTTGAGCCTGCTAGCTTTCAGACTGGAAGTTATTGGCATCCTATTCTTTAGAAAAAACTGAGTAATACATTCATTTACTAAGATTATTTCCAAAATGAAATCACACATGCATAAGCATTATCTCTTTGGAGAGGGAAGGAGCTGGAAGATGGGTCTCCTCAACATTTGGATACTTGTCCTTTTAAAATGTTCCAATCTTAAATGTGTATTATTTTTATGTAAAAATTAGTAATAGGATTGGGCATGGTGGCAGATGCCTGTCATCCAGTGACTCAGGAGAATGAGGCAGGATTCCAAGTTTGAGTCAAGTCTAGGAAACTTAGTGAGATTCTGCCTGAATAATAAAAAGGACTGGGGATATGGCTCTGTGGTAGAGTGCCTCGGGGTTCCATCCCCAGTATCAATCAACAAATAAGTAAATAAATAAACCTAGCAATAGGAGTTATCTGGCTAGAAAGAATATCTTTATTATTTAATTTTTTTTCTTTTGACCATTCTATATAATTTAAAAAACTACCCTTCTATGATTACCTATACAGGAAAGCACAGTAAAAAAGAACTAAAGAAACACATACTGCATCACCAGTTACATCTGGTTTGGGATTGGGGTGACAGTCAATAGGGGTTCAGCTGTGTGCTTTTTTTTTAATTTTTCATGGTAACATGTACATTTTATAAGAAAAATCATAGAAAACTAGTTAATATTTTAAAAATTGCTTCTCAAGAGTCTGGAAATTTAGGAGTTATTCACCAAACTGCTTCTTCCTTTATTTAATAATTTTGTCTTATCATTTATGTTGGCAAATTGTGGTTTTCTATGCAAATGTCAAGGGGTTTTTGCTGGGAGGAGGGGGACCTGAGTCTCTTTCCTAGACCTTGAACCTGCTCAAGAAGATCATAAGTCACTGTCAGCCAAAAAGTAGAGATTGTTCAGGTGATGTGTATCCGGAATGGTGGCATATCCACCTGGTGTTAAATCTTGGTGTATTCTGAACGGGAGTAGGTACAGGTGCTGCCTAGCAACCAGCCTTCTCTTTCCTAACAGCAGACACCCTGTAGGTACCTTTTCTGTTAAATCTCACTTTTTTTTTGCTCAGAGTCTTGCCTTCTTTGTTTTTTGTTTCTTTTTTCTTTTCTTTTTTTTTTTACAGATGTTATCCATATGACAAATACGCAGTGAGAGAGGCACCCTCAGAGTGAGATTCCTCTCCTCATGCTCTCACAATCAAAGCAACATGGAACTGAATTTCATGAGCTTCAATATAATAAGTGCATTTTTAAAACTTCTTGGTTTTGATTAGGGTAAAAAAAATCCACAAAACATATATTTACCATCTTACCATTTTTAAGTGTAGGTAAGCACTGCTAAGTATACTCACAGTGTTGTACAACACAATCTAGAACATTTTCATCTTGGAAAATTAAGCTCAATACCTCCAGCAACAACTCTCCACTTCATCCTCCACCCAACCCTTGGCAATCACCATTTTAGTTTCTGTCTCCATGAATTTGACTACTGTACATACCACATACGAGTGGAAGCATATAGTGTCATGGTGTTTGAGGTGTCCCCTAAAAGCTCAAGTGTTAAGACAGGAATATTCAGTGGTGAGATGATTAGACTATGGGAGCTGTAACCTAATCAATGGATTGATTCATTTGATGGATTAATTAAATGGACTATTGGCATGGTAAGTATAGGCAGGTAGTGTGTGGATAGAGGAAGTAGGTAACTGGAGTATGCTTTGGAAATCATATATTTTGTCCTTGGTTTCTCCTGCTCTCCTTCTGCTTCTTGGCTACCATGAGCTCAATAGCTTTCCTCCATGATGCCCTTCCATGATGGTGTTATGCCTCACCTCCAGTCTAGAGCAATGGAGTCAGCCAACCACGGACTGAAATTCTAAACCATAAGCTCAGACAAACTTTTCCTCCTCTAAGTTGATCTCTTCAGGTATTTTTGTCACAGTCATAAAAAGCTGACTAATATACAATATTTGTATTTTTGTCACTAGTGTATTTCACTTAGCACAATGTTCCCAAGGTTCTTACTTTATAAGACTGAATACCATTCTATTGTATGGATAGACCACATTTTGTTTCTCCATTCATCTGTTGATACGCACTTTGGTTGTTATAAACATGGTTGAATGATTACATATCTTGCAGCCAGTTTTCTTATTTTTTTTATTTAGATTTTATTAAATCATAAATGTACAACAGCTTCTTAACTCTACACATGCACTTAAATTTTTTTTAAAGGAAAACGTTATGTCTTATTACATCATGATCCTGGCTAATAGCTTTTCAAAACTTTGAGAAAAATCTTAAAGTTTTCACATGTCACCTGAAACTTACAAATTTAACATTATCAAAGAAGGAACGCTTCTACACTCTTACAAAGACCACTAGAAAGAAACAACAATTAAAAAGCTAAGAAACTGTCTCAAAGGCTTTTATTATTTTTACAATCCTTCCCCCACAGTAAGGTAATGTTATTAAATAATCTAATCCATTCCCAAAATGGCTCTCTGCATCTGCTCTGGTGTCTTCTGCCATATCATTGCACATTTATGCATGACTGAGATAAGAATTTCCTTAACATTGTTATTTGGATAACCTGAAGCTGTTCAGTCACCTTTGGGCTCTCATCCCCTCCTTTTTATACAATGAAGCTCAAGGCAAATAGGATGAAGATGGGATGAAGCTCAGTATCGGCTCCTCCCACCATAACCCTCACTTCCTCCAGGACCATAATTTCCTCTACCATGTGGTCGCCCCATGTTCCTGCTACCCAAGTTTCCACTCTTCATTAGACTATATTTAGAAGGTTGCTGGTTATAATTTCCAAAATCATTATAACTTCCACTTCCATAATGTCCTCCTCCATAGTTGTCATAACCACCTCCATAGCCCCCACCCTGGTTTCCATATCCAGATCCTCTACCACTATAGCCTCCTCTTCCTCCTCCATAACCAGGGCTACCTCTAAAATTGCCATGCCCAGGTCCTCCTCCATATCCATTAGAGCCATCCCCAAATTCACGTCCACTTCCATATCCATCAGATCTTCCTCTAAAGTTGCCTCCTCTTCCACTCCTGGAACTTTGGACTTTTTGCATTTCTTGTCTAGACAAAGCCTTTCTCACTTCTGCATTATGACCATTGATGGTGTGGTATTTTTGCAATACAATTTTGTCCACAGGATCATGGTCATCAAAAGTCACAAAACCAAAGCCTCTTTTCTTTCCAGACTGCCTGTCCGTAATTATCTCAATGGTGTCAATTTTTCCATATTCTTCAAAGTAATCTCTAAGGTGGTGTTCCTCGATATCTTCTTTAATTCTGCCAACAAACAGCTTCTTCACAGTCACACGAGCCCCTGGTTTTCCAGATTCCTTTCTTGCTACAGCTCCTTTTGGCTCAACCACTCTCCCATCAATTGAATGAGGTCTTGCAGCCATGGCAGCATCAGCCTCAGCCATGGATGAGAAAGTTACAAAACCAAATCCTCTTGATCTTTTGCTTGCAGGATTCCTCATAACCACACAATCCGTAAGTTTTCCCCATTGCTCGTAGTAGTTTCTTAAACTGTCATCTGTGGTTTCAAAACTTAAGCCACCAATAAAGAGTTTACGGAACTGTACCTTTTCTCTCTCCATCGCGGACTCAGTCGCTTCAGCCCGATTTCCCGCAGGCAAGTGAGATAAGAGAGATCTCTGCAAACAAACACGAACCCGGACACATCCTGGCGCTGTAGTGAGAACTGCCACTGAAGAGCACCTCCACACAGGACCGGCGCTGCTGCTACTGCCGCTAGAGCCGCTGCCACTGCTTTTCTAGAACCTTCCTCCAACTAACTCCAATTTATTTTTATAATGGACTTGGTTCTTTCTCTTCCTCTCTCTCCCTGCTCCTCCCTAATCTCTCCCCTCCCTAATCTCAGGGAAATGGGATTACCTTTTTCTCCCCTTATTAGGCAGATTTATCTGTCCTTGAGTACACACCCACCATAGGAATGAAGTAATCCAGACTTTGGGGAGGGTATCAGAAGATCTCAGAAATGACTCTCTCCCAAATTAACAAGTAAATTATAACTCCAGACAGAAAACCTGTGGAATGTAGCCTTTGAATCACCTCTTTAAAAGTCCCTTGTTCCTGCTGATGGGCAGAATCACAGCCTTTAGGACAGGTGTCCCCTGCGTTTCTCCTTTGCTAGCAAAAGCAAAAAACCGTCTCTTTTTTCTTTTTTTCTCAAAACCGTGTCCTCATTATTGATTTGCATCAGGGACAAGGACCAAGCTTTTAGCAACAAAAGGAAGCTTGCTGCTGTGTTTTTGGCATGTCCCTGGCATGTTCTCAGCCCACAGACAGAGTCAATTTTTTCCTTTGCTCAGCCAGTTTCATGGCAGATTGGTTGTGCAAAAGAGCTGGGTACAAAGTATCCATGCTTCAGTTTGTGTATACTTGGCCTGTTGTGTAT
Source organism: Marmota monax (assembly GCF_021218885.2). NCBI lineage: Eukaryota > Metazoa > Chordata > Mammalia > Rodentia > Sciuridae > Marmota > Marmota monax. The sequence continues at coordinate 485,476 of NW_026693595.1, read as the reverse complement.
ACTTTCTAGAAAATGCTGGGGTGGTATGACTGTACATTTTGAAGAAGAGTAAGTGAGGGGCCAAGTCAGTGACACACACCTGTAATCCCATCAGCTCAGGAGGTTGACACAGGAGGATTGTGAGTTCAAAGCCAGCTTCAGCAGAAGTGAGGCACTAAGGAACTCAGTGAGATGCTGTCTCTAGCATGCACAAGGCCCAGGGTTCAATCCCTAGCACCTGTCCGAGATTTTATTAGCAGGACCATAGCGGCCAGTTGCAGAAGTGAAGGGGGTCGAGAGAGGGGGAGGGAGGGGGAGAGAGAGGAGAGAAGAGAGAGGAGGAAAGGGGGAGAGAGAGAGAGGAGAGATGAAGAGGGGGAGAGAGAGAGAGGAGAGAGAGAGAGGGAGAGGGGGAGAGAGTAAGAGGGGTAGAGCAAGAGAGTTGCAGCCAGTTTTTTTTTAATATTTTTAGTTGTAGATGAACAGAATACTTTGCTTTATTTATTTATTTTTAAATGGTGCTGAGGATAGAACCCAAGGCCTCATACATGTTAGGCAAGCACTCTACCACTGAGCCACAACCCCAGCCCCTTGTGGCCAGTTTTGAAGAGCATTTCATGAAGAAAAAAGCTAGAAGATTATGTATCCAAGTATTCTCAGAGAAACACCCCAGGACAAATCCAACAGCCACAGAAAGTGCAAGCCTTCCTCATTCCCTCTACTGATATTAGAGGGTCCTTAAGGACACAACCAGGCCACAGATCTGGGAGAAGAAGGGCCTTATATAAAAAGTTATGTACAAAATCCCTCTTACCTCAAATAAGTCTTTCCCTAACTCTTTTGCATACTGAAAATGGCAAGACCCCAAGGACCATGATCAGGAAAATCTCCAAGAAAAAGAACTCAAGTCACCATGCTTCCTGCAGCTAACTTTGAAAAATAACTCCTTGGAGGGTTATAAGCAATCAAATCCAGGTCACCATGATAGGAGACTTCACATATGGGACAATGAGATCAAAATTTAAGATCATTGATTTTTAATGAATGAGTCATGAGTAATCCATTGGCATGTTGCCAAATTTGACCCATATGTAAATTCCATGTCTGCTACAATTGAGCATATGTACTGTTATTACAGAGCCTGATGGAATACTGAACAGAAAGGATATGAAGTTCAGAATTTGAGTGTGTATGTGTGGGGAGGGAATAGTTTGATTTGTTCTACATTAAGAAGAGGTGGCCTGCTGGACTCCAAGAAAGCTTGTGTTTATCAGAATAATCAAGAACTTTGATGCATAAGTATATTAAGCCAGGTGGCAGGAAAAATTCTATTCCAAATAGAAGGTAAACAAAAGAATTATGTGATCCCTGTGTTACAGATACCATAAAACTTTGTCTTGTCTAGTATCAATTAAATTAAAATCAATATGACTTGCAATTTATTAACATTCAAATATAAACATGCACACAAAAAAATCAGTAGTAGAGAGTTAACCACAAAAATGTTTGCAAAGAACACTGGCTAGTGCCTGGGTTTTTGAAATGACCCCTACGTGGCATATACTCATCTGGAATATGCAGCACCAGTGGCCAATAGATCAAGACATCAGGGACCAGAACACCAACCCTCTTTCTATCAGAGACATGTTGATCATTTATTTGGACACAGGAAAGCAAAATGCAAATTAATAATATTCATATTATTTTATGTAATTTATGGCAATAAAATAATAAAAATAAAATTTTAAGTTTTAAATTTTAAAATATCCAAATTTATTTTCCAACTCTACCCTCTTACCTTTAATTGTCACCCCAAAGTGCTGACCTGTGTTTTGGCAACGATTGCTAACCTCCGTGAGGTTGGATAACTTTTGTTTCAGTTGGGGTTTCAGAAAAGGAAGACATTTACCCTAGTCCTCTGGACACAGAATTACCTCACAGTGAGCCTTGCTCGCCTCCTTATCTGGATTGAGAGAAGCAAGGGCAGTTTTCATCTATTTAAGAGTTCTCATAAGCGTTGGATTGTGTGCATACACTGCCAAGGAGTGGAAACAAACACTGAATAACATATGAATAAATTACAAGATCTATTTTACACTTAACATTTTTCAAAAAACACCTCCTGCTGCTAAAGTCCATGCCCCATAAACATCTCCAGTAAAGCAGTGATAAAAGCAAGAATAACATCCCCCAAATGATAAATTGAGAGAAGTCAAAATAAGCAGTATATTCCTTACCAGTCAAATGTGAAGGGTACTCACATATACTTACCAACAGCCCTTCTTGTGATCAATTATAAAGCAGTGATTTCATGTGTGTTCAGAAACAAATATGAGTAAAATCTATTAACCAAGGTCTAATACTTATCTAATAAATATGTTAATTGAATGATATTCTACACATGCCAGTATCGCATTAAGATGACTTGAAAAGAAAATACCGGCTGCCTGCAATTTAGGAAGTTTTTGTCTTTGAAAATAACGTCTTCGAATAAAATTGATTAGCAGGAAAGAATATTATAAGAATGTATTTATCCTATAGTCTATACTTGGAATATGAACTAGATTTATACAATTTAGCCTGGATGCCACATTTCAATATCTTCTAACAGATTATTAATGAAAAATTAATTGGCATCTCTGGTTTATTAAAATGATACTTTCTTTAATAAGAAGTATTTCTACTGGGCAGACATCAAAAGCTTTTCTTTTGAGATGAATGCCTCTAGTTTAAAATGTTATCTTTTGGAATAATTCCAGAATCATATCTAAAGAAGAATATATTTATCCTCTAAGTCTCACCAGATTGTAAATTATTAATTTCCATGTATTATTGTTTTTAAAGAATGTCTAAAGATAAACTCTTAGGGCAACTAATTTGTGGATGCAATAAGAAATATTATCAAATGGTCTAATGTGATGCAGAACATTTCCTGCCACTTTCTTCCTGGGACTGAAAATGTGGTAAGAGTAACCGAAGAAGAAAGTGAAGCAGCACAGCTCCCGGGTTAGTGAAAGAATCAGTGTTGTGTAGAGACACTGTTCAGAATCTGACCTAGGGCATCAATAAAACAACCACGACATGGACTCTTTCAATGGCGCATAAGCGATATGTCATTAATCGAGCTTAGATTGTAGCAGCCTGTTCTTATAAGGTGACAAATTAACCATATGGCTACCTCGAAGATGACAAAACTAAAATATATTAAACTCTGTGGGGTAAATACACCCACAGGCAAATCTAATATACTGACATTTTAAATACTAATTGAAGCTGATTGATTTACGTATGCTACGTTCTCAACTCTCCAAAATGATGTATTTAATGTTTTATTTTTAAACACAATTAAAAAATAATATATAAATATATACATACTGCAAATGTAATACAGATAACAAATTCATTTAAGCCCATTTATGCACATTAGTAACACACCATGTGGCAGAAAGACTAGGACTACAAGAAGACCCCTTGGCGATTTATTTTATATTAAATCCCTAATGGCCTCTCCTTATCTTTGCAAAAATATGCACGAAAGTCCAGACTATGCAGCCATTGAAATGAATGGTTATTTATTTGCTAAACGAGAACCCTATGTTTAATGTTCCTTAGACATAAGGTAGTCTGGATAAGTCGCATTCCTACAGCTCCATACATCATTTATTTTACATACCCTAACTTCTCACAACAGGCAGCGGAAAAATATCTCTGAACAGCATTGTAAGTTGCTGAGATTTTTGTTTCTGATTCCATTATGGGAAGATTAAATGTTAACATGTTTACTTGCTTCTTTAGCAACAAAAACAAATTTATATACAATCTTGGTACCCAACAGATACAGCCATGAATACAAAATGGGAGAAAGTTTGTGAATCTCAAAAACTAAAAATCAAATAATGTATAAATATCAAGAGTTCAGACTTGAAAATAAACCTCCATTAAATACCAAAGAGAAAGCTTCGGGTACTTTAAATGTGTCTGAAAAAAGAAAAGTGCTTATAATTGGAAAGTTCTAACAGTACATTCTTGCTCTCTCAAAGAAAAAAAGCTTCTTATTGTCCCCCTTTTGTGTCATATGGTTAAAATAGGCCACAAAACTTGATACTATACATAATAGTTTTAAATACTCATGCTGACACCAACACTTTTTCCTTTTCAAGTGATTTTCTATCAAATCACCTCATGGTGGGTTCACACAACCAAAATGTAGTCCCAGCTATATCCTGAGGAGACAGGAATATAAATAAGCAGGATCATGATGTTTGCTTGCTCCCCTGATGCTTTCTCCATCTAAATTCTGAAAGTTTCATACAGTTTAAACCAAAGGTTATTGAGAAGAAAGAATTCACAAAGAAGCAAATACCTAGCAAGGGGAAAGGGTAGAGTGGGGGGAAGAGAGAAGACCACCTTCCCTTACTTCAGAATAGAGGTAACCCATTTTTCTCTGGAGTATACAGTAGTCCTCCCTTATCTGTGGTTTTGTTTTCTGCAGTTTCAGTTACCTGCAGTCAACTGTGGTCCAAAAATAGAAGACAGTGCATTATGACATATTTAAGAGGAGAAACTATGTTCACATAACATTTATTCCAATATATTGTTGTAATTGTTATATTTTATTATTAGTTCTTTTAAAAAATTTTTGTGGTTGTAGATGAATAGCATGTCTTTATTTTGTTTATCTTCATGTGACGCTAAGGCTCAAACCCAGTGCCTCACTCATACTAGGTAAGCACTGTGACACTGAGATACAGCCCCAGCCCCTTATTATTAATTCTTGTTAATCTCTTATGTACCTAATTTATAAATTAAACTTTGTCACTGATATGTATGTGTTGGAAATGGCATATATAGGGTTGAGTACTATTAGAGGTTTCAGACATCCTTGGAGGGTCTTAGAATATATCCTCCACCAAGAAGGGAGATAACTATATACAGATAAGAGGAACAATTGTAAGGTAGAATTGTAGAATGATGCTGTGGGGCTAATTCTTACCCTGATCCTATGTAAAAATCTCTGGCAAATCCCATGATATTTCTGGATACTCTTAGTTAACATAGTTCCCAATGCATTTTAATAAGATGTGGTCTCAATTTAGTACTCAAAATGCCCAGCTCATGCCCTAGGCAAACTTGCATTCCTGTATAGAGGTAAGCTTCTCCCCTCTCCTAGCTAGGCCCATTGCTGGTGGAAAGGAATGTGCTCTCTTCTTCAATCTTTCCTCACTTGTTCCTTCTGCTTCTCATTACTCTTGGTAACTGTAGTTTCTGACCCCCTTTAGGTTGGAGCACAAGGAAGTAAGATGAGGTCAGAGGGGTGGGAAAGTCATTACTTCACTGTTACTTCCTGGAGTCAATATTAGAGCTCTCTGCTCTTCACAAGTATTTACAAAGAGGCTTTGTTTAGTGTAAGATCTTGGATCTTTTGGAGCTCCCTTCTCCTACCTCCCTATGTTCCTAGATAGACAGAAGGAATTTCTATTTCTCATTCCCCAGCCCTGGCCAAGCTTGCTCTGTCTCTAGCTTCTATCACCTGAGACCTGCTTTGCTTTCACTTATACCAGCTCTTTTGGAAAAAAATCTAAGAAAAATGCACGTTGGCTATCTCTCATGTGTGGCCTGGGTCTAGCCTATGCTCAAGATTTCTGTATCTACTACTCCAATAATTTTCTTGGCGTGAAGGCGCTTAGTGCAGCTAGCCATTCCAGAACCCACTGTCAACCCAGCCAGCCAGCACATTTCTCACTCTTTAGCTATTCCAGCCACTAATGAAAGCAATCATGCCCACGGTGTCTCCCAAACTGAAAGGGGCACCTTGGGTGTCTCCTTGAATGGTCCTTTCCAAATTCATTGCCAGGCTCCTGTTTCCAACTTCCAAATTCCAATATTTTTATTCCCTTTAAGATAGTGAGAGGTTTAAAGTTGTGAAACTAGATTTCATATGCTTTTGAAAATTATATATCCTTGTGCTATGGTTTGAATGTCCTCATCAAAACCCATGTTGAAACCTAACCCCTACTGGGAGGCGTTCAGAGGTGGAACCAGGCCAGACTTTTAAGAGGTGATTGGACTCTGCCCTCGTGAGTAGATTAATGATCCACTCATGGATTAATGGGTTATCTCAAGAGTGGATCTGTCATAAAAGTCATTTTACTCTGTCTCTTGTTTGTGCCTTTCTCACCATGTGATACCTCGCATGGTATTGGGACCCTGTAGAGAGTCCCCACAAACAAGATGGCTGTCAAAAGATGTTGACCAGATGCTGGTGCCAGGCTCTTGGACTTCCGAACCTCCTGAATTATAAGCTAAATCAACCTCATTCTTTATAAATTATCCCATCTATGTCATTCAGTTATAATAACAGAAAGTGGACTAAGACTCCTGGTCTCATTAATGACTATGGAGGATAATCTACTGGCTTGGTGCTTTAGCTGAACTGCCTAACTAAAGGTCTCTCTGCAAGGTTTTCTCCCATTTGTCCCTTCAGAGCCAGCTTCCACCGTCCTTCACTGCTCACTGCCACAGCACAATGACTTCACAGACAGCATCCAAGTTTCTCCTGACCTCTGAATTCCTGTTGGTTTCAGCCAGTGGAAAGCCCCAGGAGGTATCAGGAAGGCGGAAGGAGAGTGAAAGCAGAGTGTTTAGCTCTCAGTTTCCTTTTGTTTGAGGTCACCATAAACTGACCATGAACTTGACCATTCCATGAATAAAGACTCTTTTTAAGGTGACTTTTTTCCAACTATTTCTGCCAAAGTTCTGGAAATTTCTCTTTTCCTTTCCCCTTCAGACTTACACTGGTAGCTGCCGGGAAACAATTCTCTTCTCTGCAGTTTCTCCACCTTGTCTTCACCTAATAAACTGGTTCAATTCATTAGAACTTTGTCAAATGACCCTAACTGAATAGGTCATCTGTTCCTGCTGCGACCCAGACTGATACTAACTTTCACAAATATATTGTCTTGAAATGCTCAACATTCTCATATTTTTCAAATTCAGCTCTACCACACATAAATATAAACTCACTCAGCTTCTTATTCTCTTGAACTAACATTTCTAACTTGAGCATCTATGTAGGTGTCTTCTTGCTCTATATTTCCCTATTACAACAAATTCTTGTAAATCTTTATGAATATTTTCAAAGTAGTTTGTAAAAAGCTATCTATAGTACTAGAGACCTTTAAGCTTGAAAACAGAATATTAGAGTCCTGAAACATAGTCTCATCTCAAGAGGCAAGATTTATTAGTTGGATTGATCAAAAAGCAAAGACTTGATTCTATCACTGTTATTTCCCAATGATTCTAATGGGTTTAAGAACACTTGATGAGATCATCTTCATCTGAATATAACTAAAATATTTTTAAAAGGTACAAATTCAGTTGGATTTCTGTATCTATGGGTTTCATATCCATGGATTCAACCAACAGCAGATTAAAAATACCCCAAACATCCAAATGCAGCCAGGTGCCGTGATGCATGCCTGTAATCCCAACGTTTTAGGATGTTGAGGCAAGAGGATCACTAATTTAAATACCAGCCTCAGCAACAGTGAGGTGCTAAGCAACTCATTGAGACCCTGTCTCTAAATACAATACAAAAAATAGGGCTGGGGACATGGCTCAGTGATTGAGTGTCCCTGAGTTCAATTCCCAGTACACCTCCCCACCAAAAAATAACATAAATTGCATCTGTACTGAACATGATTTTTTTCCCTAGCCATCATTCTCTACGCAATAATGAGTGACAACCATTTATGTAGTATTTATATAATATTAGGTATTACAAGTTATCTAGAGGAGATTTAAAGTGTATGGGAATATCTGCATCGATTACAAGTAGATACTATGCCATTTTGACTGGACTTAAGCACCTACAGATTTTGTACCCAGAGGGAAAATTGAAACTGATTTCCCATGGATACCAAGGTAACACTATGCATGTGAAACTAGATAAGAAAGAGATAGGCTGTTCAGGGGTTCTGGTGGAGTATGATCACAAATTATTTCCAGCTCCTTCTATCTGGAGGCGGAATATCATCCCATTTCCATAGGGATGGTGGCCCTAGGACTTGTTTTGACAGAATGTGGCATGACTTCAAGGAACTTTTGATTCTCAGTCCCCAAAATTCTTGTTTCTGCCACCATGGATGGCTTCTACTCTCATGTGAAGAATCCCAGGATGAAAGATCTCATGGAGAGGAGACCAGCCATTCAGTCATTCATTCCACCCTCCCCAGTGGACACTCTACTGATCAAGGCTGTCCTAGACCGGTTAATCCTAGCCAGTCCCTGACCCATGACTGTAGCAGAGTGAGCTTTAGCAAAACCAGCAGAACTATGACAAATATGAAATTGTTTTTTGAAGTGTTTGTGAAGTTTGTGGTATAGTGAAAGCTAACTGAATTAGGAGCTTTTAGTCTCTCATACCAGAACTCTTACATTGTGTTCACAGTCAGCTAATTCAGGCAGTTGCAGACAAATCTAGACTGTGGTAATGACTAGCTTTTTCTTCTGTGGCCCAATACAGAATAATAGCAAAGGACAGGAATTTGGAGTCAGATGTTCCTGGATTAGAATATCGCTTGGTTGTTCGAGACAGTTTATTTACCCTCACAGAGTCTCCATTTAATCATTCATAAAATAAATATAATTGCCTACACCATAAAAAAGGTGTCATAACTTTAAGAGACAACTAATATAAAGCACCTATAATAGTTGTGGGAACATTGTAGGTACTCAATGAAAGTTAGTTCCCTTCCTCAGTATCTGTATATGCATGCAAACAGAAGTTGAGACTTAAATGTAATTGCTCTAAGCCAGTGTTCTCAAAGGGTAGTCTCTGGACTGGGGACATCAGCATCATCATGGAACTGACTAGAAATATAAATTCTGAGGCTCCCCCTATATCTACTGATTCAGAGACTCTGGGAACAGAATCCAGCTTTCTGTGTTTTACCAGGCCCTCTAGGGGATTTGGATACATGCTCAAGCTTAAAAAATCAGTACTTTGGACTAACAGAGATCATGACAAAAGCAAGTATGAATTTCAAATTTTCTTAAATTTGCACTTAAAAAATATTTTAAGATACTACTACTATATTACTGGTAAAGTCATTTGCTATCCATAAACATTTTCAGGATAGACAGCTCCAAAAAATTGCTGTACCTAATTTATTTTAACATTCATGAAGGGCTTAGCATATACCACACACCATTCTGGGCATCTGCCAATATTAGCCCATTTAGTCCTTAATATAATTCTCTGAAGAATTATATTGAGGACTAAATATAATTTATGATCCCCTTTCAAAGACAAGATACATTGAGGTTAAATAACTGGCTGAGGATTAGAGAGCTAGCATGTGTTAGAGCCAAAACAATTTGGTTACTGGGTTGTGATTCATTAACCTCTACCTCATATTACCTCCTTTATATCTATGACTTTTGCTTTGTGTTCAGCAAGGGTTAGCAATTTGCAAGATTTCATGGACTCCAAGGTGATCAGCAACTACTTAGTAATTCACACCATCGTATCATAAAGAGGTTATACAAAACTACATCAATTCAGAAAGTACCATATCCTGGCAAACAGTGTTTGTATTTTTGACTTGAGATTTCAAAAAGCAGATTGGTAGAAACATAGTTAACAACATTTCCTGAGCATTCCTTTCCTGGTTAGCAAGAGGACCAAATCCTTGGAAACAGGACCAAATCCTTGGAAACACCAACACCAGGGAAGGAGGGGGACTTTCACAAACTCAGAGAATCCAGAGTCTGGAGCAAGGAAAGGCCTTATGAATTCAAGCCTAGTACCCAGAGGTAGATTCCTTTAGGGGGAGTTAACCAAGAACTTTCTATCCACTGGGGGCTGGGCAGAGGAGTAAATTTATTGAAACAATTGCACACATACTGATATCTGGCTGTCACTTTCTCCATTAGAAGAAACTTAAAGTTTTTGCTTTGTTTTAAATTTCTAACCTGATGAAAAATGTGTAGTGCCTGTTTTGTCTCTAAGACCAAACGAGAACGGTGACTTGGTTTCAAAGTTTAAAAAGTCATGAGGCTCATTTAACTTCATATTTTACATGTGTCAGATTAAGAGATACTGTGGGAATATCTGTGCAAAAAGTGCCTTCTGGGTTTGTGAAGCTAAATTCAAAATGGGGATAAGGCCATTTCACTGGTGTTTTAACTCAAAATCAGTAACCTTCCACTTTAGCACGTGTGTTTCCCCTTTCTGAAGAAGTCTTCCTTTTCACCCCACCTTCTATTACTCATCTCCCCAACAGATCTCATTTACACAGCCATGTTTTTGTTTCAATGTCAACTCCTGGGACTTTTTCTGATCTTCCTCTCCCTTCCAAATCTGTGCTTCTTTGGAATCCTGTCTTGGCTCAGTAGAGCCAGTTGGAATGCCTGATCGTTAATGTTTATGGAGGACAGAGACCACTGCGGCACAAGATCTAGTCTATACTTCAGGCACACAGTAGCTGCTCAGTAAATGTTTAATGACAAATGACAAATCACTATATTAATGAGTGATTAAGTGGATCAAAAAAGTGAGTACATGAATTTGAGTCCTTCTTCTCAACCTTGGTGTCGCAAGGACACATAGGCCAATCTGGTGGGTATAGAAGGAGCTGGGATGTTAATGGCTATAAGGTTGAAAGCTTCATTATTTAGGTTCCTTGGGCAGGTAGTAAAATGACTGTATTATTTCTGGTTTGGTATAAAAGAAAACCAAAGGCTCAAAGGCTATTACCAGAACTCACTTTTTAAGGCCAAAACAATGGGGAAGTCACCCACAGATATTTCTGGCACAAGTATTTGTAAAAAAAAAAAAAACCCTGAAAACTAGTTTTCATAATGGAATCATAAAATGAATCTTAATCTAAAATATTGGGAGGCAAAAAATAACCTAAAATATTTAATGTCAAGACACACTTTTTCCAGAAGAGTTCATTTATAAAATAGGCATAATAATAAGAACTATTCTAAAAGGTGGTCATGAAAGTTCATGAGAAAATAAAAATAAAGTACATATGCACTCAGTGAGTGTCTGGAAAACATCCAATGAATGTTGGCTGCTATTTTTTTTTCTAAAATTTTAATGATTAAAGGTACTAACTAGCACCACACTATGAGTACAGTAAGTAAGTTAATTACTTACTTACTGAAACAAAATAACCAAACCCTGGTTCTAGCATCCTACCTGTTTCCCTGTTTCTACCACCAGGCGGCATTACTGACCCATAATAAGGCTCTCTTCTCCAACAGAGGGTACAGCACCTCAGCAGCCACCATTGATTAAGGAACAACACCTAGGATGTCCATTCTAGAAAGTAACTATCCTCAATTATTATTTTATTTGACTTTGATTATTTCTCGGAGCTGCCTCTGACTACATGGTATAAATCTAGCATTTCATTTTCTTGTGTACTAGAAAGCCATCCCTGTTACTTAGGGAACCAATACAGCACTTGTGTGTGGAAAGGGGACATCACAGCCTACTGGTTCTCTTTTAAAGAGCTTTTTCCTGTCATAAGACAAGGAAACAACTTTCCTCTAGTTTCATAGCCTGCTTTTCTATGACAAGTTGCTACAGTGTCGTAATGAACCATTAAAATATTGCATATGATTTGCAGGAGTGTTACAATCAAACTAATTTAAACTAAGGTCAGGGCTCCAAATCAGCAAAATAACTCTGAAGGCAGGAGACAGAAAATAAACCAGAGGAAAGGTAGCAATAGCTTCTATTAAAAGTAACTCCAGGCAGCTAAAACTGGTCTGAGCACATTCCTAAAAATGTAATTAGCCAAATCTTTCCAGAAATTAAACCATCAAAATGACATTATAGCACACTTTAAAATGTATTTACAGAGTGAAAGAGCAGTCATCCTGGCACATCACTATGTCCTGAGGGTTTTCCTTCTTATAAGCAAAGATGCAGAAGAGCATTAGATACGGTGCTATGAAGAAACTGTCACAGATACATTCTTGGACAATACTATTTCTTAATTTCCTCGGCAGTGCTAAAGTTGAGAATGGATTAACTCAATAGGTTGTTTTCTGGTTTCTTTGTCATCTTATGAGATGATTAAAATGACAAGAACAAAGGCTTTCAGTGACTTTTTCAAATTCCAACAGATATTAAAGGGCAATGAGTGACAAGGGGGTGCTGGGTTCTGCCAATGTCATGGAGCTTATTTGTCAGAGAGGGAGACAGCGATCCTCCACTTCCTTCCTCAGTAAAGGGCCAACTTGCCTCCTCCTACTAAAGGATTCCAATAAAACAGAACTGCCTGCTTATTATCTTTGAAGGTTTCAAAATATGATTGGGTTTGTTTAAGATATAGTGCTATGAATTCATTCAAAATACCTTCCAATCAATTGCTCATTTCCCCAAAGAAAGAGGTTCTAGATAAGGAGACAGAGATACCAAAAACATTCCACCCAAAGGGAGCACCTTAGGCATTTGGATGACATGGAAAAAAAATTTATTGTTTTTTTAAATGACAAATATGCACTATGATGTTACTGGAAGGAAGGAAGGAAGGAAGGAAGGAAGGAAGGAAGGAAGGAAGGAAGTATGGAAGTACCCAGGCATGAGAGGTGGCCATGAAGACTAGAATAGTGTTTCTGAAAGGAGCCTGTGAATGTGTGGGGAAGGGGAAAGTTGTGTAAAGTCTACCAAGAAAGCGAAAGGTGGGCAGTGATCCAGGTGGTGTGGAAAATCCACACTGTGGCCCAAAGGCTATTACCAGAACTCATTAGAACAGCCCTCAAGGTGAAACCTCAGGAGGAAAGATGATGATCCAGGAAGCATCAGTGGAGAGCAAGCTCTGCGTCTCCAGCTGAAGAAGAGAGCAAAGAGCAGAAAGACGAGGCTTCCAAAGCACATGCCTGGGTCCCCAGTAGGCCTGGTGACTGGTCAGCAGAGGCAGCCGCCGCCATGATGTTTTGTGTTCAAACAGGAAAGATTCTAAAGATTAATTATTCAATGCTAATATTTATTCCCTTAAATTTATGACCTGTGGTATCCAGCTGCAGGCAACCCTACCTACTCTGAGTGTAAGCTAAAATTAATAACTGTTGGAAGTCTGATACAATTGGCCAAAGTGCATGAAACTGACTAAGCAAATTATGAATCACAAATCGAGGTTCTACTTTTTTCTTTGATGACAACAGCAAAACAACAATTTCTTTGGGTTACCTAAAAAAAAAATTTTTTTAAAGCTATGAGCCCTTGAGTTACACTGTCTCACCTAGGGATGGATTTCTATTACATGCAAGTGATTGGCATGCCCCTAAAGTTCTAGTGACCTTGTGCTTATGCCCAATAAGACCCAAACGGTAGGTACATGGACATCGGCTGTATATGCCAAGGTGTGGGAGCCAAGAAACAAAAAATTTTATGGAAGAAAATCTGAGAGTGAATGACACAGCATGGATACCAGGAGCAACCCCTCTTGTTTGGAACAGAGTCTTCAAACAAGGCCTTCTTCATACTCTTACCTCCGGACGCACATGCCCCTCATCATGTCAAGAACTGAAGTCCGTTTCCCAGTGGTGCGCTGCAGCGGACTTGTGAGGGTTGGCAAGAGCTGATAGCTAAATTTTCAGGAAATCTGACCTAATCAGCTCCTAGAGCCTCCACCTCTTACCATCACTCCACTGGTATTAAGTTTCTACACGTGAACTTGTGGACACAAACATTCAGATCATAAAAGTATTTATCTAATTCCTGTGGCAAAATAGTAGCTAGAAAGTGTACAAAGGCACTTTCTACTATTTAGTACAAGATATTTTGAACTAGAAGCAAACTAGATGAACCAAATTTTGTGACTCATTTAAGTCTACTTGAAATTAACCAATAGGTTAAAATAGAGAAAAACTCTCAATGGAAACATCACTTTGACTCCAACTTGAGTTTAACCAGAGACACAAAATAAGAATTCCATTACTAGGTATTTTTAGGTAGGCAGGTTTTGCTATAGTTTGGACCTTGAAAGCCCCTCAGAGGCCTGTGTGTTGAAATTTGCGTCTCCAGCCTGCAGCACTATTAGGTGGTAGTAGAACCCTTAGGAGGAGAGGCCTAGTGAAAAAAAGTTAGGTCACTGGGGGGTATGTCCTTGAAGAAGATATTGGGACCTGGTCCCTTCCTGCTTCTCCTTTTGCTTCTTGGCCACCATAAGGTAAACAGCCTCCTCCATCATACATTCCTGTAATGATATAATGTATTGCCAGAGGCTCAAAGACAATGGGATTAAGTGACCGTGGACTGAAACCTCTGAAACTGTGAGTGAATTAAACCTTTTCATCCTTTTAAGTTGATTTATCTTGGGCATTTTGTCACAGTGACAGAAAGTTGACTAACATAGTATCTTTGACCCATTTTGGCCATCAGGATTCAAAATATTATAAATTTCAGTTTCTTATGTTTCTTCAAAGTTGAAGTGCTATCACTACTGATATAATAATATAGTGATAATAAACTATCCTTTAAATAGGAATTTATGATTCTCTCATGTCAGTTACATCTCACCATCAAGAACCACTCATAGTTCAATAGAAATGAAAGTTCACTTTTCTGGGTTCATGTTTCACTTTCCATCCTGCCACTGTTATGAATTATTAGCTTTAAATTAATTTTCAATTGCCATCTACACTTCATATGCTTTATGAAGACTGATTTTAAATTCACATAGTGAAAGTTGCCTAGCCAATTCTGTTTTTTGCAAACCCCTTTGGATTCTTAAGTCATATGAACTGAGACCCTCAATACCTCAGATTCTCAAAGGGTTGTTATTTGGAGTAAGCATAGCGCTCAATAGTAATATTGTTTCAATTCAATAAAAAATCTCTACCATTATAACTTTTCACTAACTGATTAATTGTTCCCCATTTTGGATACAGATCTGAAAAAAGCTAATTTATAGCAAGGAAATCCAGAATACATATGATCTTGAATTCTAGAGACAGACTGAGAAAACATGTACACACTTCTTCCCTTGTACAAGGTGTGTCCTACATATTCTCTCCCCACAGCATCTTTTTTCCTATTACTCATATCTACTTGACTGCTCTTGCCAAATCTCCTCTACTTCAGGGTCAATAATGAGCTCACTATGAGCACTTAGGACTTAAATGATATTTATAGATCAAAAATTAAAATGAGTTTTAAAGAAAGCAAAGTAAAAAATGTGAAAATAAAGAGGAAGACAATTTGGCATGGAGAGTAGATAAGAGAAGGATGTCTTCCAAGGATGTCTTAAGGAGGTCTAGACTGTCTGACAACCTGATTTGGGAACAATGACAGGCACCTGAGAACTTACTAGTGAATCCTTGGTGGGCTCAAGCACTATCATTTTAACTCTTCTTATTGTAGTCAGGAAGAGTTAACAGCCTGGACCCGAAAGAAAACGGAAGCACTTGTGATTCCAGCCCTGCAGAATGGTTGCACTTATTTCTACTGGTTGGGTAGAATGGCTTTAAACAGTTAAAAGTCATTTTCAAAACTCTTCAAAGTATTTGGCATTTGGAAAAATATGCTAAAAATAGCATGCTCACCCAAAAGAGACTAGGCATTCTATCACAAACTAAAGTAGGAAAACACATCGTGACCTCCCAAAACATTCCAAGCTGAAATAATGAGAATCATCTTTGGTGCCTGAATTTGGTATAGATTTCAGGCTGGTTTGCTCAGACTTAAGTCCTGGTTACAATGGGTCAATTATGCTCACTGAGCCCTGAGTAAACTTTTCCTTTTGTTTGGGAGGATTTTGCACAGTGATCTTGGAAATTCCTTCTGGTCTGTTCTCTGAAGGCTAACAGAAAATGTTAGTATTTTTCCTCCTGCAGTGTTCCAAGGTGCAGCATGGCTGGTGATCTATGTGTAGAGCAGAATGAGTCAGGGATCTGAATCACTCGACCAGAATGCAGCCCACGTGTTCTCTCTTTTAGGTTTCAATAGCAGAGTGTCTGGTCATGAAGAGGCCCCCAGCTGAGAGCACAGCAGAAGGACAGCCCTCAGCCCAGACAGAAAACAGACCTGAGCAGTTCTTCAGGAGTCCAGCTCCAAGGGGAGACAAGATTTCAAGAATTGAAAATCTCTGTTGTTCCTCATTTATAGGAAACTAATTTGAAATAAAAACACATGGCAGAGATACATGAAATATGCTTAGCAGACCATAGGTTCATATACGCAGTCTTATTGCCACTTTTATTCTTTTAAGTTGTCTGGATTTCATTATGACATATATCCTAGGTTGAATTATGTCTCCCTCAGATTCATAAATTGAAGTTCTAACTGCTAGCACCTTAGCATGTGACCTTATTTGGAAACAGGACTGTTGTAATAAGATGAGATCATTAGGTGGGCCCTCATCCATTATGACTGATGTTCTCATATAAATGGGGAAGTCTGGACACAGAGATGTGCATAGAGGGAGAATGATGTGATGATAAGGGTAGAAATCAAGGTGACACTTCCAAGAGCCAGGGAACAACAAAGCTTGTCAGCTAACCATCAAAAGCTAGACAAAAAGCAAGGAAAGAATACATTCTCAAAACCCTCAGAAGGAACTAATCCTGCCATCATCTCCATCTTAGACTTCCAGCCGCCAGAACTGTGAGCTGATGTTTCTGTCAAGTCACATGGTACCTGCAGTACTTGGTTATGGCAGCCCTAGCAAATGCATCAGTATATAATGTACAATGTAAAAATCAGTCATTGTACAATTGATCAAAAAAAGTGACCAAGTGAGTGCCTGGTTGTGGTCCTTCTTGAAGAAAGATACTGACTTAGAGTCTTTCAAGAGATGCTTGAGTGAGGTGTAACAGCATTTGGTACCAGCAAAGGAACTATTGCTGTGATACTGCCATGGACCTCAACAGAATGAAAATATGTGTCCCTTCCCCCATGACATCCTAATATACCCTTTCACCATGGAGTAAACTAGGCCCAAGAAGTACAGTCATCACCAGTTCTACTGGCAAAGGAACAAAGGCAAAGTTTGTTCCACTTACACTTAATTGGTTATTCACCAATTCTCTTCTGATAGTCAAATTGAAAAGCAATGAAAGGGGTACAAAGGATCAATACAATAATCATCAACCAGTGAAGTAGGATCCACTATGTGACATGGGTGCATGCAGACTTGGAATGCCCCAAAGGCCATGTGAACGGCAGTTGCTTTCCCATGATCCTAGCTTCTAATAGTCCTCTCTGAAAGATGGACTGCCTCCTAACTTAGGTAAGGCCATTTTGGCCATCACTTTTTTTTTCTTTAAAGAGAGAGAGAGAGAGAGAGAGAGAGAGAATTTTTTTTTTTTAATATGTGTTTTTTTAGTTATCGGCGGACACAACATCTTTGTTTGTATGTGGTGCTGAGGATCGAACCCGGGCCACACGCGTGCCAGGCGAGCACACTACCGCTTGAGCCACATCCCCAGCCCCTGGCCATCACTCTTTTAAAGTCACTTTTGCTTTAACTTCATATATTATGCAAAGCAATTGAGACTCTGCATTATTAAAATAATTTGCTTTTTATGATAGTTCATTCATACCTGATATTATATGGCTTTGTTTAGGCTACAATTATTACTATTTTTTGAGATATACTACAATACAAAAGAGGGACATAGGGCTTGGAAGCTGTTGTGGTTTGGATCTTAAAGCTCATGTGTTGAGGATTTGGTCCCCGATGCAGCAGTGTTCAGAGTGCTACATGGAGCCTTTGATAGATGATTGGATTATGAGAGCTCCAACCGCATCAGATGGATACATACTATAATGGGTTTGGGGCAAGGGGCTTCATTTTAAAATGAGCTATCTCTCTCTTTCTGCTTCCTGGCTGAGTACTTTGCTCCACCATGAGTTCCCCACCATGATGCTTTGCCTTGCCATAGTCCCAGAAACAATGGAGCTAAGTGGCCATAATTGAAATTTGTGAAGCTATGAGCCAAAATAAATAGTTACTTCTTTTAAGTTGTTTTTATCTGGCATTTTGTCACAGTAATGGAAAGCTGGTTAACACAGAAACTTTTTCCTCATCATGCATAAGACCAGAGTTTATCTACCTGCAAAGGCAGTGGTCTCCACCTCCCAAACCAGTGATTCCCTCCACATAGCATGCTGTGTATGTTATAAGGAGATAAAATCTTCTAATTTTATGAATATATCATTCCAAGGAAAATTAATTGTGTCATCAGGCAAATAGAGCCCATGACACATACAACTGTGAAATCACAGTGTTTCAACAGACCAATGAAAATGTAAGAAATCCTCTTTACCTTTTCCATAACATGCTATAGAACCACCATTTGATCTATTCCAGTTTCAACAGCTAATTAATTTGCAAAGCCACCCATTCTATATTTGGACTGCTGGATAGGCAATATTATCTATGCATATGTGGGCCATTTTTTTTATTTTTCAGATATCAGTTTCAGCCACAGTTTTTTAAAGAAACCAGTTGGATGGTAACGAAGGAAGTTTTTTTGGATGCTTAGGTGGGCATTTGAATTATTTAAACTTAAAAGGAAATAAAATCAGATATCAAAGAATCAAATTGCAAATACAGAGATGTATTAACTAAATATTTGCATTTACTAAGTACCTACTGTGTGCCCAGTACTACACCAGAAAATTGAAGACAGATGTCAAAGATAGCATCATTATCCACAATTAACTCAAAATATTATCTAACCATGATTAAATATAAGAAACAAATTTTGAATCAATGGACGACACAGTATACAGTTACTTCCTAAGTTGGTTAGGACTAAATTTTGTAAGAGTTCAGAGGATGGTAATAAACAGTGGAGAGTTTTTAAGAGTCATCATGAAGTACCTGGGTTGACCATGTTTGGAGACAAGCGAGATTTAGAAAATCATAGGAATTAAGAAGATTTCTTTGAGAATGTATCCATATTTATAGGGTAATTATACAACTACTCCAAAATACACAAAATAAAATTACGAAGATTCTATTATTATTGTTAAAGTGAGGTGGATGGGAATGAGAAGGATGTTGAACTATAATCAAACGTAAGTAGGAACCAGGAAAACACCATTGCATCATGGCATAATGCAGGGAGAAAACCAAACTCAGCCCTTAACTTGGGTATTTTTCTAACTGACAAATTGGATAATTAACGTGCAGTTTGTCCTTAAAGAAAGATATAGAATATTCCCAAGGAGTTCTTTCCTCCATATCTCAGTCACCTTTAATGTCCCCCACTGTGCAAAAGTGGAAAGCTCTTGTTTAGCTGATTAACTGTACCCTTCATTATATATACAAATGTCCTTCTCCCCCTCCCAGATTATATAGCACTTCCAGAGACCTACTTAACCACCTGATTAATTACTGGACCTCTATGTAAATTACTGTCAAGACTAAGATGATCATTTCATCACTGATTCTGCTTGATGAACATTTACAGTTTAACATATCTGACAAAGCCATTTGTAAACCTCTATAATATAAATGAAGGTACATTAAAGCTACAATAAGTCCATAATATTAATAGCCTTAAAATAATTTGCTAACTACAGACAGTTCCCTAAACAATTACAAGACGTTCTATGTTAATTTAGAGGGGAATTCCAAACAAGGCATTTAAAACCTAATAAGATGCCATTAAATGAAGGGGACAGGGGAGGGGGGGAAATAGAAAGAAAACCCTAAGGCTTAAACTAGTAGAAATGATTCTCAGAGCTACTGACCCTTGCAAGATCCATGTTTTCTTGGATTTAAGACACAAAGTAGATTTCTAATTGAAGGTGATTATCTAGATACTACTTCCCAAATTGTATATTTTCTTGTATTGATTCACATCAACAACTAATTACATGGAGCATTTATGAATCTGAAAAGTCCACAGGAACAGTCAAGGCAATCTCTGGACTATGTACAATGAAAACAAGCTCTGTAAACTATGAGGCACTACACAATATGACAACAGCCTGCCTCCTGGTATTTGTGTAGACCTAAGACTTATGATGTCAATCAAATAGGAATGGATTTTTATGAAGAGATCACAGAAAAAAATTCTTGGCTTGTTCTTGAATTTTCTGGGGTGTGGACACCACTGTGCATGCCTGTGAGTCCACTGAAATATACACATTGATATAGTCACCGTCACTATGAGGGAAAAAGGAACAGCAACATACACTTTTAAAAACCAAAAGACAAATTCCTATGCAGCAAATTTTATCTCCACACACTTGACTCAAGAGCTAGGTGACTCTACCTAGCACCAAGGTGGCTAGCCCGATGGAGGCAATAAAACAGCAAAAAATATGCAGACTTCTGCCAAGGCCCAAGTATGCCTCCATAAAATATAGTTCCCATTAGCTGGGTTAATTAAGATTAACACACAAGTCATTGAAAACCCCCAAAGTGGACAAAAGATAATTTACTATGGAAAGACACAAAGACTAGAAGTCACTCTGAGTCATTCAATAATACACTGGAAGGAAGTTTCTTATTAATACTCAAGTTGTCACCATTGATTATAAAATGAGATGCATTCAAATAGCTCACAAAAAGCTAAAGAACCCCTTGTTTTGTTAGTGAAGCTCTATGAACAAGGCAGAGTGGAACCCAGGAAATGTGCAAGTAAACCTAATCACATATATTATAATTACTATTAAACAGATTAACACACACACACATATGAATGTTTGCATTTTAGGTCTTGAGACTCCACGTCTGGCATTTTTCATTAACTTAGCATAATGTTTTCACAAAAAATAATAACTGGCATGCCAGGCCAATCTCAATATCTCGATATATTGTTGAGAAAGCATTGCCATCCTTACCTCGAGGGTCATGTTCACAGTACTAATGGCCACTTTTATTTCTCCATCAGAAAGTTCCTTTATATCTTTCAACATTGTTTGTTCAATACTTAAACCTGTGGATAACAGGGGGGAAAAAAAACTGTGTTATGCTTTGGGAACTCTCTCTTTTTAAAAATAATAATATCAAAGGATTAATGAATGCACATTAATTTCAACATTTTGTCTTATAATGTCACTTTTATTCATCATATGCACCCACTAAGGCAACAATCACATTTGTGACTATGTCTACACCTGTCAAGTTCCCAGCAGGAAAGAAGAGCCACCCCTCATGATGCAAAAGAAGGCTCTTTAATGTTGGGACACTTACAGAAATATGGGTAAAAGATGGTGCAGCATCTACAGAGCAGCAAAGGGACAAGGGAAGGAAAGAGAAATCTGGAACTGGAGAAGAGATGCTGCCAGAAACAGCACCAAAGCAGGAAGGGAGTGGGGAAGAAATACCACCGCTGTTCCTCCCCTTCCCCTGTGACTGCGACGAGAGTGGAGGTAGGAAAATGGAGAAAAACAGGCAAACTAGTCAAATCATGCCAACAAGGCCAAGATTTGCTTTCAGGGTGCATTTAGGCAAGTCCCTATGTTTTCTAGTATAATTTTGTTCAAAATGCACTTTATAAATGTAACCCATAGAACTATCATAATTGAGTTGGCTTTAGCAGTAGGGGTTATTGAATTCCTTAATTGATGGGAAGAATAATCCAGAATGGCTAAATTATCCAGAACTACATAGTTGTAGTCAATTGACCAACATACTTCAATGAAAGCTATCACAGCAAAACAAGAAATGGTTTGGCCCAACATTTAATCCTCACACTACATTCTTATGTCTGCTTAGGCTTATTGTCTTAGAAGAAGATCCACAATAAAGCTTAGTAAAGCACAGATATCCTTCCCAGCTGTTTGCTAAAGACATCACAGTTGGATTGACTACCCTATCAACTTATAGTACTGTCAATCACAGCATCATGAAAAACGGGTATTAAATATTTTTCTTTAACTAGAAGATTGATTTGTAGAATACGTGTGACATTAAAAGTCTGGTGTTGTTTTGAAAATGAATGAGAATGCATCCCATCCTGCAGCTATGCATACACTCACATCCCGCCTGGCACACAGGTAACTGAAGGCGTGGCAGTTGCTGTCAGTGCCTCGCCCATACTTCGTCAGACCTTCCCGCTCAGTGTGCCTTGCAAGATGCTCCACCACCAGCACCTGCATCTGTTCCTGAAGGCTTTTTTCAGTCACCAGAACAAATTCTGGGGAATTAATACCCCTTGGACTAGGTGGCCTTCACTGTGGGTCTACTGATAAATTCTTAACAGGCAGCAACAAAACTTAATTTGTAATGTTTGTCAGTTTCTGTAGTGTCAACACTTCTACCATGGCTGATCTTGCACAACCAATTCAATATCAACCAATTCACAAAATTCCTCCAAATTTAACCACCAGCCTTTGGAGCCAGAGTGAGCATGTTCCTGCACCACTGCACCCCTCAGCTGGGTGTAATTTTACACACTCTTTCCCAGGGTTTGCTGGTGGCCTTCACCTCTGTTTTTCCACTAAAGTAACTCGCTTGAGAAAGCACTCTACTCCCCTATCAGTGTGGCTGGGATGGTCTCCCAAATAAACTGCTTTGCCCCAGGGAAATCCCAAAGTAAAGGAGAAAGTTATATCATTTAGTGTTTGCCTTGGATGGTCTGGATTTAAATCCTGGCCTGGACACTTTCCTGATGTGTGTTTGATGTTGGGAAAACAAAGAAGCCTTTCTGTGCTTCAGTGTTGTTATCTGCAAGATGAGGATAGATAATTAAGCACCTGATTGTATAAGGATTCAGGAAGATCATCTTTGCAGTGTTAGACCATCAGAACCTTGCGTAAGTTAGGAATTCACTGAATTACAGCTATTTGTTATTATAAAACAGTTGATCCTGAAATTTACTGTCCTGATAAAGCATAAATTTAGAAAGCAATTTTATCAGCTTAGCCATCTTCTCTCTCATTTCTTGCTAACATTAATTGATTTTTGAAATCCCATTGTGCTTGACATTGCTTCTGCCTCATTCCCAAAATAGAACTCTGTAAGCACAAGGATTTCAGGTAATGATGCATCTGGGGTGTTCATTAGACACATGAATTAACCACACATCCAGACACAAAGGCCTCAGAGGAGAGGCCACAGGGCGGACTGCCTGTTTCCAGGTGAGCCAACATCTGAGCCTGAAAAGTCTTTTACAAGCACAAGGCAAGAGAAAAGAGAGAAAGCAGATTCAAGTTCACCTTCTCAGGCCTGACAACGCTCTACACAGAAACTGTCTCTACTTTGGAAGCGGCGGAAGCCATGGGAGACAGAGTCACTTACCCTGGGCACTGAACTGGGTTTCTTGCAGGACATTGATGATGTCCTCTCTTGGAGGCAAGTTAGGAAACTTTTCTTCCAGGACAGAAAGAATCTCTTCCTGCTTCTCTGAGATCTTGTCAGGATCCATGGTCATCCACTTGAAAAGGATGCTGCCTGAAAGGCATGAACAAAAATGCCCTTGAACTTTCAGCCAGCCAAGTCAGGGGAGGAAAAGCAATGTCCTTGTTCTCCAGGTATTAATCTCTGCAACTTAACTGACCCCTGCATGCTCCATGGCACAGAGATTATGGATAAAAGAACAACATGTATACATTTCCCCCAACGCACACAACACACGCAAGTGATCACACCTCAGTTTTAAATTATTTCAAAATGGTAATTAGTGGTAAACTACTTAAGAATCTAGTCAACACTAATCGCTTTAAGCAATCACAGAGAATAGTGTTCCCACTTATCACATTTTACATACGAACTTCCTCGTTTTCGTAACTAAATGCTTGTATACTTTCACCATTAGTAACTGAAGAGTCTGACAAGGTGGTTCACCTGAAGTCCACTGCTGACCTTTCAAGCTCCAAGCACAGTTTTGAAGTAGTTTACTATGATCTAATAATTATAAGGTTTCACGAGCCACGTTTAAATCACAGGTATACATTAAAAGTAATTTGCTAACACAGTTCTCAGGGGAAAAATGTTAAAAGATAGATTGGAGAGGTAGACAGAGGCCAGATCATGAAGGGCCTTACAAATCATCCTGAAACTTATCTTTTATGTTCTAAGGGGAATGGAGAACATTAAGTAGGAAGAATAATATGCTCAATTTCATGTTTTATATGAATCATTCTGGCTACCATGTAGAGAATAAATCAGAAAAGGAATATTGGTAGGGTCAGTAAGGAGGGTTTTTTTTTTAATATATAAGAAGTAAGAAAAGAATGATTTAGCAAACAAAGAACTGGACAGACTCAATTTGAATGATCATTTAAAGGTGGAATGTGGCCAAACATATTTTGAGTATATATATATATATATATATATATATATATATATATATATATATCCTGTAGTCTGACAATTGCTGACGTAAAATTCAAAAAGATCCCCATCTGCTTCTGGCTAGGATTGAATATTTTGTATCAAGAACAAGAACAAGAAATTATATCAACAATAGCAACAGCAAAAAGTGCAAGAATTAGAGATATGTTTTAATTTACATTAAAACATATCTCTAATTCTGAGATTTTTATCTATAGTCAAAATGGCAATTATCAAGAATACAAGTATCAAATGTTGGTGAGGATGTAGGAGAAAGTTCACTCATACATTACTAGTGAGAATGTAAACTCATGCAAACACTCTGGAAAGCAGTATAGAGATTCCTCAGGAAACCTGGAATGGAACCCTCATTTGACCCAGTTATCCCACTCCTTGGTATATACCCAAAGGACTTAAAATCAGCATACTACAGTGACACAGCCACATTGATGTTTATGGTAGCTCAATTCAAAATCACTTAGTTATGGAACCAAACTAGGTGCTCTTCAACAGATGAATGAAATGTTGTAAATATGCATAATGGAACACTACTCAGCCATAAAGAAGAATTAAATTATGGCATTTGCTAGTAAATGGATGGAACTGGAGGCTATCGTGCTAAGTAAAATATGCCAATCCCAAAAAAAACAAAGGCCAAATGTTCTCTCTGATACATGGATGCTAACACACAATAAGCAGAGGGGAAGGAAGAATAGAAGTCCATTGGATTGGACAAAGGGGAATGAAGGGAAGGGAGGGGAATGAGAATAGGAAGGACAGTAGAATAAATTAGATATAACTTTCTTATGTTCATATATGAATACATGACCAGTGTGACTCCACATCATGTACCACCACAAGAATGGGATCCTAAGTTATACTCCATGAATGTATAATATGTCAAAATACACCATTCTGTCATGTATATCTAAAAAGAACAAATTTTAAAAATAAAAAAAATACTTTAAAAATATCTGCAAGATATTTTTTAATTTTTAAAATCCATTACAGGATTAGCCATGTGATACACTCTAAGAAGCCAAGATCCTGGGGAGAAAGTAAGTACTTTCTTACTTACTTCTAAGGGAACCCAACCAACATCAAGTTGCTATTCCTGGAGGGGTATTTGCTATTTCAAGTTGTGTCCAATGAGCTGAGAAAGTTAGAAAATCTAACAATAGTTTCATAGGGCTTGGAGGCTAGAACTAGAGTCTAGGCCCTCCACAGAGAAGCAGTCTTAATAGCCCAGATTTTGACATGGGACACCTGAAGAGCTACACAATAGGATGGGAGTTGGAAAACTTTGGTCTGAAGGTCAAATCTAGTTAATTGTATGTTTTTATAGACAGTTTTATCAGAACACAGCCATGCCCATTCATTTATAATGCTGTTTATGGATTTTGTGTACTATGAAGTTGGAGGTGAGTAGTTGCAATGGAGACTGTAGATCCACAAAGCCTAAAATATTTACTATCTGACCTATTCTGAAAACATTTGCCACCCTCATGTAAGGAAAAGAGTGAAGTCAAAACAACAATTTTCGTGAGGATTGAAATCCTGATGTGTACCACCTCAAACACAGAATAGATTATGTTTATCTGCCACTTTTCTAATTCCTGAAATTAGAAAAGTGGCAGATAAGTGTAAAAGTGTAAAACTAAATCCTCTCTGGAGCAAAAGAATTTCATTATTCACTGCTTATCATGTCTACATTTTTATATACAGTATTCAGTCCTCAATAAAAAAAAATTTACCTGGTATAAAAGAAATAAGATCAAATGACTAAAAACTTCAGAGGAAAAACTCATGAGGAAAAGAATGGAAACATCCAAAGGAAAATTTAAAAGTTAGCTGGAGAATTATAGTAGAAAATTAGACTCTATAAGTAAAACATTCAAATGAAATATAATAACTGAATTTAAGAATACAAAAATATGTTTATGGAAAATTAGACACACTGAGGAAAACATTAGTGAACTCTAAAATATATCCATATGGAAACATTAAGTGAAAAGGGAATGAAAAAACACAGAGATGAGTAGAAGAGACATAAGGAACATGGAGACAGGTTTAACACACGGGTAATTATTCCCCTTGGAGAGGAAAGGCGGGGAGGTCGGGGCAATGGGTGCACTGATGCTTCAAAACTGATTAATACTATTCTAACATTCAAAAATCCTATGAGCCCAAATCAGCACTAATAGAAAGAAAAACACCCATAGGCACATGACAGCAGAAATTTTTTTTTAAATTATAGGAAAAACAATAACCATAGAAAAAAGACATGGCAACCAGGAGAACCACAATGAAATTGAGATGAACTTCTTGACTAATGCAAAGAAAGAAGACAATGGAACTACACTTCAAAATACGAATATAAAATGAAAAAAAATGCCAGGTGCAGTGGAGCATGCCTGTAATCCCAGCAGCTCAGGACGCTGAGGCAGAAGGATCAGAAGAGTTCAAAGCCACCCTCAGCAACTTAACCAGATCCTAAGCAACTCAGCAAGACTCTGTCTCTAAATAAAATTTTTTTAAAAGGGTCTGGGGATTTGACTTAGTGGTTAAGTGCCCCTGGGGTCAATCCCCAGGACCCCCCCCCCCAAAAAAAAAAGAAAGAAAAAAAATGAAATTGAAATAAAGACATTTTCAGAAAAAAAAAAAAACAATTCCTACAGAACAGCTTAATGAAAAGAGGCTTCTGACATTGGCTTATGATTCAGTTTAACTTAACAATTAGAAAGAAATTGATGTACTAACATCAGCAGTAAAATCTAACTAAAAAAGATGCTCACCATACACTGAGTTGTTTTTACAGGATGAGACAGGTCATGCCCAGCTTCAGCCCAGGGACTCATCCGTGTGGCAAACTCTTCAACTTAACATTAGAAACCCATTCAGTATTACTCAGCCATGAAAAGATTGAAATTACAGCAGATGCCAGGTAAATGTATGGAACTGGCGATTATCATGCTGAGTGAAATAAGCCAATCCCCAAAAACAAAAGCTGAATGTTCTCTGTAATATGTGGATGCTAACACACAATAAGGGCATGGGGGAGGGAAGGGTAAAAGTTCATTGGATTAGACAAAGGGGAATGAAGGGGGCATTGGAATAGGAAAGACAGTAGAATGAATTGGATATAACTTTCCTATGTTCATGTATGAATACACAACCAGTGAAACTCCACATCATATAAAACCACAAGAATGGGATCCTAAGTTTACTCCATGTATATATAATACGGCAAAATACACTCTACTGTCATGTGTATCTAAACAGAACAAAAAAGAAAGAAAGAAGGAAAGAAACCCATTCAGCAGTTACAAACTTAGTTTAAATATCAATGTCAGGGTACAGCAGCCAAAGACACCTGTTAGCGTGTTCAAACCTGTTTTGTAATGAGTGTTGACTTAACTTCCAGCAAATTCTTCAGAAGGAAATACTTATATCAATAAACTTGTACCCCAAAGTATCTCAGTGACTCATAGGCTGATAGGGAGGAGAGCTGAATTAACAGCAAGTAATGAAGAAAACAATTATAATCAAATAGTAACAAACATTTCATTCTATTAGGGAAAAAATCAATCACAATATTCTTTGTTCAAAAAAAAAAAAAGGAGATGTGCAGGGCCTCTTGCCAAAAGCAATTGCAGCACATTAATATTAAACACGATCTACTGGAGTCAGAAGTTGTTTGGGGAAAACATCCAACACAGTAAAGGCATATTCTGCATGATAAATTCTTAGCAAAAAAAGAAGGAACTTAAGCCTCTTTTCTGTTTCACCTGGGATTGATGTTTCTTTTCATACAAAAAAAAAATCAAAGAAGAAAAATGAAATATAATTTAGCTCATATATTTTTCCTAGAAATGTTTAAAAAGAAGCAAGTGCTTCCTATTTCTACAAATTGAAAATGTCCAAATTTAAGAATAAGGCTTATCTTTGTATGACTGAAGAAGTAACACTGAGTTTGAAGAATCATTTTGGTTTTGTATCTAGCAGGAACAGTCATAGCTTTCCCCTACCCCCAACATCTTCCTAAGCAACACAGCCTTCCTTCCTCCTAAGCAAGACAGGCAACCAGGCAACGTAACTCCCTTTGGACTTTATAACCATTTTGGGAGAAAGATGATTCACTCTCTGGCCGAGAGAGACTGGGGGAAAAAAAAAAAAACCTGGCTCCGTTCCTTTCCTATTTGGCCTCCTTAAAAGGATCTTTTTGAAGTCTGTTAATCCAGGCTACTAAAATAGCAAGCAACTATTCTTTATTAAAGGTCAAATGGAATTACCAGAGAAAGGAGAGAGTTTTGTTTTGTTTTTAATCCCAGAGCATAGTTTTTCCACTTAGTCCTAAACTAAGTACAATTGCTGTTAACAGTTTCACTCTTCATCCTGTGACTGCTGTCAAGGCCATATACAAATAAATGTGGTAAGTCATTTAATTTAGGCAAAGTGTGGACTTGATCCAAGTATGCTGGCAATCAGTGGCTGAAATCTCACTGCCAGATGGTTCCCAGAAACATACACAAATACACATGTGCACACACACAAACCCCAGTGTGCTGACTTGGCAATTTAATGGGTCTCAGATTTGGCAGTAGTCCTATACTGTACATCTCTGGGGAAATAAAAGAATACAGGTTGAGGAGTCTGGTGAGTCTACAACCATTTGTTTCTGGCACAAATCCAGGGCATAACCAGAACCAACTTTAGGCCATCTGACAGTACAGGGTGACTTTTAGGTATGTTCAAGTTGCAACATGTTCAAAAACAATAAAAAGAACTTAGAACCACATGGGAAGTAGGAAAACTGGAAGACGAAAAGGAGATAAAAAAGAAAAAGAGGGAGAAGAAAAAGAAAACAAAGAAAAAAGAAGAACCACACAAGCAAAAGCAGAGATGGGGAGGGGAAGAAAGAAGCAAAAATTTGACACAGTTCCAAAAATCAAGGTGATTTATGATCTTATTCTGCCATCAGCACTTTCTTTTCTTACACAATAATTAGAAAGTAATTCTACACTATACCACTCCTCAGAATTTATCCTAAAGAATTAATGTCATCATACCATGGAAGTACATACATATCCATGTTTTGAGCAGCACAATTCACAACAGCCCGACTATAGAACCAGCCTGGGTGTCCACATATAGATGAATAGATAAAGAAAAGATGGGATATATTCAGCCATAAAGATGAATGAAATTATGTCATTTGCAGGAAAATGGATGAAACTTGAGACTATTATGTTAAGCAAAGAAACCCAAACTGAGAAAGTCAAGGGTTGTATGTTTCCTCTCATATGTGGACAGAAAGGTGCAGAGAATGGGGGAAGTCTCATGATAATTGAAGGGAGATCTGTAGAATAGAGGAAAGGGACCAGGGAGAGTGAGGAGAGGGAAAGGGGGAATATTGGTATCAGCCAAATTATATTGTTATATTGTGTGCACATACAAATATGTAGCAATGAATCCCACATTATGTAAATCTGTAATGCACCAATTAAATTATGGAAGAAAAAGAATAAGTAAAGTAATGCTGCATAAACACATGCCTTTTCAGATGAAAGTGGATGCTAATGATTTGCATCCTGAAATGTCCAAATTTTGAAGTACGGTCTGTTAAAAAGACAATAAGACCTGTTTGTTATAAGAAGTTTCAGTTTAAGAAAATGCATCTTCTGGGCTGGGGCTCAGTGGTAGAGCACTTGCCTAGCATGTGTGAGGCCCTGGGTTCAATTCTCAGCACCTCATATAAATAAATGAATAAAATAAAAGTCCATCAACATCTAAAAAAGAATTAAAAAAAGAAAAAGAAAATGCATCTTCTTTGCTAATGGAAACCATAAAAAAAAATGCTAAAGAGAGGGAAATAAAGGGTTCTTGCTATTCCAGAAACCCCTAAGGAAAAGTGCAGGAATTTTGTAGAATTGAAGATCAAGGATCTGAGAAAGAAGTTTGCCCCAAAGAGGCTTTGATAGGCAATGAGGAAACTAATCTATGAAAAAGCTAGGCACCATCACAGGAATATAGTCAGATGTATAGAACTGAGAACAGAATGACTAGGAATTGTGAGAAAAGCTAGCAACTGCTACATACCTGCAGAACCTAAATTGGTGGGAGGATCAGAGGTATCAATGGTAACAGGGCAAGGTCTGAAAGATGTGGCAGCTTCTTTCCCTTCTCCATGTGGTCAAAACCACCTTTGTTAAGTTTATTTAACAGGCTTCAGTTAACTTGCTGAGAGTTCCTGATAAGGCGTAGGAACACTCAAATATACCAATAGCAAACATACCAATCTACAAGTGTGGTTATGGCAAAAGTGGTAAGAAACAAATTGCCTGGGCAGATAGTTCTTTGCTGAATTTCTTGGTAGATAAAGCATCATCTGCCTGAAGGACCTGATTCTTGAGATCTATGCTGTTGAAAACAATTAAACGAAGTGTCTAACTTCCTGAAGTCCTTCAAATTATTTTCTTTGTGAGGTGAAATGAAGAAAAAGACCACCTATTTTGTAAAAGGCTGAGGATGTTAGCAACAGGGAAGACTAGATCAACAAGCTAATTAAAAGAATAAAGTATGGTATCAACCATGGTGTTTTTGTAATCCAGCCAGTTAACAAACAGAGATCAATTGATATTTTTTAAAAAGAAAGAAAATGCAAATTATTTCAATTTTGTTAAAATCTCCAAAAAGTCACATTGAGTCACCTGTTGACATCTATCCAAAACTGTCCTGCAGGTCCCAAAGGATACAGTGATGGGAGATTATCAGAGAAACACAAGCCAATTATTTCTATGCTAGCAACCTGATACCTCCTTTAAATTGGTATAAAAATAACTCTTTAACAACATCCACAGTAATCAGGTCTCACCTCAATATTTGGGGGGGTTGTATTTTTTATTGTTTTTTTAATTACACATAACAGTAGGTTTAATTTTGATATAATTATAAAAGCATGAAATATAGTTTATTCTAATTAAGTCCCCAGTACTTCCCTTTCCCCTCTCCTCTTCTCTCCCTCTGTTCCCTTCACTCTATGATTTTTTCTGCTTTTTATTTATAGGATTGTTTTTTATAGTTAGTGTCTTGTGGTATACATGATAGTGAGATTCACTGTATCTACTTCAATATTTGAATAAAACAGTATACCATATGCAAACACTTGGATTGAGAGCAACAGTAATAAGATTAAAAAGATTCAAATATGATTTGACTTAAATATGTATTTCTTGCATTTAGAGAAAAACATCAGCATGTATTAAAAAGAAATTTGGAGCAGAAAATAAAACTTATTAGACTAGAGGTGAAGCTGATTAAAAAATAAAAGTTACTACAGGAATCCCCAGATGCTGACTGGGGAGTAGGGAGGCTCTGACACACCGTGCACTATCCCTGTGCAAACCCAGATTGTATGTGAAAAAGGGCCAGAGTTAGGGGTATGGATAGTATTGTTAGGTGTCTTTTCAAGAAAACTTATGCAAGGGAAAAACCTTTAGACTCAGTTGTGCATTTTTAAAATGAGGAGCTTGCATATAATCTGTTTCAATAATAATACGAATATTAATATCGATCACATTTCCATGTTTTCATTCACAACTGGAAGCTAATTTCCAAAGTTTCAAACTGAATATTATTTTGACACCTCCAAATTTGTTATTCTATTTTTATTTTATTTCTTCTTCCACTCCTTTTCTTTTTCTTGATCCTAACTTCTTTTCCCTGTTTAATTGTATTACATGCATTTTTGTAAGTCATCTCAAATATTTTATTCAAAAAGGAAGAGCATAAATTAAACAAACGATGGTAGACAACTGACCTGTGCAAATAGATCCTACACTTAGTGTACATGTGACAATCTAAGGACAATGAGTGTGTATACCATATGGTTCCCTATGTAGGACACAAAAACAGGCAAAACCAGGGTGTAATGTTAGGGGTACACATGCAGGTGGTAAAATGATTTTAAAAGGCAAAGATATGCATGCCATAAATATCAGAATACTCATCACCTTTAGTTGGAAGGGAATTGGTAATCAAGGAAAGGTGAACAAAAATTGTCTTCCTGTTCTATTGCTTTTCTTTTTCTTTTTTCTTTTCTTTTTTAAATTGGTTCTTTTCTACTGTGGTGTATTCATATAAGTACATAGCAAAGGTAGGTCAGATTCTTTTCTCTGACTTTCCCTATCCCATTCCTCCTCCCTTCCTTCCATTCCCATTTATTTACTCTTCTGATCTTATTTCTATTCCTTTTTCTTTTATTTTCTTTTCTTTTTTTAATCTTGGCAGCTGTTAAAAGTGTTTCCTTTGTGGTGATTTACTGAGCTGTCTATTTATGTTTTTATAGACATATCTGATATTCTTTTCTGTATATACATTATAGTCTATGTGAATTATACAAAAGAGTCTAAAACACCAAAACAAATTCTACTATTATTTCTAAAAAACAAAACAAAAAAAGAAAAAATGGAACTGTTTATGACTGGAAAGAACAATGTCTGAATTCTATACACTGAAAATTAAGACTATTAGAGGGATGGCTGAAACAGAATGGGAACTGAAGTGCCATAGCTCTAATAAAATCAATGCAGTCATGAAAACAGACAAGGAATAAACAATCTTGCAAAATTCATTTTATGTCAGTTTTTATTAAGGGCCTACTATACGCCAGGCATGGTTCTGGGTACCAGAGGCACAACAGTGAAGCAGGGCACACAGTACACAGGTGCCTTCTGATGCAGCTTACATCCTGGAGTTAGATAACAGAGGTAGGAGGAGCCTAGGGCTAGAAAGAAAGAGATGAGACGGATGGAAACAAGCAATCCATGAGGACGGAATAGCTTATGTCAATACTCAAAGGTAGAAAAGTTCAGAATATCTGAAAAGCCAAAGGCCCTTTTCCCCCAGAACCTAGCAGGGGAGGGAAGATATCCATTAGGTGACATCAGAGAGGGCAGAGGGAAGATGATGCCTTGGTTTGCAGGAGTGGAGTGCTTAGACTTTGAATATGAGGAATTTTATACAGTGGATTGATGACCTGATTTACATTTTTTAAAAAGTCATTCAGACCACTTCATAGATGATGGATATGATGGAGGAAACAGGACAATAAGTTGCTATTATAGTAGTCAAGGAGAGATAGGATGGCAGCTTGGATTGGGCCACTAGTAGTGATTATGGAAAACATGGATGAATTCCAGTTATATTCTAGATGTAGAGTCAGCAAGACTTGCTAATGGATCAATATGGAGGGGAAGGAAATGGAAAGAATCAAGTATAACTCCTAGATTGAGGCTTGTGTAATTGGGTGGTTGGCAAGGCCTTTTTCTGAAATGAGAAACATTGAATAAAAAAAGTTTGGAGTTACAGAAAATCAAAGGGATCTATTAGGGCTGTGCTAGGGTGGTATGAATTAGACATGCATGTGAACATGTCACATGGGCATTGGACACAAATCTGGAATTCTAAAGAGAGGTCATAGAGATATGGGAGATCATGGTTGGAAATAGCTGTGTATTCTTTAAAAGTCTTGGAAGTAAATGATGTCACCTAGTGCAGATTTTTTTTTTAATGTCCAGGACAAAGTTGTAGGGCACTCTGATACTTAGAAGTTGAGCAGAAGAGGAGCTAAAAAGCCAGGTTAAGAAAGAGCAGGTGCAATCTTTTGCACACTAAGGAGCACATTGGAAATTAGGTCTTTTAAGACCTAGAAGGATACATAAATTCTAGAAATGCGTGTCAAATCAACAACTATTTGGAATACCCCAAAATAAAAAGTAACATAATAACTGCTTTGAAAGAGAACTAGTTATATTATGAAAATAAAGAGTGCTGAAATTATAAGAACAAAGAAAACAAGTCCTTTCAGATTTGGCGATGTTAATACTTGACTGGGAAAGTATAAAATCTAAGTTTGAACTCAGTGAATTCTGCAAAATTAGACTCAATTTCTTTCTTATATTTACTAAAGATCTGGGAGCTTATAAAAATTGACCCATTGCTTTCAAATATCTTTACCTCTGAATATATGAGTCACATTAACGTCAGACTTCTGTTATCACCATCCTTCTTGCCAAAACTGTTCAGTGACATTTCATGTCCTCCCCACCTCATAGAAACATGTACGTATATACATGTATTCTTTGGCCAAAGGTCTCCGGGGCTCCGTTTCCACTGTAATAGCCCCCTTTGTGTTCTCCCTCCCAAGCTCTCTCTCAGGACAGCATCTATAGAGGGAGCCCTCATAGGTAGAGAATTTTCATATCCCCTCACATTCTAATTTCTTTTTTTTTTTTTGCATGTGTTCTATTCTTATTTTATTTTTTAATTTTTATTTGATTTTTTAAAAAATAAGTGACAGCAGAATGCATTACAATTCTTATTACATTCTAATTTCTAAGCAATAAGGAAATGATGTTCACTTTCCAGCAGCTTCCCAATGGCACTTCAAGCCTAATCTTATGAGACATCTCCAATATCAAGAAGAAAACAAGATTTTCTTTTTTTTACCATAGCTCTGTCTTGATAATTCTGAAAACTAAGATAAAGATAACAAATAAACAATGGTCTGCATCACTTCTAATTTCCTAAATCTGAGCAGCAGCAGCAGCAGCAGTCACAAATTATTTCTTTGTACTAATGTATTCATTTTCTATTATTTTGCTATTTGTAAGATATCATAATAATGAAAAATTCATGGACAACTTTCTTTCCTACTAAATAGCATGTATTTTTTAATAATAAACTAAAATTCTTAGTTTACATGATAGTTAAACAAAATATTCTCTAATGCTTGCCTGCACGACACATTAGCAAAAAAAAAAAAAAAAAACAACTTAAGCTTAGATTCCTAATTACCTTTATTTTCCTTCTGCTCTATCACAAAAAGAAATGGGATAGTTGAATTCATCTCCCATAGAACATTCTAATTTCATTTAGAATATTTAGACATCCACTGCCATAACAATATTTAAGGCAGATTTACTGGATTCATTAGATGTAAAACCTTTACAGGAACTATATAACGCTTGACCTTTTCCCCTCCACACTGTGGTAGAGAGCAGAGTCCTTAAGAGAGCTAAGTCAACATATTCTTGGCCTTCCTCCTTTTAAAATTCTTTCAGTCTGTTCCTCAGTTTTGAAATTTCCCGAATTAAAAACTTCTGAGAAAAATCTGTATTTACCAGGTCCAAAATAAATTATTGAAAGAAAATAAAAGCCTTACACCAAAACCAAACCAGTGTCTTCCATGAGAAAAGAAGTGAATTTTTGTGGTTTTAATTTCCAGACTTGAAAGCTACTCTTTGAAAGCCCCAGACTCCACTGAGGGAGATGAAAGAAATTAGTAGAATATTGTCATCCCTCAGTATCTCTGGGTTACTGCTTACAGGACTGGACTGCTGTAGACACCAAAATCTGTGGATTCTCAAATTCTATACATAAAAGACTGCAGTATTTGCATATAACCTAATAATCCTCCCACATACTTCAAATCATCTCTATATTACTAATAATACCTTGTAAATGGAAGTGTTTAACAAATAGTATTTATAATGTGTTGTTCAGAGAAAATGACAAGAAAACAGTCTGTTTGTACATGTTCAGTACAAACGCACTTTTTAAAAATGTTTTCAATCTGAGGTTGGTTGAATCCATGGATATAGAACCCGTGGATCCAGAGGATTAACTGTACCTGATAACAGGGCACTTTGACCTCAGCGCCTAAAATGGGCTGAAGATGGAGTGTGTTACAGATGGGGGTGAATGACCTGACATGATATCATCAAAATAAAAAGTTCATGTTTTTGCCATCCATACAATATTATACAAACCAAGCACGTACAAGTGTCAGGAGATATTTCAAGGTAGTAACGTGGAATTCTGGTCAACATTCACACTGTTGCAAGGCAAGAATCACCTCTGGAAGCTATTAAAATGGCCAGAGGAGCCATTCCAGCTCTCCAACAGAGGTGCAGCAGTGCCATTTAATATTCTTGTCTAGTGAAACAGCACAGCCCCTTCGTGCTTATTTTTAAATGCACATTTTTAATATCCAATATAATGTTACTCTTTAACAAACTCTTTACTCCCTGCCTCTCTGATGAAGCTTCCTGTGGTCTTTAAAGGGATTGTTAACCCAAGAATGGATCACAGTCTTTCTGCATGAGCAGGTTGAGAGACACCCCATTAAGCCTTCCAGTATTTACTAGAAAGACCATCTCTCACCTCTGAGGAGATGAGCCAGTTGCTCAGTGATGAGCTCAGGAGCCTCCTGGAGAAGCTCTTTCAGCACGAGGGATGAGGAAGACTCCCGGATCTCAAACTCTGTGTCATTCTGTTCAACAGCATTAATGACCTTGACAACTGCTGATTCCAAAGTTTTGTCTTCACTGCAGAGCAAATGGAAGGGAGGGAGAGAAGGATACAGGACATGATTTCTCGCTTTTTGGAATTATTTACTCTCTGCTCCCTTACAAATAATGACTTCCTCTCAATAGTCAACACTGTGAGTAAATTCAGACAACTCTCAAGAGTAGGGTCTTACTCCATGTCTTCACATTTCATGTCTACTGAGTACCTC
Source organism: Marmota monax (assembly GCF_021218885.2). Taxonomy (NCBI): domain Eukaryota; kingdom Metazoa; phylum Chordata; class Mammalia; order Rodentia; family Sciuridae; genus Marmota; species Marmota monax. The sequence goes on along the minus strand of NW_026693595.1, from coordinate 448,657 downwards.
CCCAAGATTACCAGAATATCTTCACACTTTAGCAACTCTATCTCATGTTTCATTGTTGGAAAATAATAATAATAACTAACACATAGTGAGCTTCCAATACAGGCCAGACTCAATTATAAACATTTGAGTGTGTTATCATATTTTCTACTATAAAATGATCCTATGAAATGGGTGCTGGTAAAATCCCTGCTTGATACACAGGAAAACTAAGGCACAAAGAGGTGAAAAAAAATGTGTTTGAGGTTATACAACTAGTGAACAGACTAGCTAGTATTTAAGCTGTCAATTCAGCTCTAAAACTTGCACATCTAGTCACTCTGGTTTAGAAGAAAAAAATGCCTGGGCTTATGTAATGCAACCATCATTGTTATATGTGAGATGGGGTGGATTTTATCAAATATAGGAAGAAAACTATGAATAGAACCAACTGTATTCTTTCCGTCAGGAAAAAAAATGGGTGACAGTAGGAAATGAGAATCTCTATTTATTATTGAAAAATATACTGTTTCATAAACAATTCCAAAGTCAGAGATCACAATTTCAATCTCAAAACCAGCATACATTTTTTTCCATTTAGAAATAGTTAACACATAAATTTTAGCCAAGCATATGATTATTCTAAACATCAAGCTCTGGTTTGGGTGTAATGTGAGCATCTCCCAAAGGTTCACATGTGAAAGCTTGGTCCCCAGGGTAGAGTTATTAGGAAATCTGTGAAGCTTTAAAAGGTGAGGCCTAGTGGGAATTCCTTGGGTCATTGGGGTCATGTCTTTAAAGGATTATGGGAACAGTCTCTGTGGGACCATTGAGATGTGGCTCAAGATGTGACTATTTGACTCCTACACATGCTCCCACCATGACGTGCCATCCTCAGCAGAGGCCCAAAATGATGGGGTCACCTGATCTTACATTTGAACCTCAGAACCATGAGCCAAAATAATCTCTCTTTACTTCATAAGTAACCTATGTTAGATATCTCATTATGGTGACAGAAAGCTGACTAATACAACCAATAACTAAACTTGTAGTCCCTTGTCAACAGTTGATTGCTACATGTTACTCAACAGAATTTCATTTGTTTCAAATGGCATAGGAATAAGATTGTTTTCAAAACTCTTTATAAGTAAATGAAATAGGACTAATATTACCATATATTAATACCTATGTATTCACCTCCCCAAATGGTTCAATTTAAAAATTATTAAATAAAAAAGTTTTTATTTCATGTACACTTAGATCAATATACACTGGTGCAAATCATGAACAATTAGCGAACTGTCAAACTACATAAAAGTGTCACTAAACACCTCCATCTCAAATTATGGAGGTGTTTAGTGACACTTCATTCAGTAGCAGCAGAAAGTCTATCAAAATGGCATCTTTAGGGCTGGGGTTGCGGCTCAGTGTTGGAGCACTCACCTCACACATGTATGGCCCTGGGTTTGATCCTCAGCACCACATAAAAATAAATAAATAAAATAAAGGTATTGTGTCCAACTACAACATATATATATATATATATATATATATATATATATATATAGTATTTTTATAAGATCCTTGAAGACAGAGAATTTGTCTTATTCCTCTTTATGTACCTCTAGATCCTTGCACCAGTTAGCAGCTCTTAAGTACTGTTTGAAGGAGGCAGAAGATCCAAGTTCTAACATGAACTCTTCTGTTAACTGCATGTAGTTCCTTGGGCAAGTCATCCTGACACTGGGTTGCAGATTACCTCTCCATAAAATAAGAAGTATGAACTATATGAACTTGCAAAAATCCATCTTCCTCTTATAGAATAAAGTGCTGTGAATGAACAAACTGATGATCAAATGATTTTCATGGCCCCTCTCTACATATTTTTCCATTTCGTTACTGAGATTTTTTTTCTTAAGAAACTTTCAGTTTTATCTAGTGTTCATTTCAATTTTCACTTCCTATTTTTAACATTAGTTCATAAGTCTGTTGTGTTACTATAAGAAAGTGTTTGAAATGATTTAAAATCATGATTTTGATCAATTTGCAGACTTTCTACTTAAAGATGTCATATTTGAAATGCAAAAGTAAAAGCAGAGTTGACATAATAACCCAAAAGTTGTCAAAAAGGAAGGAAAAATATTCCCCTTTCTCTGAATGACCTCTGCTTTTTTCTTAACTGTTGGCAATTTTTTGTTCCAATTATATAAAAATAAAATATGCTTGAATAGAAATAGAAAACTAGATGACAACAAAAATAATAACAGTAGCTATCTTTTAAAAATAATAAAAATGTAAGACTAGAAGTGGTTCATTCTTTGTTTTGTTTTGTTTCCCTTTTTTCCATTTTGTGTTTTAAATTTTTCTACAGGGGCTAGAAGTGTAACTCAGTGGAAGAGTGCTTGCTTAGCAGACACAAGACCCTGCTGATTTCAATCCCAAGCCCCAGGCAAAAGAAAAAAAAAACCTATAATGAACATATATTAATTTTATGATCAAGAAAGAAAAAAATCAATGTTTTCTTTAATGCTGAAAATTTCTGTTAAGCCAGGATCAGTGGAGTATGCCTGTAATCCCAGTGGCTCAGGAGGCTAAGGCAGGAGGATCTCGAGTTCAAAGCCAACTTCAGCAAATTAGGAAGGCCCTAAGCAACTCAGCAAAAACCTGTCTCTAAATAAAATGTAAAAAAAGGCTGGGGAATGTGGCTCAGTGGTAAAGCACCCGTGGGTTCAATCCCTGGTACCAAAAAATAACAAAGATATTTTTCTGTTAATATTTTCTGACATTTTAGAAAACATCTTTATTGATATTCTACCGATGATACCATTCAATGTTCCAACCCTTTCTTCTTGTGATGATAGTTTGTATATATTTTTGCCTTGCAAAATACTTGTTATTTCAGGAAGATTTTTCAGAGAAATGTGTTGACTTTCTACTTAGTGATATTAGGTATTCCTGATTAGTTTTGCTCCTTTTTGAGGTAAACAATTAAACATTAAAGCACCATTTGCTGAGATACCAATTTTTTTTTTGAAGCCTCTGAAATCCTCTGGCCAGTCTGGGCCTCCAAGTGGGCTTCCTACTGTTCTGCTGATGCTTGTCTTTGTCTGATCACCTTTCTCCCCAGGCCTTGTCTGCTGAACTCCTGCTTCAGGGTCTAGACCAAAGACCACCCCTACTGCAACCTCCTCCCTCCAGAATAAATGGTTTCTTCACCCTCCCCAGTGTTACTTGGGAAAAGGTTGAAAATAAATGCAGTAGATAGAGTTCTCATCTTCATTCTTTCCAGCATGTAGAGGCAAATTGCTTTGTTTGCTGCCAAAGTATCTGAAATGGATCCACGATCAGATAGGATTTATCGATATACTTTCATTCGTGCCTTTCATGGCTTTTTTTTCTCAAGTCTCAACCATGTTTTTACATCTTTATATAACAAAAGGTTCACCCTGCATTTGGGAAATAGGTCCAATTGATGTATTACTGCATTTCATAGATAAGCAAGATTCATCTGGTTCTGATCTGTCCTGGAAATCTCAGTGTTTTTTTTTTTTGGTTTTTTGTTTTGTTTTGTTTTTTTTAATATTTATTTTTTAGTGTAGTTGGACACAATAGCTTTATTTTACTTATTTATTTTTATGTGGTGCTTAGGATCGAACCCAGAGCCTCGCACATGCTAGGCGAGCTCTCTACCATTGAGCCACAACTCCAGCCCAAAGCCTCCGTTTTTAAGACATCTGCCCAAACCACAACTATCCTGAGCAAGGTGATGATTGACCAGGAGACCTTCATTAAGGGGCCAAACCTCCAGAGCTTCACAGTGAGTCTTACCTTGCCAGGACGTTGCTGCCAACGAGTGTTATAGACAACTTCCCTTCATCATTTAGCTGATGCAGGTTAATCTCATCTCGGAATATGTGGAATGATTCAGAGATATTCAGCTCTTCTAAAATAAATCTTGTCTCAGTGAAGTAGTTGAATTCAGTTCTTGGAATATTTAGCACTGGTAAACAGAGAACCCCAGGTGGGCTGACCTACCAAGAGAAGATTGACTAAATCACCAAAACAGCAGGAGGGAAGACACAAGGACATTTTCTGCAGCTTCAGGGTAATTAGTAAAAGGCATATAAGTCTTTTGGCAGTACCAAATCATTTGACATTCAGAACCAAATTTTCCTGAATACAATTAATAGAGCATTATACACTTAGGGGTAAGGGGCCTCTAACGTTTTCTAATTTCCTTACTCTTATTGAAACTTCTTATAACCTACTTGAAATAGTTTATGTCTCACTTCAACCCCTCCATGATTAAACCATGAGGCCTTGAGTTCCAGCCCCAGCACTGGGGAAAAAAAAAAAAAAGAAAGAAAGAAAAGAAAAGAAACACTATATAAGTTACTGAAAACATTTAGGAACCAGATTCAGCCCACACACTAACTAAAGATTGTGATCTTGACTGATTTCTTATATTATATTAAAAAAAAAAGTCTTTTGTTCACAACCTCATAAAAACTTTTATGTCAATCAGGGGAAACGGGAGATAGGTAGGAGTTAGAGAATTCCAGATTCCCAATAATAAGCTTAGTTTTCTATAAGAATGTTTAAAAAATAAAGGTGTGTTATCTTATGAGTAAAGAGCAATAAATCTTATCATTATCATTAGAAGCATGTAGGGCTTGGTAACATCAGATTTCTGCAGTCTTTATTCTTATATCTCACCAGCTCTGTCACAAGCTTGTCATCTGTCTCCCCTTTCTAGCATTACGAAGGCAGAACTTTTGGACTGCTTTGTCCCATCATGCTTTCCAGTACATAAAACAGTCTGGCTCTAGTAAACATCTAATAAACATTCATTGAATGAAACAAAGGAGCCAACCATTACTATAGTACACAAAACACAAACCTGCTCCAAAAAAGTGGGGTTTTCTTACCTATTGCAGGTAAGATGATAATCATTAGCAATACATGGATGGCAAATTAGTTTTTCTAATTCATTGAGAGTTATCTCTAACTCCTAATAATGAAATAGAGAAAGGAACCAATACATGAGTCAAGAGCATGTAGCCTGAGCCTATCCTGGAAGTACCTATTCTGAAGTTGGAGTCAGAAGAACTAGGTTCCAGCCCCCTCTGCTGTGTGAATTGGAGAAAGCCTTTTTCCTCTCTGAACCTCTGTTTTCCCTATCTGTAGAATGGGGCTCACTTACTAGAGTGAGAAAGATATAAATGGGATAATACACAGGAAGCTACAAAGCCCTACATTTATGCCAAATATTAACACTCTGAGAGGGAGTATCAGGATCTCAGGAAAATTTTAATGGAGGTATAGACCACTATTAGGGCCTGGGCCCAGTAAACTAAGACAATGCAGAAAAACACAATAGAATTCCCAGTATCTGTCTCTTAGGTGATTCCACATTTGTTCCTATGGTGGCAAGGCTTCAAAGAAGAGCACAATCGTGAGTCTCTTTATATATCTATTTTATCTCTCACAATTATTCTTCCCACTTCTTTCGTTGGATATTATATTCATTCAAAACATTGTAGCTACTAGTGGTGGTGTTATTATTTATAATTTTCTTAAAAATCCATGCCATTAGAAGTCTAAACATCAATCCAGTTCAGTCAACTGTATGTTCTCTACACAAGTGACAGGTTTTTTTAGAAGTCAAAAAACCCAGTTAATAAAGTTAGTGTTTAAAATGCATGTCTTACACAGGCACATTTATCTCCTCCTACCAATTAATCTCTGCTGTAAAGTTCAACAAATTTTAAGACAAATTTGATAGAGAGCCCACATGTAGAGATCAGAATATTTTACCCATCATTTTCATCAGCTGCTGCCCTAAAGCGGTTCTTGCCACCCACAGCTCATTCTGGAAGACTGGGTTTCATGTGAATTTAAATCACTCTAGATCAGCTATGCTTACTGTCAGGGGCCAAGGATCCAAACAAAATTGGAATAAAACAAACCAGACTCTGGAAAATTAAAAATTGTGTGAGATTTTTGGAAATAGCATCCAAACATCCAAACAGGCTTTGAGGCAATAAAGAATATCAGGAGCTGATGAATTTTATGGAAAGAAAATTTAAAAACAATTTATTGATGGCAATTTGTAAATCAATGGATGTGTAACTGATGTGAATCTGCAATCTGTGTATGGGGTGAAGGTGGGAGTTCATAACCCACTAGAATCAAAGTGTGGAATATGATATGTCAAGAAATTTGTAATGTTTTGAACAACCCACAATAAAAATTAAAAAAAAAAAAAAAAAAAAAAAACAATTTATTGAAAGGTCTTTTCCACTTTACCAGGTGTGTTTGTGTTTCATAGAGTAAAAAGATGCCCCTCAAGAGAGATCATCTTTACTGAGGATGACCATGGTATACAAAATCAGGTCTAAAAGGCAAAACTGAACAAGGACTTATCAAATGTACATTTGACATGGAATCCTTTTGCCTCTAGAAATGTCAGTCAGTATTCTCTGCACTTCATGTAATCTTCATGCAAGTTATTTCATACATATTTTTCTACCTCCAAGGGTAAGACTATCCGACAGGATGACAAAAGAAAATAAAAAAATCTGGTCCTTATACTGTAGTTCTGAATTCCTATAAAAGTTATAGATTATTATAAACATTTTTAATTTTTTATTTGAAAGCAGGTTTTATTTGAAACCTGAAGCAAGGTTTTATGAAGATAGTAGTAAGGACTACCTAAAACAATAGTTAACATATAGATGGTGCTGCTTCAATGGTTGTTGATTTGTGGATTATAATACCTCACTCTCTGCAAAAATAAGCCAGAACATAGAAAATTAAGTTAATAGCTTCCCTTTTTTCCTAGAAAATGCATGTTCTTTAAAGGTACATAATAATTCAAGTATAAAAGACATAATTCTCCTTCCTCTCACCTTGTCTAGAAAGTAAGCATAGGTAAAGGCAGAAATGAGAGAATCCAGGTCACATGATTTGGGGCCAATGACCACATGAACCTTCTCCAAGCGTTTGCTTCGATTCTGAAACAAATTTAAATAAAATGTCACAATTTAACTTGCAGAAGTCAACAGAAAGAGGAAAAATTTCAGTTTTTTTAAAAGTATGCTTTATCTACATTCATATACTATGGCAGAAAGTCTCGATTTACCATGACTTCTTACATGGGAGCATAAAATCTGTACAATGTACTCAACATTCCAAAATGTTCACTCCAACCAATAAATTGTCAGGATGAGAAAGTTTAGCTTTATTATGATTATCCACAATTTCACTTCATTTGACATGTATTTCTGAGTCATAATTTTTTAGTAAAAGATCATTATATATTATACATTTACTAAGAGATCCTATACATTTAGGAAGAGTTGCATAGAATTCCATTATTATTTCCTTATATCAGACATTATTCTTTTTTCAATATTTATTCTTTAGTTTTAGGGGGACACAATTCTTTATTTTGTTTTTATGTGGTGCTGAGAGTTGAACTCAGTGCCTCACGCATGCTAGGTGAGCGTACTACCACTTGAGCCACATCCCCAGCCCTAGACATTATTCTTGATATAAGAAAAAAGCTCAGTTACATATATATATATATATATATATATATATATATATATATATATATATATATATCCCTGGCATGTGACATAATCAAACACACAAGCTGTTGAGGTACACTTTCATGTCATGTTTTGGGTGACAGGATACTGTCTATGCATTGTTATTTAGTGATGATAACACTTTCCTCACTCAGAAAAAGTAATATGATTAGTATCATCATTCAAAATACACAAATTACTGTAACTGCTCTTAGAAAGTATATTTAATCCCCTCTCTGGAAGTGAACAGATACGGAATTTTTCCTGGTCAACTAACTCAATAGTTACTTAAAACTCCTTTATAGGAGGCTGGCGTTCTTTTGAAACATTCAAAGAACCAACTGATTCTAGAAAATTTCATAGTGAAACAGCTCAATATGGACAGTTATACCATAATTTAATATCTTTATAATATATCAGAGACAACACATGCAAATACTTCCCTCACTTATCACCACTTGTTTTAACCTCTCTGTTTAGGAAGGACTAGAAAACCAACCTAGTTGTAATACAGCTCCAAAAGTTCATGTAAAAGGTTAGACTGGTCATGACCGCTTTCATAGTAATTTTTTATGTACAGAACAAAAATAAAGCATGATTTAATAAGCTACTAAGTATTTTACAAATAAATCTAGAAATTTGTTAGTATGTACATGCAATCGCTGGTATCAGAGTCAGAAACAAGTTACTAAACAACTAGGTTTTGCCCTAAGGAACAAAAGGTAAATCTGGAAGAAGGCTGGATTAGAGTGTGTCATAGGCTAAGATGCAGGATGGACGCTGCCGGTGAGTCACCCAATATATGTCATATTCACAAATTTAAAGAGCACTTTTTAAAAATATTAAGATCTTGGTTCTCAGGAAAAAAAAATCCCCACCATGATTTAAAGTATGGGATAAACTCTCTGAAGATATAATTATAACTGTCCCTCATAACCACCAAATCTAGCTCTCATTCCCACATCCCCCAGCTTCCTTCTCTGATGACATAAATGTGTAGCCGACTCACTTGGCTGAGTATCCTGTGAGGTTCTAATCTAGGTCCAGCTCTCAAAATCAAGAGTCACATATTCTAGGAGCACCTAAAGAAATTTAGGTAAATGTTAGGGTCTGTAAATAAGTCAAGATGGCGCCTGGCAAATGGAGTTAGACTCCATTACGACACATACGAATGCATTAGGAAATCATATTACTGTAAATGCTGTTCTTCCGAGAAGCTCAGAGGTCTAAGTAGACATTACGTCATTTCTCCTCCCAAATCTTATGAGACAGACAGTAAGAAGATCAACAACACTTTTTATAGGTCAGAGGAGTCTGTGTTGGGGCCAGCATTGTTTCCAGAACCCATGACCTGCAGCAGAGATCGTGGTCTCCTCTGTCCTGCACTAACCACTCCTCAAGGCCACTGTGACTTCAGCAAAGTCACAGTGAGTGAGCGTGGAAACTGAGTGATAAGAGAGAGTGCTAAATATGCATGCTAAACACAGCAAGTCTTCCGACCTTTACAGCATCAAACTTTTACTGACCTATTTGTGTTCTTATCTAGGCTTGATCATTCCCCACACACCCCTGTTCAATCCTAACTTTCACAAAAGACCGGGGGAGGTGCAATTTGGGCCACAATCCATTTCCAAGCCCAAGATCACTTATTACTTAGGATAACAAAAGAGCTAAATAAGGTTTGTGGGCCCAAAGCTAATACAATTCTCATAACTCAGGAACATTCTATGAATATTATGATCTATTCTTCTTCATTTAATGAAAAAAAGAAAATACATATCATCTTGTGGGTCAGAGCCATAGCAGATCCTGCTGCAAAATTCTGAAGATTCTCCTGGTGCCACATGTTCATGGTCTCTCAATTCTCTTCGAATTGCCCTTCTTCCCACATATAGTTCATATCATGGCCTCTTCCAATGCCATTTGTCCACATTTGCCAATGGCAGTGGAAGCCACTTTTCCAGGGCTCCAACACTGTCTTCTCCTACCACCTGCCTCCATTAAAATGTGCCATCATGCCTGGCAAGATCTCAATGAGACCCTGTCTCTAAATAAAATACAAAATAGGGCTGCGGATGTGGCTCAGTGGTCGAGTGTCCCTGAGTTCAATTCCCAGTACCCCTCCAAAAAAAATAAAACATAAAACACTAATAATGGATGAAATAGATACTGCACTGCTTTGCCATCTAGATACACTTCCAAGTGGATTGTCAGAATCTTCCATAATCAATGTATTAAAAATATATTGAACATGCCAGTTTTGCAGATCATGATTTTAATGTTTTCAGAGTGTAATCCTATGCGTTGATAAAATGAAACTCCTTACTGAAGTTCAGATCTCTTTCTAAAAATTGCCTACACGTTCAGATTTAACATTCAAGAGAGCTGCATTTGTTAGGCAAAAGCACTTTCAAACTCACCCACAGAAAAAAGAAGAACTGGTTAGAAAGCAGGCTTCCAGGGTCCTGCAATGAATCAGCTTTTTCATAATTCTGCACTCTCAAAAAAAAATTGCTTTTGCCTATAACTTGTCACATTTAACACCCCATAATAAATGTTTTAATCAAAGAACTCTTGCTATACAGTTATACTATGATTTCTCAACACATCTTCCCTACTCCCCCTTCTTAAGAATTCTATGAACTTTTTTCAAAAAGCGTTAATTGAGGGGCTGGAGCTATGGCTCAGCAGTAGAGCACTGGCCTAGCTCGTGTGAGGCCCTGGGTTCGATCCTCAGCACCACATAAAAATAAATAAATAAAATAAAGGTATTGTGTCCAACTGCAACAAAAATAAATATTTTAAAAAAGAATTAATTGAAATGAATTTTGTTTCAAAAGCTTTGCAGACAAACCTCACAGAAGTTGGAGAACATCTTTCTCACTCACTAAAGCAGAGCACATTTCTTAGTCCCTCATCTCTAATAAATAACCAAAGGAATGAGAGAAAAAGAAGCCTCCCAAATGTTTACGATGATGCCTCCAAAGAAAGCTAGACTTATAAAAAAGTGGCCTTTGAGCCAGTGCTCCCTTAGGAACTGACTCTAAGTCAATGAGGGCGTCTTTGCTCCAGGTGGCTGACTATGGGGTGGAACAGAGAAGCGTCAGTTCTTCCCCAGGAGACCTATGCAGCTGTGGCTGCCATGATTCTGCATCAAAAGACTCAAAGAATGGGCTGCAGGAATGCTTATATGCTGCTTACAACCTGTTGGTCCCAGATCCACACTGCCAAGGTCCCCAGGAAAGACAGGGCATGAGACATTTACACAGCCAAGTGAGTAGCAAGGACCACAGAGATCGGTGGAGATGCCCAGTGCCTCAGATCAGCTCTTTGCATACAGATAAAGTCACACAGTTAAATAAACAAGATGCTCTGGGATTAAGATGATTTTGATAACTCCTGATATCCTGAATTTCTAAGCTTATCACTACCTGGAGAACGTCTGGGACCCAGAGGGAAATGATAGTGCTGGGATCAAAAGACATCAACTGAAAGTTTAAAAGGCAAAGAAGGAAACACTTCATGTGAGGTTCTCCGAATACAGCAATTTCTATACCAATTGAAATTCTTGTATTTTATTCTCTATTCCCTATTTTTAAATTTTTTTCTGATAAGCAATATATGCCATTGTAATAATTAGGTACAATAAAAACCAATAAAGCACCAGGCATGGTGTTTTACGCCTGTTAATCCCAGCAGCTCAGGACACTGAGGCAGGAAGATCTTGAATTCCAAGCCAGCCTCAGCAAAAGCTAGGGGCTAAGAACTCAGTGAGACCCTGTCTCTAAATAAAATACAAAATAGGGCTGGGGATGTGACTCAGTGGTTGAGTGCCCGTGAGTTCAATCCATGGTACCCAAAGGAAAACAAAACAAAACAAAAACAATAATGCAAAAGATAACTAACTACTGTTAACAGATTATTGATTATGGCACATTTTATAATTCATGCATATATACTAACACATATTTTACAAAAACTGGGTGCTTCTGTTTTCTACTCTTTAGAGACTTAACCTTTTGCCTTGAACAATTTTAAGAACTAAATAGTGACAATTGTGCATTCACAAATATGTGTATAACAGAATTTCTTGAAACAACATAAGTGCCTTTAAAAAAAAATCCCTATAATGTCAAATAGGGTGCTCTGACCCTGACCACCCCATTGAGATTCATTCTAACAGTTAATCAATAAACAATAATAAGTGACTAGGATACCATAATCGGTTTCTTCTGAGAGATGTAACTCAGGTCGTTTGTAAAAACAAAAGTATTTACCAAAATCTATAGATTTGGGACAGAGATATTTTATATTGAATTTTCTCATAAATGTCATAATGTAATGGTGACCTAGTACATGAATATAAACAAACAAATTAGGAAAAGACAAAGGCTTTCAATAATAAGCCTGAAAAGGACCATGAGGTAATTGAATTGTCTTACTTCCTGATAAAAACTGAAACTTAGTCAATTCGGATAGACTTATGTTGCCTATCATCTTTCCCCGTAACACTATTCAACCAAAACTCTTGAGACAAAGGAATCTCTCAAAGAACAGAGTTGATTGAGCTGTTTCAGATGCTACCCAGAAAAGGACCAGGTCCTGGAACAAGTTTCTAGACAGTACTAAGAGCAGGGGTAGATAGCAGTTAACAATGTGTCCCCCAGGCCTAGGGCCAGGAGTGTTTACAAGATGTAAAGTCACAGAAGAAAAGCATAAATTGTTTACACAAAACTTACACTGGCTACAGACAAGAGGCACAGGATACATGAGGCAGGGAAGGTTTGGGGTTAGGAGGACTGTCTATAACAGGTACTTGCTGCCCCGAGGATCTGCACATAAACAGGGCAGCATGGCTCCGGTAGTCAGCTATGAGGGGTTCAAGTCAAGGTTCCAACATACATTCAGGAATGTGACACAATCTTTTTATTGCTTCCACCCCAAAATTGTGAACATTTCTTATTGCTGCTCTCCTTTATCTTCCTCCCTTGTAATTGAACTTAGACACCTCAGAACTTTTAGCACTACCTTTCCAACCAACCTCAGTATTTTTCCTCAGCCTCATTTTGCTAAACTGAAGAATGCCTTCTCTTAATTTTTTTCAATTTTTCTTACTTGGGAAAGAGGGGATGGGGACCAGTCTAACCAAATCCAGTTATCATCTGTGTTTTGCCCTGGGTCTCCTTCTGTATTTTCACATGCAAGAGGCCACTGTGGGTGGGTGATGTGGAAGCCAAAGCCTAACCCAAGTATTGCCTGAGGCCCTTCCTGGATGAGCTGGGTGGGCCCCAAGTTTCCTTCAGGCCAGGTGTTTCCTGGAGCCCTGGATATTGGATACCCAACCACTCCTTTGCTTCTCAGCTGAATCCATGTTTCCTGATCTGTTTACTGCCAATCTTGAGAACAAAATATTCGCAAATGGAGTGACATCAAATATGGTTTATATTTTATATTTCTTCTGGATCATAGTAATAACATGGGTAAGGATTGCTATTTTACTGAGAATATTGATTTTTTTCATATTTTTGTTGAAGATTCTCTGTGGCCTCAAAGGACAATTTTGGAGGCAGAAATATTTTTTCCCTCTATAACTTCATCCTCCAAAAGTCAGGGCTGGACCCCCAAATCCTTATCTTCCATGAAGAAAAAAAGACTGGGGCTGTGACTCAGTGGTTAAATGCCCCAGGGTTCAATCTCTGGTACTGAAAAAATAAAAAGTAAAAAAATATAAACCCCAAAGGCACACCCCCAGTGACCTACTTCCTCTAACCACACCCTACCTGTCTACATTTAGCAGCCAGTTAATATACGAGTAAATTAATCCACTGATAAAGTTACAACTCATAATCTAATCCTTTTCACCTCTGAAAATTCTTGCATTCTTTTACACATGATCTTTTGGGGGATATCTCATACCTAAACCATAACATCACCTAAGGTTTAACATTAATTACTTTATTTAAAAAATATGCACATTAGAAACCATTTGGAAAATGTGGAAACTTACAAAGGGAAAAATCCTCAATTCTCACAGTTAATCACTATGAATACTTAATGAATTCCTTCTAATCTTTTTAAAAAGTCCTATATGAGTATTCTTTTGCAATGCTGTATTATATACAGTTTAACTCTCTTTATAAACTTACTAACATTCTATTCTGTTAAAATTCTAAAATATAAATATCAAATGGCCAGGGGTAACTTATGTTTGCTTGAATAACTCCAGTCACCAGGTCAGTGCTTAGCACACTGTTTGGGCTGGGTAATTACCAAAAACAATGAATGAAAAAAATAATAAATATTATATTTAATGTTATTACTTAATGCGGATCGTCATACTTTATTTAGTTGATCATCAATTTTTAGAGATTCATTTTAATTTCTATTGGTATAAATAAGGCCATAGTGGATAGTTGGAAGATAATATTTTTGTGTCCATTCCTAATTATTTCTACAGAATAAACTCTTGAATTTTAAATTTCTAGGTCAAAAAATGCTAGTATTTTAATGCTCACAGGAAAGGTTGCAGAAATTTTCATTCTCACTCACAGAAATACTTAATTCTCAAATCTTCAACTTAAGCATTATCATGTTGAGAGGTACAATAGTATCTTAATGTTGTTTGATTTGTATTTATTATGATTGCTTAAGATGAGTGCTTCAGGTTATTTTTTTTTTCATATGGACACAAAATTTTATTGTCTTCAGCCTGGCACAGTGACCCACACCTGTAATCCCAGCCACTCGGGAGGCTGAGGTTCAAAGCTAGCCTCAGCAAAAGTGAGACACTAAGCAATGAGCCACATCCCCATCCCTATTTTGTATTTTATTTATAGACAGAGTCTCACTGATCTTGTCTCTAAATAAAATACAAAACAGGGCTGGGGGTGTGACTCAGTGATAGAGTGCCCCTGAGTTAGATCCCTGGTACCACTCCCCCAAATTTATTGTCTTCATATTTTTTCTACATGCCTTTCAGGATGTTAATCCTATTATTATTGCTGAATAAACTATTAAATATTACTAACATTCAACTTTGGTAATGTCAATAATTCACTACTTTGTTTTCTGGCCTTGGGCATCTATGGAACAACTTGTTCAATAGATTACATTAAGATGCAATAAGTATGCATTATTTAATATGGCATTATCATTTTGAGTACTAAAGGGCTGGGCACACTCTGTGCCATATTTTCCACAATCTACATACTCTGCTGCTGGACAAAGTTTCAAAAAATGCACTCTAGACCCTGCTAAAGAACAGCCTAGGTGTCCTAGCTCTGGACTGGAAAGAATTTATTCTTCTGTTTTGCCTCATGTCAAAATAATAAAACAACAATATTAAATGTAAGATGTTGAATATAAAATTATTAGTTTTTAAACATAGTGAAATTTCCTTAGGACAATAGTACCAAAAGAATGAAAAAAGATAAACAACACAATGGAAGATATTATTTGCACCTTCTTGCCATTTAAAGGACAACATTTCTAACATGCAAAAAGTTTGTACCTATTGATTTTTAAAAAGGCAAACAACCTATGAGAATAATAGGTAAAATATGTGAATGGGATAATTATCAGAAAGAAATAAACACAGGAAAAGGCATTTAACCTTATTACCAGTCATAGAATTGCAAATAAAACCAACAATAAAATAGTGTTTTCTCCATCAGATTAGCAAGAAATTAAGCCTGATTCTCATGAGCAGCCAAGTTTCAGAAACATCCCCTCAAAGAGGACTCGGGATAAGCAACTAAGGACCATGGGGCTCCTGTTCACTAAAGAAAATTCCTGAAATTGAGTTTTAGAAAGGACTGTTTATGTGCTCTAGACCAAGTACAATTTCAGAGAGAATTGCTAACATCATAATATTCCGATTTATTGAAGTTTAAAGTTAGTAGAGTTTAAACCCTTCAACAACCCTTCACTTCCAGAGTGAAGTAGTTAAGACACCTCAGAGTGAAGAAAGAAACAATTCTGATTTATCTTTTTCTTTCTTTATTTTTTTTTTCTTTTTTGGTACCTGGAATTGAACTCAGGGACATTCGATCACTGAGCCACATCCCCATCCCTATTTTGCATTTTATTTATAGACAGAGTCTCACTGAGGTGCTTAGTGCCTAGCTTTTGCTGAGGCTGGCTTTGAATTCCTGCCTCAGTCTCCCAAGCCACTGGGATTACAGGCATGTGACATCATGCCTGGTTGATTTATCTTGTTCTTTAAAATATTCCGTTTTTTAGAATATGTTTTATAATGTTATTATATGCTAGTATAGTAAACATGAATAAAATTCCTAAATAAATACATATATTAAAATAATGCACTAAAAGAGTTCCCAAAAGAAATTCACACCATGAGGTAGGCAGAACACATGTCACAGTGCTCGTGTGTGTGTGTGTGTGTGTGTGTGCGCGCGCGCGCGCATGTTTAGAGAAAGAGAGTATCTACCACCAAATGAGAGTCTATTAAGTGTGAGAGGGAAATGGTTACTTAATATTTTTCCTTTTGTGTTATTAACAAAGTGTTATTCCACAAAACTTTTATTCTTACGAACATGAGAAAAGGATG
Organism: Marmota monax; assembly: GCF_021218885.2. Lineage (NCBI taxonomy): Eukaryota > Metazoa > Chordata > Mammalia > Rodentia > Sciuridae > Marmota > Marmota monax. The sequence goes on along the minus strand of NW_026693595.1, from coordinate 432,517 downwards.
AAGAAAAGTTGACAGCTCTCCTCTGCCCCCCTATTGTGTTTGACACTATTGTTCACTAACAATGTTGATTTGAGCATTGATTTAATCTACCACAGAGCGCTGCTTACTATAGGAAGTCTTGGGGACCAAAGTTCCAGCTGTGATCAGGGTTCTCTAGGAGCCACCAGCTAGTGGAACTGGATCTCTGATGCGGAATCTCTGACCTCAAGTGGTTTTATAAAGTAAAGGATTTGCATGAATATTATGTCATCATATATTTTCCTCTTTCCTCTCAAAATTTAAGATACTTGACTTCTCAATCTGTCCATTATTCAAACTTTTAGATAAGTTATTCTGAAGTCAAAGCAGTTGTAATAATTTATTTTTAAATGTCTCAAGCAATGTGAACAGGGATGCTCTAAATTCAATCAAAATGTGATTTGCCATTAGTACCTGTATGTAAAACCTAGGCCCAGAAGTATACATCCATAACCACCTTAGAAGGGCATAATTATAGTTAGACAACAAGTGTTACCTCTGTCCCCCAATATTTGGGTGATTAATGGATGCCCAGTATAAAGCAATTCTAAAATTCAATTTTAAATAATTTCAAAACAACAAGCACATCAACTGTATTAATAATCAGAGATGCTAGAGTTTATACCCGCAGGCAATCGTTTTACACACAGTGGTTTCTAAGGAATTTCTGTGCTTCCCATGGTGTCTTTGAGAGTTTACAGTTATGCATGTCTCTTAGTTGGCAAATGTGGGAAATGTGTTGTAAGGTTCAAATAACTTCCTACATACAGTTGAATAGGATGACAATAAGACACACAACTTCACTGCCCAGAGTTGTTGAATATTCAATTCACATTGAGCCCTTTTCTTCACAATTTTTGAAGGTGGGAGATGGGCATATGGAGTACTTTTAGACCTCTCTGTGGTGTATATTTGAAAATATTTTTTTTTCAAGTTAAATTAAAAAAAAACACCTACCTCAGAGAGCCTGGTTTGGGGGGGGGGGGTGGCAGAGCAAAGAGGTTTTAGAAAGAGGAAAAGAAAAGGATGAAAATGAGAAATACGAAGTCTAGTGGTCCATTTTCAGAATACGGTATTTAGCTATAAATGTAAAATGACTTGGAAGTTAAGAAAGGCAGCTGGAGGGGAGAGCAGGGTGGAAAGTCACAAGCAGTTAACATGGGAGCGTAAAGATTCACAGTCTCTTGACAAACAGAAAGTGAGAAGGAAGGGACACAACCCAACCAACAGAGCTAAACTGTGTACCACCAAAAGGCACCCAGTCTCAGGGGACATCTCGCCACAAGGGAGGTAGAGACAACCAAGTCTATTTCTTTAAATAACCCAATAGGAGACAGTAAAACCAGAGGATCTTGCACTCCATAGTACTCAGCCAGTGAGGAACCAGGGGAGGATCTTGAGCTCTAGGGGATAAGAAGTGTTGTACCCTGTGTGTGCCTGACCACCCACCAGGCATCAGATCTTGCAAGACGGTCATTAAAGTCAAGCCTTGCTTTTATGCCGTACCTGTGTCTCTGAGTTCTTTAGGTTTGGACAGAAGGGAAGAAGGGAGGGAGAGAGGGAAGGAAAGGCAAAGAACAGACTGGAGGAAGGAAGGCAGGACTGGGAAGGAAGGAGAAAACCCCTTCTCTCCGAGGTTTTATGCCAAGCCTGGGCCCTTGAGGACACACCCTTGGCAGTTGTTCAGATCAAGTCTTTGGTTTCAATCTATAGAGTTGAATCAGCACTTAGGATTGTGCCTGGTAAAAAGATTCACTTAAATATTTGTTGAGAGAACAAATACAAGCAATAAACAGGAGCCCAGATTCCAAGTTCGTGGGCAGCTGTAGGCAAGGCTGGGAGTAGAGTAGGTCAAAGGTCTGCCTCCCACCTCCTGTGCCCTTCTCCTTCAGGCCTAGACTCCATGCCCTCCCACAAACTCTCACGCTTGTCGGAGCAGGCGGGGTGCTCTGTTTCATCCTTCACCTTACAGAAAGAGGTGAAGAGAAGAGCTTTTGAGAGATGCCATCAATACACAACAAAAGCAGTCCCAGGCCACACAGAGTTGTCACCTTCCACCCTGACATAATTCAATCAGAGTCCCCTAAGTTATCTCTGGGAAAAAAAAAAGAACTTACTTCCAAGGGCTACCAGGTTGCTTTAGTATAAAAAATATATATATATAACTGAGAAAAATCAAGAATTTGAGCTTTACTTGGCTTTTCATATGCTTTTGTCTTTCTCCCTCTTAATCTTGACAGCCTAATGTTATTTCAGTACATGTCTCCAAATGTTCATCCTGGCTACAAATTAAGTTAAAAAAAAAAACATTTGTAATGAGTGGAGAAATAGCCCCAATTCTTATTTCAATCTTGATTCACTACAGCACTTAGATCTTCTGCTTGTCACTTTCTTCACTTTCTTCTATGTAAAAGAAATGCACCCTATATACAGGGTTCCTTATAAAATGTTTTTTGGTACCAGGGGATTGAACCCAGGGGAGCTTAAACACTGAGCCACATCTCCAGCCCTTTTTTTTATATTATAGTTAGAGACAGGGTCTTGCTGAGTTGCTTAGGACCTCACTAAGTAACTGAGGCTGGTCTTGAACTCATGATCCTCCTGCCTCAGCCTCCCAAGCCACTGGGATTTCAGGCATGCACAACTATGCCTGCTTTTTTTTTTAAATTATATATCAATAGACAAGGTAGTATGAAGCAGTGTATTCGTGATCTACACTTAGTGTCTATGAAGGACTATTACAGAAACTTAAGAACAGAAACAAAGTGACACAAGATAACAAAATCTTCATGCTCTTCGGACTTCCTTAATTTACCCATCTTTTTCCACCCTTCCAAACACAGTTTCAAGGTCCTTTGCTAAGAATTCAGAAACTTCTGAGAAAGAAATGGCTCATCTCTGTGCAGATGTGTACTGATAGATGCTTTGTAGTGTTCCAACGTGCTCCCAGGTCTGTGCATAGCTCTGGTTATGATGTGCACCCTTACTAGTAACTCCTGGAAGGAGGTGATTATGTAGTTTGGTTCTTAAGTGTCCCCCAGGTCCATGTGGTAAAAGCTTGGTCCCCATAAGGTGGTGTTATGGGAGAAGGTGGGACCTAGTGGGAGGCCTTAGGGTCATTGGGGGCACACCCTTGAAGTGGATAGTGGACCTCAGCCCCTTCCTCTTCCTCTCTTTTTGAGTCCCTACCATGAAATGAGTGGCACCACTCTACCACACACTCTCAGCCATGATGTGCCACTACTGGCCCCAAAACAATGGGGCCAACCAATGTTGGACTGAAACCTCCAAAACTATAAACCAAAATAAATCTTTTCTCTTTAAAAGTTGATTGTCTTAGGTTTTTGTTATGGTGACATGAAGCTGACCAATACAAGGAGTATAAAGGAAGTAATATTAATATGAACACCTATTAGGGAATTTCGTAAGACAGAAGCCCACCCACCTTTACACAATCCTAGCGGTATCCTCAGACACCAAGGACTTCTGCCAGGTTTGGGGAACAGCCAACTCCCCAGACTCAAAACATAATATCAATCAGAAAAATATGTACATACTACTTCTTAAGTGTGCCCTGGATTTTAATATTTTAATAAACAACTCCAATTTTTGCTGTTATTTTTCTCTAAAGTTGGTATAAATTGCAGAGATTTCCCTCTATTTTTATTTTTATTGAAAAAAATGTGATTTATAAATACCTGAATTTTTCTTTAATGCATCTTTGTGCAAAAGCAAAAACAAAAAGTCTTCTGCTCCTCTCACCAAGTTTCCATCACTTTCTTCTGTGAGCAGGGTTAAGATCAGAATCTAGGTGCACTGTCCCTTATGTGGCTCTCACTATGTGACACAGGTTGCTCCAGTTACTTTAATTATTTCTGCTCCTTTGGGTTAGGAGGCTGGAGCTAATTAGTCAGGTCTTCTCTCCCCGTGAACAAGCCAAGATGCGCTCCGAAGGCTCTCCCCAAAGCTTTGCTTTCCTGCAGTCAGCTTTCTGCTGTCATCTGAAGATCTATTGCTTTAATACTCACGAGTGTAAATGTCTGTATTTCGAACAGACGTCAGGCCGGTGACACCACACACCTGGCGTGTCTGAAACCCACTCAGACATGACAGTAATGAACAGATACGCGGCTAGAAGCAGGCAGAAGGAGAAGAGTTTCCAGTCTGGTGCACTTAGGCAGGTTCACAGGGAAATGTGTAAGGGATGTTCAGGGCCATTACTGTACTCTGCAAAGATGACAGTTTTTAATGATGCCATTATTTATTACACTGTGTGTTTTTCAGTGACAGAAGAACTCTCACCTTCGAGGTGACCTCTAATGCTCATATTCCCTCTCTTTCTCTGTATCTATATGTACATCTGTATGTGTGTGTGTGTGTGTATACATACACATACACACACACACATATATGTTTTGCAAATTATTTTGCGAACTGCAAAACACTTTTTTAAAATCAAAGAATACCTGGCATACAGTAAAGATTCAATGAAGGTTTATAAAATTCACATTTTGTGACACAGGAAGTGTAATAGAATGTAGAAAAAGATGAAGAATACAGAAATACATACATGATATTTTAAAAGCAAAAGCCTACTGACATTAACTGAGTACCATGTTCTGGTAAGAACAAACTTTCCCAATAAAAGTTTCAAGTCTACTAAGGATCATATCCTTTCCATATTGGAATAATACAATTTTATGATTCTAAGCAGCAAATAACCTATTTTTCAGTCATCCAAACATTTACCCTTTATCTGCTCTCTCTCTCCTATCGAGAGAATTGCTTGAAGTTCCAAACAGAGCTTCTCAATTGGAATATTTTCAATATTAATTTGAAGGTTATTTTTTAAATTTGAAGGTGGATAATTAGCCAATTAAATTTATGTAAAATACTTTCAATACACAATTATTAGAACAAGCTTTTCAACTTTAATGTTCTAAATGAATCAATTACCTGAAAAAAGAAATCTATTAAAGGAAGATTTTTTTAAATATTTTATTATACTATAGAAACCTTAATAACACATATTTAAAATGCATCAGAGCACTAAGAGCTCTCTCTGTAACAAGCATCTTTTAAATACATGACATTTTAATTTTTTTACTCATTTTGTAGAATAAATCTTTGTTCATCAGGGCTGATGGTTCTGTTCAATAATGAATTAAAGACTCAAAATTTCCTTACCATTTTATTTTCCTTAAGATAGGGCTGTTTCTAAGTAATTTCCTTAGCAGGAATCTAGAATCCCAACAGCAATGAGAATATTATACATCAATTTCTTGATATTGTGGTGTCTACTCTAAAAATTCCCAGTATTTGGAACAATCAGTGACCTAACACTTCCATCTTACAACCAACGCAAACCCACTATATACGGGATAGATTGGAAGCCTTTTTACCATACAGAAACAAATAGCCATATTATAAATACTCATCAATCACTCTCTAAATAGCAATTGGATAAGTGAATCCATGATTTGAGAACCAGAAGGAGTAATAACATTTTAGCAGTGATCTCAAATTAAGAAGTGTTGTTTATCTTCATTAACAAATCGAAATCCTGCCCTGTGCCCCCCCTCCCAAATTGTTTTTGTTGGTTGGTTTGTGTTTCTTTTTCAGAAGCCTCTAGCAACTAAGACCCCATAGATCATATTAAATATGAATTTTCATCAAAATAAGACAGTGAGATTCCCTAATATTTTTTTTTGTAATAAGGAGTAACTTTTAAATTCACTCATAGTTTAATTGATTAAGAGTCTCAGAGTAGAAAGAAGGGAAAAGATGCTAAAAAAAAAAAAAAAAACTTCAATGGGTTGGTTTCTGAATGTGCTGGTAGAGGAGTGTTGATATTAAAATACGGAATGAGACCAAGAGGAGGTGTGGTAAGGTTGGAGCCACAGTTCAAGAGGTTGTCCTTCCCACTACTTGGTTGGCAGGTCCCAGCTAACTGGAGAAATTAACCCAAGGGACAACAACCAGTGCATAACAAGAGTGACTGCAAAGTACTTCACTGTCACAAAACTCCTGGGGTGTCATTCATAGAATGAGATGAAGTCATTAGGTAGACCCCGGAAGGGGAAATTAGAACACGAAGCCATGTTCAGAGGGGCAATGATGTGAAGACACAAGAGGAAGCCCATCTTCAAGCCAAGGATTATCTCAAGTCCACCATAACCTGGGCGAGAGACCTGGAACAAATTCTTCCCGAGCATCTTCAGAGGGAGTGTGGTCCTGTCACCACCTTGATCTTTAACTTCTAAGCTCCAGAATTGTGAGACAACACATTTCTTCTGTTTAAGGCACTCAGTTTGGGGTAGTTCGTACAGCAGCCCCAGGAAATTAAAATACTAAGATGTAGGTACATTAAGGGTTGATTATGTAATTCTTTCCATTTTTGTATATGTTTTAAATTTTCCATAATAAAAAGAAAAAATAAAAAGAAGCATTGCACATGGTCTCAAAAATATTAATATTTCAGCTGTACTCTGCCACAGTGTTCCCGGAGGAAACCCCCCAAGTACCAAAGTACCTCTAATATCCAAAATTACAGCTGGTCCCTTCTTCAATTCATGAGTCTAATTTCAAATCTGCAATCCCCTTTCAGGGAATCACTGGTAAATCTCCTAAACAAGGCGCCAGAGAGCTCTCCTGTGCCTCTTGGCTCTTTGGGGCCCCCAACAGTGTATCCTCCTCTTCAGCATAATTGAAGCAGCCTGGCAGTGCTTAAGAAACCCGCACATGGGGAGAGGAGAGAAAGGAAGAGCTTGCAGCATAAACCCATGCGGGAAGCTTTCCTGAATTAGTTTCCTGCCCAAATATGAATGGACTACTGGATACACCATGTTGACGGTATTTGACACTTGGTAGACAGGTTAAGGAAAAGTACACCATAAAGTGCATTAAATAACCTCATAATCACATTTGTAGGCTAAGTGAACTGGGGCCACCACAAGTACTAAAACACATGATAACAAAGGCAGTCAGCATTTTCCATACCATATGCTTGTAAATGTTATTCTGCGGGGAACCAATTAAAACTATGGAATACTTAGAACACAGACATATGGAACAAAACAGGGCAACTTATCTTGTCACCACGGTGCTTGCTCAGTACATCTATTAGGGAGATGTGATACTGAATTATTAGTACAAATAAATGTTATTTTAATTATGAATACCAAAAGGCATACCACTACTTCAAGTGCTTGCTATGGCGGTGGCACTGTTTTGTTTTGGATAGGAGAGCCTACTATCTCCAAATAGTCACATAAAATACCAGTTGTATTAATTATCAAAAGTATAATTATTATAACAAATGTTAGGTCAGTCTATATTCTAAGTGTCTCAACTGTTACACTGGGAAGATAACAATAATATTATTCTATGAAATCCACAGGGTTCTTGGTAAACCACTTAAAAAAACTGTAAGCAAAAGTATGGAATTTGTGTCAGGTTTTATTTTTCTTGTTATCAATGAAAAGAAGACATGCAGACCATCCAAAAGGAGAAACTATCAAGACTGATTCTAACAATCATTAACAAACCAGCTTTATTAAGTTTTCCTGACATTAAAAGAGACGAAAACTTAAAAAAAAAAAAATCTGGGCTACATTCATAGTTCAGTCTTAACAGGTAAAAGACAGTGTTCTTTTCCATCGCATAACTGAAGCTTTGTTTGCCATTATTACTTAATTTAGAATTAACATTTAAAGGACTCAGACATATACATTCTAACAAGTTGGTTCAAACACAACAGGAATTAAACTAGGATTTGCAGGCTCAAGCAATGCCCCCAGATTCAGAGCATGCATGAAATATAAAAGAAGACATAAAGGAAAAGAGTAACAAGAGTTTATAGCCGAATAAATCTGTTAACTATACTGGATGAGATCAGGAAAAGGACTGACTGGTGTAGTATGGCATCTGGGACTACATTAATTAATAGTAAATTAGCACCAAAATATGAGTAACAAATTTGAAAACACTAGTTCCACATGCACACTCCTACTTTCTTGTCAGTGATCCATACAACAATTGTGTTTAAAACAAACAAGATTGGAGGAGGAGGAGGAGGAGGAGGAGGAGGAGGAGGAGGAGGAGGAGAAGACAATGACAAACACTACTGAGGCCTTTTCCCAGGTTTTTCTTCCCTACACACACCTCAGTGTTAGCCATCCAGGGAGCACCTGACCTGTTCCACACTTGCCTGATTTTCAACCCCCAAGTTTTTGCACTGGTGGATCCCTTTCCCTAAAATTTCCTTCCTCTTTGTCTGCTCAGTGAACTGACTCTTCTTTTAAAGCTCTGCTTAGCCATCACCCTTTCTGTGAAACCTTTCCTGTTTACCCCACCTTCAGAATGTCAGGGCTTTTGGTACCTTCCAGTGCTAGAGATTTCCAAATTGTAAATGTGTCGTCATGTCTATCTGCATAAATTGTGAGCAACTTGAGGGAAAGATTCCTGTTTTAGTCATCTGTGAGTCCAAAGTCTTGCAATGTTCTGAGCAGACAGCAGAGAAGTACTAAATAAATGTCTAGAAATGAATGAATGGGAATTTGGGTATAGGGACCATCCGATCACTCAAGCCATGTCATTGCTAACCATCTTGTTTTCCCATCTATGTCCCTCTGACATGTATACCAAACATGGGGGAACATCAAAATCACAGCATGGGTGCAGAAAGCACCCAGAAACACTGTTTTTTGTTTTTGTTTTGTTGTTGTTTGTTTGTTTTGTTTTGTTGTTTGTTTGTTTTAATGCAGCCCAGGTTCCACTCTGGTACATCTGATCAGCTGGATCTAGAGTCTGGCCTGCGTGCCTGTGTTTTTAGCAAACTCCTCAGGTGAATGTAATACACATCAAAATGTAAGAATCAAGCCTCCATGATTTAGTAGTAATTTCCTAAATTTAGTAGTAATTTCTTACCGCATAATCCTTGCACCCTGTTTTTCCAATCCAAAAACTGGTTTATTTAAAGAGGTTTATAACCTCTCATCGAATAATCGTCCCATGGTATAATTCTGTTCATCATGCCGCTTAAAAGATAATCAGAGCAGCAATGTATTCACCAGTGGCATATGGATGCACATTTGTCTTCTCTCACAGTGCTAGACTTGCGCCTAGAATGCTCAGCGCATGCGCATTGTCAATGTATTTCAAGCTGCCTTTCGTGGTTTGTTTGGAGCACTGCAGTCCTAGCACATTTTGTATGAGTGGCACCAAGGACCGGTCATCACATATGGAAACCAATGATGGTAGTGAAGAATCTTCGGATACAGAAGATAAAACTCCGTATCTCACAATACTGTAGTAAATTTTCTGAAGTGTAATATTTTGACTATAATGCACAAATCAGTAACAACAAACGTTAACTTTTTTCCAGACTGTAAAAATGTTCACTAGACTGTCAAGAAGAAATGATGTGCATCTATAGGGACTATTCAGTTTTAACACATATTCATGAGTATTCCAGGCATTCTAATCTTGCACCAAAGACAGTTTAGTAATAAATTATTTTTAAGAAATATTGGTACCATTAAAAAAAAAAGAGGTTCACTTAATGGCTCCCCCCACACACACTCTTTTGAAAAACACTTTTTTTTTGCAAAAAAATCTGCAACAGTTATGTAATGAAATACAGTAGACAAAATTATTTCTGCAAATCTGCTTGCAAAACCTGTTTCCAGAGAAATGATTTAGTCTGACACAAAGGAACAGTCTTGGATTTGAGATAAACACTAACTGAATGGATAAACGAAAATAAAAAATATTCAATGAATACTTTGGACTCAAAATCTCCATGGACTTGACTGAGTTTCGTTACTAATAAACCATCAAAGATATTTCCATAAATGCAAGGAATAGTATGCTCTGCTTGGGAATACAAGAGCACTTTATGCCCATGACCTACTGCCAGGCAGAATGCAAACAGGATTGCTCCTGACCACATCAGGACCCTTTCCTGGATCAGTTTCTCCAGGACTTTTTCAGACTTTGCCACAACAGGAAATGGATGATACTGATTCTGTAGAGACACCTACATAAACAAGTGGGGTTTTAAATTTGTCTTTCTTTCTTTGATTTATTCTTCCTTCTCTCACATACATATGTACCTATTATACTTGGTGGAGGTGGTAGGAGGGAGCCCTGAGGCTACTCCACCATTTTTAGTGGAATTGACAAAAAAAATTATCAGCACATGTCAATGATTCTAACTCTTCTGTTTCAATCCCCTTGCTACCCAAACATGCCATTTTACACACTAGTTTTAAAATAACCATTGGATCTTGGAAGAGGCTTATACCTGAGAGGAAATTTTATATATAATTACCCTAATGCCTGCCATCTCCAGAATTACAGTGACTCCAGAGAAATGCTAATCAAACTGCATTACATGAAATATTTTTAGGCACATAATTTAATAGAGGTTGACACATTTGAAAGAAAGTTGTCTCCTCAGGATGCCATAAGACACATAAAACTCTCTAGTAAAGAGGCAGGAGACACAGGATACAGAGCCGAACTCTACTACTAACTAGCTGTGAGACCTTGATCTAGACACTTCTGTATTCTCAGGCTCAGATTCTTCATCTATAAAATAATGAGGCTGGACCAGATGATTGCTAGAATCCCTTCTAGCTTTACTGCTCTAGAATAAGTCTACAAAAGAAGATGGGTGTATGAAGAGGAAACCCAGAAAGAACTGCATTATAAACTATAGAATTTTTATTTCATTTTTCTCTTATTTTAAAATTTATATAACTTATTAGTGTATTACAATTATACACAATAGTGGAATTTGTTGTTACATTTTCATACATGCACATGATAAAAATTCCCCTAGAATGTTTATTTTAAAAAAAAAAATCAAAGGAATGGTTTCTAAAGGTTGGAACTCCAGGCACTGCTGCACTGGAGTTTGAGGTCGACATCTAAGAACCCATTCAGTCATACTACCCAAAAGTAATCTTCCTTGGCTACAGACTCTCTCCTGAGGCTTGTTTAATTAATGTTTAAGAAACACTGAGATGTTAGAGTGCAGTAACCAAGAATGGGTGAATGAATAATCCACTATTTGAAGAATAAACTTGTTCTCAGATTACAAGAACAGACAACTGCTACCTTTTATAATGTCGTCTCCAGCTGCTGAGATTTGGAAAGAAAGCCTCTCTAGGGGATACCCTTACCCACGATAGAAAATAAAATCTACCTAGGTATAGTGTAAGACGTACTGTGACCCTTAGCAGGGGAGATGTAGAATCCAGACTTAGCAGGAAATGGGGATTTAACAGTGGTGTTGTTATTGACAGATTCTGGGGCTGATCAAGCTGTTTAGCAAGGAACAGATAGGGATCAATAGCCGCATCAGCAAGACACTGAAGATCCTGCTGATTTCTCAGAAATTGTCCTCTGTGGAAAAAAAAAAAAAAAGATCAGCACTGTGGTCAATCAGATGGTCCTTGAGGCTACTGGAGAGTCAAGGTATTGACAAAACTCAGTGTAAGAACACAGACTAATTTCAAGGACAGGGCAGCCAGCTAGAAAACCAGGTATTCTCTTTAAAAACAGCTAAAGAGAAGAGAAAGGGAAGGGGCAGATGGAACAGTCTACTCTTAAAGGACAGGGGTGTGCAAGAGACATGCATTGGGGATCTTTGGAGGAGACAGGAGTGACATGAGCAAGAAAATGACTCATAATGTTGTTATGAAAAAGCGCTGGACCTTTGGCTTCATTTTTCTCACTCAGAGTCTAGACAAGCTTCAAGCTGTAAAGTCAAAAGTTACTCAGAGAGGACCACAAATAACCCAGAATCCAGAGAGCTCTTGAATCCCCAGAGCAAAGCTCTGTTGGCTACTTTCTAAGAGATATAGGATAGATCATCCACTTTAGAAGAGTTATTAGGAACACAATAAGGAATTCTGATGAGAAGTAAGATTCCTATGCAGTCTTACTTAGTCTGTTGTCTGTGGCTACAACAGAGTATCTGAAACTGGGTCACGTATAAAGAAAAGAGGTTTGTTTGGGTTCACAGTTCTGGAGGCTGGGAAATCCAAGATCAAGTACCTATATCTGGTGAGGGTTTTGTGCTGCTTGGTAACAGGGAGGAAGTCAGAAGGGCAAGTGGGCATGGGAGGAAGAAAGAAAACATGAAGGGCAGACTTGTTTCATAATAGCCACTCTCATGGTAATTAATTCGGTTCAGTGAGAGTCCAGGGTTAATCAGGGTGAGTATTTAGACGTTTTATAATTTTAGAAGAGAACTTTAAAAAGTGATGTAATTCTAATGATACCTATCATGAAATCAACTAAACCCATAAAAATGAATGCTTTGTCTGTTTCAGATTTTTACAGAGAAAGCAAATCACTAGTGGTTTGAATATGGTTTTCTCCCTTCAAAACTCAGGTTGAAATTTGATTGCCCTTGTGGGTTGTTGGGAGATGATTAGGTCAGTAAGAGGGATTCATGACTTTCCTACCAGACTGGGTTAATTCTGATAATTCAACCTGAATTATATGGAATCACTCTTGTTTCAAAGTATATCTTTTAAAATATAGAAATACACAGACTTTTATCTCAATCCTTTGTATCATTAAAATGTTGTATTGGGGCTGGGGTTGTAGCTCAGTGGTTGAGTGCTTGCCTCGCATGCCTGAGGCACTAAGTTTGATCCTCAGCACTACATAAAAAAAATAAATAAATATATTTTCAAAATGTTGTATTGGCATGGAAAATTAAGAATTATAAAATAAAACTTTTTTATGAAACTTTCCACTTGAATGAACTAGTGATAATATCTTACATCAGAATAATTTTTACCTCAAGGGTCCCTCATAAGCGTGCTAAAGGGAGCCAGGAAGGCTGCGTACAGGCAAGCATTTTCTGAACTACGTTCTGGTAAACAATAGTACAGTAAAAAGTTTGGAAAATACTGTGCTTAACAATGTTTAAACACATGATTATATCACAAGACCTCTCAGATGCTTCACCAGTTTATTGTAAATTACCACATGTATACATGTACATGAGAGAGAGGAATGAGATGTTTCTCAGACTTTTTTAAAACCCTTTTTCCATTGCACGGCTTATGGAATGCATGTTGGGATTGTCTGTGCTTCACCACTTGCGACATGAAAAAATGTCTATGTCAAAATTTTAGCTACGCTGTAATCAACATCTGAAAAACATCTACTGAACAACAACGTCTTAGACACCATTCTACAAGGGGCTAAAACTGATCAAAACTCCTGCTTTTATGTAGCTTATATTCTAATGGGGAGCAAGAAAATAAATCAATGAGTAAAATGTTTAATTTTACACATTTTACATTTAATTTTACATGTAATTTTACACAATTTGCATTTACTCAAATAGGAATAAATGTCAAGAAAAAATATCAGGGAAGGGTAATGTACATTACCCACTGTGTAAATACCCACGGTGTATGTGTGTATGTGCAAGTGTGTGGGAACATGCATATTTATAAGCCTGTGTTGGGAAAGGGGCAATATTTTTAGTAAAGTGGCCAAAGAAGGCCCCCAAGAGATAGCTGAGGCCATAAAGGAAGTGAGGGAGGGAGTTACCACATAGCTGCAGGAGAAGCATGCTGAGGAAAGGATACGGCAAAGACCCAAGGGCACATCAGAGACAGGGATCTGAAATTGGACTAAAACAAGGCCCAGTTTTTAAATGTAATTGTAAAGATTACACACTAGTCTTTTATGAGGCCTAACATTTTTTAAAGTCATGCGTTTTTTATTTACATTTATTTTTATTGAAATTGGTATTTTTTTAAGGATGGATATGAAGTCTTTTATTTTTTAATTGGATACAGTGTTTTATTTTGTTTTTCTTTCCATATTTTTATTGTGCCACAACATTATAATTGTACCTAATCATGTTAATTTGATGTTACATGTTCATACATGTACACTATACAACAATATAAGTTGGCCAATAGCCATGCATGTTTTAGGTATACATAATTCACCAGTCTGGTACTACTTCACTGTAGGAATCAAGTCTTTAATTTGTACCCCTCAAACCCTGGAGGATCCCTGGGACATTTTCAGGGACTTCATGAACTTAGATCTATTTTCATGAAAATTGGGAAATATAATTTTCCTCTTTTTTTTTTGTTTCTTTCTTTTTTTTTTTTTTTAATTTTATGCTGTGTAGACATTTGCGCTGATGGATTTTCACTTCACAGACATTTGCACAAAAGCTGTGGTAGCTAAAACTTTCAGAGCCTTGGCAAGAATCAGGGCATTGGCACTATTAGTCACTGTAATCTTCATAGCCATGACCTGTCAGGGACAAAACTGCCAGCTTCACTGAGAATGTCCTCGATGAAACAGCGAAAAATATTAAGTTGATTAACTATCAAGGCTCAAGTACACATATCCTTTTCAGTACTCTGTGATAAAAATGGGAAGTATGCACACAGCATTCCTTCTGCATTCTGAAGACCAATGGTCGTCTAGAAGGAAAGCAATTGTGAGACTGAGTTGTGAGCTGAATTAGCTGCTGCTCACTAAATAGTTTTATTTGGGGAAATATATTGATTTTTGGTAAGGTGTTCTTTTGTTAACATGTAATGAAAATATGATATTTTTAATAAATTAATAAATAAATACTTAAACTTTTCCTCATTTTTTTCTAATATGATAAATATTGATAAATAGAAAACACAGACAAGTTTTTGGTTATCCTGGCTGATTTTCAAAAGTATAAATGTTTTCTCGAAGAGTTTGAGAAGCACTTATTATAATAAAATAACAAAGCCATCCATGGACTCGTATATATGTTTGTTCGTGTATACACATGTGGATGTATGTGTGTGCACACACGTTTTTTAAATTGAAATGAAATTCACAACATAAAATCAACTATTTTAAAGAGAACAAGCAATGGCCTTTAGAGTGTTCACAATATTAGGCAACCACCATGCTATGGCAGGAGTCATTACATCCCATCTTCATGACCTGGGCCCTATCCATTGATCACCTCTAATTTGCTTACATTTTAATTGACTAATATATAAGCAAAATTATTTCCAAAGTATTATATTATTACCAATAAATATAGAAAGCCAATGCCACTTGCTAATAGAAAAAAATGTATGAACCACCTCAAATCGTTCAAAGAATTTATATTATATTGTCTTATTCGTACAATACAAAAATGTCCTAGTTTTTGGATTTTAATAATAAGCAAACATTTTAATGAATTGATAAGCTGAGGATTTGATTAATTCTAAAAGTTAGGATTCATTACTTATTCTCTCTTCTCTGGAAAAGCTAGTGAAAATATTTATGGCTTTGAGTCACACACTACCCATGTAGCACTTGGCAGAGCTTTGAGATAATGGACAAGTAACATTCTTAGCTACAGGCTTGCTTTGAACATAAGAACCAAGTGAATTCAAAAACTATAAAATTGTTCAAAAAGTTACAATATGGCTTCTGAGTACATTAAAAAAACAGAACCACATTTAAGTTTTATTGCCTTTGTATTCTCTCTGTAATAAAAGAGACTGAAGATATAAGGAGGCACTTGACACTTGACTTCCCTCTTTTTGGGTGCAGAAATCACTCCTTGTAAGTGAATCATTCTCTGTACTACCTCTTCTACGGTGACTTTGCCAAGTGCAAAATCATCCCTTCCCTTTTCCATGCCCCATTGATGTGATGTTTCTGTTCTTCCCACCAAGACCAGAAATTTATTTTTCCATCCCTTAAATCTGAGCAGACCTGTGACTTGCTTTGTCTAACAGATATAA
Organism: Marmota monax; assembly: GCF_021218885.2. Lineage (NCBI taxonomy): Eukaryota > Metazoa > Chordata > Mammalia > Rodentia > Sciuridae > Marmota > Marmota monax. Next base: position 416,717 of record NW_026693595.1, on the reverse strand, counting down.
GAATTCATTAAGTGGCTAAGAAAATGAAAAGACTATAAGAAGTACTTAACACAGTACCTGACACATAGTAAGTCCTGGTTAAACATTGACAGTATGTATGCAGTAAGCAGCATGCACTGGGAAAGTGGCTCCCTGTTTCAGGGACTTTGGTCTGCATTCCTCCCTTATCCTTCTCCTCCCCTCTCTTCACTTGCCAACTTTGGGCTGGGTCCAGATGTTACCAGTTGATAGCAGGCCCAGCTGAAGGGCCTGCACACAGCACATTTGGTTAACACTTCCTGAGGAAGTGAGAATTAACTGGCCCATCCTTGGGTTCACTGCAATCCAAAGCACTCCAAGTCCACCTTAGAGTTCACAGTATTTATGACATTAGCTGGTGGAGCTAGTTTAATTTAAACCATCTCCATTGGGTAATTTTGTTCGCACACTCGAGAACTAGAAAAACAACTAAACATATTGAGGACCAATGGCTAAATGCCTCACATGTACCATCTCATTTATCTTCCAAGTAACCTCCTAAACTCCAAATAAGATTATATGTTTAACAGATGAAAAAACCAAGGCTTGCAGATGTGAATATTATGCTTGATTAACTATGTGGAAGGTGCTGTAAGAAAAATAAACAAGAACTGATTCTTGTTCCCCAAAGTTCTAGCACTAAAGATCCTTTCTATTCCTTCTTTCCTCTGCAGACTCCATGTCTTGCAAGTGTTTATTTACTCATTCCACAGCATCATTAGTTTTGAAATACTAAAACAGTTTCCTGCTTTGGGGATCTCAAAGTACTAGATCCCCTGGTTTGGAACAGTTGAACTAAACCTTACTACTTATTTTGCATTTGAAGAAAGAGAATTCCAGAAAGTGTCAGTGTTTTCCCAAGGTCACACGGCTCCTACTTAGAAGAGAAGGCACTAAAATCTGCATCTCATTGTTTCCTGGAGCCACTGTTTTTGCCACTATAGAATTCTGTCTCTGGAACATGGTGCTTATCACAGGGACAATTTGAAACCAAATCACCATTAGAAGGAAACAGAACTAGGAAAACAGAATCATTGAGGAAGCCTGTCTGTCTTCACGGCACCTCTTCTGTAGCTGTCACACCTTTTGGCTTAGTGATTATTTACCCCAAGGGAAGGAGTGAAAAGGTCTTCATTCTGGCACCAGGTAGAATAAAAAGGAAAGATCAAATGAATGTTTATAGATGATATCCAAAAATACCTAACAGTCATTTGCATATTACCATAGTAGGAGGTTTCATCTGGAATCTGATAGTGTACTGGAAGAAACATCAAACTTGCCATTATTCTTTTTAATTTTTGAGTTTGCATTACAAAACAAAGTAATACCTTCTAGCTTGGTGCAATGTGAAAGCAAGCTTTGTGCAGTAAAGGAGGCAAGGTGAATTTGAAAGTCTGGTAAAACCTTGCCCAGGGAAGGCTAGAACTGAAGATCTCTTATTTCATTCCTAGGCACTCACCCATCCTGATTCCCTGGGGTCTACCAGAACAGCTGAAAAGAAATAAGGAAGAGTAAGGGAAATGACCATTAACGTTTATTGAGCATCCACTTTTTACCTGACAAACAGTGAAACAGGACTTAGAGGAGATGAACAGATTTAATCTCCACAGTAGCAATTCCAGACACAGAGCCAACTACATCAAGAAGCAGCCAAGCATGACAAACATGAATGTGGAGTTTGGAGCTGGGTTGGCTTAGGTTCAGAACCTGACTCTGTGCCTTCCTGCCTGTGTGAGTCCAGCAAGTCGCTCACCTCTTTCTACCTCAGTTTTCTCATGTGCAAAACAGAGATAACAATGCTCAATTAACTAGTATTATTGTGAAAATAATACTATTTCGTAAATAAAAAATTTAGATAATGCTCTTGTGATGATCACAATGGATAAGTATTACATAAGATTAACATTTATGAATAAGTCAAGGCCCAAAAAGGTTAAGGAATGTACCCCCAAGTTTATACAACTGAGAAGTAATCAAACTTGAAGTTCAGATTCCTTGACTCTTTCTCTTTCAGTCAACCTGAGGCTCACAGACTTAGCAGAGAGGATACCAGGTAGAAGCAGCCTCCAGGCCAGAAACTGAAAAACCAGCCTCTACCTCAGAGCAAAGCCTGTCCAAGGAAGGAGCATGACCTTTGTCCTTGGAAAGACCCACAGAGCATTCCTAGGCACATTCCCACCCTGCTAAGTTGTTTATCTACAAATAATAGGAGAGATCTGCTGCGCCAGTGTCCCTGACTCAGTCAGGCTAGGTGGGGACCCATAGCAACCCCCTAGCAGCCTCCAATCAGCATGAGACAGGGAAATACCTGGGATGCCAGATGACCCTCCCAGTAGTTTATGGTGGTTATAATGTGTTGGGAAACCATGTAGTTCAGCACAAACACCCCTCTTGGCTTAAACCAATCAGTTCAAAGGAATTCCCCTCTTGAAGTAACCGATCACCCCCTACCCAACTTGTTCCCACCAGTGAATGTGCTAATCAATGTTAAGAGTTGTTTGATTTTCCCAGGGTGTGTGATGATTTGATAAGAGATGCTATGAGGTATGTGAAGTCCCTGCCTTCCCCAAAGAATGAATGAAACTGCTGCAAACCCTGGGCTCAGGGGCCTCTCAGCGTCACCAGTTGCTGTGTGCGCGTGCGGAGGACCAAGCTAGCTCACAATAAACACCTCTTTGCTGCTTACATCGATCTTGGTCTCTGGTGGTCTTTTGAGGGTTCCGAATTCGAGCATAACAAAACCTCATTATATCCCTTATAAACTCCTCTCCGCAGCACTAACCTGCACGTCTTTACTCATTTCCACCAAGAGTTGTCCCCTGGGGTCAAGCCACCAACTTCCTCAAGCTTCTCCTCCCAGGCTTTGCTCAGGATTTCCCAGCAAACTGTGCAGCTGTCCATGCAAATATCCCCACTCACACAACGCCAATGCACAGTGGTTGAGTAATAAACCAAGTAGCAACTTTCAAAGGACTTTCATAACACACAATGACAGGAGGAGGCAAGCACACATTTAGACATTAATTTGTCTAAGAAATTGCAGCTAGTTTTGTTAGGAGACCAGGAATTTAAGCCCTTATTTTCTATGTTAATGTTTATCTTATTAATGAATAAGTAACTCTTAAACTCAAGTACATAATTCTGATTGTTGACTCCAAAACTGGTGGTTTTGATATCCTCAATATGTTTTCCAGAGGTTCAGATACCAAAAAAGGAGAAATCATCACCATCATCACCATCACCACCACCAACATCATCATCATCTTCATCAAAGCACACACTCAAATATTTTTATTATGTACCAAGAATAGATCCAAGAATTTTACATATACTATTTAATTTGATTTTCAAAATCTCCTACAAGAGGAATTCAATTATTCTTCCCAATTTACATATGAAGAAATCAAGGCACAGAGAATTTAAAGGATCTTTCCAGGAATCCTTATTCCACACAGTCTTCCCTGCTGATCTAAAGAAATTAGCCCAGATTCCTCAAACCCCTTTCTTGGAATGCAGATACAGCCTGAAGTCATCCATCCCAAATGTGTCCATGAAAACAACCCCTGCCCAAACCTCATCTGAAGGCTTTACGTACTACTGATTCTTAATATGAATAACTGCCTAACAAGCCCACGTTTCTTAATAAATGTTTTTACTGGGTGACAAGCTACCTATTGATATGATCATTAATATAATGTGAGAATGGTTCTGTCCAGGTCTACCCAAGAGGGTGAATTCCAGCTTCACAGCATAAGCATACTGCAATATATTCCTACATATTAGCTTTCCTTCCTACAAAAGAATAATAACATGTCCTCGTGCAATACCACGCAACTTGCAGTACCTGCCTACTGGTATAGTAACACCCCACTGCCATTGGGTTTGGCCTTGTGACTTGCTTTGACGGATGAGTGCCCATGGAAATGGCTCCTTCTAGTCTGAGAAAAAGCTGTAAGAACCATTGCCAGACCCTCCCAGCTCTCTTACATGCTCCTGCCATGGAGCAGCATAGCCCATGTCTATATTGCTCCTTTAGCTCGAATTCCAGAATGCAGGTGGCACTTGGAGCCACAGCTGACTTTCAGCAACTTGTAACCGGAGCAGTTGACAGCCACCAACACTGGGGATCTCTGCTACCACAGCATAACCCAGTGAAAGCAGATTGATACCTAGAGGTACCTGAAATGATCCTGAAAAGCTGCAAAATGTCTGCTGGTCACCAAACTACAGGAGGTTCCACAAGCCACTCTGAGCTCCCACTGTGTTAAGAGAAACAAAATTCTATGTTGAGGGAAAAGGAACAGGAAAGCACAAAGGGCCTATAGGAAACGAAGTGTGAAGGAAGAACACATCAGAGCAGCAGAGTGACTGAGCAGAAGCCATCAACATAGGAAGGAGGACATGAATAATAAAGGAACACCATAAATAACACTGCATCATGTACAAACAGGCACCAGGACAATAGGGAGGATGGGACAGGAGCCCAGGAGCAGATAACCATCCAGATGACAAAAGCACTGCCTGAAAGATGGAGAAAACCTACTGTAGATAAGGAGAGGCCAAACCCTGCTGAGGAAACTGTGAACAGTTCCGAGAGCTCCATCCAAACCTGTGTTTCCAGTAGCAAGTCCTGTGGAACTGCCACTGATGTGGTCTTGCGCCCAGGCTCATCCCAAGAACACCGCCAAGAGCCCTCCATTTCCCACAAGGCGGCCAGCCCTGGAGTCCTCTGCTCCCACTTCTCCCTAAACCTGATCACATATTTAGGTCCCCTCCATGGCTGCCAGGCCCCATGAAGCCACAAGACCATGTGTTTTGTATGAGCGAGAATAAGGAACATGAAGTTCAACACACTTTAGAAACTTGTTTTAGTCCAGAGCCTAACTTATGGGTAAGTAGAACCAGTGGCTGATGGATTCTGTATGTTGTAACTGCAGATCCTTTTTCTTCCCAAACCAATTCTTCTCTTACCTGAAATAGGATAGCTATAAGATTTGTTCCTCTGGCTTAGATTTTAACATCCTGGTACCTCAGGCCTCTCTCTGCAGTGTGACTGCAGTGAGTCAACACCTCCTGGGGAAGTACTGCATTTCTCCTAGCTGTGAAGCCTGCAAATTCTCATGCACCTTGAAAGGGGACATGAACATCGTCTCCTGGCAAATCCATGTTCTAGATCCTCAAATTGTGTCCTGCGGGGGGGGGGGGGGGGCGCGGCAGTGGAACCAGCATCACTTGGGAGCTTGATAGAATCGCAGGTCCAGAATCTGTATTGAATCAGAATGTGCTTTACAGTCTCTGGATGACTCCCACCCTCATGAAAGTTTCAGTGGTGCTTCTGGAATGACCACTCATCCTGAAATTAGTTTATTATGTCCCTGGAATGTGTTGAGATGGACATATAAGCTAAGATTCTTAGGCACAGCATTCTAGAATCTGAGCTCCAAAATTCATTAATTATGTGTGCTAGAGCGAGCTACTTGATGTCTCTGAGCCCCATTTCCCCTCTGGAAACTGGGCATAATGATGCCTGTCTCAGAGGACTGTGGTCAAGGAGAAAAGAAATCACATAAGAAGCTGCAGGGTTAGATGCTAACTTTTGCTTGCTGACAAGGAGCAGGTTTTGCTGAGGGGTGAGTGGCAGGGATGAGATGTGGGATGAAGTCAGTCTGAGGCAACCAGGGCAGGAGAAAAGAGCTAGCAAGTGATACTGGGCATGGCAAAACATTAGCTTAATTTGGTTGCTCCTGTCTTTTTAAAAAGCTGAAATGTATTTAGAAAGGAGCTCCACAGCTAGGAGTTTTGACACACGAGGATTTACTTCCAGAACCTCCTGCCCCACAGCAAGCTAATTATTTAACAGATGTGCATGATTTAACAGCTACACTGCAGAGTCTCTCAGAGTCTGTGATTTCCACTCCCACCCAACACTTATAAAAAACATCTTCCCAAGCATATTTCCTTCAGAATATTTTAAAGCCTCTTAACATGGCATCTGTAAAGGAATTACCATACTGTGTACAAATCATCCCATTAGATAATAAGAATTATCTAAAAGAAAATCATGTAAGGCATTGGGGCAACTATAAATCTAAAATTTCCACTAATTCAGCGGGTCACACCTAGACTAACCTTGAATTCCACCTCCCTAAATTTTTTTTTCAATTGTGTTTAAATATTTCCTTTCCCCCCCCCCACCAATGTGAATTAATCAAGTTCTTAAAAAAAGATTGAGGGGTCTGGGGTTGTAGCTCAGTGGTAGAGTATATGCTAATCATACATGAAGCCCTGGGTTCTGTCTGCAGCACATTCTCCCCCACCCCCAGAAAGGTTTAAAGGCAATCACAGGGAACTCATCACTTCCATGGACAGGTCAAAGTCTCTGATGCATCTTCATCTTTGCACATCTTGAATGAACAATCCTATACCTCTGCCATGCTATGGCTATTAAAAATAAATAAATAAATGTCTCCCTATTGCATCCATGTAGGATTCATTCAGGCTTTGAGGCAGTTAATTCATATGATCCAAATAAAGAAATAGTCAGGGAGGGGTCTTGGAATAAAGAGAGAAAGAAAATTTGGTGGAATCACACTTCCTCTGTAAGCAAAACGGCTTGTGTTAACAGGCATTTAAACTTCTTTTCCCACATGGAAATCCGAGCTGAATCAACGTAAGTGACATCCATGTTGCTCATTACAGGTATGTCAGATAACGCTCACAGGTTCCCACAGTGACCTGCCTCTCTGGAGCTGTCTTCCCATTACCCATGGCACAGGTTCTCTTGAGCCTAGGGTGCCCAGCTTGTTTCCACCAATGACACATTCATTAATCTCACACTTGCAAACTGTACATCAGAGTCCATCACATGAAACTCAGAACAGGCTTGTGTCCACTTGCACAGAGGAAAACCCAACTGTGGCATGCATGGAGTTCACCACAAGATAGTCTCCTCCTCCACTGTTTTATGCAGGAGAATACAAACTACTGAACTCTCAATAAGAACTTCCAATTATCTCCAAAGCATGGACCAATTTTTTGTTCCCAAAGATGCTTGGGAATCAAAAGACACAGATTCTATGCCCAGCTCTCTTGTTAAATTAACTGGCTGTGTGTCCTTGGATAAAGCTAGATCTTAGCTCTCTGGTCTTATTCTCATCTGTGACAAAAAGATAACAACATGAGCCCTACGTGAGTGTGATCAAATGAAATGAAGGTGAGAGAAAATACAAAGTGTGATACTGTGTTTCAAATCACCACCAACTGTAGTCAGCCCACAATATCTCCAGGGAACTCTTAATGATGAATTCCACAGATGCTCAAGTCCTTTCTATAAAATGGTATGCATTTGCATACAACTTATGACATCCTCCTACATTCTTTAAATTGTCTCTAGATTACTTATAATACCTACACACTAAATGCTATATAAGTAGCTGTTCTATTTCATTGTTTATGGAATAATGACCAGGAAAAAAGTCTGTACAAGTAGGTACAGATGCAGGTTTTTTTAAACTGTTGATCTGAGGATAGTCGAATCCACAGTTGTGTGATCCAGAGATACAGTGGGCCAACTGTGCTTGATGACAATGCACTCAGGATCCCAGTGACTAAAACTAGTAGAGTAAGATGGAAATGTTACAAGATGGCAGATGATTGAGGTGACATTTGACGATGACACTATACATGTGGACGGCTAACTATGTCACAGCCACTAGCTTGTTACCCCATGAAGCTCAGTCTGTTTGAAATAGCTGAAAAAGACAGAGAAAAGAAGAAAAGTGACTGCCCTAGTCAAATTCTACCTCAGGGTTTCAAGCAGCAGAGCTGTAACTGGCACAGCACATTTTGTGTTGATTTTCTTGATTTAGCAGCCAAGACTTAATTGAGCAAGCTCCAGTTTACTTGCTCAGATCCATGATTTACAAAATCAGCATACTAGATCCCTGATATACTGTATAGCTTCTCAAATTTGTCAATAGCATAGACCTAGGTTTCAAGAGACCTGGCACCTATGTTTGGCTCTGTTGTGATGTACTATGGGCCTAGTTACCCTTTCTAAATCTCTCTCAGTTTTGAAATTTGGGGAATTCCATCCAAAGGTCAATTTGGAATTATTTATCAAAAAGTCAAAGCTTAAGTTTTTGTCCCAATAATTACATATTTGAAAAGTGATTCTAAAACAGAGTAAAATATTTTATATACAAAGATATTTATTATGCTATAGTTAATAATAATAAAAAGGACAAACAGAATGTTTAATCCTAGTAAGTCACCTTTACTAAACTGTATTCTATTATTTAAGATGTTGATCCTGAATGCTATATAATAACATAGGAAAATGTCAAATAAAATAGGAAAATGTATGAACATCTTCTTTTAAAACTTCTGCACAGAGAAGAAAGACTAAAAAAAAGTACTTGCTCAAACCTTATCAACAGTCATGTCTCAATGAAGGTGGACAATTTTTATCTTTAATTCTTATTTTTCTGTTTATGGGTAGTTTTTCAGCTGTCCTCTATTTTCCAGATTTGGTTTAGTGTACATTCATTATTTTTAAAGAAACCAAACCTGCAACACAATAAAGGAAGTCGAGACAAAGGCTAAAGTTATCTGTTTCAATGTTAAAGTTCTATGATTCTATAATAGTTGCAAATGTAAAGGTCTGTGCTTCTGGAATTCTTAACAAAACTAACAGTTATGCCGCAAGAGAGCATAAATAAAAGATGACAGCAATAGAATGTTGTATTTAAACCTGAGGAATCCTGACGGCTGGATTCCACATCATTCCCTGAAGTGAAGGGTCAGGGAGTGTCCAGTAGGACACATAGCAATCAAGGCAGCTGAATATCCATCTTGCTGAGAGCAGAATACCAACAAAGGGGCCAGTAGGAATGTATGGCTCAGTGTTTACAAGATTCATCAAAGTAGTCTACATAAATGTTAGCATGTGAAACCCTTTCTAAAAGAATTGGTTTTTATAGAGATGTCAGGCTTGGTCAGAAGGCTATTTTTGGTATAAAATAATTCCATAGAAATGAGAAATATATTTTTCCCCCACAAGGTTCAAACTGACCTAATGATTTGGAAGGATAATAAATTTTTCAAAATGTTTTAAAAACCAGTTCTGGGATGGCATTTGGCTTTGCATCCACCACAGGGAGTGTATGTCTGGAATTTTCTAGAGGCTGGATCCAGGAGTAATGGCACTTCAGGCCACAGTCCAGGGGTGTCAGCCAAATGGCAAGCACACGATCAGTTACAGAGCCACAAAATTTCTTTGCCTCATGCTTAGAGTCTTACAAAGCAGACTCACAATAAAATGACTGAAGAAATATTCAGCTAGAAAATAAGATATTTCCCTCTTATTTATCTTTTTCTATGAGCTATATGCATTTCCTAAGACCTTGCTTGTGGTTTGCCTACAATCTAAAGAAATACACACACACACACACACAAATATATTGCAGAAAGATGTTGGTAAACACTTAAAAGATGAAAACCTGAATCAAAGTTTAGACTTGTATTGATCCACGAGAAACAGTTGAAAGACCGCTTTCTTTTTTCAGCAAGAATACAGCTCTCCAAAAGGAAATGACCCTCGAAGTCTGTTTTTGTCATAACCAACAAAGAGTGAAATAATCTTACCCTGTGTTCCCAAGGGATGTAGCACACAAATCACATCAGCTTGCTAAGGAGCAGGGGAAAGATGGAAGTGTGAAGGATGGAGAATGGGAAATGAAGAGAGATATGGCCCCTTGCTCCAGAGAGGAGACCAGGGATCCTGCTTCCCTAGGGGAGCCGCTGGGCCCTTGTTCTGTTTTCTCAGACGTGCCTGTGGCTATGAACAGCTGATCTGTCCACCTGCTGTGACATTTCTGTCTTCTCAGAGCTGGGTGCTGGTCTGGTCAGAACCTCTGACCACTTGCTACAGAAAATATGTATGTAGAATGCAGAGAGGAGCAAAACACGTGGACATGAAGGGTGAAAATTCCACTTCCACCCTCTTTGGAGCACAAAAACCCAGCACGAATGTTTCTCTTTTTGTACTTCTTTGTTAATTGACAAAAGATCTCTTTCCTTTTCTTTTCTGTTTTTCCTTGCAGTCCACCCCGCTTCCTGATATTTTTCTTGGGGACCTTATTTTTCATACCTGTGGTCATTGCTACAGCTCTTCTGGAGTCCAGAACCAAATTAGTTCTTGACTCAGGATGGGAGTGGGGAGCGGGGTGTGCACATCTTGTACATGTCGAGGCCTATTTATGCCACCACACATCAGGCTAGTATTTTTAGCACCGTCATCCTCCTCCATCCTGACTCACGATCACTTGTTATGAAACATGACATACCTGGCTTCACTCAAGAATAAGGCACAAGAGGCCTCGCCAAACAACCCAAAGGTTAAAAGAACACCAGTTCTTATTTCTTTTCTCCTTGTTTCTATTTTAATTATCTGTGCTAGAATTTTTTCTGCAATCGCTCACATGCCACACCTTAAACAATCCTTTTTCTCATTTATTCAGGGCAATTACTATGAACATGAAACACATACTTGGAGTCAATGATGGTGTGTCACCCGGAGCTGCACAGATATCTAGCACTATGTACACTACAACAAACGCAGAGGCACTTGTTGGGGGTCCATCTGCTTTTTCCAGGGCCTATTTGATTTTGGTTTTGTTTGTGCAATTCTCCCACAAGTTAGCAGCAACTACACCTCCATTTCTATCATCTGCTTCTGAGAAAAGCAACTTTGGGAATATTGTGGCAAAGTACATTTGAAATAATAACACCAATAATGGTAACTGGCATTTGTTTATCTTTGCTGTGTTCCTGGTATTGCTCAGAATAATTTTCAGATATTATCTCACGAATAACCTGCAAGATAAGAGTGTGGGGGATTTTTCTGTGAGAAACATATTGATGGGGTTTCAATAATCAGTTCTAGGTGCCTGAAGGAGAGCTGCCTTTGCCTAATTCCCTATTTTCAAATGACTCTGGGTGGACTTCTGTTGCCGGAGAAGTGAGCTCAGATATAGAAACTGTTGCCCTCACAACTCATCGCATCCTAAATTTTGGATTTTCTTATGGACCTCACCACTCTTCAAACTTGCTTGCCCTGTGAATCCTCTGGTCCCTCCTTTTTCTCCTATCCCTCCTGCCTCCAACTGCCTTCTTTCCTTTCTCCCATTTCTTCACTCCTACATGTGTGTTAAACAGAGCCAATAGTTTCCTGGGACACTGTGAAACTAGACTTGAGAGCCAGAATCAGCTCTGCACAATTGAGAGCTGTGTTCTGATCCCATGTCTCCTCCTTCCCAGCTGTGTCCCCTGAGGTGCATTCACCCCATCTTACATTCAATCAATCAATCAGTCAATCAAAGTAATCCTGAAGGACTCCAACAGGAGAGTAGCAACAATGAAGAAAACTGTGAAACCAAAAGTGCTAACAACCTTGACTTTTAAGCTATCTTAATTTTTTCTTTCTTTCTTTTTTTTTTTTTTTTGGTACCAGGGACTAAACTTAGGAGCACTCAACCACTGAGCCACATCCTCAGCCCTATTTTGTATTTTATTTAGAGACAGGGTCTCATTGAGTTGCTTAGTGCCTCGCCATTGCTGAGGCTGGCTTTGAACTCAAGATCCTCCTGCCTCAGCCTCCTGAGACGCTGGGATTACAAGCAGGTGTCACCATGCCAGGCTAAACTCTTTTTTGAATGCATTCTTCTTATGAAAAATTTACTAAATGCTCACAATATTTCTGGTTACTCTGAAAACTAGTCACATACCCTATCATCCAAGTAATTGATCGGTCATTTCTTTTTCTTTCAAATGGTCATACAGTGAGAAAAATCTCACAATTTATTCAACAGCCTAACACCAATATTCTTCCCATAAAATATTTTCAATAATATTGGTTGATTATTTGATTGTTCAAGGGTTTCATATAAAACAGGCAACACAGAGAAATGAACCCCTCTTGGATCAAAGGGAAAGACCTAGGTGTAGTCTCATGAATTTACCACCCAAACATTACTATAAACCTGCCAAGTTGTTCACCTGTAGTTTAAAGAGAATTAAGTGTTGCAGGAGACTCTGTGGGAACCAACACTGAGAGACTAAGAGAGGCTCCTGGAATTGCAGTCAGGTGATTGGGGAGCAAATGCTGCTCTGTTTCTGGCTGGCAGCTGTGCATTTTGGGCAAACCTCTTACCTCGATGAGTCTCAGTTCCTTCAACTGAAAAAAAAGAAAAGACTAATCCCTACCTCATAAGACCATTGTGAGAGTTAAAAGAAAAAAAAAGTATCTCCTAGAGCTAAGGCTAAGACAGATATTCAATAAATTCCAGTTAAACTAAAGGGAGCTGAGAATTGTCCTTGTTTCTATGACTTGTGAAGAGAGCTCCCTGGCCCTTTTGTCCACCAGTGGTCTTTTTTGCATTTTAATACTGTAGATGGAGGTCTTATTCTGTCAGTATATGCAACCTGCAATATCCCGAGGACAGGAATGCTATTATTGTTTGCATCTTACAGACAAAGAAGCTAAGACTCAGGGGCCCAAGTAATCAAGATTTTGTGTCCAGTAAGGAAAGGCTGAGTCAGGATCTGAAATCAGACCTGGCTCCAGAACCCACACTGTCAACCACCATCCTGTCCTGCAATTCAGCAGACAGGAAGTGGGGAGAACAAAGGCTCTCCTGAGCTTCTTCCAAACACTAAACTCATGTTCCCTGAAAATCTTTTAAAATCTGTTTCAGGGAAGGTGACTTCTACCATGGGCTACCTCATGATTCCCGGTTTTGGGGCTCTAAGGTAGGAACATGTGGCTCCAATTATCAAGGATGAGAAGACAGATAAGCTTTTGACTGTGCTGACATTTACCCTGGGCTACTTGTTTTGAAGCCTCCACATGATATTCTTTATCACTATAAGAGCTAATTCTCTAATATGAGTAGATGAACCCTGAACTAGACAAGACCTGTTGCCAAAATATATTCAAGATCAAATACATTATTATAAAATGTATTTATGTGCTCTTACCTATAGCCAAAAGATAAGCCACTTATAATAAAATATAAATGTACATCAAAGCAAAAAATTTTAAAAACAAGTGCAACGAGGTAAAAACAAAGAAAGAAAAATTATTTCAGAAATACTAAACTAAGGAAAATTAGCACCAACATAGCTTTGAACTTCCTGGCAGCCCAAGCAAGAACACAAAATGCATGGAACCAAAGACATGCAATTTTTCTAGACACTATAATTTCAAAAAGACTCTTGCTTCATGGCTCCATGCATTCTACAAATTCTTACAGAGGCTCAGGCACTGTACTAGGGAAGCAGAACCATACAGAGACCTTGATTCCTACTCTCACTGAATTGGCATTAGTCAAATATGCCCCATAAGGACATAATGACAAACTGAGATAAGTGATCTAAAACCACTGCTTAAAATCTGACTTAGAAGTGAGCAGAAATGGACAACAGGGTCATACTACGAGTGTTGTCCATCCTTCTAGAAGCAATGCAAAGTGGTTTTAGAGGCAGTGGAAGAGAGCTGTGAACAGTGGTTTCAATATTGAGTGCTTAGTGCTTCCTGTGCTCCCTGGTAGCTGCATGAGAATGGTTTGCAGAAGAACAGTGTGCTGGCTGCTGCAATTACCCAGCTGGCTCAGTGATGCTTGGAATACAGTACCTGTGAACAGCCTGAGTTTTCTAACCCAGACTTTCTGGGTCTAATTTTTCAGGGTCATCTAGAGCCCTATTAGCCTCATAAAAGCTCTCAGGAAGAAAGATTGCCTTTTCTTGAAGATCAAAGTCCAAAGTCCAAGGGCTCAGAAAGAAAGGGATTTGGGACAATGCCAGAGATTCTGAGTAGCCTATTTTATGACCTCTGACAGGGCAGCCATTTATGACTGTGCAGGTTGTATACTCTGCACAGATTCAGAGTGTACCATTAATATCAGAGTACACATGAATGTTGCCTCCTGAATACAACATTCCTGCTCTTTCCTAGTTTCCTTTCAAGAAAAGACTATAAACTCCATGACTCTCCTATAATCCCAGGGTTCAAGAAGAAACAATGATCAAGGCTATATCAGGCCCTTTATCTCTCTGGTCTCACCTCTTTTGCAGCCCTCATCCAGTCCTAGGTATTCTTTCCTCATTCTGCTCAAGAGGTAGCATGGAGGGGTAGATATAAGGGAAGAATAAAGTCTCTGTCATGCAGCCACCTTGGCTTGCAAGTGCTCCCCAGACTTGTACACCATACCCCAAATGATACCAATATCTGCTCAAATAAAATGATACACAGAAGCAAAGAAGTCATACCAATGCTGTCGGCTTTTTACTTAGTTGACATTAAATATTCCCCAAATCACAGACTAAAGAGTGCCCTTGCTCAGCTAATCTCACGTCCTCCAAGATCCAAACTGCTGTCTTTTCTCCTTGGAGACAAAGTAATCCACTCTGAGGTCTGTTTATACTGGAACAGTCTGGTTCTTTTCTTAAAGTACTGAGACTTATAGACAACCCCCAGCTTTTGGCCTGGATGCTAAGGCAGTGAGAAATGGAGCGGACTCCAGGACTACAGCAGTCAAGGGTCCGTTCCCCACCAGCTAAGTCAGGTGGCACCATACTCAGAAATGCTTTGGACTCCCAAGGTTTCTGCTCATAATGATCTGGCATGAGGCACTGACTCAAGAGTACCTGCCCTCGCTTGCAATGGGGCTGGAGCTGGACCCATGTTCACTATGGAGAGCTCAGCAACCCAGATGAAACCATTCTCCAGCTTCTCCTCATTACTAGTCTTTACCACAGTGGTCCTTTAAAAGATACTTTTAAAACATCCTTGTATTGACATGCACTTTCTTCCCATATAGGACGCAGGAAGAATAATTTCCTTTAATTTCTGATCAAGGTGATTATTCTGCAGACATGCTGCAGTATTTTCTTTCTTCCTTTTTTTTTTCAACATAAAAACCCCCTATGTTGTGTCCACTCGTATTAATACAGTTGTACATTTCAAGTTTTAGATGCGCTTTCTCATCCCTATCCCACAGACCACAGAGCACAGAAAACATTTAGGTCATCCAGAATTTTTCTCCTCTAGAAGTCTGGTATTGACTAACACCCAACGCAGACATGAGCCCTTCATCTGCAGCTGTCACTGCTGAGGGCAGGTGCATTCTCTGGCCTGCAGTGGTGACTCTATCCTCACTTTCTCTTTGAAAATCATTCCTGGGACATTGGCATGCCGCTGTATTCTTCCAGCAGCAGCTGACAGGCCCCCTCCAAGGCAGGCCTCATGAAGGTATGTGGGCTCCAGTGGTCCCCACCCTCAGCAGCTGTTTGGATTGCATCAGGTGGTGGCTTCTGGGTGTTAAGGGAGACTCAGCCACCAGTTTGCCCATGGCTCTCTATTCATCCCCAGATGATTTCTCATTTACATCACTTCCCCCTCCCAGCCTGCTCCAATGTTCAAGAGAACTTGAACCATGTACTTCGATGAGTTTGTTCTTGAATTGAACACTTTTCTGAACTGAACGCTATGAAGTTGTAGGGCATTTTCCAAATCCGAGACAAAGGCAGGAATTCCTCACTCTCCAACCCTTCAATTTCTCTTACCATGGTGTAACTAAAATGGAAAGCCAGGCTGATATTTAAAGATTGATCTGGAATTGTATGATTTGATTTCTGCCCCTGTTTCAATGCTGAATGAGCAGTGCAGGAAAAACCAGGTGGGCACTGGCAGGAGAAAAAGAAAATGTGTTTTCACTCTCATTTCCATGAGTATCCAGATCAGAAAAGTAGTCAGGTTCTCATAACCAGATGAGTGAGCCCAGCTGAAAGGCATCACCGTGTGATTCCCGTCTCGGAGTTCTCAGCTTGCTCTATTCTTTATTGCCCAAACAGTCATTGTGTGTCAATTCCATAGCTGTCTTTCTGTATTTGTCAAGAAGGTGCCATTTCTGGATACTGTGTTTGAAAAGAGTAATTACCTTCCCTACTACCCTCCACCTTCAACTAAAGATTTTTTGTTTTGTTTTCATGAATTGGCTCCAGCCACCCACCCCCTGCCTAACCAGGCAGAAGCAGGTCCGCTGGAGGTGCATCCAAGCTCTGGCAGAGGTGATCCCTCTTAGGCCACACTTAGGGTTTACTTCTGCCACTTCTGAGAAATATTGAGCATTCCCCCACGAAGCATATATAGTTTGGAAGGGAAGATTTTGGGAAAAAGAGCACAGGACAGGATTATGTCATTGAATCTGCCTCAAATTAAGAACCAGACTCGGCTAAAAAACAGAACTAAGAGAGTGGTTGCCCAACTCTAACAATAATTAACCCCTCACTTCCTAATAAAAATTCAAACACACCCCTTCTCGTCAAAGATTTCTGTTCAATCCAAGGGCTTGGCCAAGAACAGAAAGCTTCTCTTCATGTGGAGACAGATGGATATCAAATGTCTCATCAGAAAAAAGGAACACAGTTTCTCCAAAATTTTGATTATTAGAAATTATATCTATGGACAATAGATATAATTTTGCATTTTATAGTTCATTTCAATTTATAGTTCCCTTTGTCTATTGAAAGTAGGAAGCCCAGATGATCATGAGGTTATATTAGGACTTCAGAAGGATCTTTATTTCAAATCATTAAAAGACATATATCATTTCTATAGAATATCAAAGCAACAAGTAAATATAGGGTGCTGGCAATTAGGCATTTTTTAGGTAACAGAGAAAAATCTATATTAACTTCTAATGGACACAGAGTCATGAAAAATTGTGTTCCATATGTGTACTACGAATTGAAATGCATTCTGTTTTCATGTATAACAAATAAGTTAATTAATTAATTTTGGAAAACAACTTATACATAACTTCTAATTCTGGTTCTAATAAGGCTTAAGTGTAAAAACCATCACAATAAATTTCTTCTCCTTAAAATGCTTTTCCAAGGATTAGCCAAATTTTTAAAAATCCTACCATTTTTTCTATGAATAAAGTTCCACAAATGAATTATATAATTATGGACTAAACTTTTTTCTCCAAGGAAAAGGTTATTGATCCTCTAGAGTGTTATCACTACTACATTTGAATATTGAGCATTAGGTAAAAATTTATTTAAAACTTTTCATTTAAAAGGTTTATTTTTATAAAAAAAAATGTAACTTGTCAAGAAAAATGTGAGACTAAATATGACCAAAACACCTTTGCTGTAGCAAAACATCAAAGGCTGAATATAATTTCTGGCCAGGAACCCATTCCAAGAAAAGATAAAATTAGCTTAATTGTTCTTCTGGCCAATGCAGGAAACTGGTAAGAGAATTTCAAACAACAGCTTCTGTTCCCTGTCTTTTTTTTTTTTTTTAATGATGTAGAGCAATTGCTCGTCTAATGAAGGGATTCGGTAAATAAATTACACATTACTTTCAACTGATTACTCTGATATAGGGAAATTTCCATCCCAGCAATTGCTCTTCAGAAATGAGACAAACCTCTTGCTTGCAGCAGCCCCCACAATAAACACATGCTTACTGTTAAAATATTGATAAAGTAAACGTGATGGGAATAGAGCACAGGTGCAGTGCAAAGCTCTGCATTATCCTTGATCACCATTCATTTCCATCCTACACACACACACACACACACACACACACTCATACCTGCCAAAATTCACTTAAATTTGTTAATATTTCTTGCCCATTATTTGGTAAAGAACAGAGCATGTACCAATGCCATCAGAGATGCAAAATAGTTACTGAGTTTCTGCAATAAGTATTTTTGCTCACCTGCTCTAGTAAAACTATATGGAGGTCAATAAACACAGAAATGGTCACAAAGCTTCTCAATACTGAAACAGCCACAAACATTTAACTCTCTGGGAAGCTTAAGGTAGAAAATCAAAGTAATTATAAAGTACTAATCAACACTAATGATTCTTTTAAAGATACTTACAGTTTAGATCGCTATAAGGATCCTACTTTCCTCTCTGCTGGGAATGGAGGTTTGGGTATCTTCAGGCCCTCCCTTCCCACACTCCCTTTGTTTTGCCAAAGTAAATGAGTTTCAGTAATAAACTCCCAAATATCCTGCCTTGAGAGAAAGACGTCACCTTCACGTTTGGCTTCAATGATGGTTTAAAGGCATCATAAATTATGCATTTCCTTCTATGCCAGGCCCATAAAAAGTGCTTTCATTGTTCATTAAAGAGATTGCTTCTAAACAAGCACAGGCTTTTTTTTTTTAAGTGTGAAACAGAAACATTTCTATTATGTTTGTGACTGCTATGCTGAAGAACCAAAACAGTTTGAAATTAGGAAAGTATTAGAGTCTGTTGTTCCAGAATGTGTAGCAATTGTCAACATACACAGTGAAATTATCAGTCATTGTTTAGCTGGCAATACAGTAAAACATACCAGGCCAACTGCTAGTCTCCTCCCAGGAGAACAATAGTCTGCAAACCTCACATCGCCAGCAACAGTTGGGGCTCTCCCCTTTCTGCCTCGGCTCCAATTTACAGATGTGAAAAGAGATTAGGGACACGATATACACTAGGATATCCCTTATTGCTGCACAGAGCAAGCACTATTCTGAGGATAAACTGAACATTTGCAGAATCCTCCCTAATTATCTCCTGACTTCCTCACTAGGGTTTTGCCACTTCCAGCTGAAGTACCAGTCCTCAGGAATTATGTTCTTTGTTTTTCAACAACAGATACTGCATCTGCACAAGACTGGGTTCTTTTTTTTTTTCCAAGGAGGACCACACCCATTTATCCCCTATCCTTCAGGAGCAAACTGCAGATTTTGGCTGAATTTCCAACATCAGACCAAAGGTACCAGAGCTGGACACATGTGACCCCCACTTCAGCTGGGTCACACACACCCCCGCCAGTTCTATAACTTATATGACTGTGGTTGGAAGGCTGTCGAGGCAGATTTATCACTTTAAGAACCAGCGTTCCAGAGATTGGGGGCGGGGGGCGGGGGAAGGCGGAGTACAGCCCTAACACCCTGCCAACTAAGTGACAAAGTTGTCTTTTCCTCCTCTGCTGCGACACCCTTTCCTTTCCATCAGCGCGCGCGCGCGCACACACACACACACACAACCTGGCTCCCTTGACTTACCAGTTTAGATTTGGCGCGTTGCAAAAATTCTTCCATGTCTTTGCTGGGGATTTGAACCAGAGGTACCCTGTGGAGGGGGACGCAGATGAAGACCTCGGTCTCGGGTACATGAGCTGGGTCTCCAGAAAGTGGTCCACCGGGGCGCAGCTACGGGCTGCTACCTCCGGATTCTCGGAGGCCGCTCAGGTTGTGGTTGCACCCTGAGCTATTTCGTCCCAGGGCTCCCCGCCCCACCCCCGAGCCCCTCCGCCAGCTCTGGGCTACGGACTCAGTCCTAATAAGGAAAGTGGGTGTGCCGCCCGGGAGCCCCCAGGGCGCGCCCCGCACGCTCGCTGGCACGCGCCTCTAGGGGCCGGTGCTCCGGGGCGGGGGGGTGCTGGGGAATGGCGAGGGGTTCCTCGGCCAATCGCAGGGCCCCACCGCGGCCTCCTGACGTGGCGAGCCGAAAGATGCTGCAACCACGGACAGCGCCCAGAAGTAAGAGCCAAGTGCAAGGGGCTGCTGCAGAGGGAGGTTCTGCCGCAGGCACCACGCTGCCAGCGAGGGAAGGTGGGAAGAGGGAGAAAGGCCCCAGGAGAGCGCCTGTCCTCGGCCAGCGCCTCCCTGGCTGGCTGGCACGGTACAGAGAGCTCCAGCGGTCACTTAATGAGCTGGTCTGCTGGCCTGACCGGGGATGCACTCAGCTAGATTGGCGCGGGGAGGGCGCGGGGGAGGTACTGCTGAGCTAAAAGCAGTACGACCTTGATGGGTAATGATCAGAAGTGTAGGCGGGGAGGTTGTTCTAGGCTGCATCTTTTTTACCTACCCTCTAAATATGCCCATCAGCAACGGATGTCCGCCATTCTTTCCAACTGGATGCCCTTATGTTGGCCCTGGCGCTAATGCATAGATATATCCTCCTGCAGTCCCTATCCACTGTCTCCTATGCCCAGGGAAGGTTGAGGCAATAGAACCTCGCTACTCAAAGTGTGGTCCGCAGACCAGTAACATCAGTATCACCAAGCTCATTAGAAATGCAGAACCATTCTGTCCCCTACCCCCAACCTACTAAATAAGAGTCTGTGTTTCTAGGAGATCCTCATATCATGTCTATGTACATTAAAGTTTAAGAAGCACTGTGGTAAATACTTAAATTTGCAGTTATGCACCTATTTGAACTCATGGAGTTTTGTGTGTACTCATTAACCTTACCAAACTCCCTCCTACATTTGATTTTTTGCATATCTGCCTGAACAACCCTTCTTGCCCTCTCCCCAGTGCCTGACTAACTTATGCGTCAAGTGTCAGCATGAATAAGTGGTCTTAAGCCTGGCTGTCATTAAAATCATATCATAATCATGTGGGGCTTTAAAAATGCTCATACCTGGGCTCTATCCCAGTCCAATTAAATCAGTATCTCTGGGTGTGAGGTCGAAGCATCAATCTGATATAAAAATGATCCTGTTGAGAGATTCTGGTTCTCATTGAAGCACATATCTGAATCACTCACAGGGCTTGTTAAAACATGGGTTTCTATGTCTCTTCCCCAGAATTCCATGCTTCATACTCTGGCTTACCAGGTGTGAGAATTTTCATCTGGAGTAACCTCCCAAAGTTTGCTGATAGTGAGGATCCAGGTACCACACTTTGAGATTTGTATTTTCTACTCTGCTATAAATTCTATTCTCCACCAGGCTGAGACCTTTCCTATTGCATTCATTGATGGATCCCTAACACGACATAATGTTCAGGCAACATACAACATATAACAATAAATACTTGTTCATGAAAATAAATGTATACATGGGAAGACGGAGTTTCTTTGCCATCTCTGAGTCTGTGTTTCTGACTATATCTCCGCACATGCGTGTGTAACTATGTCCCTCATGATCAAATTATTCCTTATTCAGAGAAATTCAATGAAAAGAAGTCAGCAGGGTCTACAGATCTGATTAAAGGAGAGTGATAGGAACATTAAGCTCCCGGTTATATTCAGGTGGTGAACTATGTGGAAGCTGCAGATTCTATCTGCTTCCTTTGCTGACTTAAGTAATTTAAAACCATCAAGGTAAAACAAGTGTTTTGTCAGCCTTTAAATCTGTGAAGGTGCACACAAGTCAAGTAACATTACTGAGAAAAACTCCTGAGAAATCCTTGCCTCTGACTTTGTTGGGGGAATTTAGTGACAATCACACAATATTGTTTTTATTTTTCTGACATTTGATTATAAACATTCCCAGCAGCTATTATACAGCTATTATAAATAATTTTTTAAATTATTTTAAACTTTAATTCCCCTCTGACATGAAACCTAATCCATTGATCAGTTCTGATGATTGGGTTTTAGACCTCTGGGAGACCATTATTCTGCATACTACACATCTCATAACCTAAGTTAATTGGTGTCAGCTTTTTGTTCTCAGTTTTCTGTAATTTCGTAGCATAATGAAATTATCTGGAAGACTTTGAAATATATTGATGTTCTAAGCTACATCTCCAGAAATTCTGAATTGAGAGATTTTGAGAGGAGCCCAAACATACCTACATGGTATCTCTACCAATGTTACATAAATGTGCAATCCCCTGTCACCCAGATACAAAACATGGAGTCCCCTTTATTATATTTTCTCTCACCTCCTGTAACCAAATAGTCCCCAATCCAATGTTTTCACTATTTAAAAAAGGCCTCCTTGGGCTGGGGTTGTGGCTCAGTGGTAGAGTGCTCGCCTAGCATGTGCAAGGCCCTGGGTTCGATCCTCAGCACCACATAAAAATAAATAAATAAAATGAAGGTTCCACTTCTTTCCTTTCTATTCTAAGCATTATCATCATAATTTAAATATCTGTATCTGAAGCTAATGCTCACCTTCTTGTTTTAGTCATCTTTTCTGTAGCTGTGACCAAAAATATCTGACAAGAACAGGTTAGAGGAGGAAAAGTTTATTTGGGGTGCTTGGTTTCAGAATTTTCTGTCCCTGGTCTATAGACCCCACGGCTCTGGGCCCAAGTAAGGCAGAACATCATGGTGGAAGGATCTAGCTTCACTCATCAAGAGTAAAACATAAACTCCAAAGGTACATCCACAGGGACCTACTTCCTCCAGCCACACCCTATCTGCCTACCGCAGTTCCACCTACTTATTACATATCAGTGAACTAATCCACTGATTAGGTTATGCCTCTCATAATCTAATCATTTCATCTCTGAAAATTTTTGCATTGTCTGATACATGAGCTCCTTCTCTCCAGAGTCATTTGCACTTGTTCAAAGAGCAATCCCATTTCCTCTTGTTCTTTATTTTTATTCTCAGGTTTCTTGATTCTTGAACTTCTCTCTTTGAGATCTTTATTGGAGCTCTCTTTATTTTGTAACTAATTGGCTTGAGCATATTAGTAGACTGGCTGCTGTGGACTGAATGCTTGCCTCCCGAAAATTCACACTGATGCCTTGATCCTCAACGTGATGACATTAGGAGATGGGGGTTTGGGGTGTAATTAAGTTTAAATGAGGTCATGAGATTAAAGCTCCCATGATAGGATTAGTGTCCTTATAAGAAGAGGAAGGGACACCAGATCTCTCCCTGTCCCTACTGCCACAGCAAGAAGTTGACCATATGCAAGCTGGAAAGATGGCACCCATCCAGAACCATTGAACACCTTGGTCTTAGACTTCTCAGTCTCCACGACTGTGAGAATAAGTGTCTATTATTTAAGGCAGTGTGCCGCAGTCCGGCTGCAGCAAAATAACCGGGGGGTGACGAACAACTTGTGTAGATTGATACAGCAGGAGTGGAAGCCCTTTATTGCAGGACAGGAGCAGTATTTATACATTCCACACAGCTTATCTAATTAGCATAAACTAGATACATCAGTCAACCAATCAGGAATCTCCACACTTAATGGCTCGCTTTTGTTACTTCTCAAACCACTCCCTCTGGCATTTTGCCAGGCACCATCCAGACTTGTTTATAAACTCTAACATTCCTCTGGCAAAATGCCAGGTGTTATTTTGACTTGTTTACAGACTCTAACATTCTGTTTATAGCATTTTATCATAGCAAATCAAGCAGACTCTTTCAATATTAGTGCTAGGAAAAAGGAAGAGATTTTCGGGACCATTTGATCCCAACCCTTCATGTTATTGAGAGGGTGTCGAGGTCCAGAGCTGTTCAGTGTCCTGATCTGGCCCACAGAGCTCCTGAGAAACAGAGCTGGGACTGAAGCTCAGCTCTCTTTCATCCCTCCCTTCAGCATTTTTGGAGTATGGACTATGACCAAGTAGATATTATGTCTAACCCAAGATGCATAAGCCATGACCCTGCCCTCAGGGAGCTCACAGGTTAATCATTGTAATACAAAGGATAAATGCAGCAATTGAGAAATGCATCAGGGATGGTATTAGTTGAGATGCAATATGGTGTGGCAACCAAGACCTGAAATCTTTGCTCTGCATGGTAGATGAAATATGGCTGCAAATTCTTTGACACTCCTCCCAATGAGAGGAGTGTCACTATATTCCCTTTCTGAATCTAAAAGGGCTCCATGACTTCATGGGCAAGAAAATATAGTGAAAGTGATATCATGTCCATTTCTGGGACCAGGCCTTAAGTAATTGACATCCTCTTTTGTCTTTTGGAACATGTGCTCTTGGAACCTAGCACACAAGCTAAGGGGGAAACCCAAAAACCCACCAGAAGAGACCTTGGGTAACAGCTCAGTTGCCAGCCATGTAGGTGAGTTAACTTAGAAATAGATTCTCCATCCCCAATCATCAATCATCCCTGCTGAACTCTGCCCAAATTCCAGAGATATGGAATTTCTTACAAAATTATGGATTATAATAAAAAGATGGTACTATCAGTCATTAAACTTCTGGGTAATTTGTTATGCAGTAACATGTAAGCAGAACACCTGACCACTTACAGGCTAAGAAACCAGGCAAATTTTTCTTTCTGATCTTTAATATCTTCATTTATAAATAAAAATTCACTTTCCATCTTACGATTGTAAAGAGTAAACGATAACATATGCAACATGCCCCATTTCTAATCAACAGCTGTCATTTTGTCATTACCAAGAATTCATTAAGGAGAGGAGAAACTCGGTGCAATAGCCTCAAGTAGAAATAAGGGTCTCCACAAAAAGAACCCAACAAAAGAGGACACTCTAGATATGTTAGAGTCTGTAAACAAGTCAAAATAACACCTGGCATTTTGCCAGGGGAATGTTAAAGTTCGTAAACAAGTCTGGATGGTGCCTGGCAAAATGCCAGAGGGAGTGGTTTGAGAAGTAACAAAAGCGAGCCATTGAGTGTGGAGATTCCTTATTGGTTGACTGATGTATCTAGTTTATGCTAATTAGATAAGCTGTGTGGAATGTATAAATACTGCTCCTGTCCTGGAATAAACGGCTCCCACTCCTGCTGTATCAACATACACAAGTTATTCGTCACCCCCCTGATTATTCTGCTGCAGCCGGACTGCGGCATAGATAGACTGTGGATGGATCAGCAGTCACCAAGAATGTGAAAAGACCTGATTACAATTTGTGCCTAATGCTACACCCAATCATACCTCCTAAGGTTATAATCTTTTGGCAACATGAGCTTTCTATACTTGTTTCAGAGAAAGATATTGCATTTGTTTCTCAGCAATGACATATCTACATGTATTGCTCACTGGTAAATTTTAAATTAGTTGGTATGTTTTATATTCCCAAATTACCACTCTTCACCCCACTGGTCACTGGGTCTTTCCTTTACAGGCTCTCACAACAACACTGTGGCACTGTACCCACCTCAAGATATTCTTATTTCTGTTGGTGCCACTGTGAGAGCATCTGAAATTTTTCTTATAAACGCCAGCTCAACCTGTGCCCAGACCAGCAAATCAGAAAGCCTGGACATGATGTCTTGCTGTGTACTTTTGGGCAGGTTAATGACTTCTCTGATCATCCTTCCCTGGTTTCTTTACAAGATCGTTGCTACAAATCAAATACTAAGATCTCTACATATATTGGAAAATGTTTACCATGGAAGGGAGAATAATGGGAAAATCCCTTGGTTAAAAAAAAAAATCAAACACATGCCATCCTTTTAGATATGAAATGTAACTGGCATGGCAGTTGCTGAGTCACCATTGGGCATATTTCAATGCCAGATGCCTCACTTCAGAAAGGTGTCTCAATTCCCTCCCCTCCAGAATACCAGAGCCAGCAATAAGGTCCAGAACCCACGTACTAAAGTCTTGCACATCACTGCCTGTTAATACCTTATACTGCCCAGTAGCTCACCTGGAAAGGTAAACATGGAAACTGGAAAAAAATAAGGACACTCTTTTTGTTGTTATACCTCTCTATGGTATACCTCTCTAGGGTATTTTTACATTATTTCTTGTGACAAAAGATGTTTAAGAAATTACATGTACCACTTGAATTAGATTTAAAAGCATTCAATCTTGTTTCAAGAAGGAGAGGCAGAAACACAACTAATGTGCATTAGCTAATGCCTCTCATTTAGCTTTGAAGCAACTATTAAATGTTTGCTTTTCACCATGTGGATAGTCAAATATTATCCATTTTGTCAAATAATATTAAAAGGAATTTACTTTTTTAAATGTGTTTTGGCAAAGATATCCAAATTTTTTAAGGTAAGTTTTGTAATACTTTAAAAAAAAATAAGAAATCCATCTGATTGTTATCCTTTCTCAGCTTCTGTTAAGAAAGAAAGAGGAGTTATTGGAATTGTCAGTGACAGGGGCCAGCTTACTTGGGAAAATGTCCTGCGAGTCAAATGTCCAGGCTGTGAACAGAACATATACCACTTGCATCATTTCTGGGAACCACAGACATCTTGTAGAGCAATGAATTTAATTTGAAAGGACAGCAGAGGAGAGGGGAAGTACTCTGGCTCCATGAGTCATCAGGATAATGAGGCAGTGCCTGCTACATTCAGATCTGCAGCCTGTTGAAAGATGAGGGAGATGGCCTTAAAATCTCCCCTTCCTCTCAAAATATATATACACATACATACATATACACACACACACACACATATCCATCCTAGGGGCACTTAACCACTGAGCCACATCCCCAGCTCTTTTTTATATTTTATTTACAGACAAGGTCTCACTGAGTTGCTTAGGGCCTCACTGAGTTGCTGAGGCTGGCTTTGAATTTATGATCCTCCTGCCTCAGCCTCCAGGGCCACTGGGATTACAGGCATGTGCCACCACACCCAGCTTCAAACTGTACCCTTAAGAATGAGTGATTCAAGTTTTACACACTCTCCTCCTGCAGAAAGTCATCTCAGTTCCCTTCAGAACAAAACAGCATGCTTTCCAATTATACTGAGCTATGGTTTGGATATGTTTTGAGCCCCTCTAAGTCCCATATGTTGGAAGTTTGGTATCCAGTGTGGTGATATGAAGGCATAGCAGAATGTTGAAGAGGTGGAGCCTAGTCAGAGGTAGATAGCTCATTTAGGGCATTTCCCTTAGAAGGCATTAATATTGTCACAGAGTAATTTAGTTCCCATGAGTGAGGATTGTTATGAAAGAGCAAGACTCTTCCCTCTGCAGGTCTTTGGCTTCCTGTGTCACCATGTGATCTCTCCACACATTTTCCCACCACAATGATGCTATCTGCCATGAGGTTCTCAGTAGAGCAGAACAGAAGCCAGAACCATGATTTGGGGCTTGTGAAACTCTGAGCTAAATAAACCTGTTATATTTATAAGTTTTCTGCCTGGATATTTTGTTACAGCAACAGAAAACAGACTAATAGTATAAACTTTAACTTATGGTCCCACCATGCATTCCTAGTGAGAAAGTTTTTGTCAAGGAGAGTAGAATATTAATAATGCCTAGATCCTGAAACTCTACCAACATGATCTCTTATCCTTGCAACAATCCTCTAAGGCAAAACACATGGGAACTACAACTGACTCTAGTTTGGAGATAATCTGAAGCCTCTAATTGTTTATTCACACGATGAGCATTGAAATTCAGACTCTGGATTCCAAAGTCCCAAACCTTTTCATTAAAATAGCTAATCTTATTAAACAGATGCTTTGCATGAAATATCATTTTACATGTATTGTTTTACATGAATTATGGCCATTGTGTTCTTATAACAAATATATGAAGCAGGTACCACAATTATCCTCATTTTAAAATATGCAAACTGAGGCACACAAAAATACCATTTTCACAGACCTATCCAAGTAGTACTAGCCAAACCAGAATTCTATCTCAGGTGACAAAGTCCGAAGTCCAAGTCCTAAACTGCTCTACATCAGTGCACGTTCACTGCCATCCACTGCCCAGTAGCTCACCTAGAAATTTCTCCTCCAATCCTTATTTCTCCTCCATCTCAAACATGGAGATTGGAGGAGAAATAAGGACACGGTACTCCTCTTTCAAGTGCTCTTCCACAATTAGGGAATGGCTCACCTCCCCAGCACTGCTCAACCACATACACCTCACACATCCTGTTTGCATATACAACAGAGAAACCACCAAAAGAAAAGGGGTGAAAGCCTCAGAAACATGAGTTTTATAAGTCATTTAAAATCCCTTATGTAGATTATGGCTCAGCTAAACAGTGGCTTCTTTTCCACAATACATACTTACATAGCCCTTATCCTCACACCTCCTCCCCACTTTCCCTTAACCCATCTCTCATAAAGTGCAGACATACCATTTAGTGATGATCAAAGGCTGAAGTTTTAGTCCTCTGGACAGTGGTTTTAAAGTGCCCTGGTCTTTGTGTCCTAGTGAAAAGGAGACACTTGAGTGCATATAAATTCTCAACCTTAAAATTCTAAGATTTACAAAACTGAATTGTCCAATCATTAGATCCACAAAGAATATTTTTTAAAAAATGAGTCTTATTGTCAGTTTTTAAAAGTCTGAATATTTGTGACTTTATTTGCTTATGTAAAACTCAGAGAGATTACATTTAAATCATCTAAAAAAGTTTACCTGCCAAAAAAAAAAAAAAAGTCAAGTATTTTAAGGAACATCAGTTTAAAGCTCAGTAATTAAGGGATGTAAATTGACAAGTTTGAAAAGACAAAAATTAGCTAGCAGGAATTGTGGAAGGTGTTTGTATTCTCCTGTTTCAGATGCTGATGTCTTCAGAAGCACTGTCTGTTCATGACAGGAAGTGGGGGGGGACACAAATTTCAGACTGAAGGGTGCTGCTTAATTGTTGTTTAAAGATCATTGATTTCTCATATAATGCTATTTCACTAAAAAACAATAAATTCAGCATTTAATGTGTTTCCAATATTATGTAAAGCTAGTAAAATAGAAAAGGATATTTTTTAAAGTCCCACAAATTGTTGATTTCAATGAAAAAAAAAAAGAAAGAAAGAAAAAAGAGTATTTGCTCTGTATTTTCCTACTCCGAATCTCTGCATCTTCAAATCACCAAAGTTCCAGAAGGAGAGTAGGTACATCCCAGTCTGTTAACGCAGAGCCCTAGTGTCCAGCTGCAGCTTTTTTTCTGTGCTGTGTTTTCCTCAGCCTGGCCATCACAACAAAGAATTTACTTCCCAAGGAACATCTCTGTCAAACTCTCCTCAACCCATCTTTGAGTCACACCACCAGGGATTAAGGCCCTTTGGGAAATGCTGCCCTCTGAGTGCTCCTCTAAAATATTCATTTAAGTTGATATTCCATGAGACCTAGCTCAGAAACTTAAGTTAGGAGCAGATTCTACCTATTTTGGTTTCTGGATTTTTTTTCCTCATATTCCCTCCACCCACTGCCTTACTTCCTTTGAATGAAAAAGTAAATTCAAAAAACTCAGCAATTGGAGAAAGCTGTTCTATGATCACTACCAAACTGCAATAAGAACCCAATTTGCTCATTGGCTTATTTAACAATAAATTTACATAGATCCATTTCCCCCAGTAATTTAGTTAATTAAAGACTTTAGTGATGTATAAATCACAAGAGAAAAGCCATTGGTCTTTTGGAAAATGTCACAGAAATAACCAAAATCATCCAGAAACAGTTGAAAGCTTTGAAGACAGCAGATGTTTTATGTCAAACACTGTGTCATCCACCACATGCCATTTCAGGTTGTAACTCCTCACATCTTCTCCCTCCTGGGGAGCTATAAGACTCCAGAGAACAGGGCTTTGGTGGGCCCCTCTGAATCCTCCCACTGGATCCAGCACTGTGTTCTTCTCAACAGGGCCTCAAATAATCTTAATAATAAGTGTTTCTCAAGTCCTGCTGAAGCCTTAAAGAAGAGAGGCTCACTAACCATGCAAAAACAGAAAGAAATGCAGGATTTTTTAAAAAAAATGTTTTATTAGGTTTTACCAGCAGATCAAATGATGGTTTTTAATTGTGTTAAAAGGCAATATCTTCCAAAACTCTAAGGCTAGTGTAGACCTAGAAATAAGCCAGATGAGGAGAAAGTAAATCACTGAGACCAGAATTACTTCTGAGCCACAGAGTCGAAACAAAGGAAGACTAAAAGATATTTTTAAATAATCTCAAATATACATCTGCTGGTTGCCTTTTCAATTTCTCAAATATTTGTATATGCAAATGTGCCCATTCAACACCGAATAATTAAAATGGAGGCAGACCGTTGAACTTTGCACACAAGCAGAAGAAGCCTGGAGTAGACAAAATGGGCAGGAGTGGGAGGGAGAGAGTGCAGGAAACCTATATTATTGTGTGACAAAGAAGCCTAGTAATGACTGAGAGACCCCAGTTGCTCTGAAAAGGGAGAACTCCAACTGTAGGGAAGACCCCTAAAAGAAGGAGGAAAGAATCAAGGAATTGTTGACCTTCACAAAAATTTCCATGGCAAAGCCCTGTATGTAGGGACAATGTTTCTAAAGCTCCTACTACATCCCAGACCTATTATAGGCTCTTGAGATGTGCATGGAACATGCAGACTCAGAGACTTTGGGTGGAAGAAGATGGATGTTGGTTTAGAATGCACGACCCCAAAATACGAGCCCTTGGAAATTGAGAAAACAGTAAAACTAGGTATGTCTTCCTGACCTTCTCTTCTTTTCCATTGGGAACCAAATTATAGCATACATAAAATATGACTTCTTAGCATCATGTTCTTATATACCAGTCTCTTGAAGCTAGATCAAATGCTTCTTTTAAGGGTGTTTTGTTTCTATGGACAGGACTATTTTGATGCCTCAACATTTGATATGCAGGTGAATTTGTTTTGTAGAACCACTGAACTTCAGGCTTACATACTGAACCTCATGTAGCTCCCTCTGCATACACATATACACACTCTCATTCTTCTGAGGAGAAAATGGAGGCTTGTTTAATAGCACACAATTAGCTGGAGATGAAGTGGCTACTCCTATCCTCTTATCAGGTCAAAGAATATTATTCTTCCATATGGGAATTTCTTAAGAGTTGCTCTTTGTAGGTACTTGCAGGAAAGACTTACAGAGAAGTATAAGTATAAATGGAGATGTACTCTATGGCTTGGTCAGCCCATCAAACTATACAGTATAGATTTGATAGAGGAGGCCATCAGATGCTTTGTATAGCCCAGTGGAAAAGTAGGACCCAGAATTCTGGAGATCTTGACTCTCAATAAGTGCTATTTTCATTATGGCAAGCTGACTCCCCTTCATTCATCAATTCTCATATAATTATAGCTTCTTAGAACTAGATTTCTTGGTAGCCCAAACTTTGACTCCACTGCAACACAATTGCACTAATACAGCAGTTTACCAGCTGCTAGGGTGGAGGTGGAGGTCAAGGTAAAGAAGAACCCCACCAGTGGTCTTAGGTGGAGGGTAGGGAATGATCATGTAGACAAAGGACTCCTGGGGATGCTCTTCACTCTCCTTTCCTCTCTGTGTGTCACCAAATTTGATGTTCCTTGCAGATCAACAATATGTGCCAAAATAATTATTTAAAAGGTGTCTCTAAACAACAAATTTCCAAAGTGCAGACACTCTTTGGAATTATCACATAATCATGCCAAATCTCAGCAAAATTTGGTTGCCCTTAATGAACCATATTGTCCTTAATGGATCATACTGACCTGGTTGAGAACAAAATATGCCCTAATATACCTAAAGTTCTTTTTAACATCTAAAGAAAATATAGAAAAGAAAAGCCAGAGATTAAAAGAGGCATTAAAAGTTATCAACATTAGAATATACAAATTACAACTAGCAAGTTTTACTGTTTTAAGCATTATGAAGTTATAAGTTGTTAGAGTCTGTAAACAAGTCTGGATGGCGCCTGGCATATTGCCAGAGGGGGTGGTTTGTGAAGTAATGTCAGCGAGCCATTAAGTGTGGAGATTCCTTATTGGTTGACTGATGTATCTAGTTTATGCTAATTAGATAAGCTGTGTGGAATGTATAAATACTGCTCCTGTCCTGCAATAAACGGCTCCTACTCCTGCTGTATCAATCTACACAAGTTCTTCGTCACCCCCCGCCCCCCCCCCCCCCCGTTATTTTGCTGCAGCCGTACTCTGCAATAGGTGAAAATAAAGAATCCATATAAACTGTGAGAGCTGGAGATTAATTCACATTTTCTAATAGTGTGCTAGCAAATGTTTAATAATTGGTTCTCCAGAAGAAGGAGAGAAAGTTCTGATTTGTATCATTTGCTGATGTCCACGGAGTAAATACTCCCACGGGAGCCAGTTGTAAGACACCAAAGTGATGTCAATGAACACAAACTAGGGAGGATAGGCAGACAGCTGTCCTGAGAGCTGCCAGTCAGTTCCAGCATGCTACTGACCTTTCCAAGAAAACATGAAAACTGTTTGAGATGTGCCTATCATCTGACTCAGAAAACCTACCTTATGCATGTATTATCAAAAAATAGTGGGAAAAGAGATACATCCAAAAATATTTGCCACAAGGTCATTTGCAATATCAAATATTTGAAAAAACCCATTGCTCATGAATACAATAACAGGACTCCACTTGTTCATGTCTTCCTTGTGACATTCACCCCTATCCCAGCCACCACTGACCTAATTTTCTCTCTGATTTTGCTTTTCCCCAAATGCTATGCAGTTGGAACCATTCAGTGTGTATCCTGTTCAGATTTCTTTCACTTACCAATATGAATATGTGTTCCCATAGTCTTTTTATGGCTTACTAGTTCATTTCTTTTTCACTGAATTGTGGGATAGTATTTAAAATTCATTGAGTCTCATTTTCTCATTTGTAATAGGAATAACATATTTGATGAGGAATATATATATATATATGTATATATATATATATATATATAGGCTAGGAAAAGCAAAGAATGATGAATCCTCCCCTAGAGCTTCCAGGCTGACACTTTGATTTTAGACTTGTAAAACCATAAAAGATTTCTAACCTCCAGAACTGAAAGATAACAAATGTGTATTGTTTTAAGCCACTAAGTGTATTTAAAGTGGTTATAACTGAAATAGGAAAAAAATTACAGGTGATTAGCCTCAGCATTCTCTTTAACATCTTGTGTGCCTTCCCCAAAGTAGAGGCTAGAAATCCAAAAACTACATTTCCCACCATCTCTTGCAGCTAGGGTTCTGAGGAACTACTTAACCCTGTTTAGATTCATTTGGGCAAGTTTCAGAAGGTGGAAGTGAGGTAGAGGGGGTTTTTCTGTTGCTTTTGGCTGAATTTTGCTAGAAATGAGTTTGTAGAGATATATTTCTGCAGTAGCATTCCAGCAGGGTGCTCTCAACTTCCAGCTTCACAGGAGTCAAAAGGCAATTGTGAGTAGGAGGCAATGTGGATTCCAGTCCCGCCGCAGCCTTCTGACTTCCTACCTTCATGGAAGAGGTAGTTGTTCCCCTAACTGTTAAGTTCTGCAGTGTCCTAGAAGTCTCTTGAAGGCTCGACTTAGACCATACTCCACTAGCACTTCCATTGATTCTCTATGCAGCTAATTCTCTGCATTAAACCACTATCTGTTTACAATAACTAGAGTTGTTGCTCTTTGGTGCAGTAGGACCCTGACTAATACATGTTCTATTCTTAAGCCGTCCCAGAGAAGGGAGACACTCTCAGCTGGGAATCCTTAATGATCTCAGAGACTGAGCACCAACCAACAGGCCACTCTAGTAATTCTACCACTGTCTCATGACCAACCAACGTTTCTCTCTTACTATTGTATTACATCCTTGAGTCACCTTTCTTTAATCAGGCCTTCTCAATTTTGAGTTTTCCTCTTAAATCAGATCAATATCTTATTATAATTTTGGTGAGTCCAGGAACTAGGGATGGCTTTTAAATTTTTAAAGGTATTATAATGTCTCTTAGCCCTATGGAAGAAATTTTTAAATTACCCACACTCAAGAAGAAATATGTGATTGGCAGTCTCCAAGAACAAAGCACATTTATTGCTGCTCTCATAAGGAGAGATGACTTTTAAAAAGGTTAGAAAAGGTTTCAGCAATTTACTTACATTGATTTAGATCTGCAATTATGAAATATGTTCTTTTTTTATATGACTCTTCAACCACATGAATGCTCCCAAAAATGTATGGCAACCACAACTCTCAACACAGGTGTCCAGAGTTCCCAGAAATCATTTTGAATTAAAAAAAAATAATGTACCTATCTCATACTTTAAAAAATGATTTATTATAACTTCTAAGTATGCTACAGAATAATAAGTGGTAGGGAAATCACAGTTGCTGGAATTAATGAATTTAGTGATTTGTGACCTAAGTTCCATAAAACTTAAACTTTCTTTCTAGGGCTCCATCCTGGCCTGGACTTTCTGACTAGTATTCTACTCCTTCATTTTTAAGAATATAGACAGGACAAGATTTTTCCAAACAGAGTCAGATAGGCAATTTTTTGGTTTCACAGGCCTCCACATTGATCATTTACATGATCTCTGTAACAACTATTCAATTCTGCCCTTGGAGGGAAAAAGCAGTTGATGCAGAGCTATGCTCCAGTAAAACTTTATTTGTGACCACTGAAGTTTACATTTCATACAATTTTCATGTTACAAAATACTAATCTTCTGTCCACACATATCAACCATTTTTAAATATAAATGCCATTATTTGTTGGTATGCTGGGCTTAGCTTGAAGGCCATAATTTGCCAACCCCTTCTATAAACCTGGTTCTAACCCCTCCAACTTACCCTAAAATTCTCACTATGATCAAGATTTGGTTATAGAGACAGGTTGGAGGTGTTTCCCTGGGAGAGAAGGAATGATTTTTCTTCTGTCTTTTCTACCTAGTATTTTTTGCCTTCACTTCCAGGTCCATCTCTTCCTCCCTCTACCCGCAAACTGGATTCCAAATGTCACATAAGCTCCCCAGTCAATTCAGACTACTTGCCTTTCCCTGAATTTCAGGGAGTTGCAGCCCTCCATGGTTTTATTCACACCCTCTAACAAGCACAATCTCCCCACATGTCTACCTTATGGATTTTTGCTCATTATTTAGTTCAATGTCATTTTTTTTTTTAATTTTCCCGGAAAAGTGAGGTGAAGACAATGGCCGGAACATGGTCCACATGAACAGGATTGAGTAACTGAATGTGCAGACCCAGAAAGGGGTATGCTGACTGCTGGGCACAGGGGCTATAGAGAGGATGGTATCGTGCAAGGTATACTAACTACACAGAGACAATGACGAACATGGAGAGTGATGAAATGGTTGTGAAGACAACAGCTTACTTCCCAATATTGCCACAACCCATAATGTCCAGAGAAGTGGGAGTGTTTGAACAGATGTTTCCTGATGCTGAAGCTATAGGGACTTGTGAGCTTCAACAGCAGCCATCAATGGTTTAGCCTCTCCTTGGCACAGGCTTAACAGTGTCAGCACTGAAAATCTTGGGAAATCAACAAAGACAGCCTGGGACAAGATAGAGATTAAAATACCATTTTTTTTTAATATTTGCTTTTTAGTTATAGGTGGACACAATTTCTTTATTTTATTTTTATGTGGTGCTGAGGATCGAACCCAGTGCCTCATGCAAGCTAAGCAAGTACTCTACCTCTGAGCCACACTCCCAGCCCCAATTTATTTTTTTACAGAAAGCTAAAATAAATTGTGAGACCATAAAGAATTTTCTCATAATGAATCTCAGGAAAGTGAAAGAACTGTAAAGGTTAAGTTTTCGCAAAGAAAAATGAAAGGGCAAATTGCAAATAAATAGCAGTGTTGTCATCTTTTTAAGTTTTGTCAGAATAAAAAGAGTAATGAGTCACAGCTCTGTCATATCACCATGAGCCATCTTTATTTGACCCCTTTGATAATTAAAAAGCAAAATTCTATAATCTTTTTTTCTGAGTTTCAGTTTTCATTTCTTAATTAATTTTTTAAATTTATATATGACAGTGGAATGCATTGCAATTCTTATTGTACATATAGAGCACAATTTTTTATATCCCTGGTTGTATACAAAGTATACTCGCACCAATTCATGTCTTTATACATGTGCTTTGGATAATAATGTCCATCACATTCCACCATCAGTTCTAACCCCATAAAAATTCTATAATCTTGAAGTTTTAAGTTAACTCAATAGATGGCTTCAGTTTCTAAAATCATACAAATGCCAACTTTTTATTTTTACCCCAATTTTACTAACATTTCCTAAAAATAAGAAGTGATCAGAGCCCAGGCTTGCTAACCATTTTTCAATCCTGCTCTCTTTAGCACAGTTTTATCCACATTCTCTTCACAAAACACCTGCTGAGCTGTACCAGCATCTAGCTCCATGCACTTCTTTTGTTATGAATCTTTCAAGGTATTACAAGATAATGAGAATTTTAGAAAGTTTTACACTCATTTTCTGCTCTGTTAGCTTTGAAGTTTGCATCCCCACAGATTTTCAGCCAAGAATTTATGATGTAAATCCAACAGTTTAGGTATTAATGATCATTAGTGTCACATCCAAAAAACAATTTTGGTCAGTGTTATTTATTAAAAGCTATCAAAATGTACAATTATGGTCCTCATTACAATATTTACTCAGAAGGCCTTATTTATTCACAAGAAAAAATAATGCTAGGCAGCTTCTAGAACTTCTATACCAGACATAAGAGAAATGTGAAGCCCCAGTTCTGTGGAATGATGTCCTTGAAGAGAAATAGTTATTCCTCATATTTATGGAATGCTTTATTGATAATGGGGGAAATGCATTGCCCTTTCATCTATCTATATGCAGCAGGTTAAATGATATAAGACACAAAGAAATTAAATGCATCTTCCTCACGAAGATGTTAGAATAATACTGGTTGCTGTCCCCATCCTACCCCAGGGTCACCTCTGGAACCACAAACTGTATGGGATCATTGTTCTAGTTTTAGTTTGATTTAATTTTTTTTTTTAAATTTGGGACTTTCCTTGTTCTCCTTTGAATTTAGCAAGGAATTAAAAAGTATATTTGTTCTAATTTATCCATTATTTGAGTGTTTTTGTGGTGGGAGATCATTTCAAAATATCTGGTCTTTTTAAATTCATAGAAATGGAAATCTCACAAACCTGTTTTTAGAACTGAATTTTATACCAGGAATGCCTGTAATAAAATCTGTGATAAATACTTATGGTTTTTTGTTGTTGTTGTTCTTGTTCTTGTTCTTATTTTGTTTTGTTTTTTTGTTTGGTTGGTTGATTTGTGGTTTTGTTTGTTTGTTTGTTTTTGTTTTTGTGCTGGGGATCAAATCCAGGTCCTCATGAATGCTACCACCTCATGCACTCTACCATTGAGTTACATCCCCAGCACTGTTCCACACCCTTGGATATATTTTTCATTATTAATCAGTGATATTTATCTTTTTCCATTAGGATTGTTGCTAATAAGAAAGGAGTGTCCTCTGTGCCACAGTTTGGGTTGAGGTTGGGAGCATCCCCAGGACTTGGGATCTGAGAAGGCAGGAGGCAGCTTTGCAGAATGCCTGGTCTGACTGGGCACACAGAGGGAGGCAGAGGCAGTTTTGCATTCTCACCATCACCCAGGGTGCCTTCGTTTCAATCTGTTAAAATGAGCTGTTTTTCAAATAGAGTCATGTAGCACTTAACAGTGGAGATACATTCTGAGAATTATGTCATTAGACAATTTTATCATTGTGCAAATAGCACAGAGTGTACTTACACAAACCTAGATGGAACGGGTCAATGACCAAATGTGGCTATTGATGCAATCAAGAGACATGGCAAACACAGGATGAATGAGGCTACTGCCATCATAACACAGCATATTATCTTGCAGTAATTTTTTTTTAACCAAGTAAAAGGAGTACACTCGAGAAATGATAGATACTAAACCAGTAAAGTAACATAGTAATTTATTATCATTAAGTATTATGTAGATATTTTTATATATCATACTTTTTTATATGCTAGCAGTAGGTTTATTTACCCCAGCATCACCACAAATACAAGAGTAACATGTCATACTATGACAAAATGATGGTTGCAATGTCACTAGACAAGGGAGAAAAGAAATGAAAAAAAAAAAAAAGCATTTATTTTTAAAATAGTAAAAGAAAGTCATCCAGAAATGAAAGATACAAGTAGAATTGAAAAGGCAAAGCCTATTCTACAATCTTCTAGTAGATGAAAAAGTCACATGACCATCAGCCTTCTCAAACACCACTAAAACTTAGAAAACAATAAAGAAAATTTAAAATTTTGATGTAAAAATTCTATACCCAGCCCAAATATACTATTTTAATTATTAAGACCCTAATTTCTCACATATTTGAATATTTAAGAATGGAACGTGCCTTCCAGTCACTGTCAGTCAGGTAGAGTGAAGACCTGATTGTTCTCCCTTGAAATCTGGTAAAATTAAGACAGAGCCAATATAAAAGCATCAAGAATAAAAGTGGAATAATAAAAGATATTTTCAGAGCTGCCATGATTCTATTTACCTCCTACATACCCTTTCTTGGGCTGCTGCAACAAAATAGCCCAAACTAAGTGGCTTACAACAATAGAACTGTGTTTTCTTATGATTCTGGGGACCAAAAGTCCAAACTCATGGTGTCATTGGGGTGGGTCCCTTCTTAGGGGCCCAAAGTGCGAATCT
The DNA here is from genome assembly GCF_021218885.2 of Marmota monax. Taxonomy (NCBI): domain Eukaryota; kingdom Metazoa; phylum Chordata; class Mammalia; order Rodentia; family Sciuridae; genus Marmota; species Marmota monax. Next base: position 378,562 of record NW_026693595.1, on the reverse strand, counting down.
CTTCAGTGTATAATTCCTGTGGTGGTTGCTGGCAATCCATAGCATTCATGGGTTTGGGCAGCAAAAATCCAATCTCTCCATTGCCCAGTGGTATTGTATGTGCCTGTGTCTCTTTTCTTCCCTCTTATAAGGACACTAGTCATATTGGATTAGTGCCTAACCCTAATAAATTTATCTTAATCTGGCCATGTCCACACAACCCTATTTTCAAAAAGGTCACATTCTCAGGTATTACAGGTTAAACTCCAACATATCTTCTTGGGAACATCATTTAACACACAGCACTTGCTAAAGATAGGTGCTAGCAAAATAAATGAATGAACAAAGCCTAGAAAGACAAAAGATCCAAGAAATCAGGGATTTCATGAAGGAAAATGGTGGCATAATGTCCTAGGATGACTGTTGAGTAGTCGATTAAAGAGCAACCAATTCACTTTCCAGGATGGAGTGCAAGGATGGAGGGCTCCAAGAGGAAGAAGGAGAAGCTTATGGACCACTTGATGTGCTTGAACATGTGGAGGGGGGTGAAATCTGTGGAGAGGCATAAAATTTACCTAGAGGAAAAATAGGGATATGCCCAGACACATGAGAGTTGTTAAATCTAAGTTGTTAACGATCTTATCTAGCACTGCAAAAAATAATAATAATAATAATAACAATTTACTTTAGGAAAAATAAAATGTTATTCAAAAACTAATAAACAAACATTTAAAGATACTTGGCTTTGAACTAAAATGAGCATATTATCATGATACATGCATACTAATGTTTATAGCAGCACAATTCACAGTAGCCAAGTTAAAGAACCAGCCTAGGTGTCCTCCAGTAGATGATTGGATAAATAAAATGGGGTGTATACCCACTTAGAGTTTTACTCAGAAATAAAGAATAATAAAATTTGTCATTTGCTGGTAAATGGGTGGAACTGGAGAACATCATGCTAAGTGAAATAAGCCAGACTCAGAAAGTCAAGGGTCGAATATTTTCTCTTATATGCAGAAACTACAGAGAAATGAGGGATTGTTTTTTAAAAAAAGAATCTCATGAAAATTGAAGGAAAAACATGAAGTAGGGCAAGGGAGTCAAGGGGAGGAAGGATTAAAAAGGGAAGGAACTTCAGAATGAAACTATACTATGTAATGAATATATTACAATGAATCTACTTTTATGTATCATGATAATTAATGCATCAACTTAAAAAATAAATTAGTAGAAGGAAAACCAATAGCATAGAGGGAGGAAATAATGGGGAGGAATAGGATAAGGAAGGGAGTAGTACTAGGGATTGAAGTACTGTGTTACATGTCTTTATAAATACATCAAAATGAACCCCACAATTATGTATCATTATAATGCTCTCATAATTTTTTTGGAGTGTTTTATAATACTTGGCTTTGCTGTAAACAATACTTACATGATGAGTAATGAAAGCACTGAATGTTGATTTATCAAGGAACACTTCAGAAGGATGGGCAATGAAAAGCGTGTGACACATGGAAGGCAAATGGTCTACCACTGCACTATACCCCCATCCCCTTGAGGTTTTAATAGATATTGCACGGGAATTTATAGATTAATTTGAGAACTGCCATCTTAGCAATATAAAGCCTTCTGTAAACATGGGGAAAAAAAAAAAGAAAAGCGTGTGACATTGAGAATGGCAAAACCTTCAACTATCCTAACTGTAATCAATAGATAATATCAAAATGATAATAAGAAGTATCATTTTATGTATAATCGTAAAAAGTACATACATCAGTACTAAACTTTACTTATTTGCAGTGCTGGGGATTAAACCCAGAGCCTCACCAGTGTTAGGCATTGCTCTACCAATGAGCTACATCTCCAGTCTCATATGTTAATACTAAAAAAGTAGCCAAGAAAGCTAAAATACTCCAGGGAGTCATACCCCAGGGAGTATGACTGGGGTGGCAGTTGTAATAGGTACTCAGGACTATTACTTGGGGTTATAATACCTTCAGTAAAACTTGATTTTTTAAAATACTTATTAAAAAGATTTAAAGCATTTCTAAAGAAAAGAATCAATGAGAGGGGAAAAAAATGTGCTTGCTATGAAATCCTGCCCAGCTTCCTCAGACAACTAATTCTTCCTCCACTGAGCCCCAGTACTACTCTATACATTGCTCCATTACAGCCTTCTCACATTTTATAGCAGTTATTTCTGCTAAGCCTTCCTGCCTATGTGGGCCCCAACCCATACCTCAACTGACTCCAGCTGGCTCCAAATGCAGTGGAGTCTGATAGGATATGAAAAAGCAACCTCCCTTTGAGAAAAAGCTGTCTCTCTAAGTCTAGGCAATAGACAGCCTGAGTCATGCACTGTGAGAGGAGAGTGCTGCAGCCTACCCGCTTGCCAGTCTTCTCCCTCCTCCTGTATCCCAGGGGGTTGGTCAGTCAGCGACTTGATTTCCATGCAGAGTCCTGGCTGTACTCCCCACTGCAGTGTCTTGTTATAATTAGAGCCTATTTGTAACGCCCTAACATCATAGTGTCTTACATTCTTATCTAGGCCCTATCTAGTCCTATATTGGGGTGGATTCACTCGCCACAATCTTCCCTTCACTCCTACTCTACTCCAGCCCTCACTGCACTGGTCCTTGCATGGACCTCATAGCCTTGGCAGAAGCTGAGGGCTGACATTCATCTGAGGACCTCTGCAGTCAAAAGTCCCCAGCACCACAGTCCACTTAGGCCCCCTCAGGTCAAAAGTTCCTTAAAGATCTGCTCTAGACTAGAGCTGACTCTACTTTCCTCTGTTCCTTGGACTTTGTTAGTACCATTGGGAAAAGGACTGAACTTTTTTTTCCTCCTATCTAAATGCTGTGTTACATCTATAGCCCTAGTGCTATGTTGAGTGGTTAGACTATTCCAATACATATTTGTTGCTAAACATTAGTTACATTAACTTGGGTTCTTCCCTCTCAGCTGGCACCATCTTCCCGTCTTCTGTACCCCATCACCATTTTCAACTTTTTCCAGTCACAATAGAAACAGCAATTCTGCCTCCCCGACTCTTAACTATGAGATCTTACAATTCCTTATTAATTTTTCTCTCTGTCAGGGCTGAGTTCAAAACACAGAACATAGTAAGTGCTCAACAAATATTTATTGAATAAATAAATTCAATAAAAGTTTGTATGAATAAGTAAATCTGTTTCTGAGAATCTGAACAGATCCTACAGATGCACTTTTCCATCCATTAAATATTAATATGGAAGCTAAAAAAGCTTCCCGTAAGAACAGTTATCCATCCTTTAGGAAGTTTTAGTTGTCTCGTTAACAATGTGAAAGGACAAGATTATTTAATGTAAGTTCCTTAAGAATTTCACATACACATCCATGTCAAAGAATGAAAGGACTAAGAGGTGTAGTTTTGCAACCTCATTTTACTTGAAAAGCACTTCAATCAGCACACTGGAACTGCTGTATGTATCTGTAATTATAATTGCAAGACCCCCCTCAGGTGCTAAGACCACCTGAAAAGAGATGCTTCCCTGATGGAACCTTGATAACCTTCTCCTCTTGAACCTTGATAACCAGAGTCTTTAATGGGACCGCATGGTCCACACAAGAATTTTCTGGAGCAAATGAACACGTCCTATATGACATGGGTAATGGCTAAACAAGTAGGTACACTTGATAAAAACCTTAGCCACATACTTGAAATTTACATATAAATTATGACTCAAAAGAAGTTTTCTTAGCATTAAGAAAAATTAAAGGATTCTAAGAGTATAGTTCAATGGTAGAGTATGTGTCTAACACATGCAAGGTTCTGGATTTAATCCCCAGTGCCACACACACACATACACACACAAAAGAGCAATTTTCTGTATTATACACTGCAATAAAACACTCTTCAAAAGATGCACCTTTCAAATCTCTGTGAGTAGTTGTTATGAACTGAATATCTGTGTCCCCCTCAACTTTCAGGTATTGAAACCCTAGCCCCAGTGTGATTGTATTTAGAGTTGGAGCCTCCCACAGGATTACTGACCTATATGAGACACCAGGGTGTACTCTCTCTATGCCCGAGCATACAGAGACACAGTGACCATCTATAACCCAAGAGAGTGACCTCAGAATGAAATCTACTTTGCTCGCACCTTAGTCCTGAACTTCCTAACTTCCAGAAATAAATTTCTGTTGTTTAAAAAACCACCGGGTCTGTGGTATTTTGTTACAGCAGCCTAAGCAGACTAATATTAGTATAATTAATAACTGACAGCCCAGCTACTGTACTCTGAAATCCATCACCATGATGGAGCTGAGGCTATTCTTCCCACTGGCTGCTCCTCGCCGGTCATTGAATATGACAGTGACAATAAGCAGACCTGTTCCTGGGAGAGGCAGGACTCCTCTGATGAGTTATATTGGCTTTAAGGTGCCCTCTCTAGCCTTACCAAAGTCTACGATTCTTCCTCTTCTCTCTGCTTCTCAGCAGTCTGACACTGCAATCTGACAGCTCTCTGACCAACCTCAGTCCCATTTTTTTCTCAATTTTCCCCAATAAATCCCTTGAACGTATACCACCATCATGGCACTGCTCCTCAGAGACCCAAATTAACGCAATCCCTTAAGACAAGAAAAAAAAAAGAGAGAGAGAGATCAAGTCAACAAATTATGTGGCAGGACAGAAAAACAAGTACCAGTTAAGAAGAGTAATCAGAATACTAGGGAAAACAGGAATATGAACTGTTTATGAATAAATCTGTCCAACTGTTCACTTACAGTGGTGTGGAGTGATATCCAGGGAAGTGAACTTTCTTTGGACAGTTCATACCTAATCTCAAAATACTTGCAGTTTTAGCTTCTCAGCACAACTCTGTCCAAATCTTAAGCCAAAATAAATTAATAGCTTAGTCATTGTCCATTAACAAGGACATGATAATAAGGTTGTTGAAAAAAATCAGGTCACAGAGGTCATAAAACTGGACATAAAGCAACCAAGGACCTTGAGGGACTCACTGTAACTGGATAGCTCTGGGAACATCTTACCTTATTTAATTACTTAAAGTAATTCAGTCCATCACACTATGTCAGGCAGGAACAGAGTGTATAACAACAGCACTTACTCTCATCCCATCTTGCCAATAGCACCCTACTACAGCTTTAGTTTGAATGATGAGGATTGCTATCATTTGGATGCATTGAAAGCTTGGTCCCTAGTGTGACAGTATTGAGAAGTGGGGGACCTTTAAGAGGTGGTAACTAGTGTGAGGTGGTGAGCTCATTGGGGGCATGCCCTTGGAAGGGATTAACTAGTTTTCTAGGGTCCCAGTCTCTCTCTGACTTCCTGTCTCACAGTGTGATCTCTCAATCTTGGACACACTCCCACCTTTGTGAAGCCATTCACCCCAAGTTTCTCACGAGAGCCAAGCCAATGCTGGTGCCATGTGATTAAGCTTTCAGAACTTTGAGCTAAAACCTCTTTTATTTATGAAGTAACCAGCTTCAGGTATTTCATGATAGAAACAGATCGGGTGTTCTGTCATTACCCATATGCAGCAATGACTTTGTAGTCACAAAAGTATGGCTAAAGATAGGTCAACACATCATAAATTTGTGATGCTGCCATGATCAAGTAGGATTCATCCCTGGGATGCAAGGCTGGTTCAATATACGGAAATCAATAAATGTTATTCACCACATCAATAGACTTAAAAATAAGAACCATATGATCATCTCGATAGATGCGGAAAAAGCATTCGACAAAGTACAGCATCCCTTTATGTTCAAAACTCTAGAAAAACTAGGGATAACAGGAACATACCTCAATATTGTAAAAGCAATCTATGCTAAGCCTCAGGCTAGCATCATTCTGAATGGAGAAAAATTGAAGGCATTCCCTCTAAAATCTGGAACAAGACAGGGATGCCCTCTCTCACCACTTCTGTTCAACATAGTTCTCGAAACACTGGCCACAGCAATTAGACAGACGAAAGAAATTAAAGGCATCAAAATAGGAAAAGAAGAACTTAAATTATCACTATTTGCAGATGATATGATTCTATACCTAGCAGACCCAAAAGGCTCTACAAAGAAACTATTAGAGCTAATAAATGAATTCAGCAAAGTGGCAGGATATAAAATCAACACGCATAAATCAAAGGCATTCCTGTATATCAGCGACAAATCCTCTGAAATGGAAATGAGGACAACCACTCCATTCACAATATCTTCAAAAAAAATAAAATACTTGGGAATCAACCTAACAAAAGAGGTGAAAGACTTATACAATGAAAACTACAGAACCCTAAAGAGAGAAATAGAAGAAGATCTTAGAAGATGGAAAAATATACCCTGTTCATGGATAGGCAGAACTAACATCATCAAAATGGCGATATTACCAAAAGTTCTCTATAGGTTTAATGCAATGCCAATCAAAATCCCAAAGGCATTTCTTGTAGAAATAGAGAAAGCAATCATGAAATTCATATGGAAAAATAAAAGACCTAGAATAGCAAAAACAATGCTAAGCAGGAAGTGTGAATCAGGCGGTATAGCGATACCAGACTTCAAACTATACTACAGAGCAATAGTAACAAAAACAGCATGGTACTGGTACCAAAACAGGCGGGTGGACCAATGGTACAGAATAGAGGACACAGAAACCAATCCACAAAACTACAACTATCTTATATTTGATAAAGGGGCTAAAAGCATGCAATGGAGGAAGGATAGCATCTTCAACAAATGGTGCTGGGAAAACTGGAAATCCATATGCAACAAAATGAAACTGAATCCCTTTCTCTCGCCATGCACAAAAGTTAATTCAAAATGGATCAAGGAGCTTGATATCAAATCAGAGACACGCCGTCTGATAGAAGAAAAAGTTGGCTACGATCTACATACTGTGGGGTCGGGCTCCAAATTCCTCAATAGGACACCCATAGCACAAAAGTTAATAACTAGAATCAACAAATGGGACTTACTCAAACTAAAAAGTTTTTTCTCAGCTAAAGAAACAATAAGAGAGGTAAATAGAGAGCCTACATCCTGGGAACAAATCTTTACTCCTCACACTTCAGACAGAGCCCTAATATCCAGAGTATACAAAGAACTCCAAAAATTAGACAATAAGATAACTAACAACCCAATCAACAAATGGGCCAAGGACCTGAACAGACACTTCTCAGAGGAGGACATACAATCAATCAACAAGTACATGAAAAAATGCTCACCATCTCTAGCAGTCAGAGAAATGCAAATCAAAACCACCCTAAGATACCATCTCACTCCAGTTAGATTGGCAGCCATTATGAAGTCAAACAACAACAAGTGCTGGCGAGGATGTGGGGAAAAGGGTACACTTGTACATTGCTGGTGGGACTGCAAACTGGTGCAGCCAATTTGGAAAGCAGTATGGAGATTTCTTGGAAAGCTGGGAATGGAGCCACCATTTGACCCAGCTATTCCCCTTCTTGGTCTATTCCCTAAAGACCTAAAAAGAGCATGCTACAGGGACACTGCTACATCGATGTTCATAGCAGCTCAATTCACAATAGCAAGACTTTGGAACCAACCCAGATGCCCTTCAATAGACGAATGGATTAAAAAAATGTGGCATTTATACACAATGGAGTATTACTCTGCATTAAAAAATGACAAAATCATAGAATTTACAGGGAAATGGATGGCACTAGAGCAGATTATGCTAAGTGAAGCTAGCCAATCCCTAAAAAGCAAATGCCAAATGTCTCCTTTGATATAAGGAGAGTAACTAAGAACAGAGTAGGGTCGAAGAGCATGAGAAGAAGATTAACATTAAACAGAGATGAGAGGTGGGAGGGAAAGGGAGAGAAAAGGGAAATTGCATGGAAATGGAAGGAGACCCTCAGGGTTATACAAAAGAACATACAAGAGGAAATGAGGGGAAAGGGAAAAATAATACAAGGGGGAGAAATGAAGGTCAATAGAGGGGGTAGAGAGAGAAGAGGGGTGGGGAGGGGAGGGGAGGGGGGATAGTAGAGGATAGGAAAGGTAGCAGAACATGACAGTCACTAGTATGGCAATATGTAAATCAATGGATGTGTAATTGATGTGATTCTGCAAGCTGTATATGGGCTAAAAATGGGAGTTCATAACCCACTTGAAGCAAAGTGTGAAAGATGATATATCAAGAACTATGTAATGTTTTGAACAACCAACAATAAAAAAAAAATAAAATTAAAAAAAAAAATAAAAATAAAAATAAAAAATAAAAGCAGAATGAAATTGTAAAAAAAAATAAATAAATAAATTTGTGATGCTGGACAGTTTTCTCTGATGCTGGAACAAACTGAGCTTCCTAACACTGGGACAGAAATTGTAAAGTGCCTTGAGTCTTCTTAATTATGTGCTCATGTCTTCCAACTCAGAACTACATTTTACATTTTAAAATTTTATTTTAAATCTACATGTATTAATTGTATATAATAATGGGGTTCAGTGTGATATTTCAATACATGCATACAGCATGAAGTTTGCTTTTATAAAACCCAAAGAAAGAAACTCAAGAAACCCATAGGTCGTGCTTCTCCAGAGAAAGGGCAAAACCTATTTGGGTTCAGATCTACTCTCCATAAGAGGTGTTTATTCTCTAACCATATTACAATTAAGTCCTATTATATTTCCCTGGCCCATTCACTTTTTCATGCTAATTCACTTATTTTCCTTTAGCCTCAAGCTTCTAATGCCTCTTCCCCATCTTCATTCACAGCTAAAAATATTACTTTTTACTCCCCTGAAAAACCAAAGCAATCCACAGAAAAATTCCCTGTATTCCTATTATCACAAATTCATGTACTGAGCCATATTTGTACACATACTGTCTGCCTTTCTGTTTGTTTAGATAGATGCTTCATGGTGCTAGCTAAAGCCAGCTCCTCCCATATACACACATTCTCAAGGCTGTCAGTAATAGCATTCCTTTGATCTCTCCTCCATTATCAATTTGTCCACAGTCACTGGACTCATTCTCTTTAGCATACAGACTTGCTATAATTTTGCCACTTTCAAGACAACAAAATAACAATCATCCAAACCATCGTCAACATCCTCCTATGCCAGAATCCACTTCATATGTCTGCTTCTCTTCACAACTAAGTAATGCCTTAGGAAAACCTGCTATGCTGTCTCTACTTGTCTCTAATTCCTCTCTCCCCATTTCTCTCCAGTAATTCTTCCTCCCACATCGTCACCAATAATGCTTTTGTCAAAGTAGACGATGACCACAGCATTGCTAAAATGTAAGGTTAATCCCCAATCCTCACCTTGTTTGTCCCAAAAGCAACATTAGACCAGTTGAATAGTCCTTCCTCCTCAGGTCATGTCACTCACTTGACTTCCAGGTCATCACACACTGCTGGTTGCTTCGTAGTGTCCTTCACTGAGTCCTATGCTTCTTCCTTTTTGGGCACCCACATGACTTGGCCTTCTACCTTGTGTCCACTCTCACTTCTGTTGGTAACCTCACCAAGTGTCACAATTTTAAGCAACATCTGTGTCCCAATGACTCCAAAATTTCCATGTCCACTTTCTCCTTGAACTCCAGAATTTTATATCCATTCACATCTTCACATATCTATTTCAAAGTCTAACAGATTTCTTAATATGTCAAAAAACTTAGCTCCTGTTCTTCTCTGTCTCAATTAATGATAATTCTCCCCTTTTAGCTGCTCAAGGCCAAATCCTATGTCTTCTCTCATTCTCTTATTCCCTCATTCAATTTATCATAAATTCCTGTTGACTCTGTCTTCAAAGTATATATATCTAGAATCTGACTTCTTCCCAACACTCCTACTGCTTGTGGTCCAGCCCACCAGCATCTCTTATCAGGACTATTACAGCAGCCTCATATCTGGTTTTCCCACTTCCACCCCTTCTCTCTACAATTTCCAAGATGGCAGCAAATTATTTTAAAATGGAAGTCAAGTCATGTCACCCTGGTGCTCAGAACCACATAGTTGGCTCTCATTTCTCTCAAAATGAAAACCAAAATCTTCTACAAGATCTGATGCTTCTTTGGTATCTTACCAATCCCGCATCATTCGCCTCACCCCACCTTACTTTTCCTCAAATCAACATAACACGCTTCTACACCATGTTGTTCTCTCTGCCTGAAATGCTCTTTCCCCCAGACGGTCTTCCAGAAACCCATCTTTCCCTTCTTCCCTTTGTATGCTTCAGTTTCCTTATTGGTACACAGAGAAACTTCAGATAACAACATCACCCAATGCATATGCACATAAAGGAGACTTTTGAGTTTAGTGTGTATTATTCCTCAATTCTCTTTTCAACTTTAAAATATGTCCTTGAAATGCTACATATCGCTTATATGATCTTCCTCATTTTTAACTTTGTTTATTTTAACTGCTGCATTGTATTCAACAATATAGATATAAAACACTTTTATTTTTAAAGATGCATGGATCATAATCTATTTTTTTCCTACTTCAAAAATTCTCCAAGACCCTTTTATGCACATGTCCAATTGTTTCTCTAGACTGACTACCTAATCGTGGAATAGTCTGCGACCATAATCCCGAAGAGAGATATCTAAGAACACCTAAGGGGTTAAGGCATATGCATATTTCTAAAAGAGGTCCTAAGGAAATGCTCTCCACAAAAATCATGCAAGTTTACATACCTAACATATTTCTCTCTGCATCTTTTCCACTACTGGATATTGGTAATCTTTAATTTTTGCCAATCAAAAGAGCAGATCTTTTACTCCCAAATGATCTGAAATTCTATCTATCATATTTCTAACTACTGTATGTATATAAGTACTACTTGTTACTCTTTTGATGATTTTTTATATTTTAATGCTTGATAAGACAAATACCTTCCATTAACCTTTTTTTAATTTTTTTTTTTGCTAGCCATTCTTGCTTGTTTATTCTTTCATATATTACTTAATTTCAGACTGTCAAGTTCCAATAAAAAGCCTATGGGTTATTTGGGGAAGGGGATCATGTCAAATTTACAGATTAATTTAGGGAGAATTGACATACTCATGATGTTGAATCTCTCCAATCCACCCTCTCCCCCCAGCCTCTGGAAACCATTATCTACTGTGTTTTAAATGCTAATCCAGTTTCTCCTTCTCTAAATAAACTACATTTGGTCATGATCTATTAGCCTTCTAAGTATCATTAGATTCAATTTCCTAATAATTTGTTTAGGATTTTTGGCTTCAGTACTCATGAAAAATGTTACCCCATCTCCTCTCTCTCTCTCTCTCTCTCTCTCTCTCTCTATATATATATATATATATATATATACACACACACACACACACACACACACATTCACACAAATATATTATATATACATATATATTTATTTATATATATGTATGTACATATATATACATATATATGCATATGTATATATACACAGATATGCATATATGCATATGTATATATACACATATACACACAAATATATTATTTGCATATTTGGGGGTCAAAATTCTATAAACATCACAAAATTTGTAAAATTTTCCTTTTTTCTCTGTACTCTAGAAGAGTTTGCATTACCACCATTTAGTGGTATTTGATGAGGGATAGAATTCACCTGTGAATGAGTTTCCTCTTATTTTTCTTTAAGAAGTTTTCTTTAAGGGAAGGGATTTTATTTGCAAAAAGATTTAAATTACACATCCAAACCCTTCAATAGATATAGAACTGTGCAGATTTTACATTTCTTTTAACAGTTTTAGGTAAATTCTATTTTCTTAATAATTTTTCTCTTTCATCTAAATTTTCAAATTCGAACTTATGCATTTGTTCATAGTATCCTTTTTATTTTTTAGGGTTTGCATAGTCTTTCTTTTTATTCCTAATAACAGTTATCTTCACCTTCTTTCTCAATTTATGGATCAGAAAATAAAAACCGACAGCTTTGGGGCTGTTCACGGAGTCCCTATCGTTTACCCTGCCCACCTGGCAGAAAGCCTGCTTGAGATCAGCTGGCCTCAGTGACTCTGTGTTCAGCCTCAATCACCCTCTTCACATAGAGCAAAGGGAACCCAAGAATGCCTTCTGGCATTATCAGCTTTGCTGACTTTCCTCTCAGGTATAGCATCTTACTTTGTAGGATGGTGCTTTACCAATTTCATTTGAATTGCTAAGAGTCCTCCTGCCATCTTCCTGCATCCCTATTTACATTCTCCTGAATTTGTTTACTGTTTCTCCTGACCTGTTCAGAATTACAGATGTATCTCACATCAAAAGCAGTGCTTCTGTTTCCCTGGGTTGTTTTGTTTCATTTTAGTTATTTTTGCTTTGGGATGATTTCCAAAAAGCAGAGTAATGAAGATATCATTTTTATAAAAATGATCTAAAACAAGACCAGATGACTTTTATAGTCAACCTGGTAAGATTTGCCTGGAATTGACGGTAAAAATATATTTGAGGACAACTGTCCTTCACAAAATAGTGTGTTTTCCAGCTCGACGCAGTGGCATATGCCTTTAACTCCAGCAACTTGAGAGGCTGAGGCAGGAGGATCACCAGTTTAGGGGAGCCTCCGCAATTCAGTGAAATCCTACCTTAAAATAAAAAACTTAAAGGAATAAAATTTTAAAAAACTGGGGGACATAGCTTAAGGCTAGAACACCCTGGGTTCATTCTTGGGACCAAAACATCGCATTTTCCAATTCTGGAACATGACGTTTCTCATCATTTCTTTTATGTCATTCAATAACATTTTCATTGTTATAATTTGTGCTACTTTGATAGTATGGCACAGATACTTTAAAACTTATTCACAACCATTTCATATTTTTCCTTTGTACTGTGAACTAGATGGTCTAATAGATTATGGTTGTATATGAAAAACCTATTGCTTTTTGCATTTTAATCTTTTATCTATTAGCTTTAGCAGCAAAAAATTCTAGCAGTGTGCTATTTCATTGTCTTGTGTCTTCTAGGAGGATAGCCATGTGAACTGCAAATGTAATAATAGAATTTTTTCCCTCTTCCCTTCAAATATTTACACGCCTGATTTGTTTCTGTGTGTTACTGCATTAGCCAGAAACTCCAGTATGAACAGTGGTGATTAGTATCCGTATGTTCTTTTCCAGAGTAAAGAGGCTTCAGTGCTTCATTATCATATATAACTTAATTGAAACCTCTTTCTGTTTCTTTTGCAAACACTACTTGGTCATAATCTACTTTAATTAACTTTTTAATGCTATTTTTTAAAAGCCTAGGTTATTTGTTAGCTTTTACCTAGGAATTCTGCACTTCAAGATTTTAGTGATTTTTGCCTGTGGTTTCTCTTCTCTGTGCACAATCTTCATTTAATTTTTACATGAGAATCACCCTGGCTTCACAGAATAAGTTAGAATTGTTTTCCAGGTTTTAGATTCTCAGGAGGAGTTTAAATAACAAAGGAATTATCTGTTCCATGAAAATTTGGTAGGTATCACCCAGGTCTGGTGATTTTTAAAAAAATAGATCTTTGGGCTGGGGTTGTGGCTCAGTGGTATAACACTTGCCTAGCATGTGTGAGGCATTGGGTTCTATCCACAGCACCACATAAAAATAAATAAAATAAAGATATTGTGTTCATCTACAACTAAAAAAAAATTTTAAAGGAGAACAGATCTTTGATTACATTTTTAATCTCTTAAGTTTTATTTACCTATTCAGATTTTCTATTTCTTGAGTTAATTTTGAGTAATATTTCAAGAACTTAAACAATTTGCCTAAATACTGAAATTTATGTTAAGAAATAGCATATTAAAATAGGTGATTAATAGATATTAATGAATAAAGGAACTCATCATATAATCTTAATATTCTCCAGGTCTGTAGTTAAATTATACTTCTTATTTCCAATGAAGTTTGTAAGATAATGCTTTTCATTATTAGATATGCCAAAGTTTTACCCCTTTTATTGTTTTTCTGAAAGAAACAATATTTGTCATTTTATAAGAGAAAGAAGCATGTTATTATTTCAAATCAAACAGAATTTTTCTTGGAGGTTTTTATATTCATTGCTAATTTTTATGTCATATCTGGTGAAAATAGACTGAATAATTTAATTTCTCAGAATATATGTTGAGATATGTTTTGTTCAAATCTAACTACTGGTGAATATTTGTGAATGCCCTATCTATGTTTTCTTTTAATTTTTTGCCACTTTATGAATACAAGATCACAAAAACAAAAATTACATTTATAATTAAATATTTATATCTATAGTTTGTTAGCTATCTTATTCAAAACTTCCAAATCTTATTTTCTCAATCTGATAATTTCTGAAGTCTCCTGCAAATTATAATTTATTTGTCTTGGTATTTTTATGAGTTTTTGCTTTCTATAGTGAGTCTATGCTTTTGGTGATGAAATTTTCAATAGTATCAAGTTTTAGTGAGTTGCACATATCAATTATTTATTATTTTTATTTGACTTGTTTTCTTTTTATTTGAACTTAGCTAGCACATTTTTCTTTATTTTCAACATTTGTGTTATTTTCTTTCAGACATGACTTTCATTGACAGCAACAATTTTATTTCAATTTTTATCTTTTCCAAGAATCAGTTTTTGTGAGTATTGAAATATTTGAATTTATTCCTGATTCTTCTCAGAATTTTAAAGCCATCAGGTGTCTTTGACGGCAGTCGTTCGTATTTTCTAGATATTTAATGATTCTGAATTGGACTCAGCTTTGAATTTGAGATTTTCTTTCACATGTGGGTGTGTTTTCTGATTTCTTTGTTCTACTTCTGGTGACTATGAGAGAAAAACGGTATGCAAAGAAACAACTTGTAGACTGGAACTAAGGCAAGTTTTTCTGTGAGATATCACCTATCTTATTGGTTAGATCTGCATATTTAAACAATCAAGAATTTTGAAAAATGACATCTGAGATATCATTTGAAATTCATAAAAAAGTTATACACACAGAGTAGAGTAAGTTAAAAAGATGGGAAAATGTTTATTTTTAAAACTTGGTGATGGTTACCTAGATATTCATTATGTTAAATTAGACTTTTGTGTTTAAAATTATTCATGATATAAAGTTAAAATAGTTTAATGAATGTTTTAAAGTAAGACATTTTGTGATTTTGTGACATTTTCACTTTTTTTTTTTTGGTATTAGGGATTGAACCCAGAGGGACTTAACCACTGAGCAACATCCCCAGACCTTTTTTTATATTTTAGTTAGAGACAGGGTCTCGCTGAGTTGCTTAGGACCTCACTAAGTTGCTGAGGCTTACTTAGGGTCTCATGATCCTCCTGCCTCATTCTCTGGAGTCACTGCATCACAGGTGTGCACCACCATGCCCGGCTTGCGATCTATTTTTAATAGTATAAAATAAAATAGATATTACTTAAATTTCAATAATTTTATAAAATACATATGTGTTGGAGGTTTGGGTATCTAATATTCTTTAAATGAAATTAATCTCTGCCAGTAATAGCTGAACAAGAAATAGTGTTTGGGTAAGAGAAGACATTAATGAAGGCATGTCAAGACAGAGTGAGGAGACATGCCTAACTAAAGGAACTGGGGTATCATGTGGTTGGAAATCAGACTAAAAAATGAAATATTCTAAAGTCATACAGAAAAGTGAAAATTTACCATGATAGAAAATCAGACACTGTAGTTGAATGGGCAGATGAATTTTCTGGAAGTAGTCTGTATAATTTTCTGCAGGAAAAAAAAATCAATACAAAAATGAACCTATTAGATCTAAATGAACAATTATATTAAGAGGGAATGTTTATGATGTTATTCTTTTCATACTGCTAACACAATTCTTCCTGGTATATTGAAGACAGGAGAAATTGAAAGTGATTTGGATAAAATTCAAAGACAAGGGGAAGGCTTGACCTTGGCCCCAAGGGCATAAAGAGAAGACAAGTACAATACAAGCCAGACTGCAGGTTTTGATGAGATAAGGGACTGTAAGTCTGAGGTAAGGGTGAGGTATCAGCTAAGAATGACCTTGGAAGAAGGGCTATGGGACCTCTAAAAAGAAAGAAGAAACTAATACTAAGAAGAAGTCTACCAAGTGGGATTAGTGCCAAGTTGAGGCCTCAGATCACGAATTCACAGAGAACACAGGTCATTTGCTTGGGCTATTCTGTCCAGCAACACAGAACCTCTCAGATGGAGGCACATAGAAGAGACAGCACTGTTCTCCTAAGGCTGGGGTTTTTTTCAGGTGAATATCACAGAGAAGGGAAGAAAGTTGATGGTATCTGCAAAGGACTGATTGTATTGAACCATGGAATTTACCTGGATGGAAAGAAAAATAGTAAGAAGAAAATGATGGGCAATCAATGGATTGACTGTCCAAATAACATCAAAGATGGCACCCATGGGTTATTCCAACAAACAATCTAGAAAAACCAAAGATTGCTGCCAGAAAACTTCAGATTTGAGACTTCAGATCGAACAATTGCTGGCAATGCCAAGGTCCAAGTTGTGACCATGGGACAAAGTAGCTGAGTTGGAATGAATTATTACACAGATGATCCCAAGAGACTCAAGATTATCCCTTATAGCCTATCCTTCCCTTTTTTGTCCACAGTTCCTTCACTATAAGTAAATGAATGTTTTCGAGGGGGCATGTGGTGTTATCATATGAGATATATATACAATATATATCAAATTATATATATATATAATATATATTGTTTTATATATATAATATATATATATAAATATAATATATTGTTATATATATATAACAAATCTTATTTATTCCAGGATGCTAGGATTATGTGGCATACAGAAGAGCCAGGGAGCAAGAAGATGGCAGGGACCCTTCTGTGACAAGGGTAAGAGGGTAAGAGAGAACCTACAGGAGAAATGATGAGAATGAGAGGCTTAAGGGCACCTGGCCAATTTTCACATACTGCACACTGGATTTGAGGTGCAACTACGAGAAGTTTAGAATTGAAATTAGTTAGGTAAGTTTGATTCTATCATAATCAGCTATTTTAATAATACCATAAAGAACCTCAACGATTTTAGAAAGGATTACCCAGGAGATTAGCGTCTCTTTGGTATCAACAGTAGTTCAAAGCAGGATCTGACTTTAAGCTAGATGAGGATATATTGTTTTGTCACTCAGTGGCTGTCCAATAGTGGGAAGGTCAGTATGCTCTTGTTAAATTATGAACAACATAAGTAGCCTTCTGCCTTCCTGTGGCGGCTCGGGGAAGATACAACTGTACCTGAGCCAGAAGTGCCAACTCAGCCGTATGAATGTCTTAAACCACCAATAATTTCTGTTCCTTCCCACACTTTGTCACAGGTAGTCTCAGCGCTTACCTCTAGAGATAAGCAAAGGAAGAGAGATTAACTTAAAGTGCACCATGTTACAGAGATGTATGCTTTGCTTCATTTGTTCACCAAAGATTTATTGAGAATGTCCTGTGAGGTGAACATTGTGTGGATAGAGACTAGAGAGAGTTCCAAGCCTCAAGAGATTACAATTTAGAGAGAATGGACAAACAAATGCTGTCGATTTTGAGGTTTAATTACTAAGATTCATTCATTTACTCTGTAATGTTTGTGAGATACAGGCCACATACTTTATTAAGCTGTAGAAATAAATACAGACCTGCAGATATAGTCCCTGCTTGGACTGAGTGATGTACAGAATGTTCTGTGAGCAAAGAAGCTGCTTACCGAGCAGGCAAAGTATCTCCATGGGAGAATTGGTCTTTCATTGACTCTTGAGTACAGAGCAGAAACCTTAAGCAGAGAGGCCTTGAAAAACATTCTAAGCAAAGCAAAAGAATCCAGAAAGCATAATACATTTGAGAAACTGCCCGTAGATTAGAATGATTGGAGCTAATGTCTGGTGTGGAGACATAGGGAGAGAGGATGCTAAGGAGGACATACCAAAGAATATGTACATGATGCTAAGGAATTTGAACTTTACTCTGGAGAAGATGGTAAACTAAGCATCTTTTAAAGCAGATGATTGGGCTGCATTATAGATAGATCATTCTGCAGCAACATGGAAAATGGCTTTGTTTTAGGCAAGATGGGAAGGCAGGAATACAACTAGAAACTCAATGCAATGATCCCATCTGGTGAAATCAGAAAAATATCTGTGAATTGCACCAATGTAAGTTTCCTGGTTTTGATTCTGTATTGTAGTTGCACAAATTATTAACATTGGAGAATAAAACTGGATGACAGGTACATAGAACCCCCTTTACATTTTTTTAAAAAGTTCAACGAATCTATTAAATTTATAGAAAATATATTTATGGATTCATAAATATATAAGCAAAATAAAACAGATAACAGCTAAAACTTGTTCCTAAAATAGCAAAAGAATCTGTGTTACTACATAGGTGGAAGAATTCACAAGAGACAAGCACAATGCTTCTTCCTCTGAGAAAGAATAGGTACAGATGCAAAGTAGGTTGTGGGATGGAGGGTCAAAGGGTGAAAATGTCCACACCTAATATTTTCTCTTTTTCTTGTGCAGAGAGACTCAACCACCTATTGAAAGCAGGAAGAAGGTGATGGGTTACAAAGCCTGAGTGAGCTGAGGTTTGGAGCAATTACTGAGGGAAGTGGGGCAGGTCCTTTAGTAATATGCCCAAGTTTCTAAACCCCATTTTACTGTCTACAGTGCTGTCCAGTAGAACTTTCTGCAATGATAGAAATGTTCTGTGCTTGCACTGTCCAAAGCAATAGTCATTAGCCACACATGGCTTCTGAGCACTTACAATGTGTTTAATGTAAGAAGTGTCTTTTTTATTGTATTTCATTTTAATTCAAATATTCATATGTTGTTAGTGACAGTGAAGATAAAAGGGTTGCATAGTATAAGAGCCATAGATTTTCTGTTTCCTTTTGGATAGTTAAATAAAGATTCAAGTCTCAAATTCAAAGCCATATAACTTCTTTCCTAATACATAAAGAACAGAGTTTTCTTCCCTTTCTGTGTTGTTCATAATTTAGTTTGCACTCAAACTGTAATTCATTATGTAATCCTTTGTTCTCAAAGCTCAAATAGCCAGCTTTCAAGTAATTGCATTTACTTTTATTTCTGAATTTTGAATCCTCTTTGTCAGGCTTAGATTCCAACGGACTTTGGCAGCAGAGTAATTGGAAGCATGACCTTGAAGGGGGCTGTGGAACCCTGGTCTCTTCCTGCTTCACTTTTCATCCTGGATCATGAACTGAGGGTTTTTCTCCACCATAATGTGCTGCCCTGTCAAAGGCCCAAAGCAATGGGGCCACCTGTTCTTGGACTGGAACCTCCAAAGTCATAAATAAAAAGAAAACTTTTTATAAATTAATTATTTCAGGTTGTTTTTTATTGTGATCCAGAGCTAATACCAGAGCTAATACAGTGCTCATCCCCTCTCTAACTACCAGCATATTCCTGTTTGAGAACCAACCCAGGCATCTTGGTCCTGATCTTTCTCTTATACCTGCTCTCTACACATCTCCAACCCACTCCCATAAGACTCTTTATTTCAATCACATTAAGGATAAAGAATGGGGATACCTATCTATGACAACATTTAACCCAGAAATTCAGTTAGTCCAGAGGATCAACAGCTCCTTGTTCAAATCTTACAGTGACTTCTCAGATGACAAGTTTGGGCAAAAAAAAAAAAGCCAACTATCCCTCTAATCCATTTTCACTAGAGCCCCCAATTCCACGAATAAAAACTGCTGCACTGGCATGCTCTAGAAGATTCCCCTCCCATCAGCAGTTCTTTGTAAGAGGTACGCCTAATGTCTGTTGACAAAAGTTCCTGGGGTTGCAACTTCCTGACAATATGACTGGTTAAAGCAGTTTTGGAAATAGAGGCTTTAAGTGATTCAGAGCCTCTCCCACATATCGGCTTTCCACAGAGGCTCTGAAGAAGGTTTGCAGTGTGGTAGGCCTTTTCCTTGTAACCTGAGAGCTTGGCTAATGACCCTCAAGTGTTTTTTCTGATGGGGAAAAGCAACCTAGTGGAGCCTTTCAAGGATAGCTTGCACATTAAAAATTGATGCAGCACTTTAAAGTTTAATATTTAAACAAAATGTTACTGTTTACTGGTACCGCACATTTTCATAGGTACCTAATGTGAGGGAAGTCTTTTTACTGTTCAAAGTATATATTCCTAAAAAGTTAATTCAGGGTTTTTAGCCTCTGATTTTTCTATAACAATGTAGCTTTTTTTTCCCTTCAGCCTAGATACAATATTTAAGATGTAACAACTGAGTGCTTTCTCTTCCAATAACCATGAGTGTTGGAAAAACCCAAATCTGTGCTTCAACACCAGCCATTCTCAACCTTTATTTCTGCAAAATATTTGAATGTTGCTATTAACTGTAAATGATAGTACAAAATCTAATTACTTTTAAAATGCATGCACATTAAACAGGGTTTGTTTTTTTTTTCCTGAGGAAGGAAGTAGAATATACATGGCAAAAACAAAAAGTTACCAAAAATTTGAAGTAGGGATATGTAACAAGCCGCAAAGCAATGGTGGGGTAAGCAAAGAGAATGATGGAAACTACCTATAATTAAATATTCCCTCTACATTCAGGTGGTACCTAAACAGATAAAACATTAATTGTAGGCTATAAAATGGTGTGGCTGGTTCCATAAGCCAAACACAAGAAGCATATCAATAAATTCCCACGGCACCTTCTGTGTGCTATGTCTAGAACTAGAGAAACGTGTGTTCCATATAAGTATCACTGAGGGTTCTTCTTCAAAGAAATGAAGACTCTCTCCAGCTCAGACCAAAGGGGATTCACAGGAAGGACAATCAGGTATGCCAGAGAAGTGACAAGGGCTGGGGAAGGAGCCTGCAAGGTGTCAAACAGCCAAGACAAACCCTCAGCCTGGGTAGGACAGGGCATCGCTGGACCTTGGCAGTTTTTCCCAGTGCCATCTGCCTTCCAGGTTGCTTTGTCAAAAGTCAAAATCCCAGGAGGGAGCATCTGACGGGTAACAGATCAATGCTGCTTCTAACTGTACTGGAAAAAAGGGATGGGGGGGGGAAAGATCGTTCATTCAGCAGCTTTTTTTTTTTTTTTTTTTTTGGATTGTGAATCAAAAGCTTGTGCTTTAGTCATCTTTTTGCTGCTGTGATTACAAGACTTGACAAGAACAATTTTGTCGTGGAAAAGTTTATTTTGGAGCTCACGGTTTCAGAGGTTTTAGTCCAGAGATGGCCAATTCTATTCCTCAGGGCCCCAGGGGAGGCAGAATATCATGGAAGAAGGATGTGACAGAGGAGAACAGCTGGGAACATGGCACCAGGAAGCAGAGAGAAAGAGACTCCACTTGCCAGATATAAAATATATACCCCAAAGTTACTCCCCCAGGGACCCACCTCCTCCAGCCACACCCTACCTGCCTTCAGTTAACACTCAGTTAATCCCTATCAGGGTATTAATTCACTGATTGTATTAAAGCTCTCATAACTCAGTCATTTCACCACTAAACCTCCTTGAATTGTCTTACACATGAGCTTTTGGGGGACACCTCACATCCAAACCATAACAGCTCAGCACTGCTCTGAGACACTGGAATACAACCGTAGATTATACATCTCTACCTTCATGGCACATACACGTTTTGGTGGGAGAGTCAGATATAAAATCAGTGAGGAAGACACTAAAGAAAGACAAGAATATGCAGGATCAGAGATAGAAAGCTGTGACTACTACAGGTATCATGATCATCAAAGGCACTTTTGAGGAGACAACATCCAACCAGGATGTGAAGCAAGTGAAGGAGTGGGCCATAGGACCACCCAGGAAACCAGTACTCCAAGGTTAACAGCAATGGTAAAAGCCAGAAGCAAGAATGAGTTTGGAAAAGTAGAAGAATTGGAGTCCAAGTAATAGAGAGAAAGGTAGAGTTAGATTACATTTTCCTCCCCTGATGTTTCCTCCCACATAAAGGAGGCTCCATTAGCATGGCACCCACTGGCCAAACTTTCATTCACTCACAGGAGAGGAGAAGTTCCCCAATGGGAAACTGAGATGCTTTTAGGGAAGGATGCAGCTTCCTAGTTGAAGGATATCAGTGGAATTTTCAACCTCATCTAGATTGGTGGGGACCATTCAATCTTGATGTGAATTTGTAGTTCAATGGCCAAAATACTTTTCAACCTCATCTTTACTTAAACAAACTCATCTTGTTAATAATTCTATCAGATCAATTTAAGCAGAAAGAAAGTGTAATGATTTATCATATGAATGCACAGTGTTCACTCTTATCAAAAAGCAAGGGCAACAGGGGCTGGGGTTGTGGCTTAGTGGTGGAGTGCTTGCCTCACATGTGTGAGGTACTGGGTTCGATTCTTGGCACCACATATAAATAAATGAATAAAATAAAGAACCATTAACACTAAAAAATATTTTTTTAAAAAAGCAAGGGCAGGGCTAGGGTTACAGCCTGTGTGAGGCACTGGGTTCAATTCTCAGCACCACATATAAAAAAATAAAATAAAGGCCCATCAACAACTTTAAATATATATTTTTTTTTAAAAAAGAAGAAAGCAAGGGCAGAGGCTGAGGTTGTGGATCAGTGGTAGAGCACTTGTCTAGCACATGTGAGGCACTGGATTCAATTTTCAGCACCACATAAAAAAAAATAAAGATTTTTTTTTAAAAGAAAAGCAAGGATGAAGTGTCAAAATGCATTCTACTGTCATGTATAACTAGTTAGAACAAACTTAATTTTTAAAAAATGACTCTGCAATTTCAGGCATCCACTAGGGGTAGTGGGATATAACTCTGTGGATGAGAAAGGAGTGCTGTAGTAAGCTGTACAAAGTCATAGGTTATGATAATAAAAATGGGAAATGAAGTTGTGGTCTATTAGTTAGAGTTTTGAGTAACATGCCAAGAACCTTAGTACTCATGAAAGTCCTGTAATCATGGTGTTTCTGTAGGGAACTCAGGCCTCAACTATCACATAAGCTCTGCCTTTACTTCATTATTTGTTAGGTATCATTAAACATGGTAGTCACTATTATCTTTCTAATAGGAATGAACATTTATAGGTTTCAATAGTGGAAGTAAATTATATAAATGTCTGTATTGAAATAAACTATGCACAACTTAAAAAAAATTAAAAAAAATAAAAAGAAGAAAAAGAAAAAGAAAAAGAAAAGCAAGGATAGATGAGATTATTTTTCAGATTTATTAAAGTAAATTGTTTGTAAGAAGACAAAATACATGAAAACTTGCCCACCCTATCATTTAAGGCTTCCTTGGGAAGACCTATAGATGGAATAGAAAAATCAGAGGGGAGACCTACCTCTTACATTAAAGGCTAACAGACTCTCCTACGAGGATTCACAGACCTTTTTAGGTAACTTAGCTGTAGAAATATACCTACAGGTACCTATAAGCCTCATTTATTTCCCTCTGATAAGATACAAGAATAGAGGCAATAAAACAATAACCATTAGGGAGCAATCCTATATAGAAAGGGCAGTAATAACTTTTTGGTCCTCAGATTGCCCCTTTGCCAAAAATGCCTGATTTGGAGTTGCAAAGGGAACTAAATGATTTAAAAAAAAAAAAAACAAACTACCACTACACATGAGTCTAAAGAAGAAAAAAAAAATACCAAGTTAGTGTCCCAACGCAGAAGATGAGCACTTTGTTCAATATTGCTTTCTTAGCAACCATGACTATTAAAAAGGGCAAAAATGGCAAGCACTCAATTCACCTGAGTGTGGGAACGTTTGCCTCTTTGTCCTCTTTTGATTCTTTATCCAGCGATGGAGGAGCCAGTGTCAGAATGTCAAGGAAGTATGGGGCAACTTTAACAAAGGCAACTGTGAACAGGGGCATAATTTTGGAAAGCTACCCAGACTCCATTCACTACTTAAAATAATTCACTTGTCCATCATTTAGACACCTATGGGCTTTAGCTTACTATTTTGGTTCCCATTAAAATGCAAATCCCCAGGGCTACGGATATGACCCAATGGGTGAGTGCTTGCCTAGCATGAACAAGGCCCGGAGTTCAATCTAACACTGTCAAAAAGAAAGAAAAAAATCCCTGGACTGGTGGATTTCAGATACTTGTTAGGTTTCACTAAAAGACCTGGAAAAACTCACAGGGGGTCTGGCTCTCTGAGGAACAGTAGTATCAATGGATTAGGGGGTAGATTGAGCTGGATTGTCAGTTTTTTTAATTGCCTAGGACTAGCCCTTTTCCCTGTTACCCACCTAGAATCGGGTTTTCCTCTACAGTGAGCCCATTCCAAGGGCCCCAATGTTTAACCACCCTTCTCTCAATTCTCCGGTCTGAACCTGGATTATAATCCTGTTAGGCTTTTCCCATATGTGTTTACATGTATCATCTCATGTAATGCTATGGCTTTGTGTCATCAGTCTTTCCAACCAAAATGTCTGCCTCCTCTATTCCACCAAAATAAATTCCTTTCCTCAAGTTTAAATCTCACCTTTTCTGTGAAATCTTCCCATGATCTCTCCACTCACAGCAAGCTCTTCCTAAACTGAATTCATAGCACTTACTTCTTAAAGTAATCACTTGGCATTTACCCACGCCAGCCACCCCACTGTCAATACTCAATGTTCTCATATTTTGGGAATTCTGCAAGATGACCTTTTTCTCATAATACTTTAGGTTCCACAATTATTATCACTTTTCTCAATCTCATATATGTATGATGCCACCCATCTTTGCAAAGTTGTTATGGGTAAAGTATATAATGGCCCTGAATTATCAATGTCTATACTTTTAAATATTCAACAACCCTGTGGAGCAGGTTTTTTATTTTCAAGGAGTCAAAATTGAGATGCAGAATGTTAAGTAACTTGCCCCTATTACATTGCTAAAAAATGACAGTATTGCCAAGTGAAAGCTTGACTAACTGTGCTAGATTATGCTACCCCAGGACATATCCCCAGAATCTAGTATCCTTTGGATCCTCATGGTACTTCACATAGTAGGTGGAGAGAACTGCATTTTTTTTAGAAAGGGGCATATCTTATATCAGTATCAGTAGAGAAATTACCAATATATAATTAAGAACTAAGATTCATTTTCTGTAATTAGATTTTTATAGATCCAGTATTCGAGTTTCAGGATCCCTGTGAACCATTTGAAATTGTACCACAAAAATTTACATCTTTGTATTTGGGGGAAGGAAGAGTCCATAGCTTTCATAAGATCATTCATATGATTTTGTGATTAGGGTTGATCACACATCTTCTGGCTTCTCTCCTTCTGGACCAAAGGAAGATAAAATTTCTCCACCTCAAGAAGTAGATATGATCATGTGATTTGTCGAGTTCATATATGGGACTTAAGTAACTTGTGACACTTCTAGACAGAAGCTCTTAAGAGACAGAGCTCACAACCTTTCACTTCTATCTATTATAGTGATTAGCAATTTTCAAAACAACAGCAGTTCCATTAGCTCAGCCCCTGGGGGTCTACAATCAGCTTCTCCATTTATCCCAAAATGAACATGTAGTATGAGGGAAAAAATGAAGTTTTGATTCCTTATTCCATGGAAATCTTGTTAAAGTTATTTATTACTAGAGTATATCCTCATCTGTCATTGATACACACTTATAAGCCCTCAACAAATCTCTTTAATCTTAATGAAGTTCTAGCAAAAGATTTCTATGGATATTTTCTGCTTCTCTTCATACTGATGAAAGTGATGTGTTGAATTTTATTTTAACATGTTGATTATCTCTGAGTAAAATTTCCTTGTGTAGTAGCATAATATGCCCCATATGTTTCTTCCTTTGTAAGTCACAAGCGGTAGCTCATGGAGAAAAAGATCAGCATACATGAGTGCCTGAAGCTTCTAGGAGATGGATTCATGAATATAAACAGCTCAAACAGGTAAAGAATTTTTCAGGGAACTTGGGCCATTTTCTCTGCTTCTCTCAATGGGAGCTTTTATCTTGTGCCTAGAATATTCCAATAATTTCCTAGTCAGTTTTCTTTGATCAAAACACTTCTCCAGTGACCGTGGACAACTGGACAATCTTTGTCTCCTAAAATGTCATTGGAGCATGTTACTTTCTTGGTCAAAATCAGGCCAAGTTTTTATTATGTTAATGAATGTCTTGGATACTGATGTCATCTCCCTGCCTCCCCTCAATCCATATACCTCATACCAACAAGACCAGTTGTCTCATAGACCTCTGAACTAATTGGGGTGCTTCCACCTTAATGGCTTTTTTTACGCTGTTCCCCTTTCATAAAATGCCTTCTCTCTCTCCCCTTAAGAAACTCCTCCAGAATTATAAATGCATTTACTCTCTGACCCAGTAATTAACCTCTAGGACTCTATCTCAAAGGTTGACAGGCTATAAAGATGTTAAAAACTATTCATTGTAGCAATACTTATGACAGCAAAAGACAGGAAACAACCTCTGACCAAAAAGAAATGACTGAATAACCTATGCTACATCCACACAGTAAAGTAATGTATGGCTATAAAGAGTACTGAGAAATTTTTGGATATAGAGTGATCTCTATGATATGTGTGGCAGCGGGGCAGGGTTCCATATTGGGGTTCTTGAACAAGCACTAGAGATTCTTTCAAAGGCTAGAGCTGGAGAAGAATAATGGAAAGAAATCCTTTTGTGGCACTCCAGTCTTCTTTAGTCTACTGCAGCAGCCTTCCAAAGATCAGGGAAGTTGTCTCCAACACAGAACACTGAGAACTGCAAAGCAAACAGAAATTCCCAAAGACTCAAAAATATGACAGCAGGCTATAAAGCAAGGAGAGAACTCCTATGGGTTAAAAATCAGGAAATTCATCTATAAAGCAAAAAAGAGATACTTGAAACCCACCAGTATTCAATTCAAATGCTTCCTAAAGAGAAAGTTCTAATCTTGTTCTCAAAACATTTGGAGTCAGTGGAGAACTAAACCAAACTAAAGCAGCAACAAAGACTGGACCCAAATCAATTACAAATTAGTGCTTTCTTCTTAACATGAAAGAAGAATATATCCTTTTATGGGATTAAATGTTTCTTATTTTAATCTCTACTATTATTTTAAAGAAAATGACTGCAGGGATGGGGTTGGGGCTCAGAGGTAGAGCACTCGCCTAACATGCGTGAGGCACTGGGTTCTATCCTCAGCGCCACATAAAGTAAAATAAAGACATTGTGTCCATCTATGACTAAACAATAAATATTTTTTTTTAAAAAAGAAAATGACTGTAATAAAATAAAAAATTACAAGCAGCAACAAAATGTGACTTATGAATAGGTAAATAAGAAAACAATAACTGGAAACAGACTCAAATAGAGGAATTATCAGACAGGGATTTTAAAATGATAAATATGTTAAAGCACCTACTGGGAAATATGGCAACACACATGTACCCATGGGGGTTTTCAGAAGAGACATGGAAACTATAAAAAGAAACCAGCTAAAATTCTGGAAGTGAAAATTATACCTGAAATGAACAATTCACTTCATGAGCCTAATAGTAGACTGGATACTGTAACAAGAAGGAACTAAATATTTGAGTACAGGTCTACAGAAACTATACAAAAATAATAGGAAAAGAATAGAATACCTGAAATCTGAGGAATTATATTAAACATTTTACTAAAGGTGCTATTGGAGTCCCAAAAGGAGAGAAGAAGAGAGAAAAATGGAAATTGTGAAATATTTAAGGGGGTAATTACCAGTAATTTTACAAAACAGATTAAACACATAAATACAAAAAGATCAACAAACCTCAATAAGATAATAAAAATAAAATAATAAATTAAAATGCCTATTGATATTTCACTCAAATATCTGCAAACCAAATATGAAACACATGAAACCAATGACGCAAGTTATGCCTGACTTTCCACCAGAAACAATGGAGGACAAAAGACAATGGAATGATATTTAAAGTGCTGGAAGAAAAAAAATCATCTATCTTGAACTGTGTATCTACAAGGTCTTGTAGATCAAAAATGATGGTAAAATTAAGACATGTTCAAATAGGCAAAAGCTGAAGAATTCATTGCAAGAACCTGCATTACAAGAATTTCTGAAGACTGAAGGTAAATTATACCATAGGGAAGCTCTGACCCATAAGAAGAAATTATCACCCCCCAAGTAAATAGGTAAATATAAGGGACTCTTCATTAATTTTAATATTCTTAAATTTCTTAAAATACAATTGACTACTTAAGCAAAGATATTATCTCATTAGGTTGAAAAACCATTCATCTTGATTCAGTCTCTTAATTAAGTATTTATCCTGACTTTCCTGAATAAACTGTATCTCCGGATAACAAAATCATTGATAAAGGGAAGTTTTTCTTATTAGAAATATTCCAGTTAACAAAATGAAGAAATAAAAATGAAGTTAAAATGACATTTTAAAAATCCTAATGAGTAACTAATTAAAACTAATAAAAAAAATTTTAAATCCTATTGAGTTAAAGGATTTAAGGAAATATCATCAGTGACTGCTAAGAGAACAAAAGAGAGACAATCAAGCATTCTATGGCTTATTGTAGTGTACTTACTACCACCCAAGGAAGTGTTGTTGTTAAATATAATTTAACCCAAACTGACTGATACTCTTGAATTAACAGACTGTAGATCTAAGTACCAATTTACAGAAAATATAAAAGACTATTCTGCCTTTATAAGGCATCATCTTATGAGAATATATGTAACTGCTTACTAAAAACATTCTTGTTCATAGATAATTTTCCCTAAAAATAGAGATTGTACTTTTTTTTTCATTTTTATGTCTAACTCTAGGATGCTGAATAGTAAATGTGTTGAATGCCAATCATGTACCTTCAACACATTTAGTGGAATTGAATTAAATTCCCTGCAAAATGGCACAAATATCTTCCCAGTGCCCTCAGGGCTAAAGCCCAATTATAGTGTGATTAATCTAGAGAAAAACAGCCCCAGTCAAACTAAAGGAAGGCCATGCTAGCCTTCATATGCCACTCACCTGAACCTGCCAGAAAGATGCTGCTGATGTGTGCACGTGCTCAGAGAGCAAAACACCCAAGCTTGATCCCACCATGCAGTCTCCTCAGCTCCGATGCTGCTTAATTTCCCAGTAGCAATAGTAATAAATAGAACACCTTGGAGACTCTTCTCCTAACAATGAAGCAACGTAATTTAGAACTTATGCTCCTAGATCCATCATATGTGCCATGTAGTACTATGACTACCCTCATCTACTTACCAAAAAACTAAAAATACAAAGCAAGGACTACACAGTGTCTTGACTGGGGATCTGCCATCCTGGTGATTTTTAAATTTGCACATCTTACTCTTATACTTCACTTTTCTACTACAACTGAAAAAAATGGGAATCATTCTAAGAAAAATCCAGCAAAATAAAATAAATCCACCAACAGATGAAATTATGTAGCATATGTAAATATATTTTGAAGAGCAGCTCAGAACAGCTGCAGCATCCTTCACCATGCTGCTGATCCACCCCAACCCATCCACCATAACTGATTTAATATGAGAGTATAATTAGTGCTGTTGATTACTATCTGGTGCCAGATATCCCAAATGCCCCGCCTTTGTGCTAATTAATCTTGAAAACTTTCCAAGCTTTCCTGTACCCTGCCTGCCTCTGTTTCCTGCATCGGTGCACACATAGTGTTTTACTCAAATAGTGCAACAAGAACAGCATCACTAGGTCTTACACACACAGTTGGTACTCTGTAAATGTTTGTTTTTTCAAATCACCACTCTTTCATCACAGTAATTCTCATTAGAATGGAAAGCCCAGAGCCAAGATTAACACTTGGGTCACTTCAACTGGCATTGATTTTAAGACCACAGAAATACATGTGTTCAACTTGTTCATAAAAGGGAATCTTTAAGTGGGGCACAGTGATGCACACCTGTAATCCCAGCAAATCCAGAGGCTGAGGCAGGAGGATCACAAGTTTGAGGCCAGCCTCAGCAACTTAGCAAGACCCTGTCTCAAAATAAAATGAAAAGGGCTGGCTCAGTGGTAGAGCACCCTTGGGATCAATCCCTAATACAAAAAAAAAAAAAAAAAAAGAAAGAAAGAAAAGAAAAGAAAAAGAAAAAACGAAAAAGAAAAAAAAGCAATCTTTAGAAGACCAAGGAATCATCACTGGGGTAATTTTGTGGGAAATACCCTTCACTTAAACCCTGAGAGATGAAAAACTATACTAGTAAGCATGTATTTATCATCACTGATCTAAAAAAAAATCAATGGGAATCTAATAGGTTCCAAAGAGTGATGCTATCAAAAATTAGGCCAAAGAACTAAAGGTACTGAATAGTCTTTAATATCTTATATAAATGTAGTTTTGTTCAAATATCTGTGAAGTAACTATGCATATTTGGTAAATGATGGAGAAAATATTATCTTCAACAAAAATGTGGCTCACAAACCTTTGCAGCCTGTGTTCCATTCCTCATCTCACCTTCATAAATCCAGCATGAATTGCTTCCACATTCTAAGCACTGTCCCCAAATATGGTGGACTTCTTCCAGGAGTCACCACTGAAAAATAGTAGCATAGAGTTCCCTTCAGAGTGGCGATGTTAAACGGAAATGAGTGGAGGAAAATAACCAGAAATGGGTCCAAGAATTGGAAGGTGAACAATCAAAATATCCAATTTGAAAAATCGTAATTCACTGTCAACCATGGCAACTTTTGCTGCTTCTGTTCACATGTGCTAGTGCAAGGTACACACTGTAGTCTTGGAACTAAATCTCTATTTGAGAAACAATAACCTTGCGATTCGGCTACTTAATAACCTTCACACCTTTTTGCCAGAGTACCACTTTCTCCTTCTCCCTTTACCATGAGCATTTTCCAGACCTCTGTTTTTGTCCCCTTTAACCCAACTCCTCTCTCTCTGTTTTTCCCATAGTGAGCTTCTACAGTCTCAAAATTCTGCCTTCTATATTAATAATTCTCCCATCATCTCCAAAATCAGAAATATATACTAAATATCTTCAGCAGATTTTTAAAATTTAAAGGTGATTGAAGAAATCATTAAGAAAACGTTTGTTGTTTGTGCAAAAATTTTAAATATCTACACCTAAAAGATAAACTACAAACAGAAAAATATTGCAATAAGCACAACAAATTAACACATATAAATATTATACATCAGTTTACGTAAAACATATTTGTAATGTATATATATATATGCACAATATATGTGACATGTGAACAGTAATATATAACATAATTATTATGATATAATAAAATCTTACAAAAGAAAAAGTAAATTTCTAATACATTATAGGAGAAAAATACATGTGAGGCAATATAATTTTAAATAATTTAAAATAACCATAACTATAAATAACCATAACTATAAATGGTAATTCATGTAAAAAAACGACCATTGTGTCATTATTGTATGAAATTGGAAAGCATCTAAATGCCCCACCCTAGGGTAATGTTTAGGTAGTTATGGTACAATACATACTAAGGGCCATGGTGAGGCTCTAGGGACTCTTCACATATTTCAAAACAAAATTCATTTTCCCAAACAGTGAAGATTGGAAATACATTTCAGTTAAATATGAAGAGCTGGACACATATACTTCTGCTTGTTTCTAAAATTTCATTTAAATAACAATAAAAGACTAAATACCAAGGTCAAAGAGAAGCATACAAAGGATAATAATAGTGGATATAATATTTTGACAAAAGTTTAGGAGTTAAAAACAGATGGAGAAAAGTGAAAATTAAGAAAGAAGCTGAAACACAGTGGGTGTGACAAGGGTACTTATAAGAAAAAAGGATCCATCCATCCCACTGAGCCTTGAAAAGCTCAGAAGTTGGCAGTCTCAGCTACAGTGAAGGAGAAGCACATGGCATAGAGGAAACAATAAAATTCCAAGAAGCAATGAAAAACAAGAAAAAGCTACAAGAAAGTAAAATATGCTGACCAAAACTACCTAAAGAATCTGTTGGAATCATGTCCAAAACCATTTATGGAATTTCAATGAGTATTCCATTTGAATAGAAAGAGACACCCTGATAAAAGGGAATTTTTAATATTCTGCTCTATACAATCAATGCATGATTTTCAGCTATTTTAAAATCATTCAGTAGAGTTCTTTAAAACATAGAAAAAAGCTTAGAAAAAAAGCTTAGAAAAGGCTTAAATATAATGCTGAGTTATACTGTAAAATATAAAAGAAGAAAAATATATTAGGTACTACCTACATATTTTCAGGTATTACAGATTTATACAGGAGTTATATTACCAGTGTATTATTGCTGCATATATGTGCTGACCGTCTCCACAGACAGCATTTCTACTTCTCACTCTCTCTTTCCACTAAATCTAACTTACCTCTGGAGTGGGGATAGTTTTGCTACCCAACCCCACTACCCTTACCCCCATCATAGAAGTACACATGATCCAACTTACAGAAATCAATAAATATGTAAAAGAAAAAGATGACCTTTCTCTAGTGACCTAATATTAGTTTAGAAGTATAAAGTAGTGATTTCATTAAGAAAACATTTTAATCAAACAAAACTGAAAAATAAGGCATAAAGACCTTCAGAATGTTTCTGAAATGATCTAAATAGGACAGTTTACCTGTGAGCCTGGCTCATGTGCTCATTCCTATTTTATAGGTAATTATAACAAATTTAGTGATCTAGTTTTCAAATCCAAAACAAAAGCAACTACACACAAAAACTGTTCAGAATTTGAGACATTTAGAAAAAACAACACTGTCTACATTGTAGTAAAAAAGAAGTTTTTAAACTTTCATCCAAATCTTTAAAAAATATTTTTCAACAATCCACTTATCTGCCAGTAAAGAAATGGATAAAGCAAATGTGATACATCCACACAACATAGTACTATATACAGCATGAAAATACCATGGAAAATAATTCCTTATACCAAGACAGGGACATCTTCTGGTTATATAATTAAGAGAAAGAGAGAGAGAAGAAGAAGAAGAAAACAAGGGCGAATTGTAGAACAGTGTACATAATAACTACTTTTGTTAATAAAAAACAGCAAAGTAATATGCACTTGCTTGTTATTACAAATATAAACATGGAAAGATAAACCAGAAACTAATCCAATGCAACACAGGAGGAATTAAGTAGAAGGCATAAAGATAGAAGGGAGGGAGACTTCTTTGAATATATATCTTTATATAATTTTGATGTTGAAGTCATATAAATGCTCATATAATTCAAAAATGAAATAAATTGAAAAGAGTTAAAAAGCAAATGCTCAATTTAAAACAAAATGAGAGTTGGGAATGTAGCTTAGTGGAAGAGCATTTGCCTCATATGCTTAAGGTCCTAGATTTGATCTCCAGTGCTGGAAAAATAACCCTTTAAATATATATCAAAATGTTCACATAATCACAGAAAGGAAAAAGTTATCTCAAGGGAGTAAGCTTAGTACACTGCTATAACCCTTAGGTGTGTTATAAAGATCAAAACAATTACAAAAAAAACTTAAAATTTATTTAGTTTTTATGTTCTGATAAAACTAGTACTATTGTAAATGTTGAAGGGTAAGCAAATAAGTACATTTGATAGTGTTATTACTAATATTTTTAGTGTGAGAAAAAGAGATGCAATATAAAATCTAGGAAAGTGATGAATAAGCTATAAATGTTAAATTTGAATTAGAAATAGGATTGTGAATTTGTGATTTATAAATAAGATCTTCTAGTTCTGACCCTTGAAAGATTTGGAAATGACAAAACCCCAGCAGGAACTAGCACACCTTGCATCTGGATCTCAGCTTCTAAATACCACTTCCTGATGAAACAAAGCAAAGTTTCACAGAGCAAGGTCTTATTCCAGTCTAGGGCAAGAAAAGTACAGGGCAAGTAAAATTTCTTATTATGCCAGCTGCCTTCCTCCTCCTCCTCCTCCTCCTCCTCCTCCTCCTCCTCTTCTTGTATTTTTTAAATTTATTTATTTACTCTAATTTGTTATGCATGATAGCAGAATGTATTTCAATTCATAGTACACATATAAAGCACAATTTTTCATGTCTCTGATTGTACATAGAGTAATACCATTCCTGTCTTCATACATGTACCATCTCATTCCACCATCTTTCCTACCTCACTCCCTTCGCCTCCCTCCCCCTTTCCCTATCTAAAGTTCCTCCATTCCTCCCATGCTCCCCCATGGCTCCCGGCCATCCCCATTATGTATCAGCATCCATATATCAGAGAAAACATTACGCATTAGGTTTTTTGGGGATTGGCTTATTTCACTTAGCATGATATTCTCTAGCTCCATCCATTTACCTGCAAATGCCATGATTTTATTCTCTTTTATTGCTGAGTAATATTCCATTGTGTATATATACCACATTTTATTTATCCGTTCATCTACTGAAGGGCATCTGGGTTGGTTCCACAATTTAGCTATTGTGAGTTGTGTTGCTATAAACATTGATATGGCTGCATCACTGTAGAATTATGTTTTTAAGTCCTTTGGGTATAAACTGAGGAGTGGGATAGTCAAATGGTGATCAGAAAAGTCATCTCTAATGCAGCTTCTGATCCCAGAGCTTCCCTGTATACGGGGCATGAAACTGTTCAACTTTGTGCTTGCTCCTGCCCAACTGAAAGAGACCAGGATTGACACTCTGTGGGGGTAAAGGTAAATCTTGCATCAGTGGAATTAAAGCCTATGGATAAATGCTTCTCTCTTGTCTGCCACTGACAGGATATCTTAAGAAACATTCATTTTCACACTGTCTCAGATGATCTAAAAGACAGAGTAGTCACCGTGTTTAATACTAGGTAGTGGATAGTGTGAAAACACACCCTCACATTGCCTCACCTCCCTCCTCTGTCTTATGACCCATTGTACACACTACCACTCCCTAGGGCTGCACGCTGGAAAACAATTGCAGCACATGAGCCTGCCAAAAGTTCACTTATGGAGGCACCTAAGTGGAAAATGGCCCTATGGGGCTGAGGGTGTAGCCCATTGGTAAAGTGTTTGCCTAGCATACCCAAGGCCCTGGGTTCCACCTCCGGTGCTACAAAAAACAAAAGCAATAAAATAAAATGATCCTACGAAAAAGCAATCAGACAAATTTAGAATTAAAATAAATGACAATAGGCCTAGGCATTTTAAAAGAAAAGAAATCATTGTTTCATGTGGGGAATGAATATGATTAAACTAAAAGAGACTGGACAGACAAAATGACCCAAATGCCATGTGTGGATCCAATTGTGTTGGGAAAAGTATAAACGGCAGCCATACCCCAGAGCAAAAAC
The DNA here is from genome assembly GCF_021218885.2 of Marmota monax. NCBI lineage: Eukaryota > Metazoa > Chordata > Mammalia > Rodentia > Sciuridae > Marmota > Marmota monax. The sequence continues at coordinate 343,320 of NW_026693595.1, read as the reverse complement.
CACAACATGGCGCCTAAGGACCTCTTCTTCCTACCTTCTTCTTTTCTGCAGTGGAGCGAAAAGTTCCCGCCCGTGTGAACTCTTCCGCCAGCGCCAATTTCAAATCTCGCTGGCGGGTAACCTTAGCCCCAATGAGAACTAATTCCTGGGCGCCAGAGCTGATATCTGGAAGAACTTGCCAATAAACGGGTTGCCTGCCATTTATCTAAGCCCTACCATCTCCCCCTTAGTTCTATATAAGCACACAGCTTTTTGCAATAAAATTGGAATTCTCCTGGTGAGGTGTCTTTGCGTGGGGAATTCTTTCAAATTGAAAGAAAAAAAAACTGTAAATATATAGGAAATAACTAGAAAATATTAAATATGAACTAAATGTTGGATAATACTTGAAAACTACTGTCACTTTTCTTGGATATAATTATGGTTAAACAGCTAACAAAAATAAATTCTTTATTCATAGGAGTTACATGCTGAATATTTAGGGCTGATGTGTCTTGATGTCTGTAGCTGGGTTCCAAATGTTTCATATATACTCGAAGAAAAGTATTTTCACTTTAAAGGATGAATGTACAGCTACCTGCCACAAGTGAAGTTGTTATTCTGCACTATTAATTTCTTCTTTTTTTTAGAGAGCGAATATATATATATATAATTTTTTTTTTTTTTTAGTTTTCGGCGGACACAACATCTTTGTTTGCATGTGGTGCTGAGGATCAAACCTGGGCCGCACGCATGCCAGGCGAGGGCGCTACCACTTGAGCCACATCCCCAGCCCACTATTAATTTCTTAAAACATACCATTGTACTATAGAATTCAGTCCAACCACCAAGGATAACAGTGAAAGACCATGAGAGAGTCTTTCAAAGAAAATAATGAGATGATTTCAGCTAGTAGTTGAAGCAAGAATTGTGTGTGTGTGTGCTTGTGTATGTGTGTGTGTACATTGAGGAAGGGAGGAGAGGAGAAAAAAGTATAAAATCCTAAGATTAAAAGAATATACTATGATTTTTTTTCTAATTATCCCTAAGTTGAAAAATTAAAGTTTTTACTTAAACTGGGGAGCTTGAAGATTTCAGTTTGTTTTAATTGCAGGTATAACTACTAGAATTTTCTATGACATAACTGGATATGTCTGATCATCCACACAACACGCTGTGAGCATGGGGCCTAGAGCAGTGAAGGCAAATGGCAAGTCAAGCTGAATCTGGTTTAATCTTCTGAAAAACTGGCACCATCTGCTGGCTGGGCAAAGGCAGAATTCATAGACAGACTCTCCTAGGTCAAGGGAACTGGTTCCACACTACAAAGCTTTCAGGGTTCATCTCTGTGATTAGGAAGAGGTCAGAGTGCATGCTATGTTTATACCTTGAGTAGTGAAGAAAGAGAACTTCTTTCAGTTCATCTCATTAAAATCCCATTTGAGTTATCGGAATGCTTCTTGTTGGTAGCAGTAAATGGGAAAGCTGACCAGCCTATCAAAGGTGATGTGACCAAAATACACTATCATTTTACCGCGCCACCTCTCCAGAGATCCTCTGCTCTCAACCTGACTTCACTTTTGTAGAAACATCCAATAATTTGGTGATAAATTGAATGGAATGAAATATTCATTATGTTTTCAGGAGAAGTTGACCAAGATTTCAAATCCTCACACTACCACAAGTGTACTGAGATTGTGTCCATAAGGAACCTGGAAAATGCAGATTTGGAGTTTTTTAAGCTGGTGGGCTGTGCCAAATCCAAAAGGATTAGGCAAGTTCTCTCCTCCTCCTCCTACTCCCACTTCTTTTCCCCTAAGCCCTACCTTGGTTGTCTCTTAACTTTCTGTGAGTCAAGACATGGCCTCCTAAGAAATGGTAGCCCTTACCATGGTATCTCAGAATGTGACTGCATTTGGAAATAGAGCCTGTAAATACGTAATTAAATTAAAACAAAGTCATTAATGTGGGTCCTAATCCAATATGACTAGTTTACCTAGAAAAAGAGATAAGGACACAGTTATGCATAGAGGGAAGGCCATGTGAAGTCATAAGGAAAAAAAACAGTTTAGACACAAGCCAAGGAGAGTGGCTTCAGAAGAAAGGGCCCTACTGGACCCTGATTCTTGGACTTTTAGCCTTAAATTTGTGAGAAAATAAATTTCTACTGTCTAAGTCACTTTGCTTTGGTAGTACTAACAAACCAATACAAACCCCTGCCTTATTACAGTAACTAAGAGAGAAAAGTAAGCAAAGCGACAAAACATGATCTCCAAGGAAATGTTCTATGGAAAGAGAGAGGTTTTGTGTGTTGATTTATTTTTTATACTTTTTCCACATTTGTTACTGGTGCACTATAGTTGTGCGTAATGATGGGATTTGTTGTTACATACTTGTACATGCACACAATATAACAATATCATTTGACCAGCATCACTCCCCAACACTTATCCCCTTCCTATTCACCTCCCAGTCCCTAGTCTTTTTTCCTCTACTGATCTCCCTCTGATTTTCATGCAATCCCCCCTTTTTCCTCTCTAGCTTCCACAGTTGAGAAAAAAACATGAAAAAAAACTTGACTTTCTGAGTTTGATTTGTTTTGCTTCACATGATGGTCTCTAGTTCCATCCATTTTCCTACAAATGACATAACTTAATTAATTTTTTTTATGGCTGAATAAAACTCCATTGTGTATATATACCACATTTTCTTTTTCTATTCATCTGTTGATGGACACCTAGGCCTTACCATGGTATCTATATATTCTATAGTTTGGTTGAGAATTGTGCCGCTATAAACATGGATATGCATGTATCACTGTGGTAAGATGCCTTTAATTCTTCAGGAAAAATACCAAGGAGTGGTATAGCTGGGTCATATGGTGATACCATGCCTAGTCCTTTGAGTAGCCTCCATACTGAATTCCACAGTGGTTGTACTAATTTACAGTCCCACCAACAATGTAAAAGTGTTCCCTTTTCTCCATATTCTGGAAAGAGGGAGGTGTGAATCTCTTTATCTCTCTCATCAAGCTCTACCTTCTCTGACTCAGGGTGTGTTTCTAAGGACCCCACTGTGGCCTTGAACCACATCAGAGTGTCCCTTTCTTGGAGCTGAAATAAGGTTGAGATGCTTTGGGCTTCTTCTAGAGGTTAGAGAATGTAGACAGTATTTTTTTGAAATTTTGCCCTTTTTGTACCAAGTAACAGGTAAATTTCTGAGTGATATGTAGGGCTGTGAACATGGAGAAGGAACCTATTTTTTAAGTTAATTTTTTCTTCTTTTTCCCAATTACAAAAGTAATATATTTTTATCATAGAAAATATACAGGATATAAAGAAGAGTTATGTCATCTGCAATCCCACCAAGAGACTACTATTTTCTGTTTTTATGTATGGGTAACCAATTATATCCAAATGCACAGCCTCATATCTGCCTTTTTTGCTTTACAAATGGATAAAGTTTTTTCTTGTTTCCTTAAATTATTCTCTTCTCCATCTCCTCGGGACCAGTGCAATCTTAGAATTCAGGCCAGCAAGAAATATCCAAGAGGGGACCAGGCGTAGTGGCACACACCTGTAATCCCAGTGGCTCGGAAGGCTCAGGCAGGAGGATCACAAGTTCAAAGCCAGCCTCAGCAATTCAAGGTGCTAAGCAACTCAGAAAGACCCTGTCTCTAAATAAAATACAAAATAGGGCTGAGGATGTGGCTTAGTGGCCAAGTGCCCCTGAGTTCAATCCCTACCCACCCCCCAAAAAAAGATCCAAGAAAGGGCCATCCACTCCATGTGGTCACTACCAAACCACCAGTGAATGGGCATGACTCAGAATCACTGAGGCAGTGAACATTTGCTGACCAGTTCCTCTCACTGTTGTAGCCCTTGGCAAGGCAGCCCACTGGGGATGACCTAAGTAGTTAGAGCAATGACTGTGGCCATACAAACACAGAAACAGCCTCTGTGTATTCAGTTAGGTTAATTGAGATTTAAATCATTAAACAAAGTCTCCAAGTCTATTTAATTCTCTTTTCTCATGACCCTACTTTTCTTTGAAACTTTCACACTTCTTTAATGCTAATTCAACCTGCTTTTAATACTACACTAGCATAAAACCACGTTAAACTCTCTCCTAGTTCCCTGATCTCTGGCCAGTCTGTTTCTGCCCAGATCCTAAACCCATTATTTGTGCCATAAATGGAAATAATTCCTGAAAAGTCTGAGAAATGCTGACTTGCCTTTCCTTTGCCCTTTTTTCTCTATTCACCTTAGCTATACAACTCATTTAGGTAACAGCAAGAAAGACCCAACCTTCCTTCACACACACATACACACACACACAGAGTTACCTACTCAGCTTGTTTCATTCCCCTCTGGGATCAGCACCTCAGGAGTTTCTCCCACTTACTCTATTTCTGCACATCTCTCCTTTCCTTTTCTAGCACAGTTAGCTCAGCTAACCTTCTCAGTAATGCTTGAAGAAAGTTCCATTATCCTCATTTTTAAAATAACTCTGGGAAGGCTGAGGCAGGAGGATTGCAAGTTTGAGGTCAGCCTCACAATTTGGAAAGACCCTGTCTCAAAACAAACAAATAAACAGAAAGAGTTGGGGATGTAGCTCAGTGGTAGAGCATCTCTGGGCTCAACCCCCAGTACTTGAAGGGGAAAAAGAGGTGACAGAAAGAACTCAGAGGAGCAGAAGAAAAATGACTTACTTTAGGCCATCCAAGGCCACACAACTGTAAGGGGGTGAGCCAGAACTAGGATTTAGGCCTTCTTATTCCAGCTTTTCTGTGCTTAATGGCTACATTTTATTACTACAATGGTTAACATTTAGTGAAATCTCACTCTGCCAGATAGTGTGCTAGGCAGAACCTCATAACAAGCCTATCAGGCAGGTACTGTGATAAGCTTCATCTAACAGTTGAGAAAATTCAATGCCAACAGTCACTTGCCCTTCTTACCAAGTCATTCATTGGCCTCATTGACTGTGGTAGAGTGTTTTTCATTGGTTGGTTGCTTTTGTTTTTAAGTTTTATTTTAAATATTTCTATTTACATACAGTGACTTTCACCTACTTAAAGGTGCAGTGCTGTTGACAAGAGCAGGAAGCATGTGCCCACTACCACTGTGGAGGTATACCATGATCCAACATACCCCAGATTCCCTTGTGCTGATCCTTTGTCATCACGCATCACCCTGACCCAATCCCCTAGCCACCCCTGACCACTCTGCCCTGTAGTACTGCCTCTTCAGAATGTCATATACATGGAATCATAGAGTAGACAACTTTTTTAGGTAAAATCTATATAACATAATATTAATTAATTTGGGGGCCATGGACTAAACTCAGGAGCGCTTATAACCACTAAGCACATCCCAAACCCTTTTTTATTTATTATTTTGAGACAGGGTCTTGCTAAGTTGCCCAGAGCCTCACTAAATTGCCGAAGCTGGCTTTGAACTTGTGATACTCTGACACAGCCTCTGGAGCTGCTGGGATCACAGGCACGCACCACTGAGCCTGACTTAATGATTTTAAAGTGAACAGTGGCATTTAGTACATTCACGATAGCATACAATATTGCCTCTATCTAGCTCTGAATCATTTTCATTTACCCAAAAAGGAAACTCCAGACCTGTAGTCACTTTCCATCTAGGGAAAGGGGGGATTTTCCCTAGTCTCTGGCAACCATTACCTGGCTTCCTGACACTATCCCTTTATCTGTTCAGGATATTTCATATAAACTGAATTTGACAAGAACTTTTACATCAGCCTTCTTTAACTTATCATAGTACTTTTGAGGTTTATTGTGTGGTAGCATACATTACACTTCATGCCTTTTCTATGGCTAAAGAATATTCCATTGTGTTAATATATCACATTTCCTTTAATCGTTTATCCATTCATGAGTATATGGGCTATTTCCATTTTTCAGTTGTCACAAATAGTACTGGCATGATCTTTCACTTCCAAGTGTTTGGATACCTGTTTTCAAGTCTTTTGAATATACATGCAAAGAGGGTAATTACCAAGTCAATGGTAACTCTATACTTAACTTTCTGGGGCACGGCCAAGCTGTTTTCCACTGGAGCTGCATCATATTTCCTTCCCATCAGCACTGCAGTTTCTCCACATCGTTGCCAATGCTTACTTTCCATTTTTGTTTTAATGATAGTCCCTCTAATGTGTGTGAAGTATCATCTCATTGGGATTTTGATCTGCATTCTCCTAATGCTACTGATGTTGGACATTTTTTCAGGTATTTATTGGCAATTTGCTTTCTTTAGAGAAAGAGCTATCCAAATCCTTTAACTAGTTTCTAATTATATGATATGTCTTCTTGGTGTTAAGTTGAAAGTTTTCTTTTCCTTTTTCTGAATATCAGAGCATTATCAGACATGATTTTCAAACATTTTGTCCCATCCCATAGGTTGCTTTTTCCACTGGCTGGTAGTGTAGACTTCCTAATATTGAACCATCCCTGAATGTTTAGAATAAGCTCCTTTGGTGACTGTGTACTTTCCTCTACTGTACCGTTAGAATCTGTTTGCTGATAGTTTACTTAGGACATCTGCATCAAGAACTTTAAGTAAGGTTAATCTATGATTTTCTTTCTTACAATAATTTAGTCAGGTTTTTATATCATTGTTATGCTAGCCTAATAAAAAATTGAGACACTTTCCTTCTTTCTCTGTGATATGTGATAACAGTGTGGATATCAGATTCATCTTTTCCACACAGGTTTGGTCAAGTCAATTTTTGCCAAGTGAAATGGCGTTTTCTCACACAGATGTAGCTCTAGGTTATCTCAACACACACAGGCTTCATTAACTTCCACGCTTTACTTTCTTCTCACTACCCTCATCTCCTGCTATGGTTTGAGCCTTCCAAAGTTCATGTTGAAATTGAATACATTATGACACATTAAGAGGTAGGACCAAATGGGACCTTTAAGAGGTGGTCAGGGCTCTGCTCTCATGAATGGATTAATGCACTCATTCAGTGAATAGATTCATGGATTAATAGGTCAATGAGGATCTCCTGAATAGGTCTACTATAAAGCCAATTTGGCTAGCTAGGTTCTTCAAACTCTGCTTCTTTCTTGCCATGTGATATCCTGTGCCATCCTGGGACTCTGCCAGCAAGAAGTCCATCACCAGATGTGGCCCCTCAACCTTGGACCAGAATCATAAGCTAAAATAAATCTCTTTTCTTTATAACTTATCCACCTGTTGTATTATTAGTGACAAAAGCAGTCTAAAACACCTCCTTCCTGCTGTTCCTTCCCACAAGTCACAGCTAGAGCTTCCTTTTAACATATTCCTCTAATATTACCCGGAAAATGCCATGTACAGCATATTTACCTTTCCTATTTGCATGTGTACTATTATGCATTTCTGCCTTCTTTGCTGTCTCCTGAAGCCCATTGTAATTTATATTACTGATACATGTTTATGTTAGCTTGAAAATGACAAAAATTCCATCAAAGTGTTCATTTCAAACCAATGTTTTATAGTGGTGGGGGGGTGTTTGAAAACGTAAAATTGTTTTTCAGCAAGCCACAGCCAATCTAATTCCTATCTCTGGTTTTAATATTGTACAATATTACAAAGAGAAGAATATAAGGCTATAAATACTTTATGCAGCATCATTTTTGCTTTTTGAAGTGAAATGAATAGAAAACAGAAATAATTCTGGGAGCTGAAAATTCAGGACTGGTACATTAGGGGAATTCCATAGCATGCAATGTCCATTTTACTGTGCTCATATAGATCTGGCCTCAGAGCGAAATCATTTGATCTGCTTTTAAAAATTCAATACTGCTTTCAGATAATGGTATGTTATAAAATATTTTATTTTTTGGCAATTCTACAAACTATATTTCTGATGACTCTAATTTTATTTTGGGGGTTTTTTCCTTGAAAGAAAACTCCAAAGACCCTTTGAACATTTTTTGAAAACCATTTTTCTCTAGGGTGTTAAACATTAAACGTTTAATTGTTTTGAAGGTTGATTAAAATAAAATTTGAATGTGAATCATTTTTATTTGCTTATAAGATTACAGAGAGTCAGGCACAGTGGCACTTGCCTGTAATCCCATTGACTCACGAGGCTGAGAGACAGGAGGATGAAAAGTTTGAAGCCAATCTCAGCAACTTAGCAAGGCCCTAAGCAACTTTACAAGACTCTTGTCTCAAAATAAAAATAACTGGGATATTTCTCAGAGGTCAAGCACACTTGTGTTCAATTCCCAGTACCAATTAAAAAATAAAAAGATAGCACAGAGATCTTTTGGTTATGTCTCCCTTTTTGCAGTAATATCCCATCTATTTTGTGAAGGAAGGAAAAGAAAGAGAAAAAGGGAGGGAGAATCTACAATCTCTTATAATCAAAGAAATCTGTTAGCAAAATCATATCTGGAATCATAAGTCACTTCAAAATCCACCACAGAACTTGCTGAGCTCTTGAACACTGGCCTTGTGACCCGGAAGGCATGTTCCTCAGAGCTCTGCAATTCATCTGTTGACTCCTGCTCCCTCTGCTGGCTCCACAGCTCAGTGACCATCCCAAAATGTGTGTCAGAGGTACACTGGACTCCAGAGGCAGCAAAGAAGGTGCAAGTGCAAGGCTCTACGACTTGTCATGTGCTGGCTAAGAAAGAAGCCTAGAATGGCTGAATCTAAGGGAATCAAGGGGAATCAGAATGGCACACAAGGGATGTAAATGATGGCAAGGATTTCAGGTTTTATTTTGTTAAAGAAGCTCTGGAGGGATATAGGAAGGAGAATGGTATGATCCAAAAAAAAAAGAAGGTGCAAGTGGGGAAACTACACCCCAGTGGGTGATGGAACTTGCTCTAATTCACAAAGTCAGTGACAGGGTCCACACTATGGCCAGTCTCCCCACTACTCCACACAGCCCTCATCAGTACAAAAGTATTCATGGTCACTCAAATCTCAGCATTTAGTGGTACTCATAACCTGTAAGTTGCTGTGCTACAAAAGTTTAAAAAGGCATGTATAAGTTTACAATGTACACATAGTGGTCAACATGTTGACAGAATTAAGTGAAGTAGTTTTTTAAATTATTTTGCTACTGACACTAGTGAGGCAAACAACAAAAATAATCAAAAAAATGCTGAGCAAAACATGTCCAACTTAACATAATACATTTGTAAGTTCCATATACATGAAGGTCCAGAACAGGCCAAACTCCTCTCTAGTGATGGAAAGCAAATCAGTGGTTGCCTGGAGCAAGAGGAGATGCAAATGGGCATAAGGGCACTTCAGGTGATAGAAATGTTCTAGATCTTGATTGTGGTGCTGGTTACACAGGCACACAGATTTGTCACAACTCATGGCAATATACATTTTAAATAGCACATTTTTATGTAAATTGTGCCTCAATAAAGTTGATTTGAAAATTTTTTTTCACTTGTTTTCCTGTTTTGGATCTTAGATTTCCCCCCAAAAAAAACTCATGTGTGAGACAATGCAAGAAAGTTTAGTGGTGAAATGATTGGGTCATGAGTCCTAATATAATTGGTGCATCAATTTCCTGATAGGGGTTAACTGAATGGTAACTGTAGGCAGGTGGGGTGAGGCTGGAGGAGATGGGTTCCTGGGGGCATGCCCTTGGGCTATATATTTTGTTCTTGGTAAGCAGAGTTCTCTCTTTCTGCTTCCTGTCATGTTTTGAGCTGCTTTCCTCCACCACATTCTTCTGCCATGATGTTCTGCCTCACCTTGAGCCCAACGCAATGAAGCTGGCTATCTACAGACTGAGACCTCTGAAACCATGAGTCCCCAAGTAAACTTTTCCTCCTTCAAATTGTTCTTGTCAGGTTTTTTGGTCACAGTAGCAAAAAAACTAAGATACTAGTCAAGTCCTAAATTCTAACCTGTTCTTTCAATTTGAACATACCTGGACTCATTTTTAAAGAGGAAAAATATACTAATGAACAGAAATCCTCTTGCTTCCATATTTAGCCACAAATTTTGATTTCCTGAAAAAGAAAAAATTCCTAGATTCAAAAGGCACTTCTGGGGAAGGTAATCATTGTTTCCACACATTCTCTCAGAAGAGAAGTTCTAAAGACAACACACTGATAGAAGAAATAAAATTATACCATGAGCATAGCTGCATGGGAGCATCTTCCTCATCTCAAACTCATGCATCTAGACCGCCCTTGTCCACAAGTGAACTGAGGGCCTGGCTCTCACCAGTCATCCATGGGCTGTGTGTGTGAGCTATGAGCATACGGGGGGACTGGTCTGACGTTGCATGCTGATTGGACTGTGCGACATACGTGTGCCTTTTATCTCACTCTCCTGTGATCCCACATGGCACCTGAGATGGGCATAACTTGCCAAGATGTCAATCAATCTGCTGACCACAAAGACATCACCAAGCAAGACTCCACCCTTCTAAACGGAATCCCTTGTCTTATTTGGGTGGAACTTTTTATCGGATGTCTTTCCCTCCCCCATAAAAGGGTTCAGGGTGTGCTCTCTTGCTTGTCTCTCTTGCTCCCCTTACCCTCTTTCCAGCATGGGAGCTGATCTTTGCGGTCACAGAGCCGACCCTGACCCCTGTAATTGAGAAAAAGGTATTTTCGTGTTTGTGTGGTTTCTTGGCCCTTTTCGTAGTTATTGATACAGCCAGCTCCTTTGAACCCACCTCATCTCGTTAGCCTGGCCAGCTGAGGATACCAAGCTGTACATGGCAGAGACCAAGGCAGGAGAAACTTGAGTGCATCCTCAGTGCCCAGACCCTGATCAAAGCGCGTGCCCTAGGCTGGGTGCTCCAGTGCTTGACAGTATTGTGACCTGGAGCGCCTGTTCCCTGTCTAACTGGAGGACTCACTCCTTCTGGTTTAACAACCTACCTTGCATGTGAGCCAGCTTTGATTCCTGTTCTTCATAAGAACTCCTCTATGATTAATACTACAAGTGTATGATGTCTTTGAATTAGGAGTGGGGGGGGGTAGTTCTAGATTCTCTATTCAAAGTGATTTATAGAAAAATTGGTGATTTTTTTTTCTTACTATACAGTGGGGCCTCCATATGTGTGGGTTCCACATCCTTGGGTTCCATATCAACAGCTTCAACTTTCCTACGATTGAAAAAAAAATGCATGTATATTATGTATATTGATCATGTACAAACTTTTTCTGTCATTGTCCCTAAATAATGATAATTATTTACACAGTATTTATATTATACTAGGTATCATAAATCACCTAGAGATTATTTAAAGTATACAGAAGGATTCGTCTAGGTCTTATGCAAATACTATACCATTTCACACAAGGGTCTCCAGCATCCAAGGATTTTGGTATCAGCAGGGTCTTGCAGTCAATCACAGTTATTGAGGGACAACTGTACCTATTACCCCAAGAAAGACAGATTTTATGTCTCCAAATCTATTTGACTCCTATGTCATTGGGAGGCATTGCTCTGAACATGAAGCAATGCAGAGAACACCAGGACATCTCTGAGGGCTAAGGATATGGCACTGGAGACAAGGAGTGATCTCCCAAACTGATAAATAAACTAACAGCTGGTTCTTACAGAAAACTCACTGTAGGCATTGTTATAAAACCTTTTAACTCATTCAATTAGTAGTGAGACACTGCTCCTCTCCACAATTTGCAGATGAGGAGACTGAGGCAGAAAGAAGTTCAGCAGTGTGACCAACATTATAAAAGGGACAAAGCCAGAAAGCAAACTCAGGCTGCCTGGCTCCACAGCTCATGCTTTTAGTAACCATGTCACAGTGTCTCTCCACACTGTAGGAAGAAAATCATGGAACCTGAGGATACAAAGGTGCACAGGATTTTAAAGAGTTCATAGGTTGGCATTTACAAAACCCTGCTATAGAAGGTTTCAAATACTGAAAACCAGTCCTTTATGCTTCTCACACATTATTACATTTAATCTTTATAAACCAGCATTGATAAAACAGGAATATGGGAAGGTTAAGTAACTTCCAATATTCATAGCTAGAGAGTGGTGATACAAGAGTCAAACTGGACTCCTGCAAGGTAAGCGGGCCTGCGACCCACCTGCAGAAGAGGAGCAGCGACCTGCTGAGTGGCAGAGCCGCCCCCTCCCCCTGCACCGGCAAGGTAGAGGGAACTGTGACCACGCACAGAGCAGGCCCAGCGGCCTGCTGAGGGGCAGAGCCACCCCCCACCCTCCGCGCCTGCCAGGTAGGTGGAACTGTGACCACCGACAGAAAAGGCCGAGTGGCCCGCGGCAGGACAGAGCTTCCAATCACTCCTGCAAGGTAGGCGGGCTGCGACCCACCGGCAGAAGAGGAGCAGCGACCTGCTGAGAGGCAGAGCCGCCCCCTCCCCCTGCACCGGCAAGGTAGAGGGAACTGTGACCACGCACAGAGCAGGCCCAGCGGCCTGCTGAGGGGCAGAGCCGCCCCCCACCCCTCGCGCCTGCCAGGTAGGGGAACTGTGATCATGGACAGAGCAGGCCCAGCGGCCTGCTGAGGGGCAGAGCCACCCCCCACCCCACGCCCCTGCCAGGTGACCACCGACAGAAAAGGCCCAGTGGCCCGCGGTGGGACAGAGCTTCCAATCCCTCCTGCAAGGTAGGCAGGCCTGCGACCCACCTGCAGAAGAGGAGCAGCGGCCTGCTGAGAGGCAGATCCGCCCCCTCCCCCTGCACCGGCAAGGTAGAGGGAACTGTGACCACGCACAGAGCAGGCCCAGCGGCCTGCTGAGGGGCAGAGCCACCCCCCACCCCCCGCGCCTGCCAGGTACGTGGAACTGTGACCACCGACAGAAAAGGCCGAGTGGCCCGCAGCAGGACAGAGCTTCCAATCACTCCGGCAAGGTAGGCGGGCCTGCGACCCACCGGCAGAAGAGGAGCAGCGACCTGCTGAGAGGCAGAGCCGCCCCCTCCCCCTGCACCGGCAAGGTAGAGGGAACTGTGACCACGCACAGAGCAGGCCCAGCGGCCTGCTGAGGGGCAGAGCCGCCCCCCACCCCTCGCGCCTGCCAGGTAGGGGAACTGTGACCACGGACAGAAAAGGCCCAGTGGCCCGCGGCGGGACAGAGCTTCCAATCACTCCTGCAAGGTAGGCGGGCCTGCGACCCACCTGCAGAAGAGGAGCAGCGACCTGCTGAGAGGCAGAGCCGCCCCCTCCCCCTGCACCTGCAAGGTAGAAGGAACTGTGACCACGCACAGAGCAGGCCCAGCGGCCTGCTGAGGGGCAGAGCCGCCCCCCACCCCTCGCGCCTGCCAGGTAGGGGAACTGTGACCACGGACAGAAAAGGCCCAGTGGCCCGCGGCGGGACAGAGCTTCCAATCACTCCTGCAAGGTAGGCGGGCCTGCGACCCACCTGCAGAAGAGGAGCAGCGACCTGCTGAGAGGCAGAGCCGCCCCCTCCCCCTGCACCTGCAAGGTAGAAGGAACTGTGACCACGCACAGAGCAGGCCCAGCGGCCTGCTGAGGGGCAGAGCCACCCACCACCCCCCGCCCCTGCCAGGTGACCACCGACAGAAAAGGCCCAGTGGCCCGCGGCGGGACAGAGCTTCCAATCACTCCTGCAAGGTAGGCGGGCCTGCGACCCACTGGCAGAAGAGGAGCAGCGGCCTGCTGAGAGGCAGAGCCGCCCCCTCCCCCTGCACCGGCAAGGTAGAGGGAACTGTGACCACGCACAGAGCAGGCCCAGCGGCCTGCTGAGGGGCAGAGCCACCCCCCACCCCCCGCGCCTGCCAGGTAGGTGGAACTGTGACCACCGACAGAAAAGGCCGAGTGGCCCGCGGCAGGACAGAGCTTCCAATCACTCCTGCAAGGTAGGCGGGCTGCGACCCACTGGCAGAAGAGGAGCAGCGGCCTCCTGGGAGGCAGAGCCGCCCCCTCCCCCTGCACCGGCAAGGTAGAGGGAACTGTGACCACGCACAGAGCAGGCCCAGCGGCCTGCTGAGGGGCAGAGCCGCCCCCCACCCCTCGCGCCTGCCAGGTAGGGGAACTGTGATCATGGACAGAGCAGGCCCAGCGGCCTGCTGAGGGGCAGAGCCACCCCCCACCCCACGCCCCTGCCAGGTGACCACCGACAGAAAAGGCCCAGTGGCCCGCGGTGGGACAGAGCTTCCAATCCCTCCTGCAAGGTAGGCAGGCCTGCGACCCACCTGCAGAAGAGGAGCAGCGGCCTGCTGAGAGGCAGATCCGCCCCCTCCCCCTGCACCGGCAAGGTAGAGGGAACTGTGACCACGCACAGAGCAGGCCCAGCGGCCTGCTGAGGGGCAGAGCCACCCCCCACCCCCCGCGCCTGCCAGGTACGTGGAACTGTGACCACCGACAGAAAAGGCCGAGTGGCCCGCAGCAGGACAGAGCTTCCAATCACTCCGGCAAGGTAGGCGGGCCTGCGACCCACCTGCAGAAGAGGAGCAGCGACCTGCTGAGAGGCAGAGCCGCCCCCTCCCCCTGCACCGGCAAGGTAGAGGGAACTGTGACCACGCACAGAGCAGGCCCAGCGGCCTGCTGAGGGGCAGAGCCGCCCCCCACCCCTCGCGCCTGCCAGGTAGGGGAACTGTGACCACGGACAGAAAAGGCCCAGTGGCCCGCGGCGGGACAGAGCTTCCAATCACTCCTGCAAGGTAGGCGGGCCTGCGACCCACCTGCAGAAGAGGAGCAGCGACCTGCTGAGAGGCAGAGCCGCCCCCTCCCCCTGCACCTGCAAGGTAGAAGGAACTGTGACCACGCACAGAGCAGGCCCAGCGGCCTGCTGAGGGGCAGAGCCGCCCCCCACCCCTCGCGCCTGCCAGGTAGGGGAACTGTGACCACGGACAGAAAAGGCCCAGTGGCCCGCGGCGGGACAGAGCTTCCAATCACTCCTGCAAGGTAGGCGGGCCTGCGACCCACCTGCAGAAGAGGAGCAGCGACCTGCTGAGAGGCAGAGCCGCCCCCTCCCCCTGCACCTGCAAGGTAGAAGGAACTGTGACCACGCACAGAGCAGGCCCAGCGGCCTGCTGAGGGGCAGAGCCACCCACCACCCCCCGCCCCTGCCAGGTGACCACCGACAGAAAAGGCCCAGTGGCCCGCGGCGGGACAGAGCTTCCAATCACTCCTGCAAGGTAGGCGGGCCTGCGACCCACTGGCAGAAGAGGAGCAGCGGCCTGCTGAGAGGCAGAGCCGCCCCCTCCCCCTGCACCGGCAAGGTAGAGGGAACTGTGACCACGCACAGAGCAGGCCCAGCGGCCTGCTGAGGGGCAGAGCCACCCCCCACCCCCCGCGCCTGCCAGGTAGGTGGAACTGTGACCACCGACAGAAAAGGCCGAGTGGCCCGCGGCAGGACAGAGCTTCCAATCACTCCTGCAAGGTAGGCGGGCCTGCGACCCACTGGCAGAAGAGGAGCAGCGGCCTCCTGGGAGGCAGAGCCGCCCCCTCCCCCTGCACCGGCAAGGTAGAGGGAACTGTGACCACGCACAGAGCAGGCCCAGGGGCCTGCTGGGGGGCAGAGCCGCCCCCACCCCCCGCGCCTGCCAGGTAGGTGGAACTGTGACCACCATCAGAACAGGCCAGACCTGCAACCGAGAGACAGAACAGGCCCAGTGGCCTGAGGAAGGGTAGAGCCGCCCCCCCTCCCCCCCGCACCTGCAAGGTAGGCGGACCTGCGACCCACTGGCAGTACAGCCCCAGAGGCCTGCAGAGGGGCAGTGCCGCTGCCTGCACCTGCAAAGTAGACAGAACTGTGACCACCCACAGAACAAGCCTAGCGGCCCGCAGTGGGACAGAGCCGCCGCCCGCGCCTGCGAGGGAGACTTTGCAACTATACAAGACCAATATAAATATATAGGGGGAAAATTCAATAACACAACAGTTTCACTAAGTAGAAAGGAACGCAAACAGTATGAAGAGACAAGGAAAGAAAGGACCACAAGCAATGCAGGTCAACTCAACATTAGAAGAGGTAATAGCTGCAGCAGATGGAATGTCAGATAAAGAATTCAGGATATACATGCTTCAGATGATCTGGAGTCTCAAGGAAGACATCAGACAGCAAAATCAGACAATGAAAGATCACTTCAACAATGAATTACATAAACAAATCCAAGAAGCAAAAGATCAACTACACAGGGAAATAGAGGTTATAAAAAACAAACAAACAGAAATCCTAGAAATGCAGGAAGCAATAAGCCAACTTAAAAACTCAATTGAGAATACTACCAGCAGAGTAGAACACTTAGAAGACAGAACATCAGACAATGAAGATAAAGTATTTCAACTTGAAAAGAACATAGACAGCTCAGCAAGACTGTTAAGAAACCATGAGCAGAACATCCAAGAAATATGGGATAACATCAAGAGACCAAATTTAAGAGTCATTGGGATACAGGAAGGGACAGAGTTTCAAACCAAAGGATTGAGCAATCTATTCAATGAAATAATACGAGAAAACTTCCCAGACTTGAAGAATGAGACAGAACCCCAAATCCTAGAAGCCTACAGGACGCCGAATGTGCAAAATGATAAAAGACCCACACCTAGACACATTATAATGAAGATGCCCAACATACAGAATAAGGAGAGAATTTTAAAAGCTACAAGAGAAAGGAAGCAGATCACATTTAGGGGTAAGCCAATCAGGATAACAGCTGATCTTTCAACACAGACTCTGAAAGCTAGAAGATCCTGGAATAACATATTTCAAACACTGAAAGAAAATGGGTTCCAACCAAGAATTGTGTTTCCAGCGAAATTAAGCTTCAGGATGGAAGATGAAATTAAAACCTTCCACGATAAACAAAAGTTAAAAGAATTTGCAGCTAGAAAACCATCTCTTCAAAACATCCTTGGCAAAACATTACAGGAAGAGGAAATGGAAAATAACAATGAAAATCAACAGTGGGAGGTAGGACACTAAAGGGGGGAAAATAATCAAAGAGGAAAACAAACCATGTTTAGTAACATAAATAAACAAATATGGCTGGAAGAACAACCCATATCTCAATAATAACCCTAAATGTTAATGGCTTAAACTCACCAATCAAGAGACACAGGCTAGTAGAATGGGTCACAAAACAAGACCCAACAATATGCTGCCTACAGGAGACGCATTTGATAGGAAAAGACATACATAGGCTGAAGGTGAAAGGTTGGGAAAAATCATATCACTCATACGGACTTCGGAAACAAGCAGGAGTATCCATACTCATATCAAATAAAATAGATTTCAAGCCAAAGTTAATCAAAAGGGATAAAGAGGGATACTACATACTGCTCAAGGGAACCATACACCAACAAGACATAACAATCATAAATATATATGCCCCAAACAATGGTGCAGCTATGTTCATCAAACAAACTCTTCTAAAGTTCAAGAGTCTAATAGACCACCATACAATAATCATGGGAGACTTCAACACACCTCTATCACCACTGGACAGATCTTCCAAACAAAAGTTGAATAAGGAAACTATAGAACTCAATAACACAATTAATAACCTAGACTTAATTGACATATATAGAGTATACCACCCAACATCAAGCAGTTACACTTTTTTCTCAGCAGCACATGGATCCTTCTCAAAAATAGATCATATATTATGTCACAGGGAAACTCTTAGACAATATAAAGGAGTAGAGATAATACCATGCATCCTATCTGATCATAATGGAATGGAACTGAAAATCAACGATAAAAGAAGGAAGGGAAAAGAATACATCACTTGGAGAATGAACAATAGGTTACTGAATGATCAATGGGTTATAGAAGACATCAAGGAAGAAATTAAAAAATTCTTAGAGATTAATGAAAACACAGACACAACATATCGGAATCTATGGGACACATTGAAAGCAGTTCTAAGAGGAAAATTCATTGCTTGGAGTTCATTCCTTAAAAAAAGAAAAAACCAACAAATAAATGATCTCATACTTCATCTCAAAATCCTAGAAAAAGAAGAGCAAAACAACAGCAAAAGAAGTAGAAGGCAAGAAATAATTAAAATCAGAGCTGAAATTAATGAAATCGAAACAAAAGAAACAATTGAAAAAATTGACAAAACTAAAAGTTGGTTCTTTGAAAAAATAAACAAAATCGACAGACCCTTAGCCATGCTAGCGAAGAGAAGAAGAGAGAGAACTCAAATTACTAACATATGGGATGAAAGAGGCAATATCACAACAGACACTTCAGAAATACAGAAGATAATCAAAAATTATTTTGAATCCTTATACTCCAATAAATTAGAAGATAGTGAAGGCATAGATAAATTTCTTAAGTCATATGATCTGCCCAGATTGAGTCAGGAGGATATAGACAACCTAAACAGACCAATATCAATTGAGGAAATAGAAGAAACCATCAAAAGACTACCAACTAAGAAAAGCCCAGGACCAGATGGGTATACAGCAGAGTTTTACAAAACCTTTAAAGAGGAACTAATACCAATACTTTTCAAGCTACTTCGGGAAATAGAAAAAGAGGGAGAACTTCCAAATTCATTCTACGAGGCCAACATCACCCTGATACCTAAACCAGACAAAGACACTTCAAAGAAAGAAAACTACAGACCGATATCTCTAATGAACCTAGATGCAAAAATCCTCAATAAAATTCTGGCCACTCGGATACAAAAACTTATCAAAAAAATTGTGCACCATGATCAAGTAGGATTCATCCCTGGGATGCAAGGCTGGTTCAATATACGGAAATCAATAAATGTTATTCACCACATCAATAGACTTAAAAATAAGAATCATATGATCATCTCGATAGATGCGGAAAAAGCATTTGACAAAGTACAGCATCCCTTTATGTTCAAAACTCTAGAAAAACTAGGGATAACAGGAACATACCTCAATATTGTAAAAGCAATCTATGCTAAGCCTCAGGCTAGCATCATTCTGAATGGAGAAAAATTGAAGGCATTCCCTCTAAAATCTGGAACAAGACAGGGATGCCCTCTCTCTCCACTTCTGTTCACCATAGTTCTCGAAACACTGGCCAGAGCAATTAGACAGACGAAAGAAATTAAAGGCATCAAAATAGGAAAAGAAGAACTTAAATTATCACTATTTGCAGATGACATGATTCTATACCTAGCAGACCCAAAAGGGTCTACAAAGAAACTATTAGAGCTAATAAATAAATTCAGCAAAGTGGCAGGATATAAAATCAACACGCATAAATCAAAGGCATTCCTGTATATCAGCGACAAATCCTCTGAAATGGAAATGAGGACAACCACTCCATTCACAATATCTTCAAAAAAAATAAAATACTTGGGAATCAACCTAACAAAAGAGGTGAAAGACTTATACAATGAAAACTACAGAACCCTAAAGAGAGAAATAGAAGAAGATCTTAGAAGATGGAAAAATATACCCTGTTCATGGATAGGCAGAACTAACATCATCAAAATGGCGATATTACCAAAAGTTCTCTACAGGTTTAATGCAATGCCAATCAAAATCCCAACGGCATTTCTTGTAGAAATAGAGAAAGCAATCATGAAATTCATATGGAAAAACAAAAGACCCAGAATAGCAAAAACAATGCTAAGCAGGAAGGGTGAATCAGGCGGTATAGCGATACCAGACTTCAAACTATACTACAGAGCAATAGTAACAAAAACAGCATGGTACTGGTACCAAAACAGGCGGGTGGACCAATGGTACAGAATAGAGGACACAGAAACCAATCCACAAAACTACAACTACCTTATATTTGATAAAGGGGCTAAAAGCATGCAATGGAGGAAGGATAGCATCTTCAACAAATGGTGCTGGGAAAACTGGAAATCCATATGCAACAAAATGAAACTGAATCCCTTTCTCTCGCCATGCACAAAAGTTAATTCAAAATGGATCAAGGAGCTTGATATCAAATCAGAGACACGCCGTCTGATAGAAGAAAAAGTTGGCTACGATCTACATACTGTGGGGTCGGGCTCCAAATTCCTCAATAGGACACCCATAGCACAAAAGTTAATAACTAGAATCAACAAATGGGACTTACTCAAACTAAAAAGTTTTTTCTCAGCAAAAGAAACAATAAGAGAGGTAAATAGAGAGCCTACATCCTGGGAACAAATCTTTACTCCTCACACTTCAGATAGAGCCCTAATATCCAGAGTATACAAAGAACTCCAAAAATTAGACAATAAGAGAACAAACAACCCAATCAACAAATGGGCCAAGGACCTGAACAGACACTTCTCAGAGGAGGACATACAATCAATCAACAAGTACATGAAAAAATGCTCACCATCTCTAGCAGTCAGAGAAATGCAAATCAAAACCACCCTAAGATACCATCTCACTCCAGTTAGATTGGCAGCCATTATGAAGTCAAACAACAACAAGTGCTGGCGAGGATGTGGGGAAAAGGGTACACTTGTACATTGCTGGTGGGACTGCAAATTGGTGCAGCCAATTTGGAAAGCAGTATGGAGATTTCTTGGAAAGCTGGGAATGGAGCCACCATTTGACCCAGCTATTCCCCTTCTTGGTCTATTCCCTAAAGACCTAAAAAGAGCATGCTACAGGGACACTGCTACATCGATGTTCATAGCAGCACAATTCACAATAGCTAGACTGTGGAACCAACCTAGATGCCCTTCAATGGATGAATGGATAAAAAAAATGTGGCATTTATACACAATGGAGTATTACTCTGCATTAAAAAATGACAAAATCATAGAATTTACAGGGAAATGGATGGCATTAGAGCAGATTATGCTAAGTGAAGCTAGCCAATCCCTAAAAAACAAATGCCAAATGTCTTCTTTGATATAAGGAGAGTAACTAAGAACAGAGTAGGGTCGAAGAGCAGGAGAAGAAGATTAACATTAAACAGGGATGAGAGGTGGGAGGGAAAGGGAGAGAGAAGGGAAAATGCATGGAAATGGAAGGAGACCCTCAGAGTTATACAAAAGTACATACAAGAGGAAGTGAGGGGAAGGGGAAAAATAATATAAGGGGGACAAACGAATGTCAGTAGAGGGAGCAGAGAGAGAAGAGGGGAGGGGAGGGGAGGGGAGGGGAGGGGAGGGGAGGGGGGATAGTAGAGGATAGGAAAGGCAGCAGAATACAACAGACACTAGTATGGCAATATGTAAATCAATGGATGTGTAACTGATGTGATTCTGCAATCTGTATATGGGGTAAAAATGGGAGCTCATAACCCACTTGAATCAAATTGTGAAATATGATATATCAAGAACTATGTAATGTTTTGAACAGCCAAAAATAAAAAATTAAAAAAAAATAAAAAAAAAAAAAAAAGAGTCAAACTGATACTGAAAACCTGGTTTTTATCTCCACAGCCAGTCAAATAATAAGAACAAGGTTTTGAGAAAAAGGAAAACGTTTTACTGGTTTGCTAGCAAAGGAGAAATACAGGGACTCCTGTCCCAGAGGCTGTACTTCTCCCTGCCGAGGGGCACTCACGGTTCTTCAAAAGGAATGCAAGGACTGGGATCCAAATATTATCAGTAGATATAATTAATTAGCATCCATTGGGTATTCTTGAGAGAGTGTTGCTACAGTTCTCATATTTGGAGTTTCCTTAATATTGTGGGAAGCAACACTCTTCCAGACAGTGAAGGGTAGGTTACCTTGGCCTGGGACGAGAAAAATGTTAGTCTTGTTTCCTTGTCTGTTACGGAAGGAAAGAGGAGGAAGAAGAAATGGGGGAGGAGGTCAGTTTTAATATAAGCTACTTGTGGTTGAGCAACAAGGTTTGTACTCAAAGCATAAAGTGGACTCTGTTATAAAACCTAGATGCGCTGCTGCCAAGATCCAGCAATAACACCACACTGCTGAGGGTGGTGATCCCACCACAGTGATTCTGAGAACATCCTGATAGAAGTTTCTCTCTCCAATAAGACCATCCTCTGCATCTACAATATAACTCTTAATGAAGCACCAATGGAGTGACACAGGAGGGATCCCTGCCTAGAGAGGAAATGGACCAGATGGATCCTAGCAATTGATCTGATAGTGACCAGTCCTGGCCAAATTCCCCACATACCTTCCTGACACACTTCCAACCTGCACAGCTTCAAGCAACATGCCAAGCCATGTCTTTTGCCTGTGTCACTATCCTCCTCTAAACCATAGTAGACAAGAAGAACTCATTTTGTGGTCCCTCTAATGGATTGGTAGTAGCTGCTTGGTGTTCCATACTTGATAGGAGCCAGGTGAAGAGGATGATTGATGAGTAATGCCTGCCCCCCGGTGGCACAAGGCAGCATAGAAGCAGGGATGTCTCTGGTTGCCTCCTGGAACCTAAATAACTGCTTTGCCCCCTCAGAGCTCCATTCCTTTATCTAACATTCCTGAACTAAGTATAAATTCTGTTCACACAGCAGAAGCTCTCATCAATTCTTAAACTGTCTGATGAATGGAGAATTGTGAAAAAGTGTATACACCTTAAACATTTATTTTCAACTAAAACATTCAAATACATATGTATTAACCAATTTTAGGTTTTAGTTCTGTTTTTTGTTATTAGTAGCCAAGAGCAATTCTTGCTTCAAGGCATTAAAAGAAATAAGGCTAAGTCCTTTTACTTCTGGATCCACTCTGGAGCTCCCTGAGGATTATTTGGGGTGGAAGGAGACCACATTCAATATGCACTATTTTTAAAAGATCCATCCAGAACAATCTGATAGCAGTGTCTTTATGTATTTCCCCCCCTTATTAAATTGTCTTCCCCACAAGTGAATTTTTCATGGAAAATTTGTTTTTATAACTATTCTGAGCATTTAACTTAGTTTTCAAAGAAACATCCCTTTTCTTTTCCCTTCATAAATTTACCAAACCACATAACATCTAATTAAATTATATAATTAAAGGAACAAGTACAATTGGTACAAAAATTGGGAGAGAAACACAACCAATAATTGCATTAAATGCCATTCAACCAGCTGCAGAAGGCATGAGTCAGTGTGTCTCACAGAGAACTTGAGTGCATTCATTATTCTGGTGAGTTGATAATGACCAGTTAGGACAATTTCTGTTATACCACTCTAAGCCCTCACCAGTGGCATTTGGTTAAATGAAGCTTTGTATTATCCAGAATTTCTAAGTGATATCTGAACCTAAGACATTAAAAAGCTATATGTGACTTTGAATTATAAAAATGAAGGGGAACAAAAGATCAAAGTATGTTCACAGTATCCTTTTTGGTAACTTTACCTTTGTTTTCTTGGTCTTTTCATTTTTAGTTTATGCTATCATTTATTTTAAGAATCCTTGTAATCCGGGTTCACTCATTTCTGGAACATTCTATAATCCTGAATATTTGATATATCCTTTATTTCCAAACTGTATATTGTTTTGCATCTATTGATCTCTTGCTTTGAGAAAGTGGTCTTCAGTTGTTACAACTATGTTTTAAGCACTGTGTGGAATGTTCGTTTTGTTCACCTCTTGTCTCCATTTCTACCCACACACTAGCGAAGACATCGATCTCAAATGCTATCTTGAACAAACAAGGACATTGCCACAACAAGCAGAATTCCACTTCTACAAAACACATATTGTACACTCCCAAATCTGTAGTTGTATACTTTTGGACATCACAATTAAGACAATCTCATCAGTGTTGCCAGTCAGTTGCATCTGACAGCACAAATGCACCAAACAGGTTATAAAAGTAGCAGACTGACTGCCCAGGGTGGAAAACCTCCACTTTTTCTTTTCCCATCTTGAGGGAAGCCAGTACTTTTTAGAAAGAAGCAATAAGATCTCTCTTGTATCCAGTCCATCTTAGACTCACTTGGAAATAAAATTCACCAAACATTAAAAGCCCCTACTTTGTTAGGATATGGACCTACCCCTGAAGACTTCATGCCTAGTGAAAAAGATGAGATGTACAAGAAAGAAAGGTATAGAGAAGATTATGGTGGAAGGTCTGTAGATTCTTCGCTTCTGATAAGACTTGAACAAGTATGAGTCCATAAGGCCCATACCTTCCCAGTGGCTAGCTCAGATACTCTACTTTTTTTTTAATCTTCATGAGAAAAGCATTGTATTGCCTTACTGTCTTTTTAGGAATCAAAGTCCTATTCACCAAATATCTCCAACTGGAATTCTTTAAGCTAAATTTAATTTATTCCTCTACTGTCTTCATCTCTAGTGCTTCTCTCAAATAGTCAATTGCCTGGCATTGCTCACCAATGACAAGACTTCACTAGGATCAATTGAGATCATTGTGGCTCACCCAATCAACCACAGTCATGGTCACTCTAACCACTTAGCAGGCACTGACAGCCTCTTGTGCCATGAACCAGGCTTCCAGATGTACAGCCTGATGAATACAGAAAGTTAGTCAACCCCAGTTGGCCTACCTATCAGCACTCTTTCACAAGTATCATGTCAACATCAGGTCATGTGCCTATACCTCCACAATTCCACTTCCCCCCAAAGTGTACACATCCAACAGTGAGAAAAATGTTCCCTCTCCTACATTCCTGGTTCTATCGTCCCAATTTATAAATCAGATTTTGCTTGAGGTTATGGGGTCACGATTCTCAATGAACATAGTAGCTCAAGAATTTGGGGTGATTCTTACACACAAATAAAAATGCAGTACAAATTCGTGTAACAACAGATGTGTACAATGAAGAGAGTGTGATGGATATTTGCTGGCAGTAAAAATACCCAGTCATGTGTGGGCAGTTTGATCTCCCAGCTAAAATAAACTTTCCAATACAGTAACTTACTCAAACTTCTCAAATGCTCTGAGATATACCGCAATTGGGTAGGTATTATTATTCTTTTAAAATCAGAAAACAGAATCTTAGAAAAGTTTTTTAAAAAGTTCTTAGAATCCCTATAATAGTACAAAAGAACTTCAACTCAATTTCACATCTTCTGTCCAAATCCAGTTTTTCTTTTCCTACAGTATTTGCTCATGAGATTGCTCATAATTTTCAGCTCATTGTGGAGCAGCCTTAAGTAAGAAAAAAATTGAGATTTCCCTTTTGCCAGTAACAGAGCCTATTATATGAATGTATTCATCCTCCTTAACTTACTCAACTGAATTATTTTTTTTCTATTTTTGTTACTTTACACACTGAGAGATGAAGCTATTCCCTTCCTCTTGAATTTGGGCTGGCATTGGTGACTTGCTTCCAATATAAAGCTGCAAAAGTAAGTTCTGCAATTTGTGAGGCCAGCTCATAAGAACCCTTTCAACTTCTATCCAGGCCTCTGAGAGTGCATTCTAACTCTTAGAAGCCTGCTGCTATGCTGTAATGAAGCCCAAGTAGCTGCATGAAGAGAACCACTGGGAGAAGAATCAAGGCCCTGGGAGACAGCCCTGGCAGAGCTCCCAGCCAAAATCCAGGGCCACCTTGCCAGTTATGTGAGTGAACCACCTTAGAAGTGATTCATCTACTCCCAGTCAGGACACATGAGCAGTTCCCACTTAGCCCTGCTAAAGTTCTAGTTCTATGGACTAAATAAACAACTGCTAGTATTTTAAGTTAACACGTTTTGAAATGCTTTGTTTTGTAGCAAACAATTGGAATCCACCTTTCTAAGACCTTCTTGTCTAAAAAGAATACCAAAATTAAATATGATGTATGGTTAGTCAACTTTCTGACACTGTGACAAAATACTTGAGATATACAACTTAAAGGAAGAAAGATTTACTATGGCTCATGGTTTATAAGGTTTCAGTCCATGGTCATTGGTGACCAAAATTCCAAGACATGGCCTTTGAGGGACATTGAAGAGCTAAACCACAACAGGTTTAATACATCAACCTGGTTATGCACTATGAATATTTTTATGATTATTTCATTTAGATTTTCTGTTTTATATAAGAAAAAGCAAATGAAGAGAGTACCTTCTGATTTATAGAATCAAAAAAAAGCAATTAGACAAATTGTTTTAAAATGCCTGCAACCTGAAATAATAAAAATCTTATTATAAATATGTTAGTATTTGGTTCAAAACTCTGTGAAAAGAATTAGGCCCTCAAGCTTTTACAGTTCCTTGAAGACCTTCTAAATATAGGAAAGGAAAACTGAAATTTATGTCAGTTTGTTAATGGCATCACTTAAAACTATAAGTTAATTAACTAATTAACAACTTAATTAACTCAGCACTTAATTTACTTACTTGAGTTCACTTAAATTCCCTAGATGTGATTTAATGAACTTTCGGTGTAATTCCTGACTAACCATGTAAATTGTATGATGTATTTCTCTTCAATTGAGAAGATGTTTCTTGAAATTAAATTATTTAAGGCAGAACACTAAGCCTAGAAGTGAGTTTTTTTCTTTTTCTTCAATTGGAAACATCTCTGAACTTCTGGTGTGTAGTAATTTTTCCTTATTATTTTTATCTTTCAAAAAAGAAAATTGTATTGATTTGTTGGTTTGTTTAAATGCATCAAAACAAGATGCACAAGTCATCTAGCCAATGTGAGCAAATTTCATCATGACTTATTAAAAATTAATTATCTTAAATTCTTAAAGAATGGACGCTGAGACAAACAATAATTAAAAAGCACAGGAGAAAAGCTGTTTCAAAACATTTCTTTTTTCCATGGTTTTACTTATTTCAATAAGATCTTTATAGAGCAGCATAATGCCTTGCTGCTCAGAGCATGAGGAGGAGTTCCATTGGGGCATGAACTGTTGCCAGTGGGCACTGAGAAAAGTCCAAAAATTGGGTGTTTAGATGTATTTATAACACTCTAAAACAACAATTATATGTCTATTGACTGTAAGAAGGAGATGTGTGGGCTTATATTTTGTAAACCTGCTCTTTTATTTTATTTTTCTAATTCATTTTTATTTTGTTTTACAAACACTTCAGTCTGATATAGATTGCAGTTTTTGTATAGCTAGTCCTCCACAGAGAGTTTGGAAAGCACTGAAAAACTATGCTAAGCACTGAAGCAAATAAAAATATGGATAAGAAATGATCCCTTGTTTCATGAAGTTTGTACAATAACAAGAAAGGTAGGTTGTGATTATATAACTGAAGCATGAACAGCATGTTCTAGATGTTCAGTGGACTGAGATGATTCCAAGTAGAAGAGATGAGAGAAATCTTTCTTCATGGAGGAAACAATTTTTTAATGAGTTCTTGATTACTGAATGAGTAGACTTTAGGGAGACAAAAGCAGGTATGTGTGTTTCATATGAGGAAAATCAGGGGGGAAAACAGTTATGCATTAAGAAAAACACGCAATTAACCTTGTCTGGTGAGAGCAGAAATAAGAAGATGAATCTGCCTTTCCAGGTAAGCCCAGGGACCCAATAGCAGAAGTTCTTTTTGAATGTAACACTAAGGGATTTGTACTTGATTGAGGGCAGTTCCAAGATGCCACTGAAAACTTCTGAGCAGAGAAGTGGTGTTTTCGAAGTTGTGCTTCTGGTAGATTAATTCAGTGAGAGAAAGACACAGGATTCAATGAGGGAAGAACATCCCAGAATTTTCAGGTATGACATTATACATCTAAGTCATCTTAAGAGCATGAAATTGAAATTTTCATAGGTACACTTTTAACCTTTCCCAACTAGTGATCAATGAGTAAAAATATAACAGTGATCTGTCCCACAAAACACACAACATTCATGAAGCATTCGTTGTGTGCATTTTAGGTTCAGTGTCTCATGTAGTCCTCAAAACATTCTGTATTTCATGTTCTATTATTATCCCCATTTTACATATGAGAATTTGAGGCAATAGAGGTTAAGTACCATGCCCAAAGTCACTCGCTAAATAATGAGAGCCTGAAACTGAACCAGTCAGTCTGATGCCAAAATCCATTTCTGCATTACTGAATGAAACCAAAAATTTAAAACTCAGACATGCTAGGCATTCCCTGCATTGAGAAGGAGGACTGAATGCAAGACATTAAAATTCATAGCAGCTACCCACCCAAACATTATGGAGCGGGATCTTTGTGAAGACCTAGGATTTGATGTTTTTTCATCTGAAAGACAAGATTGATGTGGATTAATGTGAAGAATATTCTGTAGTAAAGAGCTATGGATATTTTTCTATCTGCAAATTCTTGAGTATTCTTGAAATTTTGCTCTGAGTTTCATATGGTAGTCTAGCACAAGCTGCTGAAACAAACATGTTTTTGTCAATATTATAAAGCAAATATGTAACTGCAAATCCAAGGTTAGAATATGAGTTACAGTGAAAAATCTACATTTAAAAATATGGGAATGAAAGGTGACAAGCAAAAACCATGAGATGTTACTTACTTATCTGGTTGAAAAGGATAATAAGCTAATGGAACAGAAACAAACTACAGTACAGCAGTGAATGACACCATTATTCCTTATAAACACAGGCAATGTTAAGGCACTACTTTTATCTTGGAAAAAAATC